>NC_140590.1:666205229-667568811 GCF_964204655.1 Triturus cristatus
CAGGAACTGTGGTTGAAGAACCTAGTGATTTTTCACAGATACATTGATGACATTTTTTTAATTTGGAAGGGAAATCAATCTGAACTTATTACATGTATCACACAATTAAATACCATCAATGACCGTATACAATTCACTCATGAAATCAGTACCAATCATATTTCCTTCTTGGATGTTGACGTCACTATACAGAATAATCAACTAACCACCTCCGTTTTTACTAAAACTACCGATTGTAACAACTTGTTACACTTCTCTAGTTTTCATCAAAAATCCCTCAAAAAGCATTTGCCTTACTCTCAATTATTGAGGATAAAACGCATTTCATCCACTGAAGAAATTTTTCATGAACACAGAAATAAACTTATTGATAAATTGAAAAAAAGATCATACCCAGATTCTATTCTTCAAGAAGCAGTCAACAGAGACAAAATCAAGAATCATACTGACCTTCTCCAACTACAAATTCCAACTGATTCCAAAGATTCACGATTGAAATTTGTATCTAAATTTTCTACCAAAAGCATTAAAATCAAGAACGTCATTCGTAAATACTGGCCATTGCTACAAGCTGAACCAGATTTCAAAGGAACTTTTCATCAACTCCCTATCTTCGCTTACCAACACACGCACAATTTGCAACAACTACTCAACAAGAGCCCTCCTCAACTTGTCATTATAAAGGCACTATTCCTTGTTTAAACTGTGGCAGCTGCAATAACATCATTAAGGGTACTACTGTAATGCCTCCCACTAAAGGTACATCCATTAAACTACGAGTCACGGCTACTTGCGATACGAGCAACGTTGTGTACTTATTAAAATGTCCATGTGGACTACCATATGTGGGCAAGACTGAAAGAAAAATTAAGATCCGTCTCACGGAACATAAAAGCAACATATGAACCAAGAACACCAAGTCCACAGTGGCAACACATTTTCTCGAACTTAATCACAACATCAGTCAACTCAGGTTCATGATTTTGGAACAGGTTCCCGTTCAACGTGGGAGAGACAACAGTCGTTTCATTTTACAACGCGAATTGTATTGGATAAACAAACTCAATTCTGTGCACGCCAGGGGACTTAATGAATGGCTTGAATTTAGTTGTTACTTAAAATTTTGCGTTATGATTATGTACAAAGTTGGATTCTATTTCATAGATGCTCTTGCATTTAACTGTTGCTATCACTATATATTTCCTTTTTCTTCTATCTGATTCTCCTCCTTTTATTTTTCCCTTTACCCATTTCTTTTCATTTATTCTTGAATTCATGTTATCTGTATGCATTCTGTGTGTTTCATTTTCAGGTTTTTTCCATCGTTAATTTATTTTATTTCGTGGTTACCTTTCGCATATAATCATCATACACAACGTTATGTTACACTTTTAATCCTTAATCACCAATACTTTCACATTATTTATTTTACACTCGTTGTTTATTTCTTTTCTGTTCTATTCCAATACACAGTATTTTTTTCATCTTTACTGCACGGCGGTGAATACTTCCGGTTCTCCTTCTTATTATTCCGGTGTCAAACTCACGCGGTACTAACACTTCCTGAAGTGGTCCTGTGCACATGATTTACTGTGTTCACAGGTACGTGTCGAAATTTCAGGATTTGGGGCAACGTTTCTGCACCTCCTTCTTTACGGTCACTTCCATATTTATTGGTTAAGTTCAGCACACTCCTTCTAAGTTACCTTTTGGTACGCGCAGGTCTAACAGCATGTTTTTACCGGACCTGTACGTTGGCATGGTGACCGTTGTTTGAATCGTATAACATTTACCTTCACGGGCTAAGGTCAATGTTTGGTCATTCTAGACCTTACACACTTATTCTCCCACTAATACAACAACAAATCCGGCACTTGTAACGTTTCTTGTTTTTAGCACCTTTCATGCCAGTTGAACCTCTTTTACCACGTTCTTTCTATTAATCAGCACTATTCTGTTTCTACGTTCACTATACTTAGAACGCATATTGTGGGTCTTAAGTTCTCTTTTCCGGTGAAGGTTATACTGATTTTTTTCACTCTTTATTCACGATTTCTAAGGCACACATTCTTTCTCGCATTCCGTAAGACTTGGACTTCAGCTCAATCTACCTTTTTCCTATTATTTTTAGGAAATTAGCCCTGACGAAGGGCTAGACCCGAAATGCATCGGGGAATTCAGGATACCCTTTCAATTGAATTGATTTCAAACATGTGAACTACATCAATATTTGGGATATGTCAATGTATGAGAATTATCATACATGGTTTACTTATCATTGATTAAAATTCTTATCTAACTCAACTACATTGGATTCACCATCCTTATTTAAATGATTTCATCGTCGTTTCATGAGTGCTAAGTGAGGACGTCTTTTCTCTGAAGACGCTTATTTTGTGGACAGTAACACACCTCATGAGATTAGGAGGTGGAACTCACAAGCACCAAAGAGTTTGCTCCTTGATTACAAATCTATTTAAAATTTCATTACCTGAGAGTGCGACCGTTTCCACAGTACTTCAGTCTTCCACAAGTAGCGCACATACATGCCCTAACAAAAGGGGGTGGTGATGGACGGAGCATCAGAACCAATCAAACACTCACACCCAGTCAACAGATCTGGGTTTGATCCATCACCATTCTTTAGCCCACTCTGCCACCCCAGTTCAGACATGGCCATATGCAAATCAGTCTGACCCTGTGCCTCATGGGAACAGTCCAGCCCGAACTGCCAAGCCATGCCTTCCCTGGACCAGAAACAAGCTTCCTAGGACCGGTTTCTGGCATTTCAGCCATCTTCAGCCAGGCTTGCTTGAATCCAGTGACAAAGTGAGCAAGGGACTCACGTCTGAGCATACCCTGCCAACTTATGGCGAACAAAGCAGTACAAAAGGGGGTGGTGATGGACGGAGCATCAGAACCAATCAAACACTCACACCCAGTCAACAGATCTGGGTTTGATCCATCACCATTCTTTAGCCCACTCTGCCACCCCAGTTCAGACATGGCCATATGCAAATCAGTCTGACCCTGTGCCTCATGGGAACAGTCCAGCCCGAACTGCCAAGCCATGCCTTCCCTGGACCAGAAACAAACTTCCTAGGACCGGTTTCTGGCATTTCAGCCGTCTTCAGCCAGGCTTGCTTGAATCCAGTGGCATAGTGAGCAAGGGACTCACGTCTGAGCATACCCTGCCAACTTATGGCGAACAAAGCAGTACAAAAGGGGGTGGTGATGGACGGAGCATCAGAACCAATCAAACACTCACACCCAGTCAACAGATCTGGGTTTGATCCATCACCATTCTTTAGCCCACTCTGCCACCCCAGTTCAGACATGGCCATATGCAAATCAGTCTGACCCTGTGCCTCATGGGAACAGTCCAGCCCGAACTGCCAAGCCATGCCTTCCCTGGACCAGAAACAAGCTTCCTAGGACCGGTTTCTGGCATTTCAGCCATCTTCAGCCAGGCTTGCTTGAATCCAGTGGCAAAGTGAGCAAGGGACTCACGTCTGAGCATACCCTGCCAACTTATGGCGAACAAAGCAGTACAAAAGGGGGTGGTGATGGACGGAGCATCAGAACCAATCAAACACTCACACCCAGTCAACAGATCTGGGTTTGATCCATCACCATTCTTTAGCCCACTCTGCCACCCCAGTTCAGACATGGCCATATGCAAATCAGTCTGACCCTGTGCCTCATGGGAACAGTCCAGCCCGAACTGCCAAGCCATGCCTTCCCTGGACCAGAAACAAACTTCCTAGGACCGGTTTCTGGCATTTCAGCCGTCTTCAGCCAGGCTTGCTTGAATCCAGTGGCATAGTGAGCAAGGGACTCACGTCTGAGCATACCCTGCCAACTTATGGCGAACAAAGCAGTACAAAAGGGGGTGGTGATGGATGCTCCTTGATTACAAATCTATTTAAAATGTCATTACCTGAGAGTGCGACCGTTTCCACAGTTCTTCAGTCTTCCACCAGTGGCGCACATACATGCCCTAAAGGCATGTCTGTGCGTCACATGGCACTTTGAAAAATGCCAAAAAGTGCATTTTGCAAGGAAATCGCAAATTGCCACCAACTTGAAGTTGGTGGTAATTTGCGATTCCTTGCGGCCAAATTGCACTTTTTCTAGGCTTCATACATTGCATTTAAGGAATCGCAATTTGCAATTCCTTAAATGCAATCGCAAAATAGAGAATCGCAAATTTTACGAATCTCTAATTTGCGATGCCCTTTTGGGATGATACATCCTAAAAGGCCTTTTCCCGTTCGCAAACAGCCCGATTCTGAGAATCGGCCCGTTTGCGAACGGGAAAAGAGCTTGATATGATTTGTCCCTATGTTCCTTATTTTGGAATGTGTGCAGGAACTTCAGAGGTCTTGGGGGGGCATAGGCATGTATCCATGAGCTCAATGCAGTACGTGATGCACTTAGGCGAGTGGGTTGTTTCCTCTTAGCACTAATAGGTTTTGTGGGCTCTCTCTTACTTTTCGCCCTGGGAGCTGCCTCAGAACCTACGGAAATTGAGGAGGGGGCCGGAGTTAATGGAGGTGCTACTGTGCTTACACCGTCAAATAACTCAGCCGGAGAAACCTCGGTATTAATGTTAGAATCATTATTAAAGCCATTGTGCAAGGGGACATTTGAGTTAGTGCCCATCAAATTACAAGGAGGGGAAGTAATAATACGATCTGCCCCTAGCGTGGAACCAATCAGAGGAGCCCCCACACCAAGAGAAAGGTGCCTCTCAGTTAATTCTATCTCATTGGCCACAATGCTGATGGCCCTTTCCAGCATACAGTCAATACTGGATGTAGCAGGTCGTTGTGGGGGTAACCCCACGCTTCCCCATGTTGAGTGCACAAGAATAAAAAACTAATATGTGCGCACTCACCTCGGTGGGGATAATCAATTAGCAGGCGTAAGGGGGGTGTCCCAGCCCAGTCTCATCCGGTCGCTGATGGGCGCGGACAGGCCTGCCCTTGAACCGGGAGCAGACGGGCATGCCCTTGTGTATCCCGTGCAGCGAGAGCACTGATGGACTTATGTAGGCACCTCCTGCCGCTTCTGGTGCAGGCAGCATTGGTGGGGCTCGCGGGGCCACAAAGGGTGCTGGGAGTAGTAGTCCTCTTCCTCCCAGTCACCCGGTCTCGGCTCTTCTCCGCCCCCAGCAAGAGGGAAATAGCAGCGGTATTGGCGGCGATTAAAGAATTGGCTCCCGCGCAGCAGGAGCACCGACGTACCTATGTAGGCGCCTCCTGGTGTTTCTGGTGCAGGCAGCGTTGGCGGGGCTCGCGGGGACACAAAGGAGGCTGAGAGGTAAAGTCCGCTTCCTCCCAGTCACCCGGTCTTGGCTCTTCTCCACCCCCAGCAAGGGGGAAACAGCAGTGGTATAGGCAGCGATTAAAGAATTGGCTCCGGCGCAGCGGGAGCACCGATCTACTTTTGTAGGCACCTCCTGGCGTTTCGGTTGCAGACAGCGTTGGCGGGTCTCGCGGGGCCACAAAGGGTACTGGTAGGTGTCGTCCGCTTCCTCCCAGTCACCCGGTCTCGGCTTTTCTCCACCCCCAGCAAGGGGGAAACAGCAGCGGTAATTGCGGCGATTAAAGAATTATCTCTAAATATTTTTTATCACTTCTCTAAAGTTAGCACACAATAAAACTGATTTTGAAGCCAGTGAACATTCTTGTATGGAGATGAAACTACTAATGAAAGAAAGTGGAATAAAATAAAGCGCCTGTAAGGCTATTATTTATCATTTTGAAATATATATTCTGTCCGCAGATCGTTGCCTGCAGATTGAAAAGTCTACACTCATGCATTTAAATGGAGGATTGGAAAAACTCAGTATGTTTGCCAAATTGGGGGCACCATTATCAGTTTTTAGCCATTTAAAGAGACCTAATAAATAAATCAAATTCCAATCATGACATTCACTAACGCATAGAAGCAGTTTAAGGCTCCCTAAAAATAAGAACTAGTGGATAGAAGGTGGCGACAACAGCAATGCAACATTCCCTCCCGCACACAGGGCAGATGCAAACGCTTTGCGCTGGTGTAAAATCACCAAAAGTGAAGCAAACCACTGCAAAGTGTTGATTTGTTAATTAGTTTCCAGAGAAAAACCTTTTTTGAGTTAATTTCTTAAAGGTAATGCAAAGTGGTGATTAGCACTGCTGGTGTTACTTTGCAACAAGATGGTGTCAAATGAGTGGTACATGGGTGTTCCCACACTACTATTCATAGGTTTTGACCCAATGCTGTAGCTTCAAAAGTGGTAGACAAGGCTTTGCACCTAGCAATTTTGCCTCCACAAGGCAGAGTCATAGTAGAAGAAACGTTTTTATTTCTTTAAACGTTTAAATTTTGCATGTGTGCTGCACTGTACAGCACACATACAAATTGGGAAACATGTTTTATAGTTAATCTCAGAATAGTGTTTTGAAAAGTAGGGATAGGACATACACTTGTTTGAAAGTGCTGGAGTTTCCATCAACTCTGCCACAAAGATAGAAAATCACATTATTCAACAAAAGTAGCTCACAGAATCATGAATCCTTTTTCCCCAAGTTTACATTAGAGGGGAATTCCGCACCACATTTCTTCCTTGGTTTTACTGTAATTCTCTATGTAAATTCTGCATCCGAAGAATCACAATAAAGTATATATATATTGTTGATATTGAATTAGGTTGAGCTGGTTTTGCCAGCAAGTGAGGGGCTAGCTTTCCCAGCGTCCAATAGAACATAGGAGGATCCCTGCAATGTCCCACACCTGTGCCTGTGCCCACCTGAGATATATAAGCGCACTTTGAGTCACGCGGGAGCTACTATTGCTAGCAAGTGAGGGACTACCTGTCCCAGCATCCAACAGAGTAGAGGAGGAGCCCTACAATGTCCCACACCTGTGCCTGCTAGCACTACATAAGCATGCTTTGTGTCCAGGGCGCAGGATGCACACAGGCCACCCCGGGGCCAAGGGTAGGCTCGTCCTGTGCCAGTCAGCGCCAGGAAGAGGCCGGGCAAGGCCACCCCCTTTGGTCCTCTGCTGCGATTATTTGACCTATTGGGGTAAGATCTTCTTACTTTTTTCTGGGTTTTCTTCCATTAGTACTGTCCACTTTATTGCATGCGTTGTAAGCAGACTGGCTAAATGGCGACTGCTACCTTGTGGTGTGATAAGAAATTGGCATTGAGCTCTTTGAGGGTAGGCTGCTTTTCTCTCTCTTCAATTTCGAAAAACACCTGCAGAGCTCTTGAAGCTCATTTCTTTTGTGAACTCCCCCGCCTTGACTTTTAAAAGTAAGTGTCAGGTTAAGTGCACTGGTTGAAAGCAAGATGGGGAAAAGCAAAGCAACTGAAAATCTCCCGGGAAAGAGGGTAAAATATGACAGGTCCACTTTGAATTTTCCTCCTGATGGACCTCAAGACAATTCAATCCTTAAGGACATAGACACATTAATTGGAGAAGTGGAAACGCTTTTGGAGAAGGCAATGCCCTTCGCCCACAGTCAAACACAGTTTCGAAGAAAGTTGCTCCTATTACCAAGAACTGGGCGGCCAAGGGACCGCTGTCATTGTAAGCCCAGCCTAATACTGACACTGCAGCAAATAGCTCAATTATGGGAGGCCCGTTAATTGACCTCAATGTTATTTAGTCTAACACTGTTACTGATAATCATAACCCTAGGCCACTGTCCCATGTGATATCCTCGCCCCTTGCTTTCCCCCACCTCACTTGAGCTCTAAGGAGGGCTCTCAGAGGGCCAGTGAGGCCATGATCCCTGGTAGTCAGCATACTGCTCCCCTGGAAGTGACCACTACTGCTATTAACCTGAACATGGTGACGGGTACTGCCAGTGTCGTTTAGTTGGTGCAAACGGTCCAGGCCGAGGTGCTCCACTTGAGATCTTAGCTAGCTATGTTACTTGCGGAAACTAGGGAACTGAGATCTCTTTTTAAGCAGCCTATCCCAGACCCTCCGGAGAAGTGTTGTGCCCTACTTATAAGTTACTAATTAACAAAAGAAATTTGAAAAACGAAAGTGTCACCCAACACGTTGTTTCCTGTTCCACCTCTTGCCACACCTTTGGCCACCCTTTTACTAGGCCCCTGCCTTTGATTCCTCCAAATAGCAAGCTGTAACTGAGCACCTCCCTGTTTAACCCTTGGGGTGGTTTGGCCAATCATGATCTCAAACTAAGGGTTGGGGCCGAGGGGGACATGTTTAAATTGGAGAGCACAGCTTCACTGGGAAATTCGGGCCCTGTATTCATGGTAAAGGACTCCAAATTCTCCAAGAGAGTGCATGAAGATGAGGAGTCTCTGATAAATCAATGCATATTTCACATACGGTCAGTCTGTGATTGCCACTCTGTCATTCGCTCTGACATCTTGCATGCTAAATGTTTCATGACCCCTCTGACCCACTAGGGCCCTTTGAATATATTAGGATAGATCTGAAGTCCAAATCCATGGCAGAGGGCCAGGTAAGCATAGAGTTACATAGGGATTTCCTACCTCGCACATCATTCAGGTTCAAACTTAACCCGTCCTCTGCCAGTATCTCACAAGCTCAGCAGAAAGAGATGCCCTGCAATAAGACTGAGGCTTAATAATAGATTGACTGGGTGGTCTGGATCCTCTATGCAGTAGTGAGGAGAGGGGTCTTTCGCCCGACCGTGAGTCACTTTGCGCAAATCGTGACCATCTGCATTTAGCTACAATGGATGATGCCCATCACACAAACTTCACTCTTACTAACATCCTGTCACGGAACACTGCCAGGGTGAGATCTAAGTTAGGTGATCTGGCCTGGGGGACCTTTATTGACCAGTTTGATATATGCCTCCTCCTGGAAATTGGATGCATTGTACAGCCTGTTACGCTGGAAGGGGCCGTCCTTCCGGTTGCTTTCTTATTTCGGTAAAAGGGGACCAATTATACAAAAATATGCTTACTGCCTTCTACTCTCTCACAACATCCTAGGCATAGCCATCTCCAGGGAGGATTCACGGACTTACTTTTTATAATTTCCCATTTACAACCAGGATGTCGGGGGGGGGGAGACACGGGTACTACACGATCTTATCTCACACAGGGATCTTCATGACTCTTGGAATTTTGTCATCATTGCTAGTGACTTTAATACCACATATGAGACACTTACAATAGGTAGGTACTCTTCTGTTTCTGAGGAAAGCGAGGAATGGGGCATACCCATTCTCAACAATACCCCAGTAAAATGCTGAACAGGTGCTGCTTATCAGATCCTTTCCCTTACATTATCATATGCCCTGAGGACATGTAATGGCAGCACAGCATCCAAACTGCGAGCCTTCCATACCTTTAATCGACCCGGTAGAATTGACTACTTTTAAAATTCCTCTCTGTCTTTGGGGAAATCTGGTTGACATGAAGTTACTCAATCAATCAATCAGGACTTATAAACCACGGCTAATCACCCAATAGGGTATCCAGGCGCTTGAAGGTCCTGGAGGTTTATTCGAACAGCCTAGGTCTTGAGGGCCATTTGGAATTCCAGAAGTGAGGTGATACTCTGGAAGTGCATGGAGATGCTGTTCCAGGTCTTTGCTACGATGTGGGAGAAGGTGCGTCCTCCACTTCTGTTTCAGTAGATGCGGGAAGTATGGGCAAGTGAAAGGGAGGCAGAGCATAGTCATCTCAATGGTTGGTGGAAGTTCAGGCCGTGGTTAATGTGTGTGGGTCCTAGGTTGTGTAGAGCCTTGTGTGCGTAGGTCAGCAGCTTGAATTGGCATCTCTTCTGTACGGGAAGCCAGTGGAGTTGCCTGAGGTGGGGTGTGATGTGGGTTTGTTGTGGAAGGTAGAGGATGAGTCTGGCGGTGGTGTTCTGTAGGGACTAAAGTCTCTGTAGGAGGTGTGCGGTGATTCCTACGTAGAGGGCGTTTCCATAGTCCAGTCGGCTGGTGATGCAGGCCTGTGTCACGATGCATCTCGTGTGTAGGGGTAGCCACTTGAAGATCTTACGTAGCATGCACAGAGCAAGGAAGCAGACGGAGGAGGCGGTATTGATCTGGGATTTCATGGTGAGCTTGTTGTCAATGATGAGTCGAGGTTTCTGGCATGGTCGTAGGGAGTGGGTGCGGGTCCTAGGTCAGATAGCCACCAGGAGTCATTCCATGTGTTGCTGCTGTTGCTAATAGTGTGGACAGTGATCACAACGCTGCCCATTGCTCCTTAAATGATCTATTCATCCATGGATCTCTAAGTACCAATGTGATTCCCAGAAATGACAGGCGCAGAGTCAAGTGAGGGGGAGTAGCCATGAACCCACATATTAGAGACAAACTGGACCAGGCCCTCAGAGATGCCTTAACTGGTCTAGATAACTCTATTTGTACCCAGACCAGGGATCATGCCTGGAATTCCGCAATTGTAAGGACTAATGAGAACCAGTTCAAAATCCTTGGGGAATGTCTCACGCGATGCCAGAAGCCCACCGGAGCGCCTGCTAAGCCTGACCGAACTTAGTTTAATAAGAACTGCAATGATAGGAAGAATGAGCGTTGTTGAGCTCTTGATAGTGGCAATACTTCCCTTATAAAAGGTAGAAGGGAGGAGTAAAACTGACTCAATACAAACACACAAGGAGTGGGAAACGTAAGTCTAGGAAAATATCTATACTGCAGTCATTCAAAAGATACTAGAAAATTCTGGAGGTTGGTGGCTAATGGGGGGTACTGAGCACCAAAGATCCTGGCTGACTCTATTACTCCTGAGGCATGGCACTCCCACTTCTCTGGTCTTTATGAACATCTGTTGTGGCAGGCCATTAACTCAGGAGCTCAGTAAATAAAGCATTAGCAGCTGGAAAAGCTGCTGGGCCGAATGGTGCCCCAGGTGACCTTTTCATCAGTACTAAGGGCTTGGCTCTGTATTTTAATAAATTGTCATCATTATATTCTGAAGGGTTCAAGTATTCCTCGCAGTTGGAAGGCAGCTAAAATTGCCTCCATTTACAGAAAGGGCCCACGAGACTCTCTCCTAAATTACAGGCCGATATGTCTGATCGACGTAGGGCACGTCCCCCCAAGTTTGATGAGGCTCGGGAGGGGAGCTGACAGAACGGATAGGTGTCCATAAAGGGGTCTGACAGGGGTGAGTCCTTGCACCAACTTTATTCTCCCTGTATCTAAATGATGTGGTTTCCGATCTAGAGGATGGACCAAACAACACCCCTTACTGGTTGGCCGTAAGATCCCCCTTTTACTTTTTCCAAATAACACTTTATTGATGTTGAAGACTCCTAGTGGCCAGGATAGGTTTGTGGCGCTCTGCTCTTAACAAGGGCTGGTGATTA
Source organism: Triturus cristatus (assembly GCF_964204655.1). Classification (NCBI taxonomy): domain Eukaryota; kingdom Metazoa; phylum Chordata; class Amphibia; order Caudata; family Salamandridae; genus Triturus; species Triturus cristatus. Next base: position 666,216,576 of record NC_140590.1, read on the forward strand.
ACCATTCTAAAACAAAGTTCGTGACTATCAGCCCAAGTAGATCATTTAGGGGTATGATAATGCTATACAGCAAACCGTTGGACAAGGTCACTGAGTTTGACTACTTGAGAATCAATTTAACTAGGTCCATGTCATGGTCGCCCCAGGTCCAAAAGAGTAGCCTGAACCTAACCCAGCACTCTGCTGCTATCCTAAGACTCTATAAGTCCTCTTGAGCCAGGCGCATCACTCGTGCAAAAGGTGTATAGGGCAAAGGCAGAGGGAAGTGCATTGTATGGGGCAGGAGTATGGAGAAATGTGAGTCTGGTCCCACTTGGGGTGGTTGAGAACATATTTCTGAGAGCCAGAACAAGCCTTCCTAAAAACATCCTGTTAATACCACTACGATAGGGTATGAGTATAAGTCCAATGATTTACAAACATTTGTACTGGCGGCGGCTGAAATACACCCCGGTCATAGAGAACTATTAAAAAGCTCTACAGGAAGTAGCCACTTTGGATGAATATGGCAAGATCATTTGGGCAAGCTATGTTAGAGGCATGACTGGTATGTGGTGCTCGTATTAGTTTGGGGATTCCATTTGGCTAATAAGGATAGGAGAGGCATCCTTAAGGGTGGCCCTGGATACATATTTCGTAGCAGAAGGGATAGACACAAATTCACCTAGTCCAGACTCTTAAGGATTCCTTTTGGGAGCGCACACACACACTAATGAAATGTGGAATGTGACACCATAGTCCCTAACTTGCAATTTCCTAGATTGTAAACCAGATTCTGCATTTGAACCTTTTTTAGGTTATATTCATCCACCTGTAGCAAGGCAACGGTATCTCAAATTTTGATATGGCACACTGCCTCTCCTGGCCTTATTAGCCAAATGGAATCTCCAAACTAGTATGAGCACCAAATGCCCGTCATGGCAGCAGGCAGCGGAATCCCTGGTTCACTTCATTTTCTTCTGCCCCAGCTATGCTTGCCCCAGAAAAGATAAATTATTCCTATCGGCAAACAACTCGATTGCAGATCACTCCAGGTAGCCCTTAGGCTCCTCCACACATATCCCTTAAAGCCTATTATCTGTGCTGTTTCTAAATACCTACAATAGAGCTGTAGATTTAGAAGTAAAATGCTGGACTGAGCCCCCTTAACTTTTGACAAGCCTTGAGTTTAATCCCTTCAACTCGCAGAAATCCTTTTTCTGATTCTCCTGAAGAATTCTCAGAGATCTCCAACCCTAATACTCCATATTCTCTGCATTGAAATCTTGTTAACTTTTTATTACATTTTAAGTATATGTTTTGAACTATCTCTACTACCTGTCCCTGCCTTACTATTTGCTACTGTTCTTTATTAGACAGCCATTAGTGAATGCAGACACTAGAGCCTTGGAGACCACTGTAGCGGGCTATACTGGCCATTAAAGTCCTGCTCCAGCGTTAAAGGCCCAAACCGAAGGTGAGCGGGCCTTTAATGTCTGATAGAGCCCACTACAGACGGCTCTAAGGCTATTAGAACATTCTGCCCCTAGAGGGCATAATGTTCAAATTTGTAAAAACAAATGCCTCTCGGAGCCCGGGAGTTTAAAACACCTCAGGCTCCGAGAGGCCTTTGTTCACAAAGCTGTGAACAAAGTCAAACATTGGAATGTTGGAGCTCCAGCTGTTAGAAGCCCGGAACATTCCAATGTTCTAATTATATCTAAACTCTAGAATGTTCTTGGTTAGTTTTCATGGCTGTCTGCGGTTCACAAATTGTCTTTTTGAATGATATCGATCTCTATGTTACTCACACATAGTGTAATGTACTATTGAGCGCAAGGATGCTGTCTCTCGGCATGATGAGTCCAAGTCTAGATGCTTTATCACAAAGCATGCCACACTGTTACAGAATTTTGTCCAAGTGTACCAACCATAATTGATTATAATCATCTCAGTACCAAAGCCCTTATTAGGATCACCCAGAAAATTGTCCCGGTACTTAGCTGTTCCTGAAGTAAAAGGTCCCAGAAAGACTGGCAACTCCATGGGTGGGGAAAATCTGGCTCATAGTAAGTTGGACCCTGAGGGTCCATTAAGAAATGAGAAATTACTGGAGCAATCAGTAATTCGAAGTCCGATTCCCTCAGTTATTTCTCATTTTTCTCTTGAAGCCTATGACAGTATTGAGAACCGCTGTGGTCCCACGGGCCTAGTAATTCCATTGGGGTCAATACCCGCTCTTACGAGCAGCATGTTAGTTAGGATTGCACTGGCAGTGAAGGTCTGGCTGTGGCTTGTGCTCTTCATCACATGCAAGGAATTTTTCATTTGAAACGTGTTTTTCTAATTTAGGGCTCAATAATGTAAAAACGGACACATAATCGACCTGCAGTACACAAATAGTGAGCATTTACCTACCGATATTCTGAACAATTCTATATATCCTAAAAAATCTCTGCAGTTACAGAATGTTTATGCACCCTTTACATCAATGTGAAAAGGGAGTGGAAGAGTTGGAATTTACCAACAGTTAAAGTTTAACTTAATTATTAACACGTTACTTATTTGTCAGTCATGTGATTAAACACCTTTAACCTATTGTAAATCATATTAATTCATGTATCTTTCCTGAACCGAGATGCACAGCCTCATTGTTACCTGTTTTTTCAACAGCTTGGCCCCCCTCCAGCTTTAGGAAAACGTCCTCCAAGGTTGTCATGGAGACTCCGTAAATTGTGATATCTCGGCCAACACGGGCGTCGACGTCAGAAAAAAGGTCTATAATAAAATGACATTTGCAAGAAAAATTAAACTTAAAGTACAATTACGTTTGAGGGCCTCTTCCAATAATTATACATGACAAGATGATATAACTTAACTCACAGCAACTTCCATCCCCTAACCTATGTATGGTTGTTCTCTACATATACTATATGGATTTAGTGCCATCTGTGAATAGGATTATTCCCAGGATCTGCAGTACTATCTATGATGGAGGTGTACTCATCTCTGTAATAATATATTCTATTCTTTGCCACGGTAAACCTGTCCTTTTGACCACCTCCTACAGATGATAAAATATTTCTATGATGAAATCCGATCATTACAAAGAGAGACACAAGAGGAAGCGCTGTTGGCAGGTTGCTGCTATTCATTACTCCATTACTTTTTTTTATTTAAGAATACCACATGTAAATAAAATAGAAATCAAAAGCCTGCGACCCAGCACAACATTCAGCCTATTTTTCCACGCTTGGGACATAAAGGAATAGACGTAAAGTTAAAAAAAACCCTTATGATGGAAGTTGCTCTTCAATGCATCCTAAATTTGGACACAGTGTAGACACAACGCATGCGAGTTGGGGGGAGCTCAAAGCCCTGCCCAACCACCTATTTTATTTCAATTTCCTGAAAAGGCAGCTCAAGTCCTAACAAATATGAATGCAATAGTATACAGGCATAAGCAAACCCAATGACCCTCGCCTTGGTAACAGTTTTTTAGTTTTTTTGCAAACATATGCAATGGTCATTAAAATAATAAAAGTAATAGAAATGTAGTAAAAGTAATCCTACCTTGTTGTTGCCCACTGAATACTCCTGCCAGGACTCACGAGCAGTGCCCGTGTCAGCGCACAAGCAGCCCAGCAGCCCACCGCCGCAGCCTGCACTATACAACTACGCGGACGCCGGTGAGGGGACTCCAATCCCCAGGGTGCATAGCGCCAAAAGCGGAAGTAGCCGGGACCAGAAACGCGCCAGGACGCGCAATAAAAACCAGCAGAGCCCCCGCGTCGCGGGAAGCGCGCGGGTAGCGCCGGGAGAAGCCCGGGACAAGGGCGGGACCGTCTGCGGCCGTCCGAGGCCGAATGAGGCTGGGCTGGGCCACACCTTGTTAAGACTTGGATATAGACATTGGCCTGGTGAGTTGCCCTCGAGTCACTCTGTTGTTAAGGAAACATCCCTATTGTCGCACAGTATGTCAAAATGGAAATCTGGAGACAAGGTAGTGGGCACCCTGGATGCATTCCTAATACGTGCCGAATCATTGTTGGTGCATGAAATTCAGGCCACTGAGAGAAGATTATCCTTGGATCCCAGACTGTTAGGAGGGGGGGCTACTTCTGACATCCCACTTTATGCCCCCAGACCATCAAGGTTAACAACCGATCCCCCTGAACAGTCTCAGTCTCCCGGTAATAGCTCTGCTCCAAATTTGCCTGTTTCACTTCCCGCCACCATCACCCAGAGTAATCAGAGCAGCTCTGCTAGGGCCAAGACAAGGGGAACGAAAGCAGTAGGGAAAGTCGTCAAGGATCAACACAAAAAGGCTCAGAAAGGTTGCAACACTCCTAAAATTACCAGATCTAAATCTAAAGCCTCTGCTACAACCGTCACCACGGTTCTGCCCAATACCCCTGCCCACGGCGACTCAATCACTCCATCCCATGAGGTGATAGCTGACGACCCCCCAGTGGCAAATTCCTTATTGACCATAAGGGATTTTGCCACTATATTAGAAGATAAGCTAGCTACCATTCTGGAGCCATTATACAAACGCCTGGATATGGTAGTCCAAAGGCTAGATAAGATAGAGGGGGTTTGCGCCTGCACAGCTGCAGTGGCCACGTTTAAATCTTGCACTCAGGCAGCTGCGGGGGCGCCTATATCCTTGCCACTGGCCAATGATAATTGTGACAACCGGAATGGGGCCATTTCTTGCCCAAATCGAGTAGGGGATGAGGGGGAACAAGGGGGGGTAGTAAGGGCAAACGTTCCACCAGCTATATCCAACCTAGTAGTACCATCGACCCACGAAACTTCGACTCTTATGAAGCCTCGAGGGCAGGCTATTAATAACAACAAGACAGGTGACCAACCCAAGTGCCCCTTTCTCCACCTGCCCCCCCAAGCAACCCCATACACAATTGTCTTGGCAAATGTGCCTTCACTACCACAAAACACACAAGAGCACTGGTCGTCCCTTAAGAACAAAGCCCTGCACTATTTGAACAAAATGACAAACATTGGTAATAGGCTATATAGGGACTTTAAAATGGTTAGAAGGATTGATTGGGTTGGTCACTCCGAAAAATCCATTGCCGGGGATTGTGTGGTTTTAAGCTTTAGGTCACCCGAACTGGTGCATTATATCCTTGATTCTGTTGGTTATGCACCAAATGATCGGTCATCAATCTGTGTTTTGCCGTTAGGGTATTTTTACAAACAGGAACTAGGAAGACAACAAAGAGGTGACCGTTTCTTTAGGGCGGCCACCTCAGGCCCCGAGCAATGCTTTGAATCCATCAATCGCTTTGAGGTACTGTCTTCCCTCGAAGATATAGATTGACAAAGAATGGGTGGTCCAGGAGTCCACATGGAAGGCGGCAATAACACCATCATAGAGGCTGAAATAAGCAACCTACCTTTATGCCCTAAGCCTGACGACCAATCTAGGGCAAACCATCTAGTGCAAACAAGTCCCGATAGACACTCTGCTGTGTATCTAAATGCTATTGGAAATTCAACTAACTTGGTCCCAAGAGATTCCATGGCCATTGCCTCCTGGAACATTGCAGGCCTGGAATCCAAGGTTGGCATAGCTGACTGGGTATCCCTAGTTAACGAAGTGGACATATGGGCTTTCCAGGAAACTTGGGCCGTGGAGAAGATATATAAGGTTGGATATTTGAACTTTTCACGACCTGCAAGAAGGGGGCCCAGGGGTAGACCGGTTGGGGGCCTCACGTTTTGGGTCAGGCAAACCCATGGGGCTTCTATCGAAGAAATTCCTATTGACAATCTGGATATCCTGGCAATTAAACTCAAATTCCAGAATGGGTCAATACTAACTTTAGTTAATGTATATGCTAGGGGACAACCGGGTGGTAAGAGCTCCCAGACCATTACAGCACTGGAATCCCTTTTTGCGGAAGACTCCATCAAAAATAATTTGATCATCCTGGGGGACTTCAATACAAGCTTTGAACCCCTGGATGGTGACGATGGTAGGCTGAGCGTGGAGGAGGATGCCCTTTGGGGTGTCCCCCTGCTAACATCCCAACCCATAAAGAAATGGACAGAGGCTGCGCTACAGCTTAAGGGGATGTGTCTGGAACGGGGTCTCAGGGCAGTGAATGGCAGAACAAAATCTGATGCCCAGGGAGCCCCGACCTTTAATAATGGTCGAACGAAAAGCAGAATTGACCATATCCTAGTTAACCTAGAAATTTGGCACACCGTGTCCGATATGGCCGTACAAACTCGGCCTGAAAGTGACCACAATCCACTGATCCTGACTATGGACATCCAGGGATGTGCTCATCCGACTAGAGAGAATCTAACAAAATGTGGCGTCCCACTAATAATAGGCAATGACTTTAGGCGGGTAAAATGGGATAAGGTGGCGTTGGATGAGTCCAAGGTGTTAGGAATTAGGGCTTTGATAACAAGCGCATTGGGAGAAATAAACACCTGCAACACACAAGAGTCCCTTAATGACAAATTGCCTCAGATCCACTCGGACCTTATAAATAGGCTTAAGACCTATTTTATTAACATTAAGCCCATGGGGAGTAATAAGAAACACGAGCCCATTTCATGGTATAACGACCGTTGTAGGTCCACCCATAAGGCCCTCTTGTCTGCAATTAAATCTAGGTCCTATGTATTGATTAAGCAGGCACGGATAAAGTACAAATCCACCCTAAAACAGGCAAAAAAAGAGTGGGATGAGGGACGCTGGAACGATCTGCTGGAAGCCTGCAAAGGCAGGAATATGTCCCTCTTTTGGGATTTAATAAGGCGGGGAGATGGACAAAGGCCTCTAGTCCCAAATAACAACGTGGAACCAGATCGTTGGGTTGCCCACTATGAGGCACAATATCAGCAGGGCATAGTACGAACTCTTAGTCCTGCTACCCCACACATAACTATAGAGGTCCCCTTAAGATTTAGTACCAAGGAGATCGAGGCGGTACTGAAAAACATACCAAGTGGTAAAGCCCCCGGTCCAGACTGCATTCCAGCAGACCTGTTTAGACAGGATAATGATCTCTGGGTCCCTTATATCACTAACCTAATGAATTCCTTGGCTGGGGGGAACACCCTTCCCCGAATCCTGGTCCGGCGCTGAAATAATCCCGGTCTTCAAAAAAGGAGACCGCGCTGCACCAGGTAACTACAGGCCAATTAGCCTTATTGACACACTTCAAAAAATCATCGCTCGCGTCATTTTAGGTAGAATACATAGTTGGATTAATGATAACAAGATTCTATCTATTCTTCAAGTTGGGTTCCGGGCACGCATGGGGACATTGGACCAGGTTTTTAAATTTGTTCTAATTTACTGGAAGGAGGTCCTGTTGGGCAAGGGTCTCATATTTGCAGCCTTTGTGGACTTAAAATCCGCATTCGATCTTGTCCCAAGACCAAAATTATGGGAAGTTTTATTAAGGTTAGGGATGCCCAGGGAATTAGTTGACTTTGTGGTCAAGCTCCACAGCTCTAATTATGCCCAGGTCCGGTGGGGGAAACCAGGTGAAGTAACTAAAAGATTTAAGGTCGAGAAGGGAGTCCGCCAGGGGTGTGTCCTGGCCCCTACATTGTTTTCGTTGTTTATTAATGGGGTAGTACACTATTTTGAGGAGCACCCCACCGATGCACCTAAGTTGGATGGACAAAGGGTACCTCTACTCATGTTCGCTGATGACACCCTGATATTATCCAAAACTCGTCAGGGATTACAACGGGCGCTATCTCGTTTTGAGGCCTTCTGCAGCGAACATGAGTTAGAGATTAATGTGGATAAAACAAAATTTATGGTCCTCCATGGGGCAGGTGATGTGTCGGCAAAAGTCTCTATGGGGGGAAGCCACTAGAGCAGGCCAAGGTCTTTACATACCTAGGCATTACCATTGGCGAAAAAATGAGCTGGGCACCCCAGATGAAGCTCTTGGCCTTGAAACACTTACAGCTGCCGGGAGCTCTACTAAGAGAACATAGGTTATCCCTCAGCAAACCCTTAGCCCCAGTAATCAAGCTGTACTCAACGAAAATAGCTCCTGCCGTTCTTTATGGTGCAGAAATCTGGGGCAATTGTAATCTGTCCGACCTTATACTGGCCCAGAATAAATTTTTTAGATCACTAGTCGGCCTCCCACAATCAACCCCCTGAATTCCCCTACTGTTTGATCTTGGCTGTAATCCCATTGAGGATGTTGTTCAGCTAAAAATGCTGTATTTCTGGAGAAGGTTGTGGTCTACCCAGGAATTAGTCCACTTTTCTAAGGCCCTTCTTGAAGTAAGGGGGTTGGATTATCACAATAAAATCTCATGGCTAAAAACCATTAAAAACCTCCTTATCGATATGGGCATGAGAGACCTCTGGTTTTCCCCGGAATCTACTGTTATTCCATCAAAAACAGATTTAAGAGTGGCCTTCTGGTGTTTGGCCAAATCTAGAAGGCATACTAAATTACTGGACTCTCCTTTGACCAGAGCCTTCTTGGACTTTAAAGAAGAACCTTCTCTTGAAATCTATTGGGACTTGATTACCAAACCAAGAGATCGTAGGCTGTTTCATCAGTTCAGGGTGGAAACGCTCCCTCTAAGGGATTTTACCAGAAAATGGAAAGTAGGTTTGGGAGACAGGTGTCCGTTCTGCCCTGAACATACCGAAAATATAAGCCACCTGCTCTACGTTTGTCCAGCTTATCAATTACCTGGAAACACCTGGCTTAAACCTTTATGTCGCTCATTGGGTACATCCTCTGCCCTGTTTGCTAAAAGGCTGTTAAAAATTGGTGACAAAGATTTAATTATCGTTGGAGTAGCTAAATTCCTCAGTTGGTCCTGGGCTATCAGGGAAAAGAGTGTAGGATCGTAGTTTATCATAGTTCCCTACCATTTTATTTATAAGCTGATTTTATGATTATTTTATATTTTAATGATCTGTGTTTATTAAATCGCAAATATGATGTTTTACCCTGATTGATGTATTTTAAACCGCTTTTTATAGCATGTCTTTTAAGATGAATAATCATAAATAAAGACTTTCTGAATGAAAATAATTGAAAAATGTCATAAGATGGGGTGCATAAGTTTGCTATAAAAAAACATGACCACTCACAAAAATACATTTAAAAAAAAGTGAACTGAAAGAGATTAGCCTGCCAGCCCTAGCACTGAATCAGACTATTTTCTTGGTGGATTAGCATATGTGAAAGTAATTTATGCTGTTAAATTACAGTTCAGCGAAGTAATGAGTGAATTGAGTTGTCCCACTTCTCCGTCCTTTAGGCCACGGTGTGCCATATGACATTTGAATGAGGCTGACCAGAAGTCCATCTATGTTTATATATCTACGTATTTTTATTAATTACTATTTTGGAAAATATAGGACGGCCGAGACATTTGTAGCTGTTTTTAGAGCCAACCTAAAAAATACAGCACTAGTAGTTGTAGTTTAAAATCTTTAGTTAGTGACTATTTACAAATCTTTGCATGTACTCTCATAGATTAAATCTATGGCCACTAGAAATAAAGTTCACACTTATTGGCAATAAAAAAAATCCAATAAGTATTGTTTATACCAAAGATGCTATCAAAAACTTTCCACTAGCTGCAATGAATACGTCAACCCTGACCAGTCATGTGATTTGAGATGACCACCTATAACTCATACCTTTACACCATCACTGTTGAAATCACAATATGAGAACAGTTCAAGCAAGCAAGACAAACAAGTAATTTACTTGAAGCAAAATTACATCTCAGAACATCTAAAACAGACAGGTATGTATGTCCTGGAGAGCTACAGATTTAGGGTCTACTAAATTATTCACTTTAAGATGAAAAGGAAACCTAAAAAATTAGCAGCTTTATGATCTCTTACCTGGAAACGAATCTATGTTGTCAAACGGTAAGGTGTAAACCATCTCCTGCTCATGCTGCCGGATTAACTTGGCACTGGGTATGTGATATTTCACCACTGAAGTGATTTCTTCAACATCGCAAGACTCAGTCACATGCATTCTGTGGGGAGAAATCATATGTGAAACAGTCCATGTTACAGATGGTCTCCTACCTCGAAAGATCTGAGGTGTTTGCCACAAATCATTGCAAAGATAGAGGCGCTTATCATCCTATTCGACATCGGGAATGATTAAAGTTTAAAAAGTGAGAGAATTTCAGAGGAATTTAATCAAATGAATTGTTTGGTCTGAGGGTATTGGACCATTCTAAAATTTGCATAATAGGATGTTCTAACTCACTTTGACTTCATTCCACACAGCATAACCATTAGGTGCAATAAACTGTGGGCCATGAATAGAGGATAGCGGAGAGGAAATCTATCCTGCGATGGCTTAACATAAAAACAGTTTTCTGACAACCGTTTTTGTTTTGACATGTTTATATACGCACGTTTTATCATTAAGTTATGTGGTGGTAGCAGGAGATGTCTTAAAAGAAATTCTAGTCGAGGTGAAGGATCTATTAATATCAGATATGAGTTTTTAGCTTTGGACTTTATGAACTTTTTTAAGGTTAGTAGTGTAAACAAGATACTTATGGTTACCTGTATTAATATCTGTGCCTAGACTATACAGAGCATTAAAAAGAAAAACATTCCAATTAGCAAAAAAGAGCACATGTAGTCTTGCAAAAGAAGCACTCTTGCTGAATGAGACTTTCAAATAATATTTTCTATTTCTAAATAAGTTATTGTTTAGAATCAAAATGAAAGGGTGTTTTCATTCTTTCTCACCAGTAAATGAGATCACAAATACTAAATGTTGTCAAAGATGAGGAGGAGAGATTATTTTATTGTGTGGGGAAAATAAGGCATTTTAAGTTATATTTTGGATGATGTAAAACAAATGATCTCGCAAGGGCTTTAGAATCATTACAACTATTTAATACTATTTTAAGTGGTATATGCTATAGATCACTGACACAATATCATGGAAAAAATATTGTTTTTAAAATATTGTGTCAAAAATGTTCTTTACCACACTATCGTACTCCTATAATTATAAAGGTAAGTACCAAAATATCGGAAAAAAATAATGGTGACATTAATATCGCCCAAAAACGTGTAAAATATCGATTATTTACTATAAAAAGAGTGCAAGTAGTAAATGTTAATATTTTAATATATTAATGTAATGTGAATTTATTAAATTCCAGTAATATTTAATACTATATATAAATATATGCTTATATAAACACACAAATACATATATGTGTTTATATAAATAAATGTGTGTGTATATATATATTCACTTAAAAAACCATAGGTTTCACACATGTTATAGTTAGCTGTACATTTCACTCGTAAAAAACCAATGAAATTCCACGTTATAGTTAGATCAGGTAACTATAACTTGCGCGCCCACAATAAACTGCTCATGATGTCACATATTACATCACTCATGACATGGTCAGTGACATCACTCATGACATCAATGATGACATCTGAAATTACACATTGTGGATTGCGGTCGCGCAAGTTATAGTTACCTGATCTAACTATAACGTGGAATTTCATTGGTTTTTTACGAGTGAAATGTACAGCTAACTATAACATGTGTGAAACCTATGGTTTTTTAAGTGAATTTGCAAGGTTTTGTAAATGATAATTCCTAACTATAACGTGTGTGAAACCTATGGTTTTTTCAGTGAATTTGTTCGGTTTTTTAAATGCTAAGTTATGTATTTATTTATTTATTTTTTTCTGGTTTTTCACTGTGCGCACACCCTGCGCGCACGGTGCGCGCACGTTGCACAGTCCATGCAGTGCGCGCCTCGCTTTTTTTTACACAGTAACATTTGTTTTTTTCTCCCTTGTGGGTCCTTTAATTTATTTAATAAATGTGATTGTTACTTCTTTATTTATTTTTTTATTTTTTTTTGCCGTGCGTGTACGGTAAGCTTACCGTACGCGCACTCCGCGATTTTTTTTTAAAATTATTAAATGTATTTTTCGTACTTTTGGGTCCTTCTTGGACCCCCTGACAAACACTAGGGGGTCTGCAACTCTCTTCGTTGCCCCCTTTTCACGTTCCCCACCTTTGTTTCTCAGTACGAGAGACAGAAAATGGCGGCCGACACTTCCTGATTTCGACCGATTCGAATGTTTACAGTCATGTAACCACCAATCAGAATTGAGCTCGCGCACGGCACCGTACGTGTACGGTAAGCTTATGGTAAGCGCACGGAGCGCGCTTACAGATATATATATTGATTTAAATGCTATTTTCTCAGGACCTACTGAACAGATTTACACCAGACCTAAAAAAAGGCACATCCTTGACCTGAGGACTACCTCTCTGCCAAATTTCAAGTAATTCTGTTCAGCCGTTCGGGCTGTAGCTCGGACTAAAGGTCCTATGGGAAACTGCATGGGGAAAACACGTTTTGGGACCCCCCTTTTTTCTCAGCCCCCGCTTGACGAATCCCCCCAAGACGTTCAGGGTAGGAGCAGAGCGTAGCGCCCCATTAGTTTTGAAAATTTCGCGAGGATTCGTCGACCGGCGCCAAAGTTATTCCAAATAGTATGTTGCGGATTTCCTATGGAAACACGGTCCTAACTATAACTATCTACTGGCGACCGCCAGTAGATAATATATATATATATATATATATATATATATATATATGCGAAAAACAACACCGCCCCACTCCGTTGCTCTCAGCAGTGCGGGTGCGCCACTTGCGCGGGCGATAGCGCAATCTATTACTGCCAAACACCACGTTTCTAGAAAGAACGTGCGGCGCACTCGTGCTCAATTCAAAGAAATTGCTTTTATTCGTTCTTCTCCGTGAAGACTAACAAACACACGCGTTCCGGGACCCTGCCCTTCGTCAGTGTTAGTTTGTCAAGTTCAAAGTTTACATTTAAATAACAAAAACAATCATTGGTCGATTGGGCTAGCAAGTACCATCGATATAGGACTTTCCAGCTGGTCAACCACATTTCATTGTAACCATGGCGGCCATACTTGAATGACCAAGACAACATGTAATTCATGTATTATTGCTCGTGACACGTCATTAGATCCCAATTTACCACAAAGTGTGAATTATGTCATGCTAATAATAAGCTAAACAAAAAATTCAACATAGGCCATTCATTTTTCAAGATTTCAAGAAAGGTTATCCGGTGACCAGACAATAATACGACCGCTAAATCAACGACCGAGAGCATCTTGCTGGATCGTACAATTGCGCCCTCCAATGGGCGTAGCCACAGCTCAAATGCTCGCGGGAAAAATTAAATTAATCAACCAGCGGTCCTGTCAATAATGATGTTACAGACTCAATTCTGATTTTTGAAAAAGAAAAGGACGAAAAAGTGAAAGGGGCATACACTCACACTTATATACAATATGTACAAAAAATGTAACGATCATTTTCAGAACGCAAAATTAAGCCCTCAAATGGGCATATTCCCTGAACACAATTGATAAAGAAACAGGTTGCAGAAGGAAAACACTCAATTTACAAAAATTTCTCAATGATACAATGGTGTAATGCAGAGGTTTGGGAAAAATGGAAATTGCGCAAGGGCAAGCTCAGCCAATGAAGGACCATAATTCTTCCTCCATATTGAGGCCCCCAGGGGTGCGAGTTTGTAATTCAATAATAAAACGCGCCTCTAACTGGCGTAGCTCTCTTACTCTGTCTCCTCCTCTTTCAGTCATGGGGACCTGGTCCAAGCAAAAGTAGCTAAGTTTGTCACTACGGGATTCATGGTTGTCTGCAAAGTGCCTGGCAACAGGGTAAGTTGTGTCACGGTTCGTGATTGCCCGTGTGTGCTCCAAAACACGTTTCTTAGCAGGGTGGATAGTACTCCCGATGTATTGGAGACCACACGGGCAAACCAGGCAATAAACAACAAAACTGGTATTACAGTTCAAAAATTTGTTGATGCTACGTGTTCCTATTCTGCCTGGAACACTGTATTCCTTCACTTTTTTGCTGTTTTTGCAGGCTTTGCAAGAAGCACATGGGTAGAAGCCTACCGGAGTGTTCTTGGGGATCTTGTCGGAAAAATGGCTATGTACCAACAAGTCTTTCAATGACTTGCTTTTACGATAGGTCACCCCCGGCTTACATAGTGTATCCTGACCAATGATATTGTCAGTCTGTAGTATGCTCCAATTCTTTTCTACTAGCTTTCTTATCACTCCAGCCTTGGTTGAGTAACCCAAAATGAGACGGGGACCGCCCGGATCGTCTTTTACTTTGTTCAATTCGGGTTGTTCCATGCCAAGGAGGGAGTGTCTCTCAATAGACTGTACCTTAAGGGCTGTTTCGCTCAGGAGGGTGTCGGTGTAACCTCTTTGTCTGAACCTTCTGAGCGATTCGCTTGCTGCCTGAGTGTAATCTATGGGGAGTGTGCAATTCCTTTTAAGACGCAACAACTCCCCATAAGGAATGCTGTTGATGAGAGACCGTGGATGTTGACTAGTAAAGTGTAAAACTGAATTCCCTGCGGTGGGTTTGCGATAGAGTTTCGTGCAAATCAGCCCATCTGCTACGTAAACCGAGAGGTCTAGGAAGGGTACCTCAGTCTTGCTCATCAAGCTAGTGAAATGCAGATTCAAAGAATTAGTATTCAGGATGTTGATATATTCTGTAGCTTCATCAGGAGTACCCTTCCACACGATGAATAAATCATCAATGTAGCGTGCCCATAGGGCAAGTTTGTCAACCCATACCTCGTTACCCTCCGCCCAGGCCACGTGCTTCTCCCACCAGCCCACGAACAAGTTCGCGTAACTGGGGGCGAAGCACGTGCCCATCACGGTACCTTGGGTCTGCAGATACAGCTGCCCACCAAACAAAAAAATGTTGTTGTGCAGACAGAATTCAGCAAATTCAAAAAGCATGGTGTTATGCATTTGGTATTTCAGGGGTCTTGCTTTAAGAAAATATTGGAGTGCCCCTAAGCCGTCAGTGTGTGCTATGCAAGTGTATAGACTGGTTATGTCCATAGTGATCAGCACAAAGTCCGGTTCCCACTGTATTTCCTGGATACGTTTGATGAAATCTGTTGTGTCTTGGATGTACGAGCTTAAGTCCCTGACCAGAGGGAACAGGAAATGATCAACGTAGATGGAGACTTTTTCTAGCAAACTTTCCTTGCTGGAAACAATGGGACGTCCTGGAGGTCTCAGGATGTCCTTGTGGATTTTAGGTAGATGGTAAAATGTGGGTAATACCGGACTGTCCACTTTAAGAAACTGAAATTCATCTTCCTCCAGGATGCCACTGTTCCTCCATTTATCCAGCAAATTGTAGAGTGCTAACACACTGGTGTTGTATCTGTCTCTTTGGATTTTTGAATAACTCGAAGAATCACCTAGAAGGCGTAGGGCTTCACCTCGATAAAAATCCTTGGACATAACGACAACGTTGCCGCCCTTGTCGGATTGCTTAATAACAATACCAGTGTCTTCTTTAAGGGTCCTGACTGCTATCCATTGGGCTTTCGACAGATTAAATAGACGTTTATTCGCATGCTCTTGTGGTTTGTCTTGCAAGCGTAGCCTATTCAAATCCTTGATCATAGAGTCGTGGAAGCAGTCAATTGCATCAAAGGGCATTTTGGGGATATATATATATTCACTTAAAAAACCATAGGTTTCAGGGGCGTTATAGTTAGTTGGACATTTCACTCGTACGAAACCCGTGAAATTCCCCCGTTATTCTTAGTTCAGCTAACTATAACTCGCTCCCCCGCAATGCACTGCTGATGACGTCACATATTACATCACTCATGACATGGTCAGTGACATCACTGATGACATCACTGATGACATCTCAAATGACATCACTGATGACATCACTGATGACATCATCCAGTGACTGTGTGTCTGTAAAGTTTAAATATGTTTAATATATATAGGGACAGGCGTATTGAAGGATGAGTGGGTGTATAAGTGTTTGAATGGATGATTTAGTAGGTTCATGAGTGACTCTATAAGTGAGTGATTAAACATATCTTACTGAATGCATGGGTAGTGACTAAACTGTGAATGTCTGTATCCGTCTGTCTGATGGTGTGTAAGTGGCTGCATCGGTTTGTGAATAACTACATGAGTGTATATATGAGTTATTGATTTGTTGTCTGAGTATGTGTATAGGTGCCTTAGTGTTTGTGTGGGTGGGGTGTGTGTGACTCTGTGCATAGATGTGTAAGTGGGTGATTCACTTGGTGCATGGTTTCAAGACTGCATCTATGATGGACTGTATGGGTGGGTGAGTGTGTGTATGGGTGTGTTAGTGAGTGAATGTATATCTCAGTGGTACATGTGTGAGTAACTACATATGTGAAAGGTAGTATATATGAGTGTTAGAGTATTTAAATGGCTATAAGTGAGAGTGTGTGATTGTGAGAGTGGCTGTATGGATGAGTGTGTGCTTGTATCAGTGATTGTATAAGAGCGTTAGAATGTGCTAGTATTTGTATGAGTAAGTGAGCTGGTGTGTGTATAATTGTATAGGTGAGTAAATGGGAGTGTGATTAATTATTTGCATGAGTGACTAGGTGTGTGAGTACCTCTATCGATGAGTGGCGGTGTATGAGTGTCTATATAGATGTATGAGTGCAAATGATAGTCCTGTACTGAGTGACCGTAAGTATGAGTGACTGTACGGGTGAGTGAGTGGATGTGTGTGTGTGTGTGTGTGTGTAGACCTAAGAATCAGTGAGCGGGTATGTAGTTATTGATGTTGGAGTGTCTCTGGTTTTGAGAATTGCAGTCTGTAATTTAGAGTGGGTGTATCAAAAGTTTTATTAGGGTGTGATAAGATGCATTAAATCATCACATGGATGATGTCATCAGTGATGTCACTGACCATGTCTTGAGTGATGCAATATGTGACATCATCAGCAGTGCATTGCGGGGGTGAGAGTTATAGTTAACTGAACTAACTATTACAGGGGAATTTCACGGGTTTTGTACGAGTGAAATGTCCAACTAACTATAACGCCCCTGAAACCTATGGTTTTTTCAGTGAATTTCTAAGGTTTTTTAAATGCTAATTTCTAACTATAACGTGCCAGAAACCTATGGTTTTTTCAGTGAATTTCTAAGGTTTTTTAAATGCTGGTTTCTAACAATGCCTACAGAATAATGACATGTGAAGAAAGAAGAAAAACGCACAGAAATAAGTAAAAGAAATGTAGAAGAAACAACAGAAGTCCACAAAGACGAAGAAAAATGCAGGAAGAAGCAAGACATGTGCAGAAAGAACCAACAGAGGAGCACAAAGAGGCCTTGTTGCAAAATCAACCTGTGCCCACAACTTTTTCAGACGGGTACTGGTGGTAACTGACTCTGACTGACCAGGCCTAGAGCCAGGGCTATGCTATAAGACACTCTGAATACAGTGAAAACACCTACATACACTAGGGAACACTATGCGTTGGGGTACCCCTGTGATTAGCATGACCTCCTCTGTAAGTCCCTAGTACATAATAGGGCAGGGGGATTAAAACTACCTCTTAAAACGTGCCATGGGGCGCGTTTGCACAGTGGTGAAGCGAGAGGGGCCTGGGGTGACGTGTGCAAACATGCCCTGTGGCCATTTTAAGTTGGGAGATTAAGTCCCCTTGAATCCTGAGGGTTCCTGTGGTCCAACTAACCCACTAAGTACCTCCAGTAAGTGCCACAGAGATACGTTGCACAGAGGTGTAAAAAGGGGCATGGCCTGGAACACCTTTCTGCAACGCAGGCCTGTGACGCTTACTGGAGGTACCTGGTGGCCTAGTTGGCCCCAGGGGCCCTCAGGATTGAATGGGACTTAATTCCCCAACTTAAAGCGCGCCACAAGACGTGTATGCACACGTCACATCTGGCCACGCCCCCTCCCTTTACCACTGTGCAAAGGCGCCCTGTGGCATGTTTTAAGTTGGGGGATTAAGTCACCTTGAATCCTGAGAGTCCCTGGGTCCAACTAGCCCACCACGTACCTTCAGTAAGCACCACAAAGCTGCGTTACAGACAGGTGGTGTAAGGCCATGCCCCATTTTACACCTCTCTGCAATGCAACACTGTGGCACTTACTGGACGTACCTGGTGGGTTAGTTGGCCCCCAGGGACCCTCAGGATTCAAGGGAACTTAATTCCCCAACTTAAAGCGCCACAGGGTGTGTTTGCACACATCACATCTGGCCCCGCCCCCTCCCTTTACCACTGTGCAAAGGCTCCCTGTGGCACGTTTTAAGTTGGGGGATTAAGTCCTCTTGAATCCTGAGAGTCCCTGGGTCAAACTAGCCCACCATGTACCTTCAGTAAGCACCACAAAGCTGCGTTGCAGAGAGGTGGTGTAAGCCCATGCCCCATTTTACAACTCTCTGCAATGTAACTCTGTGGCACTTACTGGATGTACCTGGTGGGTTAGTTGGCCCCCTGGGACCCTCAGGAATCAAGGGGACTTAATTCCCCAACCTAAAATGCTCCACAGGACACGTTTGTACACTTGTGACATCAGGCCACGCCCCCTGCCTGCACCACTGCACAAACGCACTAGCTGGTGCGTTGTAAATTGGGGGATTAAGTCCCCTTGAGTCCTGAGGGGCCCTGGGGGCCAACTAGCCCACCACTTAGTAAGCACCACAGAGCTACGTTGCAAAGTGGTGTAAAAAGGGGCATGGCCTGGGCCACCTCTCTGCAAAGCAGCGCAGTGGCGCTTACTGGAGGCAAGTGATGAGCTAGTTGGCCCCCAGGGACCCTCAGGATTGAAGAGGAATTAATTCCCCAACTTAAAACGCGCCACAGGGTGTGTTTGGACACATGTGCGCCAGGGAACTGCGTTGCAGAGAGGTGTTCAGAGGCCACGCCCCTTTTTACACCTCTCTGCAACGCAGCTCTGTGGCGCTTACTGGAGGTATCTGGTGGGCTAGTTTTTTATTTATTTATTTTTTAAAGAAGGGGACTATGTGCCCCCCTTCCTTTTCTATTTTATGGGCCCTGGGGACCCCATCCTCCAGGGCATGACCCCCATTTAAAAAAAATATATAAATATTACGGGAAGGGGACCGCATGTGCCCCCCTCCTGTGGCCAATTCCGGCCCCGGGGACCCCATCCCCCGTGGCATAGCCAAATATATATTTTTTTATTATGGATGGGGGCTGCGTGGCCCCACTCCTAAGGCCTCTATTGGCCACGGGGACCCCATATCCCGGGGCGGCCTTTATTTATTTATTTTCTTTGGGAGAGGGGCTGCATGGCCCCCCTCCCAGGCCACTTCTGGCCCCAAGGACCTCATCCCCCTGGGGCCTGGCCATTGCTTTTTTTGTTTTATGTTTTCGGAGGGGGGCCGCGTGGCCCCCCTTATCAGGCCAAATATGGCCCCAGGGACCCCATCTCCTGGGGCCTGGCCTCTGCTTTTTTTTTTTTAAATGCACAGGGGAGGGGGGCCACTCCTAGCTCCGCTTCCGCCCTGTCATTGAAAACTGCAGTGTCCCGGGGGTGGGCACCCTGGAACACTGCAGGAGCCGGCCCTGGGGGGTGGCGGTCCCCAGGGCCATCGCTAGCTCCAGGAGGGGGCCGCACGGCCCCCCTCCCACTTAATGCAAAGCCCCGGGGCTTGGGGGTCCGTAACGGACCCCATAATTTGAATAATTAGTGCCCCGGGGAGGTGGCGGTCCCCGGGGCATGTGGGGGGGCTCGAGCCCCCCCACACAGGTTTATTTTATTATTAAAAAAATGCCTCGGGGTGGCGGTCCCCAGAGCTGCAGGGGGCCGTGTGCCCCCGCAAACAATTAATGAAAGCCCCAGGGGGTGGTGGTCCCCGGTGCTTGGGGGGCCTTTGAGGCCCCCCCACACATTTAAAAATTTGCCCCGAGGAGGTGGTAGTCCCTGGGGCAGTGTGGAGGGGATTGGGCCCCCCCACACATTTTTTTACTTCCCCCGGGACCTGGCCCACCCGGGGGATTAATTATTATTTTCGGCCGAAATTCGGGCGAATCTCACCGATATATATATATATATAGTTTTTTAATGCTATTTTGGCCCCGTGGGTCCTTGTGGAACCCCTGAGCAGGCCTGGGGGTCAGGGTGTTTCTACCCTGTCCATTTTTCTTGTTTTTCGTGTTTCTTTTTCTGTTTTCTTGTACCTCGGTTCTACCGAGACACAAGATGGCTGCCAACACTTCCTGGTTTGGAGTGTTGACAGCCAATTACAATGTAACTCATGAAGGGGAGGGTGCGCGGATCCACCGCGGCCATAGATATCACTATCTTTATTTCTTAATTTCTCAAAAACTAATGAACGGATTTACACCATTTTTAAAAAGAACGCTTCCTGAGCCAAGCAGTACCTTTTTGCCAAATTTGGTGTAATTCCGTTCAGCAGTTTTTGCTATAACTGTGTCTAAACTTTCCTATGGGAAATTGATTTTTTGACCTTTATTTTTTGATTTTCTCAGGAACTACTGAACGGATTTACACCATTTAAAAAAAGGTCTCTTTCTGAGCCAAGGGCTACCTTTTTGCAAAGTTTGGTGTAATTCAGTTCAGCAGTTCGGGCTGTAGCCTGTTCCAAAATTTCCTATGGGAAATAAAATGGAGAAAACACGTTTTGGGACCCCCTTTTTTCTCGGCTCCTGCTTGACGAATCTTTCAGGATAGGAGCTGACCAGAGCCCCCCACCAGTTTCGAAATTTTCGCGAAGATTCGTCATCCGGCGCCAAAGTTATTGGGAAAAGAATGTTACGAATTTCCTATTGATAATATGTCCTAACTATAACTACCTACTGGCGACCGCCAGTAAGTAATATATATATATATATAGTCATACAAATATTTTTGTTTGTATAAAATCACTCCCCACAGCTGCGGAAGAAGCAAACTCCAAAGAGTACAATGTCTTACAATTAAAATTTGAAAAAAGTTTATTTTCAATTGCCCATCCACAATGAAAACTACATTACGGTCCTAATGTATTGCCGTTGACTCCTTGGTGAGCAGTTTGAGGCACGGGACATGTAGACCTCCAGAAAGAATCCAGGATTCACTGGTGTCCTCTTGGATTATATGCTTGTTTTTATACTTGGCATGGGTTCCTAGTAGTTCCCATTAAAGGTCTTTCTTTTTCTGAACACATAGCCAGTTTTATTCACTCATATCTCCAATCTACCACTCCTTCATCCCTTGCTCCTACTTAGAGCAGGGCATTATTCGGCTTCCCTAGTAATAAAAAGAACTCCCACAAAGAGCTCCCTTGCAGGGGCTGGCCAGGCATTGCAGGGGCCGGCCAGGCATTGCAGCGCCTGCACAGTGAGGAGCACAGCTCTATGATGAAGCATGCCACTTCAGTGGGTGAGGGCTTGTGTATGCGATAAAGGATGCTTCTCCCTAGTGACCTGTCTATACTCAATAACGAAGATTGAGAAAGTATAATCTCCTTTTTTACTGAGCAAGAAAATTCACCTTCAGGTATTTAATTTTTTTCTGACATACGTTTGTTGTCGGAACAGCATACATTTTTGTTCTTGTTTTACCTTTATCTATTATAATAACCCAGAATGAACTGAAGCAGACCTCCCTATAAGCTCCTCTCACGTTCTTTCCATATCGTTCTGATTTACCAATTATTTTGTAAATTAGAGGAACTTTCGACCAAAACTAGGGACTCCTGCACCAGAGGCGTAGGAAGGGGGTGTGGTGGGTGCGGGCCGCCCCAGGTGTCATCACTGAGGAGGGTGACAAAATGGTAAAAATATGTTTTAAATACATATTTTTGCCATTTTTCCACACCCCTCAGTGATGACACACGTCACCTCCGGCTTGACAAAATCGCAAAAATATGTGTTTTACGCCACTGTCCTGCACTATATGTGTTAATGAATGCTAATTATGTGTTCTTTTTTTATTTAACTCGTAAACACTATTTAACATAATTGAACATAGTTGAACCAATATGCCGGAAAATATTTTTTAAAGATTCATATTTCAAATACAGAGATAGTGCCTTTATGGGAAAGAAACATTGTAAACCATATAAGTGGTCTTTGATGTAAGAAAAACTTGAGGTCGTAAATACTTATACAAATCTCGGTAGAGTTGTTTCCAGTGCTCTAAGTATTAAGCATCATTTAGCCAATTACGGAGCAAGGCTCCAGCTCATGCAGGTGATTTAGAACACTCGTATGGGCCTTTGGGGAGAAGGCATTATCTATTGAAAGTTCGCAAAACAAAAATAACTCCTAATTTCATTTATGGACTATTATACATCTCAATAACAAACAGGTCCTTTCCAAATACCTATGTGGGAAAGATTATTTTAACATTCTATAGGCAAGGTGGGCAGGAGCTCCAGGGCAATGATTATGTGATACCCACAAGATTGTAAGTTTGTGGGTATTTACATAATGTTCTCGACACATCCTAACGCTGGAAATGGTTGGAGAAGGATTATTTTGCTTAGTGAAAAATATTTTCAGTGTAAAGAAAAAAAAAAAAGAGCGACAATACTATTGTGGTGAAACATCCTGCTCATAGATATAACTAGAAATTCTACTGAACACCTACTGCTGTCACAGATTTGCAGGAAAACATTTGTGAATTTTTGAAGTTTGGAAATTTCCACCATGCAATGTACTAAACCAAATCTGCAGGAGCAGATTTACAAATTACTTTGTGAATCAGGCCCCAGGTATTATCCCACATATTAGCTGTGTCCTTCCGCCACTAAGCATTCTGTTCATGCAGTATGCAGCTGATACCTCCTATTGCTCTTGCACTCTTTTGTGGTTCCTACACCCTGTCCGTGTCTCCCACGACTTTTCTTACGCGCTCCTGACAGCTGATGCTCAAACGTTTGCATGTAGGTGCCGTATGACCATACATATTGCTTGCTGCTCCATTTATAGAATGGAAGCCCAGAGTGCCTTGACCAGACCTTCCGCTCATATAACAAAGCAATAAACAACAACTGTACAAACCTTTTCATTTAAGAAATGCACGAAACCAGGAAAATGTAAACGACAATTGCTCCACCAGCTAAAATCATCAAATTGCAATCATTTTTTTTCTGCGGTGCTGGCGCGGCAATGTGACGACATGAACCCATTAGATGCATTTGCCACATTGAATATAATTCGGCACTTTCGATAATATTGGGGCAATACTTATGATTGTCAAAATGTGTTACCGTAAGTGGTACCCAATGCCCCATTTCCTCTTCAAGAACATAGATGTGCCGACACACTTCAATCTCCCTTCTGAGAGAACAGCTTTCCGATCTGAAAAGAAAAGCAACAGAGGCTTGAGTGCGCACACGGTACACGATTTAGCGTTGAGAGCTGCAGAAGGCCTCCGTGGAGACCACACACAAAAAACAGAAACACACAAAAACTTCATAACGAAGTATATTAGTGGCAGAGATGAATTTCCTTTCACCATAATGTTTATTAAAATGTCTTCATAATCACAAGTGTTTGAAATATCTTTACGTTTTTCAAGGGGCTGACCCTCAACACAATTAATAATAAAATAGATACTGCATTAGCTCTCAGAGTACCTGTAAGAAAAATATCTAAGACTCAAAATAGGTACTTTCCAAGTAGCTAAAATGTACAAGTATGCCTTTTTTTTTTTTTTTAAATAAAAAAAACAAAACCCAGAGTAAAAATCTACCCCTTCCTTAAATCACCATTCTTCAATATATGCATCGGCTAATTGCCCAGGAATTACCGAGTGGGAGTCTAGAGGCACAAAGCAGATACCGCAGTCTGTTCCACTCTGCGCTGCGGCCCCAGCATCCCCGAAGAGTTTTCACCAGGCGCAGACCAGGACAGTAAGCAGTATCAGAGTAAATGTGCTGTTCCTCAATGCAGGCACAAACCTATCACTGGGAACAGAGAACCAATTGAAGTCGCCATTCTACTTTTCACTAGAGGTGGCGACCCGGCCTCCTTCTCAAAAGGGGGCAGACATAGCCCTGCAACCAGGTGCAGTGCATGATTGCTTGTACACTCCTTGTACACTCGTGCCTCTTTCCCACGGGGTGCTCTCTGGGGAAGCATTCACTGAGCCCTTCCCCTATACGAACAGCAACTTTTCCTTTGTGACAGTGTCTGTAATAGGGCAATGTGAAATGTTCTAATGCGCCACTGGATTAACCTCATTAATCTTTCTCTACACGAGGAAATGTTTCCTGATTGCTTATATTCCAGTATCTCCACTATTAAAAATAAACACCAAAAAATAAAAAAACAACTGGCCATCCGGATGACCTGAACAACCATCAAATTATCTCAGGACTGCCTTTTCTAGCCAACATCCTTGAAGAGGTGTCAACATACAACTAAACCAATTCATAAATGAAAACAGTCGCCTTGATGAGTTCCACTCTGGGTTCAGAAATGGCAAGAGTACAGAGACAGCCATCCTGCAAATAACTCATGATTCACTCCCAGTCATGGACAACAGAGACTCGTGCCTTCTTATTCTTCCTAGTCTATTATTGGCCATCGATACAGTCACCCCTGAAATCCCCATTCATACTGTAAAAGATCACATGAGTTTCAGATGACAGTACTTAACTGATTCACATTTTACCTAGAGTGAACTATGCTCTGTCACACCCTGCAGCGGTCTCTCACGGGTCTCTCAAAGGTCCCTCAACGATCTGGGCCAGCTCCCAAATTGTTCAACCTGTACCTTGAACCACCGATTACAGTCATAAAAGACCCTGGCATATCATAACACCAACACATCGTTAATCCCCAGCTATACTTGAAAGTTTCTGTTGACATATTAAACCTGGTCACAAATGTGGACAAAACTCAGTCATGGATGATGACACACAATTCTAAGATTAATTTACATAAAACATAGTTTCTTTTCAGATTGCATCATCAGCCTCTTGGTCATATCAAGAGCGGCAATTTTCCAATAAGATCCTTTGCTGCTGTCCTTCAATCACTGAGAATGGCAAATATTTTAGCTTCACTCTACATAGTAGACTGACATTCATTGACCACATCAATGTGGCTGCTAAAATGCAAACTTCCACCAAAAATGCAAACGTATTTATGAAATCAAACCCTACCTTCCTAAGCAGAAAATCAAATTAGTCATCTAAGTGATGGACCTTCTTAGACATGACTACGGGAACGCTATTCTTCCCGGCATGTGCAATAGTCCTCTAGCCCCCATCAAAACCTCATTGAATTCTGCTGTTTGTTTGGTCATTGGGTACTGACTTTTGACCACATCACCCCTGTCCTGTAGTCTTTAGGCTGGCTTACTATTGAAGAGATCCATGTACAAAGTCGCCTTGATTATTCACACTCATTGTACTTGGTCAACAAACTAATGTTTTGTCGTGGCTCTTGCCAATTTTGGAGCACTGATTCACTTCTGATCAAAGACTGAACATTCAGGAACCAGTCCTTCTCAGGTTGCATGCCCAAATGTTGGAACTCACTTTCCCCTAACATGCAGATTATATCCTTACATGCCATTTCAAACAACAACTGAAAGACTATCTCCGCAGTAAAATCTTTCCGAACATCAATCCACCTATCACTCCACCTCGTTCTGAGGAAAGCTCAGATGTATAAATCATGCTGGACTTTGTGACTTTTACATGTTCTTGAATGTCTAATTAGTCCCCTGACCTATACTACTTGTTTCCCTGTTTGATATCTACTGTTACTTGAGATACCACCTTGATTTGGCCACTTACCTTCCCAGATCCCATCCTAGAATAACTTGTCACAGTGCTTATGTTCCCTCATTTCTCTAGTAACACATTTATAACTTGTAATATGCCAAGCTTTTTAGCTTTTCAGTGTATTTCCTAATTTCTCCTTTTGCTCTTTCATCTCCTACTTTTTCTTCTGTTTAATTGGTTTTTATACACTCTTCGCAGAAATTTGTAGAGAGCCCCGATTCACTAGGTTCTCTTACATACTGTATAAACATATGAATAAATAAATGGCATGGACGCAAAGAATTTCCTCACATGTTGTTCCCCAATCTCATATAAAGGTGGGTTACTAGTGGTAGATTCTTTCCACCACTGGTTGGGCAGGTCACAGTGGCGGTAGTCCCACTTTAGTAATGGGGATCATCACTGATTTTTCCTGCCTAGATCTACCATGCCTCATATGGCAGAACAAGACAAGAAATACAAACAATGACAGGGTGTGCAGGGAGAATTTTAAATATTTTTCAACAAAAAAATCCTATAGAAAAATTGCCATTTCTGAAGGGTCACTCCAAACCTTTTGCCTTCCTCCTCCTATCCTGTTTTTCTGACCTTTCTGTTAGCTTTAGAACTCTGGGCACTTAATGCGAAAGTACATGTGCTCTCTCCGCTAAACATGGTATAATTGATTTACACCTGTTTGGCATATTTTATTTACTTGTAAGTCCTTTTTAAAGTGGCACACCATATACCCAGGACTGTACTTCAAATACTACCAGTATGCCTGCAGCACTGATTGGGCCACCCACAAAAGTAGCATCTCAAATCTGTCTCAGGCCTGCCACAGCAAGGCCTGTGTGCACAGGTAACTACCACTTTGACCTGGCATTTACAACTACCTGCCATGCTTTAAACTCCCCATTTTTACATATGTCACCCCTAAGGTTGGCCCTAGGTAGCCCTAAGAGCAGGGTGCTATGTAGGTGAAAGGTGGTACAAGTAATGTTATGTTTTGCATGTCTTGGTAGTGACAAACAGCCTCTTTTGTTTTTCACTACTGTGAGGCCTACCCCTCTCATAGGCCAGCACTGGGAATTCCTTAATACACTTTTAAGCTGTAATTACTGATCAGAGAGTAACTTTTTCATGTTTCATATGTTTGTAATGGTAATGGCAAATCCTCCTTACTGGTGAAGTTTGATTTCAGTTGGTCAATATACTTTATTTCGATCATACTGATCAACAAAGTAAGAATAATATAAAACAATATACATAATACAATAAGAGATACAAAAGAGCAGACTAGCTGTTATCATAAAAGAAGAGCAGTGTTAAAACAAAACAATTCAGTGTCTGAGCAGGGCACATTTACAATAAAAAGGGTCAGAACATTAATTCCACTAATCACATCCCTGCATTGTTTGCTCATGGGATCGACTGAAGACCACCTCACAGCTACCACATTTTATTGACATTTAAAGTGACTCATGCAGATTGCCATAAGAAATTTTGCCATGCCAAAGACATGGAGCTGATGTGTAATAGTGCTCAAAATTCGAAAAGCAACCTGGTGACTCCTAGTCCCTAGATTTTTGCAAAGTGGAACAATCCATTTTTCCCAAACTTTACGGTACTGGTGGCAAAAGAACAACACGTGTACCAATGATTCTTTTACCCCACCATATGCAGGGCATTGGTCATCACCCTCTCTCTCAGCAGACCAATCAGAGCTAAAAAAGATTTAACCAGGAGAATGCCATATCTGACCCGCAGATATAGTTTACGCACCACTAGTGGTTCAATTTGTCTATGGTTACCTCATGACTCATACATGATTTAAAATCAATAAAGGACTATGTATGGCTACCTGCACTCTTGGTCGCTATATCCATGGCTACTGCCTCCCAATACAGATTATTAATCTTTGCTCTAGAAAGATGGCACAATTTCTCTGGGGAAGTGGATTTATGTTATTAAAGTGTTTTTAAGTACTTCTTAAGTACTTCTTTCTTCTCTCTGTTTTCATTGTTTGTTTGCTTTTTACTATCATGATGTATTTGCTGCAATTGCACTTTAATGGTCTCATGACCGAAATAAAGTATTTACTACTGCTCAGGAGAAGATTAATAAATATCTAGGCTGAACCTTTGCAACAGTGTTTCAGTAGCGTAGAACTTGGGAATTTCTGCCACACCTGGGTGAGCGTAAGATCTCTAACACCTACTCGTTAGCAATCTAACTCAATGGTTGACCACAGAAGTTACCAAAATAATAACATTCTGCATTAAATTTTGTACAGAATCGTCCTCTGTTCAAGATCTAGATATAGGGGTGCAAGAGGCATGACTCAATATTTGGAAGCAAACGTGATTTTAGATTGGCCACAAAACGGCTTTCGGCTTAGATATAGCACTGAACCTGCACTACTTTCAGTTACAGAGCAGTTACAGTCCACCTTGGAGGAGGGCAGACTTCGGCATTGATTCTGTCAGATCTCAGTGAGGCCTTTGACACGGTCTCCCATAGGATCCTGGTACATCGGTTAGAGGTGATCGGGGTCAAGGGCAAGGCCCTGGCCTGGTTTGTGTCCTTCCTGACCGATCGGTCCTTTCAGGTCTCTGCTCCTCCGTTTACCACCAGCGTCCATCCTCTCGGTTGTGGTGTTCCACAGGGATCTGCCCTGAGCCCCACTTTATTTAATATTTATGTTCACCTCCTGGCCCTTCTGGCCAAAGTCCGGAACATTAACATGGTATCATACGCCGATGAATCCTAATTGGTGTTTACATTTTCCAACAACTCTAAGCAAGACCAAGCGAAATTTCAAGACTATCTTACACCCATCTCTGACTGGATGGCTGATAACTACTTGCAATTAAATTCCACCAAGTCAGAGGTGCTTCTGGTGGGCCAAGATACCCATCTGTGGGGCAATCAATGGTGGCCTGTGGCCCTAGGAACCCCCCAATCAAAAACTGTGGTTAGGAACCTAGGAGTTTTGATGGACAGCGCCCGCTCATTTGAGGGTCAAGCCAAGACAATGGCAGGCACCTGCTGTGGTCTTCTACACGGCTTGAAACCCGACAGATGATTGTTCAATCCACCGTGCAGTCTCGACTAGATTACTGCAATGGCTACTACCCGGCTTGAATAAAGCTGTGACCAAAAGACTTCAACGGGCGCAGAACGTGGCTGTCCATATGCTTTTTGCACTACCTAAGCATTGCCATGCCTCAGACCTTCTTCGCCAGCTCCATTGGCTGCCGATAGAACAGAGTCCACTTTAAGATGCTATGTATCACACATAAGATCCTGCATGGCCTAGGTCCGCAAATTCTGCACGAGCTGTGCTCGCGGTATGTCCCGGCTCAAGCCCTGCGCTCCGCAGACCTGCATCTGGCCTGTGCCCCGCGGGTGCGTAGGATAAGACCAGGGGGGTGCGCTTTCAGAGCAATGGCACCCGCACTTTGGAATTCTATTCCTCTTGTCACCCGGGGCATGCAGGACTATTGGGATTTCAGGAAAATTACCAAGACGTCGCTTTTTTCCAACCACTAGTTTAACTATCTCCCCTGTCTGCTCCAGTTAGCTTTAGCGCTGGGACGCCCCGTTGCTGGGGCAGCTATGCACTTTATAAGAACAGATAACATAACATAACATAGGGAGAGAGAACAGATACCTCATGAAGCTATGCTCAGCCTTGGCAATGCTATTAGTGTTTGAAGAGCCCCATATGTCAGCTCTGTACAACACAGACCCAATAACCTTAACATTCTAAATCTCCAGAACAGGATCCACCCTCCTAGAAGACGTTTTGCGGTGATCCTTCACCAGGTTTATGGACTGTTGGATAAGGATTGAGTTTGCCATTTCAATCTGAGGGGCCTAACTCATATTGAGTGTCATGCGCATACCTAAGCAATCAAAGGTGGACACACGATCAATACATGTGTATCCCTACCAGTATCTGTCTGGTACAACGGAAATCCCTCATCCTGGAAAGACACATACATTTTGTTTTAGCGCCATTTAGCTCAAGGCCCCTCTCTGCCCAGAAGAGGGAGAAATAGTCCAGGAGCAATTGAAGTCTGTGGGATGTCCTAGAAACCAATAAAATGTCATCAGCGAAAAGGGGGGCCACCACCCTCCTCCTCCATAGACTCGGCGCATCACACCCCTCTATGTTAAGATGGTCAGTCACTCCATTGATGTGCAGGGATAAAAGGTTTGGGGCTAAAACACTGCCCTAACGCCTTGTACCACCCTAAATGGGTCTGTTAACTGCCTGTCTGTACCCCTTTGTACCTGTGTCTTATTACTCACGTGGATTCTCAGCAAAATATTCAAAAGGGAGGGGGAAATACTCAGGTTTCCCAATGCTTTCCACATTTTCTCCTGAGGGAGGGCTGTGTGCAGGTCTACAAAAGCAACCTACAGCTAGCTTTACCCAAAGAAGAGACGCCTTTCGCCAATATAAACACAAGAACCTGGCGACCTGATCCAAAGTACTGATACTTGTTCTAAAACCCGCCTGGTAGTCAGATAAAATACCCTCCTCAACTATCCAATTCTGAAGGGGGGTCAGTACTTGTTTACAAAATATTTTTGAGAACGAGTCAATCAAACTGATATGGTGATAATTTTCAAGGTTTGCCCGGTCCCCCTTCTTATATATTGGCAGGGTCTCTGCGATCTTCCATGAGGACGGGCTCTCGAGACTCGATAGGATGGCATTCGATAAAATATGCATATAGGGCCCTATACCTCCGTGTTGGATCTCTATAGATCATGTGGGATGCTGTCTGGACCCGGGGCATGGGCAGGGAGGCATGGGTTGATGACCTTTAGGGTCTCAGAGTAAAAACAAGGGTATAAGTATCATCCTGGGCAGAGACACGTTGACTCAGTTTGTTATCCTCGTGTATTGCTCCTCTATTTGAGTATAACTTCCTAAAATGGTTAAACCTGTCATCTGGTTGGACACAAAAATCCAAGCCAGTTTCTATACCGTTTGTGCATGTAGATGATAAACGCCAAAAGGTGTGGCTATCCTTTGAAATCATAGCTACATGGAAGGTTAACCAAAATTTGTCGTCTCATTCCTTCTTTGCCCTGAGCAAGGACTGCCTATACCTAGCCCTGCAGCTAATTATATTAAAGTGTATACTGGATTTCACTGCCACTAAAAGCTCCCTTTTTGCTAACAGGTGCTATTATGCCATGGGGTTGTCTTGTACATTCTCACTGCCCCTTTTGATGTTCTTCCTAGCAGATCCCTGATCTGTTCAAAGAGTTTATTATGACTCAATCCCATCACCTCACTTCTGGTAGAGTGAGGAAGAGATGAAAGGATCTCCACATCAGTTCTTACTTTAGTAACTGCAGCCTCCAAAGATAAGGGATTTTTTTCCACCCATTTCCCCACAATATTTTTCTGGTTACTAGATACGGGGAGACACCCCAAATCTCGAGTACCCTACAAAATAGATTTTTTCCTGGAATTTTCAGACATGGTTAGAGTTAACGTTTGATAGTCACTTTTGAGTCTACCCACCACTTCCATATCTAAGACAGATGGCCATAACTTCACATCTACTAAAAAGTAGTCAATTCTGCTCACATACCCAGGACTATTATATGTAATTTTAGCCCATCTACCAGATTGTGTCCTACCATTTACAGCTCTTAAGTCAAAATTAAGTGTTAAGGCCAGTACCTGACCAGCTTTGGGAGACCATCGTACATGTGGCAAATCTAGCTGGGGAATACCCACCTGGTTATCACAGTCTGCTGTTAGTTCAGAATAATTATCAATCTGGGGTTTACATGTTGAATAAAAATCTCCAGCCACCAAAAGGAAGCCCCTCTCCATGCATTCCGAGATTGGCACCTCAAGTGTGTCAAGAATCATTGACTCGGCTCATTTGTGGCTCAATCTATTACAGACATCAAAAATATTTAGGACCATACCTGAGGGTAATATAAGTACCACTGCCGTCACATTTAGTGAATCAATATAAATTTCATTTATTTGGCATTTCAGGGAAATGTTAACCTAAATCGCCAACCATCCCAAGGGTCTGCTTCTTCCACTCCGAGTTGCATTTACATTTAAATACGTAAACTTGCATCTATGGATGGGGGACAAAGACCAAGTCTCTTGAAAGAGACAAACATCATTGGAATCAATACAGTTGCCCCATTCCCCATCAGGGAGCAGTTTTGAGATTCCAGCTACATTAAAAGCAGGAATTTCAATAGAGGTTCATTTAACTGGGTACGCAAGGAGAGATCGCTGACCTCAGCTGGAAGGGGGCCTAAAACAACCTGCTCATAGAAAACGGGGGGGCAACCTTCAGTCCCAAGCCAGGTAACCTGGGTACTATCTGACATCCTCCTTTCTATGGTAAACCGACTCGCTAACGGGGCTACCGTATCTACTCTAACATTGACAGCAGCAGGTGTAGCTAGTCAAAGAAAAGATTCATTTGTCTTGTAGATAACACCTCCCCACCCCCCGTCCTGGAGTAGATCACCTACAACACTCATAGCACCCATTTCCTGATTCCGGTACTTTATCACAATTCTGGTTTTAGCCTGGGATATAGTTCTAGCATCTATTGCCAAAAGACCATCCACAATACGCCTGTGGGAGAAATAAACCTTAACTCCGCTAGTTTCTATTTTCTCCATCGGCGCTCGACAATATTTCAACACCAACAATATCAATTCTTATAATGGAATGGCAATGCCAAACATCCCGGAACTCATGATCTTCCCTGACAACAGCTTGCAACTTGGGGACTGATGTAAGAAAAATGTGTGCCTGTGGATTCTCCTGTTGATTGAGTTATTTTACATCCATTTCTCACCTTCCCCTAAAACAGGACAATTGAGAGTTGTCAGTGGGGGAGGGGAAGGGGGGGACATGGGGTCTGCGACCTTTGCCCCACACTATACCAACTCCTAGCGCCCTCTGGGACCATACTGAGCATCCCATTGGTGAAAGCTGGACCTGTGATTGGGAGATGGAATGGAGTGATGAAGTGTAGCAGGGGATCCTGTTGACAACAGATTAGAATGCAACTGGTAATATGGGACCCACTGGTTATTAATCACATTTGTATCCAACCTTTCGCGCACCAATTCACCAGAGACAATGGCGCTGTTCCTCTTCTTCTCCTTCTCTTCAAAACTCATTATTACCTTCGTCAGAGACACTATGTGATCCCTTAACTCCCCTATGACACCCATCAAACAACGAAGCATAAGGTAACATTCCTGAGTGGGAGTTCTAGAAGCATCACTACAGGACCCTTCATTTACATCAACATCAGGACAAAGAATCGAGAACCCATTTCAGCACTCGATTACTGTTTTATTGTCATCTGCCAGGAGAGTTACAGGCTCACATGTCAATAATGGATCAGATTGCCTTTCCTTAGACTACGGATCTTTTCCCCTCTTGGCTTTGTGAAACATTTGAGGAATGTGCTTGAAATCACGGCTGGGGTGAGATGCCACTTGAGGTAGAGGACGATTTGCAATAGCCACACACTCTGTGATGAGATTGTCAATGCAGTCCAATGCACAGTTTTCAACGGCCGATGGCAGATGCGTCTTTTTAGCTTTCGAGGATAGAGACGCCCCCTCCCCTGCTTTCCTTTTTCCCATTGTGATGTTGCAGTAAGATTTTTACCAGAGGTTCCACTGTGACACCTCAAATTTTCTTAACCTTGACAAGTGTTGTGGGAAATACAGAAGGGGCACGGAATACAACATGACAGGTCCCTGACCAAAAAATAAACAGGAAGCAGTACAGGCATTCAAAACTGTGGTAGAGACATCAATCAATGGGCACAGAGTACCTTAATATGGAGCGCCACAGACTGGTCCCAAGGTGGGTAGCCCGGCTGAGCCCAGTCTCGCCCGGCAAAACACAGAGTAGCGTCCAAAGCCACAACTTTCCCCACTGAGCCTGTAACTAATAACAGAGCTCACAGATGACTAAGACCCATGATAAAGGTAAAGACCAGGGCGAAAGCCAGAAAAACAAAATTGTTCACCAGGAGCAGGGAGCAATGCTAATAAAACAATCTGACAATCAAGTTAGGAAGAACACAACTGTGCAGCAGGGTTCGGCATGTCCATTAGGCCCAGAAAGACTGCAACATGACACAGCACTGCACCTAGCAGCAGTGTCCACTCACCTTTCCCTAGTCTTGCAGTCTCCGTCTCCGCCCACACAACTGACCAATGACTACAATCCCTTCACAGGTGTCAAAAAGCAGACTGTAGAGGATAGCAGAAGCTGAAAGCTGGGAGTGGCTGTGAGTAGCAGCAGCTTTAACTATATCTGCATCAACCCGGCAGGCTGCAGCGAGTGTCTAGTGCCTGGTAACTGTTACAGAGCTGGGAAAAGTCAAAAGAAAACTACAGAGCTGTAGAACTAAGTACTCTAGATCAAACGCAGGCTGCTGGCTGATGACAAAATAACACAGATGGCGCGATGGTGATGGTTGCAGCAAGTCAGACCTGGGTCGGTGGCCACTGGTACATCAATTAACCACACTTGACATATTAGCCTTCATGCTCAGGACAGACCATATGTATGTTACGTTCAGGATCAGGACAGGAGTTAGTAGGGGGCTAAAGGGAGCGTCAAATGCTGCTGCGGTCACCCCACACCAACTTTGTGCCAGCAAACTGCAACCAGAAGTTGCTGTACTCCTCCTGGACTGCCCTGCCAAACACCAGAATTCCCTCACCTCTGCTAGGGACTAAGGGCAGTGATGGTGTGGCGGGTACAACTTAAGCTAAATCTAGAGCAGTAGCAGTGGTAACATAGCATCCCCCCCCCCCCATTAAACGGATCCTGGAATAAGGAATTGTTTTTGGGCAGCCTCAGCTGTGAAGTGCAGTGGAGAATCGCAGCTTAGCAGCCATCAGTCCTGCTTCCCCGCTATCCCAGCATATGACATGTGCAGCGTGTGCGGGCAGGCATGAGCACGGCATCAGGGAGGGATTAAGAATGCTCCTTCTCCATGTTCACATTACTGTTTTATAAATGCCACTTTTAGAAAGAGAACATTTCTCTGTGCTTATGACTCTGTGTGCTTTGCAACCTGTTTCCAATACATGCCTGGCTGGGTGACAGCTACACTTTGTGCATGACCTCTAGACAGCCCCAAACACAGAAAGGCAAGCCTCAGCTACATTCTGAGCACTCATATGCATTCATCTACATTCTGATGGGTCTTCCTGGGCCGGGAGGAATGGGAGGGGCTGGCAATTACACTTCAGTAGGTACTGTCCTGTCCACACATAAAGCACTGATTTACCTCCCACAGATAGCATGGCAGACTGGACTGGGTTGAAAGGGATCCGTGTGCACTTCAGATACTTCTGTTGCTGAAAAAGCACAATTTAGATCCTAAGGATCCCGATACTTTTCGACCAATTTTGCGCCTTCCACTGCTGGCAAAATTGGTAGAGAAAGCAATGAATTCGCAGCTCAGTGTGTTTTTTACGTGAAAATCATACTCTGCATCCCACTCAATATGGATTCAGAGAAGGGCACAGCTCAGAGTCTGCACTCACAACATCCACAAAAGGAATCAGGGAAGCTCTAGATCAGGGAGGCAAGGCAGCAATAATCATGTTGGATCTCTCTGCGGCCTTTGATATGGTCCATCATGACCTTTTGATGGATTGTCTGTCAGCATGCGGGGTCCAGGGTAAACCTTGGAAGCTACTAAAAGCCTTCCTAACTGACAGAACACAAATTGTGTCCCTGGGCAAATTTTACTCTAAACCCTTTTCCCTACCATGTGGAGTACCGCAGGGGTTATCCCTTAGCCCTACACTTTTTAATGTTTATGTATCATCCTTTGCTGCCTTGATCAGCTCCTTTGGTTTCTGTCTTCCCTCCTACACAGACAACATGCAAATCATTGTGTCTCTGCTGCCAGGATAGGAACCAGGATAAAGTAAAAGGTTCCATGACTGTATGGAAGCGATCAGGACGTGGAGGACACAGAATTGCCTGAAGCTCAACTCAGGCAAAACTGAAATCATCCTGTTTGTAAACAATGCCAACTTTTGGAGCCCAAATTGGTGGCCGGAAAAACTGGGCACTCTTCTGAAACCCACCAGGAAAGTTAAGGACCTGGGAGTTATAGTTGATGACAAATTAAATTTTGGTGATCAGGTTGCGTCAGCCACCTTTCATTCTCTTAGAATGATCAAGAAAATAATGCCATTCCTGCCAATGGATAGGCAGAGGACAGTGGTTACATCGCTTATCTTATCAAGGTCGGACTAAATATTCAAGACTAACATCTGAATAAACTTCAACTGTTGCTAAACGTGTCGGCTAGACTGCTTACCGGCACACCAAAATTAGTTTCAATCTCCAAGGAAATCAAAAGGCTTCATTGGCTACAAGTCAGAAAATGGGTGCATTTTAAATCCTTACGCACCGTTTTCAAGGCCTTACAAAGAACAGGGTCAGATTATCTGAAGCGGCCGTTTCAATGGTACATTCCGAAAAGAACCCTTTGTTCCCTAGGAGCTAAGATGGTGGCAGTATCTCCATTAAAAAAGTTACACGCTTTATCATTTGCGCTGCAAAGGCCTGGAATGACCTTCCCTTCCACCCTAGAAATGCCACTGACTTCATTGCATTTAGGAAAGGACTAAAAACTTGGCTTTTTAACGTGTAGCATCTCTACAACATTCTGTGCTCAGGGGATAGTAGCCAGTGCCAGGACACCTTCGAGTAACCGTTGCCCTTTAGAAATGTATTTAATATAACATAATAGAGAGCAGCTTGGAAGTTACCCCCTACATCAAAGGCACTATTGGGTATAAGTACTGAGTCTCTGACCGCTACATAACAGACACTTCTTGAACTGAATGTCTGTTAGAAGAACTGCTGCTTAACAACTCAACTGGACTGCTTTTATGGAAGAACTGCTATTCTGTGCGTTTCCCTGCTTCGTGCTGCTACCTGACTCTGATGAAGGAGAGTTGGACTCTGCCTTCCCTCCAAGAGATCTTGAAAAGCTTTTTGTCTTGCCTCTTGTTTTCTGAAGTCTCAGGGACACAAAAGACTTCTTGCAATTCTGATGGTGCTGCTGAACTCTCCCATCTGTGAGTCCTACCCTTGCCTGAGGTGCCCTCTCAGGTTCTGGGCCTCGGAAATGGGTTCTGCAGCTGTTTTGCAACAAAATGGGTGCATAGTCACCACTGCACCAATCAGAACTGATGCAGTGCCCTTAGACGCCCAGGCAATGCCAATCCGGAGACATACCCTAACCTCAACGTTTACTAGGGACATGAATGCCAGGTTCAATGATGACACAGCGCCGATCTGAGATCCTGACCACGAGGCTCGACTTCGACGCAATGACCCGACTGCGTGAATTGGAAGCAACACTTCTCTCTATTAATCTCAGCTCCTACACCTATCTTCGGGAACTGACACATCGCCTTCACAGCGTGGAGAATATCGATGCATCTCGTTGCTTGCAACCAGGAAAGGCACTTTGTTCACAAGGGCCTGTGTGGGTCATGTAGATGGCTGGCATTCTATTGCAGTCAGCCCGCATTTTGACTTTGGCCCAGTCCAGCGCAAACTAAAGTAAACCTTTTAGTGCTAATTGCTTGTGAGTGCTTTACTGCATTTATTCCATTAAAACATCATATCTCAACTCCTATACATTGGATTTTTGTCATTTTGGTCTTGTTTTCTTTATAATATGAAATCTATTTTTATAACCTATGTGGAGTCTTTTTGTGGTGTATCCACTTTATTACTGTGTGTGTGAGTGTGGAACAAATACTTTACACATTGCCTCTTTAGATAAGCCTGACTGCTCTGTGCCAAGCTACCAGAGGGTGAGCACAGGCTATGTTTTGGTGTGTATCTGGCTTACCTTGACTAGGATGGTGGTTCTTGCCTGGCCTGGGTGCATACCTCAGCCAACCAGGAATCCCATTTCTAACAACTACTCTTTGCGATCACCCTCCCAGGGCATGCCTTGTTGAAGCAGAGATCTTTGACAGGTACACTAGGATTTCTAACTACATTGGGTGGTCCAATACTGTAGGATGGAAAAAGGGCAGCAGATATAAGTGCTGAGCAGATGGGACTGCTTGGTTTGGTCTAGAATGCCTGTACACACTCTCCATAAGAGATGCAGCTAAGTGGTGAGTGAAGCCGGCCCCTGGTGCTGCGATGCTGTGACCCCGACCGGACAAAGGATCTGCATACATGACTTTAATGGGACCCCTGATATTAACCTCTTTTATAGCAGGTACTCGGGATTTCTGGATTTGATTCCTACTACAGGCTTAATTCCCCATCCCCCACTACCCTTTTTGTTAACCGTTTCCTGTATTTGTGTTACTGCTGTTACTACTGGAATCTTCAGACAGTGGAACCCCAGCAACATGGCCAGTGCCCCGTGGAGCTGCCTAGGTAGCTGTAGAGGATATTGGCTGTGGATCTCTCCCTGGGCCATCACCTACCCTCTGGACACGGGCCCTGTTACTCGCCTCACCTGCCTTACAGGTTTTGACCACGGTTGCTTGGCATCTCGTGACGCCTTCCCCAACCGGTTTGTTGACTCGTTCACCTTGACTTTTTTGTGTCCCTTGAAGTACTTTCCCCCCTTGCCGGTCTGCCTGACTTGATCTGCATGCCAACCCCTTTACTTTCCCCACACTACCTTCTACACCCCATATGATTTTTTTCTATGTTATGCTATGTTTTAGTAACTCAAGTAATTATGTTTCACTGTTTTCTTCTCCATGTTATGCTACGCGCCAGCAACTGATGTAATTATGTAACACTGTTCTACCTCATGTAAAGCGCTCTGATACCTTCGGGTCTAGCCAGCGCTATATAAAACTCTTCAAATAAAAGGCTGTAAAGACCAGGCAGGTCAGAGTCTCATAACTCCTTATTATTTGGTTGATCAGAGCAGGATTTCACAATGCTGGAAAGATTCAGATGCATTTTGAGTTTGAGGGACAAATCTCAGAGCCACACTACCTAAATTGTTAAGTGATCGCTTTAGTGTGTAGAGGAAGAAGTCACTTTAATTCATGATTTTGTTGCTTTAGAAACTAGGAATTCTGTGGGTCACAGAAGATCTCCAAGTAGCATAGCTGACCGGATGTCATCAACTTCGTTACTTCAGAAAAGCACTGCCAGGTGTGCCTTACCACATTTCATTGAAGCGGGCCGAAATAGGCATTCCTGCACAAACCAATTCAAAAACGCCTCAAGGACAGCCCACCGACCATTACCATGATCTGTAAAAAGGCTCCTCTGCATTGGGGCAATGCACAAATCGGATCATACTTGTTCCCCAGTAAGTGGTATGTCAGGGTTGCAAGGGATTCACTGGTTAGTGGGCCTGAACTGTATCAATTTAGGTTTTTGCCAATGGTGTCCCTGTATAGCTGTTACCATAAATTGAAAAGATAACCAATCACACCACTTCAGCTCTTCACTCTCAAGGTAGTGATGTCTGAGCAGTTCAAGAAACCCTACATTAACAGTCCAACAGCCTTGTTGCTGCTGGTATTACAGCATGTACAACCAATAAAGAGTCAACATTTGAAAGTATGTGTTGTTATGTTCAAACAGAAAGATATAAAAATGATTGGCACACTGTGGGAGAAAACCTCAAGGTTGCCAGGGTCATTATTTGTTTTACAGAAACAAACTCCTGATTCTGGACTTTGAGCCTTATTTAGAGATAGCCCTTGTGCCATACTGCAAGTGCCAGGCGTTATAGTTTACTTATAACACGAATCACAGCCACATTTTTGATGCAGCAAAATGTATCTGCCAAACTCTCAATAAGGCCCTCTGCCTTTGTAAAACAAACTAGTTTTCTGATCTAATGCATGAAACATGGTAGCCACTAAGCAATCTTCCAGTGCATGAAACATGCCAGAGACTCAACAAATCTTCACTGCCTACAGAGGAGCTTAGTGGTGGTTGCTCCTTCGGAGGTTGCTCCTTTGGAGGTTGCTCCTCAGAAGGCATAGAAATCTCAGCCAGGCAAGAGGCACTCTAAAAAATGGCAGGCAGTAGTCTGCCTCCATGGTGAACATTCATCCACCTACCAATCTCTAAATTATAAAGGAACCTAACTGCGCACAAGGTAAATAACGTTTATAACAAAACTTTTTGTACGCAGGGTATCACAACGCGGTCGTTACAATGACTGCGTTGTGATTCCGCATACCTTTACTCCGCAAGTCGGAACAACGACTTGCAGGGGGGGGGGGGGGGGGGTGTTGGGTTTAAAATACAACACCTTCCCTACTGTCCGCACAGACTGGAGTTGGAATAGTAAATTATACTATTCCTTCCAACATCCAGCACCCCCCCTCCGCAAGTCGTTGTTTTGACTTGCTCAGTAATGGTATGCGGAATCACAACGCGGTCGTTGTAACGACTGAGTTGTGATTCCCTGCGGACAAACAGACTCCGGGATAAGGAGGCATATTCTGCCCACGAAGCTAATTATTATTCATAGAATCAGAAAACTATACACAATATACAGCTGGCTAAACAGTAACTCAAACAGTGTACACAATGACAGTGGGAGCAAATATAAAACCTTCCCTCAAAAAGGGGATGGCTGATAAAGAGGGTACAAATCGCCTACCCTATAGATTTATCACAAAGTGGAACTAACTGCATTAACCAACTGTTCTCTAAAGATCTGCAAAGTATTTCATGGCAAACTGGGTGACTGCATGCCCTAACATGAAAAACTGCAAGCTCCCTAACTAGGCCTACTACAATAACAAGAACTCTTCATAATCAACACAGTTAGGCCGACATACTTTGCTAATGTAATCACAATCAATAAGAAAGGTCTACTGCCTTTGAAGTGCATTCACATTTCCGAAACTATGGATGCATGTTGTAACACCACAATATATGTTATTTTTAATAGTGGAGTCTCAAATGAAAGCTAAACTAAACTCCAGCAGACTCAATTTTCCACTACACAAATCACAGTGACTCCTGCCTTATATACCTCATTTGCTTAGCAACCAATCAGACCCCTCTACCAAATCCTAAGGTCAGTCACCCCAGGCCCATTACAAAAGATTGACCCTGGCTGGAAACACAGAACAGGTGCTTTACTGTTCCTGGGAACTGGTCCAACCACCAGTATCGCCTTCCAGGAGCCTCCTCACTGCCAGATATGGTTGATCACGTTACTTTGTCTTCCTACATGGTTGTAGTCACCGTTTCTAGATGGCATTCTTCTGCATGCAATACTTCCAACATTCTTTCCCAGTGTCAAATTACACTCCTCCCCCCGGGCAGATGCAGCTTCTCCAGTACAGGTATGACCCAAGTCCCTTATTCAGCTTCTTAGTCACCAGGGAGCTGGTCTGAAAACTCCACAAGACAGGCTACTCCAGTGGAGGATGCATCACTCCCCTTTCTCCAGTAGGAAGTCCCTCCGTTCTCCAGGCAGTCTACAGCTCTCTTTGAAGTGGTCTTGCCCAGCATGTCTTTTATGATGAAGACAATCAAAGATCCTGGCTTTTTAGCTGAAGTAATTCCCCCACACTGTGGTTTGGGCTGTTGCACTGGTCAGAGAGAGTATTGGTACACTGTCCTGTGTGCTGCTACCCAATATTTATCCTAGTGTGGATTCCAGAGATCCTTGTTTGTAGCTAGTTTCAGATAGATGCTGAAGGTCGTTTATTAATTCCCAGACTTGTTAAGCCAAAGTATTTTGTCACTCAAAGGTATAATAAGAATAGAGGCCCTCCCACTCAGCTCTTAGACAACGCTGGTTGCAGTGCTTCTAAAAGCATAATGATGAAGGAAGTGGGCTGGAACTGTCCCTGTACATCAAAGGGGTATCTGTTCCCCTCTTTTCTTTCACAGGAGCCTGGTCCAGGTCAGAGGGCCTTAGTATTGTTCTTCAATCCACATCCTTGCCGGTCAGGGTCTCTCCATCCTCCTGCTAGTGTAACATCAACATGTAGGACATCCAGAAATGATTACTGTCCTCATACAATAAATTGTACACTCTATGCTTGCCATCATCCACACATGCAACATGTACAGTCCACAAGCACTCTTTCTCTGCAACCTGCCCAGGGCCCAATATCCCAGCTGTGCAAATGTGTCAATACGGGTTGCATCTTAAAATCCAACTTAAAAGCATCTTACATTGTGTGAGACTCTGTTACGGAGGCTAGCCACACACCAGAGGTTTAAGTATCACAGGTGAGAAAGAGAAACACTGATCAGAACCCATTTTCCTAACCTGCACCATTCTGAACAAATTAAACAACAGAGCATAATGCACTGTATTTCACACTTTCTATCCAGGAAAAGGGTGCCTGGTGGCCATGTTATACAAAAGATCACTTTTAAATAAGCAATGCTATATTTTTTTTAAATAATATGTAATTCCCTATGTTACGAGGAACAGTTATGGACTAGCCATACAAGGACTTGGGCACAGAGGGATAAGAAACATTTGGCACTTCTTCACTACATTTTTCTGCAGTTGCTCAGAGGACAAAACAGGAGGAAAACACAGCATAAATGTACTCATCCATTTAAAGGCCTTTATACACACTACTGAAATGTGTTGCTTCCCATGAATTACCACAAAACCTTTAGAAAATAGAGGTCTTTATTTTTAGCTCCTTAATTGTTTTAAAGGTATCAAACTAATATGCAGGTTTTATGTCAACATATCATGCAAAATAAATTGCGGTACAAAAGTATTATAGCAAAAATAACGAGTACCACATTATTGTGAAGATACTACGAGTTATGCACATGAGCTGCCTGGAGTAGGGGGTTGGGTTCATGCTTTGGCGGGAGCTCATGCCTTTCTGTCAACACCCGCTGTGCAGGGCTGAAGGCATGCGCAGGGGTGTGTTTAATGCCTATGGGTAGGTTGGGTGCAGTTCGTGGCCAGATGCCAGTGATGACATCAATGA
Source organism: Triturus cristatus (assembly GCF_964204655.1). Taxonomy (NCBI): domain Eukaryota; kingdom Metazoa; phylum Chordata; class Amphibia; order Caudata; family Salamandridae; genus Triturus; species Triturus cristatus. Next base: position 666,259,243 of record NC_140590.1, read on the forward strand.
TGGCATTTGAGATGTTGTAAGTGATGTAATCAATGATATAATTCAACGTGTCATGAGTGATGTAACATTTGCGGACATAAGCAGTGAATGTCAATTGTAAACTTAGTAAGCTATAACTGGTAAATGCTAATGTTTTTTTAAAATTTTTGTTAAACTTTTTGTTTAGTTGTTAAACATAAGTATACGTTATTTCAATGCCCAACTTTTTTTCAGTGAATTTATGATTTTTTTTTTATGTAAGGTAATATCTTATTACCATACCTAGCTATAATGTCACTTTATTCTTTGTTTCAATGAAGTATTGTTTTTTGGGGGGGGGTTTAAAAATATATTCAGCCAACTCCCCTACTTCATATGGCTTCCGGCTGTGTGCAGTGGAGTGTTGGAACCAAAGCTTGGCATCTGGTGGCAGACCAACTTCCAGCTCTGGACAGGTCCTGCACCCAACCTCACTGTGGGTGACCAACCCCATGCTGCACACTTTCTTAGGCTGTGCACAGCAATGGGGTGGTTTTAGCACCTAACCCCATGGGCTGCCAACCCCCTACAGATCCCCAACCACATTTCAATTTTTTTAACGTTTTCACATGTTCTGCGGTACTCCTGCAGTATCAGCACTGAGATTTAATCCCTCAGCACCATGGTGGCAAAACTTGAGCGATGGCTTCCATATGAGTACCATGGTACAATAGGGCCACGTTGGGTCTAGTGTGAGTAGTGTGGTACCCACAGATTACTTTTCATTGTTTTACTTTTTTTACCCCTGGGGAGTCCCTATGGGTCCCACCCACAAGTGCCAAGGGGTCAGGGTGTGCCTACCTTGCCCCCTTACGCTACTTTTTTGTAACAAATTCAGGATACACAGACTGGGTCCCTGAGTCCTGTAATGGCAGCCACTAATCAGATAGCTCAAAAAGGCTTATAGCAGAAAAAGCTCCCTTGGCCAATCAGGGGGCCCTGTTTTTTTAGGTTTGCAGTACGGCGGAACTCCAGTGGGACTTACCATCCGGATATATGTGTTTTTTAACCACTTCATGACAACCATGCGCACCTCTTTAAAGGTAACTTCCTCAAAAACAGCTAAACAGATTCAAATGAAATAATGAATAGTAAACTCTCTGAGTAAAGCTCTGACATTCTGTCAAATTTGGTGTGCAATTTTTTCTGCACATGACAGAAGTTTCCTATGGGAATTATCTTGGGAAAATCAATGTTTTGGGACCCCCATCCCCTTTTGCTTGGCCCCTGCTTAACAGATCACACCAAAACTTTCCAGAATGCAGCTAAGGTAAAGGAGCTTTTTCTGAAAAGTTTCATGCATATTCATCAAACAGCTTAAAAGATCTAACTATAACTACACTATCACTATAAGAGAAATATATACATTGATAAATGGGGGGGTCTCTGGATTTAATTAAATTGAGTGGGAGCCACGCAGACCCCCCAGCCATCCCAACCTCCCTGGGACTTTTTATGAAAACAATGCGGGCTGTGTGGAACGCCCGCAGCCCCTAGGGCCACCACCTCTGAGGGCTTTAATTTCAATGAATGCAGCGGGGCTGTGTTGACCCCCGCTCAGCCCCAGGGACCACCACCTCCCTTGGGCTTTTCTTAAATTGAATGAGGGTGCTGAGGGGACTCCTTGCAGCCCCAGGGACCACCACCTCACTGGGGCAAAATCCAACAAAGGAAGGTGGTCATGTGCCCCCTCCAGGAGCCATAGATGGCCATGTGGACCGCCACCTCCCTGGCCCGGCTCCTGCTATGTTCCAGCTGCCCGCCCTTGGGACATAGCTGTTTGCTGTGGCTTGGCTGGAGCTTAAACCGCTCCCGCCAAGCCACTGCAAACGCTCTATTTCCAGCAAGAGAGAACATAAAAAATGCTCTAGCTTGCTGGAAGCAGGGCAGAATTGTTTTTAGCCACAGGGAGCTGCATGTTTAGCAGCTCCCTATGTTTAAAAGCAATGCTGGCTCCCGCAGGAGGCGGGGAGCTGGTAGGGACTGCAGAGGCATTGAGGCTCCCTCCACAGTCCCAGTGGAGACTGGGTGCCCTGGGGGCACCCAGCAGACATGGCAGGGCCCGTGGAAGGGGGTCGCACAGCTCTCCTCATCTATTTCAAAAAGGGCAGGCCCTGGGGTATTGGGTCCCCAAGGCTGAAACCGACCTGGGGAGTGGGGACACGTGGCCCCCTCACCTAGATACATTGTTTTTAAAAAGGGCAAGCCCCAGGGATGGAGTCCCCAGGGCGGAAAACAGCCCAAGGAGGAGCTCCCTATTACAGGTAGCCCAGGCCTCAGGGCATGAGGTCCCTGGGAGCAAAATAGGCCCAGGGAATGGGAGCTACGCAGCCCCCTCCCCTTAAGAAAACAAAATATATATTTTTTAAAGCTGTGTGGTGAAGTCGCAGGAGGCCCATACCTTTCACCATCACTCTGTAAACACATCTCTTGGGGAACTACTGGCAGGGGGATGATGACCCCTTGGATGCTGAGGGTACTTGGGGCCCGACAAACCCTCCTAGTACCTCCAGTAAGTCCCACAGCTTGGGATTGCTGAGAGGTCTTTAAAGGCCATGCCCCCTTTCTCCACCACTCTGCAAATGTGACTACTAGTTAAAAAAACATTGAAATTCACATAAAAACCCAAAGGTTACAGGGACGTTATAGTTAGGAAACACAATTTAAAAAACCTTAGAAATTCACTGAAAAAAACAAAGCTTATAGGGACGTTATACTTAGGCTCAGATTTCTCTTGTACAAAATCATTGAAATTCAGCAGTTATAGCTATCTGAGCTAACTGTAACTGACGCCCCCCCATGCACTGCTTGTGACCTCAAATATTACATTATTCATGGCGTGGTCAGTGACATCACTGATGACATCTCAAATGATATCACTGATGACACCATCCACACAACCACTAACACCCCCACTCACACCTACATACAATCTCAAGTATGCCCACTCACACACCCACAAAACCACTCACATATGCATTCACAAGCCCATACCAGTACTCACACAACCACTCACTCCTCCATAGAGCCACTGATATACCCACTCACTTACTTGTACAGCCACTCACACCACCATTCACTCATCCATACAGCCACTCATACAACCGGTCACTCACCCATGCAGCCAGTCATTTAGCCACACATTCAGTCATACAGCTACGCACACACTCACTTATTTACCTACACAGTTATTCACACACCCACTCACTCACCCATACAGCCTCTCACTCACCCATACAAGCACTCACACACTCACTCACACACCCACACAACCACTTTTTAAAAAAAAATTTTATCAATTTTTATTAGAAACATGTGGTCAGTGTACAGCTCGGCATCGTGCCTACATCCCTTCTGGGCCAGCAATGCAACAATCGCTCTTTGCATATATCGAAGCAGCTGGGGGTAGGGGAGTACACAGCAAGCCGCCTACAACCCTTCCGGACCGGCCGCGTTTAGAGGTCATTCAGCTGTATCACCCATAACTGTATCTGATGCATGCAATGTCTAGCAACAATAACCGTCCAACAACATAAGTAACCTTCAGCTCTACTTGTGACCATAAAATTATGAGGTGTATCTACTCTGTTAAAATACCGCATTTTACCCTGGGCGGCAGTGCCTCCCGACACCCAGCGCCCTCCATTGTGCTATATGTGTGGGCTCAGATCAAGGGCATTGGTTGGGGATGTCGCTGGAGGTCCCGATGTAAGCATATCCCGGTCCGTGACAGCGTCATGTTCCAGCAGATAAGCCTGCAGGGGCCCCCATATATCTTGTGGTCGAGATGAGAGGGGTTGGAGATCTGCATATACCTGCAGTTGTTCTTGACAGTAAGTAAGATCATGGATCCAGTCTTTAAACTTCGGCGCCCTCCCTCTACCCCATCGACAAGCAATTCTTTGTTTAGCTAATAGTAGTGCCAACGAGGTGTATCTGCGCATTTTGGCAGCCAGGGGTTCAGTGTATCCAAGCAGGGCAGTGAGGGGGTCCGTAGGGATGTGTAGTCCTGTCATCAGGTTTAGCGCAGCGAAGACCTCAGCCCAGTAGCGCTGTATAGAAGGACAGTCCCAGGCCAAGAGTTGAAAATTTGCCCCCTCCTCCCCACATCTGTCACACCGATCGTTATCCCGGAGTCCCAATCTGTACAGCCGCGCTGGTGTGTAATAGAACCTATGGATGAACTTGTAGTGTTTGATTCTAAGTCTACTGCTAGCCGAAATTTCTCCCGGCTGTTTACAGCAGTAGAGCCACTGTTTGTCCGTGATGGGTTGAGCGAATTCGGCTTCCCAGCGACTGCGGGCTAGTGGCGGGGTGTAGTCCCTGTTGAGCTGGACATTGCGGTGTAAGAGTGAGAGCACGTGCACAGGGGTATCCTGTTGGAGTAGAGCATGCAGTGCGGGCATCACCGGCGGTTCATGAGGGAAGGCAGACGTGGCAGTCTTCACGCACTGTCAAAGCCTTATATAATAGAAGCGGTCTAAGGGGGTGGGGTTTACCTCTCCAAAAAATTCATCACTAGTACAGAAGTTTTCGCCTATGTAGAGCTGTCCCCAAGTGTGAAAAGCGAGTCTGCGTAGGAGCTGTCTGCAGCCTCCCTCCTGTGTGACCGGAAGGTCCTGCCGACCAGAAAGAGGCAGGAGCGGGGAGTACAGAATTGTGCATCGAGTTGCCTTAGCTAGATCGTGCCACGCACTGATAGTGCACTGGACAGTGGTGTTCGAGAGGTGTCGGGGTACTCAGGGAGCGCTAAGATATGCGGTGCTAGGGGCGGGCCTCATGTAGCCGTCTTCTATTGCCAAGTGGGGCATGAAAGGGGGGGGTTTCAACCAGTAGGCAGTGTAGTGTGCCTGGGCGCAGCTATAATACAGCTCAATGTCCGGCACAGAGAATCCCCCCCGCCCAGAAGGGTCGCGTGATGATGTCCCATTTCAGCCGAGCCTGCTTCCCGCCCCACAAAAGGCGGATAAGTTGGGTCTTCATAGCGGAAAAGAAGTGACGGCTGGGGGACCCACACAACCACTTATTTACCCATTCACACATCCATACAAGCATTCACACATCCACTCACTCACCCATACAACCATTCACACAGACACTCACTCTCAATACAGCTACTCATACACCAACTAACTTAACTAAACGCCCACCCAGTCACTCACTAACCAATACAGACACTCACACACAAACTCACTTAACTAAACGCCTACCCAAACAGTACTCATTAACCAATGCAGCCACTTACACACCCAGTCACTCACTCATACAGCCATTCAGGCACCCACTCACTCACCCATACAGTCAACACAAGCTCACTTACTCATCCATAGAGACACTCACACTGCCACTTACTCACTCTTACATCCACTGACACATCCACTCACTCACCAATACACTCACCCACAGAGCTACTCACACACCCAGTTATATACCCATATAGCTACTCACACACCCATACACACAAGGATACATACTCACCAATACAGCCACTCACATAATAGATGTTAGAGGTATTATCACTCAGTAGTAGTGAACCTAGTATACTAATTTAACTTTTGTAGTAGGTTAGCATATATGTTTAACACCCATAAACCCTTAAAACCACTTACACTCACTTGATGATGTTATCAGTGAGGTCATTTGAGATATCATCAGTTATGTCATTGACCATGTCATGAGTGATGTAATATGTGAGTTCATAAGCAGTGCATTGTGGGGGTGTGAGTTAGAGTTAACTGCTGAATTTCAATGCTTTTGTGCAAGTGAAATCTGAGCCTAACCATAAAGTCCTTGTAACCTTCGTTTTTTTCAGTAAATTTCTATGTTTTAAAAATTCTATTTCCTAACGATAACGTCCCTGTACACTTTATTTTTTTTTAGTGAATACATATAAGAATCACAAAATTCCCCTGCCATACATTATAAGGATATCACAAGTCACTGAGGAGTTCTGAGACCATATCTATGGACAAGTTTAAGTTTAATTAGTCTAATTAGTTTGATGAAAATGAAACTTAGAAAAATGTTGTTGCCCGGAATGTGTAGAAATATGAAGAAAAATTCTACTTTAACTGTTAATCTAGGGGTACACAAAATAAACATGTTTCCATAAATATTTCCTTTCTGCTGATCACTGTTCTATTTAGGAAAACAGAACAGAAGAACAAAAAGCCTGTTCACATTATCTTTGTTTAAAATACAATGCAGATTTAATAACATTTTGTGCTGTGGTTGCGCCTCTTTTTTGGTGCAGTCACAATGCAAAATGCTAGACATGATTTGCAAAGCCATGCAAGAGTCGATTTGTGTTGCCTTGTGTCACAATGTAAAAAAAGTAAAGCAAGGCAACACCTTGCGTTTCATTATACTGTGTTGGTTAGGCATTACATGGGTGGAGCATGAGCATCCCCAATGCATCCAAATATGTATTTCAATGCAAACTCAGATTTACTTAAGGCAGTAAATGTGTGTTTGCACCTACAGTGGCGCACCTACCAGAGAGAGGTATAGCATGGAGAAATACTTGCATTTCTATTCATTACTTCCTCTTTCCATGTGTGCTGCACAAATAGCAATAAGCCTCTGAAGATTGCTTTTTTCTAAAGGAAGATACCCCTTTCTTCATAAAACAATCCTGATCATAACACAGATACGATTGAACTATGGCATAAGGGGGCCTGCGTTGGCGCATGCCAGCCATAAGTGCGTCAGCACAGTGAGATAGCTGAACAAACCCACATCTTTGTATATATGGCACATTCAGCTCCCTCCTGTTTTGTAGCTGTAGCACAGCAACTTTCCTTACTGTGCTGTGTGAACTTTTAGAAAATCTGCTCTTGCAGTTCTAAAAGATTCTCTGTGACCTATCTTTCACCTTGGCTGACTTCTCTGGCAGCAGGCATTATAAAATCCCAACTGTACTGTAATACCGTACCACAGTTGAGCAGCTACCTCTTTTTGTTATCACATGTAAAATGAGACTTCACCACGGGCTATTATAAAAAGATTGACCAGTGGTTTACAGGTCACCTGTACAATAAGATGGCAATATAGGACCACATCTTATTCATTATATTCCTTATATTACATGATTTATTAGTTGATTTGTAGTACTCTTTAGAAATATCTAGAGCATCATCTGTTTGGTAGTGATTGTTAAGCTGACACTGCAGATATATCTGTAAATGTTGTGGGAAATGTGTGTTTTTGAAGAAGTATAATGTGCTACCATTAAGAATTGTTTTATGTAATAATGTATATCATTATAAATCAAAATTCAAAGAACATTGTAAGGTAATTAAAAACAAGCATTGTAAAATGTGTTTTTGTAGTACATTGATATTATAGAGTAGTTTTAACGACACAAACAAAATAAAGTGCAATTTGTGACTGTGTAACTTTTTGTAGACAGGGATATGTTTCACAATGTTTCTTTTCACACACTCGAGAAGGTTTATTGGTAGATGTTAGCATCAAGGATGGGCTTTGTCAGGTGTGTTGATTAATGGTCTAAGAGCAGCACGGTTATTGTGAAAGGTTTTTCAGTTTTTTCCAGCAAAGAAAAGAAATATGAAATACTGCGTGGTTTCGTGGGAAATCTGAGAATTCCTCAGTGAACGTGATTTTCTGTTACCTAATTCTGGGGTGCTTAGTTATTAAACTTTGAGTCAGCTCAGACATTGCTCTTCCCCAGATCCTAATTCAGTTTCTCACAATAAACCCTAGAAAAAACAAGATTGTTATTTGAACATATGATGGATTACCTATGTCAAAACAAAATGTCTACCATAACACCATAGTTTATACAATAGTTTTTTCCTAGAAGACCATGTGACCCCCATAGACATTTTTCGCAAGGATACTACTTGCACTAAAGCTAAGGTTCAGCCCTGCACTTTGGTTTATTTTTGCTAACTTTCTCATAGCTCTAGATGCCCTAATTGACAAACTTTTGAGGCATTGTCAAAATAGCAACTGCACCAGATAACTATTGTTAAAAAGCACCTCTTTTGTGCGGTCACCATTATTTTTTGTGAACTGATGCTACTAATTAATGTGTACTCTGTGCTCAGGGACACAACTTGTTTGGTGCATGTGCTATGACCCCTAAAGCATGTTGAAGTTGGATTATTTCTAAATGTCCTATTTACCTCTCCCATAAGGCCACAGTTTATGGTGTCTCAAAATAAACCCATGCCATGGAAAGTTAAATGTCACCTATGGACTTCAGCACTACTGTGCCATCAACTATTGTCAAAAGACAAACATGACTCCTGGCCTACCACTGTAACCTGGCTGATGCAGTTTTAAAATTTCAGCCAGACCTGTAAAGATGACCCTTTTAGACTGGGGATAGCCTCCCTTTTAATAAATTACCCCAATGCATGCCTTGTAGCCCACAAGGCAGGGTGCATGGTGCACGGTATTTAAAAGTAGTGCATGTAGTAAATTAAAGTTAAAATGTCCTTACAATGACTAGCACTCAAAACCTTTTTTCACTATAGGAAGGCTGTCTGGTCCACATGGAAACACTGGAAGGCAGTATTATATAATAACTCTTCTATCTCAGATTAGGGACCAGGCAGAAAATGAGTAAACAACATGTTGTTTATATTTATTAAAGGTCCAACTTAACAGTGAAGTCATATTTGTAATAAATAAGGAAAAGGGAATTTTAGAGAGTTACAGTTTCCCTGCCTGAAATTCCTGTAGGCATATTTGCATTGGCCTTCCAACTGTCACCAAGAGGTGTGAAAACTGATCCCAGAGCAGAAACAATGATCTGGGTGCAAGGAAGTGTGTTTATTTGCCTAACAGGAAGATCTGTTGGGCTGTGCCAGGAATGTAATTTACATAAAAAGGGCCTCTCCTTTCACAAGCTAATCTCAGGTGACACATGAACTGGCCTCTTACGTTGTCCTCCCAGCCAGGCAGACATCAAATCCAGAACTGGTTTTGAGTGGCCACAGAGGTGGGGCTGCTCATTGCCCTGACCACACCTCTGGTTGAGCACACAAGCTCTGCTCTAAGGGAGAAGGGTTTACCCATCTTGGATTTAGTGAGTATGGGGCACTGTGGGATTGTTTGCTGAAGAGTACACAGGAACTGCTGCAAATGTAGGAGAGATACCCCTGTGAACTTGATCCTTATTGGTTAAGGAGGGGCTAGGAGTCCCCTTAAGACATCTGCTTCAGAACATTCTGGGTCTGTGAAAGAAGGAGTGCACCTGGTGTTTGAAACCCATGAGTAGTCCCAAAGGGCTGGACCTGCTGCTACTTTTTCCCTGGAGAAAGAAACAGACTTCAAGGTTAAGGTTACTGAACTGCTGCGTAAGCTACATTTTGACAGCAAGCTGTCTTTTACTGTAGAACCCAACCGACCAGTACAAATTGGACCTGACTTGGAATCTGCTGTTAGCCACTGCCAAAGTAAGTATTGACCCCCCAGGTGCTATTCCTGAGGAACTGGAACCCTTGACTGTGTCTACCTGGAGTTCTCTTCTCACCCTTGAAAACCTGGGACTTGGAAAATTATTAGACTTCAAGACTACCGTATGACCTTGACAACCATGCTGAGCAGTTCCACCAAAGGTGCAACCTTGCTTCGCTTCCCCCACTTGGTGGTTCTCTGCAACAGCAGCACCTCCGGAAGAAGGTATCCAGCCAGATGGAGCTCTTGTCAGACATAGCCACCAGCCCTGATTCCGAGCTCCAAAAAAGTGATGAAGACTAGAGGCAAAAATCTAGATTGAGCAATGTTGCAAAAAGTATCCAACTGGCAAAAGATCTTCCCTGTGTGTGAAATTTGAGTTTTCCCACTCTGAGCTTTTCTCGCCAAAACCAACCGCTTCACTGGGACCTCGTCCAACCCCTCTACATTGTTGTGGAGCCCTTCTTAAATGCAAACTGCAGGACTTTGACTTTAGGAAAAAAGACTAAATCCCACGTTAGAAATTACAACTGGGTCGAACTTAATTGGTGTTTCCGACCCACGCTTCATCGCAGTTGATCTGAATTCGCGCCTTTGTCTTCATCAACCACGACCACTTGACCTGCAATTACACTTTTTAGCACTATTGTTTACATAAATCTTCTAAAATTCTTATCTCTGCTTCCTCTTATTGGATGTTTGTTGTTTTGTTGTCATTTCGTTCAATAAACTATTCTCTATTTTTATAAATTAGAGTGGGATTGTATTGTGTCATGTTTTTGACTTTTCAACTGTTCTGAAATTTCAAAATGCTTTACACATTTTCTCTATGTTAAACCTATTTGCTTCATGCCATGGCTACCAAGGGTTGAGCTACTTTTTAAATTACTGATACCTTTTACTGGACCTAAGAAGATTCTGCGTTTATTAGTTGTGATTGACCTTAATCCTGCCAGAGAATAAATCACTTTCTCACATCTATCCATGCCATCTTCTTGAATTTTAATGTATTGTTTTACAGCTCCCTTTAGATTCGACCTATGTATCCTATCCTCTGACCTAAATGAATGTGTCAGTCTAAAGAAAGCTATCAGGTTGGTCAGCAGGCTGCTAATAGATTTGGAGGAACAATATTTTGAATGTCTCAGCTGGGCACTCCAGAGAATGAAAGAGATGCTTTGTTGAGCTGTAGTTCTGCAAAATGTTACCCTCCATGCAGTGGTTGAGGTGCACCCTGGAGAAAGGGAGTAGCACGCACGCGCGCTATTCTGCGGAATTTGTTATTCTTAGCGCTGCTGTAATTTTTAAAATTTTGCTTTTCGCATTTTGCATTTTTAAATTGTATTTACTCTGTTTTTAGGACGTTCTTTGTGTGTCCTCTCACTTGCACCCTAAACTGGGCCCCCCACCGCGCTTTTCGCGGAGTTATGCCATTTTATTCTTAGGCTTCGTGTTTGGCGCCGGGCGCCATCTTGGGGGTGGTGTGGAGCGAGTCTGCCACTTGTGGGAGCGCTCTAGCGCTCTTTTGCAACACAGGTGAGCCCTACTCAAGGCGAGCTAGGTAGCAGCCCGACCTGGAGAAAGGGAGTAGCACGCACGCGCGCTATTCTGCGGAATTTGTTATTCTTAGCGCTGCTGTAATTTTTAAAATTTTGCTTTTCGCATTTTGCATTTTTAAATTGTATTTACTCTGTTTTTAGGACGTTCTTTGTGTGTCCTCTCACTTGCACCCTAAACTGGGCCCCCCACCGCGCTTTTCGCGGAGTTATGCCATTTTATTCTTAGGCTTCGTGTTTGGCGCCGGGCGCCATCTTGGGGGTGGTGTGGAGCGAGTCTGCCACTTGTGGGAGCGCTCTAGCGCTCTTTTGCAACACAGGTGAGCCCTACTCAAGGCGAGCTAGGTAGCAGCCCGACCTGGAGAAAGGGAGTAGCACGCACGCGCGCTATTCTGCGGAATTTGTTATTCTTAGCGCTGCTGTAATTTTTAAAATTTTGCTTTTCGCATTTTGCATTTTTAAATTGTATTTACTCTGTTTTTAGGACGTTCTTTGTGTGTCCTCTCACTTGCACCCTAAACTGGGCCCCCCACCGCGCTTTTCGCGGAGTTATGCCATTTTATTCTTAGGCTTCGTGTTTGGCGCCGGGCGCCATCTTGGGGGTGGTGTGGAGCGAGTCTGCCACTTGTGGGAGCGCTCTAGCGCTCTTTTGCAACACAGGTGAGCCCTACTTAAAGCTCGCCTCCTGCGCGCAGCGGTGACGCGCAGCGGGAGCGCCGGACTCTCGCCGGAGTCAAGCCAGAGTCCTGCCCGTCAGCGTCCCGGAAGCGGTCGGAGCGGCGGGTGGGACTCTAGCATCAGGTATGTGTCCCCCTGGGACCCCCGTTTTGCGTTATTCATCTGGCGAACTTCGCTCATTCTTCCCTCATGGTCAAGGCTGTTGTACTGTATTTCCTGGTCGTCACCATGGGAAATCCCGCTGCCCGGGCTGTGGCTGGCGCCCGACCCGCTCGCTCTTTTTACGGCCGAGCACCAACAGCTCTAGTATGGGCTTCAGGTGCATGCTGCTGAACACCAGGTCAGCTTGCAAACATGCGCAGGACATTTATGAGCTTCTCGATGTAGATAAACCACTATGCCTCATGCTTACTGAGACATGGTGGGGCGACTCTTCTAACCCTGACGTCGTCCTGGCAATCCCACCTGATTACAACATCTTCAGAAAGGATAGAGCCAACGGAAGGGGAGGTGGAGTAGCGCTAGTGGTCCGGAAAGGAACTCCATGTGAGATCCTGCCTGCCATTGACATCCGTGGCTCGGAAACCCTAGCCTTCTCTATCACTCTGTCGCCCCACCAATCCTTTAAGGGACTGCTTGTATACAGACCGCCTGGTTCTCCCGGCACCTTCTTTGAAGATCTGGATATGGGGCTGGTGGCGCTGGCCCTGAAAGCCGAACATTTTATTGTGGCTGGCGATTTCAACTTCCGGATGGATGATTCATCCGACCCGGCGGCCGCCAAACTTTCGGAGGCGCTGACCCCGCTGGGGCTCATCTCATACTTTCAGGAGCCTACGCATGTGAAGGGGCATACCCTTGACCAGGTCTTTTCATCTGTCCCTCTCGAGGATATTGAGATCACTCCTGTCTTATGGTCTGACCACTTCCTCGCTAAATTTGTGATCAAGGGCATAGTTAAATCTGTGCCGATCCCGGTACATCAACAGGGTCGTGTTCACAGGGCTTTCCATCGTGTTACCCCAGAGATGCTGGCCCAGGCAGCTGAGGTTCATCCTTGCCTTCTCTCAGGTGATCTAGACAAGGACCCACAGACCATACAAGACTGGCTACTGGATAGGCTTAACGATCTTGCCCCAGAAGTAACATCCCGCCCGACATCGAAAAGGGTCTCTGCGCCTTGGTTTACCGCTGCACTGTCGGCTACGCGGCAGCAGTGCAAGGTAGCCGAAAGAGCCTGGCGGGCACAATATGACCCTGTTGCCAAGGTGGCATACAAAAGGGTGGTTAAGGCTTATCACCGGGATATCCGTGTGGAAAAAAAAGCTTATCTAGCCAGGAGAATTGATGCGGCTTCCAACTCTGGCAAGGAGATTTTCTCCATTGTGAGAGAATTCACCTCACCCTGGTCTAACACCTCGGACCAAAAACCATCTGGCACCTGGGCCATGGACCTTGCTGATTTTTTCACGAGCAAGATCCAACGCATTCAGGAGTCATTCCAGGTACCAGTGTCTGCGGGCCAGACTGAACCTGACACCACCACACTGCCACAGGCCGGGCCAGGGGCGACGTTGAGTGTATTTCCTTCTATCTCTGCTCCGGACTCCCTGGCTCTCATGGGCAATTTAAAATCAGGTTCTCCTCTCGACCCATGCCCTGCTAAATTTTTGGCGAAAGTTGCGGAGGTGATCAACCCGCTGGCTAATCCGCTCTTAAATCTTTCGCTGAGGCTTGGTGTGGTTCCGCAGGCCTGGAAGCAGGCGATGGTGATTCCATTGCTTAAAAAATCTGGTCTAGATCCGAAGGCCCCGGTTAATTATAGGCCCATCTCTCTGTTGCCGGCCCTCACGAAGATTCTGGAAAAGCACGTCCAAGGCGTGCTCTCCAACTTTCTTGAATCTAACGAGATCCTGCACGCCTCCCAATCGGGCTTTCGTCCCCATCTCAGTACTGAGACTGCGCTCCTGGAGGTCTCGGAAACCATTAAAGAGGTTCTGGACTCTGGGGGCAAAGTCATGCTGGTGATGCTAGATCTGTCGGCGGCGTTCGACACCGTTCCCCATGATGGTCTTCTCGTTAGACTTTTCGAGATTGGCCTACGGGGGACGGTGTTCGACTGGTTCTCCTCTTTCCTAGCCGGCCACCGGCAGTCGATCTGGGCCCCGCCGGATTCCGCCGTGATGCCGCCTCTGGGAGTCGGGGTCCCTCAGGGCTCTATTTTGAGCCCGACCCTCTTTAACATCATTATGACCCCATTGGCGGCGTTGGTGGAGTCGCATGGTGCCCAGATCGTATCCTATGCGGATGACACCCAGCTCCTCTTCTCTTGTAAGAGAGGAGGTGACTTTGATGGGGAGAGTATTCGGGATTGCCTTGGGGCTGTCTTTCACTGGTTCCATCTAAACAGCCTTAAGTGCAATTCGGACAAGTCCGAAGTACTGTTCTTTGGGTGCGATACAGAGCCAGATTGGCAGACCTGGTGGCCACGGGATATGTTCCCTCCGTCCTGCTCCTCTCAGGTTGCTAAGAATCTGGGGGTGAAGATGGATAACAGGCTTACCTTGAAATCCCAGATCCTGGGGGTGTCGGGCATTTGCTTTGGCATCCTCAGGATGCTGCGGAGGTTTCTTCCTCTGTTATCCGTGGATCACAGGGCGCTGACTGTCCAGGCTCTGATTGGGTCCAGGTTGGATTACTCTAATGTTCTCTACCTGGGCCTCCCAGAGTATCTGTTGCAGCGGCTTCAAGTGGTACAGAATGCCGCTGCAAGGGCAATCTTTGGCCTTAGCAGGCGCTCCAGGGCCTCGGGCCTGTTAGCAGCTTTACACTGGCTTCCTATCCGCAAGAGGATTGCCTTTAAGGCGCTGACCTTGGCCTACAAAGCTCTCCATAAGGTGGGAGCCAAGTACCTCCAAAAGAGACTGTTTTTTTACCATCCTACCAGGTCTCTGAGGTCGGAAGCCCTGCATCTTGCTGTTGTCCCTCGGGTAAAGAAAGCGCGCCTTGGAGGCCGCTCTTTTGGACTGCTGGCTTCTCAGCTGTGGAACTCTTTACCACTGGCTTTGCGGGAAGTCACCAGCCTTTTAGCTTTTAGGAAAGGCCTTAAAACCTGGCTGTTCACTCAGTAGCCAGCCCTCCGTGAATCTCTGGCCCATTCTTCGGTTAGTTTGATCTGGTGTTATGTTTGTCATGTGGCAGGATTGTCTCTTTCTCCATTAAAGCGCCGGGACACTCTTTTTTGAGTAGCCGTGCGCTATAGAAATAAATGAATAACATAACATAACATAACATAACACCCAAGAAGGTGGCCACTGTCTGTCTCTGAGCTTGATGAAGTATTCAGCTTGGGTAAGAACCAACATTTTTCATCCGGCAGAAGATGACAGATAGGTCAGCAATGAAGCCCAGTGGGAGGGACAAAGAGGCAAGGTCAGTAGGCATGTAGATCCATCACGAACCCAATTTACATATGTCTCATAACGTTGTCACAGCTGTGAAATGGCTCCCCATGGGGAATGCAGCAGCCCTTCCTAAGCCCTCAAGACACAGGTTTGTGACAAAATATGAAGTATAAGAAAGTCACAAAGTGATCTCAATTCCCCTCCCTAGGAGACAAACAACAAATATGGCTAGGGTTGGACTCTTACATTTACCCAAAGCTCTCTTTTCATGTAAGCGATGATGCCATGGCTGCCTAAAGGGAAAAAACTGTCATAATGGAATTTAAAATCACACAGTCGCCCTGGTGGAGGGACCACACACCAGATTTATAAATGACTGCCAAGCTGGTGGTAATTTGTAAAGCATTGCCAGGAACTGCTGTCAATGCGTTTCCTGTCAATGCATTTTTCTGTTTGGTGCAGGGCTCCATAAGTGGGACGGAGACCTGTACCAAACAGGTTCCTTTATTTATTTTCAAAAAGAATATCCTGAAATGCGATTTTCTTTAAAAAGAAAATCCAGAAACAGTTTTCTTAAATAAAAATGCAGTGGCCCCCTCACCATGGGAGTCCTCTGCCATGGCGAGGGAAGCATTCAACAGTTTTCAGTTAGAGGTTTCCTGGCAGTGAAAACCCCCTGTTGTTTCCCGCATCTAAAGTAGAGGGGCGGAATGACAGGGCAGGCTCCAATGGCCCTTACTCCATAGGGCCATCGGAGGCGATTATTCATGGAGCTGACGGAGTAGTCTCCACGAAGATTTGTAGTAAGGATAAACCATTGTGACAGAGTATGCTTACTGCCAAGAATTAAATCCGCCCCAAGTGAGCAAATGTCTCTGCTGCAATATTAGCATTGCACAAGTTGGAAGAGAGCTCACCTGATACCAACTTCATCTCGGAGCAGGGGAACATCAACAACAAGTTGTCTCACTTTTAACAATGCATAGTGACATGAAGAAACCAATCTTGAAAGTCTTGGATATGTGGAGTCCTCCAAAGAACTAAAAGATCAAGTGCAAGCTTGTCTCACCCCTGAGGCGAATTCTAACAGGGATGGGAAGAGTGTTGCATTGTGCAGAGCTTTCCGCATTCTGTGGAGGATGAAGAATGACGAGAAGGGCCTAATTATGGACCTAGCTCTCTTTCAAGAGCATACCATGAAGGAAATGACTTTAAAGCATGTGGCCAAATGTAAATACATTTATTTTCAGCCAGGTCCAGAGAATTCTGATGTTTCCAGATAGGATTCTAACTACTGTGAGGAAAAGGAGTCATCTACATGAACTATTAAAATCTTTTCTTGAGCTGGGGGCCCAAGTCAGTGTTCAGTTCCTGGTGAATGGGGTCAAATAAATATCACTCTCTCAGACTACTTGGAGTCTAAAACATGATTATTAACATAAACCAAGGAAGTTAGTAAAGAAACCAACGTAGCTTGGCCCTCACAATATTATTAAGCATATGATGCTAACACATCTTGTAATCCCATAACTTTAATTCACTTTACTAAAGTAGGCAAAGGAAGGAGTCAAATAAAAAAAAATCGAAACTACTTATAACAGGTGTTGTATCAGGTGCCCCTCAGTCTCATGAGTACGAGTAAAAGACCTTAAAACTAAGATACACAACTGAAGCGTATCTGCTGATCTAATACTAATTGAATTTTCTTGCTTATGAGTGCCAAAGTGAAAATAAGGCATACACCCTCACAGACTAAAGGGCCGCAGTTTATGGTCGAACATAAGAGTACATTGTGAATGTGATTTCAGAACAACATGCCTGATTCACAGCGGCATTTCAATAAATGTAATACCTTTCACACATTTACAAGGGTTGGCAGGAAGTCCTCACTGTTTACTTCAGGGGAACTACAGAAACTTTTTTGAGAGACCTCTAGGACCAAACTGGTGGCAGTTAAGAGTGTGCAGTTTTGTCTAAGCCTGGGCAAAGCACTACGCTACGCTCGCGTAGTTTGCGAAGTTTGCGCTACTTCGCACTACGCTAATTGCACGTAGCACAGTGCAAACACGCATAGCGTAGTGCAGCGGTCATTTTTTCCTTGCTCGCGGTCCTCAACGTCAAGTTGGAGACCACAAGCAAGCAAAATGACATCCCGGCGAGACTTTTTTCTCGTTCGCGATCAACAACATCAAGTTGCCGATCGCGAGCGTGGAAAATAAACCTCCCGGCGAGCTTCTCAATGCGGGGAGGTCAGGTTTCTCATTGCGAGTGGTAGCGTATGCTCGCGACCGCTCATGATGAGAAACTACCAGTCCGCGTTGAAAAAGCTGCCGCTCGAGTAGAAATCTACTCGAGCGGCAGAAAATGACCGCTTGCACTGTGCAAGATGCAGTTTGCACTGATTGCACAGTGCAGACAAGCATCCAGCACTGTGCAATCAGTACGAACAGCATCTTGCACAGTGCACTACGCAGTTTGCGAAGCTACGGGTAGCTCGCGTAGTGCGAAGTGCACTTCGCGTAGCTACGCGTAGCGCTACTTCGCAAACTACACCCAGGGTTAGTTTTGTCACTAGTTCTTCTTTGTGGTGTTTGAATCGTTACTAGCGTTTAGACCCAGAAGTGCGCAAAGTGAGTTCTCGGTCCCCTTCACTTCAGTGACACATTTTTGTACAGCCACCTTTGGCACGTGGTTCTTATCCTAAAATAAAGCAGCGTGGTTTTGCATGTGCTTGTGGGCATTTATGTGGCGATTACATTGGGTGACTTTATTGGTTTTCTAAGGCCTTGAAGCACTTATTGAATGCAAATGAAAGCTGACTGCTTCATATATTGATGTAGGTGAAAACTGTTACATCCTTGGAAAACATTAAAGCTTCATGAAAGTTTGCTTTATATTTGGGAAAACAAAGAGAAAGGCAACCCACTCTAACAAAGCCTCTCAATCAACAGTTGTACATAACCAGGTATTCAGACAAAATATAAAAATAAAAAAATAGAGAGAAGCAGAAATACCAAGTTTGAAATATCTTGATGCACAAATATTGTGTGCAAACATATCGTGGACAAAAAGATTGATATTAAGGTAAGTAACATTGATTTTAAATACATATAGTTTGTTACTATCAATGTTAAAAACATCTATGAGCCTGACAACAGGCTGTCAGTGATGGTCTGACTGCCATCCAGCAGAGCTGTCCGACTGCCACATTATGATGCAGTCAGTCCGATGACTGTGGTCAGTGAGACCAAATGACGTCTCCAACAGTCTCAAGAAGCCTGTCAGGCCATCGGTCAGATCATAATCCCTACAATAGGGATGGTACCTGTGCAGGTACCATCGTGGGAATTAAAGATGTCCCTTTGCGACAGCCTTTCCATGGCCGTCCGACTGCTGTTGAAAGGCCATTGGAATTGGACTTTGGGGGCCCCAAGCAGGGCCCCAGTCCCCCGTGGGCCTCTGCTATGAGCTTAATAATCCATGCCCTGTGTGCAAGGCACCACATGGTGTTTCAAAACATCCCCGTTTCCACTGCGGCTTTATTTGTATTTTTAGTGCCATAGCAGTTTGTGGGGTTTATAGGGGTACAGGGTGGCAAGTAACCTACTGATAATTAATAATTTTTTAATATTACATATTTAATTGGTAATTAATTATGTTAATTATATAATATTTAGTGGTAATTACATTAAGTTTTAGGTGCAGTATGTTGGGTTTATAGGGGTATAGTCTAGGAAGGGATTTAATTAGAATTATTTAATAATTAATTTTTAATTATCACAAATTATTTAATTGATAATTATATAAATTGTGTAATTAATGTAATTCCTTAATGTTTTGGTTGTGGGTTGTGGTTCTGGTAGGTGCAAAGGGTGTGAAGGAAATTAATTATAATAAATAATAATTATTAATTATTAATATTTATTGAATTGACAATTATGTAAATTGGGTAATTAACTTTTTTTAAAGTTATATATGAGGTGGGGGTGTTGTTTGTAAGTAAAGAGTGAAAGGTTTATTAAATATAATTTATTATTAGTTAATTGTCGTCCTTAATTGTGTACCTGATCATTAGTTATGTAAATTATGTAATTAAGATATTTTTAAATATATATTAGGTGTGCATTGTTGGGTTTTGAGGAATAAAGGTTGGGAAGTTAATTAAATGCAATTATTTTATTATTAGTTAATTACTATTAATTGTTTAATCGATAATTAAGTATGGAAAATTTGTAATTATTAGAATTTCAAGATATATTTTCAGTGTGTGTTTACTTTTTGGAGGTATAGAAATAAAATAGCTGTTTATTGTTGTAAAATGTGTTATTACTTATGTTATGTGTTAATTGTGTTATGATTTTTAATTGTAAATAACCTTATATTTGTAGGTTGTTTTCATTGTGAAAATATAGTGTGGTATGTTAATTATATTATGTGTTTTGAATTAAAATATTTACAAAATATTGTAACAAACATGTACTTATTTCATTAAAAGAAATTAGTTAGCTATTTTAAATTTAAATATTCATCTTTGTTGTTATTTAATGTAGTTGTTAAAATATTTTATTTATTTAAAGTGAACTACTCTCTCTCTACTGCACAGACTGGACTGGGAATAGTAATTTGTACCCCTTCTGAGTCCAACACTTTCCCTACTGCTGCGCTGACTGAAGTGACTGGAGTGTGAATAGTAATTGTTACCCCTCCGCAATCAACACTTTTCCTACTGTTGCACACAGTGGAGTTGGAATAGTGGATTTTACCCCTCCTGAGGCCAACACGTTCCTTCCTCTTGCACTGACTGGAGTGGTAATGGTAAATTTTACCCCTCCACAATCCAGCACTTTCTTAACTGTTGCAGTACCTGGAGTGGGAATAGTAATTTGTACCCCTCCTGAGTCCAACGCTTCCCCTACTGTTGCAAAGATTGGAGTGGGAATAATCAATTTTACCCCACCAGAGTCCAATGATTTCCCTATTGTTGCAGAGACTGGAGTGGGAATAGTATATGTATTATCCCGACAATTTTATAGTTTTGTTTATATTGTTTAAATGTAAATTATTATGATGTTTCTGTGTATCCATAATATTTATATTTGTTAATGTTTGTAATATGTAATATATTTTTTGCAAAAGTAATTTTCTATTTTGTTTACATTTTTGTGTAAATTATATTGGTATGTTGTTTAGACTGTTTTCCAATTCATTTGTTAG
Organism: Triturus cristatus; assembly: GCF_964204655.1. Taxonomy (NCBI): domain Eukaryota; kingdom Metazoa; phylum Chordata; class Amphibia; order Caudata; family Salamandridae; genus Triturus; species Triturus cristatus. The sequence goes on from NC_140590.1 coordinate 666,279,542, forward strand.
TTTCTATTTTATTGTGTATATGTAGATATATATATATATATATATAAGCTGGGAATCTGCTCAATAAATCCCTTTGTCTGTATCCGGAGCTGTGTCCCGCTTGCTTTTTAATTAAGGTGAGCATTGATTGTGGATATATAGCCGGTTTTGCTGATACCGGCTTCGGACACGCCCTCTCGGTCAGGAGCACCGCGTCTTTCAGCAAATTTTGTGGAGGAGTACGAGTAGAAGAAACGCGGTGCCCCCCCGAGCAAAAACCACTGCCATTAGGCTGTTATGCTTGCGAGGGGAGAGAGGAGGCAGCGAGTGGCTGCCTGTTAAGGATACAGATTAGGGTGTGAGCCGGACCAACATTTCCAAGAGAACTGTGGCAGTATACAGTCCAGCGCCAAGAACTTTGGGGCATCACTGGGTGTTTGGAAGTCCCCATCACTGTATGAGGTACCACGTTGGATTGCAAGTACCATCATGCAGTTCACTTGAAGTCCAGCAGCATAATGATAACCACCAGTTTTAAGTAGGAGGAGCCGAGAGACTGCTTTTAAGGAGTGATCTCTGAGCCAAAGGTTAATCTGCCAGCCTGTGAGACGGGCACTGATGACGGCCATTCCGGCTAGAAACGCGTCTGTCAAAGCGTTTCACGGACTGTAAAGCTTAAGCTGGGAATCTGCTCAATAAATCCCTTTGTCTGTATCCGGAGCTGTGTCCCGCTTGCTTTTTAATTAAGGTGAGCATTGGTTGTGGATATATAGCCGGTTTTGCTGATACAGGCTTCGGACACGCCCTCTCGGTCAGGAGCACCGCATCTTTCAACAAATCTTGTGGTGGAGTATGAGGAGTACAAACGCGGTGCCCCCCCGAGCAAAAACCACTGCCATTAGGCTGTTATGCTTGCGAGGGGAGAGAGGAGGCAGCGATTGGCTGCCTGTTAAGGATACAGATTAGGGTGTGAGCCGGACCAACATTTACAAGAGAACTGTGGCTGTATACAGTCCAGCGCCAAGAACTTTGGGGCATCACTGGGTGTTTGGAAGTCCCCATCACTGTATGAGGTACCACGTTGGACTGCAAGCACCATCATGCAGTTCACTTGAAGTCCAGCAGCATAATGATAACCACCTGTTTTAAGTAGGAGGAGTCGAGAGACTGCTTTTAAGGAGTGATCTCTGAGCCAAAGGTGAATCTACCAGCCTATGAGACCGGCACTGATGACGGCCATTCCGGCTAGAAACGCGTCTGTCAAAGCGTTTCACGGACTGTAAAGCTTAAGCTGGGAATCTGCTCAATAAATCCCTTTGTCTGTATCCGGAGCTGTGTCCCGCTTGCTTTTTAATTAAGGTGAGCATTGGTTGTGGATATATAGCCGGTTTTGCTGATACTGGCTTCGGACACGCCCTCTCGGTCAGGAGCACCGCGTCTTTCAGCAAATCTTGTGGTGGAGTACGAGGAGTACAAACGCGGTGCCCCCCCCGAGCAAAAACCACTGCCATTAGGCTGTCATGCTTGCGAGGGGAGAGAGGAGGCAGCGAGTGGCTGCCTGTTAAGGATACAGATTAGGGTGTGAGCCGGACCAACATTTCCAAGAGAACTGTGGCAGTATACAGTCCAGCGCCAAGAACTTTGGGGCATCACTGGGTGTTTGGAAGTCCCCATCACTGTATGAGGTACCACGTTGGACTGCAAGTACCATCATGCAGTTCACTTGAAGTCCAGCAGCATAATGATAACCACCTGTTTTAAGTAGGAGGAGCCGAGAGACTGCTTTTAAGGAGTGATCTCTGAGCCAAAGGTGAATCTACCAGCCTGTGAGACCGGCACTGATGACGGCCATTCCGGCTAGAAACGCGTCTGCCAAAGCGTTTCATGGACTGTAAAGCTTAAGCTGGGAACCTGCTCAATAAATCCCTTTGTCTGTATCCGGAGCTGTGTTCCGCTTGCTTTTTAATTAAGGTGAGCATTGGTTGTGGATATATATATATATATATATGAATATGACAAGGGAGATTGCTGCACTTAGCAGTTCTCCTTCCGCGGTGTTGGTGCCTGCTACGGTGGCAGCTGCAGACACATTAATTATTACCATGCATTTCCCTCCAGCATTCCAAGGAAAAAACAAAAGCAGCACACCTGGAGACTGCACAATAATTTTCTTGGTGCACAATAAAATTATTGTGCAGTCTCCAGGTGTGCCGCTTTTGTGTTTTAGCCACCATTATGTTTAGTTTTCCTAGCAAAAAACGAGTCTCATGCAGCGAATCAATCGAATGGGAGAGACCTCCACAATAACAAGCGCCTTGGCTTGTCAGTCGGTGGCATTATGAATATGTTCAAATCTCAAAGTGGCTAATGGCAATCCTCTAACTGATTAGTGCCCAGGTAAAAATCTGTTTCCACTAGTGAAAAGCAATTAAAACAGCAGCTTATCCAGGAAGAATGTGGCGTGGAAGCAAAAGCTGGCAGAGCGACAAATTGCAAAGCAAGCACGTACTCCATTGTATGATAATACCTAATAGAGGATTTGATGTAAGAATGCTGCAAAGCTAAGAGTGTATCCTGCCGGAAAAACATCCTAATCATTCTACCCTTCAAATGCTTCAACTATTAAGGGCCTCAATAAGATGACCGCAAGCCTCATCATGGGTTTCACTTTCGACTGCCGCATCACGATACAGCCGGTCGAAAGTGAATCTGGCCGGTCATTCCAGCTGGATTCCAACGGGCTCAAGGAGCCCGTTAGCCAGTCCGACAGGCTTTCCATCACGGGCTTTCCGACATGGAAAGCCTGTCGGAAAGTGACATTGGGGACCTTTACAGAGCCCCCTTCATCCTGCGGCCTTCAGTTGGGGGCTGAGGGGTACCTCTGTACCACGCGGAACAGGGATAAACAGATCCTTCCATTTCTCTATGGGAGCTTGAGCTATGGCCGGTTTACGGCTAAAGCACAAGCTCCCATAGAGAAATGGGAGTAGACGACCGCACCATGTGTGGTTGCATTATAATGCTGCTGTTGGGACTGCCGACTGGCGGTTGGTCGGTCCCGATTTGCAATTGTGTCGGGCAGACGTGAGTCCAGCCGACATCTTAATAAGGGCCTCAATGTTTAATTGTGGCATAGACCACGGTTGTAGATAGCAATCAACCCTGCACAAACACTGAATACATTTTAGTAATAGGTACCGAGCAATAGGCAGAAATGTTTAGAATTTGCACTTAATGGATCGGTGGGCAATACACAAGCCAAAAAGAAAAATACAGGGTGGCAGTGCATATTTTTATATGGGAGGTAGAAAGTTGCTCAGCTGCCCAGTATACGTATTTGTGGAAACCAATATTCTGGAGCACAATCCCTGAAACCCAATGTTTCAATCATGCTAACATCCAAAAGTGAAGGTACGAAATGAATGTCAATTTCACAAAATGCTGTTTTTTAAAACGACTAATGCTAGTTTTATGTCCTGTATGTTACGAACATCAGTTTACAGATGGGTCAATGCTCACCCGCCAGGATATCAGCCTCATCCATGAACTGAGTGCTGAATAGTGTGACTCTGCCGGACTTGCGCTCTTTCAACAGGTTCCAGACATGATGCCGGGAGCAGGGATCGAGGCCAGCCGTTGGCTCATCCAAAAGCAAGATCTACATGTAGTACAGTGTAGAAAAAAAGATGGCTCAGCACGGGTGCTTCGATAAGTGATGCAGTTTAAATTAAAACACTTATGGAACACAACTTATTTTTTTAAAGGGCACTTAACAATTAAAACCTGGCTTCCATGCCACCTCACACAACCACTTGTTCAATACGTAACTATTGGCCTGATGTACAAAGGTCTAGCAAGTCGACAACCAGTCCCAATATGAGTTACTGTCCATATGTCTTAACCATTTGCAAATTTAGCGTAAGTGTAAAATAATGAAATTGCATGTGCAATTTACCATAAATTGAAAGCAAGTGGTAACCACGTGCACAGCTGAAAAGCTCACTCAAATGCGATGTAAACTTTCACAGTGGAAGCCCTTTATGATATGGTGAGGAGGATCCTCTAAGCACAGCAGGGAAGGAGACAGGAGAACATTTTTAGATAGAGGATGACTTTCATTCAGCGAGCAGATGTTACTAAGCTCGATTGATGAGTAGTGATGGAGCAGGTAAAACAAAATGTTGAATACCTCCTCTAAATTGCATGAAATTAATTACGAAATCATTCTAAATTCAACTTGCAATAACCGGTTTGCAGTGAAATTTTACTAATCAACTTTTGCACCTTGATAAACACGAAATACACGTGGGACTAAAATGCTAATTGCGTGGCAGAATAATCAATTAATTAATTATGGTACACAAACTAACCTTAGATTGTGATGAAATAGAAAATTGCATGATTTATGTTGCTTTGTGATTGTTTGTGCTTTCGAAACTATAAAATGGTGAGTATTATCGCTTGAAATGTTGCTGCAGCTAGGCAAATACTAATATACATTGGGATTAGTGTGGGTTTGCACATTAAAATCTCCATTTCTATATTTAAATTACTGTTATGTCTGTTTTTGCTTAAGTTGGCATTCAGGCCTACTAGGCCGTAGTACCCAAGATGGAGTCTCTGAAGAAGATGCCACCATGTGAGCGCGATGATTTCTGCGCAGAATCGGATGGCTCTGGAGATCTCCAAATGACCCCAAATCTATGACACCGTGTTCCTTGTCAAGGATAGGAACTTGTTTGCCTGGCAACTGACGACGGTGTGGGAACAGCGGAAAGGACAATACAGAAGCTGTGGCGAAATGACTTCGCTTCCTCAAACTGTTACATTCGCAGCTTTCGCCTGAGAGCTAATTGAACATTATAAAATTTGCGCCTTCCTATGCCAAGTCTTCATGATAAACCAATTTACCCTGGGAAACTTTTAGAAAACTGACAGATAACCCTGAACTGTCCAATCAGAACATTTCTCTACCCCTAAAATGTTAATCTGAAGTAAGAGGGAAAAAGGGTATATAACGCCCTCATTGCCAAAAGAAAAAAAACATCGGGTTGATCTTTCATGGCGTTGGGTCTGCATTGAGCTGGTGGCGATTTCAATGGTTTGCCTTGGGTTTCTTTGGCTTTCGGGGGAGAAGTTTCCAGTCTATCTTATATTTCGTCTGACGGCTTGATCTTTGCTGTGGGTCGGACAGCCTATCCTGGAAATTGTACCAGAGAATGCAGATAACTCTCTGTTTACTCAGAAAGTCGTCGACGCTTGCTAATTGGTAATTAATTAACTGCACTTTCTAAATTCATGCTTATTTACTAAATGTCTGATTTCTCTTTAAAAACAAAACTGAATTTATATTATGAACTGTAGTGCATAAATGCTAGCGCAGGGAAATTATTATTAGATAATCAAAGTTGAAATAATACGAGATGAGTTTGTGGTTCTTTAATTAATTACTGAAAATACAAAATGTTTCCTAGGCTTTAATTGTGTTTTAGCTGGTTCTAATTCACCATCAACCAGTCCAACTAATTGGTCCATCGACCAAGTGGTGGAGTGCCTTGATGTTAAGGTTTGGATTCTGTAGGTGCATATGTATAAAATGTATATAATGTAAAGAAGAATTTATCCTGATAGGTAATAAGGTACCCACATGTCCAGCGCTTCTCTCCTATGTACGTATTTGAGTGAGAGTTATTGAATGACGAGTGCGTGTTGGTGTTATGGGCCCCACCAATGAATGAGTGTATGGATGAGTTGTTGTGATTTTGAATCTGTGACATAGGGAGTATATGTAAATTTTGCCCTTGCACTGCATCAGTAGTAGCCTTTTTTAGACCAGTACACCCAGCACAGCAAGGCAATCCTCGCATACGTTTAGGAATTGTGTAGCCTACTCCTCCGAGCATCTGGTAGGTAGCAGTGTATGGTAGAAGCTGCTTGGGAATTATCTCAGAGTACCCTGTCAAGGGGTTTCTATACCTTTCTAGAATGAATGCTGGAAATTACAAATTTCAATATTTATTTTCCAAACACCATTGCTGATATGCAAAGAATGAAGATACAGAATTAATTTTTATATAGCACTATTTCTGAAAAAAAATTAAATACGTTTTTGGGACAAACATAGGCTTCATACATCACTTGGTGAAGAGAGGATTGACAGTTTTATTTTTACACATACTCCTTGCAATAGTACCTTGTATGACTGGTCAGTATTACTCCAAATTTGCGCTTCTACGGCCCAATCTAAATATAACTTGCACCCATCAGCCTCAAAAGTCCCCCTCCCTGGAGTCTCTCCCCCAGCATCCAATCTCCCTGATCTCCTATACTTGCTCCATGCCTCCCATACTTTCTCCCATTTTTTTTGGACAGCCTCTCACCATGTATTTCACCTGTTCTTCCCTCTGGCACCAATCCAAGTCGGCTCCCCATTCTGCCATACCCAGAGGGAACACAGCCCCCCATGCTCTCGCTAATTTACGTTTGGCAACTCCAGGTGCCAGCCTTAGCCAGATCTCCATGTACCTTTGCCAATTCTCTTCCCCCTTAATCCCTAAGAGGAGCCACTTTGCATCAAGAGGGATCTCCATCACAGTGACCTTGACCATCCTAGTCGCCAACACGGCCCAGTAGCTCTGTACAAGTGGGCACTCCTAAAGGATGTGGAAAAAAGTTCCCTCGTTCCTACATCCTCCTACACAGCGGAGAATCTGCCCTGCCAATCTTGTGAAGCGATGTCTGTGAATAGTAAGTCCTATGCAGTATTTAAAATTGGGCCAGTCTGAATCTTCCTCGGATAGCAATCTCCTGCAGGCTCTGGAAGGCCTCCGCCCAGTCCTCGTCCTCAAACTCTCCAAGATCTCCCACCCACGTGTGCCTTAAGGGGCCCAGTGGGTCTGGGGAATTATTTACAAATTTCCTATTTATCTTCAATGCTCCCCCTTCCATCAATGTCACCGTAAGAATCCGGTCCTCCAGAGGGGAGGACTCAGGTTTTTGTTCGCACTCTGGCAAACGGCAACAAAGGGTGTGCCCCAGCTGAAGATATTGGAAATGCTCGGATTCTAACAGGTTGTAATCCCTGCTGACATCCTCGACTTTAAAAAGACTTGATTACTCCAGACATCACAGGTGTTCTATGGCGATGAGCTCCCATTTCGATAATCCCTCAAGACCACCCACCTCCGGCAGCAGACCACTGTGCCAGAGTGGTGTTAGCCTGGTAAGCCTCCCTCTCCATCCCAGAAACCGTGTGGCCTCTCTCCAGACTCCAATTACTGTCTGTGTGTGTTGTGGCATGCCCCTGTCATCCCCTGCTCCATAGAGGTATACTCATATCCTCTTTGGCCCACCTTATGAACTTTATATGCCGGATCCACAAACACCAACACGTTAATGACCAATAGTTGTGAGCCCCAGTATTATTTCAGAATATCTGAAATCACTAGCCTCCCATCGTAACTTGGTCAATGCTATTCTAGGCATACCCCCCTGTCACAGTAACCTGCAGTCCATGCTCTTAAAGACAACCGGAGGGATCTTATAGGGTATATTCTGCATGATGTAAAGTTGATCACTGTAGGCTCATCATTTTGTATGGGGCTGCTCTGCCCAACAGTGTAAGCGGCAGGTTGACCCAATGTGTCACGTCCCCTCCAATTAGGGGTGATATTTTTCCAAAAGAAACTCCCGGGGATCCCGTGTGACGTATACTCCCAGGTCTCAAAACCCTTTCAGAACCACCGGAGGCTAGGCAGTCCCACGGTAAGTGTGGGGCCGCCCCAGACAGTGGACATATCACCGACCAGTTAACAAGTATAGCCTGAGTGGTCCCTAAAAATGCAAAACACCTGCATAATCCTGTCAATTGAGAATTGGGGGTGCGTGACGTATAGGAGGGGGACTTTGCATAGAGGGAGATCTGTTCTCAACACCCACCCATCACCTTGGTACCCCATGTCAAGGGGTCCTAACGGATCCATGCTGCTAGCGGCTCGAGCGCCAGGGCAACATAATGAGGGACATCGGGCAATCTTGGTGAGGGCCCCTTTGAGCTCAAAGCTACGGGATGTTGAACCATTTATTCTCACCCTGGCCATGGGGGCTCACTTAAGTCACCTGATCCACCCACGGAACTTTATCCCGAAGTCCAGCCTTCCTAGCACCATGAACAAATAGTTCTATTCAACTGAGTTAAATGGCATCCTGGCATCTTGGGCCAATGAGACTGTCTGTTCATCCATTTGGGACTCGGTCAGGTGAAGCACTCCATACAGGCGTTGGAGATTAAGTCAGGTGTTCCTGTTGGGTATGAAGCTAGACTGATCAGGTTGAATGTTCAAGAGGAGGATCCCTCGCAATCTAGTCGCCAGGGCCTTAGTTAGTACTTTGGCCTCTATGTTGAGCAGGGAGATCAGGTTATAAGACCCGCAATCCTCCGAGGGACCTGCCCTCTTTGTGAAGTACCACTATGGTTGCTGTACGCTGGTCCTAAGGTAGGCAACCCTCCTTGTTCACCACTAGGAATATTGCTAAAATTGGTTTTGTTGCAACGTCTATAAGCCCCTTGAACAACTCAACCGGTAGGCTGTTAGGGCCGAGTGCCTTCCTCGATTTAAGCTTGCTCAATGCCTGCGTCAGCTCCTCTTCCATTAGGTCTGCCTCCAGGATTTTGCTCTCCACTCCAGTGAGAGCCTGAAGGGCAATATCTTTAAGGAGATCTGCGCACTCTAAACCCATCATGGAGGTCTAGGATGAATAGAGGGTATCACAGTAGGTGGCAAGGGAATCTGCTATCTCTGCCTTCGCTGTATATATGTCTCCGCTCTCATCTCGTACCTCAAGTAATCATGATCTCTGCTTTTGTGCCTGATCCTCCGCCAAAGCTCGCAGTTCTTGTTGGCAAAGTTGTTATCAGTGACAGTGTCCTTCTCCCTCACTTCCCACGCCCTCCTCTCCAAGTCCTTTATCTCTTTCATGTCTAATGTTTGAAGCATGTACAGATTGGATGGAACCTATGTCATAATTTTGCCCTCATGCCCCACAAGAGATTGTTACAACAAACAAATGATGGACGGAATGCTGACAATGCATACATTCTCCCCCAGTCAAGAGATCTGGGTTAAATCCATCGTTCTTTTGCCCACTACACCACCCCAGTTTAGACATGGCCATATGCAAATCAGTCTTGACCCTGTGCCTCATGGGAACAGTCCAGCCCGAACTGCCAAGCCATGTCTTCCCTGGACCGGAATCAAGCATCCTAGGACCGGTTTCTGGCTATCAGCCGTCATCAGCCAGGATAGCTCGACTCCAGTGGCGTAGTGAGCACGGGTCCCACGTCTGGGAATACCCATCCCACTTAGGGCGAAAAGCGTTACAACAAACAAATGATGGACGGAATGCTGACAATGCATACATTCTCCCCCAGTCAAGAGATCTGGGTTAAATCCATCGTTCTTTTGCCCACTACACCACCCCAGTTTAGACATGGCCATATGCAAATCAGTCTTGACCCTGTGCCTCATGGGAACAGTCCAGCCCGAACTGCCAAGCCATGTCTTCCCTGGACCGGAATCAAGCATCCTAGGACCGGTTTCTGGCTATCAGCCGTCATCAGCCAGGATAGCTCGACTCCAGTGGCGTAGTGAGCACGGGTCCCACGTCTGGGAATACCCATCCCACTTAGGGCGAAAAGCGTTACAACAAACAAATGATGGACGGAATGCTGACAATGCATACATTCTCCCCCAGTCAAGAGATCTGGGTTAAATCCATCGTTCTTTTGCCCACTACACCACCCCAGTTTAGACATGGCCATATGCAAATCAGTCTTGACCCTGTGCCTCATGGGAACAGTCCAGCCCGAACTGCCAAGCCATGTCTTCCCTGGACCGGAATCAAGCATCCTAGGACCGGTTTCTGGCTATCAGCCGTCATCAGCCAGGATAGCTCGACTCCAGTGGCGTAGTGAGCACGGGTCCCACGTCTGGGAATACCCATCCCACTTAGGGCGAAAAGCGTTACAACAAACAAATGATGGACGGAATGCTGACAATGCATACATTCTCCCCCAGTCAAGAGATCTGGGTTAAATCCATCGTTCTTTTGCCCACTACACCACCCCAGTTTAGACATGGCCATATGCAAATCAGTCTTGACCCTGTGCCTCATGGGAACAGTCCAGCCCGAACTGCCAAGCCATGTCTTCCCTGGACCGGAATCAAGCATCCTAGGACCGGTTTCTGGCTATCAGCCGTCATCAGCCAGGATAGCTCGACTCCAGTGGCGTAGTGAGCACGGGTCCCACGTCTGGGAATACCCATCCCACTTAGGGCGAAAAGCGTTACAACAAACAAATGATGGACGGAATGCTGACAATGCATACATTCTCCCCCAGTCAAGAGATCTGGGTTAAATCCATCGTTCTTTTGCCCACTACACCACCCCAGTTTAGACATGGCCATATGCAAATCAGTCTTGACCCTGTGCCTCATGGGAACAGTCCAGCCCGAACTGCCAAGCCATGTCTTCCCTGGACCGGAATCAAGCATCCTAGGACCGGTTTCTGGCTATCAGCCGTCATCAGCCAGGATAGCTCGACTCCAGTGGCGTAGTGAGCACGGGTCCCACGTCTGGGAATACCCATCCCACTTAGGGCGAAAAGCGTTACAACAAACAAATGATGGACGGAATGCTGACAATGCATACATTCTCCCCCAGTCAAGAGATCTGGGTTAAATCCATCGTTCTTTTGCCCACTACACCACCCCAGTTTAGACATGGCCATATGCAAATCAGTCTTGACCCTGTGCCTCATGGGAACAGTCCAGCCCGAACTGCCAAGCCATGTCTTCCCTGGACCGGAATCAAGCATCCTAGGACCGGTTTCTGGCTATCAGCCGTCATCAGCCAGGATAGCTCGACTCCAGTGGCGTAGTGAGCACGGGTCCCACGTCTGGGAATACCCATCCCACTTAGGGCGAAAAGCGTTACAACAAACAAATGATGGACGGAATGCTGACAATGCATACATTCTCCCCCAGTCAAGAGATCTGGGTTAAATCCATCGTTCTTTTGCCCACTACACCACCCCAGTTTAGACATGGCCATATGCAAATCAGTCTTGACCCTGTGCCTCATGGGAACAGTCCAGCCCGAACTGCCAAGCCATGTCTTCCCTGGACCGGAATCAAGCATCCTAGGACCGGTTTCTGGCTATCAGCCGTCATCAGCCAGGATAGCTCGACTCCAGTGGCGTAGTGAGCACGGGTCCCACGTCTGGGAATACCCATCCCACTTAGGGCGAAAAGCGTTACAACAAACAAATGATGGACGGAATGCTGACAATGCATACATTCTCCCCCAGTCAAGAGATCTGGGTTAAATCCATCGTTCTTTTGCCCACTACACCACCCCAGTTTAGACATGGCCATATGCAAATCAGTCTTGACCCTGTGCCTCATGGGAACAGTCCAGCCCGAACTGCCAAGCCATGTCTTCCCTGGACCGGAATCAAGCATCCTAGGACCGGTTTCTGGCTATCAGCCGTCATCAGCCAGGATAGCTCGACTCCAGTGGCGTAGTGAGCACGGGTCCCACGTCTGGGAATACCCATCCCACTTAGGGCGAAAAGCGTTACAACAAACAAATGATGGACGGAATGCTGACAATGCATACATTCTCCCCCAGTCAAGAGATCTGGGTTAAATCCATCGTTCTTTTGCCCACTACACCACCCCAGTTTAGACATGGCCATATGCAAATCAGTCTTGACCCTGTGCCTCATGGGAACAGTCCAGCCCGAACTGCCAAGCCATGTCTTCCCTGGACCGGAATCAAGCATCCTAGGACCGGTTTCTGGCTATCAGCCGTCATCAGCCAGGATAGCTCGACTCCAGTGGCGTAGTGAGCACGGGTCCCACGTCTGGGAATACCCATCCCACTTAGGGCGAAAAGCGTTACAACAAACAAATGATGGACGGAATGCTGACAATGCATACATTCTCCCCCAGTCAAGAGATCTGGGTTAAATCCATCGTTCTTTTGCCCACTACACCACCCCAGTTTAGACATGGCCATATGCAAATCAGTCTTGACCCTGTGCCTCATGGGAACAGTCCAGCCCGAACTGCCAAGCCATGTCTTCCCTGGACCGGAATCAAGCATCCTAGGACCGGTTTCTGGCTATCAGCCGTCATCAGTCAGGATAGCTCGACTCCAGTGGCGTAGTGAGCACGGGTCCCACGTCTGGGAATACCCATCCCACTTAGGGCGAAAAGCGTTACAACAAACAAATGATGGACGGAATGCTGACAATGCATACATTCTCCCCCAGTCAAGAGATCTGGGTTAAATCCATCGTTCTTTTGCCCACTACACCACCCCAGTTTAGACATGGCCATATGCAAATCAGTCTTGACCCTGTGCCTCATGGGAACAGTCCAGCCCGAACTGCCAAGCCATGTCTTCCCTGGACCGGAATCAAGCATCCTAGGACCGGTTTCTGGCTATCAGCCGTCATCAGCCAGGATAGCTCGACTCCAGTGGCGTAGTGAGCACGGGTCCCACGTCTGGGAATACCCATCCCACTTAGGGCGAAAAGCGTTACAACAAACAAATGATGGACGGAATGCTGACAATGCATACATTCTCCCCCAGTCAAGAGATCTGGGTTAAATCCATCGTTCTTTTGCCCACTACACCACCCCAGTTTAGACATGGCCATATGCAAATCAGTCTTGACCCTGTGCCTCATGGGAACAGTCCAGCCCGAACTGCCAAGCCATGTCTTCCCTGGACCGGAATCAAGCATCCTAGGACCGGTTTCTGGCTATCAGCCGTCATCAGCCAGGATAGCTCGACTCCAGTGGCGTAGTGAGCACGGGTCCCACGTCTGGGAATACCCATCCCACTTAGGGCGAAAAGCGTTACAACAAACAAATGATGGACGGAATGCTGACAATGCATACATTCTCCCCCAGTCAAGAGATCTGGGTTAAATCCATCGTTCTTTTGCCCACTACACCACCCCAGTTTAGACATGGCCATATGCAAATCAGTCTTGACCCTGTGCCTCATGGGAACAGTCCAGCCCGAACTGCCAAGCCATGTCTTCCCTGGACCGGAATCAAGCATCCTAGGACCGGTTTCTGGCTATCAGCCGTCATCAGCCAGGATAGCTCGACTCCAGTGGCGTAGTGAGCACGGGTCCCACGTCTGGGAATACCCATCCCACTTAGGGCGAAAAGCGTTACAACAAACAAATGATGGACGGAATGCTGACAATGCATACTTTCCCCCCCAGTCAAGAGATCTGGGTTAAATCCATCGTTCTTTTGCCCACTACACCACCCCAGTTTAGACATGGCCATATGCAAATCAGTCTTGACCCTGTGCCTCATGGGAACAGTCCAGCCCGAACTGCCAAGCCATGTCTTCCCTGGACCGGAATCAAGCATCCTAGGACCGGTTTCTGGCTATCAGCCGTCATCAGCCAGGATAGCTCGACTCCAGTGGCGTAGTGAGCACGGGTCCCACGTCTGGGAATACCCATCCCACTTAGGGCGAAAAGCGTTACAACAAACAAATGATGGACGGAATGCTGACAATGCATACATTCTCCCCCAGTCAAGAGATCTGGGTTAAATCCATCGTTCTTTTGCCCACTACACCACCCCAGTTTAGACATGGCCATATGCAAATCAGTCTTGACCCTGTGCCTCATGGGAACAGTCCAGCCCGAACTGCCAAGCCATGTCTTCCCTGGACCGGAATCAAGCATCCTAGGACCGGTTTCTGGCTATCAGCCGTCATCAGCCAGGATAGCTCGACTCCAGTGGCGTAGTGAGCACGGGTCCCACGTCTGGGAATACCCATCCCACTTAGGGCGAAAAGCGTTACAACAAACAAATGATGGACGGAATGCTGACAATGCATACATTCTCCCCCAGTCAAGAGATCTGGGTTAAATCCATCGTTCTTTTGCCCACTACACCACCCCAGTTTAGACATGGCCATATGCAAATCAGTCTTGACCCTGTGCCTCATGGGAACAGTCCAGCCCGAACTGCCAAGCCATGTCTTCCCTGGACCGGAATCAAGCATCCTAGGACCGGTTTCTGGCTATCAGCCGTCATCAGCCAGGATAGCTCGACTCCAGTGGCGTAGTGAGCACGGGTCCCACGTCTGGGAATACCCATCCCACTTAGGGCGAAAAGCGTTACAACAAACAAATGATGGACGGAATGCTGACAATGCATACATTCTCCCCCAGTCAAGAGATCTGGGTTAAATCCATCGTTCTTTTGCCCACTACACCACCCCAGTTTAGACATGGCCATATGCAAATCAGTCTTGACCCTGTGCCTCATGGGAACAGTCCAGCCCGAACTGCCAAGCCATGTCTTCCCTGGACCGGAATCAAGCATCCTAGGACCGGTTTCTGGCTATCAGCCGTCATCAGCCAGGATAGCTCGACTCCAGTGGCGTAGTGAGCACGGGTCCCACGTCTGGGAATACCCATCCCACTTAGGGCGAAAAGCGTTACAACAAACAAATGATGGACGGAATGCTGACAATGCATACATTCTCCCCCAGTCAAGAGATCTGGGTTAAATCCATCGTTCTTTTGCCCACTACACCACCCCAGTTTAGACATGGCCATATGCAAATCAGTCTTGACCCTGTGCCTCATGGGAACAGTCCAGCCCGAACTGCCAAGCCATGTCTTCCCTGGACCGGAATCAAGCATCCTAGGACCGGTTTCTGGCTATCAGCCGTCATCAGCCAGGATAGCTCGACTCCAGTGGCGTAGTGAGCACGGGTCCCACGTCTGGGAATACCCATCCCACTTAGGGCGAAAAGCGTTACAACAAACAAATGATGGACGGAATGCTGACAATGCATACAAGAGATTGAGTATGTTTGCTGCTATCATAAAAAGAACCACTCTCTCACTCTCTCGATAAACAGGTGGATTGTTATGGCACATGCCTCATAACTGACACATTTGCCCATCTCCCAGTAACCATACATGACAGATGGCTGGTTGCTTGGTAAGGTCACAGGTTTTAACTAAATGCAATAGTAATATTTCACACCTGTGAAGAATGATACCACACTTGAATCTGCTAGAGAGCTATAATACTGTTCACAAGCAAACCAGAGCAATTATTGAATGTGCATGCGTTTTACTGAAATGGAGGCTTCGCTCTCTGCACAAGAATGAGGGTGCACTGGCAGTGGCAAGTCACATGTTGTAGGAACGGATGCAGCACGTGATGCCGAAGGACCTGCATGCAAGACTTATAGAAATAATAACTTTTGAGGTATGGAAGACAAAAAATGCTAATATAATGTCTAATTTTGTGTTTATATCATTTGAAACATATTTTCATGTGTTAAATTGTTTATCGAAAATCTTTAAATATTATAAAGTCAATCTGCTTGGTTTTAAAATTCACAAATAGATTTCTGTTTGTAAATGGAAAAAATACATTTTTTTTAAACTTTTCAATTCTTTACGTACTAGTACTTCCTATGGCACACAGAGTTAAACAAAAGCTATACTGAGTTGAACCTTGCTCGACTGTTACAGGCACACTACTAATACTTTCATTAGGTGCAGTATTCAGCATACTTGCAGGATTAGCAGTCTGCTTTTCCTCAAGTGCATTTGTCATTTGTGAATTCTGCTGGCTACATCACCACTGTGGCAAATCATCTCTACTTGCATATTAGCTGCAGCTAGCAGATGCCAGCATTTCTTAGACCTCTGTTCCTTTCCCTACGGCTGTATGCCTCTGTCTGCAGCAATAACTTCCCACTCTGAAGCATCTTCCTCAGTCTGTGCCGGAGTTCTCTTGTTAAGTGGCTATGTTAGGAAACACATTAGTGGGTATATGACATTATATTGATGGATTGAAAATGTATACTTTTATTTAGTATACATATTTTTGTATTATTTACAATATTATTGTACAATATGTGTCTGTTATTTTAAAAGTTTAGATTTCTTCGGACACAAAAACAAAGTTTTTGTATTAAACTTTATAGGTTTCTTCAATGTTAGTAATTTGGGAATGAAAGCAAGAGTAAACCTACAGGCACTACTTCCATTTCCCCAAACGCATTGGCCATGCTTTATCTAACATCCAACAAAGAATTTCAATACCTATTCATTTTAAAATGTTTTTATTGTTCTAATTACAAAATCATTTAAACAAAATATATATATACATTTTAAAGTAAAACTGAAAATAAACTTTGTGGGATTTGGCCCTCTCTGCAGAGTGATCCCCATACTTTTCTGCCTTCACTCATGTTTTGTTAAATTTATTTTTGTTGGCCTTAGGACACTTTACCTCTGCTAACCAGTGCTAAAGTGCTTCTGCTCTCTCCTTTGGACATGGTTAAATTGGCATGCACTCAATTGCCACATTTAATCTACTTTTAAGTCCCTAGTGCAGTGGTTCTACAGCTACCCAGGGCCTTTAAGTTGAATGCTACTAGTGGGCCTCCAACACTGATTGTGCCTCACACTTAAGTAGCCTTCTTATACATGTCCCAGACGTGCGATTGCAGCCTGTGGATGCAATTTCAAGCTGCCATTTCGACCTTGCAGAATAAACCTTTTGCCAGGCCTAAAATTTCCTTTTTTAATGCATATGTCTCTCCTAGGATAGGCCCTAAATAGCCCATAGGGCAGGGTGAATTGTCTATAAAATTTTGGACATGCACTTTTAAGTTTTACATGTCCTCGTAGTGAAAAACCCCTAAATTAATTTTTCAGCACTGCAATTCCTACCTCTCTCATAGGGTAACATTGAGTTAACGTATTACATTTAATAAGTGTTAACTTTTGTGTAAGATCAGGTAGGAATATCATGTTTGGCACCTGAGGAATTGTATTTTAAAAAGCAGCCTTAATGGTAAAGTCAGATTTTAAGTCTCACTTCTGAAAATGCCACTCTTAGAAAGTTGTGTTTTTTCCTGTCATAACCATTTGGTGCATGCAGCCTGTTTCCTGGCTCATAGCACTAGCTGTAGTTTGGAGTTCGCCTTTATGTATTCTTCCTAGACAGCTAAACAATAGAGGGTCTGAGTGTTGGCAGGATGGGCCATCTCTGGCACAATGAGAGGGCAGAGCTGTTACCATCCATACTTGCACTTCAATGGGGCTGCCTCAACACAGACACAAAGGACTTCATACTAGCTTAATGCACTCCCAGACTGGGACCAAGGCAGGGAGGCAGAACATTCTAGGTACCTCTGTAGAGGGAAACTCCAGAAGTGTGTTGAGTTTGAAGAGGGTATCAAGTATAAAAAGGGGACCCTCTACCCCATTCTTCAGTATATTACTGGACCTGTAGATACTACAGCAGAAGGACTGTCCAGCTGACCTGCAGCACTGGACCTGCTTGGATTTGCCTGGGTCTGCCACTGGACCTGGATGAGGCCTGCCCTGCTCTCTGACAAGGAAGACTGGATCTTCACCCTTCATCCCAGGTTGAAGTGACTCGGAGGGTAAGCTGACTAGCCTCCTGTTCTGAACTACAGGGACACAACAAGCTCCAGCAGCCACCTTGCAATTGCCCTACTGAACCTGCTGCACTGGACCTGCAGCTGGACCTGCCTGATACCTGTTGGCCTCTACTGGAGTGAGTTCCTGATCCCAATAGGTGCCTCCCAGGTCCTGGACCCATGTTATGACATTGGTTGAGCTCCTCCTAAAAGAGAGGGAGAACTCCTGAAGCTTTGTTCTGTTCGTGAACGTGCCCATACAGCGACCGTCAATGAAAACTGGCAACACACGATCTGCACTTCACGCTACAGCATTGACTGCCTGCGGTGACGCCAATGCGAATCTCCAGCAATGTCCATCTCAATGCCCGACAAGATCTTCGTGCTACAGTGGTGACCGTCCACTACCCCAGGCCCGCTCTTCACGCTACGGTGTTGAGCATCCACAACGCTCTTCCTGCTCCTCCCGGCCTCTTCCATCGCAAACAGAACTCTTTGCGGTGGACATTAGTAGGTAACTTTTTCAGTGGGACTAACTTGGTCTCAGTATCCGACCTGTGCTCCATTGTGGCCAGCCTGACCTTTGGGCTTTCACACAGTCTAGCACAACCAGATAATCTCAAGTGGCGCTTTGTGCTTTTAGGCTCTCCGCTTATCTTAAATCTTTGAAATTGAAACTGATTCGATTTTTGTTATTTGTTAAATTTTACTCTATTTTTTCAAAAATGGTGCAGGATTTTTTTGTGTTTTATTTTCACCGAATTGCTGTTTGAGTGCTTCATAAATCCTTTGCAAATTGTCTCTTAGTGAAGCCGGCCTACTGTTGTGCCAAGCTACCAGAAGGTTAGGCACAGGGTAATTTTGTGACTTTTTATGGTTCCGCTTGACAAGGATTGTGGCTTTTGCTTGCGTAGGGTTTCATCCCCCTCAACCAGAAACCCAATTTCTCACAAACATTTACATGTAGCATACTTGGTTATTTTTGTCTTGGGCCCGATGTATCAATCATAGAAACTCCATACACTGCCTCTGGTTGAAAAGTAAATGTGGTTAATCGTTCCCTTTCTGATGGTTGTGCATCAGTGCTGGGTCCCCCTGTCTTTTGCTGCAGCCTCATGTTTCTCCCTGAGCTTAAGGTACAGCAATACTTTCTGATCTCCTCAACACTACTGTTGGTGATCACACACCATTAATTTTTTGTGGAATACACAGCTAGATCGTGTCTGGTTCTCCCTGAAATTGTAAGTGAGGACTTTGCAAACAATTTACTTTAACCCCTTCGACGCTTATGATGGAACGGTTCCGTCATGCACGTCGGTTGGGCTGTGCTTATGACGGAACCGTTCCGTCATGGCCCCGCCCGCGCTCAGAACCTTCAGCACTGCGCGGAAATCCGCGCAGCGCTGAAGGGGTTAAGCCACACATTCTTCAACAACACCTTCAGGTTTTGGTCACTAAGTGCTAGAAGTACAAAGCATTTGCAACTCAAAATCAGTCACAAATGGCTTTGTAACTAAAAAAAGTGGCTATTTTTGCATGCCACAGATTTGCGATTCAAAAATGTTTGCGACCCAAGTTTGTGATTCATTATTATAGATTCTCTAATTTAATTACGACTCGCAAAGGGTATGTTCAAGACTCAATTAGCAACTAGTTGCAAACAAGCCAGTTTGCACATGCAATTTACCACCAATTCAATTGATGTGCTAACTGTGCACAAACTATAAAAGCTGGCAAAAAATGCATTAGTGGTTGCTATAGTGTCTGCTTTGCATGTGATTGTGAGAAGAATGCGAATACTCATTCATTTGATAACTTTATTTCGGTCGGAGACCATAAAAGCACAAGTAAAATTACAAGCAAAATTACACATTTCATTAAAACAATAAATAGAATCAAGGTAATACAATTATTAAGAATGGATTAAACTGGTGTTATCAAGAAAGCTAATTTTGATACAAAGGCGAAAATGTTTACAGAAAGCATTTCCTTCTGCGCCATAAACCATATAAAAAACGGGACACAGCAAAGACAATAGGGGGGTGGGTGTCATATGTTAAGACCCTGCATGCATGCATGCAGTGTCTAAACCCAAGATTCCTGCATAAAGGGATGAGCCACTTTTTCCTTATTGGTTGGTACGCGGGGCAAAAGAACAGGACGTGGCATATATCTTCTTGATTATAATTACAAGCCGGACAGGCAGCATTTTCTGATTTTGCCCATTTGTGGGTGAATGCCCTAAGTGGTAAGGTACCATGCCTTAACTGCAAGTAAAGCTTCCTTGCAAGGGGTGGGTAGATTACATCTAGGAAAACCTCTGCTCTTGTTTCGGCTTTTATTAGGAGAAACTCTTTAGTGAGTTTCCCCAAGGAACTTGAACCATGGAGGGTAAGTAATCTTAGCTGCCTTATGTGGCCAGTTAGTTCAGTTTTGGATGTCATTTTACAGGATACCTCCGGGAATTCCCAAAGGTCGGTCCTACCGATCTTTGTACTAAGGTCCTTGATGTGAAATAACCATGGAATATTCTTATTTTTAATTAGGGCCCAGACCTCCGTGAATTCCTCTCTATAAGGTGCCATTTCTGTCACCGTCCAGAGCCTTTTCCAATAGAGCATGGGCCGAAGAGTTGCTAAGTCTTCAATAGGTTCTATCCCCAAATCGAATCGTAGGGGGATAAGCGGTGTACTTATTGGCAAACCCACAAGACTTCTCATAAAGCCCTGCTCGACCATGGTTAGTTTGGTGATATTTTTGTGACCCCATAATTCGACTCCATACAGTGAGGCAGTTCTGGCTTGCAGCCGATATATTTCAACTACCGGGGCTGCTGGTTTGAAGACAGAGGCGCGCTGGACCTTACTAATCCCTCCCGCTATTTGAGACAACCTCAACATTGATTTTGAGATTTGTGGACCCCAGTCAAGATTCTCGGTCAGGGTAATTCCAAGATAGACAAATGTCCTGACTCTCTCAAGAGGAGAGCCGTTTAGAGTAGGATTTGGACGAGTCTGTTTAGGGGGATTGAAGATCATGAACTTAGTCTTGTCCAAGTTGATCTCCAAGCCTCGGGCAGTGCAAAATGCAAGGAAACCATCCAGAATACGCTGAATGCCCGATGATGTTTTGGATAACAACAAAGTGTCATCAGCAAACATCAGAGCGGGCACTCTTCCAGTAGCCAACCTAGGGGCATCATTGTTAACTACGTCAGCCAAATGGTTAACAAGACCATTAATGTAGAGACTAAATAATGTTGGGGCCAAGACACACCCTTGGCGCACGCCCTTCCTGACTGGAAAGCGTGCAGACAGATCACCATGCCTCCCACACCTGACCTGGGCATAATTATCATTGTGGAATTTAGTTAAAATATTCAGCGAGAACTTTCCACAACTTTCCTCTTGGGACAAGATCGAAGGCAGCGCGCAGATCAACAAAGATGAGGTAGAGGCTGCCACCCTCCACTCTCACCGTTTTCCAGTATAAGACCTGTAACCGGAAAATCTGATCTATGGTTGAGATCCCAGATCTGAACCCTGCCTGCAATGTAGTCAGAATTTTGTTTTCATCCATCCATCCCAGGATTCTATCTAAGATAATTCTGCCCATTAATTTCTGTGAGGTGTCAATAAGGCTAATTGGTCTAAAGTTAACTGGCTTTAACGGACAGCCTTTCTTAAATACAGGGACTATCTCCGCGCCCAACCAGGTGTCTGGCAGATCAGCCCCCTTGAGAATTGAGTTGAATAGTACCACCAGATACGGGGCCCAGATTTTTGGTTGGGAGCGGAATAAGTCCGGAGGCATCTTGTCCAAACCGGGGGCTTTATTAAGCAAGAGCCTTGCTATTGCAGTCTCTACTTCTTTGAGAGTGATGGCCTCGGGCAGTTCTGGTAGAGGAATACCCAGACCCACGAAAGATGGAAACAATTGGCGCTCTTGTTGGGACTCAGGGGTGGGAGAAGGGGGACAAAACTCGATATCGCCTAGAACAGGATCACTTCCTATCATCGGACTACATTCCAAGGATGGATCAGTAAGTAGGGGGTCACTCAAGTCTCCATACAATTCCCCAAATGCATTTCCCAGACTTGTGGGGCTATGTTTACAGTTGGGGGCAAGACTCCCCTACTCTCGCCAGAGTTCACAATAGCCCAGAACGCCTTGGGATCTCTACGAGAAAGAGTTAACCTTAGCTCCTCCCACCTTTGCTCCTCCCAGTCCTTCTTTCCCCTGGAAATAGCCTTCTTATATTCTAAGCGGAGTTTCTTTATGTTAGCCCTGCTTTGCCTTTTATTGCCGAAAGCAATTCCTTTTTTGCTTTTCTGCAGGGATCCTTATACCAGGGATGTGTCCTGGGCTGCTGCTGTTTATTTCCCACAGGATTGAACAAACCCCTCAACTTGTCGACTAAGTGGATATGAATCTCAATAGGGTCACTCAGGTTATCTACACTTAGATCCCCCATTGCAGAAAGGAACGGTAGAGCTATCTGATATATTTCCGCAAGTTTAGCGGGAGAATTCTGGAAGTAGGGCCATTTAACCCTCCTCCTATTATTAGAAAGGAGTACTGGAAGCACTGAACTATTTGAATTAGGGGAAGGATTTGTTAGACCGAAGCTTCCCGGTTTGAGGGTTAAAACGAGGGCATTATGATCACTGTCTTCTCTAGGATAAATTGTAAACTCCAATAGTTTGTCCCTGTGTCCTGTTTCCATTAGTATATAGTCAATATTAGAGTTTTGGCCTGGTCTGTTGAACGTTGGGAGCCCCGGACGGTCAGGTTTCAGTCTCCCGTTACAGGCCCTTGGGGACAGTGCAAGGGATAGGGATTTAATTTGGAGGACCAGAGGGGTCCAAGCTCTGACAGGAGAAATTTGTGGTTCACAAACATGCCAGAACTGGTCCTCGTCGTCCAATTCTCCCGTGTCTGGAGACTCAATGGGTTCGAATTGGCAGTTAAAGTCACCTCCTATTATTAGAGGGGGTGGGGGATCAAGAGACAATATAAAATGCTGTAATGGGTCAATGGTGCCAGATTCTTGACCATTCTTGACTGGTCTAGAGTAGACGTTTATCAAGGCAACCGTTGAATTATCTTTTAGGGTTAGGAGAACACATTGGACGTCGAGGGAATTAGTTGGAATCTGGACTGCCAGAGCGCCCAAATGCGTCCCCACCCATATTGAAAGACCACCCGAAGGCCTCCCTCTGCCACTTGAAGTTGCCAAAATATCAAAAGTGGCATAGCCAATCCTCGGATTCTCCTCCGTAGCCCAAGTTTCTTGGATTAAACAGATATCGTGGCTGCCTATAAAATTGCTCCACTCAGAGGTGGATAACTTACTTTTTATCCCAGCCACATTCCATGACAGAATTTTTATTTCCCCGTCTGATGCTCTGTTCCTATCTAATAGGTCGCCAGCCATTGGATTTGGGCAGACTTCTCGTGTTTGGGGGTTAATTTCTAATGTGGTGTCCGCAGGGTTGACTCCCGGCAGGAAATCCTCGAGGGGAATAGACACATCATTATCTATAGTTTGTCTTACTTCCAGACCTTCCAGAACTACACTCAAGGGGGGGGGGCGCTGATACATATTCTAAAGTAATACTTTCAGAACTACCCCTATCAACAACTATTTGAGTGTCCATGATTTTCTCTAGGTGGAGAACAGGACTCTGGATCACGACTGGTCAGTCAACCTCCTCCAGCAAGCTAAATCTATTTTTTTGGGGGGAATAGTGACAATATGGGCGTATTCTGAGTTTCTTGGCATGATCTACCATGCAATTTGTTTTGCCCCCCCGCCCACCTAGTGCCCCTGTTCTGCCCTGTTCTATACTGAGATACTGGATAGAAATATGACAAATGCAGTGGGATGATTTGGGTATTAGACCTAGGGGGTGTCCTACTGCAGATATAATCTACGGCAAGCGTGTGCCTAAAGTTGACAATGACACAATTTCCTGCAATGGATTTGGGGGTAGGCCCAATCCAGTCTAATCTCCTTACTCCCAATATTTCTCCAGAGATATTAAATGGGAGGGGGCTGTTTAAGTTAAACCAATACATACATTTATTTTTCAATTCCAGGTAGTCCTCATTCTTCCCTTGGGATAGGGGAGGGACACCAGCGAGCACAACAACGTATGGAAGAGACTCAGGCGGCAAATCTATACAAGGCAAAGCAATGTTAGACCCCTCTCTAACAATATTTCTGTTCACTATTACTTGGTTATCTACACATTTTTCCCCCGCTTTGGTAGCCTCCCTCTGTGCTTTAAGACTTTCAGAATCTATGTCCCTGGGCAGAGGAATTGTTGTATCAGGGACAGTCTTGACCACCAGTTGGGGAGGTACAGGCAAAGTCTCAGAGCTGACGGGAGCATTATCATACGTAGGAACAGAACTAGGACAGGAGTTTGCAAGAAGAGTAGTCGATTTGGCTTTACCAAAACCTGCATTGTTGATAGTGAAAACCAATCTGTCCAATCTAGTTAGCAGAGGTTTAAAGTACGAGCCAAGTAACTGTTCTATATGAGCCTGAAGATCTAATATCGTGTGAGTAGCCCAGAGAGGTGCCTGCATAGGAGACAGAGTAGGGGAACCATCAATCAGTGTGGAAGATTTGGTTGAAGGCCTATTTTTGCTTAGTACTTTGCTCTTCCCAGCCCTAGGTTTCTTGACTACAGTTCGAGTCACGGAAGCCTTGTTAGGTAGAGTGTGGGATGAGGAATTGTGAACCTCTGATACATGCATGTCACTAGTAATGGGCTGTGCACATGGGAGCTCAGCAAAAGAACACATAAGGGAGGAATTGAAATCAGGGGGATTGAAGGTAGCTATTGAAACATCCTCCACTGATTGAGAAGAGGAAGGAATTGCGGGAGTGATTGACAAACGCCGCTCTGTGTTTTCTATAGCTGAAGCCACGACTCCAATTGTTTGCTGAAGCATTTTGTCAATGGCTGTCAGACTTGGGAGAGGTTGCGATGTTGCAGTCTGGTGTCTAGTTACTGGACGAGAAGTAGACAGACTAGAATTTTTACCATTTCCTTTCATGTTTACAGATGGGAAACAGAAAACACGCAATCACGCAATTAGTTAAAACTCGTCCCTAAAATGTTAAGTAGCACAGAGCTTTACAGGGGGGAACAGTTGAGCGTGTAGTCCAAGAGTCAATGGATTTAAACACATGAACAATACCAAGATTGTAGAACACGTAGTAATATCCACCTGTCAAACTTATAAATCAGTACCTTGTGAGTTGCTGTGATCAACTGAGGGGACGTCAGTGGGATGGCCCTGCCCGGCCTCTAACGGTCCCTGACGGGCAAGGACGGGCCCGCCCTTGGCCCGGGCTTCGCCCGCGCGCGGCCCGCGCGCGGCCCGCGCAGCGAGGCAAGTTGCTGCCTCAAATAATGCCCTGGCGCTGCCTGATGGCAGGAACGGCAGGCGCCGGGCGCTTTGGTTGCTGGGAAGCGTAGTCTCCAAGCCGTTCCCCTCACGGCGATGGTATCTGCTGACGGCGTTCGTTGCAGGTAAGAACCTGGAAATGCCCCGAATGCTGGCCGTTCCCCTCACGGCGGGCTCAAGGAGTTTGCTAGAGGCTAATGGCTGTGTGCGCGTCCCGTGCAGCGAGGCAAGTTGCTGCCTCAAATAATGCCCTGGCGCTGCCTGATATTAGGAACGGCAGGCGCCGGGCGCTTTGGTTGCTGGGAAGCGTAGTCTCCAAGCCGTTCCCCTCACGCGATGGTATCTGCTGACGGCGTTCGTTGCAGGTAAGAACCTGGAAATGCCCCGAATGCTGGCCGTTCCCCTAACGGCGGGCTCAAGGAGTTTGCTAGAGGCTAATGGCTGTATGCGAATACTGGCTGCTCCGCAGAGCAGGCGGTAGAGACACAAGAGGATTTTCAGAATCAGGCTGACCATTTTCCAACAAACTGAGGAAGAGATTTTTGTCAAATACAGTCTAAGTAACACTGCAATATTAGAAATTGCTGCACTTTAAAAACCTCATCTAGAGAGCAGTACTCTGTGCGGGAATTCTATCCCCCCCACCCATGTTGAGGAGTGCTGCTCTTTACACCTTTTCGCCTCTGGCAGTTACCAGGGTGGGATTGCTCTTCCTGGTGCGGTGTCTCATAGTGTGCTTTCACATTTTCCCACAGATTTCTAGGTGCCATACTTCTCTACATCCACGGCTACATATACCTCCCCAGAAATGCACAGGAAATCCAAGGAGAAAATTAAAAGTATTACAGGATTGCTTAATTTTCCCATGCCACAGGGTGTATACATACAAGTTGATATTTGTCCTCCATCTCATCTTGAATAGCTGTTTAGAAACAGCAAAAGCACACATTCCCTCAATATTCAAGTGCTGTGGGACGCACACAATTTAATAACTGATATTGTGTCACAATTCCCAAGAAGCACCCATGACTCCTTCATGTTTAGGCACAGTGGCATATGCAGATGGCTGGAAAGAGAAGAGTGCGGTGATTGCTATTTAATAGGTAATGACATTCAATACAATGGCACATACGTTTGAGCTAATCTAATGATAAATTAAAGAAAACCCAGTTATTTGTTTCTTTCAGGTGAAAGTGCATATGCCCTACTTCCCTGGATTTTGATACCATACTTATCCCCCACAACTCAAAGTGAAAGGCGATACAACACAGCACATCAGTACTATGATTTAAGGGACATTTGGGCTGCTAAAAACTAGTTTACGGTGCCTACATAAAAGTGGTGGTGCCTTACAACATGATCCGGAACTGGCACGCAAGACAGTGGCAATGTGTGCCATTCTACACAATATTGCGACCAAGAGAGGCCTACAGATAACCGTGTCACAGTCAGAGTCGGATTCAGAGGATGAAAACTCTGAGCCACCTGTTCAGCAGCCTACAGAGGAGAGGAGAGCAGTGGAGGGGAGATAGCAATGGGACCACATTGCCAACAATTACTTTACAATGTGAGTCATATGTGAACGTACAAGTTAAATAAAATGTAGAACACTTGGTTGATGCTTCAAAGTACTTTATTGCAGGTTTTATTGAAATGTCTTAAACCAATTTTTAACTGCCACATGCAAATGCTACATAATGTCCACATCCAATGTCAGTTACATAATCGAAAACAAGAATATAGAGCTCAATTGGTACTTTCAGTAGTGTCCCTTTACTGCTTCTTGTTGCTGCGTCCTGAATGGGTTGTTCCCACATATTGAGTGGCAGGAGTACAGCTGCTGCTGTGTCACAGTGACTGTGCATCTGTGGCAGAGATGCTGGGGATTTCCTCATTATCATGAGGTTCAGCAGCTACCCCACTAGCTATCTGGGCAGTTTGTAGTGCCTCGACTGCAGCTGTAGTCTGGCCATGCTTCTTGAGACATCGCCACTAAAGTAGCCCATTTCCACCTCGAGAGTCACTGTTCGCCTGGATCAGATTGAAGTGGCGTGTGCCAATCTCCCAACTGAATAGGTTCAACCATCCATTATTGCTGCAATGCTTCTCTCTCTACAACTTTTATTGGTGTTATCCTCAGCCATTTGTTGGCATAATTTTTCAGGGGCAGTGGTGCATTGTCCATTTGAGTGTCAATCTTTGCTTGGCTTTTGGCCAATTGATTGGCCACAATATTGAAACCAAACAAAATGCTTTGCTGCGTGATCTGTAGTTTTTTGTTCACTATTTTTATCTGCTTCTGTTGAAGATGCTGAATTTGCAGCATGGAACTCTACAGGCCATCAAACAACTGAGCATTATCTGCTGTAACTTCCTAAAAACGATGCATTATTGCCATGAGACATCTCACAGTGCCATGTACGAGCATGCACGCTGCTGTTGTGGCCTTACAACTGGCTGCAGGATTGGACTATGAGGATGTTGGACATCATCTTCATCCACTGATGGTGCCTGCGGGGAGTAAGAAGCACTGCTATAGTGCCCATGAGATGTGGTTGGCTTACTGTCTATTTCTATAGGCTATTCCGCCACAATGTTTGAATCATCCTGTCCCTCCATATTTGTGCCATCATTGCCTTCCTCATGTTGATCTGTTTAAAAATAGACTTTTTGCTGGTCCAAGTCACAGCTTGCACAGGCAGCTGTTCAGTACCTCTGCACTGGCTGCATTCCAAGTTTAAAAATGAGCAGAACCTCCAATTCAAACAGACTCGGGTCACAATTTTGGAAATCGCAAAATTGTGATGACCAAAATAAAGAAGCAACTTTTGTGATTCTAAAATGTATGCACATACTGATTTGCGATTTCCTAATTAAGAGTTGCTAGAAATCAATATTTGGAAATCGCACAGAAGTGCTTCGTACATCTAACCCAAAGGAATGTCATTACCTTGTCTTTCAAGGTTCCTGTGAAGGTATGTTTGAGAAAAGCGTCCCCCTAGGGAACTAAACTTATGCGGTCTGGGAGTAAGGGGGAAATAAACCAAAATTAATAAACAACCTCCCACATGACCTTAATTACTTTAAAGCTTGCTAACCTAAATCATAGAAATGGGTCATTGGCTCATGATTTCTCCACACACAAATATACATTTTTATAAAAATGCTTTTTTTTATTTTATTATTTCATTATTCATTAGTTTAAAAAGGCCATCACATAGTAATCCTAATTTACAATTTCATATTCTCTTTAAACAATGTTGTTTCCAGGCCATATATCAACGGATTTTAATAGTAAATTTTGTCATATGTATAGTGATCTCAATCTGTACAAAGAAAAACACTCATGATTTGTGCATCTTTTCTCTCAAGCAAACATCATTTTTACTGTAAAAAAATACTAACCCCACATTTACACCTCATTCACATAATCAACACTCTTATCACTGACTCCTACTACACACATTCATCCTGCCCAGTAAATCATCGCAAACACAGATGAAATAATGTGTTCGGGGTGAAACCAATAACCCTCGAATGCTATGCTGATAGCTGGGACATCATACTCTCAGGTCGACGTACGTTTCAATGGGTATAAAACATTTTCTCCATCTTCACCACGACCTATCAGTTCTTTTTTTTTATATATCTTTTTTTTCTTTAGAGGTAAACCGTGGAAAATCTAATGTTTTTTTATGTAATACCCATTCACTCCAGCCAGAGTGAAAATGACCCCTGAGCCCTAGGCGGTCGTTCGTGGTATCTGTTGTTAAGAACTAGTTCAACATTCTGGGCTCATCCTTTTCATTTCGATTCTATACACACTTGGGATACGTTCTGGTCATTCCAATGGGGGAGCTAGCGCAGTTCACTGTGCTGAATCTTTCCCTTTTTTTTTTCTTTCTAAATATGTGGCTCTGCCGATTGTTTGTTGGGGTGTCATCGACCCCCGGTCTCACTAGCAACGTCAGTTTTTTTCATTGGATACGCTGGGGCATGACTCGTGCGGCGTGGCGTTCTCTGCGGTTCCCTGTCCCACGTTCTTCCTTGGCTCCTGGAATGTCATTATCTTGTCTTTCAAGGTTCCAATGAAGTTATGGTAAGAGGTGCTCCTTTCCCAGGCTCTTAGTCAATGGATTTGAATCACTTCCTGGATCTATGAAGTCAACATTCACTGATGCTGCAGTGCTCGCAATTTGTGGCTCATGATTTATAATTTATCACAAAATTCGAAACTGTATTAAGCAATAGCAAATGTAAAAAACTCACTATTAGCTATTATTGATGCTTAACACTAATTATGTTACAATTTGAAATTTGCATTTAATTAAATATCACAGTTTTTGCAAAATCAAACTTTCATATTTTAAGCCAACCAATTGTGTGGAAACGTACTCCAGTCTGTGGCAATTCAAATCATGTACAAATATCTAGGCATGACCTGCCATAACAATGCAATACAAAATTATACATCAGTCACAATTAGGATTACCAGATGACACTATGCTCGAGGGGCACAACCTTTTAAGTCCAGGGCATCCCTCTTATGAATCATTTTTTTCAGATCTGTTGTTCCATATAGGTTGATTGGACTATAGCTCCCAGAAGGAACAGCTCTGTTAATTGAAACATCAACACTAGAAATAAGGAGCATTGGACTCCAGGGAGTGTGTTAACTCTAATCACATGGCAAGCTCAAAGGACATACAATGCGGTCTATAACTGGTCTGTCAGCAATACAGAGAATACAGGAGCTTCTGTTCAAGGGCCAGGGGACCAGTATTTCACAAATGAGCATAGATAAAACATGATTCCATTGGAATCTGAAAATAGAAAATGTTTCACAATATGGATTATGTATTGTATTCTGGGCCTACTGACTCGCACTGGAGACTTTCAACTCCTTGATCGTGTAGTATTTCTATCTGCATGATTACAGCATACATTGATAGCATGATAAATTCCTAAATTACTTGGTAGGTACAGTGTAAGAAATTGGGTTCTTAATATTTTGGATGTGAGGCCTGCCCAAGTAATCAGTCAGCAATTTCCCCTACTGAGAAACAAGTAGCCCATTGTGTACGTGACTCTCTGGCGTAGTGAAGCAGTGAATTCCAAGGCCTACTCAAGGGAGGCGGTTTGGACTAGTAATCTGCATTCACTGGCACACAATAAAAACACTCAACAAATGATTGCCCAGTCAGTGCTTTTTCTTTATAAAACACTCTACCAAATACTACATATTAAGTGGCAAATATCTACATCAGGCAGATAGGAATACCTTTGGTGACATTCTAAAATCGAATTTGACCCCTTATGGGTCATGACCTTTGTTAGAAATTGGGTTTCAGATTGGCAGAGGTAAGCACCCTGTCCAAGCAGAAATCACAATCCTAGTCAGGGTAAGTCAGATACACAAGATAAATTAACCTGTGCTCACCCTCTGGTAGTTTGGCACATAGCAGTCAGGCTTAACTTAAGAAGCAATAAGTAATGTATTTGTGCTACTCCTAAAACTGTAACAGAGTGAAAACACCACAAGAAGACTCTGCATCAGTTAAGAACAATAGAGTATGATTTTGTAAATAAAAAAGACCAAAATGACAAAAATCCCAAAAGTAGAAGTCCAGATATGAATGTTTAAAGAATAAAAATGAAACTAGAGCTTAGAACCAATAAGCGTCTATGGGGGTTATCTAGTCTTGGAGGACCGAAGCAAAGTCAACAGTTCAGGCCGACTGTGATGGAGCACAAGCCAGGTACAGGAGTCACACAAGGCCCGCTGTTAAAAAGTACCTTAATCTTGGTAGCAAAAGTGAGATACAAGGTGCACCGATGGAGAGGCGCAGGTTCAGACGACGAAGCGCAAGGTCCAAGATGCATTGGTTCAAAAGCCGCTACATTGGGTTTTCCCACACAGATAAGGGGATTTGTTGATCGTCTCCCACTGCAGCGGGGGCGATACGGTGGTTCTGATGCGTCAAGTCTGATGGTAATGCGCTGGTCCCAAGTGAGATGCACCGGTTCTGCCTCAAGCAACAGCAGAAATGTGTTGGTTACAATCAAACAGCAGAGGATGCATCAGTTCCACGGGAGAAAGCACCTGGATCCACTTCCAATGGACCACGCATAGGAGCAAGGGGTGAGACTTTGATATCCCTGAGTCATAAAACAGGAGGCAAGCAAGCATGCCCTTGAAGATAACTCTGGGTTCAAGCAAAAGTACAGTTCTTCTTCAGCAGGGCAGAAGCTAGCAGGTGGCAGGGCAGCAAAACAGAAAAGCAGTTCTTCCAGAGCAGCAGTTCAGCAGAGTGGAAGTCTTCGCAGCTGCACAGCAGTCCTACCTCGAGGCAGAGGTCTTCACAGGTCCAGTAGTGGCTGATTTGGTGGGCTCAGAGACCCAGTACTTATACCCAGTTGTGCCTTTGAAGTGGAGGTGACATCGAAGAGGGGCCTTGAAGTGCACAGAGGTCCTCCCTCCCAGCTCTGACACCAGACTATCATAACAAACAGATAAATAAATAAAATGACATATCAAAACTTAATGACTTCTTCATTGACGAGACGTATAAGACCAGCTCTTGGTGTAAGGCACCCGTAGGGTGTGCTGGGAGAGATTTTTGTACTAAAACCACTCTCCAATCTACAACACCTTCAAAAACTCAGTTTCCCAGAGCCGCATGCACTGGCAGGATATAATAGACACTTCTCGAAAAAGCTTAATTATCCGATTAGTGTTTCTGAATGTAATAAGGTACTGGTCTTATACGTTGCGTCAATGAAGAAGTCATTACGTTTTGATATGTAATTTTTTTTATCTGTTTGTTACAAATTTTTCATTTTGTCTGTAAATATGTGACAAATTTATGTTTTTCCCTTCGTGATGACATGACCAAAATGCCATAATCTTATTTTTCTGAATGCAAAGAGAAGTAAAATCAATCACACAAGCTTTTGAATTAAGGACATTGGCTTGTTTATTGTATAAACTTTTTTATTAAACAATGCTAATTCCTGGAAAAGGCACAGTTATGAACCACTAATTTCCCACCTTAGCATTAAAATGACCCTTTATCATGCAAGTATTGTTGCAACTAGATCGGTAATTACTGATGGTTGCAAACAAATCATTGCTGCCAGTTAGTAAAATGTTGTGTTCTCTGATGCAAGCAGGGAATTTTGCTTTCTATCCATCATTTAAATTGCTTTGCATTGCAGTGAAACACCATACTCCTGAAACAAACCGACACTGCAAATGCTGCACTTATGATAATTTTCTAGATGAAAGTAACACAATTAACTTAGCCATAAATATGCAATACACCAAAATCGGAATCTGCAAAGAAACCTATCCGATCATCTACATAAGCTTGCTATATTTCTGTGTGACCACTATAACCATACCCAACAGATTCTATCAATCTCAAATTAGAATTTTCTAAGCAACCTGTGTTGATGGTGTATCCAATACATAGCTCACATGGAAACATGGATGAAATTAACTCCCTAGATCTGGCCCCTATGATAAAAAACCAGCACACTAGAAGTGCTACAACTTCAACTTCTTGTATTCAACTATTCAAGACCTCAAATTACCAACCTGGCCAGACCATGTGAAGAATTCACTTCAGCATAAAACACAAGTTCTACTGAAAGCCAAACAGAGCACACAACAGTGCTTCCTTTACTAATGGATTAACATTTTTAAATTATCAACCCAGAAACAATTGCATAAACCTTGAAAGCCATTAATTACCCATCTCTGACTCAACACAGAAATCCTATTTGTCTTAAAGCTAAAATCATTTTGGTTCAAGATCAACCAGTGCCTCAGCAGGGCGATCCTAGTTAGAAGGAAATAAAAATACTGGTGAAAGACTCAGCTCCACAATTTTAAACAAAATCTCAAGGCCCTTGAGAGGTGGTGGCTCAAATCCAGTTGACAATATCATGTGCCAGATAACATTTCAAGGCTGGAAACCCACCCATGCTATAATGATTGATCATAATAATTCATTGCAAGAATTAATCAGAATTTAAACAAAACTCATTTCTTTTCAAACCCGTATGGCACCATAAGGCAGAGTATATTGCAATATTCTAATTACACCCATTGCCCCCAGTCTGACAAGACCTCATCAATTTTATTGGTCCGCCTGCTTTCAAGGATCTCAAAACTCTTACTAGAATCAATGTGCAGGTAGGACATTCAACTCAACATCACAAGCTTAACACCCTTTTCATCACTGAAACATGGTTCACACTCACACTTTTGCAATTATAGACATCCTTCTTCTCATGGCAGATCCATCATAAGAACCAATCACGTACATAAGGAGGAGGCCTTGCTGACATCCATAAGTCCCCCTGGTCCTGCACCATAAGTAAAATAGTTACTCTTGACAACTTTGGAGCTGCTGACATGTCGTTTAATACTCTCTGCAACTCAGATTACCACCCTCCATCTCATCTACAAGCCTCCTGGGCTGAACAAGTACTTCATTGATGAATTCTCAGATCTGCTTACCACTTTATCTATTCGACAAGCCAACGTCACCCCATAGGGTGACTTCAAACTCCCAGACAGTACACGCCCAAAAAACAAGAGCTACTCTCTTCAACCTCAATGATACACTGAGCATGGTAAAGCAGGTCACACAATGAGTACACTCCAAAGTTCACGTCTTTGACCCTGGCTTCTCAACATCACCAACAATCAAAGTGCAATCACCCAGATACTTGGTCTGGATGGACCACTTTGCCATCCTTCTCTCCCTGCTCAGCATCCTACCAAGTCAACACCAAAAAAAAAACCTTCAGATCCTTGAAAGACTTTTCCACGTCTGAGGCCAAAACCCTTCTAAACAACAATTGTTTGGAAAGATATGTGAACATCCACGCCCCAATTATAAAAACACAAGTGGAAGCCAAGGCCTTCAACAACCTGGACCTATAAAGAAATTGCTGACAATGAACTATTCATCTACAGACAGGAAAAGAAACGGAAGAAAAACAGAACTCCTATGGACCTCTTGATACTCAAGTCCCTCCACGCAACAAGCAGACATCTCATCACATCAGCCAAAGAAGAGTACTATACTAACACCGTCAACGAAGACACCAACAAAAGCAGAGAGTCATCAAGGCAATCAGGCACTGCATCAACCCCATGCTGGACCCACTTACTCCTCACTCCACAGAAAAGTGCAATGCCATCAACCGAGCCTTCTTCATGTCTTAAATCCACCAATTCCCATTGAATCCTGCAATTGTCAGCCTTTGAAGCCCTAACTCTCCCAAATCTTGCTGACGTACTCAACTCCATCAAAGTCACATCTTGTTATATTTGATATCGGTACCCTGACATAGGTTTAGAGAACATCGCACTCTTTCCCTACATCACCTCCCTGTCATTTCATATGAACGAGTCTTATAAAGACATAACTCCACATAAGGACAGAATGCCTTATAGGGACTGAACACCTTTTAAGGGCTGACGCCTTTTAAGGACTAAACCTTTCACCTAGTTTCACGATGAGGGTGGGTTGCCCTATCAATATTGCTAAGACGTCATCCTTAGCCCATATTAATATTTTAGGAGTACACTCTCCAGGGGGGCATACTTCATCTCTCTTATCCAAGCACAAAGGTTTAGTCCCCAATGTCATCCTCATACTGAACAATGGGTAACACACGTACATAGACTGTATAAATACAGCACCTCTTTCTATCAGTAAGCAGGAGGGAACCGAGACTTCAAAGCCGACACATGGACCAGAGACGCTGCGGCTCTGGCATGCCATCGCTCCAGCTGACAGTGGTCTAACCATTCCTTGCGGGGTGTCGAACTCAAGTCCAGGACAGAGTCCCACATTCTTACTATTCAGGTATGGGGCTTCGACTAAATCCTAGCGGGATTCTTGCTCTTAGATTCTAGACTAGTAGACTATAAGGCTCTTAGGCTTATTAGCTCTTTAGCACCTACTCACATGCTAGGTACACTCAGGTACATCTAGACAGGCATCTTAGGAATATGCAGTTTATTTTATAAATGCACTTTATATTCATGTATAGGTTCATGACTATAGAAAAATGGCAGAGCTGTACTATTACTTCTTATTCACTGTACTGCTGCTACTATATCTCTGCTACTTTATTACAATTGTAGCAGCACATATATTTTACATGAGAAGAACAACGGTACAATAAATTCTTATTGTAAACACGCTCGACTGTTTCTTCTGTGTATCTTCCTGAGAGAAAACAAGTAAGCACGAGTGACTGGGTGAAAAGTAGTATATTGTTTCTACGCGTCTGAGGTTATTATGTTCTGAAAGTTGCAAAAACTAATCTCTCTGATAACAGGAGATTCTAGCAGCACTGCGAGCTAGCTAATGCGAAAACATAGGCTGACCTATGCGGTGGGGGTGTACAGACTTAGTTTGCCACCAAGCCCACAGTATATGTTATCCGTAAACAGCGTAGGTCCTGAATGAAAGGGTACTCTTGGAACTACACTACATGGCGACCAACCTGGTCTAACGGCACACAACGTGTCAAACATGGTTTGCCCAATGTGGTAAAATACATGGCACACTTACTCAACAGTAGAATCTGAGTAGCTCAGTCGTGCTTGTTCTCACAGACCCTACTTACAAAACCCAGAGACGTCTGGAGTAGGTGGGAAAATACTCCGCCACAGCTGAGTAGGCGAGATATCATATTTATTGGCTGTTGGTTAATCAAGCTTGAAAGGAAATATTCCCAAAATTGTGCATAAAACCTTTGCATAAAACCTTTTCTTAAATTCCTTGACAGTTATTCCGTGTTTTAAACACGATGTCCGTCGAGAACAGGGAACTAAACCCACTAGAACAACCACTTCCCAATAATGAGGAAGATGCAGCTGCAATACATATTGCACCCAAAGTAAGACAAACTCTGACAGTTAAACTTGTCAAACATGGTTTATCTCGAAGAGGAGGTGTAGTAATATTCGTGATAGAGGCACACAAAGATTTAAAAACAGAGGTATTCTACTCATGGGTTATATTCCCAGAAGCAGATGCTGTAATAAAAACGTTTCATTATTACAAACATGAGGAAGTTCCAGCGGCTTACACTCTGTTTGAGGAGACTGAGATTCTTCTTACTTTCCAGGAACATATTTTCTGGTTTAATGGTGCCCTCCCACACACAGGAACAAAAGCAAGGCTTGGTCCTTAAGGAAGATCAGGAGCAACATGGTCGATATTAGCGACCTATGCACCACATCCAGACATTGACACAATGCCAGGTGATGAATTGCTTGTTCAAATCAAAAAGTTGATAAAACTCTACAGAAACATGACACACTTCGTCTTAAGGACACTAGAGGTTCAACCTACAGTTATTACACCTACTGCAGTTCCTACGCAGAGCACAGGTACTAAAATTACTCCACAAACATTACACGTGGTAATGGGCAAAGTGCCCACAAAACGTGAACAAATTACTTTCTGGGTAGCTCAGAAAATTACCCAGTTAGAAGGACTATTCCCAAATACAACACCATTTGGAAAACACAGAATGTTAACAGTCTGTTTGCCCATGGGGATTACACCACATTTAAAGGATTGTACCTCTTGGGGTACAGTCTCTGTTGCCATATATACCAGAACTCATGGTATTCCTTTATTAGCAGTAATACCTGAAGTATTAAGACAAATACAAAATGACTACGGAGCAGAACCTGTCCTAAACTTAGGGATGAAGTTATTAAAGAACGACAACCAGATATCAGCTATAATATTAGCTAATATTAAAGGGGAAGCAGCACCAGTGGCAATCCGCCAATGCTTAAGGGAGGCCGGCCCGTTAATACAGGAGGCTGAACTACCCAAAATAATTGAAACTGCGTATGCAGAATTAGGCAGAGATAGTTTGGGGGAAAAGCTTTAAAACCTCAACTACAGGGCAGTCCTGAGAAGGACACTTCTAAGCAGACACCTACTTCTTCTAAAAAGAAGTGGGATAATAAAAAAGAAACCTTTAAAGATAAGAGATCTCAATCCCGAGGTAGGTCTCATCCACATGAGCCCTCTGAAAAGAGGTACAACCTTAGGAATAGGGATAATATTAGGAAACCTGACAGGTATCAGGATACTGATACATGTTCCTCTTGTTCCTTTCAGAGCTAGAAGAAAAGCTCTGAAAGAGGACGGTCAGAAAATAGAGAGGAGCGCACACAGTCCAGAGACAAGCAGTGCGCTCAAGACTTTACTTCTAAAAAAGAAGATAAGCAAAACTTAAAACCTCAATTTAAGAAAAAGAAAGTTGCTGGTCTGAAAATCAGACATGCCCAGAATTTTGAGAACACAACTTCTGAACGGGGAATGGGCTCTGACGATGCTAGATAGTGCCGCAGAAGTAATAATAGCTCGCTTGAACCTGAAGGAATTTCTGGTGACAACGGATTGAATGATTACATCACTGTGGAAACACGAGACACCAGGGTGAGCGTCCCACATAAGTTATATGAAATAACACTCCAGTTGGAGGCCGGGACAAGCCAAGGAAAGTAAAAGCTCATTTTTTGCAGAACTTATCATCTGGTTATGACATCCTGTTAGCAGAACAAGATAGGCCGCCTGCATTCGTAATGGAGTGCCCCAGGGAGAAAGTATAATTTTTCCTGCATTTTCTAACCACATTCCAATTCACATTAAACATACATATGCACAGGAGTGGGCAGTAGCCCAAGCTCCGGCATTGTACAAAACTCACGTTGGGTGGGATGAGAACTCAACCTTCCACATGATTCCATTAAAAGTTTCACCTATTGCTCAGAGGCAATATCCAATAAAGCAAGAAGCTAAAAAACAGGTCAGGGAGATCTTAGATCAACTTGCATACCAGGGGGTCATTGAAAAATGTACCTCCTCAATTAACAATCCTTTGTTTTCAGTCTCTAAACCCGACAACACATATCGTCTAGTTTTAGATTATACACATTTAAACTCATGCACAAAGACATTTGCTGTCCAAAATGCACATAGTGCCGCATTAATGAATAACATTGTGCGAAAAAAGTACAAAACCACACTTGATATCTCAAATGGATTTT
The DNA here is from genome assembly GCF_964204655.1 of Triturus cristatus. Taxonomy (NCBI): domain Eukaryota; kingdom Metazoa; phylum Chordata; class Amphibia; order Caudata; family Salamandridae; genus Triturus; species Triturus cristatus. The sequence continues at coordinate 666,317,574 of NC_140590.1, forward strand.
TCTGTCAAAATATAGCACCTGAAAGCAGGTATTTGACCGCATTCAGTGCATTAGGGCCCCACCGACAATTCTGTCGACTAGCACAAGGGTATAAAAACAGCCCAGGTATATTTCCAGCAAGAGTAACAGAGTTACTTCAAAAATTTGATGAAGAAGCATTGTCCTATGTGGATGATATTTATCTGACAGACGACGACTTAGAGAGGCACTTGACCAGGGTAAGCACCATTATTATGGGATTTGCCACAGAGGGCGACAAATTCAACTTTAAAAAATCAAAAATAGCCCACCTAAATGTCCTATTTTTGGGATATGTCAAGTAAAGGCAAAAGTCTGGCTGCTAACTTTTTAGAAAAATGTGCGCTGTCCTAGCCTCCAAAATCATAAAAAATTTTACAATCAATACTAGGATTCCTACATTTTGGCAGGACATACATTTTAGATTATGTATAAAACCTTTCTATAACTTAATAAAACCTGACTTTTCAGCCAGAGATTGGACACAAGAACATACTAATATTCTTTGTTTACTCCAGGAAGACATGATAGCTTCCAAACACTTACAAACACGCGTAAAGGTACGCCACTTGGTGATACGAAGAATTGCGGGTCAAAGCGGGTACACTTACTTGACCTTCAACAAAGGGGAAACAGTACCAATCACATCACACCTGTGCACAAATGCTGAAATGCGTTTCACTTCAACAGAAAAAGTCCTGACAGCTGTTCAGGTGCCTTTCACGCCTGAATTAAATTTCAGCTCCAGCATTGGCACCAAGGTATGGAATTCAGCACCCTCTACCTCCACAACAGCTGTTGGCAGCGAGGAGTTTCATCTATGCACACTTGACGTGCTATGCGAGGTATTGCAGTGTTTGTCCCCTGCTGTAGCAGGCAGCGATAATGTTATGTCTCCCTGCCAGGACTTCTAATCTAAATCTGGCTCAACGTATGCTGGGAACGAATTCAGATATTTTCTTTCCCCTTCTTCAAAATAACTTTGCAAATTGACACTTTCAATAAGCATGGCCTTCTAAATACGCTTGCAGTAGTTCAACTTGTGTGATCGAACCCATTTAGAACTGTGATTTGCGGAACTTTACAACAAAATGCAAACTATTGCCAAAGAACATTTTTTTGCCTTGTTTTTAGACTGTATTAAATGAATCTTTTAAACATTTTTTAGAAACATTTAAAAATGGCTTCTTGACAATGTTTATGCACTGACACCATTATAAATGTGTATCTCAAAATGTGTATTATTATTGTTAAGTATAAGGTGGAGTGGGTGTTATATTTCATATCAGTACCCTGACATAGGTTTAGAGAACATAGTACTCTTTCCCTACATCATCTCCCCTTCATTTCATATGAACGAGCCTGATAAGGACATAACTCCACATAAGGACAGAATGCCTTATAAGGACTGAACGTCTTATAAGGACTGACGCCTTTTAAGGACTAAACCTTTCACCTAGTTTCATGACGAGGGTGGGTTGCCCAATCAATATTGCTAAGACGTCATCCTTAACACATATGAATAATTTATGAATACACTCTCCAGGGGGGCATACTTCACCTCTCCTATTTACGCACAAAGGTTTAATCCCCAACGTCATCCTCATACTGAACAATGGGTAAAACACCTACATAGACTGTATAAATACAACACCTCTTGCTATCAGTATGCAGGAGGGAACTGAGACTTCAAGGCCGACACCCTGACCAGAGATGCTGTGGCATGCCATCGCTCCAGCTGACAGTGGTCTAACCATCCCTTGTGAGGTATCCTGCATGAAAGGTTACTATTGTAAGTACACTACAATCTTATAAACAAATCCCTCCCCGGGGATGCTGTCTTACCCCAAATTACCATTGTCAGTGGCTTTCTCACTTAAGGCATTTTCCCAGAAGCTCTCAAGACAGGTCAAAAGAAACCTACCCTAGACACTGATTACCTCGTCAACTACTGGCTCTATACTCACCTACCCGTCATTGTCAAGATCATTGAATAGACACTCTATGTTTAACTCTAAGATCATATCTACAACTACCAGTCTGGCTTCACAAGACACTAGAGAATGGAGACTTCTACCTTACACATTGTAGACTATGCCCTCTTGACTACAGATAAAGAAGACCCCTTCCTCTTGATATTGCTGGACCTCGCAGCAGCCTTTGACTAAACAGAACGATTCCACCTATATACGTACTCTGGAGTCTTGAATAGGATTTATCCTGCAATGTGCTTTACTGGCTCGTCTCCTACCTTTCCAAACAACACCAGTTTGTTCACATGGGCACTACAAGGTCCCAAAAACCTCTATCATGTGTGGAGTCACACAGGGCTGCATATTGTATCCTGTCATCTTTAACCTTTACATGGAGCTGCTTGATGCTTTACTGACAGATAAGAGCTTCAATATTCACCAATATTCCCATAATACACAACTCTACACGCAAGTCTCCTCTGCTTCAGACATCCACTGCCTCAAACACTGCTTGCATATCATTCAGACCTCGATGTCCAGCACCTATCTAAAGCTCAACCCACCCAAGACACTATTCCTGTTATTTGCCAAGAACAACAAACTAGAAGCAATATGATCCTGGCTTGATGACATGAACCTTGACGATTTTGAACACCAACTTTCACCAAATTACCTTGTCAGTGAACTGCTTCCCTCCCAGCGTAGCTCCTCCTGGTAGCTGCTGCCCCTTGCAGGTCCACTGACCTTTGATGGTTGGTGTTCGAGACCCTCCTCCACCCGCAGGCTCCTGCCTGCGTCTCATCCCTAGTGGGGTAGTTGGGAGCATCTTTGCTCTGCTGCTAGCCTGCCTTCTGTCCTTGTGCTTTTTGCCTCTTTTTCCCCTTTGCCTCTGCATTTTTTGTTAACTTTTTCTAATTTCCCCCCTTTTTTGCTTATTTTTTCTTCACTTTCTCAATCTCTGCTTTTGCGCCATGCCTCAGCCGCTGCTCAACCCCTGCCGCACCCCCCCTTCCAGTGCCACATTTCTTGCCTTCCACATGGTAGTTGCTGCCCCTTGCAGGTCCACTGTCCCTTGCTGGCTGGTGTTCGCGGCCCTCCTCCACCTGCAGGCTTCTGACTGCGCCTCATCCCTGGTTGGCTTTCTGCCTCTTTTTCCCCTCTGCCTCTTCACTCTTTTTCTTCACTTTCTCAATCTCTTTTTTCGAGCTCCGCACCTGCTGCTGTTCGACCCCCGTGGCTCGGCCCCTTCCAGCACCGCGTTCCCACCTCCCGCCTCTCAGCCACTACTTAATGGCGGCCAGCTGCGCAGCCGAGCTGGAAGTGTGCCAAAGGCAAGCCCATCCTCGCATGGTCCACACCCAGAGCCACGGACCCTGGTTCTTGGGCATTCCACCGATACGATGCCAGCACCTTCCTCGCCCTCAACTGGAATGCCACACTGCATGCCACGTCGTGTCGCCGAAGGACGCTTCTCATGTCGATAATGCAGCTGTACACTAACCAATCTCTGAACTCCAGCTCTTCCCACCGCCCGGGCAACCCAACTGGCCAAGCTGCATCCTCCTCAAGATGTACTACCTCCACAAACACACCAAGGAAATCTGGGACCTCCTCAACTCCATCCCCCCCGACATCGCTTTCCTCATGGAAACCAGGACAAACCCCAGCTCGGGCCTAGACATCGCCACCACCATCCCTGAAGGTTACAAGATCACCCACAAGTACCATACTGACTGGCAAGGTGGAGGCATCATCATCGTCCACAAGAACTCCCTCCGCCTGACCACCCACTTGGATGACCCTATGACAATCATGGAACATCCCCACTTCCATGTCCAGACCAACCCCAACACCACCCTCCATGGCGCTCTCCTCTACAGACGTCATGGCCCATGCCCGCCCATCACCGGCACCATCATCGACTTAATTGCACTGTATGCACTCGCATCTACCGATTACATTCCAATCGGCGCCCTCAACTTCCAACTAGACAACCCCAATGACTATGACACCACATTCCTCCTGTAGAACCTCACCAACATTGGACTCAAGCAGCTAGGCACCTCTCTGACCCATGGAGCAGGACACAAACTCCACCCGGTCTTCTCAGCCAGCGAAAACATCACCTGCAGCCACATCTCTGAACTTCTCTAGACTGACCACCACTACGTTCATTTCGCTTTAACCAAACCCACCATAATCCATCGCACTCACCGCCCCAGCAGTAACTGGAACAAGATCACCAAAGAACGGCTCACCACCTCCCTCAACACAACCACACCACTGACATTCAAAGATGCAAATATAGCAGTACACAACCTACACCAATAGATCTCCAACTGTTCTGACATGCTGGCATCCCATAAGAAAGCACCCAGCAAGCAACCCTCCAAGAAAACGAGTTGGTTTACTGATGCCCTGCTTGAGTCTAGACGCACTTGTAGACTGCTCGAGAAGGAATTGAGGAACAACAAAACCCCGGAAAGCCCGCAGCTTTCAAAGCCACTATCACTGCACACCACCTCCTCCTCAAAACTACAAAGAAAATGGCCCTCCAAGACAGAATCAAAGCCAACGCACACAACAGCAAAGAACTCTTCGCCATCGTCAAGAAGTTTGCCAAAAACAACAGTGAGACTACAGAAGTCCCACCCTCCCAAGACCTCTGCAACAAACCAGGCATCTACTTCCATCACAAGCAGATCTATGACAGCTTCGACACCCAAGACCCGCCCATCACTCCCGCCACCACCATATGCGACGCACCCCAGCAGATCCTAATCAACTGGACCCCGCTCACCATGGACGACACTCTCAAGACCATGAAGAGCATTCACTCGGAGCACCCTTGGACCCCTGCCCACACCACATCTTTCACAGAGCCCCCACCTCCATCACCCCTTAATAACACCACACCATCAACTGCTCCATTGAGACAACCACCTTACCCGATGACATGCTAAGATCAACCCCCTGCTGAAGAAACTGTCCACCAACCAAACAGACCTCAAGAATTTCTCCCTGGTTCTCTTCCCATCCAAGGTCATCAAGAAAGCCATCAGTCCAACTCAACGAGTTCATCGAAGCCAACCACATCCTGGACTCCTCTCAATCTGGCTTGCAAAGCAACCACAACACAGAGACCGCCCTCCTCGCTGCCACCGATGACATCCGAACCTTCCTCTACCAGAGAGAAACAGCAGCCTCATCCTCCTGGAGCTCTTAGCTGCCTTTGACACCATCTCCCACCGCACTCTAAGCATGAGACTCCACTACACCGGCATCCGTGACAAAGCTCTGGACTGGATCCGCTCCTTTCACATCACTAGAACTCAACAAGTCAGACTACCACCATTCCTCTCAGGACCCATGAAGATTGGCTGCAGAGTCCCGAAGGGCTGCTCCCTGAGCCCCACCTTCTTCAACGTCTACATGGCCCTGCTCACAGCCATAGTCAAGAACCACGGGCTCAACATAGTCTCCTATGGCAACGATACCCAGCTGATCCTCTCCCTCACCAACGAACCCACAATTGCCAGAACTACTTTCACGATGGGATGAAGGCCGTCGCTACCTTGATGAGAGACAGCTGCCTCAAGCTCAACTCAGACAAGACCGAAGTCCTCATCCTGGGCCCAACGCCTCCTACTGGGAAGACTCCCGGTGGCCTGCTGTGTTAGGAACCCACCTACACCAATGGATCCCCCACACGAAACCTCGACCTTATTCTGGACTCCTCGCTCACGATGAACCACCATATCAACACCGTATACAAGGTGTTACAAGGTGTTTAAGCTTCACTGCTTGTGTGTGGACCTTGTTCGCTGCTGTTGCACGCTGCACTTTATTCTTGCACATCAACTCCCCAATGAAATTTATTTTAAATTGTTTTAACACTACTTGCATATTTTTATATTGGATTTTATAACAAGGCGCTCTTACCGGTCCATATGACCTCGCGATGTCCGTCAGTTAGAGCGGACCCACCATACTTAGAGGTCAGCATTCTAGTTTTCCCCTGCAATCACCGATAAAGGAGACAGGCTGGTGTGGCACGCTGCACTTTATTCTTGCACATCAACTCCCCAGTGAAATGTATTTTAAATTGTTTTAACGCTGCTTGCGTATTTTAATACTGGATTTTATATACGAGGCACTCTTACCGGTCCATCTGACCACGCGGTATCCGTCAGTTGGAGCAGACCCTCCATACTTGGAGGTCAGCGTTCTAGTTTTCCCCTGCAATCACCGATAAAAGAGACACCCTGGCGTGGACGCGACGTGGACGCAAGCAGCGGGCGCACCGCCGGCGCGCCAAATGCAAGCCCGTCTGCGCCCGTCCTCGCAACGACCGCGCACAGCGCCAGCTATGCTGCCTGTTTGGGGAAGTATGGAGCTGGAAATAGGAGGTATTGCTACAAAAAAGAACAACTACTTGATATTAGGGAAACTGGGGGCAGGATGGGCAGGTTTAAGTTAGAAGAGACCGCAGAGCCAGAGTTGGATTTTCTTATTAGGGGCAGTCTTAGATGCGGTCTGCTTAATGTTAGATCTCTGTCTAAGCACCACTTGGAAACTCAACTGTTACTAGAAACCCATGATTTAGATGTACTGTTTATGACAGAAACGTGGACACATCCTGGATCAGACCTGGAACCAGGGTTGGCCTGCCCGCTGGGATATAAAGTTTTCCATAAGCCACAAACTAGTGGTAGAGGGGATGGAATGGGGATTATTGTTAAAGAAGTATGGGATTTTACCCCATTGGACATTGATGAGCTAGAGGGAATTGAACTTTTGGAATTTCCATTAAAGGATCCTAGGGGACAAGTGCTGACCAGCATAGTCTGTTATAGGCCTCCTGGGACAGCCAGCCCTCAACTACAGCAGGTGCTGATTGAAGCCCTTAGTAAATTTGGCATTGACTCACTCTAGACTGCTCATCGTGGGAGATTTTAACCTGTGGCCTAATAGGAATCTGGACTTGGGTTATAATAATCTCATTCAATCTTGTGAGAATCTAAACCTGCAACAATGGGTTACTGAGACTACACACAAGGGGGGACATACACTGGACCTAGTCTTCTCTGAAAAGCAGACTATAGGAACAGTAGATGTCTTGCCGGTGGGTTGGTCTGACCACCACCTGATTGCATTTCAGGTATACAACCCTAGGATGAACACTCTGATCATTAGGGAAGCTAGGAATTTTTTAAGTAGGGACTGGAAGGGACTCCTGAAAAAGGCAACGGTATACCCCGTATTTCTGATCAATGAGTGTTGTGATGTAGATAAGCAGGAGGAAGAGAACTACGCAGCACTCTATGAACAAATAAATACTAGGTTGGAACAGATTGCTCCGTTAAAAAGTCATAAAAAAACAGGTAGACCATCAGCCCCATGGTTTAATGAAAAACTGAGAAACCTGAAACAGGGCTCAAAGCAAGCAGAAAGGAAACGGCAAAGGGAATATGCAGATGAAGATAAAACCGTCTGGAGTGTGGAAATATCTAACTATAAAAAATAAATTTTTATTGCAAACACAGAGTACTTCGCAGATATTATTCTGAAAGCGCCAAATAGTACCAGAAGTATTTTTAAAATAGTAGATGATATTGCCAACCCGGACTGTTCAAAAAACAAGATTCTGCCTAGTCAGGGTCTATGTGACAGTCTAGCAACATTTTTTGAGGACAAGATTAGAAACATAATTGACGGACTCAAAACGGGTAATATGCCTGAGGAATTACCGCTTGTGAAGAGGGAGAGAAGGGTAGGGAAGGATAAATTAAACCCCTTAGGCCACTTCGAGACACTCTCTATGGAGGATTCCAACAAAGTGGCTCTGGGTGTCTCCTCAGGATCCCCTATGGATCCACTTCCACATAAAATCTGGAAGGAATTGGCTCCTGAACTCTTTCTGATACTTCGGCAGATCTGTACTCAATCCCTGACCAGTGGATCTCTGTCAACTAGCTGGAAACAAGCGCTGGTGACACCCCTCCTGAAAAAAGTATTGCTTGATCCAGCTTGTCTTAAAAGCTACAGACCCAGTTCTCTTCTACCCTACCCGGGCAAATTCCTTGAACGTTTAGTTAGTAAATCACTCTCCCAGTTCCTAGAAACCAATAGCATACTGGAAAATGTGAAATTCAGTTTCTGTCCTGGACATGGAACGGAGATTGGCCTGGTGACCGTCATGGACGATCTACGAATGCGAGCAGACAGGGGACAATCGGCTATACTGATTCTACTTGACCTGTCTGCCACATTCGATATGGGTAACCATGAGGTCCTTCTGTCCAGACTCGAAGAGGATGGGGTTATGGGCACTGCCCTGAATTGGTTTCATTTGTATCTATCTAATAGACAACAGGCAGTGGCCCTCTCCCTCATCAATCCGAGTTCACCAAAAATCTGCACGGTGTCTCGCAGGGATCTGCGATCAGTCCAATATTGTAAAACATCTATATGAGCCCTTTACTTGTGTCATAAGGGCTCACAACATCAATCTTGTGAACTACGCAGATGACACACAACTTATTCTGTCCTTAGAGGGAGATTAATCTGTATCCCCGGAAGACATTCATGCCTGTATGCAGGACACAGCCCTCTGGCTTAGAGAGAATTCTCTTCAATTTAATGCCGACAAGACAGAGGTCTTGCACTGTGCAGCTGAGAGGATCCCTCCCATACTCCCAACGGATTTTTGGCCCTTTCCTACAGCTAACCCATTGCTACCTGCTGAGACGGTGCGCAACCTGGGAGTTATGTTTGACAGTAAACTGACTCTTGAAACTCATGTGAATAAAACAGCTGGGAGCTAGCTGTTTCTCTTTGATCAGAGTACTTCGGAAGATCCTCCCGATGTTTTCAAAACAGCCCAGAGTATTGATAGTAAGAAGTAGTATCTTGAGTAGGTTGGATTATTGTAATGCCTTGCTGCTGGAGTCTCCAAGATATTTGATTGAGAGACTCCAGAGAATACAGACTATGGCGGCTAAGCTGGCACTAATGAGGCCACGACGTTCCTCCGCCTCTTAGGCACTCTCAGAGTTGCATTGGTTTCCAGTATCGCAAAGGATACAATTCAAGTCGCTGTGTATAGTGTTTAAAACTCTGCATGGTGCTGGACCCAAACCACTGCAGGACAAATCTGCATGGTATGCCCCCACCCGAAATCTTCGTTCTTGCTCTTGGTGAAGGTGCCCGGAGTTAGAAGAACTAAATCAGGAGGCAGGCCTTCAGCACCGCAGCTTTGCGACTTTGGAACACACTCCCACTTGAGATCAGACAGGTGGATGATCTCTTTCAGTTTAGAAAAAGGATAAAGACATGGCTCTGTTGTAGAGTCTGTCCCTCGCCACTCTTCTAATCCTTTTCTTCAACTGTCTGTGCTCCACCGCCTTCTGCGTTAAGCTGGACACACGTATCACAGCGCCAGGGTACCCGTAGGGTGATAGTGCGCTTTATAATTGTTGATAATAATAATAGTATCCTCATCATGCTTCCACACTCCGTGTCTGCTCCGAAAGACCTCAGATGGATACCCACTGAGGCCAGAAAGACAGTCACCCACGCACTCAGCAGCAGCCATGACTATGGCAATGCACTCTACACAGGCATCACCCAGAAACTCTTCAGCAAACTACAGAATGTTCAGAACGCTGCAGTCAGACTGGTCCTCAACATCCCCCACTGCAGCCACATCTCCGAACACCTGCGAGAACTCCATTGGTTCCCAGTCAACAAAAGAATCACATTCAAGATCCTCACACATGCCTACAAAGCCCTCCATGATGCTGGACCAGCATACCTGACCCTCCACCCCTCATTCCACTTACCCACCAGACACCTCCGCTCTGATCAAATGGCCTTCACCACCATCCCTTGGATCCGCAGAACAAGGACCAGAGGAAAATCCATCTCCTACTTCGCCACCAAGACCTGGGACACCCTGCCTCTCAACCTCAGACTATCCTCATCACTAACCCACTTCAGGAAGGATCTCAAGACCTGACTCTTAGACTGAACCTAAGAGCACAGTAGGACCTGCAGCAGCTGCCCCCCCCCTCCCCCAGCACCTTGAGACCCTAGTGGGTGAGCAGTCGTGCTTAACAAGTACTGATTGATTGACTGAAATGCCAAGTGACTTGGATTCACCAAAAGACAACCACATTTCCTTCCAGGAAAGGCTTCAGACCTTTTTAAAGCTCTTGTTCTCTCACAACTTATGATGTCAATGCCCTATTCCATGGCTTCCCAGACTCCACACTGGCAACCCTTTGGGCCATGCTACATACTGCAGCAAATCTTATGCAGGGCCTCAAAAAATGTTATCCAATCACTCCCACTCTGATGAAACTCCATTGGCTCCCCTTGACAGTCCGCACTATCTTCAAAACCAGCTGCATCATTTACAAGGCCATCCCGATCAGAACACTTGCTTATCTTGCAGACAAGCTCACTATCTCTGGTGATTCTCAGCGCATCCGCAGTCAGGACACGATCAGACTGCAGACTAAGAAGTGTAAAAAGAAAAAACGAGACAGGAGGCCCTTTCCATCTAAGTACCCACGTTTTGGAACAACATACCCATATCAATTAAGACCACCCCAACACGGCTACAATTTAGAAAGAGTCGAAGGCTCACCTCTCTAACAAACACTACATCACAGTACACTAACTGCCCACAACCCAGATTCCTCTCCTTGTACTTGTTGACTTTATGCTTGTCTTTGACTGTGTACAGCACTCTACTGCCTTTTGGCTAGGTTCAAACTATAGAAATACAAAAATTCATACATACATACAGCTCTACATCCACAGGAAACATGATAATAATTGAGACATGATGAGAAAAACTGTGTCTTCATAGACGTACTGCCAGATTGAAAGTGCATTTGTGAGTATTACATGCCAATCAAGGTGTGCATGCATTTTTCCAATGAACTGCGAAAGGAAGTGAGTTCCAAGAGACATTGCTTTTAAACTATGTTTCTTCCAGTTAGAAACTAGACATTCCAAGCATCAGTGGATGTCCCTGTCTCCTGCTTCCTTCAGTTAACCCTGTTTTTCTTTCCCTTATTCCTCTCTGACTTGCTCCTGTTACCCTAGCTTCTGTTGCCTTACCCGTATATTCCCTTTCATTCAAGGACCTTTCTCATCTCTCTAAAGCCTTCCTGGTTGCATCCACTCTCAGCACAGGAATGGTTTTGCTGATATACAGCATTTTATTTCCACAAGAATATTCCTGGTCAGAACTATCTTATCAGAACCGTCCGACTGATTTCTAGCATTGATCTTAGTGCAAGAATGTTACTGTTCACAACTACCTCATTTACCAGAACAGCCTGGCTGAAGTGTAGCCTTCATATTGCAACAATATTCATCCTGGCTACAAAAGGTTTAGAACCTCACCAAATTCTGGCGCCATCATTCATATGTGTGCCATCACTACCTGTTGGACTTCAGTCACAGCCTGTATAAATGGGGGGAATTCTTAGCTCGTGTAAAAGTTGCCGCTTCACCTCCTGTCTCAGAGCTCCATAGTTTGTGAAGCCCAAAGGTGTGTAGCAGCCATACTTCATAATGGAGGATATTTTGTAATAATTCCGGGATAACATTACAAATCTGGTAAGACAAAATGAAGCGCTTCATAAAAGAATACAACATTTGCAAGTCCAGCCACAAGGATCCAGGGCCTCTTGTTCAAATGTAACTTTACCACACCATGAAAAATGTAACATTGACTACAGAAAATACCAGATATTCGCAAACCAACATCAAGTCCACTTCTTCTTCAGAGCTGATGCTTACCCAAATGATCAAGCAAAACTCTTCTACGTATTAAGCAACCTTACTGGGGATGCTGTGCTATGGGCCATAACTTTATTAGTGAATCGTCAACTGATGCTATTTTCTTACTTCAGTGCGTTTAAAAATAAACTTAGAGTTACCTTTCAGGGATATCAGGTTTAACATGTTTCAGAAACAAAGGTATCAGAGCTGCAACAAGGTAACCAATATATTATTACCTTTATAGCCAAATTTAAGCATTTAACAACATCTGATTGAAATGGTCAGGTCCTTTCTGCTCCTTTTAGGTGCAGCCTTTATGAAGAAATCAAGGATGAATTTGCACTGGCAGCCCGCTTATCGAGCTGTTTATTCTAACTGTCGAAAGACTTCAAGAAATGAAGTGTGAACAATGTTTGTTTCAGAGACGATGCTTTCTGGCACATGCATCAACGTAGGCTTTTGCAATTCCTTAATTGCGATTATTAAGGAATCGCAATTAAGGAATTGCAAATGCCTATGCATGTAGGAATCGCTATAAAAATAGCGATTCCTACACATTCCTTAATTGCGACTCGCAAATTACGTGTCACAATTAAGGAATGACGTCCCATTAATTCCTATGGGCCTCCAGGCCCATAGGAATGAACTGGAGATTGCATGAGCAATTTGCGAGTACCAGTAGGTACTCGCAAATTGCTCATGCAATTTCAAGGGTGCAAGGGTATCAAAATGACACCCTATTGCACTCTTGAAATTGATCTGTGCACATATGTTGCACACACACATGCCCTAAGGGCATGTGTGTGCGCAACATGAAACTTTGAAAATGCACAAAAGTGCATTTTTCAAAGTTTTTGCAAATTACCATGAAGTTCAACTTCATGGTAATTTGCTCCCCCTATTAGCGAAATCGCTAATTTTTTAACTTTAATGCATTGCATTTAAGGAATCTCAATTTGAGATTCTTTAAATGCAATCACTATTTAAGTAATCGCAATTTATAGATTACTTAAATTGCGATTTTTGCATTTGGGATGATGCATTCCAAATGCAAAAATACCGGTCGCAAAGGGACAGATTCTGAGAATCTGCCCGTTTGCGACCGGTTTTTGCTTTGATGCATGTGCCTGTAAGTTCCTACTCAATACACTGTTCGCTTGAAACAAATAGAAGGAAGTGTTAGAAAATACCACTGTCCCTCTTCAGATTGCAGATGACATACGGCTCCCTTGGCAAACAAGAATGAGAAAGGTATATAAGCCCCCTGTTTATATAACCGTAAACAATCAGATCATTATATTTGCACTTGCCCAGTAAGACCCACATCAGGAAACTTTCAACCTGGTCTTTGAAGAGGGTACCCAGGCTGAGTGTATTCAGTCAAGAAATGCTGCCCCAAATAGGTCCCACTTCTCATCTCTTTTTCCCCATGATGTTGAAGTTGCCTTCTGGGCAATGTGATGAAGTGTCTGCCCTTTGAAACTAAAGGGCCATCAGAAATCATGCAGGTTTCTCTTCCATGCAAACAATCAGAAGTTCACAAATACCTGTGTTTTCCACGAAGAAATACATGTGGTTGATAGAAAACCTTAAACTTCCAGGAGAATTACTCATACACCGGTAATGCTGTCGTGACCACCATGAACCTGTGATCTTTAATGTCATTCAAGCTCGATTTTCAAATTAGTACTTGAAGTTCCTTTGTTACAAACGCATAATCTTCTCCTAGATGGACAAAAAGGAACACTAACAGTGAAATACTGCATACATCACGAGTCATCCACCACCTTGTTGCACACGAGAACAGCTAAAACCAATGTTATCTCGATGATTGGAACGCTTCCCTTATTACAGGAAAAATGTAAAGATGTCTTTGATAAGATGGATCCTTTCCCACTGAACCTCCCTTATGAATGTCCAATTGATTAAATACCAGATGCACCAATACCACATAGAAAAAGGGATCTCTTTCAGAACCCCGATAATGAAGCTTTACAGTGGTATATACCAAAGAGCCTTGAGAAGTGCAGGAATGGCTAGACTGATTTCCAATATTCCATCACCACAACAATGTTCCAGGCCGTAACTATTTACCTTACTAGAATGGTCCAACTGATTTCCAGACTCAACCTACTGCAAGAATCTTCCTGGTCACAACTACCTACCTTGCCAGACCAGTCCAAATGGTTTCTAGTCCTCATAATACTACAATGATCTTCCTGGCTACAACAAGTTTAGGATCGCATCAACTACCATCGTATATTTGGTGTCTCTCCCTCTTGGCCTTGAGTTACCCCCTGTGTTACCAGGATCACTCTTAGACCTCTTTTGCGAAGGTTGCTGCTTTGCATTCGGAGGTTGACACTTGCAACTCAATACCTTAAATTATATGGCATTAGTATTCACCAAACCTTTACTAAATCCTCCCAACTTGACACCATCTGCAATAAGCTCAGCGACCTAGACCTCCATATTCTTCCACGTATCATCAGTGACCTTAGCAGTTTCTCGCTATTAAAGAGGGATCTCCCTTACAAATTAGAACAAGCATTTGCAATGCAATCAGTCTCACATTTGCGAGAGTTTGAGCTATTAGCATTGTAAATGGCAAGGTCTTTTATTTATGTGTTTTAAAAACCTGCAAGAGGTGTGTAAAAACGCACTTTGTACTTATAGTCATTGCTTACAAGAAGCAAGGCTGGCAGTAACTGCGCCCATTTTCCTGCCAGCCTTGCTTCTTGTAAGCAAGGACTATAAGTACAAATTGTGTGTTTACGCACCGTTTGCCGGTTTTCTAAACACAAATAAAAGGTATTGGCATTTACAATGCCAATAGCTAAAATGCTTTTATCCTTAAGAAGCTCGTAGCACCAGTCTTACTGGAGATGAGTGGCAGCAACAGTATTTACATGCTGAGAGAAATAATGTTTCTAGTATTGGATTGGTACACAGCCTGTGGCACCAGCATGGCTTTCTAGTGATTTGTTTACTCACCCAATGAGAATCCCACTCTCCTAGTGCGGTCCAATTATTGGTCTTTTGGCTATTTTACACTCGTAGTAAGCATTAAGTGTTAAGATGATATGCTAGAGTACAGAACTCATTATGTAGGCTCCGTTTTTAGAATGTATTTGTAACATGAAATAAAATAGGAAATATGGGAAGTGGTGCAACTGTACTGCTGACTATAGTTGATTAGAAGAAGTGCCACCCAGCCTTTTCAATAAAGTTTTTCTCTCTCTTTTTTTTAAAAAAAACCTCCTGGTACTCCTTGAATTACATCTGATTAAGGATGTGTGTGTTATGAAGTTGTCTCGCGGCACGTGTGCATATATATATACAAAAGTTCTTTAAATGTTGAGGATAAAAACAATTTATAGATAGTAGTCCCCAGTCTATAGCCAGCAGGATAGATCACGTGACGCTAATCGACCGTGCATGGGCGACCCCAGTACGTATAGTTAGTTCTTGGTTGCCTGGCCTTTAGAGTGCAGCGCAGAGATTAGTCCTCTGTTGACCTCTATTATGAGTATTACGTTTCGACGCACACGAACGTTTATACGTTCGCGGGAAGTGCAGCAATCCATGCGGATATTAGCGTTTGGAAAGAAGCGTCGTAGTGAGTGAAGGGACATCGCAACTACAATTACGTAAGTGTTGACTAGGCGACCCCAATGTCCCCAATGTTGTTACGAAGGCTGGGAGACTAGGGGCAGTGTATTTAATCAATAAGACCAGTCCCCTATAGTTAGATTTGCGTTTGTTTTACAGTGGAAGACGTTGCTGAGATTGAATGGATGAACAGTAGGCGCCCTTTAACTACAACAAGTACACAGAGGTAATTGAGAAGTAGCGCCCTACCCGTGATGGAATACGACGGAGGATGTGGTCATTAAGCATTATTAATACTAGTATGTACCACTGTGGGGTGCTAAGATGGAAGAATTGACCTAGAGCTGCCCTTGAAGAGGGACCCGCTCGGATTACTTACAGGTACTGGGTAGGCACATATAAATTGTAGCGATTTGGATCGGGAGTTGTTAGCACGTATGGACACATGCATGGGTTTGCATATAGTGAATAGGTCTATATTCACCTTTGAGGAATTCCACATTCGTGGTGCATCACTGATGTTGGTGTGTGGATTCTATCCGGTTGTTTGTTAAGGTAGATAAAGCTTTTCTTTTTTGATTCACCAATTTTTTAGATTCCTTCCGAGCACTGCATGGGCAAATAAGGGATAGAATCTAAAATATCAGAATAGCCTTTTATGTATGATGTTTATTATTATTGTAGATAGACTGTAATCCCCGTCCTGAGGAAGCCAAATAATTGGAGGCTGAAACGCGAACGTGTCGACATACTGATCTATGAGGAGTCCACAGATTGGGTAGACTAAGAAATTAGTTATTTGGTGCATGTAATAAATCAAGAGAAAGAATCAATACCTCTGACGCCAAGAGGATTACCTCTGAATGTATTAATGTGAATAAGAAGTGTACATATGAGTATTAATAGTTAGGGGAATTTATATGTGATATATATTGTTGTATATATAAGATGTATATATGTTGTATGAAGTTGTATATACGGGTTGTTGTGTAATTAATTTTTTGTGATTGTTTTGGATATATTACGTGTAAAGTACTCTGATGTTCACCAAGAGATATCCGCTTCTGATAAATAATTATTGAAGTTTTGATAAAAGAAAAAATAGATTGCCAAGAAAATTCATTGTTTCTTGTGCTTAAATAAACAAGAGATTGATCCCTTTATTCCGATTTTCTTTCTATATATTAGATATGTCTATGCCCAGGTATGGGAGGGTCATTTGGGTATGCCCCATAGTGTTCTATTGATGGATTTCTAGTGCTTTGAGGCATCAGAGTTGGCACTGGTGCACAATTCCCAGGTTTCCATGTCAGAATGGAGCCTGAGACACCCACTGATGATGTTTGGGTTGGTATGCCCTGCCAGGCATGAGGCTGGGCACTGGGTTAATCCCTGGTACGCTGGAAGCTACGTAGTAAGGGGGCCTTCCCTGAGCTCTGGGTGTATCAGTGGTGAGGGTGAGAGGAGGCGTGAAAATGAGAGGAGGCGGGAGGGTGAGAGGAGGCAGTAGGGTGAGAGCAGGCAGTAGGGTGAGAGGAAGCAGGAGGGTGAACGCTGGCTCCATGCCCGATGGATTGAGAGACCACCAGAGAACCTATAAGTAGCAAGCGCTGCATAACTTGAAAGGTGTATGTATGTGTACAGCGCACCTACATTGCTGGTTCTGAAATAACAGGTGCTTATCTTGTAATCTCCAAGCTTGACTGCTATTAGCCTCTACCCACTATCATAAGCATAATAACCTAATCAAAATGCTACTGTAAGACTCCTTAGCCCTCTTCACCAAATCAAACGCATGCTGAAGTCCTGCAATCACTCAACTGGCTACCTACGTCAATGTTCAAGGCAATCTGCATTACCCACAGATCCTCCCAAAGAAAAAGGTCCACAGCCATGTGCTAAAACCTGGAATAATAATCGCACCTTCAAGTACAATTCCAGGCGACAGACATGTCAATTCATATGTAACCCTTCTCGCCCATACATATATTCTAAAGCTCAGAGGACAGTAGACACTTTATCTCTATACATGCCTCCTCAGAGCCATTAACCTTTAAATAAAGTATCAAATTAGGCATTGCAGGGCCATAACAGGCAAAGTAAACTATGAACAAAGGAAATACCAAAAAGGGACCTGCAGAGCTGCTTAAAGCAGCCACCTTACTGAAAACCATCAACTGTGCTTTTACGTTTCACACTTCATCTGCTACACTGTAAGTGATGCATCCTTTAATCCCATAACTGTACATAGGTGGTCATCACACTCGACAATGAGACACTTCCCATAGAGGAGCACCTACAAAAACACCCTTGCAAATTCACACCCTACACAGCAGTATAACATGCCGTGTAGGCAAGCGTTTTAGAACCCCCACACATGGGTGGTAAGAGCTATATAAATAATTCAGTACAGTTAAAGTAGTAAACAGGAACACTGCAACCCTTGCTGGAGAAGGTTACAAAGTTAGATGCTTGTTAGGTGCTGCTAATTATTACTGCACATGCAGTTGTATTCACGCACATATGAACTTGTTATATTTATAGAAAATGCTCTACTGCACCCAATGAACTTTAAAATAAAAGAGGAAACCTGCCAATTACTTTAAAAACATTGCAGTCGAAGTGACACAGAAAGCAGGATCAGAAATTGTATACAGGCAACACCAGCATTGGCGAGAGATTGATGTGTGGAAGACAGAAATGCAAACAGATAAGAGTCAGTGGCTAAGTATTGTTATGCACCTCACAGCAGCAGCACCAGTCAGCCGGTCGCCTGCACGTCGAACCCAGTGGCAGGTGCGAGAGCTACTCCGGTGCCACTGCCCACGAGCCAGAGAGGGCACGCACTCCAGTCCGTCTCCAGTCACCACCGACAGCATCCTGTAATGCTGAGGAAATGCCACATCCGCTCGTCTCCTGCTGCATCCACATTAGGTACACGTCAAAGTCGCTTCACGTTTCACATCCTAGACCCTGGGCAGTGTACCTTTGAAAGCTCAGGCCCATGCCATAAATATCCAGGATTAAAGCTGGTCCCGCCAAATTCACTTAGCTTATTTCATGGCATCAGCCTTGTCGACACTGCGAAGGTAACACGGGAGCCCTGTGATAGTGACACACTGCCCAGTACTGCACACTCTACACAAGCTGGCCTACTCTTTCCATTCCTGGCGCATGCTGCTAAGCCTGACACAGAGCCCGGTACTGCACACTGTAGAAAAGCTGGCACACTCTTTCCATTCCTGGCACATGCTGCCAAGCCTGACACAGTACCCGGTACTACACAAGCTGGCACACTCTTCCCATTCCTGGCACATGCTGCCAAGACTGACCCACTGACCTATTACCTCTCAAGATTAGCCCGCTCGCATATTCTCCTTAAGGCTGGCACACTGCCCACTACTATACACAAAGCGGTCATTCTCAGCCTCTTAATGGCACGCGCTTCCTGAGACTGGCACACAGCCCAAAGCTGCCAACTGCCCACAGCTCCCTACAGAGAACAGACATCTGCTCACTACAAGCCCACTCTTTCCAAGGCTGGCATATTCCGACCACTGCTGGACAGGTGCCAGTGATTATGACTCATCTGATTTCCCAGCCACTCTGACTTGACAAAAGTAGAGCAGCGTAGGGGCTCTCTGCCCTAGAGCTAGCAGGCAATGATAGAGAAAAAGGCGAGTGCCCTGTCAGCTAGAATCCATAGTTTATGATGGAGATAAGTGCAAGAACGATGTAGTTCTGGCTCTCACGTAACCACCGGCCCCTCATCAGTGCCCTGTAACAAGCACTGCCCCTGCTCGAATGCCAAGAAAACAGAGTGACTTGCTGTTTGCTCTTGTGCACAGAGACTGTCACTTCTGGCAGCGGTCACGGCTAGTTCATCACAGCAGTCCCGGCTTTCACAAGCTATCGAACACGCCCCTTTGGGTGTAAAGACTGTGTGAATGGAAAAGTGAGCAAAGATTCAAAACATTGCATTCTACGACGACGACGGTGCCCACCCCAAGCCCTTGTGACGCCCCGCTAAAAATACAAAATGGATGCGATGCTCTAATTACCACCAGCCACCCTTTATGGTCTTATGCGCGATTCAGAGACTGGCATGGTACCAAGGATATTTTCTCGGCATGAAAAACAAGCATTAACAACTTTGTGCACTGCTTCCTATGCACGTACGGGGGAGCTCAGGTAAAGCAAGAGGGAGAAAGGAAGGGGATAAGGGTGGGTGCATGGTGGGAGGGTGACTCGATGAGGGACACAAAGATAAACCCCTTTAAGGAGCTTGCCTTCAAGAGAGGAGGTGGCTTAAGATATAAAGCTGCCGACTTTGGAGCTGGAGAGCAGGGTTCGAGCCTCTGCGTGGGCTGTATCACCTAATTATAAATAATTAAACAGCAATCTCGGAGGGGGGACGGGGAGAGACAAATAAAAAAAAAACACAACACACGTGGAGGGGCGAGACAGATAAAATAAAAAAAACACGGTCAAATGTACCAACTGAAACAAACCGTGCAGAGAATCGAAGGGAGGAGGTGGCTCAACAGATATAGCTGCTGACTTTGGAGCTGGAGAACAGGGTTCGAGCCTCGGCGTGGGCTGTATTAATCATAAATTAATAAATGGGGAGAGGAGAGACAAATTAAACAAGCCTTAGCAATAAAAGGGGGGGGGGGCGCAGGAAGATAGAAGTCTGTGTAGTAAAGGGTCCAGTAGCTGTCAAAGGACAACAATGGAGACGTGTCCATCATAAGGAGGGACTAACAAACCTACAACCAATTGGAAGGCAGTATTTAGGACACAAGCCAATGAAAATGATGGCCAGAGAGTGGGTAGAGCGTCCACGAAGCTTCCATGCTATAGTGTATACTGCATGTCTCAACGAGACAGTGCAAGCGCTGCCTAGGCGAAACCTAAAAAAATATATATTTTGCATCATGCCACTCCTACAACAGAAACTAAATACAATTATCTCCCTATCGTTTGCCATATCTAGCCTTCCAAAAACACGGGACACCTGTTGAATAATATTCAGTCAGATGGTCAGCCTCACTAATTACGATACTTTTAGAGTTACATTAAATGAAGATTAGTAAAACACTGACGCCTGATTCACAAACATATTCTAAAAGTCAGAAATCTACCTTGAGTAGGTTTCTTTCTACATTGGAAGCACATTTGCAGCTTAAATTCGATTCACTAAAATCACAGGGAGTACCCACAGGAACCTTCAAAGGTTGTAGCTTTCAGTAGTTCCACTCCAACATTCTAATGTAGAGTGGTTGGTGGACAAAGTGCATCATTAAGTCTAGTAAAAATGAGACTTTGCATTTGTAACAGTTGCTTCCGTCATTGAGAAATAGTTTCCCACGCAGAGAAACCCATTAACCTTCAATTTTTAAAATGCAAAATATTATCACTCATTCCTTTTGTTGTGAGCTTCAGGGATGGAAAATGCTGTCAAAATATTTTGTAAACACCCACAAGGCTCTGAGTTTCTGGGTACTCCCAAGAGTTTGAATGCCCACCGAGACTCCCAGACATTCTCTCCAAACACAAATGTATTTACGTGAAATAGCCCGTCAAGTAGGTACACCTTCTCCCATAAGGCATTAAGGGCCAGATGTATCAAGAATTGCTTTTGCGATTCAATAATAGCAAATTTTACTGATTCGCTATTACAAAATCGCAAAATGCAATGTATGTAGGTTTCGCTGAAAAATTAGTGATTCCTACATATTCCTTATTTGTGACTTGCAAATTACGAGTCGCAAATAAGGAATGGTTTCCCATTCCTTCCTATGGGCCTAGAGGAAGGAATGGGAATTGCATGCGCAATTTGCGAGTACCCAATAGGTACTGGCAAAGTGTGCATACAATTTCAAGGGTGACAAATGGACACCCTGTTGCACCCCTGAAATATGCATGTGTGCACATGTGGCGCACATACATGCCCTAAGGGCATGTATGTACGCCACATGGCACCTTGAAAAATGCAAAAAAGTGCATTTTTCATGGAATTTGCATATTACCACCAACTTGAAGTTGATAGTAATTTGCGATTCCTCAAAACCAGGTAGCAAATATATTTTGCTTCCTGCATTTCATTTAAGGAATTGCAAATTGTGATTCCTTAACTGCATTCGCATAATAGGGAACCACAAATTTTGCCATTCCTTATTTTGCACAGGCCTTTTGGGATGATACATCCCAAAAGGCTTTTTCCCATTCGCAAACGGGCCGATTCTGCGAATCGGCCCGTTCGCGAATGGGAAAACACTTGATACATCTGGCCCTAAATCTGCATTCGTCAAATTCAGCAAATCGTGTTTCAAGAAAGGCATTTTACGAATGTGAATCTTGGCCTACAGAACATTGCTTGTAAAAGGTATGGCTTGTACTGACAATGGTGGAGTGGTTCAGGGTCGTAGTGGCCTATAGGGCAATAAGGGAGTGCCGGAGGGGCTGCTGTGATGAGTTGGTGTATTAGTCGTTTTTTTGGGGTTTTATGGGCCTCTTCTATTGTCAGGTGGGGCGGTTTTCACTGTTGATTTCTCTAATGTTACCACAAACATTGCCTGCAGCTAGCACAAATCCATGTAATCTCCCAATACCTTGCAAAACACCTACAGAGCGTGTCTTTACAAATTCAAAACTGTCTTATTTGTTAATGGGGGCAACTTTTTTAGCTAGCTGATTTGTTAATGTGGGCCACTTTTATTTTGGTACCTGGGCTTATTTTCTGTCCCGGTCCGATCCGAGAGTGGTTGGCCAGTTGGAAGAGCTATAATACTAGGCTTTGCAAGCAGGGCTCACCACGTATTCACCTGGTGTAGATGCTTCACAGAAATACATCCCCTTACGCATTATTCGGTACTTCAGTTAGGAAAATGCAACGTGCCTTGGACATACTTTTGAGGGGGCTTTTGCTGGTCAAACCCTCAACATGATTGTTGGCTCCTATGGTATTTACCTGTGGGTCTCCTAAAATGGCTATCGCAAGGGTCAGTTTCCTTCTTTGGCCACCGCTCAGACTGCTCGCACGTGTATCTTGTATGTTGGTGATATCCAAACCATTCAAAACTCTTTGAACCTACAATAGAGAAGACAAGGTAATCTGATGCATTTCTGTACTATGTAAAATTATGCCAATGAGAGATTGTAATGATGGCAAACACACATGCACACATTTTAGGCTTGTCTCAGGCTGGTATTCCTCAGCTGCAGTTGATATATTTCTCTTTGTGACTATTTGGTGGCATGTAAGACTCAACAGATAGTGATTGTGGCAGTAGACTCGACAGATTGTGTAATTGCTTACAAGAAGGGTCTTTGTCATTGACTTTTAGGGTGAGAGCATTGGTGAGATATAAGTGGCCACGCCTCTGGTGATGGGGAAGGGGCAATATGGTTGAAAGTCCATATCACAAGTCATAATTAGGGTGTGTTTTATATGCTGCTGTGATTATGTTCCACATTATAAGCTACAACTTGTTGTCACACTTCTTTTACTTGTTGTCCATTGTTTCTGTTTGATGACAAAAGGAACTAAAAAAACTATTTAAATAAATGAAGCAGGCTGTTTTTCTAGAACTGCTGTATGCGGAGTGCCTAAGACTTTGAAAGCGTTTTTCACTTAGCATGACCATAAAACTCTGCTAATGTTTGTGTTTTTCAGAGCCAGAAGGAAATGGCTTGATTTGACCTAATGAAGCACTTCCTCGACCTCTGAGATCAGTCATTTAGGAGCTAGGGAAAACCATGCTTGTGAGTGATTTCAGGCAGCCTGAAATCACTAATACAAGACTAGCGTGTAAGGCTGTTCGATTGATTAGAAGTGTCCCTGGTGCCAAGCTAGATTTGAACACGGGGCGACACTGGCATAATGAAACTTGGGGGGGGGCTCCCCTGCAAGGTATGTGGAGTGGGGCCCCCTTCGGATTCAATCAGGAGCTCTCCAGCAAGTGTATTGTGCTGAAGGGGCCCCTTGGAGCTTGGGGGACCCCAAGCACCATAGGGGCTGCAGGGGCCAGTGTCACGCCACCGAGAGGCATGTCAGTGCAGTACCCTCACGCATCAATGATAAGAGGAAATGGTAAACACACGTGATGCATGTTTTATTTGATATCTGATTCTTTATGCTGCTAGTAAATTTACTGTATAAAGTGTTGGCCCTGTAAGTGTTAGGAGAAGGAAAATCGTCTTGGAACCATTTCTGGAATAAAAAGGGTTATAGATTTTAGGTAAATACAAAGTCGAATGGTTTCCTCTTTCGCGCAGTGAATAATTCTGATGCGTGCTAATGGAACCTATGACGGGTTCATGGGAGCATGGCTAAGATTAGCATTCATGAACTTCTAGGAGCTTCTGCAGATCAAATTCGGATCAAAGCCTGGAGAATTGATGTGTCCATAGATGAGGCAACATTATAAACCTCTCAAACTGCTAAAAGCAGAGTCTACAGGTTCCAATTTCCACTCCTTCAGTGTTGGTGTGCTGGGGCCCTTTTCAGTGACCAGCTATTATCAATCGCCTCAACATTATATCACAAAATATTGTACTGGGGTTCGGCTGATATAACTAGCATGGTGGTAAGAGAGTAAATGGAATAGTAATAAACCTTATAGCTGAGATGGACCAAAAAAATACCATCTTGGTACATGTGTAGACTCATACAATGGGAAAAGAAATTTTGATCGGAACCGAATGGCTACTTTATGGACAACCTGGTACAACTTTGTCCGTAGCATTCCACTGTGAGCATTGTTTGTGGGCATACTTAAAAATGACAGATTTCGATTTGAAAAGGAAGTCAAAATCAAAGTCGACTTGATAAAAAGTCGGTAGCACTTCGTGGTTCTAATGGATAATTCACCATGTTGCTTAGGTATGTTGTCCTGTTTGAAAATAATGAGAGAGCTTGGCCCATTTACACATTTACCCAGTCTCTAGGGGTCTTTTATTAGCAGCAAGAGAGGTAAAGGGAGAACAGTATCAGTCATCAAATTTTCAATACCGTTTAATCAATTGGGTCACACAATAATCCAGACACAACTGAAAATGGGGTTAGTGAGATTTTACTGGTAAATTAAAAAATATGTTTCCAGTCTCAGCATGAAGGTATAGAGGTAGTGAACAGGCAAAACATGACCAAATTTTCTGAAGAGACTCACACTATGGGTATGGAAAAATACTACCAATTCAAATATGGTCAAACAGAAAATAAGGAAACTGAATTGTGAGTTAAATTGCATCAATCGGTTTTCCTAAGAAGGCATTAGTCCTGCCTTTCCCTATGCTACTCTAACAGAGACCAACTATTGTAACGAGCGTTAGATTTCTGAATAGAAAGTAAAAAGGTGTCAGCTACTTGATTCTTCTGTAGAAATACTCCAAGCATTGGGTCAATTAGCCTAATGCCACATGTGCAGAGTATAGGTCTGCACCATACAAAGTCTCAAGATGTCTCTTCTGAAAGGAGAAGAAGAAAGAATTAATGTTCTCCCTCACTAAGCACAGCATAATATCAATTGCATTCAAGGTAGGCAACCCCACATGAGTCCATTCCCAGGACATTTTCCAGTCCTCTGGCATAAATACATTTGTTAGTAAAATGACAGGGAGATGAAAACAGGAGGGGTTTGAAAAAGGTACACAAGTTTTGGAAAAATGACACTAGTTATTAAAGTTAGAAATGATGCTACTTCTTAATATTTTTCAAAATCCCCAAAAAACCAGGTTCCAAATGGAAGATAGAACTGAAGATATGTCCCTAAATGTTTGAATAGTTTCAGTACTCTAGGGCTTGTAACCACAAATGTTATCTGCATAAACCTGCTTTTTATCACTATTGATCTATGCTCAGAATAACCATCCACTTGATCTGCTAACCATTCAATCTTGATATTGCTGTGCTATGTTAATATACCTAGATGAGCACATAATGTGCAAAAAACAGAGATGTCGCTTAAGCACCATGAATATATCAGATTGATTATCCCTGCTGTAAAGAGATAGATCAGGCTCTTCATACAAAGCAAAGAACATTGGGGGAAGTTAATACCTGATGAGTTCCACGTGAAATACAAAAGCCCTGTACATGTCTCCATTAAACAGAACACAATTCCAGGGAGAGAGAGAAAGCTGTTTAATCCAGTTAATAAATTGAATTGGGGTACCAAATCTGTCCAATGCTTCCCAAAGACATGTTCATTCAACGCAATCAAAGGCCTACTCTGCAACTAAACAAATCATGGCCAGGGTAGCCCGATACTGCAGCTCCATCAAAAAGAGACACAGATACATTTGTTAAGTTTAGGGCTGTAGTATGCCTCTCTGGGTAAATCCATAGTGTCAGGGTACGGCCATATCACCTACAGGTATGGAAAACCATTTGGGTAGTTCAATCTTGACATCAGCACATATGGCATTGGCTCTTACAAAGCATGTAGTTGCAAACAATTATCCTTTCAAGAGCACAATAATTGTAGGCGGCTGGAAAAGTGAATATACAGGCATGTAAAGAGATATTTTAAGTCATTTTCAAATGTTATATATTTACTTAAGCATGGCTCATTGTATGATGTATTATAAATAGATATAGTGAAGTAAAAATAAATTAAACATATTTGCACACTTTTTATTTCCTGGCAAATGGCATTTAAGGCAATAGAAATAATTTGCTTCAATGTACTGCATTTTTCTGTACTAGGAGACAAATTCCAGAACGTTTGACTTAGATTCTGTTTCAAAACGTAATGTTGTGAGAAATGTGTTTGTATGTTTTGTAAATATTGAAAACATTCTTCAAGATGCAAAAAAAAGACATAAAATCCTTAAGGAGGGGTTACCAGGCACCATATTTGGCTGGCATTAGGGGTGGTTTTGAGCCTGAGCCTCTCTAACTGCTGTTTCTGTCTGGTGGTCCACGGTTTCTATCCGGGCCGGAGACCATGACTGCCAAGCAGTTTTGGTTACCCCACCCAGAGGCGTGACACAAGCCCCTGCAACCCCTGCGGCGTGGGGGGCCAATACCTTTCAGGAGCCCCCATCCCTTCAGGGGCTATTCCGCCAAAGCCAATTAACATCTTTGAGATATGGGAGACTAAGGGGCATCTATTCTCATGCTGTAGGGAGGCCCTATCATTATGTGTAACGCCACTGCTCCCACCCCGCTCTGTTGATCACGAAAATCATGTGGGACATGAAGCTATTCAGCTTTTCACACCCCATTTAATAATTAATAAAATAGATATCACTTGTGAGCTACTCAATTGGTAGCAATGCACTATGTAAATGCCTAAACAATACAATAAAATACAGTACAGCATAAGGTTCATTAGCTCGGTGAGAATAAGTAAAACAACACTGTATGAAAAGGCCAGTCTCAGAAAATATACATCTCATGGAGAAGGCTTATACGATGTCAGATCATAAGAAAAATCCCTAAGAGAAAGATTATTCAATATTATCTCAGAACATACCTCTTGCTCAACATCATTTGACGGAATCCCTACGATTTTAGCAAACAGCCTCAGATTTTCTTTCACAGTTAAAATGTCATACTTAATATCAAACTGTGGGCAAAATCCAACAGTCTTCTTTTCACACTGCTGTAGATCCTCCATTTTTGATATTTTGTGCTCATATATAGATACAACACCTACAAAGTGAATAATGAGCAGATGGATATCAATGTTAGCAATTTGTGTTGAAGAACTTTCAAGAAGAATTTGAAGCAAATGGAAGAAATTGTTAGCTAGTCAAACCGTAACTCACACCCCTAGCATGAAACTATAACTCACATACCAACTACTATATTTATGACCCCTCAATATTTATAATAACAAACAGCAGGACATAACAATACATTGCCTTTATGCAAAGAAAAAAAACTGTATCCATAGTATTGTCATTGATACGATGATACGTAATGTCACAGGTGATGTCATGACATTTCTGATGTCATAGATGACATTTCTGGTATCATTTTTCACATCATAGCCTGGCTCTGTCAAATGCTGTTGACATCAAGTCATAACATTTTTGGATGACTGATGTCAGGAAGCTAAAAGTTTAATGTCTGATCTTGAGCTGGGTTTGATACTTTCCAAAGAAGCAAGTCCAGGTCCTTCCAAGTGTGATCTTGTTTTCTTGAATGAAACAGTTATTTAATGGTGAAGCATTTTGGGGATGTGATGTTAAAAGGAAAGTTAAGACGGTCACTTGCATTAAGGGCAGACACTGGGAAGTGAGGATGTTGCTGGTATTATTAAAAATGTCATACGACTGTCGATGAGAGTGTATCTGCACAGCAGTATGAGTTGTAGTGCTCAAATTCCTAAGATTAGGTATCTTATTGATAGATTCACTAATTATAGCTGTTTGTTTAAATCACCCAAATCAATGAGATCAGTGTGATTTAGAGCGAGAGTGACTGCTGAGCCACAGAACCCCTAACTATAGAACTGACTTCTTAAAGAACTGCCCCTCCTATTATTCCTTACACCGTCTTGGAAAATACAATCCTGGCATTTCACAGGAACCCTCAAATGAAAAAATGTACAAAGACTTATAGTATCCACACTGTAAGATACCACCAACAAGAGCCTCCATTTGCCTGACTGCTTCCCATCTTCAAGTACACATTTAGTTATAAGCAAACTCTTCTTGCCTGTATTCTTCTAATGCAAATATATATTATAATGTGTGTTTTTTCTCACGAGAAATCCTCTTTAGAGAAGTTAGTATACCTTATATAAATGGTGTACAAAAATGCTAAACAAAAGTCCATACTTTTCTCTTTATCTATATATGTTTAGAACTTGGGATATGCTATCATTACCGGTCAACCTTACTGTGATGTGTCTTCCTAAACGTTTTTTCATCCACTTGATGAGAATTACTTTTTCTGGCAAAATGGACTCCCTTAGTGTCTCATGTTTCTTCTCCTCCAGTAGAATAATACATTTGGCTAGTTCACTGTGTCTTATTATTATAGGATCATATGAAATATGATCCTATATGAAATAGCTGCATTTACACATATTTTAGTAAGCATGGGTGTTTAGCTCTTTTGAATGTCAGTTTATGAACAATAGTTATACATTTATTGCACTTGAAAGAATACTGTAGGCTAAGTGAATACAGAATTGGTGGTAATTTATGGCAGGGTCAAGGGAGTTACTTAATAAGTGCATTTCAGGAGGGTCGCAATCTCAAATCCCCAACTAAAACAGCAGTGGGCCACAGGGTGAATGGGTGAAATTACCAAGGTTTGAGATGTACTGTTGCCCTGAGGATCAGGGTCAGTACTTATTTGCATAAGGTGGGGTTCTGGGGCTGAGTTTGGAGAACAGGGTACTCCTTTGCAACAATGGCAGACTGCACTGTCCGCCAAGCTTAAGGTCTGCCTTCCCAATTTTCAGTGAAACAAGTTTTATGGCAACCGTCAAAAATGAAATATGTCGGTGTAAAACTTGCTTTGACGGCCCAATGGAGTAGGAACCATCAGAGGTGAGCCATCTGCCTCTGAAAAGTTCAACTCCACCCCCCTGACCCTTAAGAACAACGCGGCCTGGGACACCTTTACCCCACTCAGTGAACAAGACATCAAAAAGATTCTCCGGAATATCAACCCGTCCAACCACTTCAGTGACCCGCTACCCCCCTCCATTTTCAAGGAAATCAAGAATACACTCATCCCTACCTGGACAAGGATTGTAAATGCGTCTCTTTCACAAGGTACAATCCCTGTTTGCTTAAAAGCAGCTCAAGTATCCCCTATACTAAAAAATCCTTATGCTGATAGGACAGACCTCAATAATTTCCGACCTATCTCCAACATACCCACCCTTGCGAAACTCCTTGAAAAATGCGTTCAGGCCCAACTCTGTGCCCACATAGAAAACTACCAGCTCTTGGACCAACATCAATCCGGCTTTCGGACGGGGCACAGCACTGAATCGGCCCTCACTCATGTAATGGATGACATTTTAAAGATTCTCGATCAAAATGAATCCTGCCTCCTGATCTTCCTTGACCTTTCCTCTGCCTTTGATACGGTTAATCATGACATTCTCTTATCCATTCTGCAAAACAGGATGGGTTTTGGTGATCAGGTGCTACAGTGGTTCTCGTCCTTCCTCCATCACAGATCGCAAAGAGTCAAGGCAAATCACTCTCTCTCCAAGCCTTCGCCCGTTCTCATGGGAGTCCCCCAAGGATCTGCTTTATCTCCTATCCTCTTTAACCTCTGTTTGGTACCTTTAACGCTCTTACCTCCATGGATATTCATTTCCACATGTATGCCGATGACACGCAACTCTACTTGAAAATCTCATCCCCGGAAAACATCATATCACTCAACACCATCTTTACTTATACTCAAAACTGGTTAACTGAGAACCATCTCCTGCTCAACACCTCAAAAACAGAATTCTTGCTCGTCTCCCCTCAGAAGTACACCCCCAATCCTGACCTCTGGATGAGCCACCTCACTGCTTTCAACCGTACTCCGCTCATCGTAAACTCAGCCAAATCTCTAGGAGTCACCATGGATAATAACCTGAATATGAAAAATCATATCAGCACTACATGTAAAGGAGCAAACCACTTGATTAGGACACTCAGAAACCTCAAACCTTTCCTTCCACTGAAGGATTTCAAGCAGGTGGTTCAATCGCTGGTCCTACCGAGAATAGATTACGGCAGTGTTATCCTCTGTGGCCTGCCCAAATACACCCTGGCTCCGCTAAGGACTTCACTGAATGCTGCTGCGAGATTGGTTACAGGCACCAAACGCAATGAGCGCATATCGCCAGTCCTAAAAATGCTAAATTGGCTCCCCTTTGAAGCACGAATCCAGCTAAAAATTGCCACGATGACCCACAAAGCAATCCACCTCAAGACGCCCAGGTATCTGGAGCAAAAACTTAAGCTATCTGGTGGTGCAAGAGTCTCTAGAAGCGCTACTACCTTACTTTTGAAACCACCTATCTTTAACAAAAAGAGAACCTCTCACAGAGCCTTCTCGGGTGCGGCTCCAAGGATATGGAACTCTCTTCCTCCAGAATTACGCAGAATCACCTGTACAACGGTGTTCAAACTGGAAGTCAAAAGATTCCTGATGAACAAACTCCTTCAGTAATTGGGCTACTCACCTTGGCCCATTGACATTGTTCCTTCCCCCATTGTGTCAACATCTACTACACTTTTTTTTTTTTCTTTTTTCTTTGACTCTTTGTTCTGCTGTCCTTACACTGTACTTTGTTTAACTTAACTTCAATGCGAACTTTCGTGCACTTTATGGTTAATTTGTGGTTTGTTTTTTTCCTGTGGTTGTTTCCTGTTCTAGTTTGAATGTAAAGCGCTCTGATATCCCCTGGGATCTTGTTCGCGCTATATAAAACTTTATAAATAAATAAATAAATAAATCTGACCGTCTGCTCTATTTAGAGTGGATAGTTGGATGGCTTTGATTTACTGTCAGTCATCGCCAGATATATCCTGGCAGTGATGCGCAATAAATAAAATGTCCCCACTTCATGAAAGAGGAAACTCCCAGGGTGTGTGGGTCATACATTTTTTATCCTTCAAAAACAAACTCCCACTTTGGGAGTTAATTTTTGAAAAATAAAAAACTTTGAAAAAATTTGACAGCCAGCCATCATGTCTGATGAAGCTGTCCACCAAACTTTTCTTACACTGACCACCATGGCGGTAGTTCCTGACAATGTATAGAGATGCCGGCAGAGTCGGCGGATATCTCTAAACTTGGCAGGAGAAGTAAAGGAAGGGTGGCAGTTGTAAAGTACTCCGTCACCCTGTCTGTCATTACTCCATCCTCCAAACCTTAAATCAGGCCCCCTGTCTAGAGTGGCCCAGTAGGCAAAAAACAATGGGTCATAATGCTACTGTGAGTGTTTGACAGTGGTTAGACTATTTGAAAGCATTCCTCCCATCACCCTTTGAGTGTTTGATTGCCAGTAATATGTTTGGAAGCCTGACACTGAAGCAGCTTCCTAAGCCTATTACTGTCAATGTTGGTGGATTCCAAAAAGTAGTGAATTAGCATCCTTTCAAGGAGTGCTTCTATGGGTGGAGCTTTATTACTTTTTAGATAAACCAGTCACTATATTTAAGTACTTGATCAAACAAAATAAACAAGTTTAAATGTATTAGTGAAATCAGGAAATGAGCAAAACCATCACTGATATAGCAGGTCTGGCTTAGAGCCGCCAGACCCAACTATCTATCCAAGAACGCATTTATTTGAGGGGTGTGTCACTCCCCAAATCCCCCTTCTAAAACTTCACCCATGGGGAGGGTAAACCAAAACAATAACTGAAGCTTGACCAAGTATTGTTCCAATGCACACAGGGATCACTTACTGCTTACTGATATAACTGGAAAAAAAGCTTGGTATCAACCATCGCGAAAAAGTGCCCAACACTAAAATGACTATTTATACTTGAAGCCTTTTAATTCACTATTATTTTTGTTTTTGACTAAGCAGGATCCCTGTTATTTCTATGACAAATTTCACATACTCATTATACTAATGACAAGATCAATGACATCTTTAGTGTGTATATCACAAACTGCGTTATCAATGTGTACTTGAACAAAAATGAATTTGACCGGCAGAGCCAGCATCAACTCACCATCAGAAGGGGGGGAAAGTCCACTAAGGATGTTCAGTAGAGTTGTCTTCCCAGCACCACTGTGACCAAGTAGTGCTGTGATATGTCCTTCATAGACATCAAATAGCAAACCTGATAATGTGATGAGAAACAAAGTGTGAACAAAAAGCATATGATTTTTTTGTTGTTAACATTTGTACCTTATCCACCTTTTGCACTGGAGATCAACATTCAGAAACTAATATAAATGTTATACTATGTTAGAGCCTTCAAAACATTAGGAATGATACTGTAGTGTGAAAACCTTGAGTGTAGCCAGTATTCCTGAAGCAGTTTAGATTAAACATCGGCAGTTTCAACACTGCATAACTGATGGTGTTCATTTGTGGTATTCAACTTTCTTCATACCTACACATGGCAAGGCCCTTTGAACACTTGTAAACTTTCTCTACCTTTTAATCAAAGCTTATGCACAGAGTATCCATTTGGATATCTCATTGGTCACAGTTCAATTCCATCTCTGCCTTTTCTTCCTCTGTGCACTCACACATTTTAATTTCCTGCATCTAGGAGCTCCCGATGTCCACTGCTACCACCCATTTTTAAGTCTAAGCTTATAACAATAGCAAACCGAGATAGCCAATAGGTCTGCTCTTTATATTGTACAGCTAATTGCAAGTGCCATTCACATTTCAATGGACCTATGTTGCAGCCATTGCTTTTTAGGTCTGACTTGAGAGCCCAGTTGTCTGAAAGAAGAATTGCTACCAATTTTCTAAAATTCATATGGAGTAGGCTCTGGATTTGCCACAGGAAGCTTATTCTCGCACTTCATGCTATTGAAAGTTTGGTTATCAATTTTACCTTCCAGGAAGTGTCTCCATTAGAATGCATGAGAGACTATTTTAAAACTGAAAACTTAACCTAATCGTCATGCTGATCATCACTTTCAATTGTTTACCTCCTATAGGCTTTCTAGACTGCAAGCAATCATTTTTTGCTACTTTTTCTCTGCATTGACAAAGACACAAGGGCTTTATTGTCATAAACAGCATTTGTGCATGCAAATAAACAGCATTTATGAATGTCTGCATTTTTCTCTTGTTGGCCTGCGTTTACATGTGTTGGTGCATTAAAGCCAGATCTCAAAGCCAGATTTTTTGCTTATTGTAAATATTGCTGATGATTTATGGAGTAGTTTCCCTTTAGAGGTCTAAATTATGAAGGCAGTTTTTTAGTAGTCTGGGTGTCTGAGTCTGCCTAGGGAGGGGAGAGGACATTGTCAAGCCGTGAAGGTGTGGGACGTATGTCAGCTGAATGTTAATTGTGAGAAGAGCAAGGAGCTCGTCCATTACTTCTCATCATCCTTTGAGGGCTTCACAGGTAAGAAGTAGGAGATATTGCTGATCTACATCATTATGATGACTGACCAACATACTGCAGTCACCCATAGAATTTCAGACACTTTGACATCACAAACTCAGACAAGACCAAACAGATGCGTCTTGGCAGAGTGCATTGATGTGTTTTTTGTTCCTGCTTTATCACACTTAATTCATATATTGCCAATGCAACAAATTTCACAACTACTTTTCAATATGTTTGTAATAACAATCTGTCTGCATTTGTCTGTTGTAATTGCTGATGATTTATTCATGCATGTAATCACTAATGGTAGGATTACCACCCTGCATTGAAAATGGAGACATATTCTCAACTACCAGACACACATTTATCAGGTCAAGGAAAGAACAATATGCCTGTAGGACTGATTTAAACCTACAGTTAGTAGCAAACAAAAAACACCAAATCAAAAAGGGTCCAAAACAAAGGGCCCCGAGTAGAAGAAATGGCACAAAGTGACTAAAGAGGCCTGGGGATTGTGTATATACCAAATATTTTTACAGTATAACAAATGGAATCCAGTCTAGAGGAGATGGTTTTGACTAATAAATAACAATACATGAAAAGATAAACACATAATTTGTCTAAATTTGTTATAGTATTAAAGATATGATTTGGCATTTTTAACAATGTGTAACTAGAGTAAGTGTTGAAGTTTGAACCCCTTTCCAAAATTGTTGGGTCTTCATTAGGAGAGCAACAGTTTGATTAAGGTTGACATGGTAAGGGTAAAGGTGAGGGAGTAAGTTATCATCCTCCAATAAAAATAATTCAGGGCAGTAATTTAAATCACATGTAATAATTTTCAAATAGTGCTGGTCAGATTGATCTGTGGAAAATTGTTGATAATGATAAAAAACAAATTGCTTATGAACAAACACAGGAAAGTGACTTGACTTTATACCTAGGTTTCTTCATTGGACTATTTGGTTGCCCTTTGATGGTTTAGGTAGTTATTAAGTGATATGGGCCAAGCATCTATCACAAGCCATAACTAATTACAAGTGTTCTCTATAGTAACACACCTTATACACTTCAATAATTTGCTTGTAAAATATGTAAGCTCCATCCTGATCACTTGCGCTTGTGTCCCTTTTTGTGTCATAACCAATCTCAAGGCAGTTTTAAAGACCCTCCTCACTCCGTGTTGTTGCCTTTTATATGAAAATATTGCCATGGAAGCATAAACATCATTTTTTGTTTTCAAACATTTGAGTACAATTAGCCATGGGAAATTTTTATTATTTTTTGGGTATGGTCATTTCTGAGTAAATATTATTCTTTTCAATAGTACATACATTATCACACCAAGTTATAATAGACATGTTTACTTTATAGTGGCCAAATACAGATTTTGTCCATTTACACTTGTTTTCCATGTATCAATGTTTCCAATCAAGGTTCAATTTCAGTATGTTGCATGCAAGATGATCAGCCTCTCAAATGATGTGGATGGTTCATGGACCCAATGAAGTTTAGATGAAACATTTCATATGGTCCTTTAATGCAATATTAGCTGATGCATTTCCTAAGTTATTAATGATCTAGAGATGTAGGGTTGGAAACAATATCATGCATTCAGTGATCACTATACTACAAATTTGTGTTAAAATCTCCAGAGCAAATAAGCAAGTTATCAACTTTACACTGACCGTCTCTTTCAGGATAATTCCACTCTACCAATTGCTGTGTGATGCTCACGGCCCCATGTTAAAGAATTATAAATATAAAAAAAATAGGAATGCATAATGATGTTGATTGTGTGAGCTTGATAATGATACATCCATTACATCTAAATTCAATGTTTTATCCTCTTGAGGATGCTCTTTGCATACATTTCTCTGCTATTTGCAATACCAGGGCCCGACAAATGATTACATTTGGGAGGTTTTATTTGAGGTTTTATACACTCTAGACACCTTTTGAAGATGTATTACAAGTGGAAATTATTTGATACAGTCCCTGAAAATATGTGAGGAATGTGCTTGGAGAATTTCTATGTTTTTCAGGTGCTTGGCGAATTTGAATATATTTTAATAGATGGCATTTCTGTATCTGCCCATTGGAGTTTATATAGTGCATTGGAATACTGAATTATGGTTTGTTACTTGTACTGTTTACATGACTAAAATGACATTAAAGTATTTATTGCAAAGAATATTATGGAGTGTGCCACCAGTGTTTTGGAACCCTCAGAGCCCAGACATGCCCTTTATAAGATGGGGGCATGAAATAAATAGATAAATACACTCTCAGGTCGAAAAACTAATTTACAAACCTCAACCAAAAGAGAAATAATGGGAAACCAACCAGCAATCAACCACCTGGAAAATGGTGGAAATTGGAATCTGAGATTGTGCTGATGAAGTGGACTTGCACCAGCAGACCACATAAGACAAAGTATAACAACAGACTCACTAATTACCCTTAAGAATAAAATCTGAGGGGGGCTTACTAAGAGACCACCTGCTTGCATACTGGATGTCCAAAGAAAGATGTAATGATTGAAAACTTCATAAATGCATCCATGAATGCACCGCAATTCAAAGATTTGTATATTTACAGAATACTACAGAAATGTAAAAATCCAGGAAGTAAATTAAAAACATACAGCAAAAATGTGTTGACTGGTCAAAACATGTTTTTTTGGAAAAACAAAAGTGTTTATCACACTGTGGGAGGTGTGGAGCTGGACAGATCAATTCATGAAACAATGCTGATGCACCAATGTAACTAATCAATGCAACACTAGCAAGGGACACATCACCACAACCACACTACCAACGATCTGATGCTATATTCCCAGATGTTAGCCACAGGTCACCTAGAAAAATTGAGTAAATGAATACTCAACTGCATGCTGAGATGTCAAAAGGTGATAGAAATGTGCAGGATTATCCCCGATATAACATGAGGTTGAATGAAATCAGTGCTTACACAGACAGCATCTTGCAATGTACAAAACTGTATGACCAGGCAATATGCTCACTTTGGTTTATCGCAGAAAAAAAGAGAAGGGCAACTGTGGATTCATCTGAATGGTGCCTTTTGCTGTCCTAAAAATTGAGTCCCGTAGCTTTATGGGCACACTACTATAGAACTCCATTCCAGAAGCCCTCAAGCAGAAGGATAATCACCTGAAGTTGCAGAAAAGATAAACAATTTGGCTCATCTCTCAGGTAGCCATGTAAAACCGGTAGAGCACTACAAATCCTACAAGGTTACCGTTCTACATTTGTTTTGTTAAAGTTAAAGTGCCATTAGACATTCTGCATGTTATAGGAAATATGTTCATCTTTATAATGACACCAAAACCATTAAAATCCAATGTAGGGAACCGGAGATATTAATTTCTTAATAATAAACACTTTCTAGTGCTTAGAAACCAATAGTGCCCTCTGGACATCTGGTCGTGCTTGACTGGGACAAAGCCAAAGTATAAGGCAAACAACAATGGAGTCCTGCTTAGATAATCCATGCAGGAGGTCTCGGTCAAAATATGACCTTCGCACTTAGAAATGTTTTTGGAACTTTTTCTGCCAGGGTCCCTCAATGCTCTCCACCAGTCTGGATTCGGTGAGGGTTCCCTTGCTTGACTTTCTGCAAGCTCCCTGTCAAGCCCTGGAAGTCGGAGCTCTGGAGCTCTTTAGTAGAATGAACATGGAATTTGGGCCGTGTTGCGGTTGAAGGTGGCCGGCTTGGACCTCGCGGTTGAGTCAGTCGCCCATGGCGCTTTTTCCAAACAGTTCCCCAAACTTTCCCAAACTTCCGGAGGTCCTTCCAGAATGTCTCTTGCTGGGTTCCAAGTGTTAAAACACAAATCCAAGGGTACAGAATCTCCTAGATGTCCCTTGGCAGGTCTGTACTTCAATTCCCACAATGCACTTGGTCAATCCATTAAAACTCCACTGGACACACTCTAGGAGGAGAACTCTGGCTGGAAAAGGGTCAGTTAAGCTCTGTTAACCTGTAGCTCCAGGGAGTCCAATCCTTAGAACTTCTAGAAGCAAGGCAAAATCCACAGAGCTGTAGCCCCAGATAGGGCAGCAGGTGATGTCTTCACCAGGCAGGCCCTTGGGTGCAGATCAGGATTCCAGCAAGACAATCTTCCTTCTTCTTGTAGTTTCAGGCAGCAGAACTGAGAGGCTATGCAGCTCTCCCATATTTATTCAGTTGTCTCTGGCGACAAGCAGGGAAGTACCCCAAAACATGACAACTTCCTCCAAAGTGTGGCATAGTCTTGTCCCAGGATTCACTATTCTTCCAAAATCCATGATGGCTGAAACATCAGCAGAGCAGCAAGAGCTAACTAAAACAACTGTGTCGCTCATCGCCATAGCTCTCCTCCCCCTGACATTAGCAGATTCCTTCCTTAAGGCTCCCTCACTGGTAGGAAGAGGGGGTGGCCTTGGCTGACAGGTTGGCTTGCCCTGCTTTTCTTTGAAGCTCATGCTTTATGGCCTGTCCCCCTGCTCTGGCATTCCTGTGCCCCAGAAAGCTTTCTCCATCAGATATCCTCTGCATGGCCTGGACACATATCACCGAATCAAGGCAGCTTGGCTAATCCCCTCAGGGCTGACAAATCCAGGAAGAGTGCTAGAGGCAGGATTTTGGCTTACAGAAAAGAAAGTCTTATAACTTTTTTCTGTACAAGTTAGGATAAATTCAGAAATGACAAATTGTGGATTTATCAATACCATTCTATTCAGTCCTTGTATGGTATTTTTCCATACTTTCCTAGCAATAGTTATGCATCCATAACATATTGCCATGTTAGCCTATGAGGACCACTCTACAAATGAAATATGCAATTTATTCCTCGCCAAGGTTTAAAAAACCTCTTTTATCAAGACCCTGCTCATAATTACAGGACTCCCCCCCCCCTCCCAGGACATCTAGGGGAGACCTGTGGGCTGCCTCATATGTAAAAAGGGTGTAGAGTAACACTTCACAGTGCCTACAGCACCAAAGGTGACTTTGTAGTGGATTTCCTACACTGGGTAAAAACAAAATGACAGCTTTCACTCACCAGGGTTTATAAAACACGTTTTATAGGGACCCTGCTTATATGTATGTCACTCCCCATCTCTGAAACACCTAGAGGAGACCTGGGGTGGTACCCAAAATGTAAAAATAAGGTAGACTATCACTTTTAAAGTGCCCCTACCACCAAAGTCTAGTTTGCAGTGGATTTACTTTGAAGATGTTACTTTGAAAAGCAGTGCTGCAACACCAGGCTGCATTTAAAATTACCCCAGGCTCTCAGCAGTGCACAAATATAAGTGCAACAAAGGCTGCTGGTCTCTAAACTGCCATGCCCTATTATATACTAGGGACTTATAGGTAGTTTTCATCCCCTTAACCTACTATCAACTAGGGCCTTATTGGGTAGGTCAGGCCAATTATAATTGTACCTTAATACATAGTCTACCCTATACATGTGGGTGTTTAAACATAACACTGGCCCTGAGCCTGCCTAGCAGAGCCCAGGGCACCCTCAAAGTCAGAAAGCCAGCAACCAGGGGTCTCAAATGTGTCAAAAAGAGGGGGAACACCACAAGCAGGTCCTGATTCCTCATAAATATTATACATGTTGATTTTTAATCCTATGCACCGTATGAAGTGTGGTCTCCTTTGCAATCTCTATTAAATTCCTCCCAGTGCAAATAGTTTAATAATGCTTAATCAGTCAGATGCTTATGGGAAATTGTGACAAGAGAGCAAAAATACTTTCTATTTTTCTTCCATGCATGTGCTAGGGTTTGGTGTATGCTTCCTATAAATGCACATGAATTGGAACAGAAAGAGCAAGTAATAGAGAGGATAAAAGAATAATCAACTTAGAAAGTTTTTTCTGACCAAGCGCATTTCCTTGATGTTTGTAGAGCAATAGCCATGCATCTTGCAGATAGTGTTCATGAGCTCGGGCCTTTAGCAAGGCAGCAAATCATTAAAGGGGCTCAACTGTGAAGTGTAGCAATAAGAAATAAAGCAAATAAGATAAGAACCACGCATTCGACTTACCCCTCAGAGCTTCCACTTCTGTGTCATCTTGTTTGAAGAGCTTTTTAATGTTGTTGATTCTATAAGGCGAAATAAATGGGAAAAAAGAAGACAAGCATCATTGAGCAGTGATATCCAAATCGCTAATCGATTCATGGCAATGCAAACACTTACCATTTTTTTATGCTTGTTTTGTTTGAAAAACCAAAGATGAAAGGCCTGGAATATTTTCTTTATATTGCACATTCAATCTTCCTTATCAGCATAGTTTGGATACTACTACAATGACATTATTATATTGTGGTGTATATATGAAGTAGTTAATGGTGTGTGTGCTGATGTTATCACACTTTCTTGGCCAATAGTGGAAGAGCGCAAAACAACTAAAGAAAGTAGAAACTTTAAGTAGATGAAACAGATGGGACGATGATCACCAATACCCATTTGTCTTCTTATGTTTTTTTGTAGAGTGAGCTTAATATGGTGGATGTATAGGTCACATCCTGAACAACCCCAAAGAAACATGGTGAGGCAGAGACAACAGAAACATTTTTAAGGGATTTTATAAAGGCTTGTGAGGCACTGCTCCTATAAAGATTACAGTATGGACACCATGCAGGAATATTGTATATTGCCCTTTAAACTCTGGATTAAGGGCCATATGTAGGAAGCCAAATACCGGTCGGTAAAGGCCGAAATTCGGTAAATATCCCATTACCGACCGGTATTGAGGCACTTGAGATGTAGGTGGCTGATTTCTGGATTCGGTATTTACCGAATCGGAATTTTAAGAAATCGGTAAAATACCGATTCGGTAAATACCGAATCCAGAAATGCTATTTAGGGGGCACTCAAGTGAGTGCATAATTGGTGTCTGGATTCGTTATTTACCACCAACTACAAGTTGATGGTAAATGACGAATACCTTTAAAAAAGCATTTTTGTGAAATTTGTGAAGTGCCATGTGGCAGACATACATGCCCTTAGGGCATGTATGTGCGTCACATGTGCACACATGCACGAATCAGGGGTGCAACAGGGTGTCAATGTGACACCCTGCCACCCATGATAATGCCTCCCCTATTACCGATTCGGTATTTACCGAATCGGTAATAGTAACTGGCTTCCCATTCATTCCTATGGGCCTCCAGGCCCATAGGAATGAATGGGAAGGGATGCATTATTACCGATTCGGTAAATACCGATTCATAAATACCGATATTTACCGAATCGGTAATAATTACCGATTATTTACCTACATACTATTTACCGATTCATAAATACCGAATCGGTAAAATTCGGTATTTAGGAATCGGTAAATAGTATGTTACCTACATGAGGCCCTAAATGCTTATCTTTTAGAGAGCATGTGGACACAGTTGAAATATTGTATTGATGCTGATGGGCTTGGCCCATAACTTATCACCCTTTGTAAGGGATTCTGCTGGGACCAGATTAACCGGAGTGCAAAATGTATCATGAAAAGACTGGCTACTCCTCCTAGTACCAGAGGTAGCTTAACAGTGTCTTCTTTGAAACAATTGGCCTTTACTGGGGAAACCCTTTTTACTCTCTGTTAATGCTACATTCTACTTCCCTAGATATCTCCCTTTGAAATTCACCAGAATTTAGGTTCCGGGCTTTCTTTCTGGACCAATAATTCTTAACCTGTGGTATGGGGACACCTGGTGGTTCACAAAGCCTACTCAGGGGTCCCCTACTGCTTACAAAAATGTAGGGCCTCATTACGATGTCGGTCAGAAAGGCTCTGAATGGCATTCAGATTTTCATAACCAGAGTCGAAACCCATGTTTCCAACCGACTCAGAAAAATTTCCGACCAACTGATTACCATAGAAGGTAACCGTTCGGTCTTTTAGACTCGGTTCCGACCGGCATTCGGAGAAACTGACCGACGTATTACAATGTCAGATTCAGACAGCCTTTCCGAATTGGGTTGTCCGACACGGATCGGCTGTCGAAACTAACTTTGGGGGCCTGTAGCAGGCCCCTCTTCACCGGGAGGCCTCCGGTTGGGGCCCATGGGGGTACCAATGGGACCCCACTTAACAACCATGCACAGTGTGGCAGGCACCAAGTGGTGCCTGCCACAGTGTGCAAGGTTTTCTGCAGCCACCCTTTTCTTCAATGGGAGCCTGTGCTATCAGTTGGGACACAGGCTCCCATTGAAGTCAATGGTAGTCGTACCGAACGGTGTTGGGACTCCCCGTACCCGAGTCGGTCGAAAACAATTCCAACAAGGAGTCGGTCAGAATGCTTTCCGACCGACATCGTAATGAGGCCCTAAATATTATTAACAGAACAATAAGGTATATCTTAATAAAGAAGCAAAATTGAAAATTGAAAACTTTGAAATATTCTGTAAATGTGAAGAAATTTGAAATTGCATTCTAAAAATTAAGTTGCCATGCTTGGATTGATTAGTGAGAGTAGTCAGCAAAAGTGCATCAAACAGAATATAATATGGACAGTGAGAGACCTCAGTTAAAGTTAGAGAAGCTCCACTTTTTTCATTAAAATACAAATTTAATTTTTTTTTTAATTTGACCGTGAATGAAAAAATTAATTCATCATTCATGTACGTCTTTGATAAATGTCTGTGTCTGCATTTGTTTTACAGTTCATACCATCAAAATAACTTAGCCCTGGGTCCTCAACTTCTAGTAATGACTCAGTCCATGGATTCCAATGATGATTAAGTGGGGGGGTCCCACGTTTCCAGTAATGATTAGGTTGGGGTCCACAGAAGTCAAAACCACAATTCTAGACCAGTTGAATGTTACAAATGCAAACCGACTTGACATTTCTCAGTAATGCATGTGTAGTCATTGTGA
Source organism: Triturus cristatus (assembly GCF_964204655.1). Lineage (NCBI taxonomy): Eukaryota > Metazoa > Chordata > Amphibia > Caudata > Salamandridae > Triturus > Triturus cristatus. Next base: position 666,359,882 of record NC_140590.1, read on the forward strand.
AGTGTGGCTTGGTTCTCTTCCAACATCTTAAGGCCACTTTGGTAGCAAAGTTGCTACCTAGTAAATCAATGTAAAATATCACCAAGATAACATTACACTTACCAAAACATACCACACATTATAACACAGAGCATACCACAGTGTAACATGACACAACACATAACTTTAAACATAACAAAACGTAACATAACACAATATAATAAATGCCATTGGGTGAAATTATTTAACAAATAAAAAATATCATAGCATCACTGTTGGACTTGGCCCTTTTTGCAGGGTGATCCCTAAACTTTTTGCTTTTCTCCTAACCTTTTTTCTGACATGGTGTTGGTGGTTTCAGGACCCTGGGCACTTTAGCACTGCTGTCCAGTGTAACGTGTGTGTGCTCTCAAGGTAAACATGGTAAGATTGGTCTACACTGTTTGACCTATTTAATTTACCTGTCAGTCCCTTGTAAAGTGGTATCTCATATTCCCAGGGCTGGTAAATTAAATGCTACTGGTGGGCTTGCAGCACTGATTGCGCCACCCACCAGAATAGCCTTTCAAACGTGTCTCAAGCCTCTGCCATTGCAGGGCCTGTGGGCGCAGTGTTACTGCCGCTGTGACGTGGCACCTAAAGTGTGTGCCATTTCTGTGACCCCCCCCCTTTTACTGCATGTCACTCACCCCGAAGGTAGGCCCTATAGGCAGGGTGCATTGTAGGTAAAAGGTAGGAAATGTACTTTAAGTGTAGACTTTCTCTCCGCCTCTGGTTTTAGTTGTTCATTGCCTCTCCAGACTTTCTGCTACAGCGCCAGGACACCTTCGGGTATTAGAGCGCTCTATAAGTTGTTATAACATAACATAACATAACATCTACTGGTAGTGACAAACAGCCATTTTGCTGCCCTCCAATAGGAATGCATTGGGGATTCCTTGATAAGAGTTTCATTGGTAATCCCTGATATGAAAGGAGCAGCGTGGTCAAGTTTGGTATGTTTTGAATAGTAATAATTAAGGCTACGCAATGGTGTGTGCAGATTTATTATAACTATTTTAGAAATGCCACTTTTAGAAGTGCAAAAAGAACTATTGATGGACAGAATGCAGAACAATGTCATACATTCACCCCAGTACAGGGATCTGGGCCAAAAGCCATTGTTTTTTGCTTACCATGCCATTCCAGTTTGGACCCAGCCATATGCAAATCAGTCTTGACCCTGTGCCCAATGGGCCCAGATCGCTGTACTGGGGTGAATGTATGACATTGTTCTGCATTCTGACCATCAACTGTTGTTTTTGCATTTGTCACCCCGAGTGGGACGGGTGTAGTGAATGAGCCACTTTTGTGGTCTGACACCCTATGATGACCCTCAACCACCAGCATTTTGTACTGACTTAAGTGTGTTATGTTACCCTAGCCTTAATGTAGGATGGGTTTGCATATGCGTGCTTCTCTTCTGTACTGTAATCTTGCTGTCTTTTAGTAGCATAGTCTTGCCAAGAATAGAAGGTATGGTATGTTGAGGTACAGTGTTGTAGTTGGTGGTGCACACATGTGCTCAATGTTGTATACTGAGGGATAAAGTCTATAGTGTTATTTGGGTTATGTGAATTTTGTGTTGAACTATTGCCTTTGACATGGCTTCATGTCATTCTGATTTCTGACTTTACCTTGCTTTATGGCAGTGCTGACTATTGCCTTTGACATGGTTTCATGTCATCCTTGCTTTTCTGATTCCTTCTTGCTTTGGACCTTTGTGTGCATGGCTTAACTAACTCCATTTTAATGACTGAAGCTATTTTCTGTGCCTGCACGAAGCTGCAGAGGTGGGGAGGGCATGCTTTGCTCTTCACCTGTTTTTCGCACTGTACTGACTAGAGAGAACTGGGTCTTATCAGAGGAATGTACATGGTCTGTCTCGGAGCCATAGCAAAGGCCTGATCAACCGATGCAGTGGTCTTGGAGCAGGCTGGTACGGGCTCTCATAGGAACGAGTGGCCAAGGCTTGCTAGAAGCTACGTTGTGTTTGAATTTGTATTAAAAAGGGGAGCCTACACTAACCTAGTGGAAGTTCACGCCGTGGAGCAGACGTGTTGTCATGGAAGAGTGGGGGCTGGTGTCACCTCTGAGTTTTCACCCGGTTCAAGCAATGGACTCCCTTTGAGCGAAGTGGGGTGAAATGATGGAGCAGTAGGTAAGGTGTCTCTGCTACTAACTGTCTCTTGATTCTTTTCTGATTCTTTCCTTTCCTTCTTATTTTCTGATTCTTATATCCATACATATATATTTCTACATATATATTTGCTTTGATTGTGTATTTCAATCGGTTATTTGATATGTGAGAGTCTGCCATGATCAATATATATTCGGCCTGCCCGTGATTGAAGTATTGTGTTAATAAATTTATATATTCCATATGTTTGAATTTGTCTTTTCCTTGTAGCAGGAGGTGTGGACTCTTCTTGGCCAAGTATTCTGTTGTAGAAGGATGGGTGAATTCCCTTCTAGCAGGTAATTGTGTTATAGGAAGTTGTTCTACTCCTGGCAAGTGATGTGCAAAGTATATCTCGCTCTAGAGAAATGTTGTGTGTGTTACCTTGGTCTAGAGGAGACTCATGTGGTATCGTTTTCTTGCCTTGCCTTTGGGGGAGTGTTGAAAGTTTGCCCACCTTAGGAAGTGCTGTGTATATGTTATATTCCATAAGTTTGGAACTGATATTCTCTCCCTGGGAAAGTGACGGTACATACCTTGGTCCAGGGGAGATCTGAGACCTTTCATTACAGACGGGTATGCTCAGACGTGAGTCGCGTGCTCTCCATGCCACTGGAATCAAGCTATCCTGGTTGATTAGGGCTGAAAGCGCGAAACCGGTCCTAGGATGATTGTTTCCAGTCCAGGGAGGACCTGGCTTGGCAGTTCGGGCTTGACTGTTCCCATGGGGGACAGGGTCAAGACTGATTTGCATATGGCTGGGTTCAAACTGGAATGGCATGGTGAGCAAAAAAACGATGGATTTAGGCCCAGATCTCTGTACTGGGGTGAATGTATGACATTGTTCTGCATTCTGTCCATCAACTGTTTTTTTTACTTTTAGAAGTGGGCATTTCTGTGTGCTATGTGTCTGCCTGCCTGATGTGGATTGCATGTATGGCTTTGGAGTGACAGGCGCTGGTGAGGTGTGTGTAACTCCAGGAGGGGCAGGGTGAGTCAGCACTAGGCTGAATAGGGCATCTGCATTTGGAGTGGTGGGAGTAGAATAGACCTGTGCCTGCCTATGTGAATGCTGGCTCCGCCCCCTGTAGTGTGTCTGATGGCAGAGCCCCCATCTCACAAAGGAGGGTGTGAGCGCTGTACACAAAGTGCTCCACACTCCCCAAAACCAGTTAGGACTGGTTCCCCCCAAGCCCTGTGCCAGGCCAGACAAAGAGAATGCTGGTATAAGTACAGGGTATGTGACCCCATGAAAAAGAGTTGTTCCTGTGCTTACTTGGAGCTTGCTGCTGCTGGGCTCCAGGAGGAACCACCACGAGGGACTGCCTCCCTGCTGGAGGGACCTGTGTGGTGGCCTGCGTGGGCCCAGCTGTGCCCCTTGGACTTTGATGACTCTTAGCGTCTCGTGAGCGCTTTACCTTCTTTGCAAGGAAGCGAGGAGCTGGCGCCGTGCAGCGTGCTGCTGCGGTGATTGTAGAGGGAATCCCAACGTGGGGATTCACCCGAGCTGTTGGTGGAAGCGGGAGCCTACTCCGCATGGTGGGTGAAATTGCAGCAGAGTGGGAGCCCTGCCAGTACTGCCGCTGCTGAGAACAGCGGGTGCCCACCCCGCACTCATGCTTATTTGAAAGGAGAGAGTGCCCACCCCGCATTTTGATGCCCATGGACAGCAAGCACATGCCGCGCTGCTCGTGCCTGGAAGGTGGAGCGGGTGCCCAGCCCGCACTGATGGTTATTTGAGAGCGGGTGTCCACCCACTTTTGCGTGCTCTTTGGCGGGTGTCCACCATGCTTTTGGTTTTAGTTACGGGCAGGTGCCCACCCCGCACTGAGGAGCCGCTGAGAAAAGGTGCCGCCGGGCCGCTGCCAGCGTGACCCGGAAGTCAGGCAAAACTGCCTGGTTGTGGGAGGGGCCAAGGAGAAGTGGGCCGGAAGAGAAGAGCCATCCGGAAGACAGGCAGACTTGTGCCTGTGGTCCAGGAAGCACCGAACCAGAAGACCCAGGCGGAAGCCCACACCGCGCTGGGACGTGCGCAGAAGAAAGATGGAGCCTCAAGGACTCCCAGTGCAGAGACCTTCCCCCCCCCCCCCCACGGGAGAAGTCCCAGCAGAAGGCTGCGTGCCTCAGAAGGAGAGTTCAGTGAGTGGGGGCTGAATCCAGATTGTTGCAGGTGTTGTGAGTGGCACCAGACGAGCACTGGTGGGTGGGGCTGCCCCGAGGCACATTGTCGGGGCCTGGAGCCGCGTGGATACTCCCTAGGGCCCCGAGGTGCCCGTGCTGATTTCCTTCTTGGGGGCCCTTGTTGTAGAAGTCTCAGAGTGGAACTGAGAGGCCGTTGTGGCCAGTGCCCTCATTGATCTTCACAGCTGCACCGCAGTTGCGGGCAGCTGCAATGGGGGGGGTCACACATTGGATGTCCCAGTGGGGACCCCGGAGGCACAGTTGGTGCCAGTGACATTTATCTTTGGACAATCTCATGTTAGAGTTCCAGTGGGGGCTCAGGAGGCCCGGCAGTGCCAGGGCTCATTTCCACAGCTGCCCCGCCAGACAGTGGGCAGCTGCAACATTTTGGGGTATTTTGTTGGTGAGGAGACAGGGGGTGAGTTACACCCCATGCCCCAGCGCATTTGCGCAGTAGTTTCACTGCACTGGCAGTTATTCCCTGACTTTCTGGACAGAGGGCATTGGGGCCCCCCTTTAGAGGCCAGTTGGCCTGGGGTCCTACTGTGTTTTAGGCTAATGTGATTTATGTCTACTGTTATTGCCTCAAGATGATACTTATTGCGTAGTGTGTTTATGCTTATGAGGTTATTGCATAATGTATTTATGCTAATGATGTTTGGGCCCGATGTGTTTATGCCTAATGTCATGCTATGATATTTTAGGATGGTGTCTAACGCTAATGTAATAATGCAGAGGCCATTATGGTACCAGTAGTTACTGGTTGTGTTTTACATTTGCTACTTGTGCTTTGTAACGGTTCTGACAGTGGCCCGATTGGCCGTGTCTTGTATATAATCCCCTGTGAATATTGCCTAGTGACAGTTGGCACAGTGTATATGTGTGATTATGATCTAATGTGTTACTGATAATACAAAGGCTATTTTGTTTAAATAACTTTGTGTGGAGTTTCTTTTGAGGTGTTGCTGCTGTGTGAGTGTGTTTCGCAAATGCTTTACACATTTCCTCTGGGATAAACCTGACTGCTCGTGCCAAGCTACCAAGGGGGAGAGCAGGGGTTATCTTCAGCGTGTAACTCCAGGGCCGGCTTTAGGGCAGTGCGACCGGTGCCACCGCACCGGGTGCTGGCTTCCTGGGGGCGCCATGTTTGAAAGTTTATTATGCTTTTGAAGCACCTGCTGCAGCGTTTCTTTCCCCCGGCAATTACCAGGCCTCACATAAATGTCAAGATAACTTGTGTGATTAATTATCTCCCTGGAGAGAGGTCAGCATTTTATATAGTTGAGGTTTTGACTTAGGTGAAGTTAGTGCAGAGGGTTAATATGTCTGCTGCAAAGGACGTGTACCAAGTGGATTACAGAGTGCATATAATGTAAACAGATCATCAGCAGGTTACTGCTTTCAAAAGAGGCATCCTTTTGTTACTTGCAATTTAGAACTTAAAGTCCTAATATAGAATAGTGAGCTCTTAACTTTCATCCTAGAACTGCATACACACTGCAAAGTATACATTATTAGAACACTGATTATGTTGCAAAAAGGGTTAATTTGGCTAGAAATCGATTATTATTAAAGAAAACTCCCAACTATGCTGTTTCTTTTTCGACTCTGAGTTTGTGCTTCTCCACACCAAGCACTCTTAAACTATACTGCCTACCAGTATGGATGACGTGACTCCTACACTTTTAGTCCTTTGGCTTATGTAACATTTCCTATACACTGATTTCCACAGTATGATTGATTGTCTCTGTGTAATGTGCGTGTGACACCCTACACCAGTATGAGTGGCGCTATATAACTAATTCAATGCATCTGAGAGAGTGTGGTTATGGAGACTTGGTCACTGTTTTTTTTTTTTTTTTAAAGTCCTTTATTACATTATTTCACAATACACAGCTTCCAGCCTACAACCCCACGGGCTGGCCGCGCAGTAGTAACACACGCATTGCTTCGTATAGCACACAGCCCAATGCCGTCAACCCGGGGGTACGGCGGCGCGATAAAGTGCAGATGTCTCACAGTTTCAGAGAGGATAGTGAAGGACTCATTTTCAATTTTGACTAGAAACCAGAACATGTTGCGAGGATAGCGCCAGTGAGCCCCGCAACGAACACCCCCCCACCCGCCCCCCCCAAGTCTACCCAATCAAAGGTCACATTGTTGAGCACAGTGAGTCCTCCCCTATACCAGGGGATGCCGCTATAGCGCCCCCCCTGCAGCCCCGGGGGCCACAGGGACGCCGGGTTCGTCACACCTCTCCTGAGCTGTATTGCGTAGTGGACGGAGGCTCGCAAATGCCTCCCCTGAAATCATTCCAATGGGACCACACTTCCACCCACTTCCGGGGGCACCCCCTCGCCTCATACACAGTTTTTTCCTGTATCATACAAACTTGGTCACTGTTAAAGGGTGCTAGTGAGAGAATCCATGGTGGAGGTGGTCATTGGGGGGGCGCCAACAAACATTGTCGCACAGGGCGCCACTAGCACTAAAGCCGGCCCTGTGTAACTCCCTTGCCCTGACTAGAGTGGTGGTTTCTGCCTGGCTTAGATGCAAGCCCTAGCCAACCAGAAATCCCATTTCTAACATTGGTTGTCAGTGGTGAGGATAGGACTTGCGTTTGCGAAGTACCACAGCGACAACTGGTTGCACTAAAAACTCTACATTTAGAGAATCACATGTTAGGGAGCTTATTTTCCTAATTTTGTTTTTTCCTTAAAAGTGTCATTTTAAAAGCGTGTACTCTTGCTTCAGATCTTACGCCTAGGAGTCTTGTGTTGCACTGTGGGTTGTGTTTCTTGCCAAAAATGGAATCTGCCTTTATTGCACGAGATCTGTTTGAATACAGTATGTTGGAGTTAAGGGGGTTCTGTGACGAGAGAGAAATAGCAGTAAGTGAGTCAGACACCCAGCTAAGCATCCAGAAAGCTGCAGAGGTGGGGAGGGCATGTTTTGCTCTTCACCTGTTTTTCGCACTGTACTGACTAGAGAGAACTGGGTCTTATCAGAGGAATGTACATGGTCTGTCTCGGAGCCATAGCAAAGGCCTGATCAACCGATGCAGTCGTCTTGGAGCAGGCTGGTACGGGCTCTCATAGGAACGAGGGGCCAAGGCTTGCTAGAAGCTACGTTGTGTTTGAATTTGTATTAAAAAGGGGAGCCTACACTAACCTAGTGGAAGTTCACGCCGTGGAGCAGACGTGTTGTCATGGAAGAGTGGGGGCTGGTGTCACCTCTGAGTTTTCCCCCGGTTCAAGCAATGGACTCCCTTTGAGCGAAGTGGGGTGAAATGATGGAGCAGTAGGTAAGGTGTCTCTGCTACTAACTGTCTCTTGATTCTTTTCTGATTCTTTCCTTTCCTTTCCTTTCCTTTCTGATTCTTATATCCATACATATATATTTCTACATATATATTTGCTTTGATTGTGTATTTCAATCGGTTATTTGATATGTGAGAGTCTGCCATGATCAATATATATTCGGCCTGCCCGTGATTGAAGTATTGTGTTAATAATTTTATATATTCCATATGTTTGAATTTGTCTTTTCCTTGTAGCAGGAGGTGTGGACTCTTCTTGGCCAAGTATTCTGTTGTAGAAGGATGGGTGAATTCCCTTCTAGCAGGTAATTGTGTTATAGGAAGTTGTTCTACTCCTGGCAAGTGATCTGCAAAGTATATCTCGCTCTAGAGAAGTGTTGTGTGTGTTACCTTGGTCTAGAGGAGACTCATGTGGTATCGTTTTCTTGCCTTGCCTTTGGGGGAGTGTTGAAAGTTTGCCCACCTTAGGAAGTGCTGTGTATATGTTATATTCCATAAGTTTGGAACTGATATTCTCTCCCTGGGAAAGTGACGGTACATACCTTGGTCCAGGGGAGATCTGAGACCTTTCATTACAGACGGGTATGCTCAAACGTGAGTCGCGTGCTCTCCATGCCACTGGAATCAAGCTATCCTGGTTGATTAGGGCTGAAAGCCCGAAACCGGTCCTAGGATGATTGTTTCCAGTCCAGGGAGGACCTGGCTTGGCAGTTCGGGCTTGACTGTTCCCATGGGGGACAGGGTCAAGACTGATTTGCATATGGCTGGGTTCAAACTGGAATGGCATGGTGAGCAAAAAAACGATGGATTTAGGCCCAGATCTCTGTACTGGGGTGAATGTATGACATTGTTCTGCATTCTGTCCATCAACTGTTTTTTTTACTTTTAGAAGTGGGCATTTCTGTGTGCTATGTGTCTGCCTGCCTGATGTGGATTGCATGTATGGCTTTGGAGTGACAGGTGCTGGTGAGGTGTGTGTAACTCCAGGAGGGGCAGGGTGAGTCAGCACTAGGCTGAATAGGGCATCTGCATTTGGAGTGGTGGGAGTAGTCCCTTGACCCTGAATAGACCTGTGCCTGCCTATGTGAATGCTGGCTCCGCCCCCCTGTAGAGTGTCTGATGGCAGAGCCCCCATCTCACAAAGGAGGGTGTGAGCGCTGTACACAAAGTGCTCCACACTCCCCAAAACCAGTTAGGACTGGTTCCCCCCAAGCCCTGTGCCAGGCCAGACAAAGAGAATGCTGGTATAAGTACAGGGTATGTGACCCCATGAAAAAGAGTTGTTCCTGTGCTTACTTGGAGCTTGCTGCTGCTGGGCTCCAGGAGGAACCACCACGAGGGACTGCCTCCCTGCTGGAGGGACCTGTGTGGTGGCCTGCCTGGGCCCAGCTGTGCCCCTTGGACTTTGATGACTCTTAGCGTCTCGTGAGCACTTTACCTTCTTTGCAAGGAAGCGAGGAGCTGGCGCCGTGCAGCGTGCTGCTGCGGTGATTGTAGAGGGAATCCCAACGTGGGGATTCACCCGAACTGTTGGTGGAAGCGGGAGCCTACTCCGCATGGTGGGTGAAATTGCAGCAGAGTGGGAGCCCTGCCAGTACTGCCGCTGCTGAGAACAGCGGGTGCCCACCCCGCACTCATGCTTATTTGAAAGGAGAGGGTGCCCACCCCGCATTTTGATGCCCATGGACAGCAAGCACATGCCGCGCTGCTCGTGCCCGGAAGGTGGAGCGGGTGCCCAGCCCGCACTGATGGTTATTTGAGAGCGGGTGTCCACCCACTTTTGCGTGCTCTTTGGCGGGTGTCCACCATGCTTTTGGTTTTAGTTACGGGCAGGTGCCCACCCCGCACTGAGGAGCCGCTGAGAAAAGGTGCCGCCGGGCCGCTGCCAGCGTGACCCGGAAGTCAGGCAAAACTGCCTGGTTGTGGGAGGGGCCAAGGAGAAGTGGGCCGGAAGAGAAGAGCCATCCGGAAGACAGGCAGACTTGTGCCTGTGGTCCAGGAAGCACCGAACCAGAAGACCCAGGCGGAAGCCCACACCGCGCTGGGACGTGCGCAGAAGAAAGATGGAGCCTCAAGGGCTCCCAGTGCAGAGACCTTCCCCCCCCCCACCCCCCACCCATGGGAGAAGTCCCAGCAGAAGGCTGCGTGCCTCAGAAGGAGAGTTCAGTAAGTGGGGGCTGAATCCAGATTGTTGCAGGTGTTGTGAGTGGCACCAGACGAGCACTGGTGGGTGGGGCTGCCCCGAGGCACATTGTCGGTGCCTGGAGCCGTGTGGATACTCCCTAGGGCCCCGAGGTGCCCGTGCTGATTTCCTTCTTGGGGGCCCTTGTTGTAGAAGTCTCAGAGTGGGACTGAGAGGCCGTTGTGGCCAGTGCCCTCATTGATCTTCACAGCTGCACCGCAGTTGCGGGCAGCTGCAATGGGGGGGTCATACATTGGATGTCCCAGTGGGGACCCCGGAGGCACAGTTGGTGCCAGTGACATTTATCTTTGGACAATCTCATGTTAGAGTTCCAGTGGGGGCTCAGGAGGCCCGGCAGTGCCAGGGCTCATTTCCACAGCTGCCCCGCCAGACAGTGGGCAGCTGCAACATTTTGGGGTATTTTGTTGGTGAGGAGACAGGGGGTGAGTTACACCCCATGCCCCAGCGCATTTGCGCAGTAGTTTCACTGCACTGGCAGTTATGCCCTGACTTTCTGGACAGAGGGCATTGGGGCCCCCCTTTAGAGGCCAGTTGGCCTGGGGTCCTACTGTGTTTTAGGCTAATGTGATTTATGCCTACTGTTATTGCCTCAAGATGATACTTATTGCGTAATGTGTTTATGCTTATGAGGTTATTGCATAATGTATTTATGCTAATGATGTTTGGGCCCGATGTGTTTATGCCTAATGTCATGCTATGATATTTTAGGATGGTGTCTAACGCTAATGTAATAATGCTGAGGCCATTATGGTACCAGTAGTTACTGGTTGTGTTTTACATTTGCTACTTGTGCTTTGTGACGGTTCTGACAGGGGCCCGATTGGCCGTGTCTTGTATATAATCCCCTGTGAATATTGCCTAGTGACAGTTGGCACAGTGTATATGTGTGATTATGATCTAATGTGTTACTGATAATACAAAGGCTATTTTTTTTAAATAACTTTGTGTGGAGTTTCTTTTGAGGTGTGTGTGAGTGTGTTTCGCAAATGCTTTACACATTTCCTCTGGGATAAACCTGACTGCTCGTGCCAAGCTACCAAGGGGGAGAGCAGGGTTATCTTCAGCGTGTAACTCCAGGGCCGGCTTTAGGGCAGTGCGACCGGTGCCACCGCACCGGGTGCTGGCTTCCTGGGGGCGCCATGTTTGAAAGTTTATTATGCTTTTGAAGCACCTGCTGCAGCGTTTCTTTCCCCCAGGCAATTACCAGGCCTCACATAAATGTCAAGATAACTTGTGTGATTAATTATCTCCCTGGAGAGAGGTCAGCATTTTATATAGTTGAGGTTTTGACTTAGGTGAAGTTAGTGCAGAGGGTTAATATGTCTGCTGCAAAGGACGTGTACCAAGTGGATTACAGAGTGCATATAATGTAAACAGATCATCAGCAGGTTACTGCTTTCAAAAGAGGCATCCTTTTGTTACTTGCAATTTAGAACTTAAAGTCCTAATATAGAATAGTGAGCTCTTAACTTTCATCCTAGAACTGCATACACACTGCAAAGTATACATTATTAGAACACTGATTATGTTGCAAAAAGGGTTAATTTGGCTAGAAATCGATTATTATTAAAGAAAACTCCCAACTATGCTGTTTCTTTTTCGACTCTGAGTTTGTGCTTCTCCACACCAAGCACTCTTAAACTATACTGCCTACCAGTATGGATGACGTGACTCCTACACTTTTAGTCCTTTGGCTTATGTAACATTTCCTATACACTGATTTACACAGTATGATTGATTGTCTCTGTGTAATGTGCGTGTGACACCCTACACCAGTATGAGTGGCGCTATATAACTAATTCAATGCATCTGAGAGAGTGTGGTTATGGAGACTTGGTCACTGTTTTTTTTTTTTTTTTTAAAAGTCCTTTATTACATTATTTCAAAATAAACAGCTTCCAGCCTACAACCCCACGGGCTGGCCGCGCAGTAGTAACACACGCATTGCTTCGTATAGCATACAGCCCAATGCCGTCAACCCGGGGGTACGGCGGCGCGATAAAGTGCAGATGTCTCACAGTTTCAGAGAGGATAGTGAAGGACTCATTTTCAATTTTGACTAGAAACCAGAACATGTTGCGAGGATAGCGCCAGTGAGCCCCGCAACGAACACCCCCCCACCCGCCCCCCCAAGTCTACCCAATCAAAGGTCACATTGTTGAGCACAGTGAGTCCTCCCCTATACCAGGGGATGCCGCTATAGCGCCCCCCCTGCAGCCCCGGGGGCCACAGGGACGCCGGGTTCGTCACACCTCTCCTGAGCTGTATTGCGTAGTGGACGGAGGCTCGCAAATGCCTCCCCTGAAATCATTCCAATGGGACCACACTTCCACCCACTTCCGGGGGCACCCCCTCGCCACATACACAGTTTTTTCCTGTATCATACAAACTTGGTCACTGTTAAAGGGTGCTAGTGAGAGAATCCATGGTGGAGGTGGTCATTGGTGGGGCGCCAACAAACATTGTCACACAGGGCACCACTAGCACTAAAGCCGGCCCTGTGTAACTCCCTTGCCCTGACTAGAGTGGTGGTTTCTGCCTGGCTTAGATGCAAGCCCTAGCCAACCAGAAATCCCATTTCTAACATTGGTTGTCAGTGGTGAGGATAGGACTTGCGTTTGCGCAGTACCACAGCGACAACTGGTTGCACTAAAAACTCTACATTTAGAGAATCACATGTTCGGGAGCTTATTTTCCTAATTTTGTTTTTTCCTTAAAAGTGTCATTTTAAAAGCGTGTACTCTTGCTTCAGATCTTACGCCTAGGAGTCTTGTGTTGCACTGTGGGTTGTGTTTCTTGCCAAAAATGGAATCTGCCTTTATTGCACGAGATCTGTTTGAATACAGTATGTTGGAGTTAAGGGGGTTCTGTGACGAGAGAGAAATAGCAGTAAGTGAGTCAGACACCCAGCTAAGCATCCAGAAAATGCTGATCCAACGGCAAGAGGATGAATGGAGACTTGAGCACTCTGAGTTGGAGAGGGCCCGGGCCCCACATCAAGAGGGTGGTGGGTCTGAGATTGGCCCTGAAGAGTCTGAAGAAGAGGAAGAAAATGACAGGGCAGGGACGTCAGTAGATAGTGAGGACCCCATAGATAGGGAGTACCTTGCTGGGTCCAGTGCCAGGGGCAGTGCCCCATCCCTTTCCCTGTCCCCAGAGGAGTAGGTAGATAGAAGGGAAGAAAGGGAGCATCAGCTGGCTTTGGACATGCTCCAGTCAGAGTATGCCACGGAGATAGTGCCGCTGGGTTTGGAGGAGAAAATGACCTTGTTGGACCAGGAGTTGAGACTCAAGGAGTTGGCTCTTGAGGACAAAAAGCTAGAGATCGAAAGGGTCCTAGCGCAGGAGAGGATGGCAGAGGCAGAGAAGGCCTTCGCCAGAAAGAAACTATCTCTGGAGGTTAGGTTATCCCCTGAGTGCAGTTTCAGTTGTCTGGATTCACCAGTGAGGGTGGGGTCCAGTGGTGGCAGCAATATGGAGTCCAGTGCAGGAAGTCCCAATCCCAGATCCCAGAGCGTGGTACCTAGTTCCCAGGAAGAGGGTGTCACACCTGAAGGGTACAGGTTGAGGTTCAGGGGCAGTAGGAAACTGTCTCACCAGTCTTGGGGGGAGTTGGTAGATGAATGTTGTGATGTACTGAAAGGTTGGGTGATGAGTAGCACGGCAAATGATTTTGATGGGCTGTTCAATCTGGTTGTCAGAGAGCACATGTTCAGTAATTGTTTTCCGGGGTTATGCCAACACCTGTTGGAGTGTGAGTTCTCTGATCCAGGGGAGCTTGCATGGGAGGCAGACCTCTGGCTGTGTGATGGAGGGTCTGAAGTGGCATTGGGGAGGGATCCCAAAAGAAGTGGCTCAGGTATCTTCCGGTCCTGTGTGGTGGAAGAGGTTCAGAGTAGCCAAGCTAGGTCCCGGTGTAGTGGGAGGGGTATAGGGGCTCACGTCCTGTCTCAGTGAAGAAGGAGTGAGTGTGGGACTGTGTATCCCAAGGTGCCCGAAACCCAGTCTCAGGGCCTGGAGGGTTCCCTAAGGGAACACCAGATTGGGGGCCTAGGCTGTACTAGTAGGACATTTGAGGGGGATCTCCAAGTATCAGGAGAACCTGGAGCATTTGTAAACGGAGCTCCAGTGGTTGTGGTGTCTGGTGGTGCCGCTCCAGTTGGGAGGGTACAGAAGTCAAGATTGAACGGTGAGAGGGGGATGTGTTCCCCAGGAGGGAGAACCAGTGGGTCAGGGACCAGCCAGAAGAGCTGAGTCTCCCAGGAGTGATCATGATGAAGCCACTTCTGTCCTGGGGGATCTTTGCGCGCTGTCAGATGGACAGGGGTCAGAGTTCTGCGCCAGGCAGACTGTCACATGACACATGAGTCATGTGTTACCCTCGGGGGGGATACTGTGTGAGTCCCAAGAAGTCCTGGTGTGCCAGGCAAGTGTTCAAAGGCAGGGTTTAGTCCCTGGGTTGAGAGGCCAGGTTCAGGTTCTGCCTGACCTGGAGGGAAGTACATCTGTAATCAGTGATCTGACCAGGAGGATACTGTGTGAGTCCCAAGAAGTCCTGGTGCACCAGGCAAGTGCTCAGCCGTGGGGTTCAGCCCCAAGGTTGGGAGGCCAGGTTCAGGTTCTGCCTATGTAACAAGTGTCCTGACGGGTTTGGCTTCCAGGGGTAAGACTCCAGGTGGGAGGGTGCAGTACTCTGGAAGGGGGTGCAGAGGGAGGGAGTCCTCACCTCTGACCCCGGTGCAACCTGAGGGTTTAGACCAGTTGCTGGAGAGAGGTCCTGAACTGGTGAGAGAGTTGTGTTCTGAGGGTGCCTCTCCAAGGAGGAGAGTGCGGAACCCTAGAAGGAGGGGTAGGGGGAGGAGAGCCTGTCTCGTGACCTCTGGTCAGCCTGAGGGTGCGGATCCTAGGCTGGAGGATCAATGGCAGTTTAGAACTGCCCTGATGAGGGGTAGAGTTGAGAATGGGTATTATGTGCCTGGGGCTACCACCCCCCCACTCTGTGAGATGGCAAGGACCAGATACATCTGGATGGCCTAGGGCCTGGTCCTGGCCGAGGTCAAAGAGGGAGTACCAGTGGGGTAGCTTATTTGGTCCTGGGAGCTTTGACAGAGAGAACCACATGGGTTCAGAATGGCGTAGAACTGGCGTATGCCCCTTCAGTTGCAGGCCCGCGTCCCTGTTCTATCGCCTAAGGCAGGGAAGCCCATCAAGGTGGTGATTGGTCTACCCTGCGTTTTGGCTGGAAGGGGGTTGTGTTGGATTTTGCCCTTTTGCAGGGTCATGCCTAAACTTTTTGCCTTTCTCCTAGCCTTTTTTCTGACATGGTGTTGGTGGTTTTTAGACTCTGGGCACTTTAACACTGCTGTCCAGTGTAAAGTGTGGGTGCTTTCTGGGATAAACATGGTAAGGTTGGGCTACACCTATTTGGCCTATTTAATTTACCTGTCAGTCCCTTGTAAAGCGGTATCTCATATACCCAGGGCTGGTAAATTAAATGCTACTGTTGGGCTTGCAGCGCTGATTGCCACACCCACCAAAGTAGCCTTTCAAACATGTCTCAGGCCTCTGCCATTGCAGGGCCTGTGCGCGCAGTGTTAGTACCACTGTGACGTGGCACCTAAAGTGTGTACCATGTCTGTGACCCCCCTTTTACTGCATGTCAGTCACCCCTAAGGTAGGCCCTAGCTAGCCCTATGGGCAGGGTGTATTGTAGGTAAAAGGTAGGACATGTACCTTAAGTGTACGACATATCCTGCTAGTGGCAAACAGCCATTTTGGTTTCTCACTACTGTGAGGCTGCCCTACCATGGAAATGCATTGGGGATTCCAGCTGCTGCTGGGCTCCAGGAGGAACCGCCATGAGGGACTTCATCCCTGCTGGAGGGCCCTGTGTACTGGCCTGCCTGGGCCCAGCTGAAGCTGTGCCCCTTGGACTTTTAGTGCCTAGTGATCGCTTTACCTTCTTTGCCAGGAAGCAAGGAGCTGGCGTCGTGCAGCGCGCTGCTGCGATGATTGTAGAGGAAATCCCGACATGGGGATTCCCCCGAGCTGCTGGAGGAAGGGGAGCCTACCCCGCATGGTGGGTGCCCTTGCAGCAGAGCGAGAGTCCACCCTGCACTGCTGCTGCTGAGAATAGCGGGTGTCCACCCCGCTCTCATGCTTATTTGAAAGGAGCGGGTTCCCACCCTGCATTTTGATGCCCGTGGAGAGGGAGCGCATGCCACGTTGCTTGTGCCCGGAAGGTGAAGCAGGTGCCCACCCCGCACTGGTAGTTATTTGAGAGCGAGTGCCCACCCCGCATTTGCGTGCTCTTTGGCGGGTGCCCACCCCACTTTTGGTTTTAGTTATGGGCGGGTGCTGTGAGGCTGCCCTCCCATGGAAATGCATTAGGGATTCCCTGATAAGTGTTTCAGTGGTAATTCCTGATTTGAGAGGAGCAGCGTGGTCAAGTTTGGTATGTTTGAAATAGTAATAATAAATGCTACGCAATGGTGTGCGCAGATTTATTATAACTATTTTGGAAATGCCACTTTTAGAAGTGGGCATTTCTGTGTGCTATGTGTCTGCCTGCCTGATGTGGATTGTATATCTGGCTTTGGAGTGACAGGGGCTGGTGAGGTGTGTGTGGCTCCAGGAGGGGCAGGGTGAGTCAGCGCTAGGCTGAATAGGGCATCTGCATTTGGAGTAGTGGGAGCAGTCCCCTGACCCTGAATAGACCTGTGCCTGCCTATGTGAATGCTGGCTCTATCCCCCCTGTGGTGTGCCTGATAGCAGAGCCCCATCTCACAAAGGTGGGTGTGAGCACTGTACACAAAGTGCTCCACACTCCCCAGAGCCAGTTATGACTGCTTCCCCCAAGCCCTGTGCCAGGGCAGACAAAGAGAATGCTGGTATAAGTACAGGGGCTGTGACCCCATTAAAAAGAGTTGTTCCTGTGCTTACTGGGGGCTTGCTGCTGCTGGGCTCCAGAAGGAACCGCTACGAGGGACTTCCTCCCTGCTGGAGGGCCCTGTGTGCTGGCCTGCCTGGGCCCAGCTGAAGCTGTGCCCCTTGGACTTTGAGGACTTTTAGCGCCTTGTGAGCGCTTCACCTTCTTTGCCAGGAAGCAAGGAGCTGGCGTCGTGCAGAGCGCTGCTGCGATGATTGTAGAGGGAATCCCGACATGGGGATTCCCTGAGCTGCTGGAGGAAGTGGGAGTCTACCCCGCATGGTGGGTGCACTTGCAGCAGAGCGAGAGCCCACCCTGCACTGCCGCTGCTGAGAACAGCGTGTGCCCACCCCGCTCTCATGCTTATTTGAAAGGAGCAGGTTCCCACCCTGCGTTTTGCTGCCCATGGAGAGGGAGCGCATGCCACGTTGCTTGTGCCCGGAAGGTGAAGCGGGTGCCCGCCCTGCACTGGTAGTTATTTGAGAGCGGGTGCCCACCCCGCATTTGCGTGCTCTTTTGTGGGTGCCCACCCCACTTTTGGTTTTAGTTATGGGCGGGTGCCCACCCCGCACTGAGGAGCCGCTGAGAAAAGGAGTCACCGGGCCGCTGCCAGCACGAACCGGAAGTCAGACAAAACTGCCTTGTTGTGGGCGGGGCCAAGGAGAAGCAGGGCCAGAAGAGAAGAACTAGCCGGAAGACAGGCAGACTTGAGCCCGTGGTCCAGGAAGTGCCAAACCAGAAGACCCTGGCAGAAGCCCAGACCGCACTGGGACGTGCGCAGAAGAAAGACGGAGCCTCGCGGGCTCCCAGTGCAGAGATGTTCCCCCCTCCCCGCGAGAGAAGTCCAGACAGAGGGCTGTGTGCCCCAGAAGGAGAGTCCGGTGAGTGGGGGCTGAATCCAGATTGTTGCAGGTGCCGTGAGTGGCACCAGAAGAGCCCCGTTGGGTGGGGCTGCTCTGAGGCACATTGTCAGTGTCTGGAACCTCATGGATGCTCCCTAGGGCCCCGAGGTGCCCGTGCTGATTTTCTTCTTGGGCGGTACAAAAGGGGGTGGTGATGGACGGAGCATCAGAACCAATCAAACACTCACACCCAGTCAACAGATCTGGGTTTGATCCATCACCGTTCTTTAGCCCACTCTGCCACCCCAGTTCAGACATGGCCATATGCAAATCAGTCTGACCCTGTGCTTCATGGGAACAGTCCAGCCCGAACTGCCAAGCCATGCCTTCCCTGGACCGGAAACAAGCTTTCTAGGACCGGTTTCTGGCATTTCAGCCGTCTTCAGACAGGCTTGCTTGAATCCAGTGGCAAAGTGAGCAAGGGACTCACGTCTGAGCATACCCTGCCAACTTATGGCGAACAAAGCGGTACAAAAGGGGGTAATGATGGACGGAGCATCAGAACCAATCAAACACTCACACCCAGTCAACAGATCTGGGTTTGATCCATCACCGTTCTTTAGCCCACTCTGCCACCCCAGTTCAGACATGGCCATATGCAAATCAGTCTGACCCTGTGCCTCATGGGAACAGTCCAGCCCGAACTGCCAAGAACATGTGTCCACAACACAAAGCAAGTTTCTTAGAATCTTCAGCCTTCACTCGAGGACACCGGCGTGGGGGGGCTGTGGACGAGAGAATCTTTACATTCTATGACGTTTGGGAAATAAGACTCCGGATTAAGCGCGTTGATACAGATTACCCCTTAGAGAGATATAACCCACGCCGGAGGATAGTGTGGGTCAGAATTATCACCACACGCTAACAGTTACAAAGAAAAGCCAATCGAGCCTTGAAAAAGTTGCATGTACATTTAACAAGAGGCGACGAAACACGTGTTGGCTTTGGGCTTTCGACCAGTAATAGTATTGAAATAAAAGAAGAATCAACAAAAGAATTAAAGATTGAAGAGTCTAAGAAACTTGCTTTGTGTTGTGGGCATATGTTCTTGTTTACTTACTTTGCTACTGCGGTCACATTGTTATCAACTTGATTTTCACGAGTGCTAAGGAATTTTGTAAATATTTTGGTTGCAGCTTATGCCGCAGAATTAGGAGAGGTGGTTGGTTCTCTCCTCCTTGCAGCACCGTATAACACTTTTTTCAATAAGGTTAATTTAGCAAATATTTCCAGCAGCGCCTTCCCTATGCCCAATACCACTATTCTCCTGTGTCTTATATTTTAGGATAGTGTCCAACGCTAAGTCATAATGCTGAGGTCATTATGGTACCAGTAGTTACTGGTGTGTTTTACATTTGCTACTTGTGCTTTGTGATGGTTCTGACAGGGCCCGATTAGCCCTGTCTCGTATATAATCCCCTGTGAATATTGCCTAGTGCCAGTTGGCACAGCGTATATGTGTGATTATGATCTAATGTGTTTATGATAATACAAAGGCTATATTTCTTTAAATAACCTTGTGTCTAGTTTCTTTTGTGGTGTGCCTAGTGTGTTTCTGCTGTGTGAGTGTGTTGCGCAAACACTTCACACATTGCCTCTGGGATAAGCCTGACTGCTCGTGCCAAGCTACCAAGTGGGTGTGCTGGGGTTATCTTCAGAGTGTAACTCCCTTGCCCTGACTAGAGTGGTGGTTTCTGCCTGGCTTAGGCGCAAGTCCTAGACAACCAGAAATCCCATTTCTAACAATCACCCAAAAGAATTCATAACCTACCATGAGTTGGAAATGTGATTTAAGAGAAGCATCCACTAATCACAGTAATGCAAGGAAGGTTGGCTATCTTTCATTTGGGACACTCTCACTGAATTCCCTAGAAAAGTTAGTGACAAATCAACACTTCCCCTCACTCAAGATATGCAGGCTTTGCCTCCTTTTAATGTTCTGATGGGAAGATAAAAGGAGTTGTGAAGAAACAGCACAAAATCCTAATAGGAAACAGTAGCTGTGTCTAGGGCCATAGGGAGCTACTCGTTGAAGGTTGACAGGTCCCTGGCTGTGCTTTTCGTCCATGTGTATCTTTTTATAGGAAAAAAAATATTTTTGACCAGCAGCCTTTCGTAAGACTAGATAAAAACATAATAACATCTGATAGCAAATTCACACAATTATTATTAAAAGACCAAAATACAAAACATATGATAGGAAGATAAAAAGACAAATACGTTTAGCAGTGATGAGTAAAAGATGAGCATGCCGATGAGCTCTTTTAGGGAAGGAAAAGTCTTAAGCGGGTGAGTGGGCGAAGTGTATTTGGTCAGCAAAACAGTTGCAAAGAAGGGAGATGAGGGAACACTAATCAATGTTTTTGGTTTATATATTGAGGATGAGAAATACATCTATAAAGAAATAGAAGAATAAATAAGAGTTCAAGATAGATATTTGCATCAATAATACTGGATCGGAGAGTACAACAGAATGTATTCCCTTGCGACATTTCTACCTGACTGCTTCTTTCCCGTGGAATTCTGGAGCCACTGGCTCAATAACATCACTGGTGTCTACCCCACTGCTGACTTCATTTTCAGCCACTGCCGTCATCGCACACCGTTTGTGTCGGGACCAATAAGACGATTTTAAGAAGAAAAATGGAGAGCGTCGCCTTCCATAGGTATCTGGGTGTAAAATTATGTATGCATTACATTCAGCGTTCTGTATTTGGATTCGCATAATGCATTTCAGAACTCTCCACTACACCAAGATCTTCAAATGTAAAGATGAGAGAAACAGGGGAAAAACCAATATAATGTAATTCGGGTGACCATCTCCCTCCAGGTCATTACGGATAATGTTTACAGACCTGCAATGTTGTGTGCCGAATGGAATCTAGGTGTTGTAAACTTGCTTTGATTCCATTGATGTACTTGGACTAACACCTCTGAAATCAATGATTTGTAGATGAAAAGTGTAGGTCTGGCTACATTGTCCGCAATGACCTGGACTGAGGTGTTACTCCATATGCAATGAGGCATTCCTTAGAGGCATGCTACAAGGTAGCCTATACATTACCACATTTTGACATCACATCTCAATATGTGCTGGTAATCTCAATATAAAGCATTTTAACATTTAAGAAAGAGATATTATATCACTTATTGCATCACATATGAACCAAAAATTCAAATTATTAACAAAAAGTTGAGAAGAATTACCTTTGAAAATCATCAAATGTGCCTACTTCTCAAGATCTATTACAATTTAACAGTACAAATGGCACACACAATATTAATATTTTACAATTATTGTCATTATCTCAAAAATAGTCCAACATTAACATAGCCGTTAGTACAACTATCGGTACTAGACATACAACAGACATTGAATTACAACAGGAACATGAGTTAAATGTCTCTTAGAAAAAAAATTGTGACTTATAAGTATGAATGTGCAAAATGTGAATCTGGCAAAAACAGAAGAGGATAGGGCTTTGCAGACTGTAGGAACACCTTCTATCTGATGCTCAAGTCCTTACGTGGGATGCAATAGCTTGGAAATCATGCAATGCAAATCCAGTGTAAAGTACCATCCTCTGTTGAAATCTGTTTATTACATTTTCAGGACAAACAAGTATTCCACAAAGATGGTAGAGTCAAATCACCGATAATTAAAAATAATACATTCCATTTTCAAACAAGAATACTAATCAGTGCAAATCTATATTTCTGTAGACCAGTTACAAAGAAACATTACTTAAGTGAGGTACTATGACTTGGTATAATTAGAAACCTCAGCAACTATATCCTTACCATGTATATGTCCACACAGTCCATTAACTAAGGTCGAACCAGTCAGTTAAGCAACCAACACCTCTTTCGGCAACCCAGAATCTCAGAATAGTAGTCGACAACCAACTGACCTAGGACCAGCCAAGTGAATGCTGTATCCGTCTCCTGCTTCCCCACACTCAAGATGCTCAAGAAGATTTAAAAATGGCTTCACATCAACACTCGTAGAACCGTCACCCAAGCCATCATCATTAGCAAGCTGGATTATGCCAAAGCACTCTATACTGGAATCAGCACGCAACTAACTAAAAGACTCCAGACCATACAAAACTCTGCTCAACCTCTCACCCCACATTCATATCACCTCACAAGTCAAAGTTACATTGGCTCCCAATCCACAAACAAGCACCCTTCAAACGTCTCACACACATATAGAAAGCCTTACACAATATTGACCCCATGTACCTCACCAACCGCATAAACTTCCAGAAACCTACTAGACACCTCCGCTTATCCAGACTCCTACTCGAATACAACTCTTGCATATGCAGTACTAGATCTGGTGGTTGTGTCTTTTCCTACATCGCTCCAAAAGCCTGGAACAACCTGCCCCTGCACATTAGAGCCTTCTCCTCAGAGCTCACCAGATCTCCTTTTGAATTCATAGTTGATCATTCACCTTATAGATTGCATGCTCATAAGAAGTTTTCACTATATTGGCATCAGTCCATAGTGACAATGTTGAAGGGGTGACAGTTTTCCAGTGCCTCGGTAACAATGCTCTGCTGACAGCAATAGCAGAGTATAACTACCTTTTATTTGTGACTAGTGATTCCAACAAGAACCTGTGAATCATGGAGGAGGGCCTGTTCTAGAGATGGCTGTTGGCACAGATCACTTATGCCTTTCAGCTGACGCCACACAGGATGTAACATTGAGAACAACCATATCTGCCATGTCACCTCCAGGTTGATCTCCAACGCATTGTTTGGGAGCAGGTTTCTCTCACTATAGCTTATATAAAAACCAATGCCAATCAGGAAGAATCTTAAAACAGCTAATTTTCAATTGTGCCTCCCAGAGACTGCTGGTACAATCAAACAAAATTTCAGACTACTATGCCTCATTATAATTTTCTGGAGATATGGTTTCCATTTGGTGCAAAAAAATAAAAGTAGGTTTAGAGTATATTACATCAATCAATGTTTAGTTAAGGTCTTTTTGTAGCTTCCCCATTTCTCTAAATATACATGAAAAGTGGATTTATCCTCAGCTGTTAGCTGGCCATTCAGCCTTGCATGTAGGCAGTGTTTGAGTGGTAGGTATTCCAAGACCTTCCAGATACAATTCTGCACATAAGGCTGAGAATGTTTTCAAAGCTCCAACCAAAAAATATACCCAACAAAATGAATGCCTTTCTGCAATCATTGCAGCAATCAAGCTCTTTGTCAGCCAACCCTGGATCTTTGTATTGTTCCAGAAGGTGCTTGTGTTAGAGTGAAAATACAGATTTTTCTGATGGAGACAAAACTACTGTGAGAAGCTGGCCTGGTATATGATGTCCACTAATGTAAGTGGGCACACCAGACAACCTTTATTGTGATTTAAGAGGTCTCAGACAACCTTAGAAAGCTATCCAAGTGGTAGCTGTGGAGAGCAGCCTTCAAGCTTAGTCTTGAAGGAGTGTAAAGCAGCTTGTTTTACCAGAATGCAATCTTATAGTATAGATGAAATGAAAAAGAACCACACAAAGTATTTTTTTTAAATATTTATTTATTATATAACACTACGGTAACTCCTACACGGAGATAGACACAAAGCACACAATACTATGGCAAAGAAATCACAGTAAATAGCACTAATATACAGTGAGCCCCGGGGGGGGGACCAAACCATATACTAAGAAAGTCGTATAAGTACCATGACTCAAGTCAGGACAATGTTGAGAGGATGTGGAATTGCTGGGAACCCACAGAAACAGCCAAGCTAAGTAGATAGGGACTCCACGGAGAGAGTGTGCAGTGTGTGATCACGACCGCGTGCTCTGTACAAGTCTATGTGCAAGTTGTGGTTGGAATTTTAAAGATTAGAGACCATTCCCAGAGGACCCTGAAGAAACCCCATGGAAGACAGAAGTGTTGGAAAGCCACCCCACCCGTAGATACCGTGGTACCCAAATCACCTATGCCAAGGAAGCTGGGTGCGTAGGTGTGAAGCGGGGTCGGAAACCGCCATCGAACCTAATGGAGGACTTCAAGAAAGTGCCGCTGCTGTAAGGGGGGACAGTATCTGGAGGAATCCAAACATGGATTCTTGACGAGGAGTATCTAAAGCAGCGGGGACAGTGTCTATGTCACTAAGGAGTGACCAGGAGACTTGGAAGAAGGATGCCCTCCGATGTTTGGTGCTTCACGAAGGATGGCGGTGATATTGACTCTGCAGCTGTGAGACCAGGCGATGCTGAGGGCAACCAGGACCCGGATACGGGCTGTACCACAAAGGATGTGGAGTGCTGAGGGGTGAGTGTCGGGTGGGAGCACCAACAAGCCTTGCCAAATGCAACCCACGCGGGAAATCAAGTATCTGCATGTTTGGGGCCAACCAATTCCTGGAGTCTTACCACAAGCACAGGAGTCAGGGTAGGCCCCAAGCAATGAGGGGAACCCAAGGAAAACAAAGATGACCCTCAATTGAACCCATAGGCCGAGGGCACAGAGATCGCTAGAGAACCTCTAGCAGCTCACCAAAAGGAGCAGGCCACGGTACCCAGGAGGCGATGTGGCTGAAGATCTTGGTGGAAGAAGTTGCCAGAGGTTGGGGCTACTTGGAGCCCAATGTGCTTGGTGAGAGGGCAGCTCGGGCCTCGGGAGACATAGATAACCACCACCTGTGTTGTTGAACCCATCGGAGTTTGAAGGAGCTCGGGATCAGCAGACCTGTCAGCAGTGTTGAGGTGCCTGCGAATGCAGGGAAGTGACACCTTCACTTCAAGGGAGATTATCTTCAAGTGTCTTGGATGCTCCAGAGGCCCTGCATGGATTCTGTATGGTGCACAGGCATAGACGAGGCAGCAAACTGAAAGGAAGACGTAGTAAGGCCCAAACAAAGTCCAGCGAAGTTCAGAGGGTACAGAGGGTAGAAGTGCAGTGGTTTCAGTTCAGAATCTTGTCCATGACGAATCTTGGGACTCTTGGGACCTACACCCAGGTAAGCCCTTAAGTACCCAAAGGAGAGGGTTAGGAAGATTCAGGGGGCCCTCCCAGGGGAGAGTCTGGATAGGGGGGACGTTACTCCCATGTCCTTTGTCCAGTTTTGCACCAGAGCGGGAGCCAACGGCTCTCAGGACTGGTTTTAACTGGACTATGCACAGGGACACCAAATGTGCCCCTCATGCAGACTTCTAGGTGCTAGCAAGCGCACCAACCTAGCCCTAATACACTAAATCCTGACTGGGAGGTGGTCACACCTCCCTGTGACAGGATGCTTATTGTTCTTCCTGCCCTTGCTCCAGCTTGGCTCAGCAGCAGGAGAGAGAAATGTGTCTCTGGTCGACAGCAACCATTTTGTGCTGTCTGGGACTAGAAGGCTGGTACTGGGAACACTGAGAGCCTAACGGAGGGCTCTTCAAGTGATTGGAATCATACTTCCAACGTCTAAGCTTTCTATTGTGTGTGGTTATCTAGGCAGGAAAATTCCAACTTTCTAAAAGTGGCCTTTTTCAAAACTCTAATTTAAAATCTGACTTCACCATAAGTTAGGATATTTCATTACTATACCAAAGCCACAAAACATGAATCTCTTACTTGCTCCCATTTGGAAATTACAGCCTAATAAATGTACTAAGGTAAAACCAATGTTATCCTAGGGGAGAGGTTGGCCTCGCCATAGTGATAAACATATTTATGAGTACCAGGACATCTAAAACTTAAAAGTGCATGTCCAACTTTTTAAATCCACTGCATCCTGCACTCTGAGCTGCCCAGAGCTTTCCCAAGGGGGTGACTTATATGTATAAAAAAAGAAGGTTTGGGCGTGGCAAAAGGTTTATTTTGCCTTGTAGAAATTCAAGTTTAAAATCTGCGCATATAGGCTGCAATGGCAGGCCTGAGACATGCCTAAATAGCTACTTAAGTGGGTAGCAGAATAGGTGCTGCAGGTCCACTTGTACCATTTAATTTACAGGCCCTGGGTATATATAGTACCCTATACTAGGAACATATAAGTAAATTAAATATGCTGTTAAAAATTGGGTCTCTAGTTGACAGAGGTATGCACCCTGTCCTAAATTAACCTGTGCTCACCCTCTGCTAGTTTGGCACACAACAGACCGGATTAATTTAAGAGGTAATTTGTAAAGTATTTGTGAAACACATCAAACAGTAACATAGTGAAAACAAAACACAAAAATAACCCACACCAGGTTAAAAACGAGAGCTTAATTAATGAGCAGAACAAGACAAAAACAACAAACATCCAATATGTAGAACCAGGGATATGAATGTTTAAAGAATATATTAAAACATAGTGCTAGAAAGCATCAACCAGGGTTATCTGATCATGCTACTCTGTGGCAAATCCAAAAGTTCAGGCCAACAGCGATGCAGAGCGGGTTAGATACAGGGACCAGCCTTGACCCACTGAAACAGTACCTTGGTTCGGGGGTTGCGTCAATATCAAGGACGCGGTGCAAAGAACACAGGAGGCAATGCGTCGGTTAAGATCCTTAGGAGGTAGGTTGCCTGCCGGTAACTGGAGGCAAGCTGCTGTGTAGTTCGCGATGCAAGGTCTCCAGTAATCGGAGCAGCTACGATGCATCGAGGTCAAGGGTGAGCGATACATGGATTGTGGATTTTATGGCACTTTAGACCCTCTTCCAAGGGCCAGGGAGTGGATTGGTACCACTTGGTATTGGATTCTCAGCTTAACTGGCTTTCCCTGATTGATTAAAACATTCTGTACTTTAACAGAGTAGTGCACAGAGTAGGCGACTTGTTGCAACATTTGGGTCGCAGTCATACCGAGCCGATTACTGCCATATATAAAGATAAATGTATCCCAACTGTCAGTTTTCGGTGTGAGATTTGGTGATATATGCTCTGTACTTCCATCCAGAGACAAAAATAAATTCTAAAGGCGTCTAGTAGAGGTGCCCCAATGTACTCCTTCTGAAATTGTCCACAAGGAATAAGGCTTGGGTTATAGTTCTGATTGTATTTGTGTCCGTCCGCTGCTCTTGTGGCACTCAGTATGGTTGAAAGAGGAACTTGATTTCAACAAACTGATCTTAAGGGATTGTTTGGGGGTGGATTGCATGCTTTATTTTCCTTGGCTGCACTATATCTTTGGCACACTGAGAGACCTCTAAAGACCTTTACTTTTTCTCAATCCAGCCATTACCACCAATAATGACATTTTGTGGGTCAGATACGCCTTCCTTGTCAAGGTTAGAGCAGAAAGGGAAGTCCATTCTGTGGCAAAGCGCTCAATGACTCATTACCATATGATCAAATCAACGAAAAATCGGGAATTTTACTTGACTACAGACATGCCCTGCTACCACAGAAGACTTTTAACTCATTTTAGGTTGAATTTGTTTCCTCAGCTTTTGTTTGGTTACACTTAGTGGAATAATGCCTTTGAGCTCCCTGTATGCGAATGTGATATGGTCTCTAGCCGGGAATACTTTGCACATTGTTTTTATTAGCCCCAGATTCAATACTTTTCGAGGCAAATTCATTCGCCCACTTCTGAAGCCATTGATTTTTAGATAAGTACATCTAGCGTTATTGTTTCTACATGCTTTACCTACTGCAACTGTCTGTTTTTATCTATCATGGTTTTTATCTGGAGTTTTACATTATAGTTTTTGAGATGTATTGGACATCTTTCACCTGGAATTTTAAAATCATTATTTTATGATGTATGTATTCAATGTACTTTTATGATATGCTTTTAGCAAATTGAATAAAGAAATACTTGACTTGAACAAAACAAGACCAGAAGAGCAAAAATCCAATATGGAGAACCGGAGTTTTGAGTTTTTAAATAATAGCTGAAATATAGTCCATAGAAACATAGAGCCCCAAGCAGAGCTATTTGGTCATGCTTGACCGAGTCAAATCTGAAAGATCCAGCCGGCCGTGATACAGCAGGGTCGGATACAGAGACCAACCTTGTCCCTCTGAAAAAGTACATTGGATGAATGGAATTCATCAAGGTTGATGCCCGATATGAGGTGCACAGGAGGCGATGTGCCGGCATTGATCCCTTTAGATGCAGGTGATGCGCTGGTTCCGATCCTCAGAGACGAGTGGTCACCAAACCCCTCTCAATTAGGGTGATGTGTTATCTTCGAGCCGCGCAGCCGGCAATGTGATGTCCTTGTCTTCAGCGGCAATGCATCGGCGTGAGATGCGTCGGTCCCAACTTGCTCAATGACAGAGATGCTTGGATTTTGCTGCCAAACTTTAGAAAATCCACCTCCAAGGGCACAGGACTGGATTGGCACCACTTGGCAGGGCAAACCCACAGTTAGCAGAGTCCCAAAAATTGCAGGAGAGTTGATGGAAATCATTGATATCCTTGGTACTTCAAAACAGGAGGCAAGCTAGCAAGCCCTTGGCGTCACTTAGGTGTTGAAGAAGTGTAGCTGCAGGTCCAGTCCTTCTCACTCCCAGGTAAGGAGGACAGCAGAGCAGGAACACCAAGCAGGAGTCCAGCAGAATCCAGCAGAGTGCTTTCAGCAGCACAGCAGTCCTTCTTCCAGGCAGAATGTCTCCTGGTCCAGAAGTGTACTGAGTTGGTGGTGTCAGGGGTCGAGTACTTTTGCCTTTGAAGTGTGGGGACTTCAAAAAGAGGCCTTTGAAGTGCACAAGGTCCCTGTCCTTCTTGCCCTCGCTCCAGACTCACTGCACGGGGTTAGGCAGCTCTTTGTTTATGGACAGGCACAGCCCTATTCAGGTCTGTACTGAATAAAGGTCTGGTGTTTGTACCAACATACTCGATCAATACCATGGAGACAGAAGTGTCCCTATTAAAGTTTAAGCGGAAACTTCGACTATGATGGTTTTTCCTCCACATTAAGCAACTGACTGACACAGCAATGCAGGCAAGCGATCAAATCTTCAAACCCAAAAGTTTGTTTATGTCCCTATATCTCACAAAACCTTGGACACATTTAAACTATTAATAAAGAAAGACTTGCAACATCTACATCATCTGCTGCATATGCGCAAAAATCTTATGGCAAAGGAATTCAGGACATTGCAGAAACATGCAGAAGACGACAGTATAACATTTCAGCCAGCAGACAAAGGTGGGGCCTGGTGGTCATGAACACACATTATTACAAGAAAAAGGTACATGACCATGTATTTGATGATCAAACCTATATTCCCTTGGAATTTGACCCTACAGTTACTTTCAGGAATACATTGATTGACATTTTAACAAAAGCAGTGGAGTTGGAATGGATTGATGACAACACAAAAAAAAATTACATCGGATTTCCCAAAACGACCGCATATAGATATGCTTCCAAAAATGCATAAAGATCCGGAGAACCCTCCTTTTAGACCCATCATGGAAGGATGTGGTTCAATACATGAGCCAGTAGGTAGAAATCGTGATCATTGTTTGTAGCGCTTGGTACAAATGTGGACATAGTACATCCAAGACACAACGGATTGTTTGAATAAGCTAATGGACATACAGGAAGTGATCAGAGAGGATACTTGGTTATGTGCCATTGATGTGGTGGCATTATATACGTCTAATCCCCACACTGAGGGTTTTGAGTTGGTTGAATGGATGTTGTTGAAAAGTAAGTATGAAGAGACCCAGAACATTTTTCTACTTGAACTATTGCATTTCAGCCAATACCACACTTACTTTTCTTGGAAAGATACTTTTTTTCTTCAATGAACAGGCACATCCATGGGTTTTCCGGGGGCACCCACGTATGCAAATATTTTCGTGGCTTAGTTTGAAGACTTTTATATTTTTCAACAAAAAGAATGGCAGGATAATCTGCTAATATACATGAGGTACATTGATGATATTTTTCTGCTGTGGAAGGGTCCGCAATAGAAACTTGAACATCTTATTGAGACTCTCAATGGACAGAATCCACGCTTAATCTTTAAAAAGTCACTTACCACTGTCACAATTTATCAGAATGAAAAGAATCACATCAGACCCAGATAAATGTCAGGAATCCATTCAAGCAACATTGCAGCAATATAAAAAACGAGGATATCCGCATGAAATTTTGGAAACTGCGCGCTTGAAGATTCAAAGCATGCAAAGCTAAGTTCTTTTAAGGAAAGCAACAAAATATTCCAATAAAAGGGAAGTCGTTGTGTTCAAGTTCTCCACTGAAACACCTGCCATCAAACAAAGTATATGATGTAGATGGGAAATAATTGAACAGGTATCAGATTTCAAGAACTTGTTTACTTCGATGCACATTATTGCGCATTCATGCTCTAAAAATCTTAAAGAATTATTGAAAAGAAGGCTTACACCTATGCATGGAGTTCACACCACAGGCATGCGGAAATGTTTTAACTGCAGTCACTGTGGAAACATGATTGGAGGCAACACGCTCACCCATCCTCACATGGGGAAAAAGATCAAATTGACTCACACATCGGACTGTAATACGGATATGGTGGTTTACGCCATCAAATGCCCATGTGGACTAGTGTATGTGTGCAGAACATCAATGAAAATCAAAACAAGCATCACAGAACACAAAAGCATGATTAGAACTGCAAGCGAAAATTCATGCTTAGCTGCACATTAGGTAGAACAAAAACACACTATACCGCAATTGAGGTTCACAATTTTGGATAAAATAGTGGCAATACCACACAGAGACACCAATCAACAGTTAGCGCTGAGGGAAACTTTTTGATAAAACGCTTGAACACTTTGATACACTTTGGCCTCAATGATAAAATTGAAATGGTTTGCTTCCTTTAACCCAGTCTGTTGTCTTGGTCAGCAGATATGTTGCGGTAAACAGCGAGTTCGACTGTTTTGTATTTTAAAATCAGTTTAGCAATCAAGGGGCAGCGGGACTGAATAACATATGATTACAGCGCTTTATTGATAATAATGCGATTTAGGGTGCTGTCCCCCTAATATCAGGTCCAGTGGCCCTATCAGGATTTATGATGTTGAACAAAAGTAATTCATTACACTAAGACATTCACAAGCATTTTCATATACAGCTTTCTATTTTGTAACCACTCATAACATGATTCCCACTTAGAGAATTACATGCACTAGTGATGAGATACAGTCTGTTTTTTGCGTGAAAGTAACTGGCATCGAGTTCATCCACACATTAGTAGCAGTGACATTGGCAAAGTATTTGAACCATTTTTGTTTATGTCGCATATCGCAGTCAAGACACATCGCACTATTATGTTCCAGGAAAAGAGATGACCCAGGGTGAATGGAGGCTGTACATTTCTTTCCTGGAACATTGCGGGATTGGCGTGTAAAATAGAGGTCCCTGAATGGCTGTCTGTTTTTTAAGAGCTTCGACGTGATCTGCCTCCAGGAAACTTGGGCTATTGAAAACAGCTATCACTTGGATGGCTAGAAGGCCCTTTTTGTGCCAGCGATTCCTTCCATTGTAGGAAGAGCTAAGGGGGGGCTTGTTACCTTTGTCTCACTAGCAGCCCTTGGCATCTCTGTTACTCCACTACATGTTTCCCCCAATTTACAGGCGATGTTGTTATCTAGTGGCCAAAGCAAGCTTCTGCTGTTAAATTTTTATAATGCAGGAGCTGCATACATGGAAGAAGGCAATATTGCGCAGCTGAGGTCTGTTCTTCTGGAAATTAATTTGAAAGGCCAGAATTACCATCATATTTTTCTAACAGGGGATTTTAATATGCATATGAGTGGAGATATCAGGCGAGGAGGAATAGAAGCTATGGGCTGTGCACAGCAAGCTGGCTTACATATGGAACACACACCCAAGGGTATTGAACTCAATTCTATCTTGAACGAATTCGATCTAACATCTGTTATGAACAAACTGCCCCCGGGAAAACTGATATTACTCCTACTTTTATTGGGAGAGGGTGGGAGTCCTTTATTGATTTTGCCTTTGTATCCACCCCGTTTTCTTCTCTGGTCATTGATTTTTCTGTCCAGGTGAGAGTACACAGTTACCACAATCCTGTTTGTGTTTTAAATGGTTGGTCACGAGCACACAGTAACACCAAGGGAGGGGGGGTGCGGAACCCCCAATAAAAGTGGGAGAAGCAGGAAGAAGCTTAAAGTGGGGGCATATAGTACCAGAGCTATTTCACGAGTCCCTCCAAAGGCAGTGTCATAGAGAGTTTGCCATCTGTAATGATGGTGAGGCAAGCACTTCAGACATATGGACGCATTTGGGGAAATGTCTACAGCTATAGGGAAATTACTACAGGCCCGAGGTGGGGGCCACAAGCAGTTAGGCCCAAGATGGTTCAATTTGGCGAGTTCCCACGCTTCCAGGACCCTGAGAAAGGCTCTGGGTGCTAGGCCGCGGGACCTGGTGGCAGTTAAAGGCCTACGAAGAGCATATAAGGATGCTTTAGCTACCCATAAGTCTGCCCTGAAGGGGGAGGCATGGTCTGATTTAGTCGAGGCTAGCACATTGCACAATAGCTCAAAGTTCTGGGGCATTGTTAATAGTCCCTTTCTATCTGGGGATAATGGTACCTATTTGGATGTCCACATTACAGAGGACGACTGGGTACACCACTTTGAGGGCATTTTTCGGTCGTATATCCCGCTAACACAGAGGGAGGAAAGGCTGGTAGGCGAGCCTGACCCTTGTTTTTACAATGCAGGAGGTGAGGGCTGGTATTCTATGATTGTCTAAAAATAAGGCCCCTGGGCCTGATGGGATCCCGGCTGATCTCTACATCACCCATGTAGTCACTGGGACACCGGTTCTCACATATGAAATTAATGCTGCAATCCAGGTCGGTCGCCCAGACTCTTGGGCCTTTGTTGATCATTGTCCCAATTGTTAAAAAGGGAGACCGGGACAGTACCCTTTGCTACAGGCCCATTTCTCTTGTGGACTCTATGGTAAAGGTGGTGGGTCGCATTGTTCTGGGTAGACTTGTATCTTGGGCCAATGAAAATAACTTTTTAAGTGACATTCAAATGGCTTCCGCCCAGGCCGTTCCAGCGTGGAACAATGTTTAAATCTGTACATGGTTCTGACTAAGTATACTGTGGCGCGTTCCAGCACCATATACCTAGCCTTCACGTACGTAGTGCATGAAGAACTTGGGTTGCCTTTCCTCTCAGATTAATTGGTTTTTCGTCCCCTGTCATTATGGCTCAGAATTTGGGCCAAGCAGGAAAATACACTTAGTAAACACATCTTAAAGGACTGTCTTTCACTTGACCATCTTTCGTGTATTCGTTTGTTTCAGTACATAAGAGTAGGCCTTTTGAGGCTAAGCAGAGCAGAACTATTCACTAATCCGGAGAGTATATGTAAGAGGGACTATGCATGGGCCAAAGAGTGTTTTTCAAGAAGGAGCCGTTGCGAAAGAGAGGAAGTAGAGCTGTGCAAGTCGAGC
The DNA here is from genome assembly GCF_964204655.1 of Triturus cristatus. NCBI lineage: Eukaryota > Metazoa > Chordata > Amphibia > Caudata > Salamandridae > Triturus > Triturus cristatus. The sequence goes on from NC_140590.1 coordinate 666,392,995, forward strand.
TATGTGACATTATGTTAAAAACGGTGCCAACCACCGAACCATATCTTTTAGAGCTCAAAAGTATTTATGATCGTTTTTTATTGGCGAGGTTTTGGCTTGATCTTTTCCACTATCTCTTGGCTCAACCGCGTGGCTCCCACAGAGGCCAGTGTCTCATGCCCTGTGGCTGTGACGGAGAGTCTCCTCAGGACATGATGCACTTTTTAATGTTCTGCAGTTTTTATGATCTTCCCAGAAAATTATTTATTATCCCAATCCTGAAAAAGGCTGGTTTTAGGAGGGTTAGACCAGCTTTTATCCTTTTACAACTTCTTTCTACAGATACTGTTTTGTACACTCTTCATTTTTTAAGGGCAGCCCTAAGCCTCAGGTCACGTTGTGATTAATTTCTGCACTGTAATCTATGTATTTTAATTATGAACCCTGTGTAATTTGATGTATCAACAGTTGTTAAACTGTATTGTGGAACACTATTTTATTCATGTTTGTTTGACTTGGATGGTTTTACCCATAAAACTGAACAAAGTTTGTTGATGATGATTCGCGATATTTTTACTCACACATCGAAGTATCTAGTTCTCATTAGGTTTTTGGATCAGATTGAGTCTGTTTTCTTTGCCTATTGAGTATCACGCCGTGCCGTTCAGAAACGTGTACACGTTTCATTTAAACAAGATCCCAGTCACAGAGAACATTTGAACAATCAGGAGGTGAACGCATGATATGCAGCAGCAGCTTATCGTAAAAGTAAGTTGGAGAGTCACCAGAAGGAGTGAAAAGAAGTTGTTTGTTTTTTATTTCTATTTTTATTATTAATTTGGGAATCGTGTCTTTTGATAGACTGGCAACGCCGTGTGGTTGACTGCTGTTGGAGCTAGTGTTTTTTTGCTTTCGGGCATAGAAAGCACGCTTGGTAAAGGGTCGGCACTGATGGATATTTTTCTTACTTTGCAGAGAATTTCAGAACATCCATATTTTTGGGTCATGTGATGACCGGGTAGGTCTCAATTTGTTTAAGACGTCCTGCTTAAAGCATCATGTTTTCAGCACACGGGTTCTTAGTTGTGAAGCAGGTGCACATTGAACAATGTTGCATGTTAATTAAGAGTCTCCATGCTTTATGGGAAGCGCGGTGCACTCATTGGGAATACGTTTATGTAGGAAGCAATAACACACATGAAACACACTTTACTGGCGTATACAAGTGTTCTTGTATACAGCATGAACTAAGAGAATCAAATGGGCAGTGATGGAATGGTTTGGAAAGTTCTTAAACCTTTTGTTATTATAACATGGTTAAATATATGTATTATTTGTAATTTGTAGAGTTCCCCTGATGAAGGGATTCCCAAAATGCATTGGGAACACGGCATTGGAAACTTCATGTTGAATTTACGAATATTATGATGTCATGAGCAAATTATAATATGTACATTATATGGGACACGAGAAATGTGTCAATATGAACCTCTTTTTCTTTGTTGTTATCACTGTGAATAATTTGTGATGTACTTGTCAATCAGTTAAACTGAAAAAACTGTATGAAAAATCCTTCAAAATCGTTTGACTTAATCATTGCACCATTTGGGCATGAGTAGTGCACTTTGACGCGTGTGACAGAGATTGTACACATCAATTTGTGGATACGTTTTACCTGACAGGAGCGGGTCAGGTTTCCAGGTAGCACACAATAGATAAACACAGTTGAATTATAGATTATCTTTATTATACTGAATACATAGGTGTGCAGGTAATATCTATAATTTAAAAGGTTTATTTTGCCTGGTTGAAATTGCAGTTTACAATGTGCCCACACAGGCTGCAATGGCAGGCCTGAGACATGTTTTAAGATGGGCTGTCAATCCTATGCTTAAGCTGGATAACGACCTTGCTGTATGAGCACATGTGCATTGAAGGCCAATGAGCAGAGATTAGTAAACTAGCACCTACTCCTTCTAGCCTAGAGTAATCAGAGGTAGTGGAGAAGTCATCAGAAGAATTTCACAAACCCTTGTGCTATTGCCTCAAAAATAAATGCTGTTTCTAGAGCGCAGTATTGTTTATTTGATTATGTGTATACTATGTTTTAAAAAGAATATTATAAATGCATTACTGTGTAGCATTTCGACATCCTTCTGCATCTTAAAGAACATTTAGTGAAAAGCTTGGCAATTGCAAACATTGTATCCAGATAATGTCTGTCCATTACAAGACCAAGGACCCGATTTAGAGTTTGGTGAATGGAGCACACAATAGCAACAGCAACAGAGTATCTGTCTGGCAAAATCTCACTCAGCCCTCCCCATTGTAAATTCGGCAGACCTCAAGGTTTGTGCCGAATGAATAAACATTACTCCATCCATGTAAACCTTCCTCTGAAGGCCCAAAGGATTACGGGCCTTTAAAGACAAGCCATACGACTGCCCGCCCATATTTAGAGTGGGAGGTTGGATGGCTGTTTTTTTTTATTATCTGTTGAAGGATAGTAAGGGGCCGATTCCGATCCGGGTCGGAAGGGCACCGAACGCAATCCGGCCGGCAAAAACTACGAGCCGTGCGCGTATTTTCCGCCCGACTCGTACAGCTGTACGAGCGAGCAAGTACGATGCGAGCTACGTGAAATTCACCGACTGAGCCGTTTCCGGGTCCGAACCGCTCCGTACGTCTCGGCCGTAAGCTAACCGTGGCGTGCAATGGATTTGATTTACTAGTCAATGCATGCGTCGGACAGCCGGTGCGAGCCGGAGTGTCCGGCTCGCAAAACGTCTGGGAAGTTGCCTTTGGGGGTCCACGTCGGACCCCCTGTCACCTGCAGCCCTACGACTCGGACACAGGGGGAGGCCCAAGGGTCCCCCCAACACAGGCATGTATGGTGCGGATGGCACCAACGCGTTCCCACTGTAGGGGGCGCCCTTGTGCGAGACGTACCCATTCAGTCAATGGGAGCCCATGTACGCGTCGTACTACCGGCTCCCATTGACTTCTATGGGAGTCCGACCGAACCGAGTCCGGCAGCATACGGCCGCATCGTACTCGCTCGGTCGGACTGCAGGACTCCGGCTTGGTCGGAAAACAATCCGGATCCGGCTCGGTCAGAGAGCTTTCCGACCCGGATCGGAATCGGCCCCTTAAAAGAAAAAAGTACCCCACATCATGGAGAAAACTAACATGGTGTAGACATAGTTAGTCTTATATTTTTCAAAAACAAACTCCTTCTTTTGGAGTGTGATTTCTAAAAATAAAAAACTTGACAGCTGTCCGTCATGTTTGACAGTGACGTCCGTTAAAGTTCACCTACATTCACAATAACCGACATGATGGCAGTTCCTCTCAATGTACAGAGATTGTCCACAGGGCTGACGGACAACTCATAAGTTTGTGGGCGAAGGTCTGTCAGCATAGTGGAAGTGAAGTCCTCTGCAGTCCCAATGGACTAACCTCTGTCTGCCAAACACAAAATCAGGCCCTAATTTAACATTTACAATGAAAACTTTGTTCAAACATAGTGCAACTATATTTCACTTATCAATATAAGGGGTCCTGCATCCTACCCAGAAAAATCTTTTCATACAAATGGACTTTTGACTGACTTAGTCAAGCCGATAAGGTGACTAATTCATGCACGTAATGACATTGTGCATGTTGAGACACAAGTGTTCCCTGTATGGTCCACATGCATGTGCCCCTGTCCTGAGTACCCAACTGTTTGTATTTAGTATATGAATTGTGATTGTAGGTCCTGGTGTCTCTCTAATCTAGTGGGTGCAGAGATGCCTCAGCCTAGCCATGACTTTTAGTAGGTCCTGGACTGGTCTGGGGAGGTGCACCAAGCCTATTCCTCATTTGGTGACAGTGGGCTACTGTACCTGTTGTGGGTTTAGTAAATAGATTGGTGGTGCAGCATACAGTGTTTTGAGAATTAATGGTGTGACCTAACCTTTCTGAGTCACTGGAGTGCAGGCTTCTGGCCCACTTGTGTAAAGTTCTGCTTCTTTGCAATTACCCAGTTATTACGTGTAAGCATTGTCGTTATGGGTTGAGGGGGTTGAAAGCCTCATTCAGGCAACAGAACAATCTTTGTCAGTATGAAGTACAAAAGTCACTAAATTAACCTGGGCTTAACCCTCTTCTAGCTTCACACAAACCAGTCAGGCTTAATTTAGAGGCAAAGTGTAAAGTATTTATGCAGCACACAAACATAAAAAAAGTGAAAACACAAACCACTTTAGAACAATAGAGTACATTTTAATAAATAAGATGACACCAGAATAAAATAATCCAATCAGTAGGGCCCTTATTTATTCAATATTTTATTTTACTTTAGGTAGATATAGCACCTAAAAGCACAAATCACCACTCGCAGTCATCTGGTCGTGGTGGAGTGGGGGAATTTCACAAGCTCAGGCTAGACTCAAAGGAGTGTGGGTAAGATACAGACACCAGGTTCGCCCTGCTGAAAAAGTTACCTTCTCAAATTATGGCGCTATAACTTCCATTTGCGGTGGAGGAGGCCATGAATGCAGGGAGAGCACTGTGGATGGTTGTCACTGTAGCATGAAGAGCAGGCCTGCCATTGTGGACGTCACCGCTGTTGCAGGAAGATCCAGTTTAGTGTTGCAGATGGTCATTGCTGGAACTTCGTGTTAGTGGTCAGCACTGACAGTTGCTGTAGCGCAAAGAATCGGGTTCACTTGAACTTCCCATTGGTGGTCATCATGGGCAGCAGAGTTTCGGTATGAATGGACCCATTCCTGGTTGCTAAGAGCTCCAAACTTCACATGTTGAGCTCAACTGATGCAAGCCAAGGGTCAAGGACCTGAAGAGATACCTCTTGAGGAGCAGGCAAGCCCTCCAGCAGAGGCCATCAGGGCTCAGGCTGGTCCAGTTGCAGGTCCAGACAGCTCCAGTGCAGCAGGTCAGCTGGTCAGTTGCAGGTAGGCCTCTGGATCTTGTTGTATCCCTGTAACTCAGATAGGAGGTCAGCCAACTTACCCATAGTCTAACCCAGGTAGCCTGGGATGAAGGGAGCAGTTCCAGTCTTCCTTTTCAGAGACCCAGGCATGACTGACACAGCAGGGTAGTTCTCTGGGGAAGAAGGAAGGCCTCAAGGAGCAAGGCAGTCCTCTGGGGAGCAAGGCAGTCCTCTGGGGAACAGGGCAGTCCTCTGGGCAACAAGACAGGCCTCTGGGGAACAAGGCAGGCCTCAAGCAGCAGGGCAGTCCTCTTGGGACCAAGGCCATTCTTCCTCTTTAAATATTCGCAGGTCCAGAAGTGTTATGAAGAATTTGTTCTGATAGCTCAATATATATACCAGGTGCCGTTCTTTGAAGTGGGGGGATCGTCTAGGCTACCATCACATCTGGTTCTGGAAAGTTCTTCTCTTTCCCTACCAAGGCTTCAAGAAGTCTGGGGTGACAAAAGCATAGTGTCAGGTTCCTCTGTGCACAGACTGGGGGCAGTGTCCTTTGAGTGTAAGTTAGACAGGGCACAGCTCCACCCAAACCATCCTAGCTGGATGGCCCATTCTTCCTAGACCCGGCCCCCTTTGTCTCCCTGTCTGACAGGAATATATAAACTCCAACAGCAGAACCATTGACAGTCATGTGACATAGGACAGTGGCAGCAAGCCCCATATGGGTAGGGCAAGAAAATGCCAACTTTCTAAAAGTGGCATTTTCAGAATTGTGACTTAAAATCCGACTTTATTATTAAAAAGGATTTTAAATTGTAACTAATTTGAGTCCAAATATGATATTTCTACCTGCTATCAATTGAAAGGTAGTACATATTAAATGTAATAAGGTATTCCAATGTCATCCAATGGGAGATATAGGCCTTACAGTAGTGGAAAACACATTTTGAAGTTTTTCACAACCAGGACATGTAAAACTTAAAAGCACTTGTCATACTGTTTAAATAAAATGTACCCTGGCCTATGAGCTTTTTGAAGCCTACCTTAGGGGTGGCTTATAAGTATAAAAAAGGGAGGTTTAGGCCTGGCAAAGGATTATTTTCCCAGGTCGATTTGGCAGTTGAAAACTGCACTATGGGCTACCATGGCAGGCCTGAGACATGTTTTAACATGCTACTGTAGTGGGTGACACAATGAGTGCTGCAGGCCAACTAGTAGCATTTAGTTTACTGCTCCTGTGTACAAGAAGTACCATATACTAGGAATGTATAGGTACATTAAATGTCACAATAAGGTGTAAGCCAATTCTACAAAGTTTTAGGGAGAGAGAGCACAAGCACTTTAGCACTGATTAGCAGTGGTAAAATGCACAGAGTTCTAATGCCAACAAAAAAGAATTTCAGAAAACAGGAGGGAGAAGTTTGGGGGATGACTACACCAAGTATGGCAGGTCTAACAATCACTCTAAACAAATGCCATGTCTGGAGAACACCCTTTAAAGAAACTTGAAAGGAGAACCATCCTAAGATGTTTCTGCAGTTTCAGACAATGGATCCTCATCATCTGTCTGCCAGTTTTGTATAAATATGGTACCTCACTACCCCACTTGTTGTTCTACTTCTACCTTCTCTTGACCAAGGAAGGAAGAGCTTTGTAGAGCTCTCAGGGGGCTGTTGTGTAACCAGGGCTGTTGTATGCCTGACAATCAGACTTCCAGAGGTGAGAGCATATTGTCCAAAGTTTGAATTTCTTGGCAGGGAAGCTGTGTACCTGTAGCAAGTGTCAAGGATTCTGTCTTCCATTCTGGAGAAGAAACTGTGCAGGAAGGAGTGAGATGCAGCACCTCTCCGATGGCTTTGAGGCGCCCAGAGGAGCTGACTGTTGAGGAATGATTCAGTAGAACCCAGACATCTTAGGGCCCAAAAGACTGTCCTGACCGTTCCAGGTGAGAACTGCAACCCTGTGACAGCATAACTGCTGAGGCCCACTTTGGCTGTACTTGCCTGTTGACATCCAGCTACTGCAGGCCTGCAACTGCTGAAGTTGTGACTGCCCGTTGGGGTTACATCAGCCAAATTTTGAACAACCCATGTGGGGGCTGCAACATCCAATCGTTGCAAGGCCCAGTCTGGGGCTTCATCTTTGATCTAGCTGGCCACAGCATGGACCCAACTTCCAGTTTCAGAGGCTCAATACACTTACCTCTGGTCCATATGCACCCGTGTCTGAGAGAAAAAGAGTCAGACCAGTCAAAGACTACCTGCCAGCAAATCGCCACTCAACAGAGCGTAGGGATGTGCCCAGAGTACCAAGCAGCCCGAGTAAGACCTAAGAGGACTGAATTCACCTGTGAGAGACTAAAGGTCTTACTTTTTGGGGATGATTGAACTGCACCCGTTCTAGATCTACACTACTCTTGTTTCATCCTAGAGATAGAGGGGACCAACTAGAACCTGGGAGAGAGTCAATTGCGTACCATTGTATAATAAACTACTTTCTTTTGTGAAAAGATAAGTACTGGACTGAACATTAGTTGATTGATTATTGAGCATCCCCCACACTAATTCCCTAAGACACTTGTGACAGCTCACCCTCACTATCCTGAGAGTCCAGTGTGGAAAGGGTTGTATTTGCCCAAATTGCAGAGCAATAGTGGTATGGGCCCATAGGACATTGGAGGCAAACAACCGAACTCTAACGGTTGATGCCTAGTAGCCCCTGCTGGCCAGGGCATACAATATTTATTCTCATTGTGGTTGTAAATCAGTCTTGCTTTTTATATCATGTAAGGTCATTTCATAAAGTACTTCGAGTAGTATGCAAGTTTCAACAAGTTGGTTGAACACTGGCTTAACGAGAAAAGTAGAAACAATGGTCAAGTAAAATTGTGCTTTTAATTCCCAATTCTAAATGAGAAGGTAACTCTAGATTTTTACATATTTTTAGTCAAAGTGAGACTAAATTTGTCATGTGTTTTAATGTGGCCTCCTGACCTCTAAGCTTTCTCAAAGTTGGAAAGACAACAATAAAAAATGTATCTGAATTGCGTTGGGTCATCCTAAAATGGCGGGGTACCATCACCATCAAAACACTCATGCATTCTTAGATGAATTCTTGTGATACAGTCATATTAAAATGTTTTATCTAGTTATTTGAATATGGTCTAGCTTGATAACTATACAAATAAAATATGTAAATGGTTGTAATTAATTGTGAAATAAAATCATGCAAGACAACTGTGGGTCAGCAAACATGCAAGAGCTGCCTTAGACCAACAACTAGAAAATGCTAGTAGGCAGATAGATGTAGCAGATTTTTAAGTAATGTGTGTTTTGATGAAAGAAAAGAAACATGCAAGGTCATGATTTATGATACTTTGTGTCAAAATAAACGTCTAGTCTCAATAACAAGCAGATAATCATATAGTCCATCAAAAACTACAAGTTGTTCCATAATATTACGAAGGGGTTGATCTCGTTAATATTATGAGTGTTCCCGGTGGGATAACGAACAATATATGGAAAGTAATAATTCGCTGGGATGCAAAACTATGTTTCACTCTTACCGGTCACTGTAACGGTCCTACCGTGGTCCATGTTCTTGAAGTTCAATTTATGCAGTAAAGTCTAATGAATATATGAACATGTGTGCATCAGCGATTGGGACGTGTCAGTCTAGAAATTGGAAAGATATAGACTGGTATATTTTCTTCTGCCGTCTTGCATCAGTCAAAGGACATATGTTTCTAATATAACAACACTTAAGGGAAAATATGTGGGTAGGTTCCCATCAGTGCAACAGTTGAAAACTGTCATATTGGGGGGGAGGGGACTACTGGCTATAGAGTAATATCGCAATCGAGCATGGCGTACATATGGCAATGTAATGCCTTTGAAAAAATCTCGGGGCATATTCTCAAGGATTTATTGCCGAGTTATCGGCACTTTATCGCAGCCAAAGTTGCGATAAATATATTGCCCCATTCACACCAGTTTACCTGCCATAGCATCCGCAAAAAACATCGCCACAGATGACACCTGCAACTATCGCTAATGAGATGCAGAGTAGGCGTTCCTGTGCAAAAATCCGTGACAACACCACTCCGCAGCATTCTCAGTGATCAGCCAGATCGGCGATAAGAACACAAAACAGGCGATAAGGTGCGTTAGCAGTAGGAAATTAACACCTGTTCCGACCTGGTGTAAAGTCGGACGACAGCCTGCACCAGAAAAGGGAGCCCAGGCCAGAGCCACACCTGAAGGGTGACAGATGGCATGGAGCCACTGATCATGCAGCTGAGCGCCCCAACAAGGCCACAACACCCACCACCCCAAGGACCCCCCCCGGGCAAAGACATGTGACATCAACTTCATGAAATCATGAGCATAAAAATTCGTCTGATGTCTCACAATCACAACAGGTAACATGCATTTGTTGTCACAAAAATGAGCATCACACATTCACTTTCGAATTACCAAACAAATCATTTTATAAAAAAACCCTCAAAACAACAATTTTGAAGACTCAGGGCATGTCTCCTCGGGGCAATCTTAGGTCACAGCCCTCAAGACATAATTCCAGATAAGAAGGTATGTCATGCGCTCATCAAAGGACAGAGAGAGAGCAAAAGAGAGAGAGACACAGAGAGAGAGAAAGAGAGGGAGAGAGAGAGAAAGAAGGAAAGAGAAGGAGAGAGGGAGAGAGAGAGAAAGACGGAAAGAGAGACAGGGAGAAAGACGGCAACGGCAAGAGAGGAAGAGATAGAAAGACGGAAAAAGAGGGAGAGAGAGAAAGACGGAAAGAGAGGGAGAGCGAGAAAGAGGGAAAGAGAGAGAGAGAGAGGGAGATAGATGGAAAGAGAGGGAGAGAGAGACACAGTGAAAAGAAGAGAGGGATAGGGAGAGAGAGTACAGACACTGCGCACCCAGGCCTCACTGCCCACCTGCTGGCACCGGTGTGTCTCCAACCACATGCCGGTATGCACTGCAGTTCACCAGGTCCCTCATCTGAAACAGATCCCTCATCTGAAACAGAGTCCAGATACATGAATGGCAGAGTACATACAATTGCACCTGCCATCATCGCCTGTCTGCCCCTGCGCACCCAGGCAGCTGCACCCCAGCCCCTCCCTCCGCCCAGCGGTGCATGCCCGCCCCTGCGTATTCAGGCAGCTGCACCCCAGCCCCTCCCGCCGCCTAGCAGTGCATGCCCGCCCCTGCGCAGCCAGGCCTCACTGCTCACTTTCCACCACTGACTTATCTCCCAGAGGGCCCACCACGTGCCGGTGCAAGCCCCAAGGCCGGGGCCCGCGAACATGGCACCCTCCACATTATGCAGCCCCGCTCCGCGGGCCACCAGGTCTGACACTTGAATCTGGGTCTTGATTTCGCTATGGCAGAGGACATATCAGTGCACACGGCACCATCACAGGCTGCACACCCGCTCAGCCCTTTAGGTGCCACTAACTCTGTGACCCGTGAGGCAACGCCACGTGGCGGTAGGCCCGCACTGCCCGCTGGCTCAGCCCTACACTGCGGTCCAGCAGGGCTCACAATGATCGTCACCAGTCCGGACCACTAGGATGGGGCATCATCGCAGGCTGCACACCTGCTCAGCACTTAAGGTGCCCCTAGCTCAGTGCACCGAAAGTCACTGTCCCGTGGCGGTGGGCCTGTGCTGGCCACAATGTATCTGGTGCCACCAAGTCTGTGCCCCGCAAGTCATGGAACCTCTATGATTGAGTATCGTAGTGCGGATGCCAGCATGTCACCTCCGGCCCTGGGGAATGTGATGTCGCAGGGCCCTAGGCCCTCATGCATAAATAATAACCACATGGATACACCCAGAGAGACAGTGGAAATGGCGTTGAGCATGTGCGCCCGGTCCTTTTTATTGGCAGGGTCACATGTCCTGTGACGCGTGTGCTGGATGGGTGTGGTGTGGGTGTAAACCAGCCGTGAGGGAGTGGCTGTGGCATGCTGACAACTAGACCTGTGATCAGAAGATCCCTACAGGGAAGACCTGGGACATGTAGCGTTGTCATCCCCCCCTGGGAGCTTAAGCGGAGTGGGCTGACCTGGCGTATGCCAGTCCAGCATAAGGGTATGAACAATGACCCCGGGGCTCTGGGCTTGGCTCCGTACTGGGCTGGACAGGAAATAACTAATGCGTGTGTCCCTGTTGTTGTGTCGGCACCACCCAAACCGCATTCAGCAATGTGACACCTTGTGACCAGTTGTTCTAGTCTCTGAGTCAGGGCTCCAGCAATGTCAGCCATGGTCCATTAGAGAGCTTAAAGTGGACTTTGGGTGTCCATTAGGGACTGTGAGGGGTCCCTGATGGGACTGAGACACCCACGTATGGCATCTAGTTTGGCTGCCATGCGGTGAACCCCACCCGCACCTGTTCAGCCCGATTTTCCTGGCACCACAACACATGGCCTTGGAAGGCCATGTGTTCTTCGTGGGGGTCCTGGGAGGCAGCGGTGGTGGGTGCTGCCCGCTGTGTGGTCTGTTCATGGGGTGGGGTCTCCACGTAGCAGCTGGGATGCCCTGCTCCTGGAGGCAGGGCCGGCTTTAGGGCGGTGCGACCGGTGCCACCACACCGGGTGCTGGCTTCCTGGGGGCGCCGTGTTTGAAAGTTTATTATGCTTTTAAAGCACCTGCTGCAGCGTTTCTTTCCCCCGGCAATTACCAGGCCTCACATAAATGTCAAGATAACTTGTGTGATTAATTATCTTCCTGGAGAGAGATCAGCAATTTGTACAGTTGAGGTTTTGACTTATGTGAAGTTAGTGCAGAGGGTTAATATGCCTGCTGCAAAGAACGTGTACCAAGTAGAATACAGAGTGCATATAATGTAAACAGATTAGCAGGTTATTGCTTTCAAAAGAGACATCTTTTTGTTACTTGCGAGTTATAACTTAAATGCCTATTATAGTATAGTGAGCTATTAACTTTCATCCTGGAACTGCATGCACACTACAAAGAATACATTATTAGAACATTGATTAATGTTGCAAAAAGGGTTAATTTGGCTCGAAATCAATTCTTATTATTAAAGAAAACTCCCAACTATGCAGTTACATTTTTGCCTCTGAGTTTGTGCTTCTCCACACCAAGCACTCTTAAACTATACTGCCTACCAGTATGGATGACATGTGGCTCCTACACTTTTAGTCCTTTGGCTTATGTAACATTTCCTATACACTGATTAACACACGTATGATTGATTGTCTCTGTGTAATGTGTGTGTGATGCAAAGTGCTCGGACACCCTACACTGGTATGAGTGGCGCTCTAGCTAATTCAATGCATCTGAGAGAGTGTGGTTATGGAGACTTGGGCACTGTTAAAGGGTGCTAGCGAAAGATACCCGTGGTGGTGGAGGTGGTCATTGGGGGGGCGCCAACAAACATTGTCGCACAGGGTGCCACCAGCACTAAAGCCGGCCCTGCCTGGAGGTGGACTGCAGAGGCTCTCCATGAGGTGTTGGAGGGTGTTGGAGTCGAAGGTGTGGTGGTCCTCTTCGTCATCAGAGAAGAGAGGTTCGGGCTGCTCTGCTGGAGTTGTTGATTCTCCCTCTGCAATGTGAAGGGGAGATGCAGTTTAACATTGTGTTCACATGTATGCTTTCGCATTGTACATGTTTATGTACAAACTGCATGACTCTGTACATTTTAGCTGTTTGGGAGGAGCTGCCTATTTGGTGCGGGACAGTGGACATTTCAACAACATCACAGATGTGTGTTTTTACTCATACATTATCTACTCACATTTGCCTGCAATGCCAAATGTGATTGGCCAGTTTCTAAACACATGCGGCACCAGTTGTGTCCTGTGTTCTGTTGTGTATGTATTGCGGTTTGTACCACATCGTTGTCAATGTTGATGTGCTCTGCATGTTATGTGTGTGTGCTGCATTTTGGGGGAGTCGCCCCTGCAGCTCTGATTTTGCTGCCCCTTCTCCCTTACATGCGGTGTGCCTTTGACTTCTGTCCTTGTACAGTGCTGAGATTTTGCATACTTGGGTACATTGGTTTCTTGGTGGAAGTTGGGGGTCTGAGGTAAGGTTTGTCTGCAGATATGCTCTACTTAATTGTGCATGTGTGCCATTGTGCTCATCTCCCCCCATCCCCCCAGTCCCTGGTCATTACTCACCCTGGTGCTGTTGTGTCTGGTCATGTTGAGCAGTGTCCGGTCCCCCTACTCCTGCCACCGTCTCCCCACTGATGACTGTGGACACCGTTTCCTCCATCTAATCCTGGTCCTCCTGTGGTGCTGGACTCCCACCTACAGTCTGCTTGATTTTGCGCTTCACATCATTCCAGCGCCTCTTGACCTCTTCCATTGTATTCTTCAGCACTCCGACTGTATTCACCTTGTCCATGATCGACTGCCATATTCCATTTTTTGTTGCCAATGACACAGTGGAGGTGATGAACAGTAGTTGATGGTGTTCTACCTCCTCCGTTATCAGGATCCTGTTTTCCTGCGGACTGAACAGCGTCTTTCTCTTCTTCTTGTCCTTGCCCTTCCCTGACCCCGAGGTCCCAGGCTGGTCCTCTGGGGGGCTTGTGGGGTTCTGGTTGTCCTCTGTACTTGCTCTGGCAACATCCATTGTGCTTCACTGTTGTTTGGCTTTTGTTTGTATGGTTTTTTTCTACTTTTATGGTGATTTTTCCAGCCTGACGTGTGAATTGCAGGCCTGTCGCTGGTTTTTGCTGATTTTTGTATCGCGATTGGCCTCATCGCAGCTTTTTTTGCATTCGTGTTTCGCATTTTTGAAGCATCATGTTGACTATCGCGGACATTTGACGCATTATCGTGGGCCTATCACATGGTACCGCCGTGTTGTGAATACAACGTTGACACAGCGTTATTTTCCCGCAATAGACTTCGATGAGAAGAGTTGCGTTAAGCTAATTGTGCGGTAATTATCACACGTTCTTGAGAATATCCCCCTCAGAGTAGTCTCATGTACATTAAATGTGAATAGGAAGTGTACTGTCGTATAATCCTAAAATAATTACAAGCATTGCCAACGCCAATAGGTCTGGCCTTGACAAGCCTGTTATTATGTTTTTAAAATTCATCTACTTTACGCAAGCATGTGCAACATGCATGAAAAGCTTATATATACTGCTGTTGGTAATATTTTTTATTTGGTTAATATTTGCTTTGTAACGAACATTTTGTGATTGAACCGATAATGCTGTGACAATGTTTTCTCGCATAGGGCAAATTAGGCCTCGACTCCATCTTGGATTTCGAGTTAGCCAATATTTTTACTTCTCATTGACAAAGCACACCGTAAAATGTGCACTGATGCTTTGTGTTGACATGGTGTTACTGAAGAGCCCTAGAGGAAATTCTTTAGATAAATTGCTGCTTTCCAAGGTCTCTTCCTGCTCACTCACTGTAGGTCTGTTCAATTATAGGTTTACTATTGTTTATTTGACCAGATTTGTGCTAACACATCTGATGGCATTGGGTCAGAAGGGAGTCATTAATATTCATTTTACGGAGATAGTGCTAGGATGGTGGTATCATATGACGTTTTATAATCTGGTCTATTTTCCAGATCTCGCTCCTGTTAAAACTACTTTAAAACATTTCTGAGCTTTATGCTTATGAAATATTATACATGTCAAGTGACTTGATTGTTGTTTTTGCTTTCTGTACAGCACTTCAATATTTTAACATACATTTAAGGTTTAAGCCTTTTTGAGTCAAGACTATTTCTTATTGAATGTTATTTGAAATGCTGTTTTGAACTTCATTCCTTAGGGATACATTTCCTCATCTGTTCTTGTGTACAGCACCGATCGCATCCCTGCTATGTTCGAACATATGAAATTATAAAAAATCTTACCAACATAATTTTATGCAGACATATGTAATAAGTATTAAACGTTGACCCATTGTCTCATGCTATCTGCTGTGCTGAGCAGAAGCAAAATGTGAAAGACACTTAAACAGACCAAAGGAAGATGAGGGATGACAGAAAGCCCCTGCATGTATATCTATATGTAGTCTGAGGCAGCATCTAAAGTTGTCTCTAGGCCAGGCCTTTAAATGTTCACAGAAAGTGAGCCAGTAACGTTCTATATAAAATGGAAGTACCAGGTAGAAGGCAGCATCCAAATGTGCTCTTACCACCTATCACTTAATTAGTCATTCAACATCTAACTATAATTCAGAATAAAGGTGACTCATTATGAAAACCTCCTAAAAACACTTTCCTGTTCAAAACTGTATTCTAAAAATAGTACGACTTTTCAACAAAACATCCAAGTGCAGCATGTCAGTGAGTTCACACAAGAAGACATGATTCATAGAGCTGCCTATCCAGCTTACACACTTTCTCAAGTATCAGTAAAGGAAAAAGAAATGCATGCAGAGGGCCTCTCACCAGGTTTGAGTACTTATTGAGTATTAGACCTAACGTTATCAGCTGTAGTTGCAAATAAAGGGGAAAGTGTCTCAGAGCGTATTTTCACAATGCAGGGTTCCTGTCAGTTACCCTGATTTTGATATGTCACAACAAACAAAGGGCTCACAAGGCCAAGTGTGCATGGGCAGGAAGGTGAGAAGAAAGGTCGCTGGATCCTGCCAGCTGGCTACCCAACTGGAGGCAGGATAGCCACCAGTGCCATGTTGAACAGGTATATGATCTAAAATTGGCTAAAACAAGACCATTTGCTGCACAGAATGGCGGGCTCAATAGAGAGAGCAACTATGACCTGATGAGCTAGTCTCTTATGTCATTTATCTATTCATTTAACAGTTTTATTTCACTCATGGACTGTGAAGTATGTGGGTACTTTATATTATAACAGTGTACATTAAAAAGTGACGAACTAGAAAAGGTGTCAAAAGCACTACACAGACATAAATCTGTAAGATACGACCAGATGCTACAATTAAAGTCTGCTCCATTAAATAGCAAAAAGAGAAGGTGATCAAGGAGAAGGTACTTGGATATAAAAGTAACACATTTAATAGCGCAGACTGATCTTGCAGAACATTCAGGACAGCTAGATATCATCATTTATTGTGGCTTCAAGAGATGTGGTGTAATGCAAAAGACAATATTGCAGTATAGTTGCATTGGTGTGGTAGATAAGTTGGGGTACATATACAGGGGCAGAGAGTTAGATGTTAAACTATGTATAATGAGTTAGGAGTCTGAACAGATGAGTTATGTGATGTTGCCCGAATGATAGTAAGGTGGGTTTGGTTCTGAGATCAGTTGGTAGATAGTTTCATAAGAGAGTTGCGCCTCGTGAGAGAGACTGGTGTTGAACATGCTGTGTTTTTAAGATAGGGCTTTCCAGGAGAAAGTTGGCTCTATTTCTGAAGCCTCTCAGACCCCGCCCTGATAGTTTGATGTTATCTCACATTGCATGTGATCCCAGCTCAGAGCCTGATTTGGTGGACAGGGTAACACAATGTGACAAATGTGACAGAGCCCGCTGTCCACCAAGCCCTTGGTCCTCCTGCTCTATTTTGAGTCAGGCAGATCTCCAGTTTTCCAAAGGTGGTGTTCCTGCTGGCTCTGACACCAGAAATCTTACGTGAAAGCCTGATGGAGTAAGGAACATCGGAGTAAGGGAATCAGACTACCCGTCCAATTTAGAGCGGACTTTCTAATGTTCTTTTTTCTAGCCATAATGAACAGAAAACAAAAATTATCCCCACTCCCTGGTAGGAAACTCACAAGTAGTAGGGACCATTAGCTTTCAAAAATAAACTTCCCCTTTGGGAGTTTGTTTCGAAAAGCAAAAAGGTTTTTTGGGCCACCACCTAAATGCAGATGGTCGCACACTAGACTGTCAGTGTCTTCAGAGGAGCTGCCATGGCAGCTGCTCCTGTGAATGCACAGAGATCAAAACTTGGTGATCCTCTGGCCATTAGGTGAGGAACTTAATGTACACCCGGAAAGACAGGGTAAAGACCGCTAAGGGCTAAATCAGGCCCCCAGTCCTTTGATGCTCATATGTTGTTTATCAATGAAGCAAAATTCAATAAATTGGTTCGAGGCAGTTCTGATGGGGTGCAGAGGTCCACTCTAATGAAATTGTTGTTACTTGGCTATCAATCAATAATAATAATTTATTTGGTCGGATATACAACCATAAACGCTCAGAAAAAAAGACAATTTATATACAGCGAAGTATAAAAACTTAAGGCATATTATTAAATATCAGTTAAAATCATAAAATCTCACATCCCCAGCATAAATTCAAAATACAAATGTGTTTTTCTGAATCAGCAATATAGAATAAAAGAAAAGTAAATGTAGAATTAAACATTAGATCAAAACAAATCATTAGACCTCGTGACGCCAATTTTACTTCATGATGGGTACCTTTTTCTCAGGGATTGAATTAGAAAATTTAAAACAGAGAAACAGATCAATGGGGATTCTAAGCGATGCAAGAAAATCAAGCCTTCAAGATCAGAGTTAAAAGACCTCTCTTTAAAAAGAATCTGGATCTATAGGCTACATAGAGTGGGCAGAATAATATAAAGTGTTTAGTAGTTTGGCAGGAAATCCCGTCACAAAGACAAGGCGGCAAGGAGGAGAACCACAAACCTGTGGTCGGGAACTCCCCTAAATAATGAATCACGTTCATGTGAAAACATGAAAGATAAAATCTATATTGGGTAGTTCTCACAAAAGATGGGCTCCATCCCACAGCAGGTGGAAAGAGCTATATACTGTTGGACAGTGTCACATTATCACGCCAATGGCTTTCTTCATTCTTAGCTTTTTCTTGTGTTCTGAGAACTTCGTCTTAATCTGCACCTTGGTAAGAATGGTAATGTTTCTTGTGTTTACCCACAGATGTGCCAGCCCCAATTCTTGCAAGGATAACTTGACATAATTTAACCATGGAATGGCCTGTGCACACTTTGTTTTAAACAGTCTTCTATATCACGTGTGAATTTCAAATCCAGAGATCACCATATTTTTTGACCCGTAGCATAATAGGAGCTAGCCTCACCAAATCTTCCAGGAAACTTAGTCCCATTTCATGATGTGCGATCAGGCTTGTACCTGATCTAGGAGTCCTGTAGCTCCACATGCTAAGCAACCCACTGTCTTTTGGCTAGGTTCATTTCTCGAAAGGATGTGGCGCTGCACTTCCCCAAATCAGTTTCACTAAGACTAATTGTAAAATAGTTCAGGTGTCACATTTTGGGGTTTTCATGGTGTTCAAATTTTGGTTGAATGGGAATTCTGGACGAAAAATCCGATGATATTAAGTGTCCAAGCAATCCTGTGCGAATCTGATTCTATAAAAATAATCACTGACTGAACATACTGAAAGCAATTTCCAAGCATTAAATAGTTTTTTACTAAACATTGCTATGCTTCGCAAAACCATCAATCAAATCGTGGTCCCAACTCTGCAACCATATTATTTTTATAGCAAGTTCTCTCCACTGTGTACTGTAGATAACCTGATAGAATAGTGCTTTGTACAGTTAAGTAACAGAAGAGAGCAAAAGACACCTACTTGGCAAGACCTTGTCAAAGTATATGGCTAACAGCATGTACGAAATTGTATTCAGCAGTAGGATGAAAAGCACTGCGCTCAGAGGGTATGGATTTTCAGACAGGTTGTTAAACGTTGCACCCTCCTTTTCATTCTCCAAAAACACCACCTAAACCAACAACAATGGCAAGATCTTTAATGTGCATATAAAACATTTGAAGGAAAAACAAAGCTCAAACATTTCCAAAAGACGGCTAAAGGTAGCCACTGTGCAATAAAGCTAATGCATCTGCTTTCATTTCTCTAGCTCTCCTTCTCCTCTGCCATAAAATCCCGATTTGGATGCCAGAAATTGAATCAGGATTACAAATGCTGCACCAGTATCTCACAGACTCAGAAAAATGTAAATGGAGAAAATATGGCATTTCATTTTTTCAGCTCTGAGCAATATAAAACAAACAATCTAACCATGCTTTCTACCACTCGGGCTTGTAGAACCATTACTATGTCAGTGATATGGCGCCTGGGAAAAAAATAACTCTCTGGGGACTCCTAATGTAGTTCTACTGCATCACTTTACCAGAGCACCCGGAATGAGACCTTCACTGTATGGACACGACTTAATAATCAGTAGGTGGAAGTCTCAAAGTTAGTATTATCACACAGACCACCACATAAGTTAGTATTTATCACACAGACCACCTCATTGTCAGTCCTGGGCTGTCTTTTAAGCCCAAACAAATTCTGGGAGCTGCAGTCTTTGTTAGTCCAATTGAACCACTATTGACGTAAGTACAATAATATAGTGCCCTGATGGACCAGAAACATGATATCGTGTTTGTACGGTCTTTGTGAACCTCCAGAACATGATAAAAAATCAGCATAGTTTGCATGTCAGCAGGTGCAAAAAAAGATTGCATAAAATGTCACCTGATATATAATGTATGGTTCTAATTGTTTTCATAGATGATTTATTGCATTTGCGTGCTGTGTCCCATGAGGAA
Source organism: Triturus cristatus (assembly GCF_964204655.1). Classification (NCBI taxonomy): domain Eukaryota; kingdom Metazoa; phylum Chordata; class Amphibia; order Caudata; family Salamandridae; genus Triturus; species Triturus cristatus. The sequence goes on from NC_140590.1 coordinate 666,412,417, forward strand.
GGGCGTCCTAGGTAACCATAACAATGCCTTCCAACTTTGTGCACACTGTAAGATTGCATGGGCAGCAAGTATCTCAAACTCATAACTGACATAACCAGGGCCAAAGGCTGTTGGTGGCAGAAATGAGCTCTGGAGCCTCATCCCTGAGCCTCAGGAACTGGTTCTTTGTCCCCATCGTGTGAGTGTGGTTATACATCTATGGCTCAAACTTAATTCAGTTCTAACTATGGCCCCACGGTGACTTCGGTGGCTGTGCCCTCTTTCACATCCTAAAAAAATAAGACTAGCCAAACAACAATATGTACCTGCAATTCAAAGCTGAGAATTATGTTAACATTACATACTTTGAAAAAGTGTTCGAAAGGGGGGCGTGGTCTGGCCACGTAGGAAGATGGCCGCCTAGTTGAAGAGCTCAGCTCCGGGACGGCACCCATATGGAGACAGCATTATTTACAGCGTCTCCAGGACTGTTGCTGAAGAGTTCCTGAGCAAGCTGAAGTCGGGGCCATGCCTGGGATATGTTTCCGTAGCCCAACAACCTCTTCTTGACCCCTTTTACAAGCTGTGGAATGTCTGAGAGAAAGTGTGCAGGTCAGGCCTTGTGAAGCCTTTGAAGCCCCGGGCCTCGCGCTGTCATCGCGCCCGCTTATCTGACGAGCTTGTGGCATTGACGTGTGAATATTCATGAGGTAGGCGCTCTTCCCGCTCTCAACCTCACAGCGCGCTACCAGTATTTCAGTCAACAACTGCTGGTGGGAGTTTATACATGAAAGTCCTTGGCAATGAAGTTATTTTCAGAGTAAAGCTGGGAGTTTCCACATGCACTGCTCTTGACAAATGACGCTTTTACCACACATTGAATCACCTCAGAGTCATGTCTGCGCTCAGCACCTCTGGACTGCAACATTTTTTTTCCAAATAATTGCTCGTTCATGTGTCACCTATTTGTCTCTGAGACTGTTTTTTTAGCCTTACGTCTTCCTTTCAACAATATACAGACTGCTGGAATTTCTGTGTAAACTGCCTTTGAATAGGAAAAAAGAGCAAAACAAATTTCTTTGTAATTTTAAACCTTATGGCACAACTTGCTTCATGAATGCATAATCGCCACCTCTCAATTTGTTTGTGTTACCTCACAAAATCAGCTGCCTGAGTCAATATACTGGGTTATTTTTAAAAATAAACAACAAAACCCAACAAATATCTATATGTTTCATGTAATCTCAAAACAAGTTGCATAACTAAAAATTCACTTCATTCTTATTGGCAAGCTTGATTCATTCTTCTTTTTTACTGCTTCAAGTATCTGAAATGCCGACTAACAAAAACAAGCCTACTAAGCAGTTACCTTTCGCTGACGCATTAAAACAATCAAGTAATATGTCTGTGAAGAGCTCTGCCTCATCACCACCTGCTCAACCTCTCACTAATTCCAAGGTAATATCAGGTGACACTATGGACCGTCTCTTTCAGGAAATGTCAACCATTAGTAGTCCCTTAACAGAAATGGACATTAACATGTCTTCCCTTGCATTGGAAACCAAATTAATAAGAGCAGATATTGTGCAATTTCATGCTAAAACAGAAGACTTGGATCAACACTTGACTGCTGTTGAAAACAAATTCAACACATTACAAAGCAGAGATCAAGAATTATTATTTCTCCGTAGCAAGCTGGTGGATTTGGAAGATCGCAGCAGGAGAGATAACATCCGTTGTTTGGGCTTTCCAGAGAAAATTGAAGGTCAGAATACTGGAGCCTTCTTGTGTGAAATTATTCCAAAATTGGTTGGTATTCGATTTGAACCCATGCTTGAAATTCAACGTGCACATCATCTTGGCCCTCCGTGTAAGGATCTAAATTCCCACCCAAGACCCCTCACTGCTTGCTTTTTGCGGCATGACCAGGTTCGACAACTACTGACTGCGGCACGTACACAGGGTTCTTATAGTTATGAGGGTCATGAAATTCGTATGGCTGCTGATTTTTCCCGAGAAACTAATGAACAACGAAAAGCATTTTTATCCATTTGGCCTTTGCTGTGAAAAATGGACATTAAATATGGCTTGTTTGATCCAGTCCGTTTTCGTGTTACTAAGAATGGAGAATCAAGAGACTTCTACAATCCAACGAGCTACAGCGCTTCTTGGATGACATGATGCTGCAAGATATGGATATTCAACACACATCTACGCCTCAGACTTCTCAAAGTTCTCAATCTACTCATCACCTTCCAGATGGTGGATGTCGTATCACAGGTGAAGCTCGTCAACGTGGTAGAGAGCTTGAGAGATTGAACTGCACCCAAGAAGATAAAAACTCAGCTTTGCAGACAGTATCTAACTTTACTCAAGATCATCACAGAGACAAATCTCGCTCTTCTCTAAAGTCCGCTTCAGATGGAGAGTAGTCCTTGACAAAGTATCTCTTCTATTGCTAATTACAAGATTTGGCTTAAATCTCTCAGGTTTATACTATACAGGAAGACAAGCATCCTCAACATTCCAGATGAGTATTTTCCGTACTCATTCTGTATTTATTTACTCATTATTGTTAATGGTTTCCAATTCCTATTTGTGTATGCCTTTGATTTGAAACTTATTTAAGCTGTTTCCAATTTTTAATTTGTTTTATTTTATATATATTGTTCATTATTGTACCTCATAGGACTTTTATGTGCTATATCCAATAGATATATTTGTATTTACTCTAAGCATGAATCTGTTTATAATCTACTTTTCTACGTACCTATTACTAATTTTAAGATGGAGTATGGTTCTCAGTAGCGTATTTATTTTTTTATAATTAATAACTATTCTAGTTCATGACTCCCATGTTCATATTTCACATAAAGATCCTATCTTTATATTCAGCAGATGGACATTATCTACACTATTTCTCTCTCTATTTCCTTATTATTGTTGCCAATGTTGAACATAAGAGGTTTATCTGTTTCTTCTATAAACTTTAAGGTCTGAATTTATATATTTTAATAATTATTATATACATATATTAAATTTTCCGCTTAGAATAAATGTTTATTACATTGGCCATTTCATTATTTATTAATGCTGGTATTTATTGGATAATACTCTGTTTACTGTTTCTTTTTTCATATTTATTCAATTGCTAATCTAACTGTCATTTGAATTGTATTTATTTTACTGGTAATCTTTTTTACAACTATGCCTGCTAAATAATATTTATAGTTATGAATACAATCTATTATTTATTTGATCCTTTATGATATATCTAGAATGAAATATTCTTGTTTATATTATTGACTCGTATGTCCCTCTAGAATATTTTCTAGATCTCTTTATTATATTTCCCAGACACGCCCAGGTACATGCTTTATAATGCTTGGTCCTTCCCTTCACAGATCACAATCAGGTATAATTGGGTTCTATAGATCCTAATATTTTCAATAATAATCGGTCCTGGTTTCTACTTAGTACTCCTGGTGGGGGCCTTGCCTGGAGCGGTGTTCTTGTGAACCCAGACCCGTGGTGAAAGTTTTTGATTCTGTAGTACTCTGTACACCAGTTTATTGTAACTTGAACGTATTTCCTATTCTTTCTACACAATACATTCTTTCTTCTTATTGACAAGCAGATTTTAAAACAATTTTTATACTTGTTACTGGAAAACCTTTCCTCCATAACTCATTTTATTCTGTCTACAAAAGATAAACAAAACTTCCAATACTCCTGCAAATATGGTTGTTTCCCATGCCTTGTGTGCAATATCATGGAATGTTCATGGTTTGACGCATTATATTAAGAGGAAAAAAGTTCTCTCATATCTCCAATCCAAAAAGTAGATGTGGCTCTTCTTCAAGAGACACATCTTAACGAACTTGAATCAAAAAAATTGTGTAGAGACTGGGTAGGAAAGGTTTTCCACAGCAGTATCCATAGCAACAGTTCCTCAGACTCAGGTTCTACTCGACAATGTGGTGTGGCAATTCTCATTCAAAAAACCACTCATATCTGTGTGGGATCAGTCTATGCCCGACAGGTTCCAAAAAATAGTTTCTCCTACATCTGAATCATTTGTTGTCAGAGATTGATGCTTCACAATACTTTATAGGGGTGATTGAAATTTGGTAAGAGATCCGATTCTTGATAGGACAGGCCCTCTTGATAAACATAATGCTGCAGACAGGGCCCTCATGAATGACATAATTGATGATAACGGCCTTGTTCATCACTGGCATCTTGCACACCCGGATGACACTGAATACACCTTCACGTCCCTCACTCATGGAACTCTTTCTCGGTTGGACTACTTTTTAATCTCCCAAGGTATAGTCCAATCAGTTCAGGAATCCCATATTTTGGAAGCATCAATATCTGATCACTCTCCAGTCTTATTACAGTTACAAACAGGGCTGACAAGACCAGGCCGCAAACCTTGGAGGATGAATATTCAACGCCACAAAACACCTAAGGGTAAAACACAATTACAGGATCATCTTCACAATTATCTCTCCTTAAATCAAGGTTCCGAGACTTCTGGTAGGACTTTGTGGGCTGCTGCTAAAGCTACCATCCGGGGGCAACGTATGCGGGATGCAGCTCAGGCCAATAGGAAAAATGCTACTCGACAAAAAGAATTAGAACAAGACATTGAGCACTTCATCCCTTTATATACCAAAAAACCCAATTTACAAATTTGTAAATCATTAGAACAAGCCCGTATGGCACTGAACAGTCTCTTCACTTCCAAGGCAGAATATTCTCTACAAAAAATGAAAGGGAGGCATAATGAACAGGGAGAAAAGGCTGGTAGACTCTTAGCAGCACAATTGCGACAATGAGAAGTTGCTATGGCTATCCCAGCCTTCAAATCACTTACAGGTAATATGCTGACTCGCCCTCAGGATATATGTAATGAATTTGCTTCTTACTATAAATCCCTTTATACTCCAGGTACCCAAATAGACCAAGATAAATTGACATCCTTTCTTGCAGAAATTGATTTCCCTTTCCTTTCTGCAGAGGACAGTGCACTTTTAAATACAGAAATCAGTAAAGAGGAAATATCACAAGCTATAGCCAAACTTCCATATAATAAAGCCCCGGGGGAGGATGGATTCTCTGCGGAATTTTATCGTTGGTCAGGCGACAATGTAGTGGATTGTTTACATGCTGCATTCCAAGAAGCTTAACACACATCTTCCCTAGGAAGTCTTTCTAATAAAGCTATAATTGCAGTCCTACCTAAACCGGGGAAAGATCCATTACTCTGTAGCAGTTATCGTCCTATTTCACTTCTCAATTGTGACATAAAAATCCTAGCCAGTATTCTTGACTTTCGCCTTCGTAAAGTTATTCCCTCCTTAATTCATCAAGTGGGATTTATACCTGGACGCTCCTCTCGAAATCAAACCCTTCACGCTGCTAAAGTTCTTCAAGAAGATGCTATAGCATTATCGCTTGATGCCGACAAGGCATTAGATCGAGTAGAATGGACATACCTATTTAAAATCTTTAAACAATTTGGATTAGGAGACCAGTTTATAAATAAGGTACAATTGCTATATGAACAACCCACTGCATCAGTTAACTGTGGAGGTTTCGTTTCTGATCCATTCCCAATCCGTAGAGGAACTCACCAGGGTTGCCCCTTGTTGCCTCTTTTGTTCTTATTGGCTATTGAACCTTTGGCAGCTGCAATATGACAATCACCCTCGATTGCTGGTATTCCTCTTCCGTTGGAAGAATCTAAACTTTATCTCTATGCAGATGACATTCTACTTACCATTACTGACTTATCAAGATCATTACCATCACTACTTCAAATCATAGAGAATGTTTCTTCTTTTTCTGGGTATAAAATTAACTGGGATAAGTGTGAAGAACTTCCTATATCTGATGGCACCTCAAAACATGTGATACAAGGTTACCCCTTCCATTGGCAGTCTTCTCGTTTAAAATATTTAGGTATTCTTGTGAATAAGGTAACAGAAGCCATGGTTCCGGATAATATAAATCCCTTGCTTACCCAACTGCAACGTGGTTTCAATAAGAGGAAAATCTTGGGTTTATCTTTGTGGGGTAGAGTACAAGCTGTGAAAATGGTCACTCTTCCACGATTTCTTTACACTCAAGGAATGCTTCCTCTCCATATTCTGTTATCCACACTACATCTCATAAATTCTAAGATTAAATCCTTTATATGGGGCCCCATCAAACCCTGTTTAGCCTTCAATAAACGTATTGCCCATCATTCCAATGGTGGTCTGAGTCTCCCCTAACACGCCACAATGGGTACATACTGAAAGATGTCTCTTATCCTCTGAATCGGGTCTTTCTGCCTGTTGTAGTCCTTCTTTTATTACAGTTAGTTTATGCCAAGTTTGGTTGCACTACACAAGCAACCTAGCTGTTACCTGTGACGTTTCAATAGAATCCCCATATGGTATTTAACTGACGTCATGAAATGCCTCGCATTCCTTCGCCAGCTGTCCGTGCGTCAGCACACACTTTAGTACTGCCGCTGTGGGCCTTGTTATTGGTAAATTAAATAAACACAATATAATTACTATTGTGTTGTTTCAAGTTATATATATTGTATTCTACTACAAATTGGCGACGAGCAATTTACGGAAAAAGAAATTTGGGCCCACATCGGACTTCAAAGAAATCTACATGCGGTGAATTTCAACGAGGATTACTTAATTCTACAAGGCAAGTTGCTACATTCATGTTAATATTTCTCACTTGCCAGTTTTCTAACCTAAGAATGCATTTTGCATTCAATGTTCTTTATCGTAGTGTTCGAGGGAAGCTTGAGACGGTTGAAATTTGACAGTTGAAGTCTGTCGACGTAACGGCGATCTCAGCTGTAACTGTCAACGGCTGATTCTATTGTTTGACAACGGTATTTTGTGACGCGCATCACGTGATTCGAAGCAATGTGCGTGACTCCATTTTAGATTTGGCTAAATTCATGTAAGTTAACCGTATTTCAGTTATTACTACCAGCAAATTACACACGATTGGATTTTCATGCATATTCAAGGTATTGAAAATATTTTACATTTAAAAACAGTTTGTACTTTAATTAATTCATTCGTTTTTGGAATTCTGAAGAATTATTTCAAACTTATTAAAAAGTAAACATCTATATTTTGAAACACAGTTCATGTTTGACGATTTCTAAAAAAAAATTTTTAAAACTGCAAATTATTTTTATTTCATCAGCCAACTTCAAGAATTGCGTTAAAAATAAAAATTGAGGACGCCTTGTGTGAAATTGACAGCATGTCTCAAAATTCTAACATAAATGCACCTGTTGCATTTTTGGCTGAACCAGGAAAACCATCTATGAAGTGGAAGAACTGGCTACGTGCATTCGAAAACTATTTAGTTGCAATAGATGGTAAAAAATACGAGCCTGAAAGTAAAAAAGCTATTATGTTTGGGTTACTTGGTACTGCTGGTCAAGAAATATTTGATAGCTTACCTGAATACGAAGTACAACCTGGACAATTCATACCTTTAGATGAATTTCAGGAAGCAGTAAAGAGGTTAGAAAAGCAATTTGGTGAGGAACCAAATATTATGGTAGGCAGGCACCGTTTTACAATGCGCAAGCAACAAGAAACTGAGACTGTGGAGGAATACATCGCCAGTCTGAGAGTGTTAGCCACCAAATGTGAATATACTGAAATGGTAGATGTATATATTCGTGATCAGTTTGTTTTCCATTGTTTTGAGAAAAAGATTCAAGAACGACTTTTAGCGTGTAGAAATCCTTCTCTACAGGAAGTAATAGATATTGCTAAAGGTATAGAACGTTCTTTAGAAAGTACAAAGGAACTTTCAGCAGATAAGAATCCTAATGCAAATGTTTTTTCGATTCAGGATAAAAAGAAAAATTTTGTGAAAAGTATACAGAAAAACAAACAAAGTAATGTTGTAGATACTAAAACATTTGTTTGTTTCAGATGCGGTTCTAAAAACCATATTGCAGATTTTCCAGGATGCCCTGCGATGGGTAAGAAATGTACAAACTGCGGTAAAATTGGGCATTTTGCAGGAGTCTGCAGGAATTTTAGATCTAATTCAACGCAAAATGTAAGAGTAAGTTATGTTGATGAATTTAATGAAGAAATGTGTGCTAACATTGTTTTAACCATTGAAGCAAATGATGGCACAATAAAAGGGCCATTAGGTGTTGCGCATATTGGCGAAGTTGAGATAAACATAATGGCAGATTCAGGTTCTCCTATCACCATTATTTCAGATACTAAATATGAAAACAACTGGTCACATGTGGGATTATTAGTTTCCGATGTAAATCCAAAAGCTTACGGTGATTATGACATAAACATGTTAGGTTATTTTCAAGACTATTTAAGTGTTAAAGGAAGATTAATTTTGACAAAAATTTATGTTGCAGAACGTGGCAAAAATATTGTTGGATGGAAAGACCTAGCAAGGTTAGGTATTATGTTGAAACCTGGTGCAGATGATCCAATTGTTCTTAGTGATGTTTAGGTTGCTTCTGTCCAGTATTCTTGTGTCCCTTCTTCATCTCACAACAGTTTAGAAGCTGTTCTGTGCAAATATAAATCGGTGTTTGAAGACCGCATCGGATGTGTTAAAGGTTACGAGCATTCTATCAAGTTAAAGAAGAATGCGATACCTATCAAACACAAGGTAAGAGCTGTTCCCTTATCCATTAGAAAGGATTTACAAAAATTACTTGATAGATTAGTCAAAGAGGAAGTGATAGAACCAACTGATTCCTCTGAGTGGATTTCCGCTATTGTTATTATTAAGAAAAAGAATGGCGATTTACGCTTATGTGCCGACTTGAGGTCACTAAACAAAAATATTTTGGTTGATTGCCATCCGTTACCGAAAATTCAGGAAATATTAGCATCCACATCTGGTTCTACATATTTTTCATTAATTGATCTCAAATCGGCCTATCATCAGGTGAAGCTTGCTGATGATTCTAAAGATTACACTACATTTGTTACCCCTTTGGGTGCTTTCAGATTTATTAGACTTCCTTTTGGTTTAGCGTCATCTGCAAGTGTTTTCCAGAAACTTATGGAAAGTATTCTCAAAGATGTTAAGGGAGTTGAAAAATTTCAAGATGATGTTTTGATTCATGCCGCTACTGCGGAAGAGCATAACAGCATTCTTGACACAGTTCTGCACAAGTTTAAAGAAAGAGGTATGACTGTCTCTAAAGAAAAGTGTAAATTTTTTCAAAAAGAAATTGAATATTTAGGCCATTTTATCAGTGGTAATGGTATTAGACCAAAGTTGGATCTTGTGAAAGCCATTTCTGAGGCACCTAGACCTGAAGATAAAGATGCTCTACGGTTCTTCTTGGGTCTCAGTGAATATTATTCAAGGTTCATAGAAAGCTATGCGGAGAAAGTAGAACCTTTACGTAGTCTTCTTCGTAAAGGAGAAAAATTTAGTTGGTCAAGCAACCAAGATTCAGCGTTTTCAGTAATCAAACATGCTATTGTAAATGCACCAACTCTACATCCTTATGATCCAGAAGGTAAAAATATAATAACTGTTGATGCTAGTTCAGTAGGCATTGGTGCAATTTTTACTCAAAAAATTAAGAATGCTGTTCACACTGTAGCTTTCATTTCTAGGCGATTGCTTGATTCCGAGCTTCATTATAGCACTATTGAAAGAGAAACTCTAGCCTGTGTTTGGGCAGTTGAAAAACTGAAAATGTATCTTTGGGGCAAAGAGTTTGAATTGGTCACCGACCACAAACCTTTAACTTATATGTTTGATGGTTATGGCAGGGGTAATGGTAAGGCCTCTGCCAGACTGGTTAGACTAATTGCAAGATTGCAAGAGTACAACTTTACCATTAAACACATTCCAGGCAAGGAAAATATCTGTGCAGATTTTTTATCTAGGTTACCTTTAGAATCTTCAGAACCACAAATGGAAGAAGACACTGAATGTGTAGTTGCTTCGGTAGATATTCTTTTGAACTCTGAACAGTCTTGCACTGAGACTGAATGGTTAGAGCTCAGCAGCAGCGATTATGTTTTGAATAAAGTTATGGCATTTGTTAAAGGAAACTGGCCACCTATGAGAAATTTGACTTCAGAGTTTAAAACTTATTGTCAAGTGGAAAATGAACTAAGCATTGTAAATAATTTACTTTTTCGTGGTGATTTGTTGATTCCTCCTACAAAATTGAGGAAAAGGTTAATTGATATAGCACATAGGAGCCATCCTGGCTCAACACTAACTAAGAAAATGTTGAAAATGCATTATTGGTGGCCAGGAATGGATGCAGATGTGGATTTATTGATTGATACTTGTGTAGTTTGCTTGAAATCTGATAAGCACTGGAAGACAAGAGTAAATGAAATGCAATTTGTTTCCATTCCCAACACATCTTGGAGCAAAATAGCAATTGATTTTGCAGGTCCTTTTAATCTTTTAGAACCTGACTGCAGATTCATGATAGTAGTTACTGACTACTACAGCAAGTGAATTTATGTTGAATTTGTTACAGTGATAGACACTAATGCGGTAATCGCATTTCTTGAAAAATGTTTTGCTGTTGAAGGATTACCTTGTATTTTGGTGTCTGACAATGGCAAGCAATTTATCTCAGAAAAGATGTTGTCATTTTTGCAGCACTATAGTATTAAACAGGAAAAGACTCCTTTTTATTCACCAAAATCCAATGGGCAAGTTGAAAGAGTCAATAGATTCTTGAAAGAAGGCATTCAACTTGCAATTGCATCCAAATTTCCAGTGAAAGAATTCATTCAAGAGAAGGTGAATGCGTACAACAACACAACTAATTCAGTTACTGGGTTTTCCCCGTTTTTCCTTATGAGAGGCAGAAAAGGTAAAACATTGCTGACACCTATGTGTATTGAACTTAGGAAAAATCCTACAAGCTTTAAAGAAGTCAATGATGGACTTATAAAAGTCAAAGAAAGAATCCAAGAGCATCAAATCAAATCTAAAGCTTACCATGATAAAATACATAGAGCTATCAACAAAAGCTTTGCAAAATGAGATTGGGTTATTCTTCAAAAACCATCCAAAGTACAAAAAGGAGAATCCAAATTCACAGCTCCATCTGAAGTTATTGAAGTAACTCATAGTTCGGTTCTATTGGACAAATTTGGATGGAGAAGCAAGAGTGATGTGGTTAAACTGAAACCTGGTCAAAGAGAACTCATTGAAGAGTCTTTCAAAAATAACGTAGAATCAGAGAACGATTATCTATGGTTACCTTCAGAGTCTTGTATTGATAATCATAATGTGATGACAAATACAACATGTGTTAATAATTCTTCTGATGCAAATGAGTTTGATAGCAGTGGTTCCTCCTTACCTGTTCACTGTTCACCTGAAAAACATCAGAAATCTGAGTGTGGAGTAGGTAGGCAAAGTCCACAGATTACAGATGAAGTTACTTCAGAAACTAATGTGCCATCAGATGTTGCAAGTTCTAATCAAAATGTATTTGAAGGTACATGTACCACCTCTGGTAGAATGTCATGCATTCCCAACAAGTATAAGGACTATGTTTTGTTTTAACTTATTCATTTTTCTCTGTTATTGGCAAAGGGAGATGTTGTAGTCCTTCTTTTATTACAGTTAGTTTATGCCAAGTTTGGTTGCACTACACAAGCAACCTAGCTGTTACCTGTGACGTTTCAATAGAATCCCCATATGGTATTTAACTGACGTCATGAAATGCCTCGCATTCCTTCGCCAGCTGTCCGTGTGTCAGCACACACTTTACTACTGCCGCTGTGGGCCTTGTTATTGGTAAATTAAATAAACACAATATAATTACTATTGTGTTGTTTCAAGTTATATATATTGTATTCTACTACACTGCCTTATATGGGTCAGGTACCAGCCGTCTTGATCCCCGTAATCCTATGTTATCTGCAATGCGTAAAATTTGGCAAAGGTCACACCATATTTTAGGCTTTAATCCATGTCTGCATGTAAAGGCCCCAATATGGAATACGTATTAAAGGGAAAACTCTCTTCTGGCCTACATGGAAATCAGCGGGTATCCTGACTTTAGATCAGATTCTTCATAATGGAGACCTCAAATCCTTTTCACAATTGGTTGAGGAGTTTAATCTTCCCCTATCACAAAAGGATAACTATTTACAGCTATTTAACTCTCTTCTTAAGGCTTTAGGCTCGAAACCCTAGACACTGCAAATTTCACAAATAACATTTTATCTTCATACTTGGGGGAGGCACAAAGGGGTTATCTCTGGTCTGTACAAAACACTCACAACACAATTATTTTCTCATCCTTTATCTCATGGCCTTCGCTCCAGATGGCAATCACGCCTAGGACTTTCCTATGAAAATGAACAATGGACAACCTTACTGGAAAACTTAGTTAAAGGTGCCCGAGAGGCTCGCTTAAAATTTTGTATATTTAAAATAATTCATGACTGGCACTGGTCTCCGGTAAAATTACATAAAGCAGGCCTATTACCGCATACTAATTGTTGGAGATGTAATGCCTCTGGTTGTGACATTGTGCATATCATATGTAAATGTCCCATGGTGAAACTTTACTGGTTATATATAGGTCGATTTCTGTGTAACACTGTCCCCTGACATTTACCACTCTCACCAGCAACAATTTTACTGCATGATTTACAGGATTCCCCTACCCTTTCCAAACCGCAATGTCGTGTAGTTCACACTGCATTAGCTACTGCTAAAATTTGTATACTAAGACAATGGAAATCCTCATCTCCGCCATCACAAGAGTCTTGGCTTGCATCGATGATCCAAATTGCCTCACATGAGAGAGTCATTTATAACATTCAAAATCAAACTGAATTGTTTTTACAGGTATGGGATCCTTTCCTGCAGGTAAAAGATATATATGTTGCTAACCATACTTCTTAGATCATTTTGTTCATTATATTGTATTGATCTTTGGGTACTGTTAGTTCACTGACTTATGACTATGCTGCATTGTCTTCAATTAGTCAACCTTTTACTATTATATTTATACTTACAACTGGTGTGATTCTATATTCTTTATAATGCATTACCTTATAATATTCCAAATGAATTCTTTTAATTAAATATATAACTTATGTTTAATAGCTTGACATTCTATCATTTTCAGCCTTTATTGATTTGTTGTCAAATTAATGGTTTAATGCTTTAATATTTTATATTCACTATTTAATATTTAATGGTTTGTATTTCCTTTATTTGATATAATATGTTTTGCCCTTAATTTCCTTCTTTTTTCTGCTATTCTATAGATTTTGATACATTTGCTTTTATATTTACAATTATATTCATTATTTTTTCTCTACTATAACGTATTTTAAGATATGCAATGTTTTCATATATTTATTGTACCGTATTTATGAAATGCCAATAAAAAATTATAACACAAAAAAAAAAGAAAAAGTGTTCGAAAGATGATCTTCAGACCTCAATAAATTAAGTATGCTTGAGAAGTGGGTATACTAACAGAAAAGAAATAAACAGCAGGACAATACAGGGCGTTTATGCCAGAATAGACCAGGTACCATGACAAGTTTCAGAGTATGTTTTGGTCCCAGTTATAAAATAATGCAAGCACGGCAGTGCATTGAGAGCGCTCATACCTGAGATAAGCCAGTGGTGAAAGCACAGGGACTGAGAAGAACACTCAAAACCCACATCACGGGTGATGGTAGATCGTCCACCAGAACAATGAGACTCAGGCATCCGAAGGTGAGAGTAACTAAGAACCCAACAATGCTTGTCAGTTTGGGCTTCCTCAGCAGAGAAATAAGCATGAAGCAGAAACACATCTGGGGAATGAGAACAATGCAGTCAGCCACAGAATATGCATATGTGCTGTTACAACATAAGAACACCACAATCACATTCATACAGAAATTCATTACCCTTTTGTTATTACGAGTTCTACTTGTAGGGTCATGACGCTCTTTTACAGAGAGGAGGAATCCTGGGGTCCCTAGCAATCAAGATGCCTAGTCTGCAAGAGAATGTTGGCCTCACATAAGCTTCCATGACTCTTTGTGTAGATACTAGGGAAGAGACCAAAGTTAGCACAGGGGAGGTGAGTGGAGCAAATCTAGTTAGAGTACAGCACAGTTATCACAGCTGCAATAAAGAATGACTGTTCAGATAAGATTGTTGTAGGATATCTGCCTTTTATGCGTAGTCACTCCAGATTTTTCACTTTCTTTGGGCCATACTTTTGCTGAACTTAGAACCCTGCACACTGTTCCACCTGCTAAACAGGAGTAATGTGCTGGTGCTCCTCCTTAAACGTGTTGAACTTAGCTGAAACTTCCCTGATTGGTGCAATTAGCTTTTCAATAATGCCATAGTATATGCTGCAGAATTTCACCCCTTGCATGGAAAGTTAAATACCACCTATGGACTGCAGCACTTATTGTGCCATTCACTACAGTGCCTGGCAACACATCTGGGTGAGCACACAGTCTCTGCACAAGGGGTTTCCCAGGCTTGGATTTTGGGAATAAGGTGCACTGTGAGATTCAGGGCCGGACTGGCCGTTGCGGATCCAGGGCATTTTTTCCTGTGTGTCGTTTTTAGACATGTGGGGCCAGGTTTGTTACTGGGGGTTGGTTTTGCAGCAGTGCTGCAATATCGGCCCCTGTAACAAAAGCAGCAGTGGTGCCTGACACTAACACCCCCTCCCTTTCCCCCTGGGCCAGTCGAGCGGATTGCCAGGGCTGGTTTCTGTTCCCAGTCCAGTTATGGTGAGATTGTTGCAGTAGGGCAAACAGGAATGCTGCAAAGGGGGATAGGGTTGCCCCTTAGAACTCTTACCCAGTTGGTTATGGAAGAGCCAAGAGACAACCCCACCAGGTGCCAGGCATTAATATGGCACCTCAAAGTGCCCTCCTCAGAACATTTTCTGGACCTGTGGAATATCAGAAGAGGAAAAAAAGTGACACTATCCCATGTGTGTTGGAACGTAGAATACAAAATGTGACAGAATCCCTTTCTGAAGTGGGCCTTAGTAACATTTTCAAACTTTTGAGTTTCAACCTTTCACTGGGACCATTCCACTTGGTGTTTCCAAACAGGGCTGCTTCGTGGCTGGCCTCAAATTTTGCCTAGGTCCCAGTCTTCTGCTTCCATAGACTATCATTGGCTCTTAGTGCATTGTTGGTGTCATTTCTAATTAAAATTTTCAAAATGAATATCCCTATTCCACCATATATGATTTGTGTAGTTTTAGTATCATTTTGTTTATAAGATTTTAGTCTATTTTTCTAATTCGATTTGAGATTTTTATTGTTTGGTGTTCTGATTTTATTACTGTTTTGGTACTGCTTTGCCCTAAGTTATGTCTGTCTGCTCTGTGCATAGCGACCAGGGGGTCGCTGATCTCAGGTTAATTTGAGACTCCATCTCTTAGGAATCCACGTACATTGTATAGTTCTCTGCACATGCATGTATATTAAGTAGTAGTAAATATTGGAGGACCCTTCGAATTAGCTGGAAAATGGAGAATACTTATTACTAAATGGGAAGGAGTTAGGTAGGTGTAAGAGCAGCCTAGGAAGGGGAGAGGTGTCGTTTAGGGAGGGAAATGAAAATAAAAACACCCGCTCACAAAAGAGTAAGTGCATTGCTATTCACAAACTGTACTTCTAAAGTTACTACCGTCGCAATTGGCCCAAAACAGTTGAAGATGTACTCCAGCCCAGCCTTAGAGTAAGTTCAGCACCACAAATGGCCACTCACGGATACTGCAACACACTCCCACAGAAAAAATATGGAGGCAGGGACAAATGGCCAGTGGTACGAAATCTTTATTTTGCATTTCCTGGATGCTGAGATGCCGTTCGGCACATGATGTCTAGGTCAGTTTCCTCATTTGAGGCAGCGTCAGCTCTCAACTCTTGATTTATCTCAGTAGGCTGGTTGGCAGGCTGCTGCTTCGCTTGGTTATGGCAGACGGATTTGAATTGATTTTCCTTACCACAGCCTTTGCACACCTCTCTGATGGCTGGGCATTTCTTGTTGTGAGGGTAAGCCAGGCCACACCTGTAGAATATTTTTGCGCTTTCCAGGGGCCATGGCTTGTGCTTGTCTGTGTGTTTATGGCTGGTAGCTGCTACCTATGGCTAGCATAGTCTCTTTGCTGGTGGTGCCTGCTTCCATGGCAGCTGCTTCCTTGTCAGCTCACTGTTCCGCATGGACTGCATCCAGCATCTTATCAAGAGAGTGGGCTTCTCTGAGCATGGGTCTTCTAAAGGATTCTGATAGACAGCACACTATGAACCTGAGGCGGATGGCATCCTCATTGGAAAATTTGTTGAACTGGCAGTGCTTGATGAGGCTTTCCAGGCACTCTAGAAAGTTGGCCATTGACTCTCCCAGTTGCTGACATGCTGCTGAATGTGTAGCATTCATAGTCCACGTTGCTGGCAGGGTCGAACTTTATGGCAAGTTTGTCTTTCATCTTTTGATATGTGTTGGACTCTTCTTTTGGGATCTTCTTGAGGGCTTCCTTGACACCATCTTCTGTGAGGGTCTTTAGGTATCGAATCACCTTGGTTTCATTGGGTTCGTCGAGAGCCTCAATGAAATCATCAAATTTGCAGATCCAGTCAGCCCACTGCGCACCAATGTTGTGCTTCTTTGACATGTCAAACGGGGACGGTGGCTTCAGAAACGTGGCAGTGTACTATGTGGAGCGTCTTTTAGTGGACATGGTAGCTGAAGATGGGGGGAGTACCTTGCACTGTCAGTGCAGATGAAGGGTATGCAGACAGTCATTGTGCCTGCCACTCACAGGAAGAGGTTGCTACCAGCGGCAAGAAGTAATTGACAGGTCTTCCCAATCTAAGATGGTCGCCTGGTGGAGGTTGGCACGACAGAGGAAGCTTTGTGTAGGCCTTCCCAAGCCAAAATGGCCACAAAAGGTGTGTAAGCATTCCCAAGCTAAGATGGCTACCAAAGGTGTGAAGGCCTTCCCAAGCCAAGATGGCCACCATATTGGCTTGGGTTCCATACAGTAGACAGGTTAGTAGGCTTCCCCAATCCAAGATGGCTACCAGCAGGAGGGCAGGGCCTGGTGAGAGACATGTGCTGGAGACACTGGATACTTTAGAGGGCTTTGTTAGGGAGCTGCAGGAGCCTGGATGAGCCAGTAAGCAGCTCTGATGGGAGATTTAGGGCGCAGTATTGTAGAGAGGGAGGCCATCAGGGGCTGCAGGTTTGAGGGGCATGCCCCCACAGCAGTCCGGCAGGTGTGTTCGCAGCCAGAGAAAGCATGGCAGACCGCACAGAAATGGAAGCTGCATGAGGCTGACAGGCCAGTTGATCGGTGAGCAAGTGGGTGCTCCCCTCATCACCAGTTGTTCTGTTGTGCGGCAAAAAAGAGAAAAACACCTCTGAATTATGTTCTGTGCTGGACTGCACTCCAGGGAACTACCTCTACGATGCTGGTAATCTACTGTTGGAGACCCTTGCAAATCGCTATTAGGTAATGTCACTCCAGTCATTCCTATGGGCCTATAGTCCCATAAAAAAGTTATGGGAATGCGTTCGCAAATTGATAATTGCAAATTGCAAATGCAATTCCAAGAGTGCCAGGGGGCCTAAGGCCCCCCTGATGCACCCCCCAAAAAGGTAAGTGTGCACATGTGGCGCAAGCATGTGTGTGCACCACATGTCACTTTGAAAAAACGTTTGTGAATTTTTCAAAGAATTGGCAGATTACCCTCAACTTAAAGTTGATGGTAATTAGCGTTTCCTAAATGCACAGTTTGCATTTAGGAAAGACTTGATGCATCGCCTTTAGGGAATCACAATTTGTGTTTCCCTAAATGCATTCACAATTTAGGCAATCGCAAAAAATTGTGATTACCTAATTTGCAAATGGAAATGGGTTCCTGCATCCGAAAAGGGCTTTTTCCGATCGCACATGGGCTGATCCTGCAAATCGGCCCATTTACAACCGGAAAAAATCTTGATGCATGTGGCCCTTAACATTATAAAAAATATGGACTGGACAGACCATCTCGCACTACGTTTCTACTGGACTGCGTTGAGTTCATCCGAAAGCCCTAAGCAGCGCACGAAATCACATAGAGCTTGGAAAGGAGTAACGGCCTCAGCGTTTAGCAGAGGCTACTCTCCTCCATCACTTGGTGAGATTGATTGTGATTTAGCCTTAGAGCGAGTTGAAGCCTCTATTAAAGAGGCTCTTGATGTGATTTGACCAGTGAAATGGGTAAGAACTCCGGTTAGAGCAGCCCCCGCGCCATGGTACACTGGAATATTAAAAAAGGAGAAGGACAGTTGGAGATCTTTAGAAAGAAGATGGAGAAAATGTAAAGTAGCAGCTGATAAAGATAGTTATCGTGCAGCCCACAGAACTTATTTAAACAGCTGTAATAAGACTAGGAGAGCTCACCTGGGTACCCGGATTATGGAGGCTAAGGACTCTTCACGGGAGCTTTTTATCATTTTGAGAGAATTCACCTGCCCGCAGGCAAATGACTCGCTCCCGCCAGCCACGCAGGAGTTTTGTAATCAGCTAGCGTCTCACTTTACCGATAAGATTGATATCATATATCGTGCCTTCGGGACAACAGAAAATATGAATAACAATCTCGCCCCTAGGACAGTCCCTTGTTCATCTAGCCTAGATGACTTTCCCATCATGACGGGATCCCAGGTGGGGGTTTTGCTGGCCAAAACCAAATCAGGATCACTCTTGGACCCACTGCCACCTAGGGTCATGAAGGAGTTGTCTCCTATTCTTGCAGATACTTTGGCAGTTATATGTAACATCTCTTTAGCTACTGCTACCTTTCCGGGTAAATGGAAGGTATCTCACGTTAAGCCGCTGCTTAAAAAGGTATCAGCAGACCCAACAGTGGTTCAAAACTACAGACCCATTTCTCTTCTTCCATGTTGGTCTAAAATCATGGAATCTATATTTAACCGTCATCTTTCTAACTATTTAGAAGAGAACAAGATATTAGATCCTACTCAGTCAGGTTTTCACACATCACACAGCACTGAGGCAGCCTTGCTCGAAGTTACGGATACCATCAGGATGCTGCTCGATGGGGACTCTCCAGTTATGCTGGTGCTGTTGGACCTGTCGGCAGCCTTCAACACCATCTCCCACAGCATACTACTAAATAGGTTGCAGGAGGTTGGTGTCGGTGGCTTAGCCTTTAAATGGTTTCAAAGCTACCTATCTGATAGAACCCAATCTGTTCAACTAGGGTCTTATGTGTCATCTCCTGTTGTGGTGGACAAGGGGGTACCACAGGGCTCTATATTGAGCTCCACGTTATTCAATCTATACGTGGCCTCCTTAGCCTCAATTATCAGGAACTGTGGCTTTGAAACCAGATAGTACGCTGACGATACGCAGCTGATTGTACACATTGGTAAGGACCCCGCCAAAACGAAAGCCAGGTTTGCAACTTGTATGATTAACATTGCAGACCGGATGAGGAGACATTTTTTACAATTAAACTCCTCTAAGACCGAGAAACTTTTGTTTGGCAAAGCTGTTGATCTGTGGACTCCAGACTGGTGGCCACCCGAATTGGGTGCGGCCCCCGTCCCGAGTAGCTGGGCGAAGAACTTGGGGATTAGGTTAGATAACCAGCTCTCAATGGAGATACAGGTGAAAACGCTAGCTACCTCTTGCTTTGGGACCATGCGGATGTTGAGAAAGATCTACCCATGGATCCCGCTGAGTGCTAGAAAGACCCTTATCCAGGCACTGCTAATGAGTTGCCTGGATTATGGCAACTTCTTATTGGTAGGAATCAAGGAGGACCTCTTTTCCAAATTGTAGGTGGTGCAAAATACAGCTGCCCGTCTTGCTCTTGACAAACCAGCTCGAACCCCCTCCTTGCCGTTCTTACGCCAATTTGCATTGGCTTCCAGTAAGGAAACGGGCCACATTTAAAATGCTGTGTTTGGTCTTTAGGTCCTTGCATGGACTGGGGCCAGTTTGTCTGACTGATAAACTTAAATGGTATCAACCTACACGGCAGCTTAGATCCAGCAATCGTAAAACACTGTGTGGTCATAGAATTAGGAAGGTAAAGATGGGGGGTCGTTCCTTTTCGTATCAGGCCCCCAAGCTGTGGAAAAGCCTCCCTGAACAAATCCGCCAATGCCCGAATCTGGCCCAATTTAAAAAGCTGCTCAAAACGTGGCTTTTCTAATGCTTTCCCCTCGCTGACCGCTTGCCTCTTTTTCCACCGCCAAGAGATCCTCTTGGGGATGATTCGTGCGCGATATAAGTGACCTAAATAAATAAATAAAAACTCAAAATTTGCATAAATTATTTTAACATTAATTCCTATGGGGCTTAGCGACAGATGTACAAAAGCTTTTTTGCATTTCTTGACTGGCCGAATCACAATTTCAGCCCGAAAAGCAAAACAGGCATTTTGATATGTTCAAAAGCCAAAAATTGGTTGACATTTGCAATTTCTCACCTGTAGAAATCGCAAACTGTGACCACGATTTATGAAAAGCAAATAAAGATCATCGCTACACCCACCTCACCTTCCTCTCAATCCACGGCGTCTCCAGTCAGTGACAGTGAGGAGGATGGTCTACTCTTGATGATGTATACCACAGACACGTGACCCTACGACCCAACCAAATAATGATTGTGCCATGAACTTCATCTTCAACAGTGATGCTTCAGTCAATATCATCAGCAGGTGAGACCTAGCTGACCTTCAAAATTATATGCAACTCACTGACACGTGACAAAAAATCTATGTGTGGGCCAAGAAGACACCAATACGCTGCATAGGTAAGTTCACAGCGCCCCTCACCTACAGGAGGCACAAAGTCCCCACCACTTTTTACATCCAAGACTGTCAAGCTCCAGTCCCCGGAGTCCTCTGCCTACCCATTGTCACCAGGTTGGAACTTATGCATGTGCATTCAGAGACTGAGATTATCCACCAGGTGCACCTGTCAAAACCCACCAGCTCCTGTCCAGGTGTTCATCTGGAGTTAAACGGACAGTCCATACCATTCATTATTGACAAGGGCCATCCATCAATGTGATGCTGTTTGATTGCTTTACTGAACTTGACCCAGCCCAAAGCTCTCACAGTCATCCATCAAAATCTATACATGGGCTGCATCCAAGCGGCTCAGTCAATGTGACTTTAACACATGGCAAAAATTCCATTACTGATACCATACATGTGCTGCAAGGCAAGACATCGGGGTCCTGCCTCCTCAGCTTTACCTCCAAAGCAGAAATCATTTTTATTTCCATCAACTATCACTTTGCAACAGATCAAGGTTTCGCTCATCACTCCCCAGCTCTCTTCAGTGGTCTCAGTAAACTGAAGGATGTTCTCGCTCACCTTCACACCGATGAGTGGCACAGAGACACAGGAGAGCTGCGTTTCACCTGCAAGAAGCGGTGAAGAAAGAGATCACAAACATCCACAGTCTTGGCATTATTAAACTGTCCACACTCCTTGGTATTCCTCATCGTTGTGCTCCCTAAAATGGACAGGAAAGGAGATTTTCTAATCTGCTGCAGCCCAACAAAGCAATAGAATGTGATCACCATGTTGCGAAACTCTTCTCCAAGCTCAACCTAAACAAGGTCTACCATCTGATCGAATTGGAGGAACAATGCCACTACTTCACAACCTTTACCACACACCTGGGACTCTTCCATTTTAATAAACAGAACTTTTTATCTCGCTGCTGAAATCTTCCACGAGTCCATTTACTATGTAATTTAACCAGTATCCAACACATTCAGCTACAGCGATGACATCCTGTCTTTGGGCTCACACGCAAAGTGCTTGCTGTAGCCCTAAACAAGACCTGCCACCTACTATGTGAAGCTGGTCTCACTCTCAATGCTGGCAAATGTGAGATGCATAAAACCAGGCTGAAATTCTTCAGGCACATATTTTCAAAAGAAGGAATGATGCCCGTTCCTGAAAAAGTTGCTGCCCTCACAGCTGCGAGCCTACATAGAGATGTTTTCAAGCTTCGTACCTTTTTAGGCATGGCTAGCTATTGAACCAGGTACATTCAAGACTATGCTACCATCAGTACCCCCCTTCCATCACGTCACAAGTAAGAAGGTGGTTTTCCATTGGGCTCCAGAATGCAAACATAGTTTTTAGCAGATAACGGGCACCCTTGCCAAAGCTACTGTCATGGCCTACTTCGACCCCAAACTGTCCATGAAGGTAACTGTCGATGCCAGATCAGTGGGTGTTGGAGCAATCCTGGCACAACACTCTGGAGCCCAGCGTCAAATTGTAGCCTAAGCCAGAAGAAGCATCTCTGACACTGAGAAGGCCTATTCTCAACCTAAGAAGGAGAGTCTCACATTTCCATATCTTCCTATATTGCAAAAGGTTCACTATCATAATGGACCGCTAGGCTCTCCAACCCATCTTTGGAAATCCCAAAGATACAATGTCCCCCAGGATTGAACAGTGGGAAATATGCCTAAAGGAGGGTGACTATACCATTGTCCACAAACCAGGAAAAGAACACAATCCTGCAGACTACTTCTCCAGACAGCCATTACACCTGGCGAAGCAACATTCATCCAATGCAAAGGAGGACCTTCAATTCATAGTCAGCACGAGCATGCCCCCGCACTCTCTATTCCTCAAATAGTTGGGGCTAAAAAAGAAGATAGAGTTCTAGCCCTCATCACATGCCTCATTGATCAGGCACAAGTGGAAGCGCCGCGTGGAGTGGTTACTCTGAGGAAATCAAGGCCTTCCAACACTAGCTGGCAGCTACATAAGAGCGACTCATCCTAAGAGGGTCACGTATCCTGATTCTCGGGAAACTACACAAACAAGCCATTGAGCTGGTGCATGAAGGGTACCAGGGGATAGTTGCCACCAAAAGGGCTCTCTGAGACTGACTGTGCTTCCTCAGGCTAGATGTCATGGTAGAAACGGAACTGGGAAAGTGCCACCTGTGAATCTGTTTATTGCCAGCCATGCAACAATTACCCCTGGAGGTGTCACAAATACTGGAGGGAGTGTGGAAGAAGTTACTGGTTGACTTCTTTGGTCCACTTGAGTCTGGCAAGTATCATCTTGTGGTAGTAGAGGAATACTCCTGTTTCCTGTTAGTAAAAATAGTCTCATCAACTGGAGTTGCCAAGGTAATCCAGACCTTATATGACATCTTTTTGACGTGGCGATTCGCTAAAGTACTGAAGTAGGACAATGGGCCCGTATTCACCAGTGGAGACATGAGAGAGTTCCTGAACTGTATTGGCTTGAAAATCATCAGATTATGACACTTTGGTCCCAAGCCAATGGAACAGCAAAACAATTCATGGGAACCCTCAATTAAACAGTGCAGAGAGCTAGCGTAGAAGGATTTGTGCTTGAGGAGGCCCTCTGTCAAGCTCTGCAGGTGAATCGCACCACCCGTCACTGAACACCAGGGAAGACTTCTGCCAACCTAATGTTTGGCTGATGCAGTTACACCAAATAGTCGCAATGGTCATACAAGCTTCAGGTGATCCTGGACAAGCTCAAGATCAAGGCTACTGACCAGGAGAAGAAGAGGATGAAAGTACATGCAGACACCAAGCAGCGAGCGCAAGAAACTCTTCCTGAGGGTGATGAATGGTAGTGGTCAAACAAAGGAAATCCCCATTTGACATGAAGCCACTCCAAGTGACGGCAGTAAAAGGGAGCGTGATCATGGTGACCCAACCTGGGTAATCCATCACCTGAAATGCGTCACACTTTAAGACCACAAACCCTGTGCAGAATACCAACATCTGCCTTAGCACAGCACCAAACCCTGAGATACAAATAGATGCCTCTTTTGACCTGATGATTAATGAACCAGCTCCTCCAGTGGTAATCACTCAGTAAGGCCAGGTAATAACCAGGTCTGATGACTTATGAAAGCCATCTAGACTCAGTAAGAAAACCGGAGTTCATGTTAAAATGGATGGAGGTTTTGAGTCGGGGTTAGGACGCTGCTACCTCCTCAAGGCTGATGCAGTAACAACATAGACAGCCGGAGAGGAGGAGTTTGAGGTGGAGCCAGATACAGTGCAGCAGGTGTGCCTGCAAGCAGCCTTCTGGCGTGGGCTCCCGAAATATTAAAGAAGTGTTTCAGTCCTTATAATAATAATAATAATACTGGATTTTATAAAGCGCGAACAGCTACCTCACGAGGAGGTGTCCCGGCGCTAGAGGAACCATAGAAGACCTGGGGCGGAGATAGAAGACCTAGCATGGCTGGGAGAAGAGCCAGGTCTTTAGCATCTTCTTAAAGCAGTGTTCAGATGGAACCTGCTGGATTGCTTGAGGTAGAGAGTTCCACAGAACGGAGACGTTTGCTGAAAAGGTGCGTCCGACTAGATGTCTTGTCTCTTTCTTGCCTCACAACACGACAACTGCCTGAATTCACAGTATCAGACCTTAAAGTTACAAAGAGGTAGGTGTCAGAAATAAAAAGAAACAATCTGTAAAGTAATTCAGTGTCACCCATTAAGAAAAGGGAAACCATGGTATTTCAAAGTCAGGAAACTGCAAGCCCACACTAGTACATAATTCAAAAGTGTTGTTTCTCTACATGACATAGCCAGAATGAAACCCCAATACAGTGCATAGTATAGGAAATGTAATAACCTCTTCATCCCCATTCCTTATCTGCTTACTTTATAATTGCAGTAGTGAGGCCCTGTCTCTTTCCAGTTGAAGGGAATGGATGAATGGATGAAGAACAGTCACCTGAAACTGAACTCGGACAAGATGGAGGTTCTCATCCTCAGCTCCTGCCCCTCCGCCTGGGACGACTCTTGGTGGCTGGCCTCGCTGGGAGCTGCGCCGACACCCACCAACGACGCTCGCAACCTGGGGGTCACCCTGGACTCATCTTTGTCAATGACCCAGCAAGTCAACGCCGTCTCTCCCTCCTGCTTCAACACCCTCCGTATGCTTTGCAAGATCTACAGATGGATCCCCACCGGAACCAGAAGGATGGTCACCCAGGCCCTCGTCACCAGCAGGCTGGACTACGGCAACAACCTCTATGGAGGAACCATGGCTAAACTCCAGAAGAGACTTCAACGCATACAGAACACCTCCACATGCCTCATCCTCGATATCCCCTGCCAGAGCCACATCACTGCCCACCTGAGGAACCTGTACTGGCTCCCCATCAACATAAGGATCACCTTCAAGCTCCGCATCCATGCCCACAAAGCACTCCACGACGCCAGACCAGCATACCTCAACAAACGACTCACCTTCTATACCCCCAACCACCAGCTTTGCTCCGCTGACCTCACCCTCGTCCCACGCATCCACTGAACGACCACTGGCGGCAGATCCTTCTCACCACCAAGACATGGAACACCCTCCCCACTCACCTGCGACAAACCCAGGACCTGCTGACCTTCAGGAGGCTTCTCAAGACCTGGCTGTTCGAACAGTAGCAGCTCCCTCCCCCCCAGCGCCTTGAGACCCTCACGGGTGAGTAGCGTGCGCTACAAATGTTTGATTGATTGATTACAAGCAACATTTTTTGCTCCTAAATTAAGCACCAGCCTCTTCAACTGATAAAGGGACATGGTCCTCCTGCAATATCCTGTCTCTGTTTTGTGTAATCCTCACAAGTCTACTTCCTTTCCACAGTGCTGGTTCCATTTATTTACGGTGTTTGGTCTCATTTTTATTTTTTAACTATTTTTATATTTTATGCAGTGCTGGTGTTGAAAGGGCCGGCCTCAGGGAAGGACAGAATATGTACCTGACCACCCTGCGACCCACCTTTCCCGGGAGAGGTAGCCGAGCACTGGCAGGAGACCCCGTCAGGGCTGGGTCCCGTACCTAAGATCGTACATGCTGATTTAGCACCATGCAACACAGAGACACCACACTGTAGATTCTGAAGCACGTATTCTTTATCTAGAAATATCAGGACCTTTATGATCCGCAGAGGCGTCTGTACAAGTAGAGCAAGGGCTCACAAAGTCTCGGTTGGGGTAAGGGTAGCGGGACAGTCTTAGGATCAGGGTCAATGCAGGGCGTATCCGGCACACGGCTCTCAATCCTCGAGCCAGGGATATGATACGATCTTTAGGGTCCAGCCGGACCAGAATGTCTCTTCAGTTGCGACTAAGTCTGCAGGGCTCGAGTAAGGGTGTTGGAGGTCGAACAATCTTCAAGGAGCCGCGAGTCGGTCAGCAGGGCTCAGAGTTCTCAAGGGTGCAAGGGGAGCCGCGACCACGTCAGCAGGGCTCGGACGTTTCTAGGCAGAAGTCCGTCTCTGCCAGGTGGAGCTGCGACGCTGTCTGCAGGTCTCACCGAGGTTCCAAGAGTTCCGTCGGACTTTGGGAGGATGTTCTTTCAGCCGCAACCACGTCAGCAGGGCTCGTTTCGTTCCAGGATTCAACTGCCGAGGGTCTCAGAGCGCCCCTTGTTATAGGTCGACTCCTCTTTCATGTCCGGAGTCCTCACGGGCAGGGGTCTTAGCGCCTGGGGGTCGTTTGTTGGGGGTTCCTGCCACGCGGCCCTTTGATCCTTTCAAAGCGGGGCCGGGAGGGATCCCAGACATGCAGCAGGTGTGGAGCCAGCCCTCAGGGTGGCCGGAGGGGCGATCAAAACTATCTCGTGAGAGGGGGCCAGGTGTGAGGGAAACTACTCCTCCCTCTCCTGCTCACCAGGAGCTCTCTCTCCCCCCAGCCGGCATGGCGCGACTAGGCCGGGGTTGCGCTTGGGTTGAGGGCGGCCATCTGGGGTGCGGGCCGGGTCACTGGAGGCCACGAGGCCGATGGAGGGGGAAGGGTGCCCGGTGTCGGGAAGATGGAGGGAAGGACGGGGGTAGCCCCGGGTTCTGTGGGGGACCAGGTGTGGACTGGGTCGGGTAGGCTACGTTAATCAGGGTTGTGTGGGGTGCAGAGGTCAGTCTGGTGTCGCTACGGGTCTGGATGGGCCACGCCACGAGGCAGGGTCCAACAGCTGGGTCCTGTGTGTTAAATACAGGTCCTGGTTCTTTCCTTATGATGTGGATGGCCTGAGCTTTTTGAGAGACATCGGTGCTTCAGCCCACATGTTTATAGATAGTGCTCCTGAGGCGGAAGCCGGGAGCGGGTGATCCTTTTAACAATTTTAAAGTTGTTTTAATCTTGTATGTGATAACGTGTACCTGAAATACTTGAGACTTGCATTCCGCGGTGTTGGCGCCATTCCAGGGAAGCCCCTCGCTCCTGGACACGCCCACTGATGCTCGGCCACGCCCCCTCCCACACTATTTAAATCGCGCCGTTGCACAGCGCGGTTGCAATTTTAAAGTTGTTTTAATCTTGTATGTGATAACGTGTACCTGAAATACTTGAGACTTGCATTCCGCGGTGTTGGCGCCATTCCAGGGAAGCCCCTTGCTCCTGGAAACGCCCACTGACGCTCGGCCACACCCCCTCTTACTCACCTTAAATGATGTGTTGCCTACGACCGCGCAGCGGACGCGCGCAGCGGGAGCGCCGCTGGCGCGCCAAAGGCAAGCCCGTCTGCGCCCGTCCGCGACCACACGGGACCCGGGGCCATAAACCCTGGTCTCCATACCACCCAGCTAAGGACCTATAGTCCAGCGAACATCCACAGCATTGGAACCGCAGCTGTGGCACGTTGCACCCACAGATTCCCACCAGATAAACTTCCTCCCCGCTGCCCGTCCTGCAATTATCCCCTCAACACCAAAATCCCAGCAGACACAATCCAGAAATATTGTATGTACCTGTTGAACTGTAGGTCCCTTCCGAAACACAGCACGGAAATTGCCCTGCTATTAGAAGAACGGAAACCGGACGCCATCTTCCTGACGGAGACATGGCTCACCCCCCACTCTGAGCCGTACCTAGTCACAGCTTTACCCCCTGGCTATCAAATCCACAGGCTAGACCGGTCGGAAGGGAGAGGAGGAGGCCTGGCTATCATACTAAAGGGTCAGTATCGTTGTCGTACTACCGCCGAAGCAATCCCCGAGTGTGAAAGTCTTGCATTCACTATCGACTTCTCCTCAAATACTTCTTTCTCAGGCACTCTGATATATCGCCCCCCAGAGCCGGCAAAAATGTTCCATAGACTTCTCCCGAACATTATAGCCGAACGCATTATGTCAACTGCCAACCATACTCTTCTGGGAGATCTTAATTTTCACTTTGACAGCCCCACAGACCACATTGCGTTGGAACTAACAGATGACCTAGCAGCATTGCAATTAATTCAGCATGTCTCAGCCCCGACCCATGAAAAGGGCCACCTACTAGATCCGATTTTTAGCAATTGCACGGAGCTGTTGGTCAGTCAACCCATTGCCCTTCCCTGGACTGATCACCACTTAATACCTTTCACCTGGTTTACCGATAAAGCCCCCCGGTCCACCCCCCAACCCAAAGTCACTAGGAACTGGGCGAAACTACCCACCAAGGGTTGGATAAGCTACTTAGAATCCACTTGCCCACCCCATTCTACAGACCCCAATATAGCAAACCAGGAATATGAGGGTTGGATCGAAAAATCTTTGGACGCCACCCTACCCCTTCAGAAATCCATACCGAAAAGACTGCACAAATCAGCCCCTTGGTTTTCAGATATCTTAAGAGCTAAAAAACGTTTATGTAGGAAACATGAGAGAGCATGGCGCCTAGACTTTCTACCTGAGAAAAAGTCCCAATACAAGGAGGCAATCAAGGCTTACAAAGACGAGATTAGGACAGCGCAAACCGCCTATTTTTCGGCTAAAATTATGGAAGCCAAATCCAAACCAAAGGAAATTTTCCACTTGGTAAAAAGCCTAACAAAAGTGAATAACGCAGCTCCATCCTTAGCTAAAACGCAAGCACAATGTAATGAGCTAGCGGACTTCTTCCATAAAAAGGTTACTAAGATCTACTCCTCCTTTCCAACAGTAGATATAACCCCAATAACAACTGTCCAGGCACCACTGAAACACAGAACTCTCCCAGACCAACCTACCCTAGAACATTTTCTCCCCTTAAATCTGGATACCCTTAACCTCCTAGCCCGGCAAATCAAATCTGGCTCCCCACTCGACCCAGCACCACCAGATGTTATGATGCAGGCTAGCCAGGTCACCCTACCCGTGGTACTGGAGCTATTAAACTCCTCCATTTCATCATGTACCGTGCCCACAGGATGGAAGAGAGCCATGGTACGGGCTTTGCTTAAAAAGCCCAATTTAGACCCGGAAGACCACGCCAATTACCGCCCAATCTCTCTGCTCCCCTGGGCAAGCAAAATTCTTGAGAAACATATAAACATCCAATTAATAAAATTTCGTGAAAACCACTCGTTACTGGATGTTTCTCAGACAGGGTTTAGACCTAGGCACGGAACCGAAACAGCACTGTTAGCGGTCATTGAAGAGTCACGGAGGATACTGGATCAAGGTGGTTCAGTGGCAGTGATCCTCCTTGACCTAAGTGCGGCCTTCGACACGGTCAGCTATTCCACTCTGCTGAACCGTTTAGCGAAGATCGGAATAACAGGAAATGCACTTAGATGGCTCAATTCCTTCCTGAGCAATAGATCATTCCAAATCTTTGATGGTGACACAGTGTCAACCAGCAAATCACTGAGCTGCGGGGTGCCACAAGGATCCTCTCTGAGCCCTGCGTTGTTCAACGTATATATGAAGCCACTGGCTGGGGTCGTCCAACCGTTCTGTATCAAGATCATATCATACGCAGATGATACCCAGCTAGTGGTGTCTCTGGCGCAGGAGGGTAACAGGCACATAACAACAGGCCTTATGAAATGCCTACAGGATGTTAAGGAATGGATGACAGCCTCCTCCTTAAAGCTCAACGGAGACAAAACGGAGCTTATGCTCTTGGGCCCTCCTTCACCAGTGCCTTTTATCTCCCTCTGGCCTTCCTGTCTAGGTCCTCCTCCAACCCCGAAGGAAAGTGTAAAAAGTCTGGGAGTCTGGTTAGACAAAAATCTCTCGTTCACCACCCAAGCCACCAAGCTGTCTGCCACGTGCTTTGGCTTACTTAGAACAGTGAGGAAAGTCCTGCCCCTCCTGCCGATGGAAGCGAAACAAGTAGCAATACAGGGTCTGATTCAATCCCGGTTGGACTTCAATAACGCCCTTTACTTGGGCTCCCCCGAATCTACCTTGCGGAAGCCCCAACTGGTACAGAACTGTGCAGCTAGAACCTTGCTTCAGATCCCACGCAGACAGTCAATCAGACTTGGATTAAAAAAACTACATTGGCTCCCGGTGAAACAGAGAGTTGCATTTAAGGCACTATGTATCTCCCACCAAGCCTTCTGGAATAAGAGCCCAGCAATTAGCAACAGTCTAGTTACCCATTACCGCCCTAGCAGGATTCTCCGATCTACGGAGGCCTTCCTGGCCTCAATGCCTAAAGTTAAAAGAGCCAGAACCGGAGGTAGGATGTTCTCCCTAAATGCCTCCAAGCTATGGAATTCTCTCCCTCTACAACTTCGCTCAGACCCTGACCTGCTATCATTTCGTAAACAACTGAAGACCCTATTGTTCACACAATCTCCCTGATCCCGATCACCTCCTCATTGATCACATCTGCACACCTAGCGCTTGGACGCCCCTGGGGCAGCAATCGCGCTTTACAAATAGAAAAAAAAAAAATAATGGTGGCACGCTGGTTAAAAGAATGCACCTGTGCTATACATGTTTGAGCTGTGAAGCGGGCCTGCATTTCAAGCAGGTGGCAATTCAGGGCGGGTTTAGGCTGTTATTATAAAAATGCTAAGGTGCTGTAATATTTGGAGAGGAATTTGAATGGAATAGCAATGTATCTTATGCAGTAGCTAAGTATCTATCTTTAAGTCTCACAAACGCTTACGAAACACTAACAATCACTGGATGATGTAATCAGTGATGTCATTTGAGATTTCATCAGTGATGTCACTGACCATGTCATGAGTGATGCAATAAGTGAGGTCATAAGCAGTGCATTGCAAGGGAGTAATTTATAGTTAGCTCAGGTAACTGTAACTGCCGAATTTCTATGGTTTTGTACGCGTGAAATGAGAGCCTAACTATACCATCCCAGTAACCTTTGTTTATTTAGTGAATTTTGAAGTTTTTTAAAATTGTATTTCCGAACTATAACGTCCCTGTTACCTTTGTTTTGAATGAATTTCTAAGGTTCTTTTAATTCTTTTGATAGTGTGATGGTGATTGGCTATATAAGTCGGAGAGTAGGTGTGTGAGTGGGTGTGTTGGTCTGTAAATGGGTGTCAGTGGTTATGTGGGTGTGAGTGACTGTATGGGTCTGTGAGTGGGTGTGTGAGTGAGTAACTGTATGGATCTGTGAATGAGTAGTTCAGTGGCTTTATAGGTTGGTGACTGGGTGTGTAAGTGCTGTATGGATATGTGAGTGGGTATGTTAGTTGTTTTGTGTGTGAATTGGTGTATCAGTGGGTGTATGGGTGTTTGAGTTGCATACTAATAAGGTGGCTATGCCTCCAGGCGATTTTAGAGATTGGCATATTTATAGTCATTGAAAGGGAGAAGAATGGACTCAAAATAGAACCCACTCACCACAGTCACTACAGATGGCGCTCTGATAGATAAATCATGAATTTGCCTTTGCCAAGGATATCATATTGTCTTTCAATGTGGAATTGAAGAGAAAACACACTTTGTTTGCCTGTGCGAAGCCCAGAAAGTTAGGATCATTTGTCCTTGATGGAGGTGGAGATTCAAGTGGGACACCTGCTATGTTAATATTTGCTTTCAATTGAGGTTTAATTTCTGTGAAATGAGCAAAAGAGGAACATCACCTGCCCATTTATCCAACAAGAGTCCACGGTCTTGCATAAAATATCTACCCAGCTGGAGTAGTTTATACAGGTTAATTTGTGAGTGCTGCCTTGTTTGGTAAATGTCAGGTGTGTATTCCACAGTATAGCTGCATAATGGATCAAAGGGAAATGTGTCCAACGACTTTTCCTGAATTTTGGCAAAGTTATTGTTCCTCATGTGTCTTTATCCAGAAATTTGTGACATTAATCCTGCTATACAGAAGACAACAAGACTACAAAGAGGTGAATCTCCACCAAACAAGGCTACTTTATCCTAATTATATGAAGTAAGTACTTCTTTGTTTGGTCGAGATATCCTTATTTTGTTGGGCCTTCAAGAATGCAGCCTAATTTTTTTCAGCATCAAGAAACAGATGTCCCCAGAAGGCTTTTCTTTTTTTAAATTCACAAATTCGCCATGAACAGTTGCGAAACGTATATTCCGCTATCACGGTTATTATTGAAATCGATGTGATTTATACAAAGTGTAAAAAACATATACACACATATTGTAATTAACGGTTATAATCAGTAGTTTACTAATCTAACATATAAAGTGAGATTTTCCTACATAATTGTATGGTTGAACACTGTTTTATTCTATTTCCTGTAATCACGAATACGTCGGGATTTGCAACATTGCGAATATCACATGACTATTAAAGAATTGGATTTCATTGGACAAGATAATTCTAGAAAGAAAGTCCCAACCCAGTTTTCTTTTCTTCACACTTCCAGTGTTGAGATTGGAGGTTCACATTTCAGCATCTGCTCTTTTCAATTTGAATATTGATTTGGTTTATTTTTGGGAAATTATTTCCATTTGGTGGTAGTAAAGATGAGGAGAAGGAAGTGGTTGCTAAGCATGTGGAGTGCTCAATAAGTGAGTAGACCCTGTGCAAATGTTTGCCCAAGAAGTATTTGTGAGGCACAACAAGTATGTTGTATCATCTGACGATTTACCACTCAAAGGAATTGACTAGAGTAAAGAGGGAATGAAGTGCAGGAGATCCGTTTACCTTAACTGCAACACCTGGGTGCATGGCTGTATTGGTAAGTGAGTGGATGTGTGAGTGGGTGTACGGATTAGTGAGTGGATGCATGAGTGACT
Source organism: Triturus cristatus (assembly GCF_964204655.1). NCBI lineage: Eukaryota > Metazoa > Chordata > Amphibia > Caudata > Salamandridae > Triturus > Triturus cristatus. The sequence continues at coordinate 666,445,399 of NC_140590.1, forward strand.
GTATGGGTGAATGAGTGGGTATGTGACAGGTTCTTTGGTTGAGTAAGTACATGTGTTTGTAAGTGTATAGGTGAGTGAATGGGTGTGTCAGTGATTGTATAGGTGTATGAGTGGCTATATAGGTGAGTGAGTGGCTGTGTTAGACCTGTATAGGTGAGTGAATGGGTGTGTTAGTGACTGTATGGCTGAGTGAGTTGGTGTGTCAGTGACTGAATGGGCAAGTAAGTGCATGTGTCAGTGACTGGGTGGGTAAGTTGGTGTGTCAGTGACTGTGTGGGTGAGTGGGTGGGTGGGTGTGTGACAGGTGGTATGGATGAGTAAGTGCATGTGTTAGTAACCATATGGGTGAGTGAGTGAGTGTGTCAGCAACTGTATATGTGTGTTACTGGTTGTGGGAGAAGCTGTAGAGGCGAGTGAGTGGCTGTGTTACTAGCTGTTGAGAGAGTGGATGTGTTAGTGACCATATGGCTGAGTAAGCAGGTGTGTCAGTAACTGTATGGGTGAGTGGGTAGGCAGTGGCTGCTCTGATCTGTGAGAGAGTGTGTGAGTGCCTGCATTGGTGAGTGAGTACATGTGTATGGGTGGGTGAGTAGGTGTGTGAATGACTGTATAGGTGGGTCAGTGAGTAGGTATCTGAATGGGTTTATGGGTGAGTAAGTGCATGTGTTAGTAGCTGTGTGGGTGAGTAAGTGGGTGTGCCAGTGAGATATTGATGTGTGAATGGGTGTGTGAGTTGCAGTATGGGTGAGTGAGTAGGTATGTTAGTAGCTATATGGGTAAGTGAGTGCCAGTATGGGTAAGTGTATGAGTGTGCCAGTGCCTGTATGAGAGACTAAGTATATGTTTGTGTCACTAGCGGTATGGGTGACTGACTTGCTATGTTAGTAGCTATACAGGTGACTGTGTGGGTATATAGAACAATATTCCAGAGTGGATTCTAAGGAGCTGAGGGTCTGTCAGGTCACGGTTTCCCCCACCAGTGCCAACCTCCATTGATGAAAAGCAAATTGGAGAGTCTGTCCAAGACACAATGCTTTAAGCGTATCCCAAACCACCGGGAGAGATGCTGATCAGATATTATAATTTGAGAAACGCCCTTAGGTAGACATTCATAGAGCTGACAACAGTAACCTGCATTTGAATGTCCAACATTTGGGCCTGATGACTGAGTAGACTCACCAAGTTGGATAAACAGTGACAGGGTATTATGGTCCAATAGGACCATGGGGTTCTGTGTGAACCTAGAAGAGGAGGCTTAAGTATAACTTAGCAGGGACATGTCTAACCTTGATATAGCCTTATGGGCAGGGGAATAAAACATAAATCCCTATTCCCTATTATGCTTAAAATGCCAAAGATCAACCAGAACATAAGAGGAGATTAACCGATGAACAGCCCCCAGAGCTGGTGCTTGCCCCGTCAAGCCAGGTCATTAAAATGCTCGTCTGGGGACAGAAGCTGGGATGCCAAATCGTTTTTAGGACACAGCGTCACATTGAAATTGCCACAAATTATATAGGGTGGGACCAAAAGATGCAACTACGATAGAAGAAAATCCAAGACGTTTGGGTGATCCGTATTTGTCCTTACAGGACACAGACAGTGAAGTAGTCCTTGTCCTTCTAAATAGTCATCACTCGCCAGCACCCCCCCAGAACTGTCATTTGACATAGAACACCCCACCAACTATCCTGTGCCAGGAGAGCAACCCCCCTCCAGGCAGAAGTATAACAAGAAGGGGATAAAATCTGCTAGCAAGTTCTTTAACAATGAACCCTCTGTCTGAGACAAATGAGTCTCCTGCAGACATAGGATTTGTGGCCTAAGTGTGTTCAGTTCTTCCCTCACAAGTTTACGTTTTTGCAGCTGACGATGAATAGGACCTCCACCATAACTAGCAATTACCATTATCCAACTAAGTTGACGGGCTTCTCCTCCACTTAATTTATTGAAATATACCATATCCGTAAACGTTTTGCCAAACCAAGATATACATGTTTCTTTCACTATAATCAAACTTGCTCCAAGTCTAATTGCCAGAAATAGCACCTCAAATGCTCTGTAAGACAAGCAGATAATCCCCATCTCCCACCCCTCTAGCCCCTGACCCACCCGGACACCAACACCTGGCTCCCATAGGGGTGAGCTGTCCTACCCCCATGCTGTGCCCCACTTCCCTATGGCCCGCACCCCTTTTCCTGGGGTTGTTTTTAGATGAGGCCCATGGCTGAGTCGGCCCACAAAACACTCTACAGTTCCAGGACAAAATATTATGAAAGGAATACTCACACACCTACTCTCAGATCCAGACAGACATTCAGATACTTACTCACACACCCACAGGCACACACACACCTATTCACAAACCCACAAAAACAGTCAACCACCCACTCACAGATCCCCTCATATACTCACAATACTTTTGTATATATCACACATTCTTTTACGAACCTCACACATACCTTTACAATCATATGTTGTAAACTACATTGCAATTCACATACCTGTAAATTGAGTTGGTTGATCAGGTATTTTTTTTATGGTGTCAGTTAGACTGTAGTCTCAGAGAAAATGTAAAATCTAAGCGTAACAATGGTGTACCACTTTCATACAAAGCAAAACAACAATTAATGACAACTTTTTCATCTTTGCACTCGGAGATATTGTTGAGGGAAGCAAATAAAAATGCCTCCTTTCACATTTTACTTTTCTTAACTCACGTCTCAATGGTAAGTATTTCTTAACAATTTCTTCCACTTCAGTGAAGCAACCCAATCTGGTAGTGGTTTTGGGTGTTTTTGCGAATTTATCACGAACCTCAGCTCAGTCCCCCGTGTAATTAGTGACAAATTCGCAAATATGTATAGGAGTCCAAAAACATATTTAGCTTTGTACTCTTCATACTTTGAAACTCCTCTAATGTTCATTACATATGTGACTAAGAAAATAAAGCCTCCATAATAAATAATGAGTGTAAATCAATTTAATTTTAACAAACAGACTACAGCCTGTTTAATGTCCTTCTCCTCACATTCTCTTAGCAGAGTTTCCATAGCTACTCCCTTTAGAACACCCTCATGAACCAGTAGGTCATAAGTTCACAACACATTCTAGAATCAGAACAATACTGTCCAAAACTGTTGCAGGTGTGGTTGACTGTTTGCAATTAAAAGCATATCCAAGATTGTATTACATTTTTTTAGTTTTATCAGAGCCATTCACAGACCTACTTATATTTCCTTAGAAATCACTACCTAATTTTAGCTACCTGCTTATTTTGACCATCAAATCAAATATGCCCTTTTTCAAGTCAGTATCTGCCCTCTATTTTAACTGCCTTTCAATTTGAAAACGGACTCATTTTTCTCCATCCTTCTCCAGTATACTACTCCTCCTTGCCTTAAAAATGGTTATACTGTGGATTGTGGGTCACAGCTTTGCGGTTTGGGCTAGAGAGTGTGCTAGAAAGAGCGGCATTGACAGGGACTTGGGTTCCCCTAATGTAGACATTAGTTGGATTGGCCAGAGAGGGTTCAAGTGACATCAATTGCTGCCTTTGGTTGAAAGCATTGCGGATAGCCAACACCCTGAACTAATGGTTGTGCACTGTGGTGGTAATGAACTAGGAACACACACTGGGGTAGGACTGGAAATCCTAATGAAGGATACCTTTGCTTAATTAAGGGTACGTTTCCCTCAGAATGCTTTGGAATTCTCCAGCATATGCCATAGGCAGAAATGGAAGTGGTCAAGTAAGTTCTGTCCAGAGACGGACAAAGCCAGGAAACATATTAATAAAACTGTTTCTGCATTCCTTAGAGACCATAACATGAGCTCTATCTACAACTTGCGCTTTGACATGGAGGGTATATATGGAAGTGAAGGAATTCACTTCACAGAGAAAGGCAACAGGATGTTCCTCAACAACTTGAAACACTGCATCCTGTTTTACATATAGTTATCATCTACACACAATAAACACATAGGCTCTTCTCAGAGCCACCATATCTACCAAACACTGGTTCATTTTATTTTTAAATACAAATTGTTTTCAAATTTGCGAATACATTGCGAATGTGCAAACAAAAGCAGATATTCAATAGAAACAAGCATGTTTCAAATGCACATCTATACAAATGACTGAACATCTGAATGGGTGTGTTAGAGTCTGAATGGGTCCGTGAGTGGGTGCATGAGACTTTGAGTGGACATGTGAGTGGGTACATGAGTTTCTGAGTGGGTAAATATGTGTCTGACTGAGTCCATGAGTGGGTGTATGAGTCTCTTATTGGGTCTGTGAGTAGGTGCATTAGTTTCTGAGTGGGTTTGTGAGTAGGTGCATGAGTATCTGAGTGGATCTATGAGTGGGTGTGTAAGTGTCTGTGGGGGTCTGTGAGTATGTGCATGAGTGTCTGAGTGGGTCTGTGAGTGAGTGCATGGGTATTGTGAGTGGGTACATATGTCTCTGAGAGGATCGATGAGTGGGTGTGTGAGTGTCTGTGTGGGTCTGCGAATATGTGGATGAGTGTCTGAGTGGGTCTGTGAGTGGGTGTGTGAGTGTCTGAGTGGGTTTGTGAGTGGGTGCATGAGTATGTGAGTAGATGCCTGAGTCTCTGAGTATGTCAGTGAGTAGGTGAATACATCTCACAGTGGGTCTGTGAGTGGGTGCATGAATGACTGAGTGGGTCTGTGAGTGGATGACTGAGTGTTTGAGTGAGTCTTTGAATGGGTGCATCGGTCTATGAGTAGGTGCATGAGTGTCTTAGTGGCTCTGTGAGTGGGTGCATGAGTCTCTGAGTGGCATGTGCGAGAGTTCATGACTGTCTGAGTGGGTCTGTGAGTGGGTGCATGAGTCTGAGTGGGTCTACGAGTGGGTGTATGAATGTCTGAGTAAGTCTGCGAGAAGATGCATGAGTCTCTAATTGAATGTATGAGTAGGTAATTGAGTGTCTGAGTGGGTGAGTGAAAGTCTGAGTGGGTGCATGAGTCTCCAAGTAGATATATGAGTGGGTGTGTGAGTCTCTGAGTGGGTCTGTGAGTGGGTGTGTGAGTGTCTGAGTGGGTCTGTGAGTGGGTGCATGGGTCTGGGAGAAGATGCATGAGGTGCGTTTGCAGAGTGGTAGAGAAAGGGGCCATGGTATCCAAGTCCTCTCAGCAATCCCGCTGCCTGGGACTTATTGGAGGTAACAGAAGGGGTTCCTAGACCCCAATGATCCTCAGAATCCTTGGGGACTTCATACCCCAACCACCACTGCGCCATGAGGTGCATTTTTAGAGTAGTGGAAAAAGGTGGAAGGGCATCCTGTGACTTGCAGTCCTATTTTATTTTTTAATGAGAGAAGAGCCGCATGGCCCCCTTCCCTAGGCTGATGTGGGCCCCAGGCACCCCATCTCCTAAGCCTGGCCATTTTTGAATATCAGAGGGGGGCCGTGTGGCCCCCCTCCCCAGGCTGATTTAGGCCCGGGGAGCCTATCACCCAGGGCCCAGTCATCCATTTAAAATATTTTTTATTAAAGCGAAGGGGGCCGCGCAGTGGTGTGGATGCCCTGGTACCACCCAGGGCACCCACTTTTGAAAAGTTGGGGACCACAGGGGGAGCCTCAATGCTCCAGCCCACCAGCTCCCCACCTCCTGCGGGAACCAGCTTTGCTTTTACGCTAAGATGCAGCTCCCTGTGCGTAAAAGCAATTCTCCTCTTCTTCTAGTAAGCAACAGCATTTTCTGCTCTTGCTTACAAGAAGCTGAGCAGCAATTGCTATGGCTTGGCTGGTGTGGTGTGCCCACCAAGCCATTGCAAACAGCAGTGGCCCGGGGGTGGGCACTCGGGACATTGCAGGACCCAGCCCTGGGTGTGTGGCAGTCCCCTGGGCCATCTAGGGCACCAGGAGGGGGGCAGCGCACCTCTTACTTAAAAGGGCCACCCTGGGAGGGCCGCAGAGCACCCTCTCCTTTTGGTATTTTGGTCCCAGGGAGGAGGTGGTCCCTGGTGTCCGGGGGTCCATGAGGCCCCCCAGTACAAATCTATAAGCCCTGGGGGGGTAGTGGGCTCCGGGGCATGGGAGGTCCATGAGGCCCCCTCTAATTTATTTAAAATGGCCATGGGGAGATGTGGTCCCTGGGGCCCAGGGGGGTCTGCGAGGCACCCACTATTTGTTACAAATTGGCTCTGGGGAGGTGGTGGTCCCCAGGGCCCAGGGACTAGTGTGGCCCCCTGTAGTGAAATAAACCCCAGGGAAGTGATGGTCACCAGGGTACATAAATACCCCAGGAGGGTGTCCCCATGAACCCCCCTCCTTTAATTATAATTTGACCATCCCATTGGGATTTGGCCCACCCAGGGGCCTCCTCATTAAGACATGCAGGAAACCGCACGTATTTTTCTTGTCAATTTTGCTTAGTTTCGCGGATTCTGCGCACATTGCCAAAATAAATGCTTTTAATGCTTGGCAGGGTCCCTCGGGGACTTCACCAGCATTCCTAGTGGTTCAGGGTATTCAAAGTATTTGAAGTGTTGGCAGCCAATCAGATCTTAGTACTGTGCAGTCCATGCTGTGCAGGAATGGAGAGCATGCACACAGGGGACACTATGTGCCTCCCTGCATGCCCCCTGAGCACGGGGCAAAGAGGGGGCCCTGTAGGGTCCTCTTTCTTTACTCACCACCAGCAGTTTCATGGAGTAAGAACCTCCATGAGACTGCTGCTAGTGAGGAAAGTCATAGTATGCTTGGCGGTGCCACGGGTCACCACAAATCATATTGCGGCCCTCAGACCACCGCGCCACCACCAGGGATCTCTGATCCCTGGCAGTTGCAGCGGTGCCATGGCGGTTCGATCGCCCAAGTTGTAACCTGGTGGTTGGACCGCCGGTGCAGCAGTGGCCGGTCTGCCACCACTGCGCTACCATGAGTTTGGTGGTCCTTAGACCGCCAGACACATAATTAGGCCCTAAGTATTTTCAGAAGGAACTTTCCATTAGAATGCCTGCATCTGGAAGAACAATACTAGTAAATTCTGTGAGCCATACAAACAGCAATGTTTGTAAATGGTTTATTGCACAATGGTTAAGTCTCTAAATGTAATTTTAAACTGGGTGCATCCCCATGCAAGTGGGGTATGTCCCCCGGGCACTGGTTGTGCAGTCCTTACTGTGAAGGTTTCTCTGAACAATCAAAATCGTTGTTGAGAACAAATTCTTAGTCCATAAAGATTGAATCTTTATTGAAATTGTTGCATCACAATTCTATAGTTATCGTTTCAAACTTCATACACTTCAACTCCCAGAATGCATTATGATTGATGAATGGCTCTTAGTAATCCTCGGGATTACTAAGATGGGGATGCACCCAGTTTGATATTAATTACACTCCAGTTCAGTGAATGGTACCCCGGTGCACGGCACAACTACACAATTTGGTCCAACCCACGGTAGTGCGCACACTAAACCCCTTGGATCTAAATGTAATTTTGTCATGTACCAGCAGCCAATGTAGTTTTTCCTGGATGTAATATCTGTGTCAAGCCATTTTAGAGCACATAAGAGTCTGATTTCTGCATTCTTGATCAACTGTAATTATGCAATATGTGTTTTTGGTGTGGACACTAAAACAGGGTTTTCTCAAGCCAATTAAGGCATTTATCACCAAAATTCATGGCTCTTTGTCTAAAAGGAGTAACATAGTTTAAACCAAGACTTCATACTACTAGCTACCTGGCTGTTGAGACTGAGCTTTGAATGAAGATAAATTACTTAAATATGTGCTGAAGAAGTGGGTCAGGAGGGCGGACCATGATAGTTGTCCAATACAAATATTCAATTTTAATTTTAGGCAATATGAACAGTATTTGCATTTTGCTGGATTTGAGTTTCAAATGGTTTGAGGACATACACCATCTAGTTGCCTCCAGACAGAAATCACCACTTGTTTTAGACTTGCGTGTGGATACCGTCCAAATATCACTTAGGTATATTCTCCATACATTAAACTTTTTACTGAGTTGAAGAAGTAAAATAACTAACAGACAGATGTAAATATTTAAAAGAACAGAAATAAAATTGATATTTTTGGGATGTTATAGAAAGTTTCTTTAGATTAAGCCAAACATGAGCAAAGAAAGATTACTTGCAATCTATTTGATCCCTATGTTAGCTAGTATTTTAAATAAGATTTTATGGTCAATTGTGTCACATTCGGCCGAGAGGTCTTGGAGAACCAAAACCCCTGAACCTCTGGGATCCATCATCCTCCAGTGTTCATTTAGAATGGAGAATACAACTTGCTCTGTACTGTAGACAGGTTGGCATCCTGCTTGTTTAGTGGCTAGATGGTTATTTTGCTCAACAAATGCTCAAATTGGTAGAAAAAACGAATTTCTCGAACAACATTGATAAATATGAAAGGAAAGATATTGGCCCATAGGTTACTGGGATCTGTGGGGTTGAAGGTAGATGTTTCACAGTGGTTTAATTACAGCCATTTTCCAAGGGTCAGGGACTAAGCCTGTTTCAACTTACCTTGAAAAAATGAAATTAATTTCCTCAGTCAGGCCAAGTGACTCTTTTTGCAGGACAGATGTCATGGGAAGATTAGGGGGTACAGCTCTATTTTATAATAACCATGATGTTAGAGTCTGAAATTGGGTAAAAAAATGTTATTGACAAAAATCATTTTTAAATTGGGTCATATGATCTGTGCCACTTGTTTTCACTTTGGCGTAGGTCTGGTCTAAAAGGCGCAAGTTTGTTGGAAAACCAGGTCTTATTTGTTTTTGAATTTTATTATGTTTGTAAGAGTAAAATTTCACTTAGAACCCGAATGATGGTATTATAAAATTCGGAGAGCAGGCGGTTAGGCTTAAAAGGCATTACATGTACAGTAAAATTCCTATTTAGTTCATAAAGTTTCTTTTTAATCTGTGAGGCTCAAAAACAAATTCCTCGTCTACAATGACCTTCAATACATACGTTTATTGCTTGTGGAAAATTTAACACGAATGGGATGGCTATATGTTCCAACCATGTTGCAGTTACTGTTTTATTGACTACAATACCTTCAACATTAGAAAAAAATAGGATGTAAGCCTATTGGACAAGTTGGATCATTAGAGGTCATTTAAGTTTAATCAGACCAAGAGTTTCTTTAAAATGTTCCACTTGTCCTGAAGAGGTATTTAGCCATAGGTTCAGTTAGCTTAAAGGCATAATGTTTTCCTTATAGAGCAGTGCATATCCAGCTCATTATAGAATCGGTCTAGTGAGGTTAGTAGTGCTTGTGGGGGAAGATAACGCAGGAGTAATATGCTTTTTGATTGGTTAATTTGGAGATTTTCCATACAATGGGCAGTTTAAAGAGTTAATCATTTCTAATTGAATTGAGTCACAGAAATCCAATCCATGCCACCTTGCTGTTTGTTTACCTTGACAGATTCTATAATTCTATGATTGGAAGGGCAGCTCATTTAAAATGGAGCTAGATTGTGTAGTTAAAAATGTTTCTGTATGAAACATTATGTCTAGACTGAACTGAGTTAACAGAGATTGAATCTCAGCTCTATAAGCAACAGCAGAAAACAAAATTACATATCATTCCACTAATATTCACTGGTTTAGAAACGGAACACAAATCTCTTATTATATTGGAAGACCACATTACATAAACTGGTGTCAGGTGGAGAAACTATGCTCTCTTCTACAATATTATCTTTGGTTTTAGTGTTGTGATTGTAACATGTACTGTTTAAAGCAGTGGTTCATAACCTGTGGTTTGGGGACTCCTGGCTGGAGGTCTGCGAAGCCTATTCAGGGGTCCACATTGCTTGGAAAATAATAATATTACCAGATTAATTAAGTGTATATAAATGAAGACGCAAAATATAAAGTTGGGAATTTCAAAACATTCTGTAAATGTGAAGGAATTTGAAATTCGAGGTAAAAAATATACTTAGTATCTGCAGATTGATTAATGGTAGCAGTACAAGTGCATAAAACACAATATAGTATGGATGATGAGTGACTAAATGGAAGTTAGATAAGCTTCACCTTCCCGTTAAAATTAAAATTCAGATTTAAAAAAAAAATATTTGCTAGTGAATTAAATTAAAGATTTCAGCCTTGAAGTAATTGTTTGAATAATGCTTTTTTCTATATTTCTGTGTATTATTTTGCGGTTTAAGTCATTGTGAATGCGTATGCCAATTTCTCTGGCTTCCAGTAATGGTCAGTGGGGGTCCTCAGAGTCCAATTATGATTCAGTGGGGGTCCCAAGGTTCAAGTAATGATTAAGTGGGGGCACCTGCACAGAAAGACCTCTGTGTGCTGCAATAGTTATATTTTTATTTTGTTTTTAGAAAATTGCTTAATGCACAACATTTAAAAAAATGTCATCCATACACTGAGGGGCCGATTCCGATCCGGGTCGGAAGGGCACCGAACGCGATTCGGCCGCAAAAACTACGAGCCGTACGTGTGTTTTCCGGCCGACTCGTATAGCTGTACGAGCGAGCCAGTACGATGCGAGCTACATGAAATTCCCCGACCGAGTTGTTTTCGGGCTCCGTACGTCTCGGTCGTAAGCTAACCGTGGCGTGCAATGGATGCGATTCACGACCGAGCCAGTACGATGCATGCGTCGGACAGCCTGTGCGAGCCGGAGTTTCCAGCTCGCAAAAGCTCCCGGAGTTGGACTTCAGGGGTCCGCGTCAGACCCCCCGACACCCGCAGCCGTACGACTCGCACACATAGGTCTCCCCAACACAGGCATGTACAGTGCGGATGGCACCGGCGCGTACCCACTGTAGGGGACGCACTTTTTCGAGACGTACCCATTCAGTCAATGGGAGCGCATGTACACATCGCACAACTGGCTCCCATTGACTTCTATAGGAGTCCGACCGAACCGAGTCCGACAGCATACGTGCGCATAGTACTCGCTCGGTCGGACTGTAGGGGTCCGGCTCGGTCGGAAAACACTCCGGATCCGACTCGGTCGAAGTGCTTTCCGACCCGGATCGGAATTGGCCCCTGAGTGTTCAAACAATGCATCTGGATCTCATTCATACACGTTTGATTTTAAGTTAATGTCTCATGCATGGTGTACATCTGTCTTGTCCCCTCCCCCTAGACCATTACTGCAATAAATTAGTGTTTTGGTGTTTCAGGCTTATGAAGCATACATAGTTTGTATGGAAAATCCTAGCCTTATCCATTGGCATGAGAGAGGTCCTGGGCCTGATTAGGCCATGAAAGGTCACACAATGTACGTTCTTGTTTGTTAGACAGTTGACTAGTCATCCTGGCATTGGTTTAGTTCATAGGATGGTGTTAGTAGGTTATTGTGTTTTATGATCAGACCATTTTATGTTTTTTAAGGGAAAGAAGGTAAACTGTGCCACCTGTATAAAGTTCTGCTGCTCAGCGAACCTGGTCATAGTGTTAAATTCCTACTGTTTGCTATTATGTCTGAGTGTTACCACCATGAACAATACATTGTTTACAAGGAGTGTAACAAAGTAATTGAGGACTGTAACGTCACCAGAATTTTAATGTTATTCTTAAAGCTTTTTTAGGACACCTATAAAAAATGAATGCAAAAATTATACAAATATATTATATAAATATGCATATAAAACTAATATAAACCTGTCCATTCAAAAAAGAATTCGACAGAGAAAAACCAGCTGAGCATTTTTTAGAAGCGTCATTAGATTCACATATGACTGACTGTGACTGTTTACATTCAAATACTAAATCCTTCCCCTGCTTAACATCTACCTTGAATCCATTGAGCTTTTAATCTCAGTTTAGAAATGTGTTTAGTTCCTTCTTGAATCAAAGTTTTTAGATAAAGCCATAATTATGACCACAGTGATATTCATATCAATATTAACATTCTAACAATACATTCAATGTAATAATTGACAAAAACCTACAAAAAATACATCAAAAAGTTTAAACATATAGTTTATGATGCATTTGTAAAATTATGCATTTCGGAATTTAGATGACTTACTTTTTAAGGAAAATTAAATATAATTTTCATTTCACTCTTATGAGCAGCATGAGGCCGACTAAAAAACTAATGTATTTGTAATAATAGTTACTAAACAACACAGTGAAAATTACTTCTATAATGTGTTGTATGAGTATTAATTAAGATATCGTTTTTTTCAGCTGCTTTTTCTCAGGCTGTACAAAGCAACACATACAAATTTTAAAACATATGTAAAGAGATACGTATTATAGTTTCCTAATATATTTCTTTGCATATAACATTTTCAAGTATAAACACCATTACTCAAACATACTTCTGTAGTTGTTGTTTTTGGAAGATTTTGTATACATGTAGACAAGGCACAAACATACCAAGTGGTCAAAGTTTTAAACGATCTCTGAGCATATTATTTTCTACCAGAAGGAACCTTTCCAGTACAATACCTATGCCAAACCAAATTGACACACCCAGTGCAAGGTACACATAAGGATCTAAGGGCCAGATGCATCAAGCTGTTTTTGCCTTCGCAAATGGACGATTTGCACAATCGGCCATTTGCGAAAGCAAAAAAATGATCTTCTGAAGCAGGAAACCTTATTTTGCGATTCGGTAACCTGTTACCTAATCGCAAAATGGGTTTGCGATTTGCTATTAGGAAGGGGCTTGTTTAGGGCATCCCTTCCTAATACCGAATCGCATCAGTATGCATGAATGTTTTGCGACCGAAATGCGGTCGCAAAACATTCTCATTGTACCACCTACTTCAAGAAGGTGGTAACCAATACGCAAATGGGAAGGGGTCCCCAAGGGACCCCTTCCCCTTTGTCAATGTCTGTAAATGCATTTTCTAAGAGCAGGCAGTGGTCCCACGGACCACTACCTACTCTTAGAAAGTGAATGAACAAGTTTTCCTTTTCTCTTTTGTAAAGCATCCCATTTTCCTTAAAGGAAAACGGGCTGCTTTACAAAAAAAAGATTGCTTTATTAAAAAGCAATCACGGACATGGTGGTCTGCTGACCCCAGCAGGCCACCATCCCCGTTATTTTTGCAATTTTAGGAGGTCGCAAATTGCGACCTACCTCATTAATATTCATGAGGTATTTCATTTACGCTACCCTGGGAATCGCAGAAAGTGTTAAACACACTTTCATGCATTCCGTTTAGTGATTTTCTAATTGTGAATCGTAAGGATTTGCAATTAGGAGATCCCAAAATGGTTTGTCAATGCATTTGGCCCTTAGTACGTAAATATTATGGTACATTGGTACAATGCCACATTGTATGGATCCCCCTAGGTTCCATTTTGGAAAGCTCAGGGCTGCCTGGTAAAACATGAGAAGTAGAGGAAGCCCCCCCCCCCAGACAGATTTGTGTATTGCTGCATTCTTGTGAGTTGGGTGGGGACACAATGGAGGGAAATAGAAGACTACTAAATATCAGTGCACTCGTGGCAGAGGCCCTTTAATGGGTAACTCCCAGTATGGAGGTTCTGCCATGATTGTGGGGTCTCCACCAAAAGTGCAGAGGACCTTTGTGAATCAGGCCCTGAGTGTGTGCGCTGAATGCATGTTTTCATGTGAGGGTACATTGCATAGTGGTATTAGTGCTGAACGAAAGTGTGCTATGAATGTACACTGAGTGAGTGTGCCTGCAATGGTACATTGTATGGAGGCCTCTGGGTTCTATTTTGGGATGCAAAGGCATGCCTAGTAAAACATGAGAAGGAGAGGAATCCTTCCAGACAGATTTGTGTATTGCTGCAATCCTGTGAGCTGGGTGTGGACACAAGGGGGGAGGAAGAGATTACTAAATACCTAATTTATTATGCTATATCATTTCACATGATACATTAACACCAGTCTCCTCTGTATCTTAACACAGGACCTATAATCTTCCCAATTTTTGAGCCTTTAATTTTCAGCAACTGTTTCTTTTTTCTTTTCAATGTTGTCTTCCAAGCATAGCATGATGGAACTGTTTGCATTACTAACTCACGCCTGGCAATATTTAGAGAATAACATGAAAACAGAGCTATAATTGCTTTGGAATCCCATGGCAGGATTTGCATCAGAGAGAGTATGGTTTATAACATGGTTGGAGACTTACAATGAAGTATTGATTTGACACTACAAAATTTCATTCAAGTGGGAATTTGTGGCTTCTCTCTCAATTGATATAACCAGTTATGACAAGTTTAGATGTGGCTGGCACAGTTTTGATTCCAATCCTGTCATCTCAGAAATTAAACTCTTATCCCTAGACAGCCACTAATTGCCTTAAGTAGAGGAGTACAGCACAAACACTTTAAATACATGACAAACAAGTAGAAATACTGATGTATGAAAAGGAGACTTACTGATGAACTACCATAGAGGAAGAAAAGTAGGAACATCACAAGGTAACTGGAAAGATAAATCACTGTATACTTTGTGACCACTGCCAAAAGGTTGGCCATAATAAATATATATCCACCATACAGGAGACCCCAAGACAGCCTGAAACAATTGAGAAAAAGAATATGTTAATGTCTATTGTGCAGTAACAGGTTGACAGATTTGACATTTCTCACTTATGAATTGGTCACTACAGTTCTAAGCAGGCATCAAAGCTATTAAAACAGAAGTCTTACAAGTTCCTCTGCAATTAATTGTACCATCTCTTTCATTGCTGTATACATCCTTTATTCATTCATTTACGCGTAATAATGTTTTTTTGTTAGATAATTGTATGACATTCTGTAATTCGGGGATACCAGAAGGTTATTGCCTTGACTACAAGTGCCCTGGAGGGGTTTGCAATATTTATTACACCCCTTAAAAAATGGTTTCATTTTGGCAGATTTTATCCAATTTTATCTCCTTTCGAAAACTTTATCACATCCAGTAATTGCACAGTGTGGTAAACTCTGACCAACTTGTACCCGCGACCCCTATGCAAACCTGTGCATTATTTGTTAATTACAGAGGCAGTCATAATCTGGGCCTTTGTGTTTCTGGTGGCTCATTTATCAGTCAGACTCATTCATTAAATTATTGAGTAATGAAACCCAGCAAACAACATTAAAATAACTACAGCCTGGTAACGATGACCATGGATATTCACTTTGAAAACTCACTGTGGTGAGCAACTGAGTTGCTGATTTTTCAACTCATGTTGTTCTTCAGAAGGATGGATGAGACCAAAGGTTCCTATAATTACAAATGTTCAGTCTATATCCTAGAAATACACTGAATACCAAAACCTGGACATCCTTATGGATAAAGGAAAGCATTCCTTCAGAAACAAGCTGTTGGGACGGAAAACACCTCTACATGGTAAAGACTTGTACACCTCCACTTAGAGCCTCACTTACAAGTCTATGTGTGCCACCGGAACATCACTTTTATTGACATTCCGGTGGCGCACAGTGGGGTGCCATGTCTACAAGGCCACGTAATGCCACCCTGCGTGGCTTTTCATGGACTTGTAGATATGCTGTGAGGCAACGCAGTGCAAGTCGCTGTGGTCCCTACCAGTGTGAAGGGGAGGAGTTCCATAGGCTGCATGGTCACGATCTAGTATCCACACGGCCCAGACCAACTCGAAAATCAACCGAAAACACTGTACTGAACAGTTGGGGTTTACCCAATGTCACAGGACACTACCCATGCAACAATTGCAGTGTGTGCCATCTCACACGACCATCCAAGACACTCGATCTGGAACCTGGAGCCACCTGGAAGCAGTTACGACACACCGATTGCAACTCTGCAAACGTGGTCTATCTGATTGAATGTCCATGCGGCCTACGCTATGTGGGCATGACGACACGCAAAATCAGGGCTAGAATAGTAGAGCACCGCAGCACAATCCGGCGTAAGAAAAACATCAGTCGCTTAACAGATCACTACTTACAACTGGGTCACACTACAAATGACATGTCCTGGACAGTGATTGAACACTTTGACTATACCAACACTAACAATGAAAAGTTCCTACTCAACAAGGAACAACGGTGGACTTACCGGCTATCCATCCAGCTACATGGTTTAAACAACTCCATCCCTTGGCACAGCCTTAACTATTGACCAGTAACTACCTAAACAAGGGGTGGTGAGTCGGGATCATTAAAAGCACAGTAGATCCCCCACCTCTACTTGACCCCCCCTATATACACTGGACATCGGGGCATCAAGACCCATTCCAGACTAAACGTATGATGCATTGATTCCTTAAGACACTGCACGCCCAGCATCAAACCTTGTACCCCCATCCCAAGAGGGCATATCACTTTCTGAGTCCCAGTCACCCTGACTGGACACAGGGGCACCAATGTCCATTCCCCACTAAACGTATGATGCATTTACCCCTTCAGACACTGTGCGCCCAGCAACGCACCTTGTTCCCCTGTCCCAAGAAGACATATAACACCCTTAGTCCCAGTCAACCTGACCGGACGATATGCATGATTGACACGTACATAATGCCAAACTCTCTGCCTCCAGAAATACTTCTCCCAATGGTTTTATTTCCCTATGGTTTTTTCTCAGTCACTCCTTCCATATAGGGCTTCTTTACACACAAATTTTCCGACCAGGCGAAATACGCCGAACGGCCTTGAAACATGGCCACGCCCATCTTCAGAATAGTTTACTACGTTTCCATGATGACCGGGCGCATCTGCCCCAGGTCATCTTATACGGCCACACTCACCACGAGGGCTCCTGATAGTCTGTCATCTATGTCCTTCTCCCCCTCCCCTCTAATTCACAGAACCCAGTGGGAATTGAGCACACCTGCCATACCGACCAATCATGGGGCATATTTATGGATGCAACAGACATGGCGTACTACCGACGGAGAACCGCAACAGCCGACTAGGTTTTCACACGGGTGCAGAGCTGACATGTAGTAAGTGGGGCCACCGAGATAGCTCTTCTGCTACTACCCGAGTAAGCCCTTCTCTTCCAGCGCTTCACCACGGCCACCATTCCACCTGTCTTGTCCTTTTCTTTTTTCAGATTTAACCAATAGCCTGAAACCCACTGCTGGGATCTCATGAGGCGTTCCCTGCTAATCGCAAATGTAAGAATTACAGCACAGTTACCCGCCGTGATGCACAACTGTTAACACAGTAGCGCATAACTCGGTAAATGCCACATATTGCCTTCACCTTGGCATTATACCGCCGTTTTCTTCGCATCCTTGCAGGTCACCGCGGCAGTATCACTATGTACGTGATTTTCAGCACAATGCTAAATTTCGCAAAAATGTGTATGTTTGTCTATATGTTTTTGTTTGTTCTCGCGTCCATGTCTTTGGCTTACAAGAATGCTCTGAGAGGGAATCCCCCTCTTCCACTTAGTGCACCTTAGAGCGTGCATCACATTTCTTGGTCTAATACTACACTTAAGTTTAGATCCCACACTTTCACTTTAAGGTCCCGAGGAAAGCCAGTACATTCCCAAAATACCTGGCTGAAACATGTAGACCGTCTGTTGGATGTAGGAGTTCGTAATCTTTACTCCACCCACATCCACCGCCTCGCTTTTACTACTGCCAGTGGCCCAAACATTCAATAAACCCCTGTGGGTAATGGGGCCACTGTACAGTTTTTAAATGTCACTTTCACACCACCTCACTGCACACTCAGTAAAATACCCGCTCCGCTGTAAACTGGCGTTGTAGCACACCAGGGACACAATCGGTGTCACGAGGTGGGCCCGATGATGATGCATGCCACCAACTAGGTTGGTGGGTGAGGGCTTCATAAAAAAGAAAAAATCTTTCTCTTTTTACCTTAAACATCCAGCCCCTCTTTATCACGTAAACTGAAACTAGTTCTTCTTGATGACACATAGTACAAGAAAGGAGCAGTACTCTGCAGTGCATGTGTGGTTAGTACATGTGCTGAATGTATGTATGCCTGAAAAGAATACACTACATGAGAGAGGTATTGCTGTGCAGTGAGTGTGCAGGGACAGCATGTCCTGCTTGTGTGAAGTACTATATATCAAGGGTGAAGAATTGTGCAGCATGCACATAGTGAGTCTTTGTGCTGGCTGTGTGTGTTTTAAAGTAACACACCCTGGTTTAGAGATAGAAAAGCGTCAGTGCTGAACAGTGTGTACAGAGTGTGTGTGCTGAGTGTATATGTACACATAAGGGTACAATTCATAGAGGTATTAGTGCTGAACAGAAAGTGTATTTCTGTGAGCTGGGCAGGTACACACTAGGGAGAAAAGGAAGATACTCACTTTACATTTCAAAAGACTGCTCTTTAATCATTGATAGATCACAAAGAAGGGGCCTGTACACATCTCAGGAAGAGAGATGGGCGGATAAGAGAATCCTAAAGACTACAGCTGGGGGTCTGGGAATAACCTCTTTTTTTTTTTAATCGTTTATTATTTTCCTTTGAACAAAACATATTGTTATTTGATTATACAGTTTTTCCATATCACATAGCAGTACAGCACATGACTCTACATCCAGCCCTTTGAAGACACTTCTACACAGTTTTACATTTCTGATATCAACGCCCCATACTCTCGCCCCAAAGCCTTTCCCGTCAGTCTGTGTCAGAGGTATCATCTTCCTGCATTGGCGGTGGATCGCATATGCCTCCTCTAATTTTATTCCATGCCCCCCATACTTTACCCCATTTACGGGGGCATCCACGCCTGATGAATGCTGATCGTTCAGCCAGCATGGCTGCATCCATGTCCCTTCCCCATGCGGACAGCGATGGTGCTTCCCCCGCCCCCCATTTTTGGGCTATGTTCCGTTTAGCTATCACAATCCCCAACGTAGCCCAGCTCTGAGCCTGGCGGTTGAGGTCATTAGGTTCCCACACATTTAATAGACAGCGCCTAGGTTCTGGCACCAATGACACTCCCTCCGACTGTGACAGCGTCCGCATCACCCGCTTTCAATATTCTTGGATTATAGGGCACTCCCATATGGTATGAAAAAAGGTACCCTCCTCCCAGCAGCCGCGTAGACAGAATGGGTGTGGTGCTCTACCCATTCCATGTAGCGTGTGTCTGGTGTAATATGAGCAGTGCAGAATCCGGAGCTGTACCAGCCTTAGCCTCGAGGGTATACCTGCCTCTCGCGGCGAAGCTAGCGCCTCCCGCCATTCCGGGTCGTCAAACTTGCCTACATCACGGGCCCATTTCTCTCGCAGGGGTCCCATTGGGTCTGGCAGATTGTTTACTAGTTTACGGTACATGAGTGATGTGGCCTTCTTTGGCATATAATCTGTCAGCAACCTGTCCTCCATGGGAGATGCCTCCGGAACCTCCGCTCCGGGTGCTAGTTTTGATACCAAGGTGTGCTTAATCTGCGTATATCAGAACCATTCCGAGGGTGCCAGTTCGTATTGTTGTTGCAGGCGTGTGAATGGGACCAGTGCACCTTTATACCACAAGTCGCCCACCGCGGAGATCCCGATGTTGTCCCAGCTGTTAAAGCCCTTGCTGTTCCTGAGCCGCCCCAACCGCTTTGTATCCCACAGAGGCGTGAGCTGGATCAGAACCCCGCGCCATCCCAGTCTGGCCTGGGCCGCATGCCAGATGACAACGGTCTGTCTCAGAGGGCCGATTAACTCTGGGGCCAGTCTTCCATCGTATAGGGGTGACAGCATACCCCTCGTGCCCAGTATGTCCCTGTCTGCCTTAAATGCTGGGTCAGACTGCGGCGCGTGGAGCCTTTGATAGATTACCTTCAGCTGTACCACCCAGTAGTAAAGTTGGATATTGGGGAGTGCTATCCCTCCGTCATACCAGCCGCGGGTCAGTTTAGACTGCGCGATTCGTGCCAGCCTGTTACTCCATAGGAGGCTAGTTACTTGCGCCGCAATTGTACGAAAGTAAGCAGGTGGTATCTGGTACGGCGTATTTTCCAGTACGTATAAAAACCGAGGCAGGGCCATCATTTTAAAGACCGCTGCCCTCCGAAACAGGGTCAGTGGCAGCGCTCCCCAATGACGTACATCTCGTTTGATGCGGTCCATAGGGGGCCGGAGATTCCGTTGGAAGAAGTCCGCCTGATCCGCAGTGATGTATATGCCCAAATATTTAAATGACCCTTCTGCCGTCCGGAGCAGGCAGTCCGTGGGTAGCTGCGGTGGAGGGCCGTGCAGCACATACATAACAGATTTGGACCAATTTATCATTTATCCCGACGCTCTGCCAAAGACCTCATAAATGTTGAGTAGCGTCAGTAGGGAGCATCGCGGGGAGGACAGGTACAGCAACACATCATCCGCGTATAGGGAGACTCGGTCTTCCCAGCCGTCAGACCATTTGAGTCCCCCTATCATGGGTTCCCAGCGTATCCATGCCGCTAGTGGCTCCAGCGCCAGGGCGAAGAGCAGTGGCGATAAGGGACAACCCTGACGTGTGCCACGTGTCAAGGGGAAATCTTCAGACATATGTCCATTTGCAGTAACGTGAGCCAGTGGTTCGGTATAAAGGAGTTGGATCCAGGCACAGAATTTTGGCCCAAAGCCCAGGTGTAATAGTACTGCAAATAGAAAGGGCCATTCGACCATGTCGAACGCCATTTGCGCATCCAGTGAAAGGAGCACCGCTGGTTCTTGCAAACGGTCCATCCGAGCCAACGCGCCGTGTAAGCACCTGAAATTGTGGGATGTGCTTCTGCCGGGCATAAAGCCAGACTGATCTGGGTGTACGATTTCCGACAGGCGCGGTGTTAGCCTGGTCGCCAGTAATTTTGCGAGGATCTTAACCTCCGCATTGAGCAGTGATATGGGGCGATAGGAGATACATTTATCAGCTGACTTACCCGGTTTCGGTATCACCACTATGGTGGCTGTGCGTTGATCAGGCGGAAGTTCGCCCTTCTGCAGACTGTCAGTAAACATATTCAGCAAATGAGGGGCAAGTGTCCCAACCACCCTCTTATAGAGTTCGACCGGTATGCCGTTTGGTCCTAACGCTTTACCGGACTGCAGCGCGCCGATTGCCGCCTGTATCTCTTCTACTGTGAGATCGGCTTCCAGGGCGTTCATTGCCTCAGGGGTGAGTTTGGGCATGTCAAGATCTTTCACATATGTCAGCGCCTCCTCCACTGTCATGGATGAGGCGGAAGAATAGACCGCCTGAAAGTGTCTTGCCAGGATGTGCACTATTTCGTGCGGTTCAGTTGTTATCTGTCCCCCTCAGCGCTAATCTGCGCAATCCACCTAGTGCCTTTATCCCTTCTATCTAACCATGCCAGCAGCTTCCCAGTTTTATCACCGACGTCGTAAATTTTGTGCCTCGTGGCTTCCAACTTCTGTCTGGTACGCTCCGTGAGGTGCTCCTTATACCTTGCCTGCGCTACTCGCAGACTGTGAGAAGCCTCAGGAGTTGGGTCTTGGGCCTGTTGAACCTCTGCTGCGTGTAGCTCCAGTTCTAACGACTGCCGTTCTAAGCGTTTTTTGCGCTTGTACGCCGCAATGGAGGCTATAGCCTGCCCTCTAAGGACTGTTTTATATGCCTCCCAAAAGACAGTTGGGGAGTCAACAGAGGAGGCATTCTCCTGAAAGTAAAGGCTTGTCGCCTTCGTGATTGTTTTATGGACAGCAGGGAGCTGGAGATAGCCTGGGTGTATTGGGTAGATACAGCGTCGCGTTAGGTGGTAGTGCGTGTATTGTAGGAGTATCGGGGAGTGATCAGATATGCCCCAGGGTCTGATTTCTATGCTGTCTATATTCTTGAGACTACCAGCTGAACCCAGAAAGTAGTCTATCCTTGTTGAACTATTATGTACCCCAGAGTGGTATGTGAACTGTTGCATTGTTGGGTGATATAGCCGCCATAAATCTGTTAGCCCGAGTGCTTCGATAAAGCTCCTGAGGCGGGATACTCCCGTGCCACCCGCCCGTGCTGGGTATCAATCAGCGAGGTCGTCTATAACAGCGTTAAAGTCTCCGCCCAGTATTAACTTCCCCCGCCGGCAGGTCAAGCAGAAATCTGCTGAGCGCCGGGAGCGCTGTGGCATGTAGTGCGGGGGGAATGTAAACAGAGATTATACTTAGGGGCCGCCCCTCCCATTGGGGGACGATCGCTGCAAACCGCCCCGATCCATCAGTTTTAACTTTGTGTATTATTAAAGGGGACTGTCTTCGCACCATTATGCCCACCCCCCGAGACCCTGAGGAGAATACGGAGTGTACTATCATCTTGTACCCCCATCTATCCATCGCTTTACTAGTAGTGCCGGTAAGGTGGGTCTCTTGCAGCAAGACCACCGCCGGGGCGCACCTCTTAATACCATGCAGGACCAGACCTCGTTTAATTTTGTCTCCCAAGCCATGCACGTTCCACGTGAGCAGAGAGAGAGGCTGTACTGGAGTTAGACGGTTCTCAGCTGACGTCTCATGCATTATATCAGTCATTACAATGTCTTGGGTAATAGGTAAATGCCGTTGCGGATATATCGATGTAGGTCGCGTGTGCTATATTTGGTGCTTGCACTGCATGTCTAAGTATCACTGTCACCATTAACGTGAACTTTTGAAAAAACATTTAAACAACCCCGTTCCCCCCAACCACCTCCCTGCCTCCCTGCCATACGGACTTTGAACTGCCCGCCACCCCAACTCAGCAGAGTGCTCAGAACCCAAATCCCACAACATTACTTGCATGCAAAGGAGCGGGAGGTCAGAGGAAGACCAAGAACATCCCCTGTCCCAAGGTCCAATTGTCTATACGTTATAACACAGCTGAGTAGGCAACTCCAGCCCCGATAGTCCTCCAAGTCCTCTGCACACCTCTAGTCCAGGAGAGGCACCAATCGTCGCCCTATCCAGCCTGTCCCTGCGACCGCTCTGTCTCCTCCACCCTTCGGTCTTGATCAACGAGGTCCTCCGTCCCCCCAGGCTGTCGCCTTTGCCTGTCCGAGCATCCAGAGCTTTTCACCTGTTGCCATCCCTCGAGCCAATCGTGAGCATCCTCTGGCGTCTCGAAGAACCACGTCTTTCCATCCGCTACCACTCGCAGTCGCGCCGGGAAAAGCACGGAATAGGGTAGTTCTCGGGCTCTCAGTTTCTTCTTGATCTCCAGGAAGCTCCTCCGCCGCGCCGCGCCGACACCACTGCCGTATAGTCCGGGAAGAAGGACACCGTTGAATTCTGGATACGTAGGGGCGGCGCCACTCGGGCTGTTTGAAGAATGGCATCCCTGTCGCGGAAATTGAATATGTGAGCCAGGACTGGCCTGGGGGGCGCCCCAACTTTAGGCCTGCCTCCAGGTACTCTGTGTGCGCGTTCCACCGAGAAGAAGGTTGAGAGTCCCCTAGGTTGCAGTCTGGTTTTTATCAGCTCTTCCACGTACAGGTCCATGGTGGGGTTCCCCTCACTTTCAGGAATTCCCGTAATTTGCACGTTATTGCGACGGGAGCACCCCTCCTGATCGTCCAGCTTCATCGCCATGCGCTTGTTCTCCGCCTCCAGTTGCAACACTTTTGGAGCAGGTAATTAGCGTCTTTCGTCAGGGTAGATGTCGCATGCTCCACTTCTGTGACCCTGCCCGACATTTTCTGAAAGTCCGCACTAAGGAGGGACACATCTGTGGAAATAGACCCCACTGTAGTTTGCACTTTATTAAGGGCAGCCATAATGTCCTCCAGCGTCACTTTAGGTCCCCCAGCTTCCTCCGCAACCTTTTCCGTGTGCCCGTTTCGCTACGGCATTGTGGAAGAGTTTTTGCTGTATGCAAATTTATCAAGTTTACCCTGCTGGTGCGCGCGGTTTCCTTTCCCACTCATTGCTGAGCAGGTAGATGTCGTTCAGTGTGACCTCTGCGTACCGTGGGCCAGTTGGTGGAGTAAGGAGCCCGGGTTAGACGCCCTTGCTTGCCACTCAGTGCAAGATTTATCGCCGTCTCGGCCCTCAACAGGTAACTCAGTTCCCTGGCGAGAAGCAGGTCTGCAGGCTCACCTTCGAGTAATTACAGGCCCCAGAGTCTAACTCGCTGCTGCCCGTGCTCGCTCAAGCCGCTCTGCGCCCGTAGCACACCTTATATGACTCTCCTATGGGAGTCGGCGCAGGATGCATACAGTACCATCGTCTGGCGACGCCACTAGTTGTGTCTCATCCACTCCCTTCTCCTCACGAGACCCCGAGGTAATGTGGGCAGTCAGCTCTCCCCCGGAGCGTGTCTTTGCCGGCCCCCTGCCAGGGTCGCCTCCTGTAGCTCGTGTTGCAAGGTAGAGGGGTCCACCGTCGGACCCATGCAGCTTTCGCGGGGCAGTCCCCCGGTGTTCCACCTCAGCGCCGTGTCTTTCCCGCCCTGTATTTACTGTGTCCGTGCAGTGGTGACGCGACCAGGGCATAGATGCCTCGTGCGTCCGCCGGGCCCCTCGCCGAGCTAGCCACGTTCCCCCTGGGAATAGTTTTAATGCGAACTCTGGTCACTCCGATGAAATGTGTTTTGGACAATCGGCTCCGGAGCCATGCCTGCTGTGGCAAACCTCTTTCATCAAGGAAGATAAAAAGCAGATGTGTCCACTTTAAAAGAAGCAGAACCCCAACATAAACGTTCAAAGACCCAGACCCTAAATCACATTTGGTGCCTGGAAAAGGACTAAAAGAATGAGAGGTTAAGTTCCTAAAAATGTGTCATCTGCCAAGCAGTCAGATGGGCTGTGCGAAAAGGGGAAGCTCTGAAAGACTTATGCCTATGACCAGGATTGAGGGCCAAGGCCTGCTAGTCCCTCTGCTGGGTGAGGGGACATCACACAGGGAAACCAAGACCCCCTGCCCTGGAGCCTCGAGCACCAGCGCCTGCCTGCCTGCTTACCAAGACCCGTGCACCCTGTGAGGAAGAGGAGAGCATTGAAGGGAGAAAATTCCAGTGAAGAATCCCTGCATGAGGTGTGAAGATTCAGCTGTGCACCGATTGAGCTGTAAATCGAGTGCAAGACTGTTTTCAGCAACTCGCCCATATACAAGGAGAGCGTCACTGTAGATTGTGGCAAGTAGGGGGGGAGGTTGCCAAGCACACACAGCCTAATTGAGGTGACCCCTGATTGCCTTCCAGTGGAACTGGGGATGACATTGAGAAAACTGATGGGTGCATGGTGGCTAGGGTGATGGCTGTCACTGAAGGAAGAATATCCTATCAGGAGTAGACAAGTGAGGTGGAGGGTGATGTGGTGTTATAGGAGGGGATGAAATATTTGATTGAGGGTTTCCTAGTTAAGGGTCCAGCTTCTGGTGATACAAACTTTATCCACAT
The DNA here is from genome assembly GCF_964204655.1 of Triturus cristatus. NCBI lineage: Eukaryota > Metazoa > Chordata > Amphibia > Caudata > Salamandridae > Triturus > Triturus cristatus. Next base: position 666,470,617 of record NC_140590.1, read on the forward strand.
GGTGTGCACCAAATTGGATGTGGTGGATAGAGTGTTGCTGAGAGGAGAGTTTTGGTATCATTAAAACTGAGAGACAGAATCGTGAAATTTACACACGAGGGGCACATTGGCATGAGTGTCACTAAATGGCACATCCAAGCTGAGTACTGGTGGCCATAACTTGACTGGGATGTTGAGCATAACATTAGTGTGCCTTGTGTTTGGAGTCGTAAGTCACAAACGTTGGTGAAATACTCTCTGGTGACCTTGGATAAGTCTGATGTTGCATGGATGAAAATTGCAGTCAATTTTATGGGACCATTATATGCTTTGGGAAGCTGTCCTAAGTTCACCGTCGTGGTGGTGGACTATTATTCTTGCTGGCCTGAAGTCAAGTTTGTTGACCGTATTACTGCAGCTGTACTGGTTCTTGAATGAATTGTGCGACAGAGAGGGGTGCTGGAGGCTATTGTCATGGACAATGGTGTACAGTTTGTGTCTGAGATCATGAGGGGTTCCTGGGAAGATATGGGATTCAGAACGTATGGTCTTCAGCGTATTATCCACCAAGCAATGGTTTGGTGGAGAGGTGGAATAAACACAAAGAAGGGATACAGCTAGCTCTGGAAGTGGTATGGACTGGAGGAAAAGCAGTCCATAAGTGTAATGGTCATATTAATCTACCCCTCATGGTAAATCATCATCATTTGAGATTATGAGATGCCGCAACTCAGGGCTTTGTTGTTCAAGGGTCTAGAGAGAAAAGTCAATCTTCAGGAAGGAAGAGCAAATGGTGTGGATTACCAGGTAGGAGATTGGCTTTGGATGTTGAACGGACAGAGGGCTAACAAGTGTGAGTCTAAACTTTCCAGACCTCTTGTGGTACAGGACGTAAACAAGTATACGTTGTTGCTTAGTGAAGAAAATATTGGAATAGGAAGAAGATTGTCGGCGTCAATGATTGCTTGAAGAATGTTGAGGGGTTGGAGAGTGAGAAAGTGCAGAGGGATCTTTTTGGTGAGGAAGTGCAATGAAGAGTGCTTCGAAACCAAGGGGAGATTAAGTTGTCTGGAAGATTTGATGATTATATGTTATATTATGTTAATCTCTTTGAACATGTCTGCCCTATTGTTAAATATATGTTTTTCTGATACTGTGTTATATTCTCTAGTTTTCTTTTAATTTTGTTATGGTAATGTACTTAATGTTATGTGCAAATTAAGCGATTACAAAGTTATTTGTGTTTAAGAAAGGGAGTTGTGATATGACTTGGGGCCCCTTGAGGTTTTCCTTACCTGTTGTGGTCCAACTTCATTTCAGTCAGCTATTGTTTTGTCATCAGGATTAAGGTCATCCAAAGAATATTCGGGGTCAAAGATCACATTAGGTAACTTCTTGTAATGTTATTGAGGTCAAAATGTGTGTTATGTCAATTCTGCTACCTCTGGAATTTTGGTGAATCGACTTCCATGAATACATATAAAGCATAAACAAATGCAATAACATTTTCTGACTATAGATGCAGCATTCATTTTATAATAATAGATTTCAAAGCATCTTCTATGGAACCCTACATACTAAAATGAATGTCAATGCAGAGAATAAAATCGTTCTGACATTTGATGCTACAATACTCAGGCTTAAGTGATGCAATTTCATACAGCAGACAGTAGTGTGATATGATTTAGTAGGAGCAACATTTGCACTCACCAAAATGAAGAATCACAGAGGCCTATCATCCTCAGTAAATCCTTGTGTGTCTCCTTCTCTCGTGCCACGTTAAGTGTCAGGAAGTACATCAGGGGAAAGAATGACATGCTAAACATAACAATGAACACCCCCAACGAAACTCGATCAATGTACTCAGTCTCCTTGACCTTCAAGAATACACCAACCATTGACTTCATTGTTTCCCAAACTGAATGGTTCGTTGTTACCTAGAAACAATATGCCAAACATTACTCACTACGAAACAAATATTGGGAGTCTTACATCCTATTGGTGTTTAACTTTCTCAATATGAGCATTTTCTTTTTTTTAGTTATTTTCCTTCAAAATTACATTGAGTGTTTATGGATGGTAGCAAATATTAACCAAAAGAATTTCTTTAAAAAACTAGCGTCTATTTTTGGTCCCAAAAAAAAAAGAGGCTTGTAAAAATAATATCCTTCTTTTATGTCTTGAGGTTGCAGGCTTACTGCAGTAAGAAATTTGTCAAGATTACAAAGCACATTGGGGCTACTTCAAAGATGTCAAGCGCTGGTTTTTGAGAAAACATTTGGGCCCAGGCACTTGTTCTTTTACAAACTAAGCACTGCTTTGGGGATAAGAAGCTGTTGCCAGCCTGCTAATGTCAGCAGGTGATTTTTTTCTCAGAGATACTTTATAGATCTAGCTCAACAGGGCAGCTGTCGCCCGACCTTATGTGATCAACAACAGGAACTTTAAGAAGTACTACTGAGAAAGGGCTTATGCTCCACCCACATGTTGATCTTCCTCTCTACTGAATTTGATTGTCCAGAAGATTGTCCTGAAAAAGAGTGCTTGTATTTACACTGTTTGTTCAATACTGCAGGCCTGCGTTGTTTAGTGTGACAAGCCAAAGATCAAAGCTGTATGCCTGTGAAAAGGTATGTCAGATAACATAGGTCCAATCTTTGATGGCAATGGCTGTAAGTCTGAATTATTTAGTGCGAAAAGTGTGTATTAAAGCCAATTGACCTGTATGGGTGTATTGTTATAACACTGTATTGAACCATCTGACAAGTTTGTTTTCGATGTGGATTCCCACAGATTACTATAGTAGGCAATGGGTTTGGTTACCTCTACCCCGTGCCCCAACAAGCCTTATTATTTTGAATTTCATTGGTTTTTATGCCTGACTTGATAGTGCAGCTCTCTGGAACCGCTTATGTGATCACCAGAAAAGGGGATTTTCTACAGCTCCATCCAAATGCTGATTTTCTTCACAAGTATTTGATTGAAAAATAGTTCTGTTAGGCTGGCTTACAAGTAGTTCCATTGCTCTTAACTGATAAGTACATTCTTAATGCTGTCTCCAGAGTAGAAAGGAGCTTTGCATGGTGTGACGCTTTGGCCAATACAGAAGGGAGGGATTTTGGATTGTGAACTTGTTAACCAATATTATAAAAAGGTGTTTTACATTATGACCCAACAATAAACACCATAGCCATTCCGTCCATCATCTTGTGTGTTTTGCTGTTCGCCCTTTGTGGGAAGGGTATGCCCAGACGTGGGTCCCGTGCTCACTACGCCACTGGAGTCAAGCTATCCTGGCTGAAGAGGGGTGAAATCCCGAAACCGGTCCTAGGATGCTTGTTTCCAGTCCAGGGAGGACCTGGCCTGGCAGTCGGCCTGAACTGTTCTCATTGGGCACAGGGTCAAGACTGATTTGCATATGGCTGGGTCCAAACTGGAATGGCATGGTGAGCAAAAAACGATGGATTTAGGCCCAGATCTCTGTACTGGGCTGAATGTATGACATTGTTCTGCATTCTGTCCATCAATAGTTCTTTTTGCATTTGTCACCCCGAGTGGGACGGGTATGCTCAGACGTGAATTCCGTGCTCTCCATGCCACTGGAATCAAGCTATCCTGGCTGAAGAGGGGTGAATCCCCGAAACCGGTCATAGGATGCTTGTTTCCAGTCCAGGGAGGACCTGGCCTGGCAGTTCGGGCTGGACTATTCCCATTGGGCACAGGGTCAAGACTGATTTGCATATGGCTGGGTCCAAACTGGAATGGCATGGTGAGCAAAAAAACAATGGATTTAGGCCCAGATCTCTGTACTGGGGTGAATGTATGACATTGTTCTGCATTCTGTCCATAAATAGTTCTTTTTGCATTTGTCACTCTAGGTAGAGACAATATGGTCATGTTTATGTTAAAGTCAACAGGCTTGCTTTGTTTCTATTAAATGTGGGGAAAAGGCAGTAGACCTCTCATTCTGCACAGTGAATGACTCGACAGAGCCTACAAACTGAAACGTTTTGATTTTGAAAAGCCTCATTATTTTCAATAGTCCAATATAGGACCAATAATTGTTTAGATGATTAGAGTCTGCTTGTGCGCAACTTACAACAGTGTCTCAAACACTGTTAGCGATTCCTAATTGGGTCGTAAATTGTCTGCCTCATTAATATTCATGTATCAGGTAGTATTTGCGACCCCATAAGGAATGGCTGGCACTCCAAGGGATGGTGGCCTGCCGGGGTCAGCAGACCATCATGTCTGTGACTGCTTTTTTAATAAAGAAGTCTTTTTTAAATGCATCTCGTTTTCCTTTAAGGAAAACGGGATGCATTTAAAAAAAAAAAATGAAAACTTTTCCTTTCACTTTCTAAGACCAGGTAGTGGCCGATTTCCCATTTGCGACCGCAAAAAAAGGTTGTACATCTGGCCCTTACAAGGTTAATTGTCCACTGTGAAATTTCTTTAGGTATGTGATTTCCACCTTAGTTAATCCTGTAATTGCGTGGGCGTTCCAATTACTAATTCCATATGAAATCTTGTAAATATTTTTCATATTGTTTATAGTAAGTACTTTGTGTGCATTGGTGTAGTTTCAACTATAAAAAAGACAAAAGTGCAGGCTAGCCATTGATATATTGAGTGTTAATGCTGTGCATTGCTGTGTTCTATGGTTACAGCCCACAGAACCTCCCTGAGTCAGCCCTAGACTCTTCTGCTTAGTTAAAAGTGTTAAAAGGAGCACTTGGTCCCCAGTTTGAGGGTCTGTGGTACAAAGACCCTAGGACACCAGAGGTAACTACCACTATTGATACAATTGGGGCTAGTAACTTCTAACTGCCAAGGGACCTCCTGGATGGATTAGGCAAATACAATAGGAAGGGTTTTTACACTGTGAATTCTGTCACAAATGCAATACGAAAGGATTTTCCTCTTTGAACACTTTGTCAAATACCATAAGAAGTTGCTTTATATTGTGAACTCACTGACAAATGCAGTTGGACGTGGTTTTAAATTGCCAAATCTCTGACAAAAGTAAAAGCAAGGGTGGTTTTACATTCTGAACTCTCTGTCAAATACAATTGAAAGCAAATTTACAGTGTGAACGCCAAGACAAATACCATGGGAAGGGGCTTATGATTTTGAATTATGTGACAAATACCATAGGCAAGGGCGTTTTACTGTGAAATCTCGGACAGATGCCACAGGAGGGGTTTTAGTACATAGGTCTATCTTTAGGTCTGGCCATAGTAAATGTTTGGTGTCTCATAAGGGAGACTTAATATTCCACTCTATGTACACTTTGGGTCTGCCTAAATGTGTGATGTGTCTCTGTCAATGCTCATGTCTATTTGCATGTTAAAGCCAACATTTTGAAATATGGTGACAAAGGCAGTATGTCACTCACTTACATTGTGAACGACTTGACAAAGTCTGTAGGCCTAACCTTACTGATTATGAAAAGGTGTAGGTGTTGCAATAATGCCATCTAGGGGCATCGCTGGTTTTTAGTGTTAGAGCGCCTTGGTGGACACATTGTCATTTGGGATTACACAGAACAGGTTCTACTGAATTAGTTCCCACCCTGTGAAATTTCTGGGGTATGTGATTTGCACCCTGTGATTTTGCAAGACCTCTTTAGGATGGGTTTAGATTTGCCATTCCACTTAAAATATTTACACTTTTGTTTATAGTATTTTATTTTAGTTTTTTTTAAAATAATTGGAAGCGGTTTTGTATTGTGAACTCTCTCACATATCTATCTATCTATGAGCTTTAACTAAAGCTTGTTCAATAGTTTGAATATCATAACCCCTTCCATAGAATAGAAGAGTGAGGGAGTATATACTCTCTCACTCTTCAATTCTATGAAAGGTGTATATATGTGTATATATATATATTCACTGAAAAAAACATAGGTTTCAGGGGCGTTATAGTTGGCTGGACATTTCCCTCGTACAAAACCCTAGAAATTCCCCTGTTATAGTTAGTTCAGCTAACTATAACTCGCGCCCCCACAATGCACTGCTGATGACGTCACATATTACATCACTCATGACATGGTCAGTGACATCACTGATGACATCACTGATGACATCTCAAATGACATCACTGATGACATTACTGATGACATCATCCAGTGAGTCTGTGTTTCTGTAAAGTTTTAATATGTTTAATATATATAGGGAAACACCTGTTGAAGAATGAGTGGGTGTACAAGTGTGTGAATGGATGATTTTCTAGGTGCGTAACTGACTCTATAAGTGAGTCATTAAATGTATCTTACCGCAGACTAGTGACTAAACTGTGTGAATGTCTGTATGTGGAGAAGTGTGACTCAATGATTAGAGCGGCAGACCCTGATGCAGAGGTCTAGCCCGGGACCAGGGTTCAATTCCCCGCCTCGGCGGGTCTTGGGCTCAATTTCCTCAGACCTGATAATTCTCGCCTCGGTGCCTATTCCAATCATGGAGTCCCACTCTGCAACTCTGGGCAATAGCTTGCTTAATCTCCACAACGGCCCCCACAACGCTAAGGATGCCTGGCCTCCACCTTGGGGGTGCCCAGGAGTGGACGCCTCACAGGGAAAGCCAGGATGGGTTCCACAGCACTATTCGTACAAGCGCCTTGAGACCCTTGCGGGTGAGTAGAGTGCTATACAAGTATCAAATTTACATTTATGTGTCTGTGTGTTGGTGTATAAGTGGCTGCATGGTTTTGTGAATAGGTATATGAGTGTCTATATGGGTTATTGATTGGTTGTCTGAGTATCTGTATGGGTGTCTGAGTGTTTGTGTGGGTAGGGTGTGTGTGACTCTGTGCATAGATGTGTGAGTGGGTGATTCTATGGGTGCATGGTTTTAAGAGTGCAACTGGGATGGACTGTATGGTTGGGTGAGTGTATGTATGGGTGTGTTATTGATTGAATATATATCTCAGTTGTACATGTGTCAGTAGCTACATATGTGAAACGCAGTGTATATGTGTGTAAGAGTATATAGCTATCTATATGTGAGAGTGTGTGATGCGGGAGTGGCTGTATGGATGAGTGTGTACTTATATAGTTAATTGTATAAGAGCGTCAGAATTTGTTAGTATTTTTATGAGTAAGTGAACTTGAGTGTGTTTAACTGTATAGGTGAGTAAATTGGACTGTGATTAATTATTTGCATGACTGACTAGGTGTGTCAGTACCTCAATGGATGATTGGCGGTGTGTGAGTGTCTATATAGGTGTATAAATGCATATGATAGTCTTGTACGGAGTGACTGTAAGTATGAGTGACTGTACAGGTGAGTGAGTGGAGGTGTATGTAGACCTAAGATTTAATGAGTGGGTATGTAGTAATTGGTATTGGAGTTTCTATGGTTTTCAAAATGGCCGTCTGAAATTTTGAGTCGGTGTATCAAAGGTTATATTAGGGTGTGAGAAGATGCCATAATTTATCACATGGATGATGTCATCAGTGATGTCATTTGAGATGTCATCAGTGATGTCATCAGTGATCTCACTGACCAAGTCATGAGTGATGTAATATGTGACGTCATCAGCAGTGCATTGCGGGGGCGTGAGTTATAGTTAGCTGAACTAACTATAACAGGGGAATTTCTAGGGTTTTGTACGAGGGAAATGTCCAGCTAACTATAACGCCCCTGAAACCTATGGTTTTTTCAGTGAATTTCCAAGGTTTTTTAAATGCCAATTCCTAACTATAACGTGCATGAAACCTATGGTTTTTTCAGTGAATTTCAAAGGTTTTTTAAATGCTAATTCCTATCTTTAACTTATCTCTGAAGATATCATGTTTAATGATTTTGATTGGATTTCTATATTTTTCAAATTCAGTGTGTCAATTTCATTAATTATGTTTTTTTAAAATACTTTTTTATCACCATTTTTTAAACTTATTTTTTCAATTAATTCTTTTAAAAATTAAAAAATATTATTTGAATTTAATGGGTTTTTCAAACATATTTTATTATATTTTCCAAAATATTTTTTTAACTATATGTTCAAAACTTTATTTTATATATATTTTTCCATGTTTTTGGATACGCGCACCCTATGCGCACCGTTCTCGATCCCTACGCGGTAGCATCCGCGCATGGTATGCATTGGGTACGTGTTTAGTGCGCGATTGCAATGCGACTGGTACGCGACTCCCAGCCTATACGCGACATGTTCGATGTACGTAACGCGACGTTTATACGCTTCCGCGATGCGTCATATCTATCTATGACGCAGAAGGTGCGCGGATCCCGCGAAATATTTAACATTTAAAAAAACATATATCTGTATTTCATGTGAATATTAATTGAAGACAAACTCTAAACTAGTCTTAAAACTAATATATTTTTACATCTAATCCTATAATTTTTTTGTATTCAATTTCGCGAATCCGCGCTGGGTGCGTGCTGCGTAAGCGCAGGGTGCGCGGATCCCATGTGACCTGCAAAAAAAGAGATTTGATTTGTTCATTACACTTCCTGTTCTAACTATTGAAAGACCCCACCCAATTCAATCATTCTTCTTTGACCTTCTTTGGAGGAGCATCTATTTGCAGAGAAGAAGATTTTTTAGACTAAGTTTACACTTAGCTCTAACTTTTTTCAACTAAAAATGGCTTCAGGGCAGCAGGCATCACCTGCATCTCCTCATACATCTGAGGATGAATTTTTGGAGGAATTACCACGCAAAGAAAATTTTTCTTCAGTGGTGTGGAAATTTGTAACTTTTCCCGAGAGGCAGAATAAGACCAATGCCACCTTGGTCACGGGCAAGATTTGCAAAAGAGTGCTGTCGCGAGGGGATCCTAACAAGAAATACTCGTGTGGCACGGCAAGTATGATGAAGCACCTGAGGACCCTTCATCCAAACAATCTTGCACGACAAGAGTGCCGACGGATGAGAAACACTCCTGCTCCTGCGCCTTCCACCTCATCGCAGCCGAGCACTTCAAGAGTGCATCCATCAGCCCAAAACTTCGACCTCCGTCCTCAATTTCAATATTTAAAAGTGCTCTGCACTAAGTGCAATGCGACTTTGTGCTACGGTGAGCAGTCGATTGATCGGATCTGCCGCCGGCAAGAATGTCACATTTGCTTGTTTTTTTTTGTTGTTTTTTTTTGTTCCCTGAAGTTCATTGTTTGGTTCCTCCTGTTTTGTTTTTTGTTTTTTTCCAGAAAAACCCCAAAAATCACAAAACTGTTAGAAAAACCCCAAAAAAATATAAAAGAAGAAAGAAAAAAAAAAAAGTTCTTGTAAGAACTAACTTTCCTGGTTTAAAAAAAGAGCTAAATTTCTTTGTTAGTGTGTGAAAGTTTAGATGAATGTATGTGTAGTATGTAATTGAGTGAATGTATGCATTAGTAGCGTATGGTGAATGTATAAGTGCAGAACTATGAGGAAGTGCTGCAGCATCACATGGTAACCTCTTTAACTACAGTGTGCTGTAGTACTTCCGAAGCACAGGGATGCAACATATGTACATAAATATGTTGCAAATCTATGCTTCTCTCTGCACGGCTGCTTAAACTGCAGCCATGTGGTGACATAGGCACCCTTGCACCATAGTGCAAGGATATCTGTGTCACGTGCTGTTTGTTTTTCTGCAGGAAGACACACCTTCCTGCACAAAAACAATGAGAAAATGCATTTTTCTCCTTCAATGTACGCTGAACATTTTAGCATGCATTGAAGATATAAAAATGTGGAGAAATAAATTTGTTTTTCCTTATTGTACTTTCCTACACCAATTTTAGAATGGTGCAGCATTCACATACATATCGAGATTTATGATTTCTGATCAATCTATATCTTGTTCTATGAGTATTCAGTGCAATCATGCACAACAACACTTATAGAACACCCTTTCAACGCAAAGTGATGTGTATGATGAGGTTGTATTTAAATGGAGTAGAAAAAGTACACAGAGTGCCTTTTCCTCTCTTTGTAAATATAAAAGAGTGTCTTGCGCAATAACTATGTTACAAAAAGTGACATATTTCCGGTTTTAAAATTCCTTGTGAATCATAGAAGGTAAGCACTGAGTTTTGTCTGTAAAGATGCTCAAAGAAGAATGATTGAAATGATTGCGGTCCTTCAATAGGTACAATGGGAAATATTATGAACCCCTCAAATCTCTTTTTTTGCAGGTCACATGATATCTGATTATGGTCAGATTTCAAAACTACATAGGTATAAACAGAGTGTTTTTAGAAACGTGTTTCAACTTTGTAGCTTCTTGTATACCTCGTCATTCTGCATATTGAGACTTAGTTAAACTTACCTTCACAATAATAGGAATAAAAAATGGTATACATTTTTTTCATATTTTTATTGCAATCTAAATTCATATAAATTGCTTATTTTAAAATTTGGATCTGTGAAAGAAAAGAAAAAAAAATTATAACATGTAATAATACATTTTTTACAACACAGCATAATTTCCACAGTAATTTGTTTGCCTTATTTGCTGTTCTCAGAATATATTGAATTTCACTAGAAATAGTGATTTCAATCGTACTCATCACTTAACAGCGGGCAAAAAAAAACCAATCAGAAAGATTGTTAAAAAAAACAAAAACATACTATTCTCAGTAAAATACCAGAAAATACAAATCACACATATATGAAATGCTTACAGCTTACAAAATCTTATAACTTTAACTTATAAAAACTGTAAATGTTGCCGCATTAAAATAATCACCGAATGAATGACCACCAAAAAGTCCATAATTCAAAAATATACCTTTCCTTGAGGCCAAATGGTATTTTTGCACTCCTTCTTTATGTAGATTGTCCAATGGTAGTCCTATTAAATTATAATAATAAAATGCTCAGAGAGTGAATTATCTTCCTAAAACTTTGGCTTTAAAAATATTAGGTAGGAATTTGGTAATTCACTAGCCAAACGTTGTTTGAAAACCAACTGGGCATCATTACAAAGTGTCCAGCCTTTGTCACATTTTAGATAGGCAGTGTAATGTTCAGATGTTGTGGAAGGACCATCATGGAAAATTATTGCAATTGCTACAAAAGTCCTTCCTGATATTGATAGTTGTGCTGCTACAAATTGCTTTATTAAAGTATCCAATTTTCTTCCGTCAGCTGTACAACGTTGCATCATTAAAATTATGTATTTTCCATATTTTGTTAAGAAGAATGTGGATAACATTTCTGATTTACATTGGCTACACTCCATGTTTTGAATTGCACCTTTAACTAATTTATTGAAAGACACTGATTTACAGTCTGGTAATGTTAAATACAGAAATCTCTCAGTGTCTACATTGGTGCTACATGTATACATGCAATTTTCACAATAATGTTCCCATTTGTAAGAAAGGCCAAAAATATTTTCTATTTCTACACCTTCATTTTAAAAAATAGTAAGCATATACATTAAAAATTCCTGAGCATCTTGTTGGATATTTTGTGTATATTGTGTAGAACCAGAACACACATCCAAAAGACTACGGACATCTGAAACAGATTGTATTTTACTTCTATCTGTTGTCAATTTTTCATAAACAGAATGCAACAGAGAACAAAATCTTTTTTGCCGATTCTGCATAATTTGTTCTTGCAAACCTTCAAGATAAAAAAACAACATTGACCACTACATTAGCATAGCAGTTGACACTAGAACTATTTTCAAACTGATAACCAACAATCTCTCCAACAGTGTCCAATTTCATTTTACCTGCAATCACAACATTAACTTGTTCTTTTCCCTTCTTGACACCTTCAGAACAGATATTCTCTAACCTTCTTTTTCGACCAACCACACGCTTTTCAAATACAGGATATTGACCTAAATTTGGAGCATACACCCTTCTTAACCTATTATACTCTTTTACACAGTTTGCATCTGCAGTAACCTTTATCTCATCAAAATCAATCAAAAACAAACCAGATAATGTTCTGACTCGCGACAAAGCAACATATGCCATACCCTCTTTAAATACAGTAGATCCAATGTTCACCAATGCTCTGTCTACACTTAATCCTTGAGATTTATGAATAGTCACTGCATATGCCAGAGAAAATGGAAATTGTTTCCTACGGACATATAAATCTTTAACAAGCAAAAAACGAACTGAACAACAACCAATTTCTTTAACTTCATCAATCTGATCAAATTTAATTTTTAAAAATTCAATTCCTTCTTTTTTCTGATAATTCACAAAATCCACCACTTTACCCATTGCACCATTAACTAAACCTTTCTCTACATCCAAATTACGCCTTAAAATTACCCGACAGTTTACACACGCATATTCACCCTTATGCATCAAGCCGAAATCCAGTCGGTAAAATACCGATTCCTTATTAGCTCCCGGTATTAAGTAAAAAATACCCAATCCCAATGGATCAACCCAAAAGCAGAAATCGGTATTTAAGGAATCCTTAAATAGCGATTCTTTAAATAGGGATTCCTTAAATACCGATTCCTTAAATAGCGATTGCATTTAAGGAATCCCAAAGTGAGATTCCTTAAATGCAATGCATCAAAGTTAAAAAATTAGCGATTTCACTAATAAGGGGAGCAAATTACCATGAAGATGAACTGCATGGTAATTTGCAAAAACTTTGAAAAATGCACTTTTGTGCATTTTTCAAAGTTTCATGTTGCGCACACACATGCCCTTAGAGCATGTGTGTGTGCAACATATGTGCACATATCATATTCAGGGGTGCAACAGCGTGTCCTTTTGACACCCTGGCACCCTTGAAAGTGCTCCCGCTATTAGCGATTCGGTAATACCGAATCGCTAATACAGAATGGCTTTACATTCATTCCTAGGGGCCTCCAAGCCCATAGGAATGAATGGGTAGGTATTCCTTATTACCGATTCGGTATTACCGATTCGGTAATAAGGAATGTTAAGGAATCGCTATTTGAATAGCGATTCCTACATGCATAGCCTTTTGCTATTCCTTATTAGCGATTCCTTATTTTTCGCTAATAAGGAATCGCAAATGCTAATGTTGATGCATATGCCCCATAGTGTCTTTTCTAAACCAGCAGTTTTAGATATTTCTTTTTCTAAACAATCCAGTTTTGATCTCAACTTTCCCGTCAAAATAATAGTGATTCCTTCATGCAGTATTTTATCGATGACTTCCATTTTTACAATTTCTTCATTTTCCAGTTTTCATAATTCTTCGTTGAATATTGAACACTCACACAGTATTGACATTAAGCAAATCACTGACTTATTTTTAGCAATTTCCACGTCCACTTTTGCAGGAACTGCATTTTTATTTGGAAAGACATTGCAAAGTAATCGATTCTCCAAAGCTTCTTTCCCTTGTTTTGAAAGAATTCCAATTCTTATATCTTGAAGAATACTTCCATATTCAGCATCATTTGCCTGTTGCATATTTGTTGTCAGTTCTTTGTATTCAATATTACTCCAAATGTTCACATTACCAACACTGCCAAGAGACTTTCTGGTATCTTCATGGGCAAGTGTTTTAAATACCGGTTGTCCTTTTACCGGAGTCGGTTGCAGTAGATCTCCAAAAACTATGACGTGTTTTTTTCCAAATAACACGCCATACTCTGTTTTAAGAATTAGCTGCATTCTTAAATGCACAAGGGCAAGCATCAAGTTTGAGACCATGCTCACCTCATCAATAATGAGAAGTTTCATTTTCTTCAGGAGTCTTGAAACTTCACAACAAGCTTCTCCAGATAGCTTGTGGTATTCCAATATGTTCTCATGCTCTACTGGCAGCAATAGTAAACGATGTAAAGTAATTCCTTTAATGTTATGAGCTGCCAACCCAGTTGGAGCAGTGACAACACAAGACAAATGCGAATCAGTTGTTTTCTGCAGATAACTTGTAATTACTTTAATTAAGAAACTTTTTCCTGTTCCAGCTTGACCACTCACATACATTCGGATAGGTTGAAATGATGTACATGAGCACCCTCTCTTTTCATCAAGTAATCCATGGTCAATGTGCTCTTTCACTTGCTGATATATTTGTTTCTGTTCAACATTTAGTTGCTCTTCCAAGTTTCCTAACTGTATTGCATCTTCTTATGCTTGATACATCGCTGTTTCCACCTCATTCATTGCAATCGCTGCTTCATTTTCAACAATTGGTTGTCCTAGTGGATCTTGACTCAGTGCAGCAGAACTTTGACTGTCTTGAGAACTGTCTCTAGCAATCTCAGCTGCAATTATAGCTTCTTGATCAATTTCATCATTCAACATTTTGACATAATTTGCAAAAGCACTGCATTGTATGCTATCTTTACAAGCATTAAATGAATCTTCATAGCTGGGAAAATCTCCAAGTAATTCCAGTTCTGAACGCCATGGTTTGAACATTTGCAAAAAGGCTAAATAGTAAAATTCCCTTTTGTCAGCAGTGTCGCAACTCAGTTTCCTGTGATTAATTAAATATCCTTTCCTTTGTTTCACCAGACATCCTTCGGAACCAATCACTCCATATTTTCCATTGTTGATGTTCTCTGTAGTATTCCGTTTAAAAGTGTAGTTTTGTAGCACTTCATAGAGACACATGTTCTCAAGGTGAGGACTTCTATTTGGATAGTATGTGTCCAACATATTCGTTTTCAAAATATCTGTACTTTCTGGGTCATTTTCTGCTAAATATTCAATTTCTTGAACAGATCTCAGTACCCGATTTCACATTCCTGCAAGACCTACACTCACCCAAATGATTCTTCTACTTTTGGAATATAGACTTGCAGATGATAACCGATCTGAACATTCATATGCTCCAATTTCACGATGCAATAACATCTTCAAACTGAAACTATATAATTTCTTACTTAGAGTCTTCTCGTGAGAAATCTCTTCCCACATTTCTTTCAATTAAGTCTTTTCTGATTTAGAAATGTAAGACGTTACATATCGAGCAACAGCAATGGAATTGTCCGCAACATACTGAATATCCATGTTAGCGTTCCACATGGATAAAATAACTGGATTGTAGTCATTTATGTATTTTGATTCTTCGCTGCTTCTTAAGTTGTAGGTGTTTTTCGGAGACTTTCTTGTGATGGTATGCCGTATAGCTGACATAAAACTGTTCACTCTTCCTTTGGATAATACAGGACGTGGAAATCCAAAACGACATTTGGTATAGAACTTATCCTTTGACTTGTACTTTCGTCGACAGTATTTTCCACACCTGTGGCTTTGAAATCGTAAGACTTGTTGTTTTAAGTTTTTGTCTTCTCTGCTATTTGGAAGAGCACATGTAGCATAATCTTCAACGAAAGACAAAACAGTTTCATCTGAATCTGTTCCAAATTTGGGGTGTCCTTGACCCATAACAACATATGTATGTGAGGAGCACCTCTTGCTTGATACTTCTTTCTCCAAAAAAATCCACAACTTCTCCAAGAGGAGGATTCTTTTTATTGCAGATGAAAGACATCATAGCTTCAAATCTATGACTGAAATATCTGCATACATTGACAGGATCCAAAGAGCACAATTCTCCAGGTGTCTTGTATTCAATATTTTTTATATTGGAATTTGCTTCTCGAAGAAATTCAAGTAAATCATCCCAAGCATACTCAGCACAGCTTAGAATAACGAACCATGTAGGAGTTCCCAAGTTCCGTAGCATACATTTCAGTTCTCCATGTCGACGGTACCAATATTCATTAGTCCCACGCTGACATGCCATCAGATTAATCAACTGAGATTCTAAATGATCATCTCTCTGATGCACTTTATCCATAAAATCCTTTGCAGTTACATTTTGAAGATGCATTCCAGTTTTTAAAATGTGATTTACTGCATATGAAAGTCCAGACAAGTCACTTTCAAACAGAAGATGAAACATATAAGGGATACATTGTCGAAATCTTGGATCTTCTGCATATAATCTTGTTGTCCGATATTCAGATGCAGGAATCTGCACAGGACGTTCATCATATCGTCCACCTTTTACTGTTGGAAACAACTGCGGGAAACAACGAGCTTCCAAGCTCTCTTCCCATATATTCATGGGACTTCCTGGTGCTATTTTCATTTGAAACAACTCAATCGTATTCCCCATCACCTCTTTGGAATGAAGTGGATGTACACTGTAATGTTCATAGATCTCTTCACATCTGGACATGTCCACTTTTTCAATTTGTCCACTTAATGTTTCAGTATCTTCTGCTAAATCTATTTCTTCTCCTCCAACAAACACTTTTCTATAGTACTCATTATTTTTTAATGACGCCTTTTGCACTTTTCTAACATCCACCAACTCTTGCCAGATTTTCTTATTCTTAGTAGGAACACCATTAACTAGAATGACTAGTGGCTAATTTTCTGCATGGTCTACATCAATAGTTTCAAAATTTTTCCTTAAATCTAACGGTAAATACACCACTCTTCCTTTCAATCCTCTTTGCAACTCTGATGGAGGTAATTTACTTGTTTTGGGCTCCATACGAACAATAGCCTGAAACGGGTGAACACATTGTATGAGAATAGACTCATACGTATTTAAATCTATCAGCTCTGGAGGAATAGCAACCAACTCTAGATTATTATGAACAGCTCTAGCAGGCATTTTATTCTTATCTAATTTGTTATAACAATATTTGCAAATACGCTGCTCACATCCCAAATCAAAACAATCCTCTACCAGCAAATAAGTTGCAAATTCCATCCACTTATCATTATCTTCTATTTCTCTTTTTAAATACAGATTGACACCCCTAGTCTGATTTTTATAGTGACTTCGCCAACAACAAATACAAGAAACATTTGGTCTTTCACCTGAAATTACCTTAAACTTTGTGATTTCATCCTCAAATTTTTCTGTAATTACGAGTTGTACATTGTCTTCAACATTTTGTTCTACTAATGTGTCAGTTTCTTCACTCTCTTGCTGAGGACCAAAGTAACAAAACTCAATATCATCACAGACCTGCTTCACATCTGATACTGAACCACGCAAAAGAGCACTGTTCAACTGACTTAACTTTAGTGCTGGACTTTTCGCATAATACAATCTTCTCACTAACTTCCGCATTTGAGTATGATGTACTGCCAGCATCCTGAAATGGTGAAAAACACTTTGACAAACTTTCCTAGAAAGACAAGCCAGAGAATGACCTTGCAAACCAGTATGTTTTCTCACTCTGCAAGGGTCTAGTCCTTGAAACAGCTTAATCTTTTGTTTTACACTTTTTTTAGTATAGGCTCGTAAAAAACGACATAATTTTTCAATAGATTCCTGTCGTACACTGCAAACACTACTGCAATCCCAAGTGTACACAGGGTTTTTAGCACGTTTCCCTAAAACTTCATCAGCTATCACTTCTTCTGCATTTCTTTCAACCATTTTCTCTTTCTCAATTGGACAACCGTTGCTAACCTCATAACCTCTACCACTGGTGTCAACTGCATACAATAATTTTTCGCTCAGTGAATAACTCTCTTCATTAAAAAAAGGCTCTGAACTGGAACTGTGTTTCCACTCTCCCAAAAAAACATAACACATTTTTTTTTTATTAATAACTCTTTTCCTCCTACTTTTGGCCTTCATGACATGTATTGGTTTATCTAGTGATCAAATTCTGTTTAACACTAAAATAAACAGTTTCCTTTTTACTTCAAAAGCCTTTTCCACAATGTTTTCAATATGCTTCTTCTTTTTATAAAATAAAGCTCTCTTTTATATTTATTCACATCTTTCAGCAAATTATGCACTACTCTCTTGTAAAAATTGTTTTTGCGTAATTCCTTATACTGATTTTGCCTTCTTTTACCATACTTTATCTCCTTTGACTGACCATTTGCTTTTTTACTTTTCATCTTATTTTGAATTTTTTTCTTACTTGAAAAATTCTCAGTAGTTCCAGCATTATCTACATTCTGTTTGCTCCTACAAACATTTTTAACAAATTGCTTCGTGATCTTACCAGAAGATTTTTTCCTTTTAGCTACATTATCTTGTACATTCAATACTTGTGGTTGATGTTTCTTCAAATAATCCTCCTGTCTCTGTTCTTTTCTTTTTCTGGCATGATTTCTCTATTTTAACGTTCAAAAACAGTATCTGTAAAAAAGAATCACAAATAAATGTATATTAATAACTTTCAAATTTATACTATTCCATTACTGTACACACACATTTTATATAAAAACTGACTAAGAAACTATAGCCCTGAACCACAAGTGTGACGATGGTTAAAACACTACATGCATGGTGCATACTACTTTGAAGCAGTTCATGCCCTAAAGCTTACCTCACTAAAAGACTACACGCTAACTGACTGAATGATTACAGTACTATAAGGAGACACACTGGGTGAGTAACAGGGTGTTTGCTAGAAGTGTATGAATACTAACTGGGGAATTGAAGGTGTGAAAGACAACTGTGTAGGTGATTAGAGGACTGCATGCATACTGGATAGGCATTTGAAGCAGTCCATGTGCTAAGGCCTGGCTCACTGCATGAGTACTTGGGTACTGACTGACTGATTAGAGTACAGCAAGGAGAGTGCCTGGGTGAATTTATAAGTGGTAGGCTTTTGGCGCAGGGAATAGATTAGTACTTGATACTGAATGGGTCACCAGAGGAGTGCAAAGGGAGTGACAGGATGTTTGCTGGACTGTATAGATACTGACTAAGGAATTGAAGATGTGAAAGACAAGTGTCTTGGTGGTTAGAAGACTGCATGCATAGTGGATAGGGGTTTGAAGCAGTCCATGTGCTAAGGCCTGTCTCAGTGCATGAATACTTAGGCACTGACTGAATGAGTAGAGTACTGCAAAGAGAGTGTCTTGGTGAATTTATAAGTGTTTGGGTTTTGATACAGTGAATGGATTAGTACTTGGTACTGAATGGGTCACTAGAGGACTGCAAAGGGAGTGACAGGGTGTTTCCTGGAAGTGTATGGATACTGACTAGGGAATTGAAGGTGTGAAAAACAACTGTGTAGGTGGTGAGAGGACTGCATGCATAGTGAATAGGCGTTTGAAGCAGTCTATGTTATAAGGCCTGGCTCACTGCATGAGTACTTGGGTACTGACTGAATGATTAGAGTACAGCAAGGAGAGTGCCTGGGTGAATTTATAAGTGGTAGGCTTTTGGCGCAGTGAATAGATTAGTACTTGGTACTGAATGGGTCACTAGAGGAGTGCAAAGGGAGTGACAGGATGTTTGCTGGACTGTATGGATACTGACTAGGGAATTGAAGGTGTGAAAGACAAGTGTCTAGGTGGTTAGAAGACTGCATGCATAGTTGATAGGGGTTTGAAGCAGTCCATGTGCTAAGGCCTGGCTCAGTGCATGAAAACTTAGGCACTGACTGAATGATTAGAGTACTGCAAAGAGAGTGTCTTGGTGAATTTATAAGTGTTTGGGTTTTAGCACAGTGAATGGATTAGTGCATGGTGCTGGATGGGTCACTAGAGGACTGCAAAGGGAGTGACAGGATGTTTCCTGGAAGTGTATAGATACTGACTAGGGAATTGAAGGTATGAAAGACAAGTGTATAGTATGTTAGAAGACTGCATGCATACTGCATAGACATTTGAAGCAGTCTATGTGGTAATGTATGGTTCACAAAATAAGTACTTAGAAACTGACTAAATCATCAGACTACTGCTAGGACAGTGCCTGGGTAAAACTTTTAAATTTTCAGTTGTGGCACAGTGAAGAGAATAGTACATGGTACTGCACCTTAGTGTCAAACCCTGACTCATTTTATCAATGCATAAGCAAAGACTAGCTTCTAATGCTACTAAAACTTGACAACATGACCGGTTTTAAATGAGTTATCTGTCAGAAAATACACGATGTTACCCAATCCTTCTCTCACAGTGGTTCCCAAATGCACACACACTCACAGTGTGATTCTAGACAAGCACCACTATCCCTAGGAGTTTACCAAAACTCATTCACTACAGTGGAAGTGGTAAGGAAACTGCACACAATCTACATATTTCAGGACTGCACTTTAGTGTCAATGCCTGACTCATTTAATCAAGGCATAAGCCATAACTGTCTTCTAATGCTACTAAAACTTGACAACATGACAGGTTTTAAAACAGTTATCTGTCAGCAAATACACAATGTTACCAAATACTTCTCTCACAGTGGTTCCCAAATGCACACAGACTCACAGTGTGATTCTAGACAAGCAACACTATCCCTAGCAGCTTACCAAAACTCATTCACTACTGTGCAAGGGGTAAGGAGACTACACACAATCTACATATTTCAGGACTGCACTTTTGTGTCAAACCCTGACTCATTTAATCAAAGCATAACCAAAGACTGGCTTCTAATGCTACTAAAACTTGACAACATGACAGGTTTTAAAACAGTTATCTGTCAGCAAATACACAATGTTACCAAATGCTTCTCTCACAGTGGTTCCCAAATGCACACAGACTCACTGTGTGATTCTAGACAACAGCCACTATCCCTAGGAGTTTATCAAAACTCATTCACTACTGTGGAAGTGGTAAGGGAACTGCACACAGTGTACAAATTTCAGGACTGCACTTTTGTGTCAAAGCCTAACTCATTTAATCAACGCATAAGCAAAGACTGGCTTCTAATGCTACTAAAACTTGACAACATGACAGGTTTTAAAAGAGTTATCTGTCAGAAAATACATGATGTTACCAAATGCTTCTCTCACAGTGGTTCCCAAATGCACACACACTCACAGTGTGATTCTAGACAAGCACCACTATCCCTAGGAGTTTACCAAAACTCATTCACTACAGTGGAAGTGGTAAGGAAACTGCACACAATCTACACATTTCAGGACTGCACTTTTGTGTCAAAGCCTGACTCATTTAATCAAAGCATAAGCAAAATCTGCCTTCTAATGCTACTAAAACTTGACAACAAGACAGGTTTTAAAACAGTTATCTGTCAGCAAATACACAATGTTACCAAATGCTTCTCTCACAGTGGTTCCCAAATGCACACATACTCAGTGTGTGATTCTAGACAAACAACACTATCCCTTGCACCATACCAAAACACATTTCTTCATCTAGAAGGAGTACTACATTTTAGTGTAGAAACATAACTCATTTCACAAATTCGTAAACAATGACTGGTTTCTAATTCTACCAAAATATAAAAACAGCACAGTTATCTGTCTACAAACACATGAAAAACACAAATGCTTATCACAGAATGGTTTCTACATGCACACACACTGTCAAGATTGTAGAGAAAAAAAGTACTCCCTACACTTTAGCAGGATAAATACATTAGTCTGATTAAAATCAAAATAGTCTACATACATCCCCTCACAATTAAATAACTCACCTTTCAAGTTGTTTTGTAGATTGAGAAGTACATCAGTCACACACCAGATATCAGTCACACACCAGATTTTCTTATACAGAATCTCTGCACTGTGCACCTTTCAGCAGAACCAAAGAATGGCAAAGTTTCCCTCTCATTTTCCACACATATACATGTAAACATCAAATCACATTCCTTCCCACATAAATTCAAAAGCAAACACACATTTCTATTGGTTAAACATTTCAACCCTTTCCAAATGACATAAATTTGAACCCTTCCCCCAATCTGCCTTCTGCCCGTTACCATAGAAACAGGTCTTGGAACACTGTACTGAGCACACAGGTCACAAGTTCAGCACTCAATGTTGCTAATCAAGACAGCAAGTGTGCTTGACTTTTCAACATATCAGCTTATCATATATAATGTTCCTTACAATCAGTTTTTGTTAACCAATAAGAATCATGCGTTTAAAAAACAGAAATATACACCCTACCTTTCAGTGTAGAAGGTTGTCAAACAACCAATGATTTCTTGTCTTTTTTCAAAATTGCATCTTAGCCACCATTTTAGAAACATCTTACTTTCCAAACTGCCATTTCATTTACAGAGACCATCTGAGTGCATCCAGACCTCCTTTCAAGATGCTTAGAGTGTGGATTGTGGGACACAGCTATATTTTCTGGAGCCAAAGGTATGCAGAAAACAAAGGCATTCACAAAGACCTAGGTTTGCCAAATGTAGACATTAAATGGATTGGACAGAGAGGGTTAAAGTGGCACCAATTGATGCCATTGGTGAAATCCTTCATGCAAATCCAACACCCTGACCTCATAATAGTGCACTGTGGTGGCAATGACCTAGGCACTATGACTGGGGTAGGTCTCGAAATGCTAATGAAGGACACCTTTGCAGAACTGATTTCCCTTTTCCCCAAAACTACCTTTGTGTATTCTAACCTATGCCAAAGGCAGAAATGAAACTGGTCCGATCATTTTTGTCCACAGATTGAGAAAGCTAGGAAACATGTGAATAAATCTGTTTCTGCTTTTCGCCGAGACTATAGAATGGGGTCCATTTACAATAACAATATGCGCTTTCATATGCAAGAGATGTATAGGAGAGATGATGAAGGAAAGAGAGTCTTCCTCAACAACTTTAGACTCTGTATAGGTACTTACTTATAAGTACCAAAAACTCTCAATGAACACAACGGCTCTTTTTAGAGCCACTCAAGAACAAAACACTTAAGCTTGATCTTTATCTCCCAACAATTTCAATTTTTTTTCCTTGGATCCACGCACCCAACGCGAGAGAATCTGTGCACCCAACGCGATAGGATTCACGCACCGTGCGCGCATTTCGCCGTTTTATTTTCTTTTTAAAAAGGGGGCCCCAGGGGGTCCTTCTGGGACCCCCTAAGCACCTCTAGAGGGTCAGAGTATTTCCACACTGCTCCCTTTATATGTTTTACACACTTATTCCCCTTGCTTCTTTAGTCTCGCTTCTACCGAGGCAGAAAATGGCCGCCAACAGCTCCTGGTTTCGAATGTAGATAGAGACTCGACAGCCAAATAGCATTCAGCGCGCGATCGGGAGGGTGCGCACTCGGTTCGGGGAGGGTACGCTTATCGTGCGGGTAGGGTCCGCGGATCCTCCCCGGCCATAGATATATATGTACTTTTAACTCTAATTTTCTCAGGAACTAATGAACAGATTCACACTATTTATGCAAAAGGCACGAGTCCGAACTGGGGACTACCTCTTTGCCAAATTTGATGTCATTCTGTTCAGCGGTTCGGGCTGTAGCTGCGACAACAGATCCTATGGGAAATTGCATGGGGAAAATGCGTTTGGGACCCCCCTTTTTTCTCGACCCCCGCTTAACGGATCACCGCAAAACTTTCAGGGTAGGAGCGGAGCGGAGCTGGCCAAAAGTTTGGAAAATTTCGCGAGGATTCGTCAACCGGCGCCAGACTTATTGGGAATAGAATGTTGCGGATTTCCTATGGAAAATAGGACCTAACTATAACTACCTACTGGCGACCGCCAGTAGGTGATATATATATATATATATCTATATATATCCTACTGGCTGACACCAATAGGTAGTTATAGTTAGAACCTAGTTTCCATAGGAAAAGCGTTGTTTGATTTGCTAATATTTTTTGCGCCATTTGACAAATCTTCGCAAAATTTTCAAAACTAATGGGGCGCTCCGGTCAGCTCCTGTTTTGAAAGTTTCGGGGTGACTCATCAAGCGGGGGCCGAGAAAAAAGGGGGTCCCAAAACTCATTTTCCCCATGTCAATTTCCCATAGGAACTTTAGACAACGCTACTGCCCGAACTGCTGAACGGAATCAAACCAAATTTAGCAAAAAGGTAGGTCTTCGTTCAGAAAGCGCCCTTTTTTAAATGGTGTAAATCCGTTCAGTAGTTCCTGAGAAATTTAAAAAAGAAAACTTTCGATATCTGAGCACCGGGGAGGAGTCGCGACACCTCCCGAGAACGAGCTTCACTCTGATTGGCTACCAACACTCCAAACCAGGAAGTGTTGGCAGCCATCTTGTGACTCAGTAACCGAGTCACAAGAAAAGAGTAAGGTGAAAAACAAGAAAAGGGGGCAGGGTACAAACACCCTGACCCCCTAGGCCTGCTCAGGGGGTCCCACAAGGACCCCCAGGTCCCAAAAAAGCATTTTTGTTTTTTAAACGGCCAAATTGGCACTGGGTGAGCGACTCTGGATGACAAAATTTTAAAAAAAGCCAGCGCTTCATTATTATTAAGCCCCCGGGTGGTCCAGGTCCAGGGGGCATGTCAAATTATGTTGTGGGGCCTGCTGGGGCCCCCGCGGCCCCAGGGACCGCCACCTCCTGGTGCTTTATTTATGACGTGCGGGGAGGCATGCCACTTCCCCAGGGCATTATGAAATACAAGGTGGGAAGGCCTTGCGGGCCCCCCCAAGGCCTGGGGACCACCACCTACCTGGGGCATTATGAAATAAGGTTGGGGGGCCTCATGGGCACTCCAAGCCCCGTGGACCGCCACCTCCTCTGGGCTATAATAAATAATTGTGTGGGGGGCTCGAGCCCCCCACACTGCCCCAGGGACCATCACCTCCCGGGGCACTCTGTATGTAAATACAGGGGTCTATTACAGACCCCTGGGCCCCGGGGACCACCACCTCCCTGGGCCTTTGCAAACGTTGAGCCTCACGGAGCTCTTGATGGCCCTGGGGACCCACATCCCCCAGGGCCGGCTCCTGCAATGTCCTGGGGTTCCCACCCCCGGGACATTGCTGTTTGCTATGGCAGGGCGGGAGCACGGCTCCCACCCAGTCATAGCATACTCTGCTTCGGTTTTTGGAAGCGAGAGCAGGAAACCTATTCTTGCTTCCAAAAACCTTAGCAGAATTGCTTTTGCACATGGGGAGCTGCATGTTAGCAGCTCCCCTTGTGCAAAAGCAATGCAGGCTCTTGCAGGAGGCGCAGAGCCGGCTGCGACCGTGGCGGCATTGGGGCTCCCCCTACGGTCCACAACGGAGAGGCCAGGCCCTGGGGGATGGGGTCTACAGGGCCAGAAGTTGCCTGGGAGGGGGGCCATGCGGCCTCCCTCCCCTTTAACTATAAAAAAACTAACAGGACGGCCCCGGGAGATGGGGTCCCTGGGCCATAATTGGCCTAAGGAGGAGGACCACGCAGCCCCCCTCCAAAAATATATTTTTTTAAAGCAAGGCTTCCAGGCCCCGGGGGAAGGGGTCCCCGGGACCAGAAGTGGCCGGGGAGGGGGGGGGCATGCGTCCCCCCTCCCCTGTAATTAAAAAAAGAAAACAGAAAGGCCGGCCCTGGGAGATGGGGTCACTGGGCCAGAAGTGGCCTGGGAGCGGGGCCACTCTGCCCCCCCTCCTCTTTATGTTAAAAGAAGAATGGCCGGGCCCTGGGGGTGGGGTCCCCAGGGCAAATACGAAATAATGGAAATGGATTGTTTTTTTTCGATCAAGTTTGGAGTCGCAACTGCAGCGCGGCCCCCCTGTAATCGCGATGGAGTTGCGAATCTACCTTAAATAAATAATTAAGTAGTATATAATGTAGAAGGTAGTGTTGTGTTTGTGAAGTTGTTTTAAAGAGGTATCATGCTTTAACTTAAAGACAAGATTACAATTGATAGAGTTGTTAAAATATATAAAATTTAAAATTAATATTTAAAGTTGAAAAGTGAGTTGTGTTGTAGTACATTGAGTTTATGCTTTTGTTTTGTGAATTCATGCTGGTTGCGCATATCCCCCAAAATAAAGTATGTGTTAAAAAAAATTATAATCAGTATTATGTTATAAGGTGGCTCGAAAAAGAGCCCTTGTTTTCATTGTGACTTTGTTGTAGCTACATGTAAGTGTCGATGCAGAGATTTAGGTTGTTGAGAAAGACTCTATTTCCCTGATCTGTCAAATGTACTCCATCACTCCTGTAGATGCCATCCATATCAAAACGTAGATTGTTGTTATAGAAGGAGACCATGCTATGGTCTCTGAGGAAAGCAGAAACAGCTTTATTGAAATTTTTTCTAGCTGTCTCAATCTGTGGACAAAATTGATATGACCACTTCCATTTCTGTCTTTGGCATATGTTAGAGTATACAAATACAGTTTGAGGTAAAAGCAACATCAATTGTGCAAAGGTATCCTTCATTAGCGTTTCTAGACCTACCCCAGTCAATGTGCCTAGGTCATTGCCACCACAGTGCACAAATATGAGGTCAGGGGGTTGGAGATGCAAAAACGTTTTAACCAAAGGCATCAATTGGTGCCACTTCAATCCTCTCTGTGCAATCCATTTAATATCCACAAAGCTAGGTCTTTGTCAATACCTCTGCATTCAGCATACCTTTTGCACCAGAAAATATAGCTATGCCCAACAATCCACACTGTACACATCTTGAAGGGATGTCTAGAAGTAATGAAAAGATGTCTGTAGCTGAGGTAGTCATTTGGCAGAATGAGAGGTATGTAAAATGGTGGACTAGAAGCTGTTTTTTAAAAAGTAGAGAATTAATTGGCTGTTTAAGAACATTGTAGATTCAAAAATAGGGTGCATTTTACTTTTTAAAAAAAAGCATGTTTCCTATTGGTTAGTAAAAAATGTTTGAAAGGTACAATAGAAAGGATAAGATCATATTTTGCAAATTCAACCACACCTGCTGTTTGCATTTGCAACATTGTGTGGTGAACTTGAAAATATGGTGAACTTGTGACCTGTCAGTTAAGTTAAGTGTTCCATGAACTGTTACTATGGAAACTGGCATTAAGCAGAATGGGGGAAGGCTTGAAATTTAACTGTGGATTTAAAATGTGAATTTGTAATTTTTATATAAGTAATATGTTATTACAATGATATTTCCCAAG
Organism: Triturus cristatus; assembly: GCF_964204655.1. Lineage (NCBI taxonomy): Eukaryota > Metazoa > Chordata > Amphibia > Caudata > Salamandridae > Triturus > Triturus cristatus. Next base: position 666,497,261 of record NC_140590.1, read on the forward strand.
TCAGTACTATCTTTAGAAGTGGTGTGTTATTAAAAAATAGTGTTAAATTTATTTGTTCTATCTTTTTGAATTCCCGTATGAATTCGCGACACCATCGCGGTGGTGCACGATGGAGTCACAACTTTAAAAAAAATGTAGAAAGAGTTTGGGCACTTTTAGAAGTCAGTTGCTAAGGGTTAATATGTGTAACCAATGGAAATGTGTTTTACAATTTAAAAAAATCTAGGAAGCAATGTGATTTGTTACTTATATACATTTGAGTGGAGAAAGAGAGGGAATCATTGCCATCACTGGGTTTACCTTGCTGAGCCTGGTGCATTGTATTAATTGTGTGCTAAAGAAAATCCTGTAAGAGTTTGTGATATTTTAAATGCAGCAAATCTATTTGCAAGGTGAGTTACAAATTTGTGAGGTTTATTTTAAAAATTGTAAAATTATTAAAAAACTGTGTTGTTTGAAATATACTATTAATTGTAGAGATATGTATTGTAGTTTGTTTTATTGTACCTAAATGTTGTTTAAAAAATAATCTGTATACTAAAAATATGTGGATTTTGTAAAATGGATTACTGATGTACATATAAGGTGTCATTAATTAGGCTTCTTTTTTCTAGTCTGTACAAAGGAATAGTTGAATGATGCCGCATAATTTTAGATAGTTTGGTGAAGATGCAGCACAAATGTGTAGTTTGAAAGATGTTTGTATAAGGTGTTATTAATTAGGCTTCTTTTTTGTAGTCTGCACAAAGGTATAGTTGAATGATGCTGCATAATTTTCGGTAGATTGGTGAAGATAAAGCACAAATGTGTAGTTTCAAAGATGTTTGTATATGGTTTTATCAATTAGGGTTCTTTTTTCTAGTCTGTACAAAGGTTTATCAAATGATGCCACATACCTTTAGATAGAATGGTGAAGATGCATCACAAAAGTGTGCTTTGAAGGATGTTCGCATAAGGTGTTGTTAATTGGGCTTCTTTTTTCTAGTCTGTACAAAGGTATAGTTGAATGATGCCGCATATTTTTAGATAGAATGGTGAAGATGTAGCTCAAAAGTAGTCCAATAGATACTCACCATGCAGTCTTCCAATGATGCAGGTACTACATATGCAGTGTTGTAATCACCCAGCCATTGCTGTTGCACTGATGCAATCATTTAGGCACTATCTACGCAGTTATGCAATCACTAAGGTATAACTCATGTAGTTATATAATCACCCAGGCACTACTGTTGCACTCCTTCAATCACGGCGGCACTATCTTTCTACTCTTTTAATCACTCACCCAGTAGTTATGCTGTTAAGAAATCATCCAGGAACTACTTTTGGAGTCTTTTATTTACTCAGGCTACCTCAGTAGTCTTCCAATTATCCAATTATCCAAGACTACTGAAGTGAATATGACTGGTGAGACCGACTGACGAATATGTACAAGTTGAAACTCCAGATCAGCGGCTTAGCCCTCTAGATGGAAGTTATGATTTGGACATTCAAATTGAGGGTGACATACCACATACTATTAAAATAATCTTCTGGCAGAGTTTGATAAAAAAAAGTTTCACAAGAGAAGGATGTAATCATACCCATCTTTTCCGTTCTTGTTCTGAAGGAGGTAAAGGCAGCATACGCTGCAGAGTCGGCTCTTGCGCAAGCCCCAGCTTTATGGCGGAATCCAGCGGGTTGGTATAAAGACTGACCTTATCGTGTTATACCTATAAGGTCCAGCCCATCGGGTTCAAGCACAATATCCTATTAAATAGGAAGCTAAATGACCAGTTAGGGATAATATATCACAATTAGAACCAGATTATTCATGTTGCATAGTCTTATATATTTAAACAGTCATTCAAAGAGTTTTACAGTGCAGAATTCACACATTACAGACCTACATCAGACATTTCTAGTGTTATTTTGTGTCAAAAGATAGCACCTGAAAGCCGGAATTTGTCTGCTTTCTAAGCTTCATAAATACAACAAAGGTTCTGTTGCCTCCCAAAAGGGTATGAGAACAGTCCAAGTCTGACATCACTGCCCAAGTGATGTCAATTTTACAAGAAACTGACTCAGAAGCATTGCCTTATGTTAATGACATTTGCATCACAGACGATGATTTAAAAACACATTTGGTCAGAGCGAATCATATTATTTTGGGATTTGCTGATCATGGTTATACATTTAATTTTCCAAAATACGGTGTCATCTTCTTAGGGTATGAATTATAGAATGAAGGCAAATGTCTAACACCATATTTCATAGAGAAGCTTCAATCGCTCTTAGGATTTCTGAATTTTGGTAGAACATACATACATGAATATGCACAACGGGTTAGACCATTGTACTATTTCATTCATTCAAATTTTTCTAATAAACATTGAACAGGAATACCCCATGTCTGATGAGATTTTGCCTGTAAATTAATATGCTTTCATAATCTATACATTCATATGATTTGGGCCAGCAAGCGGTGGATACAAAGTATAAGTACTCAGTCATGTGTGCCGCAGTTATGGGTGTCATGAAAGATGGAGTTTTCAGGCACAAAGAACATATGCAGAAACATTAGGTGACTGTACCACTCAGCTGGCTGAATTGGAAGCTTTGATGCTAACTTTGCAGAATATGGATTCAGAATTCCCCGCTCTTATAGTGTGTAATTCCTAATATTGTGTCCAGGCCTTTAATGATAATTTACCTTATTGACGTCTGAATGGATTCAGAGATTCTATTTTTCTAAAGGAAATTCTATTCAGCATAAGCTTCTTTGGGTGAAAGTGTTGGTTCTGAAAGATGCTTTGCCATGGGCTCATGCGATCCACACAGTGAGTGATCAGCATATTGGTATATACGTTACAGGGAATTTATTGGCTGATGAAGCAACCAAGGTGGCTGTTCAAACTGTATATGTGGCTGCTATTACTCGTTCACATACAAGGATAGATGATGACATTATGGCTAATGGCTAATGGTGAACATTTACCTAAAGGCTATTCAGCATAGAACTCCAACATATTGAGTCCTCAATGTTCCCTGTGTCCACATTTCTGTGATTGGTGATTGAGTGATACCTAACCTAACCTAACCGGTGATTGAGTGATACCTAACCGCGACTGCAGGTTAGGGTTAATAATAGCAGCTCTAAAGTGTTTGGCGTCTGGCCATGCAGGTATGGTGGCTACAGTTTCTTTTGTGGTGGCTACAGTTTCTTTATTACAGAAACAATACTGGTGGCAGGCTCTTTAGCAGCAGACCAGAAAATGTGTTCTTTACTGTGACATTTGTCTTTTAAGTTTCAAATAAGCCAATTACAATGTGTCTATTTATATCACTATGGACCACTCCATACGGATGGTGCCTTCAAATATATCTTAGTGTCTGATGATTCTTGTTCTTGATTATTATGTGTGTGGTCCCAGCGATTGGTTGACGTCAAAACATTTATTTTATATTTGCAAGTCTGTACATATGCTGTGGCAGTATTCCACCAGGGCTCTGCTTTTGCCTCTAAGACTTACAGGGCACTATGGGCACCCTGGGCATTGCTGTGCATTATTCTACCCCCATCATCCTGAAGGAAATTTGATAGTGGAACAAAAGAACCGTGAGTTAAAGCACTCCTTAACAGCTTGTGTATTAGGTACAGGCCGTAGTTGAATTCATCTCCTGTATTATGAACTGAGACTTTAAATAATCTGCCTAGACAGATGTTTGGTGGTCATTCTCCATATGAAATATTATTTGGGGTTCCAATGTTCATACCAGATCTAGATATCTCTGGCGCAGTGGCAGAGGATGAGCCCTTTGACATCAATGAACATTTCACTGTCTTACAGGAATTACAAGACTTCCAAGAAGAATCTAAGTTCTAATCAATCTGCCACTGATGAAGTGAAGGTGCAACTAGTGGTTCCAGGCTGAATTTCTAAAGTTGGGGATCTAGTCTGAGAGACGATTGCAGATAAAAAAGAGTTTGGCCCATCCTATTGTGCATCGGTACCTGTCCTTGCCATCCTATTGCCTCTGATTTTGTCACCGCTTGCTGGCTGCAAACCAAAAAGACAAGTTTTGATTGATTGATCAAGTTACACCATGTGGCCAGTCCTCCATAGTACGCCACAAGGATTTATTGGTACTTCATGGTCACCCACCCTACCCTGCAAGAGATCCCTCTCCATGCAATAAATAGTCCCAATGTTGTTACCCCCTGGGTAGAGTCCTAAAATGCTGAAACTTTGATCACACATCTTGATGATGTAAACACAGAATGTGATTCTCACACAAGTTTTTCGTTTTCTGCTACTGATCCTTTCTGTGATGTTATGTATTATCAACCACCTTTGGAGGCAACAGTCAGATCTCCTACACATGGTGAGATTCTTGTTTTTTCTCAGACTACCTCTGGTTATTTTGTCAACATTGATGATTTTCCTTCAGACTCTTGACATACCACCTTGCGTGGTAAGCGTAGACTATTCCTTTGGTCCTACAGTTGTATTATTATTTAATTATTTTTTCTCCTCCTTTGGATAGGATTTGTTACAGTTTTCCTTCTACTGTTAAATGGACACTATCTTCCAGATTGTACTTCTCCAGAACTAGTAGATGAGGTGCTTACACCCCATTCTTCATCCTATAGGGTCCGAAGAGACTTGTCGCTTGTGGACATTACTGCATTACCTGTTCATGATGGTATAGTGGGATAAAGTTCCCTGTGATTTTTTTGGTCCTACAGAAATGTTGAAAGTCCTTATGTATTTAAAGTTGGTATGGATGACATTATTATCCCAGTTTCCATTTCTGATGAATGGGGTATGAGGATTGTTACTATTACTATCTGAATTAGAATCATACACTGTATTTGAAAAAGAGGATTTGTATTTGAATTCTGCAAATTATGGTGAAACATTTTGTTTCCATCTTTATACTAGTACTCCACGTGCTGTTTTTAATTATACACAATTGGAACACTATTTGACACCACCTGAAGGTAGCGCCAAAGAATATTTGAAAAAAATCCTGTATTTTTCTATACATGTTCCTACAGAACCAGTTTCATATTTTTAGCAGCTTAAGGCCTCTCCACTGAAGACAAACATGCTCAGGCAAACAAACTTGATTTATTCTGATATGTTTATTGCATAACTGCCTCTACAGGGTTATGACTATTGGAATTGTGATACTGAGCTCAAATCTGTTCGGGGAACATGCCGTTGGCAAGTCCAGGACACTGATACTTTTTTAGTATGTGCCTAATCCCTAGGCAAATGATCTTTTTAAACAAAATAGTACAACAGGCCACATCAGTGTTAAAAATAAAATACATCAAGCATTCCCTCGATTGCACAGTTTCATAACTGGCAACTGTTGGTTAATTTCACAGGAGAACTGCTCAATAAAATAGTGTAGAATGGAACATACAACGCTTTACTTTCAGGTGGGTGGTTATTATGGCTAAGTAATACCAATGGTTGTCATGCTCATTTTTTCAAACTCTTCCACAGGGTTTAAGGCAACCAGGCCATAACCCGAGTATATTCAGTCATTACACCCTAGGATTGTCATTACTTATAGTGTAGGAAAACTGTGCCAGTAATGGTTAAAGCAGTCAACATTCTCAGCAGTTAAGAAGCACCTATCCCTCTTTCCAGATAATATGAATTTAAAGGATGTTTTGTTGGATCCGAGGTTTTCTCGCTATAAATGTTTTTATATATGCCAGTTATATTGACATTTGGAAAAAGAAGGCTGTACTTTATCCCAGATTGCGGAATCGTCTCTTGACCACCAGAAAGGTCCTCCAGTGATCTTGCACCCGTTGTGTGTAATTAGGGTAGATTGCGATTGGGGGACCATCAAAGAGTAAGGAATTTCTTGTGCGAGTACCCTGCAGGATCATATCCCGATTTCTATAATTAAAAAAACAAGCAATGATGGCTCTAGGTGAGGCCCCAGGTCGTGGCGGAGGGGCCAGCACTCTGTGGGCCCTTTCAATGTTAAAGAATTTAGATATCATACCAGGGGCAAAGATCTTCATAATCCAGTGTTCCAGAAACAGCTCCACTGAGGGGCCCTCCACCCATTCCGGGAACACCATGAATCGTAGGCTGTTCCTTCGCGATCTGCCCTCCTGATCTTCGGCTCAGTGTTCAAGTATGGTTGTCTTTTTCTGCTGGCCCATGACCGTTTCCCGAAGAGACTTAACTTCAGCCTGAAGGGTCTCCACATTCTGTTCCGTTGTAGTGACCCTGTCTGTGACCTTGTGCAGGTAACGTCGATGGCTACTGCATCTATTCTTCTAACTATGTCATCATGGGCTGTGTCTGGAGCCCTCTCATCAGCGTCTTCCACATGTGGGTCTGGTCCCTGAGGGAAGGGTTGTGCATAGTTCAGTATCTTGTTAGACTGCATGCGGTTGCCTTTTGTCTTTCACCATGTTGGTCTCGCTGTCTCAATGTACCACCAAGCGCTGGCAGTCCCAATCGTGGGTCGGGTTTCCAGCCCCTGGTTCACTCCATGGAACTCCTCCAGCGGCAAGCCACCTCAACAGACTCAGGCACCTGCCCACTCCCGACCACCGGCAGGAACCCTCCTCCCCTTAGATACGGTGTGGCCTCTTGAGGCACCTCTTTGATTTCTCGCCGTGGGCTTTACACCTGGCCAAATACCTCCCGGAGCAATCTCACCTCTGTATTCCAACCAGGTCACACATTAGCTGGAGAACCAGGGTCCAACTTCCGGGGCAACCTCAATAAATCAGGAGGCTAAGGTTAATGACGGTGAATTGTCATTGAGGGGATAGACTCACCAGCAATCAGGAATCAGGGCATAGCCCACTGTGTCGTTCCCCCAGTTCCCGGCACTCACACCAGTGAGTCCAAGGGTTCCCTTTCCATTAGGTAGTCTCACTTCTCTGCCCAGCTGTGTATATTGCTACAATGCTGCAGACCCGACCCGGGCTCCCAGGAGCACGATCTCGCTCCAGCAGAACCTCTGGGCCCAGCATATCATATGCATTACCCGTCCGCTGCGTCAGGATTCCACAGTCCCCAAGTCCTTAGGCCCTCCGTGCCCGACACACCTCCTATTATTGCCAGTATTCCCTCTGTGGTCAACCGGTCCTGGTCTCCACCGTGCCTTACCGCCACCAATGTAATGCTCCGGCCAGTCTCCAGGCAGCTCGATGGACGCTGCGAGCCGCACCCCAGTCCACCAAAGGTGGGTCCAGGCCAAGAACACACACCCCAGGCCGGGAGTCGCAGCCCACTGATCCTCAGGCGGGCTTCACTACTCCATCAGGCTAGCTCCCCGATAGCCAGATCTTTGTTCCCACTCCATCTATGGAGCTGTCTGCCCAAGATGGCGTACCCGTCTCCTCGCTCATCGTACGACACGGCACGTCTTGCGGTATGAATGGGACTGGTCCGCTCTTTTAAACATGCCAGGAAGCGGCGCTGATTATCGTGGGCTTGATGCCAGCTCCGCATCACAGGATAATAACTGATCTCTCCATAGCCATCAGGAGCACCGAAAAAGCACGATTTATTCAGCTATCTTGATGGCTATGCCCCTTTTCTTCTGAACATAGTTTTGTGGCCATTCAGCACCATGTGTGAGTCCTCTTGATCCAGTACTTGTTCCTTCATCTGGATCATCTATTTGTTCCTGTGATGTCCCAACTATTGCTTAGGGTTGAGTTCTCATTTCTTCTTCTTCTTCAGGAGTTTCCTCTCCACCTTGTGATACGTCAAGAACTTGGACTGGCACATCAACTTGAGTTTCTTTGTCTCTCTTTGTTTTTTGCAGTGATGCTCTTTGTGATGGTGTTGTTTGTGATGGGGCTGTCACAAGTGCACCTTTTGTTCTGGAACACAATTCCTTCATAGGGAAACCTTGCTTTCTGTGTATGTGATGCATGAACCAATTTGGTACTCCAGCACATTTAACAGCAGTGTTCGATTTCACAGTTGCTTCTTTATCAACACCCAGTCACTGTGACTAAGGTTGTGGCACTGTCCCTGATGCAGATTTGAGGTAGCAGCGTCAACCTGGTGAGAGACAGAACACATCACCACAGCCAATTCTTTGCAGTAATCGAGTATCATGTTATGTGGGATGTTCAAGAGTGCATTCGTTGGTATAGCAGGCAGTCTCATTGCATGCCCCATTAATATTTAGTGTGGCAATAACCTTGTCTACCTTTCAAGAGTACTTTGGAAGATCATCAACACCAAAGGGAAAGCATCCAGCTGGTTCAGTGATATGGAGACAGAAAGTTTTGCCAACTGGGATTGTATGGTTCCATTGAGCGGTTTAACAATTCCAGAGGCTTCTGAATGATAATTACAGTGTAATCTCTGTTCTACCTGGAAAGATGAACAAAGCATTCTAAGGACTTCGTTGTTGAAATGAGTCCTGCGATCTGACTCCAGAGGAACCGGTAATCCACACCTGGGTATTAACTCTCACAACAGCAATTTAGCTATAGTGAGACAGTAATTTCTCCATGTTGAGTGTGCTTCCACCCACCAAGAGGAAATATAAACTATAACCAAGATGCATCTCAGCCTGTTACAAATAGGCATTGCGATAAAAACCATTTGCATCACCTGAGAATGAAATTCTAGGCCCCAAGTATCTGTTGCTCATACTTTGTAAGTCTGCTGGTTGTCACTTACTGTATTTTGTTGTGCGGTAAGCAGTATCTCAATGGAGGGAGGGAACATAACAGTTAAAGGATGTCCTATCACTATGTTTTCACATCTCTCAATTCTGACACGTATTGCGGCAACCACTTTACGGCAGCAGGGCAGTCCTGCAGCAACAGGGTCAAAATATGCCACAGGTCTTCGTGAATCTACATGCATCTGAGTAAGCATGGAGAGAGCACAGCCCTCCCTCTCACTACAAAACAATGTGAACATCTTACAGTAATCAGGCAATACTTGTGACAGGGCATGACAGAGACTTTTTCTCAGCTCTAGGAAAGCTATCTAGCAATCGTTGTCCCATGGAAGAGGATCAGATACATCCTTTTGTGTCAGCCTCAGTAAAGGTTTAGCCACTAGGGAAAGGTGTGGCATCCACTGTCCACAGTAGCCATCCATTTCGAAAAACATCCCGACTTCTCTCTGTGGTCTTGGTGGATTCATCTTAAGGATAGTTTCTACTCTTTCTTGTGACACCTTTCTCATTTCCTTCTCAATGATAGGCCCCAAGTGTTCAACTTCTTTTGGACAGTATTAAAGTTTGCTCGGAGACACCTTATTCCCATTTTCTAATACGTGGTTCAGTAAGACAATTGTGTCCTGTCTGCAAGCTTCTTGTGTATCCGACGCCACAAGCACGTTCATCACTATACTGCATGGGAACTGTTCTGTAAAGCCTCCGCAGTGACTGAAAATTATTTTTCAAAATCTGACTGAAAATTGATGGACTCTCTGAAAACCCTTGTAGAACTCGACACCATGCCAAAACTCTATCTCTGAACACAAATCAGACCAGGAACTGGCTGTCCTCATGCAATATGATAGAAAAGAAGGCCTGACAGAGATGTACAATGGTAAACTATTCTGCAGTACATGAAATTTGAACAAGTATGGTAGCTGGATTCAGTGCCACAAGACAACATAGAACAATGCTGTTAATCTTTCAGAGATCTTGAACAATCTGATATTTACCATTTAGTTTTGTCAAACCCATGATCGGAGAGTTGCAAAGGATTCCAACAATTTCTTTTCGAATCCCTTTTCTCAGCATGTCTTCAATTACAGGCATTACTGTCTCTGGGGTCAAATCATATGGTGGTGTTCTAGGAAATACAGCATTGGGTTTTACCATGATTCCGACTAGTTCGACATCTTTGATTAGTCCAATATCTTTCCCTGTTAAGTCCTGTACTTCTGGGTTGATGTTTCTTTTAAATCAGGAGGTAAATCATCCACTGTCCTCACTGATACAATCCTACAACTTTTTATTGTACAACCATTTTAAATTCAATATCTTCTTAATGCATTTGAAATTCAACTTCCTAAATAGTGCAATTGAACTTGCATAACAGGTCTACCCTCAACAGATTTAGAGAACTGGAATCACAAACAATGCATTGATGGTTTTCCTCAAATTAACCTATTGTTACAGGGTCCTTTTCTGAAACCTGGGTTATCTGGGCTATCTGTTTATTGGTAACTCCTACAACCTGGATCTGCCTTCCATAGAGGGGTAAGTCTGGGACTTCTACTGTTCTAGCAATGGAACGGGTAGCTCCAATGTCAATCAAAACGGACACACTGTGGTCATTAACTTCTCCTTCGACAAATGGTCCACTCTGGTCTACCTCCAAGACTGAGCCAAGCACACAATATTCCTCCCCCTAAGGCGCTATGATTGGGAATTATCAGAGCTGAAACTACCATTGTCTATCATGGGGTTTTGTTGAAATGGGTCTGGCTCTGATTTTGAAATACAGTCGGGATTGCTCTCATAATTTGATTCACATTAAATCTAGGGGTTCCCATATTCTGTGGGGCATCGGGGTTTGTGGAACCTGCATCATTGGAACCTGTGTCTGCAATAGCACTTGCATTTGCACTTCATTTCCTCCTTGCATTTGGCCATCTCCGCTCACTCTATTTGGATAAAACCTCCACTCCCTCTTCCAATGCCCAATTTTTGTTACAAAGATGACAAGTCGTCGACCTCTTCAATTTTGTGACATCTACACTAGAATTTGGATTGATCAGAACACCTCTGGCTCTACCTTGTGAAACACCAACTCCTTCTTGTGCACCATGAACTCCGGCTTGTGACCCAACATCATGCATTCCACTCTGGTTTATACAAATAGCTGATTATGAAAACCTCTCTGAACCAACCTCACCCAGGCAAGCATGAACTTCTCCTTGAATCTTTTCTGCTTCATTGCTTGTTATCACTACATAACGTTGCATACCTCAGGTTCTCATCAACGGGTTTTGTCTGCCAGTAAATCACTTTCTGCTGTATATGCATACTAATCTCTGGTCTCAACCCAAGAACAATCTGTGACAAAAAGCAACCCTTATCACTTTTCTCAGGATTTTCCTGTCCACTGTGCTATTTAAATACATAGAGGAATTGCTCCTAATAAGCATACACTGACTCCTTTGCTTCTTGTGAAGTTCGATTTATCTTTAACCAATCAACATCTTGGCTAGAACTTTGTCCTTTAAGTAAGTAATCACCTCTTCCTACTTTGTCATCACTTTAAGAGACAGTGCACGAGTATGTGCATCTCTTGGAGGTTCTGAACTTGGTCATCGTACAGCTATTTTACACTCAGCCCACAAACCACTGGGTACCACAGTATCGAAGAAGATATTCAAATCAGTCACTGTACTTTTGAGATTCTTACCAATCTGTCAAGTTGTGTGTACCACTGCATGGGATTATCCCTCTATTTAGGAAAAATGTTTGTAAATGTTGCAAGATCTCCTCTATTCCATGGTATATGTACATATGTATATGTACATACCCTCCACCTGGTATCTCTCTCATTGTGAAAGTTAAAGCTTCTTCTTCATGAGGGGGGGCCTGGCAGTGGCGTATTATTTGCTTCAGCTGCATCTAATTGTCTCTTTATCTTTTCCTGTTTCTTTGCCTATTTTCTCTCAAATTTCTCAGATGCATTTCACTAACTCTGTTATGTGTAATCGCATTCCTGAAGAACGTATGGATCAATTGCTACATCATCTAACTGTACCCTGAAACTTCTTTGTAAGGGGGCACATCTTGAAAGATAAACCTCATATTTCTGTGCCAAAACAGCCAATGTATCATATGTGGCTGCTGCACACCTTGCAATGTCTTTAGTCAGATAAATCAGTTCATTATTTTGATATTGATTCACATGTCCAATGTCTAAACAACCCCTAATGATTTCTTCCAATTCAACCCTCAACTTTGTAACATTTAGTGGTCTCTCTCTTTATCAAATGATTCTGGGCTAGCTTGACATTCTACAATCTCTGACTTTTTACTCCCTGTGGGTTCTTCAAACCATGAGGGGAAAATTCCATCTTCAAAAAGATGTGTCTCTCCCTGTGCTACTTCTGTCTTAAAAACAATCCTTTTCACTTCTCTCAATGAATGAACTGTTTGCGGTGGTGTCCAGGCCACAATCTGTGAATTCTGCAATGTTGGTATTTACCCTGTCACAGGTGTTCCTGCAACTGCTCCTTCAACCACATTATTTGGTACAATATTTATAGGTGCAGTTGTTTGAATCTCTAAAGGTTAAGCAGCTATTATTCTAGTAATTGGTGATTCTAGAGGTATTACTGTGGGAACAGTCTCAACTTGTAGTGGCACAATATTAGATACGATAGGTTATACAACAGACATGTGTCACCTGTAGTGGTCTCTCAATTTGAACCACATTTGGATCTACAGGGCTGTACCCACTGTAGCACCCGAAGTTGAAGCACTCATTATTTGCAGTAGGGGTCACATATGGTGGTGGACACACAGCCAATAATGCATCCAAAATGCATCCCCTGAAACACTATCGGTGTCAGGTTTCTTTGCGAATCCCTCACCATCGTTTCCCTGTCTCTTATTCTTTTAATCTTCTCTGCGGTTATAGTTGCACATTCTAGTACCCTCAACTATACATCTCCTCCACATGTGCTGTCCTTCATGATATTGAACATCTGCATAATTTTGCACAGCTCTTTTAGCTTTATTTTAGTATTTCTCTTTCTCCTTAACATGTGCTGTTTCTCCCCAAAGGTTTAATGCTTCATACTACGTGGGTCTAGGAAGTGGTTTCATTTAATATAATTCCTGTCTCAAACGCTCATTGACCTTTAAATTAAATGTATCATGCAGCGGAAATTAAAGTGGACCTTTATTTTCAGTGATCTTGCACCATTGACGAAGCTATAAATGTGTGTAATCCCACATTCATCATCATATAATGTGTCCTCGGGCGGTGCTTCTGCACTTTCCTGGACTGAAATCCTTACAACTCCTCTCACAAAGCTCTTAAAAGTTTTGAAACATTTAATTTTTGCAATAATTCAACAATAAGTGTTCAGAAATTCAATTTAATTGAGTGTTTTGATCCCACTGCTTAAGTTCATATAGGTCGATTTTCTTTCTTCAGTCCTGTTGTAGCTTTAATACTTCAGATTCACCAAACAATCTCAATGTAGCACTTGCCCAACAATTGGCCTATGCCAGTGCAGAACTTTGTGTCTTCATTAACCAATAGCAGCGCAACAGTACACCAACCAACCAATCTCAGTGCGGCACACTATGTTGTATATTCTCACTCCTTGCAGCGTTTCACTCCTTTACAATTTTCTCTTACACAGCAACTTTCACAACTTAAAACAAACTCAAAATTACAACAAATACTTTGCCTGCTTCCCCAAAGAAAACCAAGATAATGCAACAACCGGAATATTAAGGTTTTGACACCCTCCGGCTTTTCCACACAGAAAGATTCTCAAAAATGCTAATGAAATCTCAAAAATTTGAGCTATGGATTACGGGATTTGCCATTACTCTTACTTAGGGTAATTAATTACATCCCATCTTCTCATAACGTAAACTGTCCTCTCATACCAAGTTTTCTGCTAGAACAGAGTTGGTTTCAAGCGGGATCTCATTTTTCTGTCCTCTGCTAATCATCGCAGTCTTATTTTTCAACTCAGGTTGATGGATCTTTGCTGTTGTTTTAGAGAACATCAAGAGCTGTATATCACATTAAATTATCACAATCTCTGTCTATATCAGGCAATAATGAGAGTTTGTAATCAGTTAAAGAGTTTTATTATTCAATATATTTAGTAAGTCATCTTTATTAAGTCGCAAGTTAAATTCATCAATCTCAGTCATTAGAATCTTATTAGAAGTCAATTAATCAATAAGTAATCAGTAAATTACAATAAAATGCATTAAGCATTTCCATAAAGGGAAGAAAATCCCTACTCTAAGAAGAAGGGAAATAGGTGTCCATCTCATAGTCCCATTAAGAGTTTTGACATGGCATAGAGCATAAAGCTTCAGTATTAAATTTAGTTCAATAAATCAATAATCAATCCAAACAGAACTTCTCATAAAGAGAGGTTCTAGAAACTCAGCCAAGTCTCACAGCAGCATGGAATAAGGGATAAGATAAGGAATGTGGTGTGAGAGTGGTTGTCCTACTCTAGGAACATGTACTATTATAGACAAACAAAATATTTTTTCAATCTTTAAGTTGTATCTTCTCTCTTCTTTCAACCAATCAGCTTCCGATGCACCCACGGGAATGCATGATCTCCTTGGTATTTCCAAGGAACACAGTATTCTTTAAACAGCAACTTTTAAGACCGCAACTATGTCTTATCGTCTCTAAGTATCTTATGATTCTTTCTCCCATGCAAGCCTACATTCCCACATGTGAAACTTCATTTTTAACCTTCTAAATAACAAGTTTATTCATTATCTAACAATGGACTTTTTGGAAGTTGAAATCATGTTTGCACAACAACTATTCATTGGAAAAAACAAGCATGTAAAAAAAGGTGAAGATCAAGTTTAGATTCTATATTTACAATTTCTTAGCTCTGTTAACTTTATCCCAGTGTATTAGGCCTAGAAAGTTTAAATATGATTGCCTAGTGCAATTTTGCATTAAATGTGTGTTTTAAGTCTCATTATCTTTGCACATTATTTAATATTATTTCTCGATAATTTTAAACACTTCTCCACGAAGCATTACTGCCTGAATTCCAAGGTAAGAAGATATTGCCCTTTTTCCCATCCTCTGTGCTCCATGCTTTCTTTGTCTGACCATTTATTCAGACCTAGCTCCTGAGGCGATGGGGATACTGCACTAGAATATATTCAACACATGAGCAATCTGAAGGTAGAGAAAAAAGTACTTACTTTACCCCTGTTAGCAATCTATCTTGTGGATATTCTTACTACCTGCAGATTCATCATTAATCCCTCCAACAAACCCATTCTGAAGAATGGTTGTAGGTTTATCATTAAAAAAGTTTACAATAAGACAATTGCACGGCACAGCCTCAAATTGATCAGTCATTACCAACGATAAGAATCTTTTTCATTTGTGTAACTTCCTATACAAGTTAGCATGCAGTTAATCACTCCTGGACTATATATTTTGGAAGAGTTGCACAAGTGGGTATTCTACCACATGAATTGGTGATAAAATGAGGAAAAACACATTAAAATTACTTAAAGAATAAGTAGGTTATTCCAAATAAATGGTGATTAGAAACTTCACTGTCTAAAAACTTAGTAGTTATCTGATAAAATATCTTGGCATAGGGACCCTGCAGGGGATAAGGTTGGTGCAGTAAGAAACTGCACGCTCCTCACCAGCTGACAACTGCGGGGTCCCTAGAGGGACCTTCTTCTTGTCCTTGCCTAAAACCAATCTCTCAGATGGGCTGGGACATCATTCAAATAAGAACTCCCCTTGTGCAAATGTACTGCTGCTAATATGAAAGTGTCGTTTTTGTGTTACAGAATTAGTCACAAGTGTTTTAACACAATTCCAAAAGTTGTAACCAGTGAGATAATGTGTTTCAATTTTAATAAATTGGTTCCCGGAGACATTGCAATATATAGTTTGTTTTTTATAAATTGTTGCAATTATCATGATATGTGTCTTATATGATTTATCACTGTGAAAACTCCCTTTGTTCTGTAGTGACCACAAGGGCTATGGACGTGAATCCAGAAGCCACGTTTTTGCACAGGCTGCGGCGCACAGCGGAGCGGGAGGACGCGAGCAGGAGGACGCCGAAACTGTTCGGCCCCGATCGGCTCTTTCCCCTGCTGACTCTCCCGCTGACTCCCGCTGATTCTCCCGCCGGTGCCAGTGAACTGGGGGTCCCACGACGCTGCCGGAGTACAGAGAGTAGTGTGCTGGTCACGAGTCGGACGAGTCAGCTGAGGGGGCCGCTGTTTAGTGCTGCTTCTCCTAACTAGTCTAATTAGGCTAGGCTGCCCTGCCCTGCCTGGCCAGACCGGCCAAACCACCCATTTGTCCTGCCTCGTTCACTTGTGAGCTGCAGCAACAGGAGGCGGGCAGCGGCAGCGCAGTGTGGCCCCAGAGTTCCTAAGGCACCATCCAATTGGACTCCATCGGCAGCTGCACCTCCACACGGACGACAGCACATAGCAGGGCGCACTGTGCTCGGTGGAAGGCGCCACAACTAACAACTAACAACCCAAGAGATCGCCTCTATCTCCAAGGAGCATCGAGGATCAAACGCGGACCACACAGTGGAGCACAGGTGAGCCTGTTCCAGAGCTCAATTTTCTTAGCAGGCGAAGCAGCACATACAAATAAGGGGCAATTGCTCCCAAGGGGATAATGGAGGCATGCCTATGACTACCCTGCGTGCCTCATGCATCCCTGCTTGCCCCACTAGCTCCCACATGCTCCCACAAGATCCCGACTCCTAGCATTACGCCCCCTGGCATCTCAATCAACAGCCAGCCGGCAAGGGGCAACTTTTGCATCCACAGGGAACAGTGCATAGACATTTTGTCTAAATACCCAGCAGCAACAAAATAGTGCGGGAGGACGCTCGCAGGCAGAGGAACCAAACGCTGGAGAATCGGATGGAGACAGCCTTTCACTGCTAGAAAGGTCACCATCGAGGACAGCTACGCGGATTGAAGACGGGATTGGCCCGGGAATTTTAACTTGGCATTTTTATCTTTCCTTACGGGACTGCGACCAGGGTGCACTTGGGACCGCTGACGATCTGCACCTGGCTCCTCTTCCCGCTCCTCCCCCGGCCACTACATTAAGCCTCGCGGCCCCCGCTTCGCGGGAGCCGCTCGCAGGCAGAGGAACCAAACGCTGGAGAATCGGATGGAGACAGCCTTTCACTGCTAGAAAGGTCACCATCGAGGACAGCTACGCGGATTGAAGACGGGATTGGCCCGGGAATTTTAACTTGGCATTTTTATCTTTCCTTTCGGGACTGCGAGGACCAGGGTGCACTTGGGACCACTGACGATCTGCACCTGGCTCCTCTTCCCGCTCCTCCCCCGGCCATTACTCCCGCCTCCTTTGTAGGCTTTATACTTCCTACCTCTCCTCGCGTAAGCGGGACGCGTGCGGGGCGTAGTCCGGGGTGAAGCCCGGGCTAAGGGCGGGCCGTCTAAGGCCGTCCGAGGACGGGCCGGGCCCCCACCCTAACATTTGCCTTCTGCTGGTGAGCCTATTTATAATGGTTGTTGTTGTTAATTCTTCCATTTGGTTGTTTTCCTAGTAGTCTATCTCAGGTTATTCGCTTTAATCTATATCTCTACTGTTCGTTGTTAAAACGCATTATCATGGCATCAAACGCAGACAAATCACGATTTGTAACTGTTAATACCTCTAAAGGCCCTGTGTCTGGCACTATTGATCAATTTTTTAAGCGCGTATCGACAGTGCTGGAGAAGGAAATAGCAGACACAGAAAAGCGCTTATCCTTGGACCTGCTAGCAGGTAAACGCTCCTCATTGGGAAGAATTGGTAATGCTGTTTCGCCAGAGGTGCCGAACAAGGGTACTTTAATCTCTGCCCCCTCCATGACCCATGGAACGAGCGAGGAAGTGATTGTGGTCAACACTCCCTCTCTGATAACTATCCCTGAGACCACTAGTAGCCCAACCCTGTCGGGATTATCAGCATCCCCGAACTTGGTCATCTCTTCCCCCCCGAGGGTAAAACGATGCTCAGTAAAAAAGAGACGAGGGTTACTTACTAGGACACTTAAAGTCAAAAAGAATAAGGTTCAACCCTCAACCCAAAAACCGAATCAAATAGTTTCCACGGTACCACTTACCCCTCCCTTACAGTCTAATGCTTCTGGTTTACCTTCCACCCAGGCCATGATGTCAGATTTATTAGAAAAAATAGAGATTATGGTTAAATCTCTCTTATTGCCCCTTCTAGAAAGAACTAGACTAATAAGTTTGCACCTGGATGATCTAAGTTCCCAACTGAAAAAAAATAACTTAGTATTATCAGATCCTCCAAATATTAAGGTGATAAGTGGTGTCAATGATCAAGCTCCCCCTTCCACTTTAGAGGTGTCGCGACTCGTAACTAGTGATATTCCCACAACTTCGTGCACCACACAAGGGGAAGAGCGTGTGGTTTTAGTGTCCAATAATCCTAATTCTGATCCCATAGTAATTATAGAAGAACAAAAATGTAAAGATACAACAAATTCTTTGGGTTTAGAACACATGAGAAAAAAGGCATCTGAGCTTCACGAGAAGGATGAATGGTCACTTAAGCCACAATATATTCCAATAAACAACAGAGTGGATCTTCCTCCAGAATCCGCTCCGTACACGATTATTATGACAGGGGTTCCTGAACTATCGGAGGGGGTAAGGGAGGATTTCTATGCACTGAAAAATAAGGCCATCCATTGGCTGAATCAGAATAGACCCCTCCCAGCTCACATAAACGGAGAAATATTGATGGTTAGACGTACTTGCTGGGTAGGCACGAGGCCAAAAGATAAGAAGGGGGATGCCATAATTATAAATTTCAGAGACTATAGAGCAGTGAGGTGTATAGGAGATTGGTTTGATTCTAGGGGGGAGGATACGATTACTACACATTTTGTAAACTACTTCTATCCAAGAGAATTGATCTCACGTCCTAAACCTTTTAGAATAAATGACCTTCAACCCAATTGGAGGGAAGTAGATAATCGTCTTCCCCACCCGGCTGTTCGCAACCTTCCTTCATGTCTCCAGCCACTAAATAGGTTTCCGACAAGTAGGGTACCACCTAACAGACACCAGTCTCTTCAGCCCCCAAATCACGCATATTGGAATAGTTATTCCCAACATAACCAGAGATTCAATATCCCTACCTCTAATTCCTATGCGGTCCTATATGGCCTGGAAGATGTAGATTGACTCAGAACACCACTGGATCACTTACAATACTGCCCAGCATCAAATCATACCCCTATGAATAACACTGTTCAAATCAAAAATGTAGTGTCCCACAAGACAAAACTGGGTTCTTCTCCCCTAGCAACTGATCAATCACTGCCAAGAAGCTCTGACGTTATCATAATGGGGAATACTCCTAGCAAATTAAATAAGCTACAGGGGGGTGCAGCGAACAAAGTCCGACATAACTCCCTGGCTATGAAAGTAGTCCACACGAACGATAGCCCAGATACAAATAACGTGGACAACATAATAAAGATATTGTCATGGAATATTGCGGGTCTAAGTTCCAAAATAGCAGATGGGACCCTAATAGACTCTGTTCAAGACTTTGAGATAATCTGCTTCCAAGAGACGTGGTCCGTCAACGAATTACATTTGATGGGCTACAAAACATACTTTTCACCGGCAATAGCAGGTCCACGCGGTAGGGCAAAAGGGGGTCTGACGGTGTACATAAAAAACACAATTCCTGGACTCAAAGTTGCTAGTCTCAGCCTACACCCCAATTACCAAGTATTGAAACTCTCATTCATGAGAAGGCGGGTAACATACTTGGTAAATATTTATGATAACCTCTTGGAGTGCGAGAGCCTAGATTTGCTCGGATCTCTACGTAATAAACTCTCAAACCTAACAAGTAAAGTCCAAGGAATGGATGTTCCGAGCATCGTTTGGGGTGGGGATTTTAATCTCCACCCTTGTGGCGTGAAAAACAGTAGTATATGTGGGGTAGCTGATGAAACTGATAATCAGGTGATCCATTTCAGCCATACTAGGAAGGGTGACCTTATGAACGAAATATTGTCGGTATTGGGTTTAGTGATCTTAAATAAACTCGATAATTCATCGGATCAGCTCCAGGCTACTTACTTGGGCAGGGGCTGGGCAACAACGATCGATTATTTCCTGATCTCAACACATCTGGTAAGCAGAGCCCAGAATTTCAGACTATTAGTCACTGCATTAAGTGACCACGCAGCCTTGGCTTTTAACCTGATCACTGAAAAGGGAAAGTTCAAACCATATTCCCTGATGACTGCCCTCGCCCAGAATAACATCCATCTTGCAAAAATGAATGGTTTTACTATAGGGTGGGGGAAGATAGATCCGGAAGTCATAACCACGAAGGTGATCCAAGCAACATATCCCGCCATCGTGAAGTGTTTAGATGGTGACACTAGCCAAGAGGAAGTGTTGTACAACTTCGGTATAATCTTGGAGGCAGCAAAAAACCTACTGACACGCAAGAATAAAGGAAACCCAAATCAAAAAAAAGGATGGTTCAATCATGAATGTACGGCAGCCAACAAACTATTAAAAACTGCCCTAACTAACTCTGAAAAAGATCAAGATGAGATCCGCAGGCTAAGGAGGTCATACCGTTTAGCCTGCAAAACAAGGAAGCAGAAAATAAAACAATCTTTATGGGACCAGTTACAAGAAAGCTCACGATCCAGAAATGGGGCATTGTTCTGGAGGGTAGTAAAGACTCCCTTCCTGTCAGATAGCGGTGATCAACCAACTATTGAGGTAGCAATCGATGGCCCAACATGGGTAAATCATTTTTCAAAAGTATTCAGGAAAACGCAAGTTCCTGATATACTAGACGCAGAAAACGTTATCCCCCAAGAAATTTTACTTCCGATTGCCCTAAATTTTGATCTCCAGGAAATCATAAAAGCTGTCCAGGCAAGTAAAAGTGGGAAAGCCCCCGGCCCAGATGGAATACCGATCGATTTCTTTAAGTTTAAACTCGATCTCTGGGCCCCAATTCTAAAGGTGGTCTTTGATGCCACCATGCAACGTGGTCTACTTGAAACGTGGTCCCAATCGATTATGATTCCGGTTTTTAAAAAAGGGAATAGAAATGATGTGTCGTGTTATCGACCAATATCATTGTTGGACTCACTTGGCAAAGTATTGGGGAGGGTGGTGTTACAGCGACTGCAAGAGTGGGCGGAAGACCATAATATATTATCGGACTTACAGTTTGGCTTTCGGGAGGGCTTTGGCACAATAGAGCAGGCCCTTAATTTAAGCCTATTGGTGGGGAAATATGTATCAGCTAAAGAAAGTAAACTCTACATGGCATATGTCGACCTCTCTGCGGCATTTGACTGTGTTTCCCATTCCAAGTTATGGTCCGTTCTCACTGCCTTAGGCATCGACTTCGCCCTGGTGAATCTCCTACGTGCACTATACTCGGGTGCCTCGTCCCGGGTCCGTTTTGGGGCCCGGGGCGAGGTATCCGAGTCTTTTGGGGTGGAACGGGGGGTGAGGCAGGGTTGTGTCCTGGCCCCCTTCCTTTTCTCTCTCTACACAAATGGCCTGGAGGTGGAGATGTTGCAAGGGGCTCAGGACCTCCCTCGCATAAAAGATCGCCTCATCCCAGCGCTTCTCTATGCGGATGACGCAGTAATTATAGCGCGTACTCCGCGAGAGTTGCAAAAATCACTAGATAGGTACTCTAAGTTCATGGGTAACTTGGACCTTAAAATAAACATCAAAAAAACCTACGTGATGGTGGCAGGGAAAGATAGAAAGCAGGGTAAGTCCATCTTCTTAGATAAAGAGAGGTTGGAGTTTACTATCCAATATCCGTATCTCGGAGTTATGATTGATGAAAAGCTCAATTGGAAAGCTGCAATTGATGCTAGAAAACATCATCTCCTGCGAGCTATTATGGCCCTTATAAAATTCGCTCAAAAATTGGGGAAAAGGCCTCCCGTAGAATTATTGCGCATCTATGTGGCGAAGTGCCAGTCAACTGCACTCTATGGGGCTGGTCTGTGGGGCCACAAAAACACACATGCTCTGCAAGTTGCAGAGAATATTTTCATGCGATTTCTTTTGATGACTCCGAAACGTGTGTCCACTTTCTCATGCCATGCTGAATTAGGCATGGCCCACATCGAGGAATCCAACCCCTCTTACTATGGCGCCGTATCTGGGTATCAACAAGAAATTTAATTACAAAGGCGATTGTAACTGACGTAATGTCTTTGGAGTATGTGAGTAAAATCGAGTGGCTAACATTTATAAAAAGATTTCTTACTGATTTAGGTTGTCCTAAATACTATGATAACCCTGAATCTATGTCTGAAATCTCCAAAAAAGAATTAAAAATTAAAGCTCTCTCGCATTTGGAAGAACTCCGGTTAACCAAGGAGATAAGAAAGCCTTCTGTCCAACACTCCTTGATTGTTGCAACCACTTTGTATATTGAGCCATACCTGACCTATGTGGATTCCCGATTTGAGCGTCTCCTGTTGACACGCTTTAGATTGAATATCTTCCATAAACTTGTGGCTTTTCCCAAACGTAACTCTTGGAAAGAGGCATCAGTAGTATGTCCATGTGATGATACTTCAGAACAAACAACTATGCATACTGTTCTGTTTTGTAAGTTTTATGCTGAACATCGCACTTTATGGTTGATTCCCCTGTTAAGATCTCTTGGTTTTAAACAATGTCGTCCTGCTATGCTGTACTTACAATTTCTCAACACCACACTGATCACAAAAACTGTGGCTACGTTTTTAAAATGTATTTATAACCATAGAACAAATCTTGGTTGAAATATCTTCTGTGATTTTAAATATTAGAATGTAACTGTATATTAAGTAAGTTATGAATTTTCTGTATGCTCTTTTATGGTTATAAATGTCTGTGTATAACCGAATAAAGATGATTTATTATTATTATAAATTGTTGCAATTATCATGATATGTGTCTTATATGATTTATCACTGTGAAAACTCCCTTTGTTCTGTAGTGACCACAAGGGCTATGGACGTGAGGGAATTTTGTGTTTTTGATTCATGCATATGATCAACTAATTATACAAATTTCCACAAACCTCCAATTCAGGAGTCCTTCTCATAACGGTAGGAGAAATATTTGCAAATCTCAAATGTAGTTGGTGTTGTCACAAATCAGTTTGCTCTTTTCACAAAATTGAATTGAATCTATGCATTTCTTTTGATGAAACTAACAGAAACAGATAACTGACGGGAAAAAAGACAGAAATGCAGTGCTTGATAAGAAGCTAATCTGTTGGGGGTAAAAGAAGTCCAAATGTAGCCACAGTAGTAGGTTACAACAAGGTGGTTTTTTGTTCCAGTTACAGAAGATGAAGAAGAAAAATAAGATGGTAAATAGATAGCTGATAACCCCACCAGGAGCAGGCTCCCTGCTGCTCAGCCTGCACACACAAACTGACACTCAGCACATACCCAGGCACCCAAGCATTCCGTGACATCACCACACATTCCAACACTCATCCCGGCTGAGCAGTAGGGAAGATGTGAGTAAGAGGAAGGAGAGGCGATAATCAAGTCTCAACATACTCATTGTCAACAAACATAACCCAGACACTGGTGAGTGCATGACTAATGTGATTAATAGAGATGAACCGATGTTAGAACTTTCTGAACTGCCGCAGTTCCATTTCACGAGCTCTAACACATAATGTCTACTTACTTCTATAATGGCAGAATCGATGCTTGCTTGCAGGAAGACGAATCCTTTCTGCCAGTATTTGGCGGCAGAACAGAAATCTGTATAGTTGTAGCACAATCCTGCAGAAAAGGGTAAAACATCATAAAAACACGAGCATCCGTTTTCACAAATGCAAAGTTATCTCTGAGAAGGTGTTATTGAGTAATAAAATGCATACTACATAGTCACAATGGCGATGAAGATTAAATGGAGTTAATATTTGCATGGTTTTGCACTAAGACACAAAAAAGCAAGTGCATTTTACACCACATTGTTCTTCATGTTAAATGACCCCCTAAATAAATGGGTAACCCAAATACTAAGGGGCAAATTTGTAGATGAGTGGTGACTGTAAATCTGGGAGTATGTATTACTGTGTCCGTCAGTGGAGCACTCTCCACCAGAAATAATTGCCATTATACCTGTGTGATAATTGTTTCTGCTGGCAGAAGTTAGTATCCTGGATAAGCAGCCGATGGCAGATTTACTACTTCCATTATAATTCGGCTTTTTTACAGTTACCATTGTGAGAAATTGAGTTATTGGTTGAGGGGGGTGAACCCCTACTCTAGCAAAAACCACAATCATTGTCAGGATGAACCATAAAAAGTCTCTAAATTAACCTGTGCTTAACCCTCTGGTAGCTTGGCGCAAAAACAGTCAAGCTTAAATTAGATGCAATGTGTAAAGTATATGCAGCACACAAGCAATATTAAAGTGAAAACACAATACAGGAAATATCCCAATTACATTTAAACAAAAGTAAAATAATAGTACTGTGAAATTTAATTAAATATTTGACACCAAAATGGCTAAATTCTAATCGGTAGAACCAGAGATATGCATTTTTAAAGATTTTAGCTAAATCTACTGCTTAAAAGCACAAAGCGCCACTCGCAGTAATCTGGTTCTGCCAGACCTGGGTGAATGTTCAGGCCGGCTGCGATATAGCACAGGTCAGAGACAGGGAACAGGTAAGTCCTGCTGAAAAAGTTATCTTCTCAAAGTCTGGAGCGAAGAGTCTATTAAAGGGTGGAGGAGGCTGTCAGGAAAGTGCCGCAGATGATCATCTATGTAGCAGGTCGGACGTTGCGGACGGTCAGTGCTGTGGTGCGAAGATCGTGTTGGGTGTCACAGATGGTCATTACTGGATTTTCACAAATGCACATCTCACACTGGCGTTCGTCGCTGGTGGTTGCTGTAGCGTGAAGAGTCGGGCCCACTGTAGCTTCATGTTGGAGGTCATCATGGGGACAAGATCTTGGCAGAACTGGCCTGTTTGTAGTCACAAAGAGCCCAAAACATCAGGATTTCACCTTCTTCAGAGGAGGAGTGAACTCTGATGCTAACTAAGGTTCCAGGATCTGTGGATGTGCCTCTTGGGGTTCACTCTTGCAAAGTCCAGCAGGGCTCAGGAAGATCCAATTTCAGGCCTAGGCAGGTCCAGTTCCAGCATGTTAGGTGAGCAGTTGCAGGGAGGCCACTAGCCCTGAACAGGAGGTCAATCAGCTGACCCTTGGAGTCACATCAGATGGAGGGAGCAGGTCACGTCTTCCTTCTCAGATAGCATGGCAGGCCTCGGGCAGCAGGGCAGTCCTCTGACAGCAGGGAAGTTCTTCTTCTGTATCCCCAGGACCAGGAGTGTACTGAGTAGTGGGTATCAGGGTCCAATATATATTCCTGGTGACAGCTTTGAAGTGGGAAAAACTGCTAGATGGTTCTGGAATTTCCTTTCTCCCTTCCCTGGTCCCATGATATCTGGGGTGACAAAAAGCAATTGTCAAGTTCTTTGTGAGTCCAAGAGGCAGCCCCTATTGAAGTGCAAGAAGGGTATGTGACAGCTCTGGCCCCACCCATCTTGTCAGGATGGCTCATCCAGCCAACACCCAATTCCCCTTTGTGACACTTTCTGGGAGTAATACACAAAGGTCAACTGCCAACTGCTCCTAGCTATATGACCCATGATGCAATACTGCAGGTACCAAATGGTAAGGACAGGGAAATGCCAACTTTTTAACAGTGCCATTTTCAGTATTGTGACTTAAAATCTGACTTTATCATTAAAGAAGAATTTAATTTACAATTCTCTAGAGGCCAAACATAAAATTTCTACTAGTTCCCAAGTAAATCTTATCACTTGTTAAATGTAATAAGGTAACTAGTTATCACGCAACTCCAGGTGTGTGTCCAAATGTATTTATTTCAAATCGATATCCTCAGCAGAACAGCTGCTTACATGACGCTGTCACAACAGTAATGCTGCTTTCCCCAGAACTCTAAGAATTGGACAATCTAAGTTTTATCTGGACATTCCAGTTCAGATACCACTGCAGCATGAGATTAACACTACACATCTTTTTCCTTATGGAAAAAACAAAAGGAAGTAAAACAATAAATAACATAACATAACAATTCAATAACAAAACAAATGTGTTCAATCAAACATGTTCAGTAATATGACAGCTACCCCAAATGCTCAACCACTTTGCAAACATTTCCAACACTCCACACAGTTCCATACTCTAACACAACCACATTACGTCTGACTTCAACAACCCTCAATGGAGTGGAACATTTACTGTCTCCCTTTATTACCACACCACACTTCTTTGTAACAACCCAATCACCTACCACAATCTTAGGTTCCTTCACACCTTTCCTTGTGTTGTAAAACTCTTCTGCACACTTCTGCTTATTGTGACACCAGCTTTAATTGCTTGATGATCTACCCACAAACGATCTTTGGCAACTAACCAAACAGGATTCTCCGTTCTCCCAGGTTCTCTACCCTTCAAAGAAACAAAAGGGGAAACACCAGTAACAGCATGGGGAGTAGTTCTCTGTACCCACACTAATTTCTTCAACTCCTCTTTCCAGGATAATCCATTGGCCAATGACAACTGTATGTTGTTCATGATTAAACGATTGATTCTTCCAACAATTCCATTTGCTTGTGGTATAAACAAAGCTACCCTTTCGTGAACAATTCCCCACTTCTCCATAAATTCCTTCATCTGTTGTGAAACAAACTGTACACCATTGTCTGACACAATGGTTTTTGGCACCCCTTCTTCCAAAAAAACCTCTTCTAGAAAATCCATCTCACTTTTAGAATTGATTACGCTCATGGGTTTAGACACAAACCACTTAGTATAGTAATCGGCAAACACCATAATAAACCTATTTTCAATGCCCAGTTTATTTATGGGACCAAGAAAGTCCATAGCCATCCTTTCCCAGGGCCTTGCTGCTATCTCAACACATTTCAATGGAGGTTGCCTCAACGTTTTCACCTTATCACTGTTGGCACATCCACGACAATGTCTCAGCATCCTCAACTATACTATCCAACTTAGGCCACCAATAAGCTTGTCTTATTCTTCTCTTGGTCATGTTCCTCTCAGGATGCCCCTCATGTGCCAACTGGACAATCTGATCCTGAAGTGCCATAGGAGGAATAATGCAACTCCTCATCACCTTATTCCCGAGGATGCTCAACTCCTCTCTGACTCCCCAATACTCTTCCATCTGATCATCATGACGTATATTACGTTGCCAACCTTCCCTAATGCTCTCTTTCACTTTTCTTAACACTAAATCCTCCTCCATGGCATAATCCCATTCTTCTTTTTTTAATTCTACACATTCATGAATTCTACATCCTTTATTCACATCAATCTCAACATCAACCATTTCAATTGCCACCCTCTTGGTAGGTAAATGAGAAAGGCCATCTGCCACCACATTCTTTAATCCTTTTAAGTATTCCAATTCAAAATGTTATTCCAGGACAGACAAAATCCACCTCGAAATCGTAGGAGTAACTTCGCCTTCCAACCCTCTGCCCCCCTGAACAAATGCACCTGTGGCTAATGATCAGTTCTAACTCTAAAAGGCAACCCCAGAGAAAATATTTAAAATGTTTGATGCCCCAACAACACACAAGGGCTTCTCTTTCAATCAATGAGTAAGACCTTTCAGCACCTTGCAACCTCATAGAGGCAAATCTTATAATCCTTTCTTGTCCATCCACAACTTGAGTTAACACTGCTCCTAGTCCCACACTACTAGCAACCGTAGTCAAGTAAGTTTTTGCCATAACTTCAAAATGACCTAGAGAAGGAGCTCCTATAATACTTTCTTTGATTTCTTGAAACACACTCTCAGACGCATCACTCCATTCAAATACTAAATTTTTTTAATCAACAATCTCTGTGGCTCCACTATTTCAGTGAAGTTCTTCACAAATTTTAAACAATACTTGGCTAGCCCAAGGAAGGACTTAAATTGATCTTTACTTTCAGGACAAGGTGCATCACTTATTCCCTGGACAATACTTTGTTTGGGTTGCATACCTTCACTTGATATCACGTGTCCCAAGTAAGTAACACTTTTCTTTCTAAATTGACATTTTTCTTGCTTAACAGTTAATCCAAATTGATCCAAACGTCCCATCACTTCTTGCAGCAACTCATCATGATGCGATTCATTTTTCCCAGCTATCATGATATCATCTTGGAAATACCAGACATCTTTCAAACCTTCAAAAATTTGCTTTATCACCCTCTGAAAAACTGCTGACGCATTTTTCAGTCCAAATGGCATTCGTAGATAACGGAATTCACCTAATGGAGTGACAAAAGATGTTAGGTTCCTGGAGTCTTTGTGCAAATTGATTTGGTGATACACTGCCGACATGTCAACAACTGTAAATACTTTCCATCCAGACATAGCTGACAACCTTTCAGATATATTAAGAAGCAGTTGTCTGTCAACCCAAATATTCCTATTAAGGTCTCCTAAATCAACACATAACCTGATCTTACTACCCTCCTTAGGAGCTACGACGATTGGAGCCAACCATTCTGATGACTCGATGGGCTCAATTATTCCCTGACTTAACAACTTATCTAACTCTCCTTGCAAAGATTTTTTCATCAGATGAGGGACAATTCGCACCTTATGTACTACTGGAATTGCTCCCTTTTAAAGAATTATTTTGTGAGAAAATTCTTTTAGTAAACCTAAGTCATCCTTGAACACACAAGGAAATTTCTTCACCACCCACTCGCCAAACGTATCCACAGAGTTCACCCCTTGCGATTCAGGTAATGATACAATGACAGGGTTTTCTGCATTAGGATTCAAAATTAATCCCCAAATGTTTTTGATGAAGCCATCCTAAAAGGTTAGAGCCAAAATTAGTTAAATACACCGACCATACACTACTTGTCCCTCAAATGAAATGTTCATCCAGCTAATAGCCAAAAATTTCAATTTCTTTCCACCATAACCTACTGCTTTTATATCAGGCACGGACCAATTGTCATACAAATCTTTAAATAATGTGTTCTTTGATACCAAAGTGTACATACTCCCCGAATCCACCAACATTTTCACTTGCAATTTGCCCAAACTTACAATGCAATGTGTTTTTTCTAGTTTTCCATCACTTTCTTTTCTTATAGCATTGGCTTCCCTTACATGTGTAACATTGGTGGAAACAGCACATTCTTCTTCATAAATAGGTAAGAAAATGTCAGTAACATTTTCACATACTTCCTCAACCTCCTTAACACTATTTTGTTTATATCTAGTTCTACACATTTTAGAAAAATGTCCTTTCTTCCCACAGTTGCGGCACACAAGCCCTCTTGCTGCACATTTGAAACTTGCAGCAATATGTCCAGGGGCTCCACAACGAAAACATGTTATCTCCCTTGTAGCATTTTCTTTCTTTGCTCCAGTGTTTATTACATCTTTTTCCATTTCTCCAGTATCATTCTTTATCATGTTCCCAGTAAATGGTTTTGGGATTTCAAAAATAGGAGTGCACTTTTTTTCAATCTTAACACCCACTTTTGATGAAGTATCCATTTCCTTCAACCACTTGGAAGCTTGCTCCATGCCCTTGACAACTTGAATAGTTCCCTCAAGATTGAGATCCTTCGTTAGTAACTTCTCTCTCACCCTTTTATCATTAGTACATCTTAGGATCTGATCGCTAATGAGGGAATCATTTAAATTTTAAAATTGACAAGTTAGGGATAAACCACGTATGGCTGACACATATGTATCAATATCTTCTTCCAACAATTGTATTCTTGAAAATAATTTATGTTGTTCCATCACTATATTAATGTTAGTGATAAACCGCACAGTTAACATCTGTATGGACATTTCATAAACATTGTTGGGTTGTCCATATCCCACACCTAAAGAAATTTCTGGTAGATTTTCATATAATCTCCTTCCTTTAACTCCCAAATGATGCACTAAAATAGTTTGACGTCTGACAGGTCCATATCTATCACCACCTATCGCTAATATGTAGGTGAAAAATAACTTTTTCAATTGTTCCCACAGAATGGGTGGCGATCGCGGAGTAGCTAAAAACGTTGGTGGCGAAGCCATGGCTTGGTCAGACATGTTGAGATGTTTGAAAACTGAAAAGGAAATAAAAACAATAAACTAAAACAACTAATTAAAACAAAGAAGTACAACAATAAGTTAATAAAACAGACTGATATAATGAACCAAAATAATAAATTATTTCAATCCTTGTGTGAGTTTATCTTCTTTATTGTTCTCTATTCTTTCCCTTGTTTGTTTCTCTCTTTTTTGTTTTTTAATCCTTCTTTGTTCATGAATATACTTGTCCTATCTTTATTTCCAACTGGTGTGATGTAGTTTCCTCTTTATTCTTGATATACAGGACGTGAGTACAGGAGCAAGGAAAAAAACGAGGTAAGTAATATTTTATATTTTCAGTTCCAATTGAATTGGCATTGTGCACATTGACACTCGATGTTGTGCCCAGGGTGCACACGTTATAGAATAGTTATCACACACCACACACTGACGGTGTTTTAAGTATTTTCCTTGTGACGTGCCTTTTGAACTTTGACAGTGCTCACAGTGCTTCAGTGTTTTACTCGCGGCGTGCCCTTTAAACATTTACAATGCTCACGGTGATCTCAACATTTCACTCGTGGCGAGCCTCCTATGTCTTCAGTGTGTCCAGTGCTTGCGCGTCTAGTGTTCCAAACGCTTGCTACGTGCCTCATGCTTGGTATGCTCGTGCACCCTTCAATCTTCACAGCCTCGCATTCCAAACGCTCACAACTTGCCTCGCGCTTGGTATGCTCGTGCGCCCTTCAATATTCACAGCCTCGCGCTCCTATTATTCATACGCGGTCAGGTACACGATGATTTTTAAACACTCACAACGGTGACTTTCATGAAAGGGCAAGCTTATCTTCACATATTGGAAGGAAATTCCACATGACTTTAAAAAAGAAATGTCATTCAGAAATTCTTCCAGTTAAGCAGTATTTAAAACAAGTTCAAAAACTATCTTACCAGCAATGTAGATGTGTAGATCGCTCGTTTTGTTTCCACATCATCTAGACCAGGGGTGAAGGCATCAGTAGTCTTCTCCCTGCGCAGACACAGCTCGTCGCCAAAAAATGTAGTAATCACACAACTCAAGGTGTGTGTCCAAATGTATTTTTTTCAAATCGATGTCCTCAGCAGAACAGCTGCTTACACGACGCTGTCACAACAGTAATGCTGCTTACCCCAGAACTCTAAGAATTAGACAATCTAAGTTCTATCTAGACATTTCAGTTCAGATACCACTGCAGCATGAGATTAACACTACAGTAACCCAATGTTATGATATTGGAGAGGTAGACCTTGAAGTAGTGAAAAACAAATGTAAGAGTTTTTCCCTACCAAGACATGTAAAACTTAAACATTCAAAGCCCAACCGTTTTAATTACAATGCACCATGCAAATTGGGCTGTATAGGGCATACCCTAAGGTGATATATGGATTGAAACGGAAGGTTTAGGCCTGGCAAACAGTTTATTTTGGCAGGTCGAAATGACAGTTTAAATCTCCATACAGGCTGCAGTGGCAGACCTGAGACATGATTAAAAAGGCTACTTAAGTGGGTCACACAATAAGTGTTGCAGGCCCACTAGGATCCTTTAATTTACAGGCCCTGTGTAGTACCACTTTACTGAGAACGTATAAGTGAATTAAATGTGCAAATTTGTTGTAAGCCCATTTTACCATGTTTAAAGGAGAGATCACAAGCACTTTAGCACTGGTTTGCAGTGGTAAATTGCAGAGAGTACTAAAAGTTAACAAAATCATGCTGAGAAAATGGGGATGAAGGCAAAAAGCTTGAGAGGTGCTCTGTAGAGATAGACAAGTCCAACCATCATCTTCTTCTAAATCAGCCCCTCAGAAATGGTCATTTGAAGAAAGATGTTTACAATGAAAATGGAATATATTGATTTTTATCTTTTTTACAGCGACCAGTAAAAAAAGTTAATTTTAGTTTGATCAACTTTTAAAAACAAATGTTTTGCCTTAATTTGTATTAAACATATTTGTCTTTTCACAATTAGCCAAAATGCAGCCTGCTCTATCTCTACCCAGTGCATTCTTTTATGTAAGATAGAATGGGGGATAATGTGGAAATAATTACTAGAGAACCGATCTTCTAATCCACACTTATTTTCACATGAGAGCCCATAATTTCAGCCCTTTTACCAAGGACATGAACAAGGTGTCAAGTGGAGGATTTGTAACCGGTAACATTATCATAGGTGGCAATACCACAGGACAAATGAAACCGTTTTGAGCAGAAATTGAAAATGTTACTTCTTAGGTGTGCTACTCTCTCAGTCACGGGCAACTCATAGTGAGGGCCCTAGAGTAGTCTTCTTCTTGTAGTGTAAAAGGTGAATCACTGTGTGGGCTTAGGTTATTTAGCTAAATTTTTTTACTAATGTATATTCCCCATAGTATGATTAA
The DNA here is from genome assembly GCF_964204655.1 of Triturus cristatus. Lineage (NCBI taxonomy): Eukaryota > Metazoa > Chordata > Amphibia > Caudata > Salamandridae > Triturus > Triturus cristatus. The sequence goes on from NC_140590.1 coordinate 666,529,565, forward strand.
ATTGAGACAACAGACTACAGAATGAGATGCCTTCGTGTGTTTACAAGAGATATCTCTAGTAGCTTCAATTAGAAACCTATATTTCAAATGTAACAGCGGCTTTGTGAAATTTTTAATTGTGGTAAATAAAATATTACGCTCTCAGAATTTTTAAAATATAAATAAGATCATGCATAAAGCAAGAGGCTGAGTCTGTGGTATCAGGTTCTAAAAGGGCTTTATTCCAATAACTCGAGTCAAAGGGAGAATATTTCCATCACCAAAATTGGATCTGGAAAGGGGCTCAAAAGTATTCTCAATATTCTCAAAACATTATTCACAGAGTACAGTATATATACATTTCTCAATTGTACGTAAGCAAAAGAGCAAGAGAGAATGAGATAAGAGCATGTGGGCGTGTAAGTAGGCGTGAAGGTGGGCGTCCATGTGGGCGTCCACTTGATGATAATGGGTAATTTGTCATGTGTGGGTGGATACCTGGAGGGGGTTGCGTGATCTGCTGGAATTGTACTGGAACTTTGCCTTACTTGTGCTCAACTCGAGCATGACGTGTAACTGACGTGGGGCTAGAGGGAGAAAGGGACTTGACATTTAGCTCTACATGTGGAGACAAAAGTCTGGGGTTATGTCAACCTAATCCCAAATCATATCTAATATCCTATGTTTAAAGAACTGTGTTATCCAAAAAGAAAGGTCTCTTAGGATAGAATCTTATTCTATACTGACTATACTGACTAGTGCGTGTACAAGCGTCTAAGTGTCTACACTAAATGCGAGGGGGTAGGAATATTCCATGGTAACAGGGCTATGAATTACTTGCATAAAGACAGAGAAGCCGGGCCTTTGCTCGGTAGCTGGCAGGATGTTTACTTAAACTACTAGACAGGAATGCATTGGGCAGGGAGCGGAGCAGATAATTTCGAAGGTGAAATACAGTTTTTGGCAGGCAACAAGCTGATGTCAGGCATCGTGAGCTGCGCAGGGAATGAGACAAAGTTCATGGTCACAGATGCAGGCTCAGACTGGAGCTTTCAGAGACAGAAGGCAAGAAAAGCTTGATGACAGAATCAGGGCCTACTTGCCTGGACTGTAAAATGGCATAAGTGAACCATATAAAGCCGGTGGCCTTTCATACTTAGGAATGGAATATCCGGCCTATTCATGGCGGATCTGAAAGAGGACATGTTAACGGTGGACGCACATGTATTTGCGTCTTCATAACTGGAACTGGAGGGAACATACATGTACTTGTGATTCATACATGAAACCGTTGGGGTCCAAGATAGGGGACATAACTGATCATAAAAATCCATATTTCCACATTCCCTCCTTGTCCCCTACTTGCCCGGCAAGAGATATCAATCTTCATCAATCCATTGATCTTTTCATATAGCATCATTTGTTCTTCTTTTTTCTTCTGGGACGAACGAAATCTTGGTGGTGGAATACACGATGTGGCACACAGACCACAAATCGCTGGTCCACATTGTAGGCATAAGCAGCAACTGAATAGTATGAGAAAGCCAATACCTAGGAAGGATAGGACCCTCCATCCAAAGGTAGATAATACACTCCAAAACCAACCGGACCAAGTCCAGGTGCCTGGATTCTGGTGTATCTGGCTTACAATCTTATGAAGGCGAGTTATGGCTTTATATACAGATGGCGAATTTTCTGGTATGAAAAATGCAACAGCTTGATTTGATGACCCTACAAGCTCCGCCCCTATCGGCCAGGATAACGTCAAGGACAAGACTATTTTGAAGCACAACAATCCGCATAGCAGACTGCTCTTCTGTTAAATTGCCTAAGGCGGAAATAGTTTCGTTCACTACTGCTTCAAGGGTTCTGGTTAATCTACGTATCAGCTTACTATTGGTAACTGTACCTATATAGGGAAAGAAACCTTTATTGAAATCTGTGTATTTTTCCCATGCTGTTTCAGTGTAATCGACAATTGGGAGATCTCTCTGCTGTCTATTGTGTACTAAATGAGTATTTCTATGATAATCAGGAGGAGCTAGGAAAACAGGTGGCAAAAGGAATCCGATGTAGCAGGTACCATCCCAATCTAGAGGTAGGCGTACATATGCGGTCTGGCCACATATAAAGTAGGAATGACGAGAAGCTCTAAATGTAGACTTGCCTTGATCACTGAATTTTATTACAGTGGTGCATTTACTATGGCCCATGTGTATGGAGCCATTCTTTCTTATACATAATTCCCCTTTTACTGGGAATACGGACATGGCGGGCAAGATTGGTGTAGCTTCAGATTCAACGTTCAGGATCATGAGGTTAAGTGTAAAATTACCTAATCCATATACTTCATTTCTTAGATCAGTTCCTGTTCTTTTGGGAAGTCCCTCCTTGTTAGGGTAGCAGACTTTAAGCAAAACTAAGTTCAGGTTTCCCCATACCCAGTTGTCTTGATAAACTGCGGAATTCGAATCTAGGGAATTAATCAAACTAAACCATGCTCCACAGGAGCCATTGTGTGTGAACGGATAGAGAAAGAGGGGCAAAACTCCCTTATAGTTCTGATAGGGGGGGAGTCGGCCACAGACCCAGCAGTCTGTAGCATTGCTAGTCTGATGTGAATGGTGCAGCATCTGAATAAAGGTATTGTTGCGTAAGGCAAGTCGATATGATAGCTCATAGGATGGCAGATCACTAAATGTGTGCTTTATGGTATCATTAGTGGAGGAGTGTAAAAGTGAGGCAATAGGAGGAAAAATAGCATGTAGTATTAAGCTGATACATATTATCGTGATGCACATCTTGCTCTTTTTTTTTTTTTATATCAATGTTATTGTCCAAGATCTTATGCAAGCCAGAATACATGTTCAACCGCTTCACCACCTAGTGGACTTAATTGATCAAACGGGTTCTGACTTCTTAGATCAAAGTTTAGCTTTGTGGAAACTTCTGGGGAGTCTCCTCTAGAAAATGGTGTTCAAAATCCAAAATCCAAGTTTAAAGTCTTTTTCCTTTGTAAAAGAGTGGTGAAGGTGCACTTTGACTTTAACGGCCGTCCCCGTGGTCCAGAGCACTGACTTTGGCGCCTTCCATCCAGGAGCGATGGAGTATTCTTTGACCTGGGTGTTGTCAGGGAAGGCGGCAGCAACCTGCGAACAACAAGGAAGCCAGGTAATCTGTCAGCATGTTATTATCTTTTAGGCATTGGAGTGCCCCACATATTTGGTGGTCTACCAAAGACCACTTCATAGGGAGATAAGCCTGTTCTAGAATGAGCTACCATTCGCATGTAAAAGAGGGCAACCGGCAGGGCTACCATCCAATCTACACCTTTGTCTGCGCAAATTTTTAATGTCTGTTTATGTCTTTCTACAAGGCCTGCTGCTTCAGGATGTCGCACACAATGGAATTTCCAGGTATACCCTAACAGAAGGGACACCTGCTTCATTAGTACCAGGACATATTTGTAACCTCTACATCTGTTTATTTGGATATAATCCATTTGGAGCACTTCAAAAGGGTGGTCAGGTGGATGGAATCCACCTTGTTCCATCGGAATGCCTTTACCTGCATTGAATTGGCAACAGATCATACATGTTCTGACCTTTTGTTTCGCTGCTGCACGCAGGTGCTTGTTGAACCATATATTCTGTAAGCTATCTATCATTGCTTTCTCTCCTAAGTGTGCAGGACTATGTGCGGTATTTATGATTATTTGTACCATTGAATCAGAAAGAAACCATGTGGATTTGCCCTTTGTCATCCAACCCTGATCAGTCAGTACCCCTCCTTGTTCCGATCATTTCTTTAATTCGTCTACAGTAGCATGTGTCTGTATGTCTTGTACATCCTTGGAAGGATCCCTAACTGTCATGGCTTTGGACACTTATTGAACCTGTAACTTTGTCATGTCTAGTGGGGTCTGAGCTGTCTGTTTAGCAGTTCGGTCTGCCAGATCATTGCCTTGGGAAATGGTATCTGTGGCTCTAGTATGTGCTTTACATTTTAGGATAGCTATGGCTGTTGGTAAATGTATTGCTTCCAGTAGGGCTTGAATATGGGGGCCATGCTGTATCTTGGCCCCATGAGAGGTCAAGAAACCTCTTTCTCGCCAGAGAATCGGTGTAAATGTTTACTCTCAGGTGCTTAGCTCTTATGCACGCTTGTGTCAGGGCGATGAGCTCTGCTGCTTGTGCTGACAATATGTCTATTCTTTTAGTCTCTATTATTACAGTATCAGTAGTCACTGCATATGCTGCCACTAATTCTCCCGCCCCTGTCCTCATGCATGAGCCGTCAACTTATAGTGTTAGGTCGGGGTCTGGGAGTGCAACGTCTGTCAAGTCTTGTCTTGGTTTAGTCACGGTATGTATTACTTCAACACAGTCGTGTGGTGAAACGCTTTCTGTACTGGAGGGCAAAAGGGTAGCAGGATTCAGTATGTTGCATCGTCTGATCTCTATGTGTGGTTGAAATAACGTTGGCTCATAGCCTGTCAGTCTAGCTACAGTCAGGTGTTGTGTTTGTGTCCGGTTCAAGAGAACCTCTACTGCGCGTGGTACTTGTACTGTCAGAGGGTGGCCCAGCACTATCAAGTCACTTTGTCTTATGGCTAAGGCCGTTGCTGCAACTGATTTTAGGCACGCAGGCAAAGCCTGTGCTACTGGGTCTAATGTACTAGAAAAATAAGCACAGGGCTCGTGTTTTCCTGCATGATCTTGTGTTAGGACAGATAGTGCTGTTCCATCCCGCTCTGTCACAAAAAGCATAAACGATTTGTTGTAATCAGGGTTTGCTAAAACTGGTGCTTGACATAAAGCTCTCTTTAATTCTTCAAATGCCACAGTGTGTTCTTGTGTCCAAGGGAGGACTTTAGTAGAAGCTGTATTAGGGGCTTGGACTAATTCCCCTGAAAGATCACAATAAAACATGAGAAAAAGGGGAAAACACCATACCTATTTCCTTGGCTTAATTTCTAAGGGGGCTAATTTCTAAGGGGCTTAATTTCTTAAGGGGCTAGCGGGAAGCGAACCTCCTCAGGGGCCAGCAGAAAGCCAATATTCTCCTCCTTCCCCCCCTTTTTGACAGGAGGAAATCTGAAACAGATTTCACTGCTGTCAAACACTATCAAACCCTGTGTCTTGTCAACACTATTAATCCCTGTGTGTAGCTACTGGGCGTAAGCAAAATTATAGGAGATACACAGCGTATTTGAAACGGCGAGAAATCCTTCAAATTAATGTACAAACCTCATTGTGTTAGCTCATAAGCTGGCCAAATGACATCTCATATGCAAATGTCCCTATTACATGAACCTACACCAACCTGAAGTCAATATTAATGCTAGTAGGCCCTAATAGGAATGCTAAATTACCTAAATATTCGGAAAACCAAGTTTAAGAACAGTTGTTAATGTTGATAATTAATAATTCATCTGCTAAAGAAATCAGTCATTTTGCAATAATTTCCACCTATACAATAAATACCCGAATTTAAAAACAAGTCAACTTTTGGGGCCACCACTTACAAGAATGAGCTTACTAAAGCAAACTTTAAAAAGGAAATCCTGTCAGATATTTTCTCATTACCCTAAATACCGAGCCTCATTTGTCACTCTGTGGTGGCAGTCCTTATTTATAACAGGCCTTTCAAGAGTTAAGATGCGAGTGTACAGATCATAATTGTTCCTCAATGTCCAATCTGGAAACATATGACCGAGGCTGCCTGTCTATAAGAGAAAGGCAGTCATGTGAAAAACATTTTAGTCTTGCATAATTTTTCCTTTTATTTCATTCATCTCCAACACCAATTAGACATACACTGATAACGTGTTGTCTGCTATTTTGACAGCATGATAAAGGTAATATCACGTCTGTGAAATTTAGTAATTGTGAACAAGTTCCAGCCAAGCGCTGTGCAAAGATCGCCGTCGTCACGACTATCTCTGTACTTGCACAGGAGAACTTGGTATTAAACGCTAAACAGACTGGTCAATACAACACAAAAACAAAACATATATAAAATACATATGCCAAGCCATCAGTATACCAAGCACAGAAAGCATAGACAATTGCACTAACATATATAAATGAGCAGCGATGCGCAATTACAGTACCTACAGCTCAGAGGCGAACATTCTGGCCTGCTTAATTTGTCAGGCTTATAATCAATAATTCATTTACCTGCCCTATACACCCCCATCTGAAATCACCGTGTCAAGTCTGACACACAGAATCAGCAATAATAATCAAAAACGAAGAACACACAAACCTGTTTGTTTTCTTTTATAAAAACAGAATCAGCAATAATAATCAAAAACGAAGAACACACGAACCTGTTTGTTTTCTTTTATAAAAATGAGCTATGCATCTTCGTCAACACAATGTACCCTAATGTCCCAGACGAAGACGCACCTCTCATCTCTCCTCACAGACTTTTAACCACTGGATCATTTATCCAATGCAACTGGTGGCAGCTTGTGGCCACAATTCAAAAATGTCTGAATTTGAAAATCGTTTTTATATAGGCACATAGCCCTTAAAATTCCAAGCAAGAGCAACATTTTACTTTCTGGCCAGATGCAATATAACATTTGCTAAAAAATAAAACAAATCTTCTCCATAGACATTTCCTCGGGGCACTCGTTTTGCACAGAATAGAACAAGGTAATCTTTTCTCGACTTACATTTCTCAGCTGCCCTGTCTTATCAGAGAAGTTAAAAATAGCCCCTCAGCGCGGCCTGAGCCTGGGCTGCCAGCCAACTTTTTTCGTTGTTCCGGCTGCAGGCATTACACAGATGCGATGTCAGAGAAGCTTTCTAAGCAGTGCCTCTGTTCTGCTCCTCTCACCGGCCCCCACCTACACTGGCTACAAGGTCAGAATCTGTCTCCGATTTCTGTATCACATACTGCTCTACACAGCCCCCACCTTCTCCTCACTCTGAAGCTGTCAAAGACAAAAAGACTACTCAATTCCATAAAAACTGCAATAATTCGCTCAATTGAAAAATTATTTTTACATACAATTTGCACTCAGGGGGTCATAATCTTACCGACTTGACCCAGCACATTGGCTCACTGGACCACCAAGAACACAAACCTGGATTCTGGAACAATTTTGTAAATTCGAAATACCCACAATTTTTCTCAAGCTAAACTTTTCACTAATTATTTTTCATTAACACTTTGTACATTAGGGGTGTGATCAAATCACAGGTGTTGCCCCTTCTCTAGCTACACCCCTCTCAATTTCCTATTGACAACGTAGTCAAATGTTGGACCATGTAAACACCAGCTATGCGCTGTTCATTTGGTGGGTGGCTCAAGAACCTTTGGGCTACTATATCATTATTATATGTATCGTGGTACTTGCGGTGGCACTCTAACTGGTCTTTCTACTGGGGCCACTCTTGCTAGGTCCTCTGAAAGGACGGGATAAATACCAGCAACGTCAGTATTTCTTTCTCTGTCAGCCTGCGCTCATTTTACCTACTCCAATTACTCCTGTAACATCTGTTCCTTGGCTTTTCCAGACTCCAGTCTACTCCTCTCTGCTTCGTGAAACACTTACTCTGACCTACTATGTGACTCCTTGCGCCAAAACTCAATGGCATCCTTCCAAGCTGGTCTACATTTTCTCTTTCATAAGAGTGTTTCGTTGTCCATCTACTTGTTCTGCTTTACCTTCCTCAACTAACACGTTTTCTCGGGCTTTTACGCCATAATTCAATGGCATCTGTCTGTTACTGTCTGGCTATCTTTTTCCATAATTCTTCTTCCACTCTCATGATGCAATCTGCATCCCATGTCCCAACTGCGGGCCACCTCTGACTCTCTGGTAAATCCCTGGTGCAGTCCACCCATAAATCAAGAAATAATACGGCATCTAGGCCATGGTTATGATACATAAAGTACCCTGGAGTGTCCCTAGGTGGAATGGGAACAGCTTCTTCGAGTACCCCTTTTCTAGTTTTGATCTGTCTTAATTTTGAAAATAGCGGCATTTTTAGACCTTATTACTTGAACACACTTAATACAATAAACACAATAATGAACAGTCATTCACACCACAATATGTAGAACGTATTGAAAACATTTAACATTTAACATTTAACGAACAACAATGATCATTAGGGAACTAATCACTTAGCATAATACTCGACACTAACTAGATGATTCTGAATTATATACTAGACATACTAGATATACTGCTAAACAGTACAGATACACTGCTGAAACAGTGCAGACCGGATTTGTGTACCCAAACCCGTCTTGACCGGCACAACCTATGTGCACGTCAGAACGCCTCCCCGGTAATGGTACTCACCGGGTAGCTCGGAACGGAAGGCCTCGGAACTGAACTGGACTGGACTGGACCGGACTGGACAGGACTGGACTCGACTTGTGACCTGGATACTTCGGAACTTCGGAATCTGGTGGGCCTCTGTATACCTCGGACACAGCTCTCTCGCAGGTGGGCTCTGGGTAGGACAATCTGCGTTCCTCACCGCCTCGTATGGATGCCTGGTCGCAGTCTGTCCCCTTCGTTGGCCTGAGGGAGTTGGCGGGAAGACCCGCGACGTGCGCGCTTGAAGTCCATCACGGCTGTGGAAGGGGGCAAAACTGGACCTTCATCTCCGGCGTGTGGGGAAAGAGATTAAACTGTTCGGGCGCCATTATGTGGTAAATAAAATATTACGCTCTCAGAATTTTTAAAATATAAATAAGATCATGCATAAAGCAAGAGGCTGAGTCTGTGGTATCAGGTTCTAAAAGGGCTTTATTCCAATAACTCGAGTCAAAGGGAGAATATTTCCATCACCAAAATTGGATCTGGAAAGGGGCTCAAAAGTATTCTCAATATTCTCAAAACATTATTCACAGAGTACAGTATATATACATTTCTCAATTGTACGTAAGCAAAAGAGCAAGAGAGAATGAGATAAGAGCATGTGGGCGTGTAAGTAGGCGTGAAGGTGGGCGTCCATGTGGGCGTCCACTTGATGATAATGGGTAATTTGTCATGTGTGGGTGGATACCTGGAGGGGGTTGCGTGATCTGCTGGAATTGTACTGGAACTTTGCCTTATTTGTGCTCAACTCGAGCATGACGTGTAACTGACGTGGGGCTAGAGGGAGAAAGGGACTTGACATTTAGCTCTACATGTGGAGACAAAAGTCTGGGGTTATGTCAACCTAATCCCAAATCATATCTAATATCCTATGTTTAAAGAACTGTGTTATCCAAAAAGAAAGGTCTCTTAGGATAGAATCTTATTCTATACTGACTATACTGACTAGTGCGTGTACAAGCGTCTAAGTGTCTACACTAAATGCGAGGGGGTAGGAATATTCCATGGTAACAGGGCTATGAATTACTTGCATAAAGACAGAGAAGCCGGGCCTTTGCTCGGTAGCTGGCAGGATGTTTACTTAAACTACTAGACAGGAATGCATTGGGCAGGGAGCGGAGCAGATAATTTCGAAGGTGAAATACAGTTTTTGGCAGGCAACAAGCTGATGTCAGGCATCGTGAGCTGCGCAGGGAATGAGACAAAGTTCATGGTCACAGATGCAGGCTCAGACTGGAGCTTTCAGAGACAGAAGGCAAGAAAAGCTTGATGACAGAATCAGGGCCTACTTGCCTGGACTGTAAAATGGCATAAGTGAACCATATAAAGCCGGTGGCCTTTCATACTTAGGAATGGAATATCCGGCCTATTCATGGCGGATCTGAAAGAGGACATGTTAACGGTGGACGCACATGTATTTGCGTCTTCATAACTGGAACTGGAGGGAACATACATGTACTTGTGATTCATACATGAAACCGTTGGGGTGCAAGATAGGGGACATAACTGATCATAAAAATCCATATTTCCACAGTATGAAACTATTCCTTGGACATTCATGATACAGCAACATTGTTAAAATAATACTTAGGGTTTCATTTGCCCCTTTCCTTTTCTCATCTGAATAGTTATTTCTTCTTTCAGTGGAATTTGAAACCTCTTCAGTTAGACTTTAGCTATTTGATATAAGTTAAACTCAATGTTATGAATGATTTAGCCAGTATTACTCTTTTACAGAAAATGACTGAAGTAAACCTACAGCCCTTTTTTAGTGCTGGGTAGTGTTGTATGCATGAAATAAATATAAAAGAGACAGCAGAACACACCATTGGCTATTGTAAAAGTATAATTTCAAATCTATCTCTTTGCTGCCCTGAATACATTTCTCAGTAGGAAAATCATGACTTCTCCTCTCAGAGTGAGAAATCCCCCTTTGTTTTACACATACAACTGCATGAATTCTTAGAGGTCTCAGCTTGAGAGGCAAATTGCATACTTTTGAAATGTATAAAATGATGTAAAGCTTAAGTCAAAAAACAGAGATTTATAACTATATTGCATATTTTACCGTAAGTCCCCAAGTGATCAATTGGCATTGGCATATCATGCTGTCGAATTTGGTAAGAGTAAGAATCCTTGAACACAATTCCTATGAGTTTCATGTCGGATTTCCAAGCCTCTGTCAAAGTCTTTTCATCTTCAAAATCTTCAATTGTAACACCTGTTGTTGGAAATGCATCATTTAATATGTAAAAAAGTTTGCATGCCTTCAAAGAGAGCTCTTGATGAGCAGCTTACAGCCCCTAATAGAAACCATTATTAAGGGAAGTTCCCCAAACTGGGGACTATGAATCTAGAGAACAATCATTCACACATATAAACATATTGCTATTTGTTGGGGAAACAAGCTTATTCCTCAATATCAAAATAAGATTCTTCAATATGAAACACTTTTGCATTTTCAAAATTATAAAAAAAATTCTGTATCAAAAAAAGGAGGGACTACTTAAACAAACAAATCTATCAAATTAGTTCATTCCACAAGAACCTACCAACGCTAGTATTTCATGTAGAGTACATTTGGGTGCCGATTCCGATCCTGTAAAACCCGGGTACGAACAGTCGTACGGAGCGTTTTCTCCGTCCGACTCGTACCCGGGAAAACCACCTTACACCGACCGGCTAAAATATACCCACAATTCCGATCCGGGACACCGCGTACGTAACGTCCGGACGGAGTCAGGCAGCGTTTTACGAACCAGCAAGTACGATTCGTGCCTACGTCACTCCGCACGTAGCATTTTTTACGGGAGCCAAAAACTGCCGGGAAATTGAGGACGACGCAAGGAAGGAGCACCTGTACGCGACGGACAGCCATGGACCCCATCCTACGTGTCATCCCGGCCCTCATAGCCTACGACCTGGTGCACAGGAACCGACGCAGACGCCGCAGAAGGTCAGAACAACACCCAGGGGCAAAGGTGGGGGGCAGGAAGCATAACCCCCACCCAAGGCAAAATGTATACATGCCCTGTACATACTGTACCTCCAGGGACTGGTCACTCGGGTAGGCATGTCCACCAAGGCCTGCGTCCCGCCACAACGGACATATGAGGGGTGGGTGCCCATCACTCCCAGCAGTGCCCAGACATATGAGGGGTGGGTGCCTATCACTCCCAGCAGTGCCCAGACAAATGAGGGGTGGGTGCAGAGGCCTCCCAGCAGTGGACAGAGACATGGGGGTGTGTACATCATCCTCCCATTAGCAAAACTCCATGGGTGCATGAAGGCATCCACGATGTGCGACTATGTTGATAGTGCCATGACAACACATCACTGACAGCAGTGTCCCACTCCCATGAGGATGGATGTCCTTCCCCCACTGCTTGACACACCACATGTGGGTGTGATGACAAATTACACATGCATACCCACCCCTGGCGGTGGCAGCACAATACACACACTGAGATCATGCAACAAGACTGTATCCTCATGTGAAACCCCACTAAACTAAGAGAGCCTAAGGGAACACACACTGTCACCCACATTCCAAGACTGATAGGAATGTACAGGTGCTGGGGCAGCCAACAAGTTGTTGCCTCCCATGGAAGGAAAAGGGTGGAGTACCCGCAGATACAATTTCCACAATTGTCAGTCAGGTGCCCAAATATCCTGCAGAACAAGTAACACATGTGTGCTAGGCTGGGAGTACACACATGCATAGTGCGGAAAAGGGACCATGTCCACATTAAGCCATGGCAACATACTCCATACACAAGTACAGTGACTACTAAGGATGGCACAGATGATGCAGGCGGAGACATTGCTGAGCAGGCATGGCCAAAGTTGAAGGGATCCCTCACACAGCAAGGAAATGTAGACACAGGTCAGCACAACAATTGAGAAACACCCTGCAGGGAAGAATTCAGGTGCCACAGAGGAAGGAACACTCCTTGGGACAATGTCACCATACAGTAAGAGCTTACATGACCAAAGATTATTTGCAGAGACCTTGTGATGGCACGCAGATACCAGGGTCCTCCCCATGAGCAGCACACTACAACATTTCCCAGACACCTAACACATTATCACCACCCCAACTCAGGGAACAGCAGCACCAACAGCAATACCAGAAAAGTATGTGTGTGCAAATGAAAAACAAAATGCTTTATTCAGCATAAAAAAAGAGTGGATTTGAAATGTACACTATATACAAGGCCCATAGGCCAGTCCATATGCGACTTCCGGGGGGGACACACATTGGGACGCGTCTCCCCTAGCTTGCCTGCACAGTTCAGAGTTCCTTTCCATCCACAGGGGGGGGGGGCATCATGTGGGGGGGAGGACCAGGCATCGCAGGGACAGGAGGGGCAAGGGTAGGTGTTGTGGGTGCAGGGACGGACGACTCCACCACAGGGGGTGGGGCAGCACCAAAGGTGGTGGTTAGGATGGCGCTGCACACGGTTGCAAGGTCTGCCAGCGTCTCCCCTGCACCCGAAGGAACCACAGGCCCCAAGGAGGGGGGGGGTCGGAGGGATGGGTTGCAGCGCTACTGAGGGAGGGTGTGGACAGGAGGGGGACTCAACTCCCCTGCCTGGGGACTTCCTCGACCGCTTGCGGGGTGGAGTCACACAGGGGCTGAGGGACAGACTGGCCATGAAGGACTGTTGGGCAGGGGAGCTAAGGGGAGTGGTTTTGGAGGAAGTGGGTCGTGAGGACTGCGGACTCCCACTGTGGCTGCGTGGCTGCCGTTTGCCCCCCGACCCAGTGGGTGTGCCTACTTCCCCCTGTGTGTGCGTGACTGGAGGTGTGCGCTTGGCCTTCCCTGTTGGTGTGCTGCCTGTGTCTGGTGGGGTGCGTGCATGGGGATGTCTGGGTGTGCTTGGGACAGGCATGGGAGTGGGAAGTGTGGATGGAGCAGGGGTGGGGGGACGGAGCGCTGCAGGAGACACACTGCTGCCGTCAGTGACGAGTCCATGGACCTCAGCAACATCCGTTGGTCAGACATCGCTGATGACATGCCCTCCATGTACAACACCATCTGTGTCAGCAGTCTGGTGTGGCCATGGAGGACAATAAGCAGCGATGTCTGACCAACCTGAAACTGCCGCAGGATGTCCACAGACTCGGCATTGACGGCAGCAGGGGAGACAGGGGCAGGGGTTGCGGTGCCTGGCACGAAGGAGACATGTGGTCGCCTAGCACGGAGAGAAGGGACCCGAGCAAGTGGGAGGGCGGTGATGGGAATGGAGGAGGTGGCGAGAGATGTACTGCTGCTTTCAGCTGTGGGAGCAGCCTCCGCTCCCTCTGGGAGCTCAGCCTCGGACCCGTCAGCGTCATAGTCGGTGTTGGGACTGGACAGGTCCTCCGCCTGACTCCCCTCGCCCTCCGTGCCACTTGCTGCGCCAGACTCCCCAGCACTAGTGGCACCGGTGCTGGATCCCTCCTCCACGTCCGTGCCGGTGTCTCCCTCGGTGTCCCCCGACAATGCTGTGGGCAAGGTGAAGAGACAGGAAATAATCAGACACCTGTATACATATGACACATGAGTCCAAACTACATAGGTCACAGTGCATAGCATGAAAAGCATCATGAGTAACATCTACAATACTACGCACATATGTAGGCCCTGCACTACACAGTTGGTTGACCCACCATGCCACTTTGATACAATGGAGAGCATGACACAACAGCAAAGAACTTGATATCGAATTATACAGAGAAGCTAGTGTCTCTGGACAGTCGAGCACAGCATCTGGACCACACACCGTTGCCAAAAATGGATGAGCAGGAACCATGTCTTTTAACTTCTGACACATGCTGCAAAGCACAAACATTAAACCCTGCACAACATGTCTGGGTCAATACTTGTTGAGTGTCTGTTCCGACTATCATCACACACAGGCCAGACCTGGCAAGGAGACATAAGCTTTGGACATGTAGGCCTTGCCCGCACAACCCCCCCCCCCCACCTGAGACAATGTGATTGAGACAGAGGAAGGACTTACACCTCTTAATCAGGGATCACACAAATGGGCTCCATTAAATCCTAATTGCACTCTAACTACCCCTCGTGGGGCGGACCACACATAATATTGACAAACAACCATCATCAGATAGTTGTAAACAGACACACAGGCACTGGCCAGTGTGAGGATGCACAAACCACATTGGGTCACCCTGTACAGTGTACACATGTAGCACACTTTACGTAAATACAAATGTGGCCAGGGTACAATGCCACAGAGGCCAACCTATGCTGAAGACACTGAGAATGTCCACAGTGTTGGATGATACACATGATTCCTAGGAAAAGGAGTCTCAGGGGACTGTAGTGGCCACACTGCTCCATGGTCCTGGATAGATCTGACTGCAACAGGAGCAACCGTCCCCGCACTATGCATATCTCCCCCTCATGCACATCATGTCTGAGGCCACAACATCGGTCATGCATGCTGCAAGGCAGTTCATTTTAAGCCTCACACTTCTATGATGAGACTCTGCATCAGTGCCAACAATCATGGACCCCAAAATGACTGAACTGGACAGGGCACAGGCAAGGTCCCAACACATGTCACAGACCACCCCCACACATGATGCTGCAAGCATTGGGCACTTGGATTACCTGCCAGCCTAGATTACCTTGTGCAAGAGTGACTACACACAGACCACGGAACACATGTCAAGGAGGGGAAGGGAGGAAGAACAGGACCGGTTGACTTTGGGGAACAGGATATGCACTGCACATATAAACCCTGGCAGTGTATCCAGGCGACTGAGCACTTCCAAAAGCTGGTGACACACAACAAACGTACATGTACCTACCCCCTTCCTGCTGCTGCTTCTCCTGTAGCTGCCTATCCATGTCAGGGAAGACCACCGCCAAGACACGCTTCATTTGGTGGGTCAGGCGCCGGCGCCCGCCGTGTTTGCGTGGAGGTGAGTCCTCCAGCAGGACCCGGGCGATCCTCCTGGTCCAGCACCGGATATCCTGCCAGCGTTTCCTCACCTGGGCCAGGCGCCGACTGCGACCCTCCACCGACCTCACGGCCCTGACGGCCCGCTTCCAAATCTCCCCCTTGGCATAGGTGGCTACCTGTGAGGATGACAAAGTGAGACAACATCAATACACCTGCTCCATGTCACAGAGACACACATTAGAACAATTGGGCTTGTTTGAACAGGGAAAAGTATGCAGCAAACTCATTGCACCTTTGTCATAGGGACATTATCCTCTGGGGAAGGCCAAATGCACTACGTGGCATTTAAAGTACACAGGTGGCATGAGGGGTGTGACAGAATCAATGGTCATGGCTCACACTGTGCATCACAAGCAACACCAGGATAATGGACAGCACCTCAAAGCAGTCACATGCCCCAGGCCACTGACGCAACCTCAGCGGAGTACACAGACACACACAGGCACAGGACAATCACCTGCCATTGGCATCTGCGGGTACAAACATCACTCTGCACATGTGCCACTTGACTGGGGGGAGTCACAGGTGTGGGCCTAGCTCAGCACGTCAGACACACAGCACAGCTCCCTGCTCACATCAGATGGGTAGGGCATATGCATCCTCCATGCAGCTGGGGTGCAACACTCCACATAGACACTCACCCACATGACAGGGGACTTACACACACACCAATGTCCAGGGGCCGTACACATCATTCGGACACTATCACCACAGGTACACTCAACTCACACACATCTGTGGGTACAGTCACCTGTCACACTGGGGGGACCACATAATCACATCAGGACTATGGAAACAACATTCCCAAGGGGATTAGCCAGGCTGAATGTGGCATGCACCATGCAGTGATTGTCACAGTAAGCACAATGCAAGTGAGGAGGGAAGATATGAACCACATCAGGCTCTGCATGGGAGACATAAGGCATTCCCCCCCTGGGACCCACCATGAACAACATTGCATGTCTGTCACACCTGGACACAATGCCAGAAGTGACAGACACAAAAAAGGGGCACAGTCACAGCTAGTGGAGTCAGCACTCACCTGCTCCCCTGGTGTCCCATATAGGCTGGGGTACTGTGGGAGGATGACGTCCAGCAACGCCTCATTATCCTCCTGGGTGAATGGCTGGGCCCTCTCCACAGACCTGGACATGATGCCAGAGGAATCATGAGCAGCAGCAGTGGTGTGGAATGAAAGGTTGTGCAGGCAAGTGCTCTATCATGGGTCCTGGCTGCCTTATATCTCCCTTGCTGGGCTGTTTCATTTACAGGAGTACAGAGTGATTGGTCAATCTCATTTGCATCTGAGGGCCTTTGCATGGTTCAAAATTTGAGCATGATGTCAAGTCAACAACCACTTTGCAACATAGTATATTGTCTCCAACCGACTTTTGCTGGCCACTTGATGCAAAATTTTGAACTGGAAACTCGGTCTCCATGACAACCAGCATGCATTTAGGCCCTTATACTTGTCCCTCATATGTCCCCTATGTAATTTCACTATCCACAAACAGGTACGGTGCGTTCCACACGTACCCCTAGGGCACCACTACTCCAGTGATACGGTCCATACACGCGTGTGTAGGGCCTGTATCACTTTGGTAGTGTTGCCGTAGGCGAACGCCATAGAGATAGGGCTCGTACCCTCGTATGTACAGCCCGTATCTCTATGGCGTACGCCTACAGCAACACTACCCTAGTGGTACGGGCCCTACACACGTGGGTACGGACCGTAGCACTATGGTAGTGTTGGCGTAGGCGTACGCCATAGAGATAGGGCTCGTACCCGTGTATGTACAGCCCGTATTTCTATGGCATACGCCTATGGCAACACTACCATAGTGCTACGGGCCGTACCCGCGCGGGTACGGCCCGTAGCACTATGGTAGTGTTGCCGTAGGCGTACGCCATAGTGCCATGGGCCGTACATACGTGGGTACGAGCCCTATCTCTATGGCATATGCCTACGCCAACACTACCATGGGGATAGGACCAGTGTGTACACGTACGTGTGTACGGTCCTTGCACACACGTGTACTCCTACCCAAACCCCATATTGTGATACGACCGTACACACGCCCTCAGAGCGTGTGTACGGTGCGTTTCACAGCTTACACTGGTGATAGGAGGCGCACAGGAAAGGAATGGAGGTGTATGACTCGCACAAGGACGGACATCAAGTCATTGTCAGTGCAGTGCATCATGTGTAGGGCCTAGGTGTGTCAGGCATTGAGCTGGCACATGTCTCCTCATGTTTTAACCCAATATTTGTGTGATGACCTGTGTACACATGTCATGTGTGATGGGGCACCATGTGGCGCACTTCCCCTTCACACCTTTTACATGTGTGCATGTATTTCAAACTTGTCAAGCACTGCATCACAGTCCCCAACACCCGCAAATGTCCCCTGATGCCAGGTACACGGATGAGGACACCTGACATCTCACTACCAGCGTGCCACGATGTGACTGTGTCATGTGTGTGTCATGTGTTCCCATGATCTTGCTGTTGGTGTTCCGTCAACGGCATCTGCTGTAGCTGCATCCAACATGTATCTGTGTGTAGATACCCATGTCACACTATTATGCACACCAGGACACGTGGAATAACACGTGACGTGTGTCTGTATGCATCTAACAGGGACTTGCGAGCTTAGGACATATCTGCGTAGTCTCAATGTCTGTGTATTTGACATGTACCCCTTCATGGCAAGGTGTGTGGTCTGTCCTTTTTCCATGACATGTGACCTGTGTGTCTAGCTAGCCGGCAGCTGTCTGTATGAGATGACATCCTTCAAATGCACATATGTGGATGTATGTCACTCCTGTAATGTGTCTGGCTGTTCACTCACACTGGCCCACAGCTACTTACATGGCATGTCATGTAGACCTTGACAATCCATGTTTGTAGCTGGCTCTTGGTAGGAGTATCACCTGGCTGGCATACGTGTGCAGGATGTATTGCACAGACCAGACTCTGTATGTGGCATATGTGTATTAGCTGTTGAACATGTGCTCAGTTCATTGACATTGGTGTAGTAATGTACTCAATCTTCGTTATTCCTTCCAATTTTCTGCAGGGCACCGCCTCTCCCCCGACTAATGCCAGACTTGGCTGCCATGAGGGTACGTGACTGCATACGCCACTACCAATTCCCCCAACGGTTAATTGTGGACCTGACAAACAGGCTGGCACCACACCTCCAACCGCGACACAGTTATCCAACTGCGCTGACCCCCAAGATGAAGGTGATGTCAACCCTACATTTCTTTGCCACTGGTACGTTTCAATTGACCATAGCTGATGTCGGTGGCATGTCTCAGACCATGTTCAGCCGTGTCCTGCATGATGTTTTAGAAGCCATGTTGGAGCACCTGGATGAATTCATCCATTTTCCAACTCGTGAGCAGTTGACAGGTATCAAGGGTGAGTTCTATGCCCTGGGAGGGATGCCCCATGTAATTGGGTCCATTGATGGGACACATGTGGCTTTGGTACCACCACAGGCACAGGAGGTAGCCTTCCGTAACCGTAAACATTACCACTGCATTAATGCCCTTGTGGTGTGTCTTGCTAACATGGTGATTTCCCATGTCTGTGCACGTTTTCCAGGGTCAGCACACTATGCCTACAACATGAGGCGTAGCAGGGTGCCAGAAATGATGCTGCAGCTGCACAACGAACGAGCATGTCTTGTTGGTGAGTAGACTTTGTTTGTCCAGTATTCTGCGGTATCTTAGTATGTGACGGCATCTCCTGACCCACTTCTTTACATGTTGTTTTCATGTAGGGGACTCTGGCTATCCCAACATGCCATAGCTGGTGACGCCTCTCCGCAACCCGAGAACAGCTGCAGATCACCGTTACAACAACGCCCATGGGCAGACCAGGCGAGTGATTGAGAGGACGTTTGGCCTCCTGAAGAGCCGATTCCGGTGCCTCCACAAGACCGGCGGGTCCCTCCCATATGCACCGGTGAAGGTCTGCAAATCTTCCTCGTGTGCTGCATGCTGCACACATGGCAGTGGAGAAAGCTGTGCCACTCATCCTGGATCCCGATGAGCAGGAACATCCACCCGTGGAGGATGACGGCCTTGGTCACGAGGCAAGTGAGGAGGAGGAGGAGGAGGAGGAGGAGGACATCCGGAGTCAGCTCATACGCAACTTCTTCTCATAATGGTGAGTCCCTGGGTCTGAGTGTGCACGCTTTGAGCCTTGTGTGGCATGTGTTGCAATGTGTGTGTCCAGCTGACTGTATGCTAAGTGACTTTGAGGTGTGTGCTGATGTGTCACTCGAGTGCTGATGTCATTCCACACATTTTAGCTGACACACTCAATTGACAACTGGCGTGGTGTCAACCTTATTCATGTAGAGTACATGGCCATGCATACGGATGACTATGTTTTTCCTGACTTCTTGTGTGTCTCTCATCCCCAGGCATGAGGTCAGCTCGTGGCATCGTTGTGCTCCTGCTATTCCTCATGAGTAATGCAACGTGTGCTGAATCAGCGTTACATGCACGGACATGGTGAAAATTCTCCTTTGGGTAAGGATTGCAGCAAGGCTTTTTGGGTGTGGTAGCTGTTTGTAATGTGTGGTCACTGCTCCTGTGCAGGTTATGTTACTATGCATACATGTCGACTCACCATGGGGCACATGACATGTGGCATGACTCACATGAATTGATAGTCACACTTCGTGACTGTCATCTGTTATGGGATTGTGGTTTGTGATGAAGGCATCAATGGGTGTACAACTTCCCTCTGAAACATACGGGAGGCTATGGGTGGACATCTTGCGGGACATCTCCATTTGATGCTCAATGGGGAATTGCAGCCTCTCCGTGTGCAGCAGGGGATGTTTGGCTCAACCCCTTCACTTGTGTGCCAGTACAATGGATTTACAGCATCTGTGGTGCAAAGTAAGGGTGGGCGTAGTGGACGTAGTGGGGCTACGTGAAGCAGCACGTAGTGTGCCCAAATCTACGCACACTACGTGCTTCGCGTAGCCCTACTACGCGCCACCCGCCTCCCGCCCGCCCTCCTTTTAAATCAAACCCCCGCATTTACAATAAATACAAAAGTAAAGAAACTTACCTGAAGCGCGGCGTCTCCGGGGCTCCCTCTTCCATTTCTAACTTCTTCTGACAAATGCACATGCGCGGACGCCCGTGCATGCGCATTTCTTGCAAGAAATACCTGGGACTCCCTCCCCGGGAACCTCCATTTGAGGCATGACCTCTACGCCTTAATGTTACTCTTCCAAATAGGTGTGTCCTCACAGTTTCCCTAGCACCCCCTCAGTAGCTTGAGGCCATCACAGGTGAGTATTGTGCTCCATGTCTGCATTGAATGATACATTGTGACCCATGTGTGTCCTGTACCAGACTCCGTTCCCAGGGTATGGATGTGTGGAGTTAGTTCAACACTCAGGCATAGTTTGACATTTACACACACATATATTGGTGAATAATGCCAAATGACAGCAACTTCTCATGACAAAATTAAGTATTTATTTTTGGTGGGGTAAGTCTTTTGGTGGATGAAGTAAGGTGCTCTACCGGGTGCATAGAATCCAAAGTTCACAGGGGGAGATGGCATCCTTGTCAGTTGGAGTCATCAGAGTCCAGACCACAGTGTTGGTCTTCATTGGTCAGACTGTGACCAGCAAGTCCATGTGGCGGAGAATGTCATTGGGTGAGGTGGTGCTGTTGCGCCAGAGGGCCAGGTACCAGGCCAGGTGACCTGGGAGATGTGGATGGTCCGCTGACTCTCACGGTCTTTTCCGTGGAAGACCCACCTTCCTCCGGGGACCCTCAGATGCAGGCCTTGATGATGTCTGTGATGCTCCGTCGGAGGAATCCTCCTCCTCCTCCTCCCTCCCTGTGGCTGGTGCTGGTCTTCACCTGGTGTCACAGGGAGGGTTGCCCATGTTGTCGGCAATCCGACGGAGTGAACGGCTCATGTCCGTTTGCACCGCCAGGAGCTTAGTCAGTCTTGCCTCCATCCGTCCATGGTGTTGTTGTTGACTGGCATGTTGCTCGGCCTGCAGGTTCTTCATCTCGTTGAGGGTCGCCACTACCTGGCTGATGCCCCTGGTGTCACGCCGGTATGTGTCCAGGATGTGGCGCATGTGTGCCATACCGGTTCCCTCAGATGGCTGGTCAGGTTCTCGCCTCCGCCTGCCTCCACTCCCACCACCCCTGGACACACGAGCCGGACTTGCCGTTGTGGGCACATCGGGTCTACGGGACCCCTGAGGGATGGTATTAGCGTGGTCGTCTGCCTCCTCCTGGGTGCCCAGAGAACCTTGTCCCTCCTGGTCAGACTGGCTGTGTTGTTCGGTGCGAGCAGGGCTCCTGGGTGTCTCCTGGGATGTGGCAGGAATGGGGGTGGTGGTTGGCACAGATGTATCTGACGCAGGTGCTGCAGGGGCTTGGGCACCAGAGGGGCCAGGTTGGTCGGGGTCATCCACGCAGTGGTGAGAGTCGTCGCTGCCGGTGGGATCATCTTCACGCTGAGCCTGGGACTGTGATTGTTCCCCCCCATTGGGGGAGGTCGATGACGTTGCCATGTGTGTGAGAGAGAGACAATGTTAATGCTGTTTCATGCCACATCCATGTTTCATACATATTCAAGAAGTCACAGTTCCTCCAGGTGGTTGGATGTGCCTAGCATTCCTCTCAATGTACACTTGGGGATGGGTATGTTGCGGGGGACAGATTGGTATGTGCTCCTGAGTGTTTGCCAGTAGATTTTTTGCTGGGATGCTTATTTGGCTATGGATTGGTCTTGTTCTCTCACATGTCCATTGTGAGAGTGGGTAAATCCGTTGCCTGCCCCGGGGGTGTGTGCTTGTGTGAGGGGGTGTGTGTGACCAGGCCTGCTGTTGTGTGTAGTGTGATTTTTCATTGGGTCTCCCAGGTGATGTGTCTGTCCCCTCATGGTGCATGCTGGCATGACAGTGTGTGTGAGTTCCTGTGCTGGGTATGTGAGCTAGTGGAGTTGTTGTTTGAGTGTACATTGGTCACAGGAGGGCCTTGTGCTGCCTACAGCAGAGCCAAGTGGCAGCTACCTTGTCATTACTTTGCCAGTCCCTGTGCATTGGGCATGGTGCATGGGTATGTACCTAGGCCATATGAGCTGTGGGCATTGGTGTCTGGTTCTGAGTTGCACAATGTGTTGTGTAAGCCCCACCCTCCCAGCATCCCGGACATCCAGTCTTGGGTTTGTGGTTGGTGTGGCCTGGGGCATGGCATTGCCTTTATTTGTGAATGGGGCATGGAGACGTTAGTGGCATCGTGGTTTTGAGGGTGTGGTTGTGTGCGGTGAGGGCTTGGGGATAGGTGAGTGCATTTGTTGTAGTTGGGGTGTGGATGCCATTCCCCCATGTTACGTGAGTTGTTTGTGTACTCACCAGGCTCTGCGACTCCTTCAAGTCCGTGTACTCCCACCGGCGGAAGCGTGGCCATCACCTTCTCCTCCCAGGGATGGTAATGTACGGGTCTGCGGGGCAGCCCGCCTCCAGTGATGTTACTCTGGGCATATTCCTCGTTCATTTTCCTCTTGACTGCCCTGCGCATGCCTGGTCCTTCAGATGGGCGCAACAGCATTCACCTTATCGACGATCCTCTGCCACAGGCTGGTTTTTTGGGCTATGCTGGTCTGTCTGACCAATGTTCCAAACAGCTGTGGCTCGACTCTGATGACTTCGTTGACAAGGAGCTCCAGCTCCACCGTAGTGAACTTTGGATTCTTGTCAGTGGGCATGGTGTGGTGTGTGGGTGTGGATGGTTGTGGGTGTGTGGGTGTGAATGTGACGGTGTGTGTGTGAAGGTGAAGAGGGGGTGTTTGTGAAGGAGGTTGTGTGAAGGTGTGTAAGTGAAGGTGTAGTTTAGGTGTGAGTAAGGTGCAGTTGTTTGTCTGTGGTGTCTTGAGCAGTGGGTCTGTTGCAATGGCTCATGGGTTGTGTGTGTGGGCCCTTTTTATTGGTCCAATTTTTGGGTGTGGCTGTGTTTGAATTTGTGGTGGTTGTGATTTGGTCCTCTGTGCTACGGTGTTGGGGTACGGTGCGTACAGGTGTGGAGCTGTGCTACAGTTTTGGGGTGCGGCGTGTACAGGTGCGGGCTGTGCTACGGTGTTGGGGTACGGTGCGTACAGGTGCAGGGCTGTGCTACGGTGTTGGGGTACGGTGCGTACAGGTGCGGGGCTGTGCTACGGTGCTGGGGTGCGGCGCGTACAGGTGTGGGCTGTGCTACGGTGTTGGGGTACGGTGCGTACAGGTACGGGGATGGGCTACGGTGTTGGGGTACGGTGCATACAGGTGCGAGCTGTGCTACGGTGTTGGGGTACGGTGCGTACAGGTACGGGTCTGGGCTACGATTTTGGGGTACGGTGCGTACAGGTACGGGCTGGGCTACGGTGTTGGGGTACAGTGCGTACAGGTACGGGGCTGGGCTACGGTGTTGGGGTACGGTGCGTACAGGTGCGGGGCTGTGCTACAGTGTTGGGGTACGGTGTGGAGGGGGGGTACGGTGCTGACATACGGGGGTACGGTGCTGACATGTGCGGAGTGAGGGGGGCTGTACGACTCGTATTCGGGCACAAGTTTACCCGTGTACATGTAGGCTACAGCGTTCGCTCCTTACGGGGCCTTTTACATGCGGTTGTGTATTCGGACGGGCGGTACGGATCGTACTTGCACGCTCGGACTTCTGTTTTACGATTTGCATGTAAAATGTCTGGTTCCCTATCGGACACTTTTCCCGACGCTATTCGGACGTAAAAATTTACGGCTCCCTCTCGGACCATTTTCCCGACGCAATTCGTATGTATTTTTCACGTACAAATCGTACTTCGCAGTTTGTACGGTACTTGTACGATTCGTACGTAAAAGTATACGGATACGAGTCAGACGGTAAATTTTTTTAACGGATCGTAATCGGCACCTTGGTGTTCAAAATAAAAATAGTTAAATGCATCTGTGATCTAATAATACATTATTACTGTTCTCAAAAAGTATTGATGGACATGGTTGTGGTTTTATGAGATTTCTTCCATTTGCAGCCAACATGCATGTCTTACGGATAATGGATGTGCAATATTGGACCAACAGATGAAAAGCAATCAAGGATACAGATTAAAATAGGTAATATTTGATTAGATCGCAATGCTCACAAATAATGTTCTATTTGCTGTGTCATTCATCCAAAGATTTGTGCCACATTCATCTTTCATTAATGTACAAATTCATCACAGCATGAACTGTGTTGTTTTATAGTTTATAACAATAAACAATTTTGGGACAGTACTAGCCTTATTGCTAACCTGGAAAAATGGCACTCACTGGCAGTAATTGTGTCGTTTCTATGATTCTTAATTACGGAATGTGCTAACCCAATTGGCTGATCAGACTATGACTAATACAGCTGCTACCTAGTTAAGAGCAAGGTGCTCAATATGCTACAGTACACAATTATAATAAAGTTTCAAAAACGTTGTCAGTCTTTAATATTGATTTAATATTGTGATGTAATTTATATCGTGGGATTGTTTTTCTTATTTCTTTCAATATTGTTACATTTAATATTGAGTTTTTAAATATTGTTGACAATATTGTCGTTTAATATATATTTTAAGTGATTTTTTTAATTTATTTTTTATTTAGCAGTTTTACAAAGTGCTCAGCTACCTCATTGAGGTTTCCCAGCACTATCACATCAGGTAAGGTCTGTGTTCATTGTTCTACTTCAAAACAGCCAAGTCTTCAATTGTCTTCGAAAGATTGTCAATGAAGGACACTTTCCCAAAGATTCTGAGAGAGAATTCCACAACTTAGGGCCAATGAACATGAATGACCGGCCACCCATCTGAGCACGTTTGACCAATGGCGCTACACACAAGGAAAGTTCACCCGAACGGAGCATGCAAGGAGGTTGATAAATCTCAACTAGTTCTTTCAAGTATTATGGACTTACCCCAGCTCTTGCCTTACACACCAAACAGAAGGTTTTGAACTGGACTCTTTTCTCCACTTCCAGCCAGTGGAGTTCTCGTAAAAGCCCAGCCACTGAGGAGTATTTTGGAAGCCTATAAAGCATTGTAGCAGAATTCTGGGCTACCTACAGTCATTTAATGGCTGTTCTATCTGCTCCCAGATAGAGCCCAATGCCGTAGTCCAGTCTAGATATTATTAATGCCTGTGCCACCATCCTTTATGCTGAAAATGGAATCTGCCACAAGATCGTCCACAGCCATTTCAGGATGGTGAAGCATGAAGTTGCCACCTTCGTCACCTGGGGTTTCATTGATAACTTGTCATCCAGCAGAAATCCCAGGTCTTACATTTTAGGCACTGTTGATGAGAGAGAACCCAGACTTTCCAGCCAGTATTGGGGACCCAAAAAGATGGATTTTTCCCCAGCACCATTGCCTCGATTTTCTCTCAGTTGAGCTTGAGTGAGTGAATGCTCATCCACTCTGCCACTGCACCCAAGCAGTTCAGGTTCACTGCGTGTGGCTGTGTGTGAATGACAATAAGATTTTGTCTCCTTACCCTGCATTTCCTAGTGGCATTTCCGAAACAAACTGGGTGGGCAGATAACTTGTGCTCTGCCCGTGTGATAATTTGGCAGTCCAAAGCACACAGCACAGCTATTTTGCGCTCTTTGCAAAGAGCCTAGAAGAAAATTCTTAGTCCCGATTTTAAAAGATATTAGGTCATGTTCTTATATTGATGGTTTTAACTACCTGCATTCTCTGGCTACACTTGATATATGCACCGGGGTCTCCAATTTTAAGTTGCAATTGCTATTAGGAAACGGTATTAGTAGTTGTAGCTCAACTGGATTAGCTAGATTCATCACCATACATTTTAAGTGTCCCATGAACCAAAAGATGTGAATTTTAATGATTGTATTCTTTTAATCCTACTTGTATCTCCCTTTTAATAACTGAACTGTATGAATTGCCTTTCACGCTCTTTTGTATATAGGTCATCGTAACTATAAATTGTATTGTTCATTTTGTGCACTTTCAAGGTTCTCTTTTCAAAACTGAATCAAGTTACTTTGGCTAATTGAATGACAACGAGAAGATGATCTGTGTGTCATCCTAATATGAAAATAAAGTGAGCCCCAACTTTCCACTAAGTCAGCAAATGGGCGCACATATCTGTCACATTTTTAATGAAGAAACTTGCTAATTCCACGCACTGAGGTTGCACCAATACTGGCACAGGCGGTATCCTGTTAGGATCTGATAGTTCTCTCTCCACTCAATATAGAGTTTTTGCATCATTGGCTGCTGTAATTTGATCCATATAATATGCCACCTGGGCTGATCTCAATAGCTTGTGGTAGTATTTTAGGGCTTCTTTGTATTTAACCTTTTTACTCATATCCATTCCTCCAAGATCTCTCTAATCCCTTATATCTTGACTTCTCAATCCGTAGGGTTTCTGAGAACCATGGAGCCGGGGGATGGCATCTGGCTGAGCAGGCTATTTTTTCTGTAAGTACTATATCTAGTAATATCTGCAACCACCCATCAATCCTATGTGGATCCGACTCAACCCGATGAGTTAGCCTAGGCAGAGTCTTCCTTAATTGACTATTAAAGCTTGCAGAGTCTAGTTGTGACCACGACCTCCCTTTCATCTGCTTTCCAACTCTTTCTCTAACCAGCCCATTATCTGTTTGAACTGTAAAAGGAGCCACGTAATGGTCTGACCACACTTATGGCATGGCTGGACCCACCTCAAGTGATTTAATTTTTGTAAATATCAGATCTAGTAGTTTCCCTGCTTTATGCTTTGGTGCTGTGTTTATCAGCTACAGGCTCAAAACTCTGAGGTCCTCCACCAGAGTATGATCAACCCCACGTGTTGTCCTCTAAGTGCGTATTCAGATCTCCCAACAATTTTAAATGTATCCATTTAAGAATCTGTGGAACCACTAATTCTGGGAGCAAGGTACCCTACTTACCGGCATACACCGGTGGGCAATAGATCCACATGCCTGATATTTTGAAATTCTGTGTAAGTTCTAACATAAAGGACATAGCTTCACTTCCTGTGATCGGGACTTCATGTGTACATAATTTGTAATAATTTTTAAAAACAATGGCTACCCCATTTCCATGTTTGCCACTTCTATCCCTCCTCACTAAAGAAGTTTGACGGTAAAGTAGCAATTACATTGGTTATTGAGGCCAAGTCTCCATTAGAAACATGGCATCAGGGGTATGGTCTAATTATGCATACCCTGAAATGTGCGCTTTTGACTAATACAATACTATATAATGCAAAAAGCGTACCTCATGCCAGCCAAAATAAACAAATATTTTGCTTGCACAGATGTCACCTGCCCACGCTGTTGCCTTGTAGTTGCGGACTTGCCACACATGTTGTGGAGCTGCCCCGTATACAGGGATACTAGAAAGCAGTAATAGACACCCTGAACCGCTGTACAGAGTGTACAATCTCTTTGGAGTGGGAGTCCTGTACGCTTAACATCTTCGGCAGAAGCAAACACCAAAAAGTGACCTCCCGTTTTATTGACCTGGGAATGGTGGTAGTGAAGTGGCTGATCACGAAGCAGTGGAAATAGGGGCTAAAGTGGAAAGTGTTGCGCTACACCGAAAAGATGCACTAGGCGTCAGTACAATCCCAATCACAACAAACTGGGACACAATCATGAACGGTTTCCAGATTGAACCCTATACTACCGCAGACACACTGTACCCCCATGGCACTGCTGCAGGAGAACCTGAGAAAGCAAGTTGCCCTAATGCAGACATGGTTGGGAGGCGCTACAAATGACCATACTCACACCACAATAATTACAGACCTCTTAGCGTGCGCTCCCCTGATCCAGACAGTAAGAAGCGGACGGGCCTATTGAGACAGGGACCAAGGGCTGCTCCAATTAACATAAACCACCCCTGGTTTCTTTTTTCTTTACCCCATTCATTACTTTTCACCTCCCAATTTAGTAGATTAGTTCACATTCACTAATTCATGGACTCCTAGCTAGGACATTATAGGGGCCCAGCTCTCCTTGCATAGTAGCAGAGATGAATGTGAGGGGCATGTAGAGCCATCATGTGTGAGTGAATTTCATGTTCTAAGTACTACTATGCTCAGGAAGTTATACAACTGATGCTGGTGATTCGGCAGAGGACGAACATTTATATCAAAGAACACAAATTCTCTTTCTCGCCCTCTACCTGAGGTGGTAATTGCCTTACCCCCTACTACCGTTGGACCTGCTCCCAGGCCCAATGCATCTTGCATGCCCTTGTTATGTGCATTCTAGGAGGCATTGCAGGATTTACATGTTTGTGGCCTTAGTGAATGATCTACCATTCCTGCACATATGTTTGGACAAGTTGGACACAATGCTTTGAGTTGTTCACCTGTAAACATCATAGCCTCCAACCCCAAAGGGGCAGCGTTCCTGGCCCCTGGGCCCGTTCAGGCGGGATGGGTGCAGATGGGCTTGCCTTAAGCGTGTCCGCGGTGCATCCGTGCCTGTAGCATTCCTAAATGGGGGCAGGTGAGTCCAGTTCCCAACAACTGGCCCACTAACTGAGCAAAGCGTCTGTCACCATAATGGCTGCCCAAAAAATAATCTAAAGCCAAACACTTCACTTGTGCTTTCACGCTGGGAAGTGCCTATTTTACCACCAAAAAAGATTCACATCCCCCCAACAATGGCATTAAAACACAGCCGCAAATTAAAAAAAACTTTTTTTTAATTTGTTTTAAATAGACTAGAAGGATTGCAGGTGGCCATGTATTTTTGTATAGGAGTCAAATTTTACAGTTCAAATATAACACTCTCATTGAAAAGCTACCAAGGCACTTTGTCAGATTTTAATGTTTGTAGCGCCCATTGTAGCAGTGTAATAGCTCAAAACGTAGACTGTTCAGTCTTCTTATGGAAGGCGAAAGGGTGACAACATTATTGGGCTAATATAATACGCTTATTTGATAAATGTTTGCATGCTAGTATCAATAATTTTGAATGTTGTTTGCATAATTTCTCTGTAAGCTTCTCAAATTTTCTCAGCAGCCTCTTTTTCTGAATATCTTTGTATTTCAATATACATTGGATAACCTGCAGCATAAATGAAACGTTAAAATTTAGCCAGGTGAGGACTCCAGAGAAAATCATTGAAATCCATATTTTCACAGTGAGAAATTGGATTGTTGGTTGAGGGGAGGTGAAACCCTACTCAAGCAACAGACACAATCCTTTTCTGTTCGTGAGGCTCTGATCAAAGGGCCAACCAACTCGCCCATGGAATCACTCTGGGAGTCTTTGGTCAAGGGAGTCCTCTGAGAGTCCTTCTGCAGGTCCAGAAGTGAACTGAAAAGTTGGTCAGAGGGTCCAAGTTTAATACCTGGTGCCGGGTTTGAAGTGGAATAAACATCTGGAGTTTTCCCCCAGGCTGTATGCAGTCAAAATAGGCTAGTGTGAAAATTGTTGTGTGTGAGCTGAGGCAGGGTCTTTGAAGCATAGTTCCGCCCCTCCATCCTGCTTGGATGGTCCATCCTACCAACACCCAGTTCCTCTATTGAGTGGTTGTCTGGGAGAAATACATAGAAAGCCACCTGCGCACTACACCTAGTCATGTGGACCAGGAAACAGGCTGCAGGCACCAAATTGTTAGGACACGGAAATGTCAACTTTTTAAAAGTCGCCTTTTCAAAATTGCAACTTAGAATCTGACTCACATTAAAGAAGAATTTAAATTACAGTTCTTTAATTGTAATTGTAATTGTAACAGTATTTATTGAGCGCGGTTGCTGCCCGCAGGCGTCCAAGCGCTGGGTAAGGGAAAGTGACTGAGGGA
The DNA here is from genome assembly GCF_964204655.1 of Triturus cristatus. Lineage (NCBI taxonomy): Eukaryota > Metazoa > Chordata > Amphibia > Caudata > Salamandridae > Triturus > Triturus cristatus. Next base: position 666,559,734 of record NC_140590.1, read on the forward strand.
GCTTAAGGTACATAGGATTGAACAAACAACAGTGTCTTTAGGGTTTTCCGGAATGCAAGAAGGTCAGGGTTGGAGCGGAGTGTGATGGGAAGAGCATTCCATAGCCTAGCGGTGTTCAAGGAAAACAGCCTGCCTCCAGACCTAGCTCGCTTCACCCTAGGTACAACGGCCAGAAACGCCTCCGAAGACCGGAGGTTCCTTTTAGGATGATAGGGGGTAACCAAGCTAGTGTTTATGGCAGGTCCCGTCTTCCAAAAGGTGCGATGTGCCAAGCAGAGCGCCTTGAAGGACACTCTCTGCTTCACTGGCAGCCAGTGGAGGCTCTTCAGAGCAGGTCTGGCCGACTGGGTCCGTGGAATTTTGAGCAAAGTGCGTGCTGCACAGTTCTGAACAATTTGCAATTTCCTGAGGGTCATCTCCGGGGCCCCAAGTATAAAGCGTTATTTGAGTCCAGGCGAGATTGAATCAGACCTTGGACTGCCACCTTTTTGGCCTCTAGGGGAAGTAACGGGAGCACCTTCCTCAGAATTCTGAGTAGGCCAAAGCAGGTGGCGGACAGCTTCTTGGCCTGGGTGGAGAAGGAAAGTTTGTTATCTAGCCATACTCCCAGGCTTTTAACACTTTCTTTGTGAGTGGGCGGGGGACCCAGGGCACTGGGCCATAGGGAGGTGAAAGACATAGGAGAGGTTGGTCCCAGGAGCATAAGTTCCGTCTTTTCCCCATTCAGCTTAAGGGAGGAGTTGGTCATCCATCCCTTCACGTCCACTAGGCAGTTTAACAGGTCTGCTGCGGAGTGAGTATTGTTCTCCGTCGCCAGTGAGACCACAAGCTGGGTGTCGTCGGCATATGACACGATTTTAATGTCATACGGTTCGACAACACCCGCCAGCGGCCTCATGTAGACGTTGAACAACACAGGGCTCAAGGAAGAGCCCTGTGGCACTCCGCAGCTCAAGGGTTTCCTGGAGGATACTGTCTTTCCATCGAAGATCTGAAACGACCTCCCAGACAGAAAGGACTCGAACCACCTTAAGGCGTCACCCAAGACCCCGATGTTATAGAGACGGTCTAGCAAGGTGGGATGGCTGACCGTATCGAAGGCAGCACTTAGGTCAAGGAGGATCACTGCCACTGATCCTCCCTGGTCTAGTATCCTTCTGGTTTCTTCGGTGACTGCCAATAAGGCGGTTTCAGTACCATGCTTTGGTCTGAAGCCTGTCTGGGAAGTATGTAGTAGAGAGTGGTCCTCCAGGAACTGGACCAGCTGCGCGTTTATGTGTTTCTCTAACAGCTTGCTAACCCAAGGGAGAAGTGAAATGGGGCGATAACTGGCGTGGTCGTCTGGGTCTAGGCTGGGTTTTTTTAGCAGTGCCCGCACCATGGCCTGTTTCCAAGCCATGGGGACTGAACAAGCAGATATGGAGGTGTTGAGGAGGTCTAGAATTGCGGGCAGGGTGGTTTTGCTGGCTCGCATAAGGATCTCTGGGGGGGCAGGATCACAAGGGGAACCCGACTTGACTTGTTGGGCCACCTTGCTTAAGGTGTCCAGGTCCAGAGGATGGAGGTACTCAAGGGAGGGTTGGTCTGGGTGAGGGGGCGGTCTAGGGGGAGGTGAGATGCTCGAATCCAGGGATGTGGCTGCGATAGGAAATGTAGCGTAAATTTTTTGAACCTTTTCGTAGAAGAAGTCCGCGAGCTCGTTGCATTGGTCCTGGGTTTTAATGGGTGGAGGGGCCGTATTGACATTAGAGCACTGTTTTATAATTTGAAAGATTTCTTTTGGCTTGGATTTTGCTTCTAATATTTTCTCGGAATAATGGGTTGCCTGGGCTGACCTGATTGCTTCTTTGTAGGATCTGATCGCCTCTTTGTAGGCAGTCTTCTTGTCTGGGAGGAAGTCTAGGCGCCAAGCTCTCTCTCGTTGTCTGCAAATGCGTTTTAATTGTCTTAGAGAGTCGGAAAACCAGGGAGCGGATTTCTGTGATCTCTTCGCGAAGGACTTACGATGCGGAAGGATCGCGTCTAGCGAATGAGTGATCCAGCTCTCATAGTGGGTGTTTGCCACGTTGGGGTCTGGACAGGGGAGCGGGCGCGTGGAGTCTAGGTTGTTCATCCAGAGCTCTAGTGGGAGTTTTGACCAGTTCCTCCTGGTGGTGGTTTGGGGAGGTAGCTGGGGGGTCTTGTGTTTTACCCAGGAGAAAGGAATTAAAAAATGGTCTGACCATGGGAGGGGGATGGGTGAATCCACAGTTAGATTCAGACAGTTACTGAATATGGGGTCGAGTAAATTGCCTTTATCATGGGTCGGGGCAGCAACCAGTTGGAGCAGTTGGAGAGCTTCCAGGTCCTCTTGTAGTTCGTGAGCAATGTGGTCTGAGGGGGAGTTAAAGTGAAGGTTGAAATCACCCAAGATTGTGTGATTGGCAGAGGAAAGGATTCTTTGCGTTGTAATTTCTGGAAGAGACCTGTGAAACTCTTTTGCAGGCTCGGGGGGGCGATAGATTAGGGTGCCAGAAAAAGTGCTGTTGGCATGAAACTCTATACAGAATTCTGCACTCTCGCACTCAGGGATGATTCCTGCTGTAAAACGGCATCGGTACTGGTCTTTTAAGATGATCGCCAGACCTCCGCCTCTCCCTAGCGGTCTATCCACTCTGAGGATATAATATCCTACGGGTAAGGCTTTTACCACGTCTGGCTCGGAGTGGGCAGTGAGTCACGTTTCTGTTAGGAATACCGCGTCCGCTCTTTCCTCCTCCAACAGCATGGAGATCTGTGTGCTGTGTTTAGGTAGGGAGCGGCAGTTGAGCGCGTACATACGGTACGTTAGCGTCGCGGTCAAGGGGGTTTCGTAGAAAGAGTGTTTGCACCCTGAACATCGGGCAGGTAGCTCTGTGGGTCTGAAGGTATGAGGGCACTGGGGAGTAATAGTCCTGCCTATGCTATGTAGGGTCGTCGAGCTGTAGGTTCTGCTCTGGATAAGGCAGGAGCCAGGGGTCATGGCCCCGGGTCCCGGCTGGTCGCGGACGGGCGCAGACGGGCTTGCCTTAGGCGCGCCTTCGGCGCGCAGACGGCGCTCCCGCTGCGCTCGTCCGCTGCGCTTCCTATGGATGCACATATTTGACCAGAGGGGTGTGTGGCCTAAGTGGGCGTGGTCAGCGTGCACGCCTCGTCTGATGGCGGCCGCTGGGGCTGATGAGGAGCGTCAACAGCGTTTAGAGCAGTTGTGCGCTAATTCCCTCAAGTCCTGGCGTTGGTGCAGTTTAAAAACAGCACGTTAAAGTGACACCACACAATAGTAAAAGTAAGCTTTGTATTTAAAACACTCAAGTCTTTCTCAACACTCGTACCTCCAGCTCCCGGCTTTCCGCCTCAGGAACTGGGTCAACAGTCTGCCGGTGCGCTGGAGCTCAGCGTTTATGTAGTGCGATCGAGTGATTGAGGGGGCGTGGCCTAAGTGGGCGTGGTCAGCGTGCACGCCTCGTCTGATGGCGGCCGCTGGGGCTGATGAGGAGCGTCAACAGCGTTTAGAGCAGCTGTGCGCTAATTCCCTCAAGTCCTGGCGTTGGTGCAGTTTAAAAACAGCACGTTAAAGTGACACCACACAATAGTAAAAGTAAGCTTTGTATTTAAAACACTCAAGTCTTTCTCAACACTCGTACCTCCAGCTCCCGGCTTTCCGCCTCAGGAACTGGGTCAACAGTCTGCCGGTGCGCTGGAGCTCAGCGTTTATGTAGTGCGATCGAGTGATTGAGGGGGCGTGGCCTAAGTGGGCGTGGTCAGCGTGCACGCCTCGTCTGATGGCGGCCGCTGGGGCTGATGAGGAGCGTCAACAGCGTTTAGAGCAGCTGTGCGCTAATTCCCTCAAGTCCTGGCGTTGGTGCAGTTTAAAAACAGCACGTTAAAGTGACACCACACAATAGTAAAAGTAAGCTTTGTATTTAAAACACTCAAGTCTTTCTCAACACTCGTACCTCCAGCTCCCGGCTTTCCGCCTCAGGAACTGGGTCAACAGTTTGCCGGTGCGCTGGAGCTCAGCGTTTATGTAGTGCGATCGAGTGATTGAGGGGGCGTGGCCTAAGTGGGCGTGGTCAGCGTGCACGCCTCGTCTGATGGCGGCCGCTGGGGCTGATGAGGAGCGTCAACAGCGTTTAGAGCAGCTGTGCGCTAATTCCCTCAAGTCCTGGCGTTGGTGCAGTTTAAAAACAGCACGTTAAAGTGACACCACACAATAGTAAAAGTAAGCTTTGTATTTAAAACACTCAAGTCTTTCTCAACACTCGTACCTCCAGCTCCCGGCTTTCCGCCTCAGGAACTGGGTCAACAGACACCAAACATAACATTTCTGCTACCAAATAAAATCTATCATGTATTAAATATAATAAAGTAACCCAATGTTATCCTATAGGAGAGGTAGACCTCACTGTAGTGAAAATAAATTGTGTGTTTTTCACTACCAGGTCATGTAAAACTTCAAATTACATGTCCAACTTTTTAAATACAATGCAGCCTCCTCTTTGGGCTATTTAGGGCCTACCTTAGGACTAATTTATATGTAATAAAAAAAGAGTTTTAGGCCTGGTAAGGGGTTTATTGGTATGACCACACGTAAAGTTAAGACTCGATTAAGTGAACATCGGAGTCATTTCCGGTGTGGAAAAACAGTCACTAAGATGTTGCGACACTTCCAAACAACAGGACACAATGAGAATGACTTCTCGTGGTCAATCATCGAGAGACTACCAAGCGACAGCAATGAAAAACAACTTTTGAAATTAGAACAACGTTGCATTTATCGTACCTCAAGTGTCACAAACGGGCTCAACGAAGAAATCCAATGGTCCTCACTAACATAAACTTGCCCCCAAACATTGATCAATCAGACAATGCTTTCGGTTATACATCCCAGTACAAGTGAGCATATATGTCTTGCATAATAAACAGTCAACTGCATAGTGGTACATGCACGAATTTAATAAATCAACACCGTAATTTTGATGTACATCAACCAGTAACATGTAAGAGACCACTTAGAAACAAAGGACAATTTATAATGAGGTTCTAAAGGAGGAGATATATTTTCTGAACCTGTAGATGCATCACATGATTGATAATTCTTGGAATAATATCTATATACGCGAACAGGTACACTTTGAATGGGACTCGACAGAGGTTGGAGTCAATATATGGAAACGAGACCCGATAAATGTCGTAGATAGTGATTCACGGAGTCATGCCTACAGAAATAGATATAGTAATCCCTGTTAAGGAGGTGGGGGTTAACAGGTCAACAGATACACACCTAACAACAGTGTATTCGTTTGTTTGATTTGTAGGAACGTTATCTCCGTAGAGAGTGTACCTGGGGGATGCGAACAGTAGCATAAATACCCCAGTAAAATATAAAGGTTTCTAAAATAATGGTACAATCAGGGGACCTTTCTTTGTTACAATAAGCCCCTCCTTTTAGACTACAACTCCCATAACACCGTAGGGAGGGCATTTACGACGCCGCCCAAATATGACGTCATACATACGCGCATTTGGAGACGCGGTAGAGTTTGTTACTACGCCATGGAAAACAACTATTTAAACTTCTGCCCGGCCACCGGATCAGTACGGCGGCGGGCGGTGACAAACCTAGGTGGATCCACGGCGTTTGATCTTTGACGAAGTAAGCTGCGAGAGGGCACGCTGGGGTCTGATTGAAAAGAGAATGTGAGTTTGAAACTGGCAAGTTGATGTGAATGGACGCTAAATGTATGTGATAGAACAACACGCACTAATGATTGAACGGCTTGTAGCGCGCTTTTTAGTCTAAATCCAAAAAAAGATGAACGAGTGTGTTGTGCAAATTAAACAATATGGATGTACAGAACAGTTGGACCGAGACTACAGATAACTGCCAATAATTTTTTAATAAAAAGTTGAGTAGAGTGGTAAAACATCAACCGTCGGAATAAATATAACAACTTAGATATACCCGACATGGGTGGTACCGGAAATAGAACTTCAGTGATGTGTTTTCGTTTGTACACAAATCTGATGGATACTGTTTAAACGATTTTGCCAGTAACAGAAACAAGTAATGAGAAGTAGAATACGTTCAGGCCCTCGAATATCTCACATTGGTAGTATCATTTCACAAGAAGTAGTGACTTTTTCCATTGGATACTAGAAACATATAATACCACCATGGAAGTCAGAGTACAAAGAATGCATAGGCTATATTTAAGATGACTTCTTCATTATATCAAAAAATCTCTGAACCCAAACATAGATCAGATTGAGTAGGAATTGATTTTATTTATATTTTGTGATTCGTTCCAGTGTGTGACTATAAGACGGCGCCCTGAGTCACGAGACCCGCATGGTGCATATTAGGACTGAACAGTAGGTGAGGCTGGCGTATCCAATGATCACCAACATTGGTTTTAAAATTAAAAAAATGTTTCTGAGTAGCGAAAATTAAATATAGGAGCATGCAGTCTATACGGAATGTATACGTGATTATCACTGAACATGTTAACACATTATCCTCGATCTAATAGCTGTCACTTTGGTATTCATAGTAAATAATCAGAGGACTGAATGCAAGAACCTATACGTAGAGAAGATATGACGTTCTGGAAGCAGAAATGTGAAATGGGGTTACACTACAGTAACACGGGTTTACTAAGATTTATAGACACACCAGGGATGGGTGGATACTTTCACCATGTTTAACCCTGAGTTTAATGGAATAGATCATAGTAACAAAGATATTCATAGATGTCACTAATGGTGGTTTTCAATATAGACCAAGTAATAGGTGTATATATTTGTTTTTCTTTTTCCAGATAATCTACTGGATTTCGTTAAATAGGTGAGTGCAATAGGCCTCATTGAAGCCGATGCTTATATGAAGTACATTATTAAACAACAGTCAGGGAAACCATATAGTAAACAGCATAGCCCTGAAGAAGGCCCCAGACCCGTTAGGGCTCTTGGCGTGGGCCGAAACATGTTGGCATAAGAATGAGGGTATATCTGAACCAAATAGTCCACAATAACCCTATCAAAACATACGTTTTTTTATCCGATACCCCAGGTACCCCACGAATAAAGAAAAGCATTGAGGTATACCTGTAGGTATTTTTAAATTTATTACCAAACTGGTTCCCTGCATAACCAAACAAAAAAATGTATATAAGAACTCCCATAACATCTTTTGGTTGAGTCCGCCCAGGTAGTACCATCTTACCTGGGTGTGGAAAGACGCCTATGATGAAGCATGTCACTATTAAGTGAGTGAGGCGTCTTCTCCAATATCTGTGGATATCCTATAATATTTAGAATGGTTATGTTCCAGGATAACATCTGTGACATAAGACCACCGGGACTAATTCAAAAACTGATTCCGGGGATCTATTGAACAACCTTTGGAAATAGATATCAGTAGTTGCCCTTTGTGAAAGCATATATAATTGGGAGATTGCAACTGCACTGTTTTTCTCTCACTCTCTTCAGTGATATAAAGGGGTTTATTGTGCCAAGTCAAATTGGCAAATTAGAACTGCATACAGGCTGCAATGGCAGGCCTAAGATATACTTAGGAGGGTGGCAGAATAAGTGCTGCAGGTCCACTAGTAGCATTTAATTTACCTGCCCTATATATATGTATATGGTATACCACTGTACTAGTATATATACGTTTATTAAATATGCCAATTAGGTATAAGCCAATTTTACCATGTTTTAGGAAGTGTGACCATAACATTAGCACTGGTTAGCAGTGGTAAAGTTCACAGAGTCCTAAAGCCAACAATATTTTCTTTCCCATATTAATAGCCTTGCACAGCCAGATTTTTAACAATTCTATGGGACTATATTAGTGTGTGATTAGTAATCCGGTTCTTTTGAGGCCTTTCTGCTTTCTGTGTATAATAGAAGGCTGATGGGTCTGACCTGTCAATACTTCTGAAATAAGGGATTGTCTTTTAAAAATGTGGATGGCTATTAGTGTGTGGAACCACACAATACTCCCACTGTGAAAAATTCTATATATTTCACAGGGTGTGCTTTTTAGTGTCTTCATTGTCTAATATGCTATACACTTGTAAATCTTGTAACAGTTTTAATATCCCATTAATCAGAAAAGGAACCAGGTGTTATTATGCCATCTAACAAAATCTTTAAAAAATAAGGGAGCTATTACAGCTCACTAGGTCCCAAGAATTGCTCAGGAACCTTTAACGAAACCACACCGTCCAACAAAGGATATGCCCTGATGTTCACAACATAAGGATCCCAATGTGCTCTGTGAGAAGAAGAATGCAGTTGCAATTTCAGAACCATAGGAAATGGTTTTATCAGGTATGTAATGTCCAATTATGAACAGCAACATTGTAATCACAGCATGATGATCAGAAAAAACAAAAGGTTCCCCCCAAGAAAAGATATAAATGGACCAGGTGATGGACTGAGGAAAAAAAGGAGAACACAATACAATACAAAGCCTGTATACAATGTCACAATAGAATTAAATTACAAAGGAACAGACTCAGATCATACTCTATAGTTTTTTGGCATATTTCATGATTTTTTATTTATTTTGTGGGCTGGGGGGCCTATTTGTATTGTATCAGCCTGATGATCTACATTAAGAGATAGCAATGTAGCAACGTAGCAATCAAGAAGTACGACCACAGTAGTATGAGATACCTGTCACAGAACCAGTAGCAAACAGAGAGTCAGCAGTGACATTGAGCAACTGTGGAGTGTACAGCCACTTTCCTATAAATCTAACTTTATTGCACAGGCATAATTTCAATTGATTTTAGCTCAGTTGGGGCTTCATGGTAACCCATAGCCATAGTGGAAACTTGTGGGATTGTTGAAATGGCAGCATCAGGTTCCTCTGTGGAAACTGGTACTTGGTGTAAAGTTGGACACACAGTAAACTCCACAGTCCCTGGATTGGGACTCAGAATTTCAGTGTGACTGTTCCCTTATATGGTTAGTTCCTTCAGAGTAGGCAGAGGTTGTAAGGTTCTAATCCAAAGACATTTAAGTGGCATTAGGGATCTGCTGAACTGAACTTCCACATAATGCTTTCAACGTGATTGATGGACACTTCCATTTTCCTTTGAACCAGGCAGTAGAGACAGGATTTCAGTTCACGTGCCTTCTACATAAGAACTGAAACAAGTGTGCTATAAATTTGCCAAACACCTGTTTATCTGCAATCTTTTCTTGAACCATCTCAACCATTCTATGAAGCCACCTGTCAGCAGCTTTAGAAACCTGATCTTTGCCAGGTGCAGAGTGGACTACTCCATATTAGATAGGTTGTCTCTGTCCTTTTGCATGCTCTGTAAGACATTTAAACAAGGTTCTAGGCCAAACTTTTTCTTTCCCACCACCTTTTCCTTTCTCAAGATAAGGTACAGCTGAAGAGCATCCTCTATTTAGTGTGATCACCCTATGCTCTTCTATTCAACTTATTTAATGTTCTCTGAACTCCATATAGATTATATAGCCAACTCTGTCCTGTACTTAATAGTCTAGCAGTAAAGGCTTGCTTAAGTATGTGGTTGGTGTGTTCTATTATCCCATTGCTTTTCATGTAATACAGGTGTGAACAATGCAGACATACTTCCAGAGCATACATTGCATCTCTGAACGCTTTGTGGCAAATACAGGAACATTGTCTAATTGAAAGGTATGGATTGCACCCATTGCTACTAAGCACTGCATGTCATTTATGACAGCACAAGCATCAGCATTTCTTTGTGGCCAAATTCACAGGAATCTGAGGCATATACCAACAGCAAATAATATATACTTACATCGATATACTGGATTGATTGGCCAATATGAGCAAGGAAAATTACTCCGAACTGGCAATTGGAGATAGTAAAGGGAGTCTGTGCTGATATTGAAATAGTAGAATGTTTAATTTGTTGGCAAATGTTACATTGCCACACATAATTTTTATTTTGTGTACGAAAATACTGCCACCAGTATCTTTGCTGGAGTGTGGCTACCATGGCCCTCATGCCAGCATGGACAGACGCTAACCACTCACGGCCTTCTTTAATTAGATCTAATCTGCTCATTAATGAATATGCCTATTGTATATCTCCTAGTCTGAGTAAGGAATTTGTTGCAGTATTAGCTTGAGTGAGAAAGCAAGAGTATTTACAGGCAAAGCAGTTGCTTGTATTGCTTCAAAATGTCTGGGTCAATCCTGGTTTGAGAACTGGATACCACTGCTAATTTCAAAGTATGAACCACTGACTTTGTGGCTAAGTCAGCTGCACAGTTCACTTAGGTGTGAATTCCTTCTCTTTTACAGGGCATGGTATGTTAGAAATTGACAAAAGTCGGCATGTCTTGTAAGACAGCCTCCTTTGCCCAGAGCTGTTTATTTTTGATGGATTTAATTGAAAAAATCTGAAATACGTTCATGCACTAATGTGCCAAATCAACATTGTCCCCTGGCACACAGAAGGATGTATCCGACACTATTAGTGTGGGAACTGAGCGATCAGCCTTCCGTAGCGCAAGTAATTACGTATGTATTTCTGCAAGCTGTGTATATAAGGGCTTAAATTAATTTTTTTGAAAATGTCCTGCACTGCAGCACAAGTCATGTAGCATTTTGTTTTAGTACCTATGGCAGGCTGTACAGAGTCATCCATGTAGAACAGGGTCTTGTACTCCTCAATGGATATAATATTAGGAGTTTGTGATATGTTTTGTGTGCTTGCGGAAAATCTTGTACGCAAAAAGTCGGATTGCACCCGAATTAAACAACAACTGTATTTAATGAATTGGCCCACTGCACACAACACAGGCATTTGGTATGCTTGCTTTTGTACCCGGTTCCAGTGAAGGAATATGAGAGACTATAATTATTGGTTTCCCCTGCACCAATTTGACGCCCTTTAAACATGGGATTGACCAAAGCGAATACGGGCCTCACTTGCTCAGCTTGAAATGGCTTGAAAGTTTCAGAACATCTTTGGAGGTTGCAGGAAGCCTGGTGCTATACCCTTATTCTCACTGGATAGTTCTTATCCTACGAAAATCACATTCAAGTAAAGTGATTTTAGATTTTTTAAAGTTAATTTTGTAAACATGTGTGGTCAGTATTGTCAAAATCCGGTTCACCCTAGTCAGGTGTTGTTTTAATTCATTGTCTGTAACGTAAATGTCATCAGTATAAGATAGTACCTCGGGATCTTCCTGTAAGATTTCTATAATGTACACTGCAAATAAACTAGGTCTATCTTTATAACTCATTGCCAATCATTTAGAATTGAAATGAAATCCGTTAAATGAGAAAGTAATTAAATACTCACTTTCAGGCACTATGTTTTGACTGAAGAACCCATTGGAAATGTCCAGGGTTGTTTTGCATTTTTTCTGCACCAGATTTGTCATGTGTTCTGTACTGTGAGCATTTTGTACATATGTACATAAGGGTGTGTGTGTATTAGTGAATTTAAATTTCTGTAGTCTAAAACTATGCTACATGATTTAACACCAGAAAAAGAGCGGAATTGAATGTGGAACTACAAGGCGTTATTATGCCTTGATAGTGTACCTGATCGAAGATAGCATTACGGTCCATGCCGTGCATGGAACTGTTTTTGGCATTCCCATTGTTGAGCTACTTTTTCAGAGGCACCGCCGTAGGACTCACAAAAAAAGCCCACCAGACGTGAGGACACTGGTGGTGGTGCACACACGGGTGTAGCGATCCGAGAGTGGGCCGCCGGCGTGGCGGTCCGCACCTGCACTGCTAAACTCATAATCAGGCCCTTGGTGTTCTGGACCTCACCATGACTGCCAAGGTTTCATCTTTACCACAATGTCCCCTCAAATTAAGATTTTTATGACAATCTGGATTCCACTAAAATAGACTGAAAATAGGCAAAGTGTAGTAAAATATGGAGTTATATTATGAAAAGCTGAAAAAGTGGGATGCAAGAAACTGTATTTTTTTCCTCCAAATGGTATCAAGAAAAGGTGTGCTCTGCTAAGATCACCCTAGCTTTCAGAAACAGACGGAGTGATTAAAAAAATCAATTCACCTTAATGTTCTTAATGTTGATAGCCAATAGATCCTATTTTTGCAGTTTATATCTCCTTGCAGTTTTTTGGGGTCATGAGTTGTGAAACTCATGGGTAAAGACGGAAAGCTGTAAATTTCAGGAAAGTAGAACAGGTAAACTAAACTAATCAATGAAATAGAAAAAGAAAGGTATAAGTAATAAAAAAGAGAAATATGTGCTGATGTTTTACCCTGTAATTTCTTTCTCCAGATGGTCAATAAACAAACGTACCATACCATTATGTCTATAGGACTGTTTCGGTTCAGGGGTAGGGAGAGGCTCTGTTCTGCCTCTGGTTGCCTTCTCCCAACTTCGCTGGCTGCACTGCTCTGGGTGACAGTTAGTCCTGCATCCTGTCAGCCCCAGCCGCGGCTCCTGCTCGCGATCTTCGACCGGCCTCCGGATGCCTTAGCCCCCTACCTTTGTTGGCTGCACCGCTGGGGGTGACGTGTGCTCCTTCATCCTGTCTGCCCCGGCGGTGCTCCTGCTCATGAGCCTCTCACGCTTATGGCAAAACTCAGGCAGGCACCAAAGTAGTCTTTTTTGGAGCTTCAATTGGCCTGTCATCGCTGATAGGCACAGCTGTTGCGGTCTCAGCTCCTCCCTGCGAGGCGGAGGGTTGGAACTCTCCATTGGCTCAGCAGAGGCTGTTGTTCCACATCCAGAGGAGACGCTGCGGTCATCTGACTGACGTCTTCCTGCCAGACGCTGGTCCATTATAGTTACACTGACAGGCACAGTACATCTCCTGTTGCGTTTCTGTCTGCCACGCTGATGGGCACAGCCTTGGATTTCTCTCATGCCATTATGAACACATGTATCTTCCAGCTTTATTTACGTGGTATCACACTGACAGGCACAGCAGGATTTCGTTTTACATATTGCCAGTCACGCTGACAGGCACAGCTTTAAGTGTCCCATTGCACAATACCACACCACCCAGAGCATGGGAGTGTGGAGACTGTAAGCAAGCAGCTTATATGATCCATCAATTGAAAAAAGTTACAATCCTAAATCCTTTACATATCTTTGGGAACATTATGTTGTTTCTGTTCTTGTAACTGCCATCTTTTACAATCCCCAAGGAGTTTCCTTAGTTTGTTTTGCTAACCACTTCCTGCTCAACTGATCTCTTGTGAGATGTGTATACAATGTATATTTTTAGCGCCCATATTAGTAGCTCCAAAAGCCTATTGTTATTTTGAAGACATACCTTCCCATTGGGTTAAACAATACTATAGCATATTCTTATAATGGTCAAATTGTAATTGTTACAGGAACTTTAGTCCTTGAACATAAGGGGTATTTCAGATATTTTGGCCTCTCAATCTATTATTGGGCATTAGTTTCCCCTTTCCTTCTTCTGATTATGGCTGCGAAAAGTATGTCCCAACCTCCCTTTTTTTTTTAATGAGGTTGGGGAGCCCTTACTACCATGGAAAGAGTGGATAACGTTGTTTGAATCATACTTGGTGGCAATGGGGGTTGTAAAGTTTACACCATACAGAAAACAACATGTTCGGCTTCATAATCTAGGAACACAAAGAAAGAAAATATTTGAAACCTTAGGTTCTAGTCTTGGTGATAGCGAAGAAGCTACTGACATTGAACATCTTGGCTTGTACCAGTCAACAGTTAAGAAATTGTAGGAACATTTTGGTCCAAAGATTAACGTTGTGTATGAACGACACAATATATTTTGCAGAATACAAGAAATGAAAATGGAAAGATTGCTAGCTAGGAGCTGAATTAGGAGGTCTTTCCAGCACATGTAAATTTGAGGGGTTATGTGACTCTTTGACGCGTGACAAACTGGTAAGATGCACAAACAACATAAAAATACAAGAGAAGTTACTGGCATGTAATCCTAATTTACTTGAAGCTATTGAAATTACAAAATCTATAGAACACTCAGTGGAATGTATAAAAGTTATGAAAAAACCAAGTCCCATTGAAGAAGTGAAGGAGGTACAGGGACAAATTGCAAAATAAGGCATGGTTTTAGAAATGAAACAGAAACCTACTATCATAAACAAATTCAAAAGGAACTCAGATTCAGGAAAATCCAGATGTTACAGATATGGGGCTACTAATCACCTAGCTAATAATCCAATTTGCCCGGCATTACTTTGTGTATGTAGAAAATGTAAGAAAAGAGGCCATTATGCAAAAGTATGTAATTATACAGAAAGTAAACCAGTACATTCAATATGTAGAGAGGAGGATGTTGAAGAGAGATATGCATTGCACATTGACAATAAGGAGAACTCAACCCACAATACATATCCATCTTGCAATATTACAATGGATGGGGAAGTAGTCTCAGTGGACGCAGATTCTTTTTCTCCATACACCTTCATTGGAAAAAATGACTTTGAGGAGAAGTTTGCAAAGAAAGGGTATTTCTTGAAAGATGCTGCTATACAACCCAGTGGATACAACAGAGATCCAATTTCCTTACTAGTTATGGCCATCATGAGAATAGACTTTAAAGATTGTTCAACCATTGGTAAGGTTTATGTAACAGCACGAGGGTCAAATTTACTGGGTTGAAGACATCATAGGGAATTGGGGATAAAGTTAGATCCTAACAACCCTGAACAAGTACTTCTATGTGAAAGGTGCACTGGTACCAACATCTGTATGGGATTCCCAGAAGTCTTCAATTACAATTTAGGATGTTTAAAAATGTGCCAACACAAAATTAAACTAAAACGCAAAGCATGTCTAGTTGTACAAAAGGTTAGAACCATTCCTCACCTAATGGAAGAACCATTGAGAGAAGAACTTAAGAAATTAGAGGATCAGGGTGTAATTGAACAGATAGAAAACTCTAAATGGCTTGCCACCCTTGTGGTCACCTAGAAGTCGGGGGAGGAATAAGATTGTGTGTGGATCTCCGTGATCGTAACTCTTGCATTTGGTTGGATCGTTTTCCCCTCCCAAGAATTAATGAAATGTTAAGCGCCATGAATAATGCCAGTTGTTCAAGTGTAATTGATTTGTCACAAGCTTATCACCAAGTAAAGCTTCACCCAGAGTCTAGGTCCTACACGTCTTTTATAACTCCATGCGGGTCTTCCAGGTACTGTAGAATGCCGTTTGGCCTAACCTCCGTAGCAGCGTTTTTTCAATGCATAATGCAAAAGATTCTGAGTGGACTAAATAACGTGCTTGTTTTCCAAGGATACAGAGGAAATGCATAACAAAATTTTAAGGTCTGTTTTGAGTGAACTCAAGGAGGTAGGCCTAATTCTAAAACTTGAAAAGTGCCATATTGGTGTGGGTTCTGTTGATTATTTGGGTCACACAATATCCGAGGAAGGAATAAAACCTAAAATGGATTTGATTGAGGCAGTTAGGGATGCACCATCACCTACCTATAAAGATGTACTCAAGTCATTTTTAGACTTGTTGAGCACATGTCCATATTTGTCAAAAACCTTGCAGAGAAAGTAGCACCTTTACGGGAAATGCTTAAAAAGGGGTACATTTCACTTGGTACAAACTAGTACAGAGCACTTTTGACAACATTAAGGAAGCAATTGTCACAGCTTCTACCTTTGGAAATTTTGATGTAAGACGCAAGACCATTGTAACCACGGTCTAGGGGCTATCCTATAACAAGTTGTGAATAATTCAGAACAAGTAGTAGCTTTTGCATTTTGCGCACTCAAAGGGGCAGAAAAAAACTATTCTACAATTGAGAGAGAGACTTTGGGTTGCTATTGGGCCATCCTGCACTTTAAGTACTTTCTTTTGGGTCTACCTTTTACCCTACGCACCGACCATAAACCTCTGACCCAAATCTTTTCTGCCAAGGGTATTGAAAACACAACTCCACGCATTTCCAGATGGGTGCTAGGGATGGAAGGTTATAACTTCAAAATGGAATACATATCTGGAGTTAAGAATCTAGCAGCAGATGGCCTTTCAACGATGCCTATTAGGAAGGATCAAGCTAATAATGAGGGTATTAATAATCTTATTTTTGAAGTAGTGTTAACAGGCATCAGTAAAGAGGAATGGGAAATGAGTAGAGAGGAAGATGAAACCTTATCATTAGTGAAAGACAAAATTGTGCAAGGCTGGCCTAACAATCAATATGAATTACCGAAAGATGTACAGGGTTCTTGGGGAGTTAGACAGAAACTTAACATTAAAGGAAAACTTATCAAAAGAGGAGACAAATTAATTCCTCCCAAGAAGCTATTGGACAGAATAGCTAATCTTGCACACAAAGGGCATCCAGGTAGGAACCGTGCCAAAGGTAAACCGAGAGCACATTATTGGTTCACGGTAATGGACACCCTTTTGGAGAATGCAGTCAAAGACTGCTTATCATGTGCCCAGAGTGACAAAACAAAGAAAGTGAGGAAAACCCCATTGTCCCTGGTAGCAGTACCAAACAAGCCATGGGAGAAGTTGGCGACTGATATATTAGGTCCCCTAAAATACTCTATGTGGCATGCGAGATACATGATTGTGTTTGTGGACCACCATTCCCATTGGATGGTAGCCAGGGTGGTCCATTCCATTCCCCTAAAGTGACGATCGAGTTCCTTATGGACACATTTTGTACTGAGGGCATCCCCAATACCTTAATTTTGGAAAATGCAGTGCAATTTGTCTCTGAGGAGATGATAGATTTCCTGAAGGGCTTATCCATAACACATTTGACCACAGCTTTATACTGCCCAAGAGCTAATGTTTTAATCGAGAGAACCAATAGACTGATCAAAGAAAACATACAAATTGCTACAGTATCAGGGACTCCCTTGGACAAATCCTTACGAGACATGTTGTGATCTTACCACACTACTCCCAATGCAGTCACAGGAATCTGTCCTTTCACTTCACTCAAAGGCAGGGTCCAAGTACCAAACTAATGCCTAGATGGTTGGGAGGAGGGCAATCTGTATGGGTCCAAAGGGACAGTATAGGGAAACAAGTAGAGCATTACCAAAAAAGACTACATCTCTGGCTACAATATGAAATGTAGGACTGCTAGAAAGGATTGGAGTATTGGAGACAAGGTAACAGTACAACTCCCAATATCTTGTAGGCTTAAGGACAGATAATACTCTAAACCCAAAAGAATTACTCAAGTGAGAAAAAATGTTGTTGTGTTAGATGATGGAAATATGTGGAGCATGGATAGGCTATCTAGGTGACCTGTAACAATCCATCCAGGACAAAAGGAACCAACAGGGTCCAGATTCACTGTTACAAGTGAAACCATAAACAGACCCATAAGATTTAGAAGGAAGCCTGTGTGGTTTAAAGATCACGTTACTGAATGAGTTACTGTGTAGTTCCAATCTATATTAAAACCCTGTCAGCATTAGGTTAATGGTATCCCTTTCCTCACATCATCCTTATGGTGTGAATTGTTAAGATATTTTCTTCATATCTAAATGTGTTTCTGTTTAAAAGGGGGACATGTGTTATAATTAACCTGCCTTCAAGCACTTGTATATTATCCTTTATCTGCCCCATTGAAGTTTTCCCTTATCTTACCCCTCCCTTGCCCAGGTACCCTTTCCTCTCCTTCCTTCCTTTCAACTTCTTTCCCCCGTGTTCCACTGTTAATGGAATGTCCAGGCGCTCACCTTGGAATATTAGATGCAGAATGTTGACATTATGTGAGGTGACTTGGAGATGTGAGCATTGAATAAATTTACCTTCTTCTGGTTCCTGTGCCTTCCTCTTCATTTCAACAATAGTGTTTGGTGGCTGCAGCTTATAACTATAGTTTTTCATTGTGCATCAACTATGCATCAATTTGCAAGGTGAAATCTAATGAACGGAAAATGAGTATGAAGGAAAACTTTGCATCTTTTAAAAGTACCAAAGAGTCTGAGTTTAGGAGCAGTGGTTATTTGTGCAACACTTAGTGTGGAGTTGTCTATAATGCAATATGATTCAGAGGGCAGTTTGCAGAATGTGTAGTGCTTTCGCGCCTAGTGTGGCGGAGTTGTATGTGTACAACCTAGAAACTGAACGCATATTACATGAAAGCAATTTCTTCAAGGATCAAATATCGTTATGGAGAAGATACATAGATGATATCTTTGTAATATGGAAAGGAGGCAATGATTCAGCATTACAATTTGTGGATTGGATTAATTATCACGATGGCAACCTCAAGTTCACCTACACCACACATAAAGAGAGATTGGTATTCCTGGCTGTCAGTATTTTCAGTAACAACGGAAAGCTATACACTTACCATAAACCAACAGCTAAAAACAACCTCCTGTGATTTGATAGCTTCCACCCTAGACCACTGCGTGAAACTACTGTATGGACAATTCCTTAATTTACGACGGAATTGTAGTCAGATGATTGATTTCAAACAAGCAGATACACTTCCAGAGAAACTGAGAGCCAGACAGTATCTAGAAGATATCATTAAAAAACTAAAGAGTGGGGTTCCGCCAGTGGGACCACATTGGTATTTCCACATTAGGGGACGTTATGCGAGGCACCGTCCTTAAATCTTTCCAGCGACTGCAGGAGGAGTTTCATCTCCACAAAACCCAGTTTTATAGGTACCTCCAGTTAAGTCATGCTATGGCCTCCGCGCTGGCAAATCTTGCTGACCTCCCTGAATTTCATCCGCTTGAAGGCTGCCTTCTTATGGATGATCTCGGAGCAGACAAAATATGACAGATATACCAGACGCTGGTGACGCATTACACCACGACTCTACATAGAACAAGGAAGGCGTGGCAGGATGACATCCCTGACCTGACGGCTGACGACTGGGCCGAGGCGATAGCTAGCCCTTGGAGCACTGCAGTAGCCTCCATATATCGTCTTATTTATTTCAAGTATGTGCACCACGTGTACTACACCCGTATTCCACTTTGGAAGATGGGTGTCGTGCCATCCCCCATGTGCCTGTGCTGCGACAGGGAGTAAGGGACAATCCTCCACACGGTGTGAGCTGCTTAGCATTACAGCCTTTTTGGCGCAGGGTATCGTCATGCCTTAAAGAGGTGTTGACCTGGGACTTGCAGCATGATCCCCGATTGTTCCTGCTCAGAGGACATCGGAGGGAACCGATATAAGCAACACTTAATTTTTCTTGCCCTTACCATTGTCAAGAGGGATATAGTCCAGTTTTGGAAGGGAACTT
Source organism: Triturus cristatus (assembly GCF_964204655.1). NCBI lineage: Eukaryota > Metazoa > Chordata > Amphibia > Caudata > Salamandridae > Triturus > Triturus cristatus. The sequence goes on from NC_140590.1 coordinate 666,578,982, forward strand.
TGCCGCCGTTGATAAGGTAGTGGCGGAAAGAGCTAGATAAATGTGTGGGTGCGGAGATGGCAGTGTTTCAAGTGAGGGGCTGCCCCCAAAAATACAGAAAGATATGGTCTCGGTAGGCTACATACCGTGGCATTGATCTCTCTCCCCTTCCTTCGCAATTCCCATAGGAACTGCCTCATGAGAAGCTTGTGGGCCAAAATTTATGTTGCATCATTTCCTTTCCTTGGACATATATGTGTACTGAATTTTGCTTGCCGATGCGGGTGTGATGGGAATGTCTGTGTACAGTTCATAGTTTGTTTTCTTTTGTTTTGTATAAAAAGTGTACCCATTGATATTTCCATTGCTGCTAATTCTTTGATATTTTGCTATCAAGTGGATTATGTCGGGCTCTCGCCCAAGTGGTACTTGAAAAATGTAATAAAATATGTTTTAAAAAAAAAAAAACTAAAGAGCGAACAAAAAACCAGAACAGAGAATCGCTCCTGGAAACATATCCAAAAGAAAAGACAGAAGCACAATTGGTATGCGTGATTATGTACAAAACAATGCCTAATGAAGTAAAAAAAATAATCAAACACAACAGGGAAATATTAAACCTAGGGAGCATAAAGTGGGACTTACCATTGTTCTCACATAAAAGAGCTAAAAGCCTACGTGACAGTTTGGTACATACAAGACCAATACAATATCCTAAACAGACACAGAAGACACCATCAATGTTCGGTTTACCAACAATCACGGGTAACTACCCTTCTGGCCAATGTATTGTCTGTCATTTGACATCACCAACAAAGTCAGTAGATGTTGGATTACCTCGCCCCTGGGAACTGAGAAAGCATACAAATTGAAACAGCAAGCATGTCATCTATCTCATTACATCTCCATGTAACCTTAAGTACATAGGCATGATGACCAGAAAAATAAGCACACGAATTGTAGAACACAGAAGTACCAAAAGATGCAAACGTAATACAACCAAAATGGCAGACCACTTCATAAACAATCATCACACCCCGAATGACATGAGATGGACAATCCTGGAACACATGACAGAAGAAACCAGAAACATTGAAAAAAATTGTTTGGAAAAAGAACAGAGATGTGTGTATAGATTCTCTACACACACAACCGGATTAAATTATAAAATACCCTGGAAAAACATACTGTGACATACTAATGTATTCAGACATATTACCGAAAGAGATATTAACATCAAATATGGTTTTCACACAAATACTTGATTCCCTATAAATCACCAGCTTTGTAAACTCAATGCCCCACAATGCATCTGGCTGTCATGCAATGTGATGCGGTATCACATGATTCCAAGCACCAATCAAGGGCGTCCTTAAAAACCATGAAGTAAGAAACTTGATGTCTATCACGGCAATGAGGAGCGTCCATAAAACCAGGAAGTAAAACACTTGGGGCCATATGTAGGTAGGGTCACATTTACCGACTCATAAATACCGAATTTTACAGATTCGGTATTTATGAATCGGTAAATGTGATGTAGGTAATCAATCGGTAATATTTACCGATTCGGAAAGGGTCAGTAATTTAGAATCGGTATTTACCGATTTGGTAATGATGCATACCTTCCCATTGATTCCTATGGGCCAGGAGGCCCATAGGAATCAATGGGAAGCCAGTTACCATTACCGAATCGGTAAATACCGATTCGGTAATGGGGGGAGCACATTCAAGGGTGGCAGGGTGTCACATTGACACCCTGTTGCACCCCTGATTCCTGCATGTGTGCACATGTGGCGGACATACATGCCCTAAGGGCATGTATGTCTGCCACATGGCACTCTTATTTCAGCAAAATATTGCTTTTTGCAATGTATTCGGTATTTAGCACCAACCTATATTTGGTGGTAAATACCGAATTCTTTTTCCTATACATCACTCATTTGAGTGTTACCTACATATCATTTCAGGATTCGGTTTTTACCGAATCGGTAAAATTACCGATTCGGTAATTTTACCGATTCGGTAAATTACCGAATCCTGAAATATGCCCCCTACATAGCAAAAGCCTAAATACCGGTTGGTAACGGGATATTTACCAAAAATCGGCCGTTACCGACCGGTATTTGGCTTCCTACATATGGCCCTTGATCTCCAAAATGCGGGGAGTCAGGGGCACTCCTTGAGGGTTGAGCGGACCGGTACCCTTGACGAAGTAAGACAAAACCTTATACTTACTGAATCTCTGATTCCAACAGAAGCATCTAAACTGTGAATAAGAACATTGATCTAAATAATGATGTGTCCATTCCCCCTAGTGTGTGACTATAGGGACAGTCCATCCCTAAAATTTCGTAAATTGACCTAGTTAAGTAGGTATTCCTTACTTTATTCTGCTATTTTTTCTTATCAGCTATAAAACACCACAATCTGTCTGATGTTTTTAAATGTTGATGTTGTGTGTCGGTCATGTGTATTAATACTAAAATATGTCACTGGATACAACACAACAACCATTTAGCACTTATTAGGCACAAAATTAAGATTGCACATTAAAAATTTAAGGACACCCAAATTTGATTATGTATTTCTCTCGTTTAAGCAGTTGGCCATACAAGGAAAAGGTTCTCAGTGTATGGTCTGTATGTAAATGTGCATGCTTTTCAAAAAACGATGTGATTTGTACATGCCAATAGACTGTTTATTATAACTAGCAGGGAAAACACAGGTCCTGAAGAAAGCCAATTGACCTTTCGGGGCAGTTTGTGGCTGAAATATATCGACCGATTAAACATTTGGGACCATTATATCCTGATATAGTGTCACTTTTCATACTTTTAATCTAGCCCCTAAAGCTACGCCAATAAATAACTTCTTGGGTTTCGGAGGTTATTTTAAACTCACCAAGATCCCCTGCCTTCACTCACAGTTATCACAGAACTCCGCTTACAAACACGCCAAGTCCACTGACACACCTTAAGTGTGTGAGGGAGGGTCCAATGATGAAGTAAACCACAGGTGGTAACTGTGAGTGAGGGTCCTAATAGGAAGAGCATTTTTTGTTTTGCTTATAACTTTAGCGTTGTTTGATGAATCTTCATGACATTTTCCAAACTAATTCTTTGTTCATATCAGCTCCTATGTTGAAAGTTTGGGGGTGATTCGTCAAGGCAGGCCGGGAAAAAAGGGGGGTCCCAAAACGTGTTTTCTCCATGTTAATTTCCATAGGAAACTTTAGACAAGGCTATAGGTCGAACGGGTGAACGGAATTACCCCAAATTTGGCAGGGAGAAGGGTCTTGGTCTTGAAAGCACGCTTTTGTTTATTTGGTGTAAATCCGTTCAGTAGTTTTTGAGAAATATCGAAATTTACAGATATCGATATTTGGGAATTCTGCTATCTGATTGACTGAGGCGTTACGAGCACAAGCTTGCTGCTTATTGGCTGCGAGCGGTTGGAACTAGGAAGTGTTGGCAGCCATTTTGTGATTCTGTCGAAGCGAGTAAGGGGAAAAAAGGGCAAAAAAAGTAGGAAAGAGGTGGATAGGAGCACTGTAACCTCTGTGGGGTGTTTAGGGTGTGCTATATAGGGGGTGCGAAGCGAAATACTCATTCCTATCGGTCTGAAAGTGCGAAATTAAGTGAGGTATTGCCAAGAGTCTGATGCTGCTAAGGTGAGCTGCTGCGGGACTCTGGGATAAAAGCGTGAGCCCAAACTGTGTGTCTTATGTTGTGAAGTCATGTGCCCTCTCCTTTGCACCACACCTGTGGAAGTAGTGTCAGCATGTGTTTATACCTACTAGGATGAACTACTGACCCCTACTGGTCTGAAAGTGCTGGGGTATGGAAAATATGTGAGGTATTGTCTAGAGTCTCATGCTGCTAAGCTGAGCTGCTGCTGGACTCGGGGATTAAACCGTGAGCCCAAACTGTCTGTCCTATGCTGTGAAGTCATGTGCTCTGGGCGCTGTGCCACACCTGTCCAAGTAGTGTCAGTAATATTTTATATGTAGTAGGAGGAAGTTTTGTTTGAAACACGGTAATTTGTATATGGTGCTTAGGTGGTGTTATACAGGGAGTGCGAAGTTAATCAATACGGTATTTGTAAAGCGCAAACTACTCACCGCTATGGGTCTGAAGGCCCTGGAGGCCGGCGTGGAAATTATGTGAGTTATTAAGCTATTGCCCAGAGTCACATGGTGCTGAGCTGAGCTGATGCCGGAGCAGGGGATTAAACCGTGAGCCCTGTGCTCTGAACTCATGTTTTCTGCCTGCTGCGGCACACCTGTCTAAGTAGTGTCAGCATGTGTGCATACGTACTAGGAGGAAGTTTTGTTTTAAACAGTGTGACATCTGTAAGGTGATTGGGGGGTGCTACAGAGGGAGTGTGAAGCTCAATTCTGCCGTTTCCAATCAATCCGGTATTTGTAAAGTGCAAGCTACTCACTCATGCGGGACTGCAGGCGCTGGGGGCTATTGCTCAGAGTCACATGGTGCTATCCTGAGCTGTCGCTAGAGTCAGTGATCAAAGCGAGAGCTCTGTGCTCCAAAGTCAGATGGTGTGGCCGCTGAAACACAGCTGTGTGGAGAATACATTTTGGCGAGGGTGCGGGAGTTGCCATTGCCTGGCCCTAAAATAGCAGGCCTAAGGTGTCAGTTATAAGGCGACTCTAAAAAGAGCCCTTGTGTTTCTTAGCTGGAGCTACATATAAGTGCGGATGCACAGCTTCAGGTTATTCAGAAAAACTCGATTTCCCTGATCTGTGAAGTGTACTCCATCACTTCTGTAGATATCATCCATATCAAAATGTATGTTTTTGTTGTAGATCGACCCCATTCTATGGTCTCTGAGGTATGCAGACACAGCTTTGTTGACATTCTTCTTAGATTTTTCAATCTGAGGACAAAATTGGTTTGACCATTTCCACTTCTGTCTTTGGCATATATTGGAATATACAAAGACAGTTTGAGGCAAAAGCAACATCAGTTGTCGAAAGGTGTCCTTCATCAGCATTGCCAAACCTACCCCAGTCAATGTGCCTAGGTTGTTTCCACCACAATGCACAATCATGAGGTCAGGGTGTTGGAGATGCAAACAGGTTTTAATCAAAGGCAACAATTGGTGCCACTTCAATCCTCTCTGTGCAAACCATTTAATGTCCACATTTTGTAAACCTAGGTCTAAGTCAATATGTCTCTGTTCTGCATACCTCTTGCACCAGAAAACATAGCTACGTCCTACGATCCACACTAGCATTTTGAAGGTAGGGCTGGAAGGTATGGAAAGATGTCTGTAGCTCATACAGTTCCTTCGTAGAGTAAGAGATATGTTTAAAGATGGGGGAAAATCTTTTTTTTTCCCACAGAAAACGATAATTGATTGGAAGATTGGGTACTAAAAAATAGGGTGCATATTAGTTGCGTGAAAAAGCATGTTTGTCATTGGGGAATAAAGAGCAGTCTAAACGTGGAGTCCATACGATAGGATGAAATGTGCTCAGCTCAACCAGACGTGCTACTTGCATTTGGAAGGTACATTTGGAACTTTAAACAATGGTGAACTTTTAACCCACAGGTGCTGTTAAATGTTCGAGAATATGCTGAAAAAAACGTTATGTTTAAAAAAATCATGAACTTTTAACCTGCAGGTGTCGTAGAATGCTCCAGAAAGTGTGGTGATAAAATAGGTTCAACTTCTGATCTGTATATGGCGCAGAATATTAAGTCACTTTTCAGATGGAAAATTCAAAAATAACCAATGGACATAAGTTTGGAATGTCGGTGAAGAAATGAAGTATTCTGATTTGTTCTTTACATGAATTTATATGTGGAGCGACAGAACAATTGTGCCAATACTGGTTCCATTCTTGATGAAAGCGGTGCATTACATGTACTGTGTGACAAAGAAAGAATTGCATGCGTGTGTGATATTTGAAATCTGCATACCAACTACAAAGGTGAGGTAGAAATGAACAAGGTGTGTTATTTGTTCTGTAGTAGCGATTAAGTATTTGAGGTGATATTTTTAAGTTTGAAAGTATTTGTATTTCAAAACAATATACTGTTAGTAAAGTGTGGTATTTCATATTGGTTATAAAATATGCATAAAGTTTGACCTGTTGTTAAATAAGTACTTTAAATGTAGTTTGTCATCTTTAATGGACTGTATGGTTTTGAAAATGAGGTACAGCGTTAATTTGTGTTTGCTAACGTATTCAGGCGATATAAACAAAATGTCGCACGTTTGCAAATTATACTTTTTGTGGAAGTAGTGGGAAAGGGGGGGTAGGAGATGTATGTGTTATTAAGTTAAAAGCGATAAAACCAAACCCAGAAATGTTATGTGGACAGGTTGTGGTCTCAATTTTGACAGTGATAGGTAGATTTGAATAGAAGTCTAGGTAGGTTGTTGTACTGTGAGGCCGTCTACAGTGTTTGAAGATTACATGGAGAGGAGATGGAGATAGTAAAAGTGATACGTTCCTTTTAAATGTACGCATAGTTTGAATCATTTGAATATAGGTTGAGATATAATAGGAACATGGTTTCTGGTTTGCATTTGGGTATAGTTAATAGTTTTAGTAGTTTGTGACTAGTGAATGATAAAAAGGTAAATATACTAAAATATATGGTAGTAAACATATTAATCATTGTCTGTTCTTATGAAATAGAAGTGGTTAGGGAGTGTTTCTTTAGAAGAGATGTTTTATAAATGTGTGAGAGATAAAAAAAAAAATGAAAATGTTCAGTATATTTTCTGTATGACTTTCTTGACATTAGTAAACTACATGTGATTATAAGTGATACTAATTGTCAGGCTGTGTCCCTGTGCTGAATATACGTAAGTGTTTAAGTGGTCCGCTGTGAGAAGTTGGCCTGACATATGCTGGTCACTAGTTATAGTGGCCACCTTGCACCAGTCCAATTTGACTCTTATGGTAGATCGGTTTAAGACAAAGCTATCCTAGTTGTAGCTGTGGAGAGCAGCCTTCAGGCTAAGTCTCTGAGGAATGTAAAGCAGCTTGTTTTACCTTATAATCTTTTGAATTACCAAATGAAAGGACACCACACAGATATATATATCAAATATATATGTATTTTTTTCTAGACACACTCTACTAATCTCTTTATGAGAATAGAAGTCAGGAACACATTCAAATATCAACGTTTCACAATAAGTTAAGCACAAATATGGCTGGGGCCCTAGGGGCGTACCAGACCATATACTAAAAAAGAGGTTTAGGAAAGTCGACTTGCAGAGGGACAAGGCCTAGGGCCTGTAGAATCACTGGGGCTTCACTAATCCACCCAAGGCAGGTAAGTAAAAGACCCACGGGAGACGCGTGCAGTGTGAGAACACAGCCGCAGATTCCCTATTGATTTCAATGGAGCAAGTCGCGGTTGGATTTTTAAAGTTTTAGGGTACTTCGAGGAAGTCTACAAGCAAGCCACTTACAAGGTAAGTAATTCGAGGGCCAACACACACTAGGGCACCGGAGTTCACGAGTTACCTCACCCAGGGAAGCAAGGTGCATAGGTAACATTTGGTGTTGGGTCACGTCGCTGTTTTCTATGGAAGCCAAAGAAGATTTGCTGCTTGCGAAGACTGAAGAAGTGTCCGGTGGAATCCAAGGCTGGATTCAGGATGAAGGTGACCTGAAAGCAGAAGGGACAGTGTTCACAGTCACTTGCCAGTGACCCGGGGCCAGGAAGATGGATGCCCACGGAAGTCGGGTGATTTCAGGTGATCAAGGGTGTTTTGACTCTTCACTCACGAGGACCAGGAGGCATCGATGATGACCAGCAGCTGGAATTGGAGTGTCCCACACTGTCTGCAGCTTACTGAGGTATTGGCAACCGGATTGGAGCCAACAAGTCTTGGCAACAGCAAGTCTTGTGGAAAGTGAAGTAAGTCAATGGTGCAGACCAGCAAGGTCTGAGGAACTTACCTAGCACGGGTAAGTGAGGGCAGGCCTGGAGCAACTAGGGGAGCCCTTTGATTTGATCAGAAAGTCTTCAGGGGACCCACAAGCCAATGGGCAAGGGATCGCAAAGACGCCTCATGAAGAAATGCTTCACAGGAGCCCACGGTCACTCGGGATGGGGTAGGCCTCTGATTTTCATTGCACAACCTGCTGGAGGCTTGGGCCACAAATGGTCCAATGCACAAGTTCGTAGAATGTCGTGAAGGGGTTGCACTTGACAATAGTGCATGGTACCTGGGTATTGCTGTTCGTCAACACTCGTGGGGTCCATTCACCTCAGCTCGGCTGGGGACTCACAATGGCTGTTGAGAAGTCAGGAAATCCACTTCTGGGGCTGCAGGGACTTCGGACTCCAGCGGGAGCGGGAAAGTTTGCGACTGTTGATTAGAGTTTTTGGTGCCTGCCAAGCAGGGGAGGCACTCCTTGACTCCAAGGGAGATTCTTCCGTCTTCTAAAGGTAGTGGAATGTCGAAGGACCAGGATTCTTCTTGTAAACCGTCGTCCAGGGTTATCTAGTTTGCAATGGCAAGGGTTCCCTATGTTATGCTAAAAGAAAGGGAGGGACGAGCTTTATGACCACTCCTCTGGGAGGGTCAGGGTAGGGGGTGGTTACACCCACTTCCCTTTGTCCAGTTTCACGCCAGAGCAGGGACAGGTTGCCCCTGAACCGGTTTGAGCTGGCATATGCACAGAGGAGCCTACTGCTCCCCCAGTGCAGGACTTCAAAGCACTCTAGGAGTGCACCCACCCAGCCCCAATACACTAAATCCTGTCTGGAAGGTGGTGACACCTCCCTGTGACAGGATGCCTACTGTTGGGCCTCCTCCACTGCGAGTGTCAGTCAGTAGCAGGAGGGTAGCCTAGTATCTGTGCTGGTGGCATCCATTTTGTGATGCCAGGGCTCTTTCAGATTTCTACCGTGTTTCCACAGTGGGTACATGTCGTCCCCTCTAGAAGAGTGGAATAATACTCCCACACCAGTTACTGGTGTGGGGCTATGATTCCAAGTTGTTTGACACCAAACACAACATGTTTTGATGCAGTCATTCCAAAGTTAGCATTTACCGGTATGTTATAATGCACTTAAGAGTATATGGTTTAACCGCATCCACAAACAGCCACAGAGAAGAGACTCTGCAAGCTGCAGAGGGGCACCGCTCATGCAGAGGCACCACCGCACATTGTAAACCAAGCACCCTGCCCTCAGGATTGATAGGGCCTGCCTTTGGGGTGACTGATAGGTTTATATGTGTGTGTATGGTGAGATATAGGAACCTATACCTCAGTGAGGAGTGCTAACACTACCTCACCCAGGCTGCAGTAGCAGGCCTGTGGTGTCAGATTTAGTCTGCTTCCCAGGGGTGGCATAATACATGCTTTAGCCCCTGGTAGGCCTGTGAAGTACCTATCCCCTTGGTACCTAAGGTACCATATACTAGGTATCCAGAGAGACTGGGGCCCTGATTAGCAGGGACCCAGCCAGACTATAGCCAGAAACCAGTGTTAACATCAGAAAAAAAGTGGGGGCAACATAAGTGCAGATCCTACTCTCCTACATCCGGGTTTTACCAGTGTTCAGCTTCACTATCCCTTTTGAGACACTCGTCAATTTTTTCATTCAATTTAATGTCCTTAATATACATACAGTAAAGGGACGGTATATCAAAAGTTTGGAGATTAGAACTTTGTTTACTCTCCACATCCTCTGCTATGCAATCTACAGAGTGTTTAAACGACTTTATTAACATACAGATGTCTAGCTAGTAAAGGTGGTATAGTGGCGCTACTAGAAATGGTGGGGGTTTCTGTTTGATTTCGTACGGTTAAGCAAGGGCGGGGTGGGGGTGGGGGAGGTGGGTATGTTGGTGATTAAAGCACAGACTTTAGTAACGTGCAGATGTCTAGCTACTAAAGGTGATTAGTACCACTGGGACCATTTATAAAGCACCCAATGGCATGGTATATGTTTTACCCTCAAATTTGCATGTTTTAATACGTTTTGCTGATGAGCGTTTCGGTAGACATCTGTTGAAATTAAGCCTCTGTATGGCTGTAGTGGCGCTTCCAGGTTTGCTGGGGCTCTTTGTTTTATTGCGTAAAGTTAAGCAAGGGCGGGTGTGGAAGTGGTGTAGTGGTACTGGGACTATTTATAAACCGCCTTATGGTATGGTGTATGTTTTACTTGCAAAATTGCAGGTTTCAATACCTTTTGCTGATGAGCGTTCCGGCAGACACCTGTTGAAATTAAGTCTATGTATGGCTATAGTGGAGCTAACGGGAGTGCTGGGGCTCGTGTTTTGATTTTGTAAGGTTAAGCAAGGGCAGGGGTGGGGGTGGGAGAGGTAGGTATGTTGCTGATTATAACACAGACATTTGTAACATGCACATGTGTAGCTAGTAAAGGTGATGTAGTGCCACTGGGTCCATTTATAAAGCGCTCTATGGCATGGTATATGTTTTATCCGGAAATTTTTATGTTTTAATACCTTTTGTTGCTGAGCGTTCCGGCAGACACTTGTTGAAATTAAGTCTCTGTATTGATATAGTGGCTCCACCAGGTTTGCTGGGGCTCTTTCTTTGATTTCGTAAGGTTAAGCAACGATGGGGATGAGGGTGGTGAAGTGGCACTGGGCCCATTTATGAACCGCTTTATGGAATGGTATATGTTTTACTCGAAAATTTGCATGTTTTAATACCTTTTGGTGATGAGTGTTCCAACAGACAGCTACACTAATCACATAACATTTCTGTGGATAACAAATCTTCGTGCTGATAGACACTCTTGCACTGTGGTAGAAGGCTGCATCGGTGATGGCAAATTATGAAACTTGGTGGCATTGTACATTTAAATGGAAGCTTGGACCATTTCTTTGTTACTATGGTGCAGTCAGGGCTTTAAGTGGGAAAAAAAACTGGGGGTGCTCTAAAAGGGTCGGGGCAAACCTGTTAAAGGGGTGTGGGCTATCCAAGTAGGGGTGTGGTTTACATCAAGATAACTAGCATTGTGTGCTTAAGAAAATCCACTCCAATGATCCTATGTTCGGAAAACACACTCTTTAAAGGATTTCCCTTCCTTCTACAACGTGGCTCACCTAGCATGATGTCTCCACTTCTCAGTAGTGAGCAAAATGAGCATGTGCACATCAATGTGCGTGCTCTCACTGCAGTCCAATAAAAAAAAAAAGAAAACTGACTACATTTGCGAGGGCCGAAAATAGAGCCCGATAGAGACCCGTTTCGGGGCCTCCTGAAAATGACTACCGGTGCTCAGAGCCGGCTCACTTAAAGCCCTGCATCAATCCATCCTAAGCACTGTGCCAACCAACCATCTTTCAATTCATCCATACATTCCTACATACATACATAAATACAACTGTGCCTGCACTTATCCTAAGCATCTATCAGCCAACTCGCCTATGGTAAGCACTGTGCCATCCATCCAGTCATACACCCATATATCCATCTGTCCAGAACCAATCCTAAGCATCTATCAGCCCACCCGTCTATCCTAAGTACTGGTTCATGCATCCATTCATCCTTCCATCCATTCATCCATCCATCCATCTAGCTATCCATTCATCCATCTGGCCATCCATCCACTCGCACTTTATTCAACTATCCGTCCTTATTTCCGTTCACCCTCCGCCCGATCCTAAATACCGCGTATTATACTCATCCACCCAGCCTATTAAGGGGCCGAAAAGGCGGGTGATAATCATTGAAAGGCAGATGTTTCTGATAAAGAACAAGAATGCTTTGAGTTGCTCTTTGTGGACCCAAGTTCACCACCCTTCTCTGGTGGTGTTTTAAACAAAGGTTGGTCCAGCGAAAGAAATGTAAAGCAGCTTATCAGTGTAAGACGTTAATTTAGAAACATAGCGGGGCATATTATCAAGAACGGCTTTAAAATTATTGCCGCTTTAGCGGCAGGAAACTGGCGCTAAAGCAGTGATAATGGGCTTGATAATATGGCCTTGTGAATTCCCATCGCAGCCCAGGTTCTGGTGTGAAGCTGGGCTTCTATGGGAATTTACAAGGGCATATTATCAAGCTCATTATCGCCGCTTTAGCGGCAGTTTCCTGCCACTAAAGCGGCGATAATTTTAACGCCGTTCTTGATAATATGCCCCTAAGTGAGCCAGGCAAAGCGTGTGTTATCGTAGCACTACAACAAGACACTGTGAAAGGTGAGAGCAGGGTTGGGCTGGAGTTGGCTGTGTGTGGTTGTCTCCAAAGGCGCAACCAGAGCGAAATTTCGGTGGAAAAGAACAGAGCATCATTTACAAGCAAATGGTCTTTTGAAGACCTGTGAAATACCCGGGTGCGGCTCTGTGTGTGCGATTGGGAAGCTGTCTCAGGAGGGTGTTGCGCACCTAGTGGTCTCTCTGCTAATCACGCCACGATGATGTTGCTCCTGCGCTGCAAAAAGAGAAGGGAAATCGTGAGAGAAAATGGCTCCCGTTAAAGGATTTCTTTTCTCCTACAACGCGACTCACCTGGCATGATGTCTCCACTTCTCAGTAGTGAGCAATGTGCATGCTCTCACTGTCTCACTACTGTCCAACGGACTACCTTAGCGATGCCCAAAAATAGAGCCCCAAAGAGATCCATTTCGAGGCCCCCAAAAATAAACTGCCTGTGCTCAGACCCCCACAGACCCCCCCCCCCACTTAAAGCTTTGGGTGCAGTGTTATGTTTGCGAAGTTGTAGATAAAATTGTTAGGCTAATAATGGTAATTTTGCTGTGTGCCGTTTGGTTGATAATATCATCCTAAGTACATAGATTACAATTTTTAAAAATACTATCTATAAAGTTGTCTGCGGTGGGTTGCAGAGGGAGTGCTGTGGGGTGGTGGAGTGTGGTGGAGAGGTGAAAAGTACGAGGTAGTGCAGTTACATGTAAATTGTAAATGTGTATGTAAATAATTAAATAAATACTTGCTGTATGTTCTATGGCACTACCCGTCATCCTACTGCTCCCCTGCCCTGCTCCATCACATTGCAGTACTGCCTCTGGAAGCCGTTAGTAGAACTTATGTAATTGTATGTTATTATTTTAATATATTGAACTGATGTAAAAAATAATTGAATCTATTTATTTTTTCAGAAAATATTTTCGTTTGGATTAAAATGTGAAAATGCCTAGAAGAACAGAAAAAAAGACAAGAGAAAAAAAATATATATTTGAAGAAAATGAAAGATTTTCAATTAGAAAAAAATGAGAGTACTACACAAACAGTTTCTTCTGGTAATGAAAATAACATCACACAAAGGAAAAAGAAGAATTTTTCAAGTAAGGAGAAGGAGACTTCAATTTCAAATACCAGGAAAAGAAAACATGATAAAGAAACAGTATCTGTTACCCGGAGACAAAAACAATTTCAAGAAATTCGTCAGAGACTTTTTCGAACTAGAGTGATTCAGAATTTAATTAAAACATGCTGCAACTATAAAAAGAAAGTGCTGCAATTAAAACAGAAGCAGCGTATTGAAAGTATAGTGGATACTGCTTTCACTTAAAAAAAAAAAGTTATTCATTGTGATTTTGAAGAGGATCAAAGTGTTGGATAAAGTAATCAAAGTGTTGAAAGAGAAAAGTAGAAGAAAAAGACTTGTGAACAGAACCAACTTTTGCAAAATCTTTAGTGGACATTGGAAACATACTTCTACTAGTGAACCTTGTTTTAATGAGGACAGTTACTTCCAGGAAAATAGTTTACCATTTGCAGTTGATACTGGAGGTCGTTGCTACAAAGTTCATGATGGTTGTCACCTTCCAAAAGAGGAATTGGTTGGTAAAAGTGCAGAAGAGTTAATAGCTGAAGAAGTGCAAGGGAAACATACACAAGTTCCTTTGTATAAGTGGGGTTGTAGCAGTATTTGTAGCATTGGACAGGAATCTATTGATATAATGTGAAATTTGCTACGAGAATATACACAGAAAAGTATTAAACAGAAGATTAAGTTGTTGCAAGGACTAGATCCATGTAATGTAAGAAAATATACTGAGAAGCATGGGCATTCTCTGGCTTGTCTTTCAAGAAAAGTGTGTAAAAGTGTTTTTCATCACTTGAGGATGTTAGCAGTACACCATTCAGAAATGCGGAAGTTTGTAAGGAAACTGTACTATGTAAAAAGCCCAGCATTATGTTTAAGTGAACTGAATACAGGTCTTTTACATGGTTCTTTATTAGATGTTCAAAAAAAGTGTGATGATATTGAAATGCTATATTTTGGTTCAGAAGAGCAATCCTTAGATAGTAGAAATTTGACAATTACAGATGTTGAAGGAGATGGGAAAGTGATTAGCACTGATCAGTTTGAAGAAGAAATTGGAAAGTTTAATGTAGTGTGCTCTGAAATACCAAACTATGTTTGTGTTTGTTGTCGATGTACTCATTATAAAAGTCAATCTAGGAATGTTGATTTGTATTTGAAAAGTGAAAAGGAGAACAATAGTAAGTGGGAAGAATTTTCAACTTACTTGTTGGCGGAAGGTCGATTTGAATTAGGTAGTGATCAATGTATATGTGAATATTGTTACAACAAATTAGAAGAGAACAAAATGCCTGCTAGAGCAGTACATAATAACTTAGAATTAGTAACTATTCCGGAGGAACTGGCAGAATTGAATACATATGAGTCGGTTCTAATTCAATTTGTTCATCCTTTACAAACTATAATTCGGATGGAGCCTAAAACAGGTAAACTGCCATCAACAGACTTGCAAAGAGGGCTGAAAGGAAGAGTGGTGTACTTACCTTTGGATTTTGAAAACAATATTGAAACTATTGCTGGAGAGAAAGAGGAAAATGAGGCAGTAGTCATTCTAGTAAATGGTGTACCAACAAAGAGTCGGAAAATATGGCAAGAATTTGTGGATGTTAATAAAGTTGAAAAGGCTACCTTACACCGTATAGAGAACAATATTTATTACAAAACTGTAAATGTGGATGAACAGGTGATAAGTTTAGAAGATGAATGGGAAATTTCAAGTGGTCAAATAGCGAAAGTAGACAAGTCAAGGACTGAAGAGATTTATGAACATTACACAATATGTCCTTTGCATTCAAAAGAAGTAATAGGAAGCAGCATTGAGTTATTTCAAATGAAAAAAGCACAGGGGACTCCAATGAGTGCATGGGAGAAGAGCTTGGAAGCTCGTTGTTTTCCACAGCTGTATCCTACTGGAGAAGGTGGACGATATGATGACCGACCTATACGGATTCCAGCTTCAGAATATCGGTCAACAAGATTATATTCTGAAGATCCTAGATTTCGACAGTGCATTCCATACATATTTCACCTTTGGTTTGAAAGTGATCTATCTTCTCTGTCGTATGCAGTGAACCACATACTTAAAACTGAAGTTCATCAATCACTTCTTTCTGCGAAAGTATTTGTGGAGAAAGTTCAAGAAACAGATGAAAATTTAGAAGCACAGTTAATCAATTTGATGGCATGTCAACGTGGAACAAATGAGTATTGGTATCGTTGTAATGGAGAACTCAAGTGTATGTTACGGAACTTAGGTACACCAACATGGTTTGTCACACTTAGCTGTGCAGAGTATACATGGGAAGATTTGCTTGAGTTTCTAAGAGAAGTGAATTCCAATATAAAAAATGTTGAAAAAAAAGACTCCTGGTGAACTGTGTTCATTGGATCCTGTAAATGTGTGCAGATATTTTAATCATAGGTTTCAAGTCTTTTTTCTGCAATAAAAAGAATCCACCTCTTGGAGAAGTTACCGATTTCTTTTGGAGAAAGGAGTACCAAGCAAGAGGTGCACCTCATATACATATGCTACTATGGGACAAGGATGCACCTAAATTTGGAACTGATTCTGATGAAACAGTATTGTCTTTCATCGAACAATATGTGACATGTGAGATTCCGAGAGAAGAAGGAGATAGAAGCTTGAGACAGCAAGTTTTACGTTTCCAAAGTCACTGTTGTAGAAAGTACTGCTGAAGAAAATACAAGTCTAACGGAAAATTTTACACCAAATGTCGGTTTGGTTTTCCACGTCCAGTCATTGTAAAGGAGGAGTAAATTCTTTTTTTTCTTCTGTAAGGCACATAATAACTCAGAAATCTCCAAAGAATACCTACAACTTAAAAAGAACAGAAGTGTCAAAGTATATCAATGACTACAATCCAGTCATTTTAAAAATGTGGAATGCGAACATGGACATCCAGTATGTTGCAGATAACTTAGTTGCTGTTGCACATTATGTTACATCGTACATAACAAAATCAGAAAAAACAGAGATGAAACAAATGTGGGAAGAAATTGCACAAGAGAAGAACCTTAGCAAGAAATTGTACAGCTTTACTTTGAAAATGCTTTCCCACTGAGAAATTGGATCCTATGAATGTTCAGACTGCTTGTGCTCTTCAAGTTTATATTCAAAGTCACGCGGAATCGTTTGGGTAAGTTTAGGTCTTGCTTGCTCACGGAATAGAGTGTTGAAATCATTAAAAGAAATACTTAGCAGCAAATGAACCAGACAGTACAGACATTCTTAAAACTATATGTTGGACACATACTATCCGAAAATGAGTCGACATCTGGAACAACTATGTCTGTGTGAAGTGCTTCAACATTACAGCTTCAAAAGAAATGTTAAACAAATTTAAAAGAAGGAAAATATGCAGTAGTTGGATACCATGGTTGTTTAGTAAAACATGCAAAGGGTAATCTTGTAAGAAACTCAGTTGTGAAACTCCAGATAAGCGAGAATTTTACTATTTAGCACTTCTCCAACTCTTTAAACCATGGCGTAGTGAAAGTGAATTACTTGGAGACTTTGACTGCTACGAAGATTCTTTTAATGCATGTAAAGATAGCGTGTGCATGTACAATTTTCCCTACATATTTAAAAATGTTGAATGATGAAGTTGAACAGGAAAAGACTATTACAGCTGAAATAGCTAATGAAAGTTCTCAAGATAGTCAAAGTAATGGTCAATGTAGTCAAGATCCTCTTGTACAACCAATACTGGAAAATGAAGCAGCAATTGCTATGCATGAAGTCAAAATTGCAATGCAACTAGCACACGAGGAGAATATTACATTGGAAAAGTTAGAAGAACAACTAAATGTTGAACAGAAAGAAATATATGTACAAGTGAGAGAACAGATAGAACATGGTTTGTTGAATGAAAAAAAATAATGTGTGTGTTCATCTTTTAAACCTCTTCTGATGTACATCTGTGGTCAAGCTGGAACAGGTAAAAGTTTTTTAATTAAAGTTTGACCAGATTTCTTCAAAAAACTACTGGTTCACATTTATGCTCTGTGGTAAGAGCTCCAACTGGATTAGCTGCACACAATGTTAAAGGAGTTACTTTGCATAGATTACTGATGTTACCAGTGGAGCATGATAATACATTAGAATATCAGAAGTTGTCTTGAGAAGCTTCTTATGAAGTGTCAAGAGTGCTGAAGAAAATGAAACTTTTAATTATTGATCAGGTGAGCATGGTCTCAAACTTAATGCTTGCTTTTGTACACTTAAGATTGCAACAGGTATTAAAAACAGATTACGACGTTCTCTTTGGAGGAAAACATTTAATTGTATTTGGAGATCTGCTACAACTAACCCCTGTAAAAGGAGAACCAGTGTTTAAAACTCTTCTACATGAAGACACAAAGAAATCCCTGGGAACTATTGGAAATGTGAATCTGTGGTTACATTTTGAATATGAAGAACTCACAATATGCG
Source organism: Triturus cristatus (assembly GCF_964204655.1). Lineage (NCBI taxonomy): Eukaryota > Metazoa > Chordata > Amphibia > Caudata > Salamandridae > Triturus > Triturus cristatus. The sequence goes on from NC_140590.1 coordinate 666,596,672, forward strand.
ACAAGCAAGAGATGAAGATTATGCAAATATTCTAAAAGATGTAAGAATTGTTGTTCTAAGCAAACATGGTAAAGAAGCTTTTCAAAGTCGTCTACTAAAGAACTTGTTTACAAATGAAAACACACCAGCAGAATTAATGTACAAGAAAATGAAAGAAAAAAAGTCTGTGGTTTGCTTAATGGCTACAGTGGAAGAGTGTTATACATTTAATAGAGAGCTTATGAAATTAGAAAATCAAGAAATAGTTCACTTTGAAGCTATTGATAAAATCGACCATCAAGGAATAACAATTATTCTTTCAGAAAAACTACAGACTAAATTGGATTCTCTGGAAAAGTCTGTATCAAAAACTGCTGGCTTAGAAAAAAATGTAGATGTATGTTTAAACTGTCGGGTAATTTTGAGGTGTAATCTGAATGTAGAAGAAGGTTTAGTGAATGGAGCAATGGGGAAAGTTGTTGATTTTGTGAAATATCAAAATAGAAATGGAATTGAATTCTTGAAAGTTAAATTTGATCAGATTACAGAGGTAAAACAGATTATGCGTTGTGCTGTATGTTTTTTGCTTGTTAAAGACTTGTATGTTCGTAGAAAACAGTTTCCCTTCTATTAACATATGCAATAACTATTGATAAATCTCAAGGTTTAAGTGAAGATAATGCTTTGGTACATGTAGGAAGAACTGTTTTTAAAGAGGGAATGGTATATGTTGCATTATCTTGAGTTAGAACGTTGTCTGGTTTGTATTTAATTGATTTTGATGAGAACAAGGTTAGTGCTGATTGTGTAAGAGAATATAATCGTTTGAGAAGACTTTATGCTCCAAGTTTAGGTGAATATCTTATTTATGAGAAACGTGTTGTGTGTTTAAAATGCAAACATGTTGAAGAATCAACTATGGTTGGAAAGCAGAAACAAAATCTAGAGAAAAAAAATGTAAAGAAACAGAAAATACAAACAAGTGATGATGTTGTCGGATATCAATTAGAAAATGCTTCTGGTGTCAACTTCTATGGTAATGTTATTCTAAACGTTATATTTTATCTTGAAGATGTTTATGGTGAAATTATGGAAAGTCAGGAAAAAAGATTATGTTCAGCACTTCATACTTTATTTAAAGAATTGAGAACTGATAGAAGTAAGATCCATTCTGCTTCTGGTATTCACCAACTGTTGGATACATGTACTGGATCTTTAACGTTGAGTGCTAATATACAACAAGATACCCAAGAATTTCTGATGGTTATGCTTGGAGTACTAGAAGATGAAGGAATTCAGATTGAGAGTTTATTTGGACCCAGTTACAAATGGGAACATAAATGTGAACAGTGTTCATTAACTTCAAGCACTATAGTTGACAGAGAACGATTTCTATATTTGACAATACCTAACTGCAAATCTGTACCATTTTCCAAATTAGTAAAAGAAGCTGATCACGAGATGATCTGTTCCTGTTGTAAATCAACAATGTTATCTACATTATGCCTACAAAGATATGGAAAATATTTGATTATAATGCTGCAAAGCTGTAGGCCAAATGGAAGAAAAGTGGAAACCAAAATAAAAAATGTTGTTGCTAGTCAAGCATCTATTTCTGGAAGAACTTTTGCAACAGTTGCTATTGTTTTCCATGCTGGAAGTACTACCACAAGTGGACATTATACAGTTTTTTTAAAGTGTAATAATGGTTGGAGTCACTGCAACGATACACACTTGGAAATGAAACCGAGATTGCCTTATGAATTACCCAACTCATACTTGATATTTCTGAAACAAAGATTTTAGATACATCATTCGGCCTAGTGGGAAGGTGTAAAGATACTTTAAGGAATTCATACTGGATGATTTCAAAGCAAAATGTTTGATACATTATTTGGCGTATTGCAAAATGTGAACAGAAACTACAAAGTAAAGGTAAGATTTGAAAATTGGAAACAGTATTGGATGTGTTATTTGTGTTGATTTTGTATTATATTTGCGAGAATTAGGGATTTGTTTTTTTTTAACAATCTAGTTGATTGGCTTTTTCCCCCTACTGTTTATGATGAATCTACACTGACATCACTGTGAATAGTGAAGTTAAGTAGAAGCTGATGACAGCAAAAAAATCGAGAAAAATTGTTTTCTGAATGTTATCAATCAATCAATAATTTGTAAAGCGCACTACATACCCGTGAGGGTCTCAAGGCGCTGGGGGGGCACTACTGATCGAACAGCCAGGTCTTGAGTATCCTCCTGAAGGTCAGCAGGTATTGGGTCTGTCGGACGCTCAGTGGGAGGGTGTTCCATGTCTTGGCGGCGAGGTGGGAGAAGGATCTCCCGCCGGTGGTTGTTCTTCGGATGCACGGGACGGTGGCAAGTGAGAGGTCGGCGGAGTGTAGCAGGCGGTTGGGGATGTAGAAGGAGAGCCGTCTGTTGAGGTAGGCTGGGCCGGTCTTGTGGAGTGCTTTGTGTGCATGGATGAGGAGCTTGAAGGATATCCTCTTGTTGACAGGGAGCCAGTGCAGGTTTCTCAAGTGGGGGTTGATGTGGCCGTGTCGTGGTACGTCGAGGATCAGTCGTGCCGAGGTGTTTTGGATGTGTTGTAGTCGTTTCATGAGCTTGGTCGGGGCTCCCGCGTAGAGGGCCTTTCCGTAGTCGAGTCTGCTGCTGACGAGGGCCTGGGAGACTGTCTATCTTGTATCTGTCGGGATCCATCTGTAGATCTTGCGGAGCATGCGGAGGGTGTTGAAGCAGGAGGAGGAGACGGGGTTGACTTGCTTGGTCATTGAGAGCATTGAGTCGAGGATGATTCCCAGGTTGCGTGCGTGTTCGGTGGGTTTCGGGGCTGCCCCCAGTGCCGTCGGCCACCAGGAGTCATCCCAGGCTGAATGGTTGGAGCCGAGGATGAGGACCGAGTTCAGCTTCAGACGGCTGATCTTCATCCAGTCGGCGATGACCTTCATTCCTTCGTGAAGGGTGGCTTTGGCGGTGATGGGGTCCTTAGTGAGGGAGAGGATCAGTTGAGTGTCGTCGGCGTAGGAGATTATGTTGAGGTCGTGCTGTCGGGCGACGTGTGCAAGCGGGTCCATGTAAATGTTGAACAGTGTCGGGCTGAGGGAGGATCCCTGGGGTACGCCTCAGATGATCTCAGAGGCTTTGGAACGGAATGGGGGAGGCGGACACTCTGGGTTCTGCCGGAGAGGAAGGAGGTGGTCCATTCCAGAGCCTTGTCTTGGATCCCTGTGGCGTCGAGGCATGCACGTAGTGTGCGGTGGCAGACGGTGTTGAAGGCGGTGGAGAGGTCTGGGAGAATGAGTGCTTCGGTCTCAAAAAAAGGATCCAACAGGGAGATTGATCACGAGGATTAAATCAATCGTGGAGTCAGCTGAAACACAGGGTTGGATATCTAAAAATGAGGCCGTCTTCTTGGTGAATTTACAACCACACACCCCAGCGTTCTACACACTTCCCAAGATTCATAAGGGGCAAAACCCACCTCCAGGACGCCCTATAGTGTCAGGGATTGGTTCATTATTGGAACCCCTTAGCAAATTTTGCGATCGCTTTCTTCGTCCCTTAGTGAAACGCATACCATCATACCTACAGGACACAAGGGATGTTTTGAACCTTGTATCGGAGTTCACTACCAACAACCAAGTGAATCTCCTAATGACATTGGACGTGGAGGCACTCTATACTAATATTCCTCAAACAGAAACCCTAAGAGTGATAGAAGAACTTCTCCTCAAAGAAGATTGGACATCTAATACCCCAGTGTCCTTCATCATGGAGTGCGCCACAATAGCCATGTGTGAGAATTATTTCCAATTCAAAGATCAGTTTTTCCACCAAACCCAAGGAACTTCTATGGGTAGTACCTTTGCTCCGAGTCTGGCCTGCCTCTATGTAGCTGATTTTGAACACCTCCACCTGACAGACAACATCTTTGGCGACAACATTGTATTGTGGAAACGCTACATTGACGACATCCTGATCCTATGGAAAGGTGACAGCGAGACTTGTGACAGATTCTTCTCATGGGTTAACTCTCTGGATCCATATTTAAGGTTTACCCGGTCTACATCATCTACAGAGATTCACTTTCTAGACCTTACTATAACCTTACAGTATGGCGTTCTGTCAACCAAGATATTCAAAAAACCAACAGATCGTAACAGTTTATTATTGTATGGAAGTTACCACCCAAAAGCCCTAAGGGACAATCTGCCCTTCGGACAGTTCCTACGTCTCCGTAGGAACTGCGAAAAGACCAGCGATTACAAAAAAGAAGCGGCCATCCTCAGTCACAACTTAAGAGCACGGGACTATCCTACATCCATCATAAAAAGATCAAACAAAAGAGCACTCAATAACAACCGAGAATCTCTGCTGGAACCAAAAATAAACAAAACTGATGAATCCCTGACATGTGTGACAACCTTCACACCGGAATCAAACACGATCCAGAAGATCATTAAAAAGAACTGGAAGATCCTGACTACAGGAAAACTGTCCTTACCCCTACCCGGATTTGCGAACAAACGCACAAGTAATTTACGCGACATCCTGGTACACACCCGTCCAAAGGCGGTAAAAACCACGAAACAAAGGACCTTGTGGGATATGGATCCAGTACGAGGACATTATCCATGCGGTCAGTGCGGAGTATGTGATCTCACGAAGGCGGCCAAAGAGCTCATTCTTGAAACAGGCAAAGTCTGGACTCAGAAGAACCACACGAACTGTAATTCCAGTAACTGCGTTTATTTGATCACATGCCCTTGTGAATTAAGATACATTGGCATGACAACACGTCCAGTCAAAACAAGGATTATGGAACACCGCAGCAACATACGGTGTGGAAAATCGACGACGAAAATGAGCACACACTATCTCACTCATCCACATGGACCTAATGAATTGCATCGGACTGTGATTGAAAGCAACCCCTCATGGTCCAACACAAAACTCTTTGAAACTGAGCAGAGATGCATTTTTCGCTTATCCACCCAAGAAAGGGGTCTTAATGATGATATCCCGTGGACTGAACTAACTTAAAATTATCCAACACTTCACGACAAAACATACACACTACACGTGGATCTTGTCTGTACTATTCCTCTGTAATCTGAGACATATACCATGCACTGTTTTGGTACCCTCTGTGGCACACCCAAGGGAGCCTCACACATTTTATTAATACTTCATGTTGTACTTTCTCATATAGGAGAGCCCCAGCTCATTTTTTTTTTTTTTTTTTTTGCGGGTTTCTACTCTTTAATATGCAATTCCCACGAACACTGCATTATCCATACATGCATATCTCCCCTTTTGAAGTGAACTTATAATATGCACTTCCAACCACATCTTGCCATTTGTATATAGGAGAGCCCCCGCTTATTTTCTGCGGGTCTCTACTCTTAAATTTACAATTCCAACGAACATTGCATTTACCATACATGCATAAATTCCCCTTTTGAAGTGGGCTCATAATATGCACTTCCTCATGCTGAACCAACCACATCTTGCCAATTGTTGGTCGTTTTATTTTGAAATATAGTTTCTTACCAATATATTTATGTCCCACCTCAACTTTACTATGTCAGTTGTGGGCTCACTCTATCGGCCTTCACGTTGCCGATTTCTCGCAGTGGTTTCCTCGTCCTAAGTCAGGCACAACACTCGGGACAAGATGGCGCCCTCACGGGCATTCTCACGAGACTTCGCTACGCTGCCCACGCTCATATACAGGAACTCTCTCTAGTACCGGTAATATCCAGGTGAGGAGAAGACGCGTACTTTTTGGCCTGCCCGCTGCTACATTCGGGTAAGTCCCCACGGCATGTTCTCTGCACGGGCCTTCGGCTTGGCTCGGTTTTGATACAGAGGTTTAATCGAGGGACTTTGACACCGCTATCTCCCCGGTTCACTGGATAGAACTTGCTCCTATGCGATCGTTCGCCTTACGCAGTAAAGGACGGGGCTAGTCTGTCACTCGGCATGGCTCCCATGGGGTGCACTTGTTTAACTTTAAATACCAGATAATACAGTTCACCCTTTAGAATTGCACCCTTGTATTTACTTGTATTTACCCACATTAAGTACCAATGTCTCATCAGTATTCACTCGGGACCCGGACACTTCAGGGACCACTACTTACATTTCGTATATATGTATTTCGTGCACTCCCTACGTCCGACTTCACTTTGGGACTTGCTTTTCACGAACTATGTCTAGAGGATAGAGATGTCCGTTCTCTCTGACATTGTGGCAATTTGACCGGTCTGAGTAACACCCTCCACGCTCATATTGTTTTTAGATCGGGTAGTTTCACGCCCCTGGTCCTTGATGTATAGCATGCGTGTTACCTGGCGAAGTCCTTGTTCTCTTCTGTTTTATTATAGCGGGACCGTTCCAGTGGTCCGGTTGCTTCTCCATCATCTATGAAGCTCTGACCCTTCCCTTCTGAGGTAAGAACTAGTATATTCTACTCTCCTGTGGCGTCCTAGGCCACTCGAGTCTATTGTTGCTTGAAAATCTCGCTAATTATGGTTTTACTTGTATTAGCTTATGTTCTGTTTCTTTTATTGTTAGTCTCTCTAACTAGTTTGTTATTGAGAGCAGGAACTCTTGGTCCTTTTGGAGGGGTACCTTTGACCCCTTCGTAAGATGTTTGGACAATATTTCCATGATCGAGCTGTTAATGGGTGGTTTTTTGTTTGTCCTCTCCATTTTGTCTCCATCTTTTTAGGCGGAGACTTCATATCTGGACCCTAACTAGGGTTCAGCATTGCTTGTGGTTGACCCAGGATACCCTTTGATAAGAATTGAGGTATATATACTTCTTGGTGGTCCCACGGTCCTGAAGAAGTGTCGCTCGATTTTGAGCACTCATGACACGAAACATGTTGACCTCTGTCAACTATAGACCACCCTGATACCTAGAATCACATGAGTAGCCTCCCTGGTTTTATTTAGTCCCAGCCCTACATAACCTAATTAAAATCATTTAGGGGCCAGGGTCTATTTTAGCTCTTTCGAGTCCCCACATAATTTAGGAGTCACTGCCCTCCACAATTTCACACATAGTCTTCACATAACGGCGTTCTCAGATCAGAAGATCTCCGCTAAAGATGCCACCAGGCCCGTTGGACATTGCAGCGCCGGTCCGACGAGGAGCGCCCAATGATGAAGCATGACACCCTAACAGGTGTGTGAGGGCAACAAGATCTGAAATTTAAATTTCCCTCCCAGATCAGATTTAACAGCTGGCTAATAGCGATCCCTACTAACTTGGCCATTAAGAGGAACTCTTCTTTCCTGTTTTTTCCTACGTATACCCCAGGGAGCATTAGAACAGGACCTCTCTAAATAACCAGCTCTCCTGTCCCCCCCTCCTGATTATACGTTATAATTGTTAGACATGTCAGCTAGGGTGGACTTCCCCCAAACCTTTTGATTTACTGCTCCATGTTCTGCTGATGTTGGCCACTGTTAACCAGTGCTTAAGTGTGTGTGGTTTCTCCTCTAAACATGGTATAACTGACTCATGTTATGTGGACAGGTTGTGGTCTCAATTTTGACAGTGATAGGTAGATTTGAATAGAAGTCTAGGTAGGTTGTTGTACTGTGAGGCCGTCTACAGTGTTTGAAGATTACATGGAGAGGAGATGGAGATAGTAAAAGTGATACGTTCCTTTTAAATGTACACATAGTTTGAATCATTTGAATATAGGTTGAGATATAATAGGAACATGGTTTCTGGTTTGCATTTGGGTATAGTTAATAGTTTTAGTAGTTTGTGACTAGTGAATGATAAAAAGGTAAATATACTAAAATATATGGTAGTAAACATATTAATCATTGTCTGTTCTTATGAAATAGAAGTGGTTAGGGAGTGTTTCTTTAGAAGAGATGTTTTATAAATGTGTGAGAGATAAAAAAATTTTTTTAAATGTTCAGTATATTTTCTGTATGACTTTCTTGACATTAGTAAACTACATGTGATTATAAGTGATACTAATTGTCAGGCTGTGTCCCTGTGCTGAATATACGTAAGTGTTTAAGTGGTCCGCTGTGAGAAGTTGGCCTGACATATGCTGGTCACTAGTTATAGTGGCCACCTTGCACCAGTCCAATTTGACTCTTATGGTAGATCGGTTTAAGACAAAGCTATCCTAGTTGTAGCTGTGGAGAGCAGCCTTCAGGCTAAGTCTCTGAGGAATGTAAAGCAGCTTGTTTTACCTTATAATCTTTTGAATTACCAAATGAAAGGACACCACACAGATATATATATCAAATATATATGTATTTTTTTCTAGACACACTCTACTAATCTCTTTATGAGAATAGAAGTCAGGAACACATTCAAATATCAACGTTTCACAATAAGTTAAGCACAAATATGGCTGGGGCCCTAGGGGCGTACCAGACCATATACTAAAAAAGAGGTTTAGGAAAGTCGACTTGCAGAGGGACAAGGCCTAGGGCCTGTAGAATCACTGGGGCTTCACTAATCCACCCAAGGCAGGTAAGTAAAAGACCCACGGGAGACGCGTGCAGTGTGAGAACACAGCCGCAGATTCCCTATTGATTTCAATGGAGCAAGTCGCGGTTGGATTTTTAAAGTTTTAGGGTACTTCGAGGAAGTCTACAAGCAAGCCACTTACAAGGTAAGTAATTCGAGGGCCAACACACACTAGGGCACTGGAGTTCACGAGTTACCTCACCCAGGGAAGCAAGGTGCATAGGTAACATTTGGTGTTGGGTCACGTCGCTGTTTTCTATGGAAGCCAAAGAAGATTTGCTGCTTGCGAAGACTGAAGAAGTGTCCGGTGGAATCCAAGGCTGGATTCAGGATGAAGGTGACCTGAAAGCAGAAGGGACAGTGTTCACAGTCACTTGCCAGTGACCCGGGGCCAGGAAGATGGATGCCCACGGAAGTCGGGTGATTTCAGGTGATCAAGGGTGTTTTGACTCTTCACTCACGAGGACCAGGAGGCATCGATGATGACCAGCAGCTGGAATTGGAGTGTCCCACACTGTCTGCAGCTTACTGAGGTGTTGGCAACCGGATTGGAGCCAACAAGTCTTGGCAACAGCAAGTCTTGTGGAAAGTGAAGTAAGTCAATGGTGCAGACCAGCAAGGTCTGAGGAACTTACCCAGCACGGGTAAGTGAGGGCAGGCCTGGAGCAACTAGGGGAGCCCTTTGATTTGATCAGAAAGTCTTCAGGGGACCCACAAGCCAATGGGCAAGGGATCGCAAAGACGCCTCATGAAGAAATGCTTCACAGGAGCCCACGGTCACTCGGGATGGGGTAGGCCTCTGATTTTCATTGCACAACCGGCTGGAGGCTTGGGCCACAAATGGAAGTGGTGTAGTGGTACTGGGACTATTTATAAACCGCCTTATGGTATGGTGTATGTTTTACTTGCAAAATTGCAGGTTTCAATACCTTTTGCTGATGAGCGTTCCGGCAGACACCTGTTGAAATTAAGTCTATGTATGGCTATAGTGGAGCTAACGGGAGTGCTGGGGCTCGTGTTTTGATTTTGTAAGGTTAAGCAAGGGCAGGGGTGGGGGTGGGAGAGGTAGGTATGTTGCTGATTATAACACAGACATTTGTAACATGCACATGTGTAGCTAGTAAAGGTGATGTAGTGCCACTGGGTCCATTTATAAAGCGCTCTATGGCATGGTATATGTTTTATCCGGAAATTTTTATGTTTTAATACCTTTTGTTGCTGAGCGTTCCGGCAGACACTTGTTGAAATTAAGTCTCTGTATTGATATAGTGGCTCCACCAGGTTTGCTGGGGCTCTTTCTTTGATTTCGTAAGGTTAAGCAACGATGGGGATGAGGGTGGTGTAGTGGCACTGGGCCCATTTATGAACCGCTTTATGGAATGGTATATGTTTTACTCGAAAATTTGCATGTTTTAATACCTTTTGGTGATGAGTGTTCCAACAGACAGCTACGCTAATCACATAACATTTCTGTGGATAACAAATCTTCGTGCTGATAGACACTCTTGCACTGTGGTAGAAGGCTGCATCGGTGATGGCAAATTATGAAACTTGGTGGCATTGTACATTTAAATGGAAGCTTGGACCATTTCTTTGTTACTATGGTGCAGTCAGGGCTTTAAGTGGGAAAAAAAACTGGGGGTGCTCTAAAAGGGTCGGGGCAAACCTGTTAAATGGGTGTGGGCTATCCAAGTAGGGGTGTGGTTTACATCAAGATAACTAGCATTGTGTGCTTAAGAAAATCCCCTCCAATGATCCTATGTTCGGAAAACACGCTCTTTAAAGGATTTCCCTTCCTTCTACAACGTGGCTCACCTAGCATGATGTCTCCACTTCTCAGTAGTGAGCAAAATGAGCATGTGCACATCAATGTGCGTGCTCTCACTGCAGTCCAATAAAAAAAAAAAGAAAACTGACTACATTTGCGAGGGCCGAAAATAGAGCCCGATAGAGACCCGTTTCGGGGCCTCCTGAAAATGACTACCGGTGCTCAGAGCCGGCTCACTTAAAGCCCTGCATCAATCCATCCTAAGCACTGTGCCAACCAACCATCTTTCAATTCATCCATACATTCCTACATACATACATAAATACAACTGTCCCTGCACTTATCCTAAGCATCTATCAGCCAACTCGCCTATGGTAAGCACTGTGCCATCCATCCAGTCATACACCCATATATCCATCTGTCCAGAACCAATCCTAAGCATCTATCAGCCCACCCGTCTATCCTAAGTACTGGTTCATGCATCCATTCATCCTTCCATCCATTCATCCATCCATCCATCTAGCTATCCATTCATCCATCTGGCCATCCATCCACTCGCACTTTATTCAACTATCCGTCCTTATTTCCGTTCACCCTCCGCCCGATCCTAAATACCGCGTATTATACTCATCCACCCAGCCTATTAAGGGGCCGAAAAGGCGGGTGATAATCATTGAAAGGCAGATGTTTCTGATAAAGAACAAGAATGCTTTGAGTTGCTCTTTGTGGACCCAAGTTCACCACCCTTCTCTGGTGGTGTTTTAAACAAAGGTTGGTCCAGCGAAAGAAATGTAAAGCAGCTTATCAGTGTAAGACGTTAATTTAGAAACATAGCGGGGCATATTATCAAGAACGGCTTTAAAATTATTGCCGCTTTAGCGGCAGGAAACTGGCGCTAAAGCAGTGATAATGGGCTTGATAATATGGCCTTGTGAATTCCCATCGCAGCCCAGGTTCTGGTGTGAAGCTGGGCTTCTATGGGAATTTACAAGGGCATATTATCAAGCTCATTATCGCCGCTTTAGCGGCAGTTTCCTGCCACTAAAGCGGCGATAATTTTAACGCCGTTCTTGATAATATGCCCCTAAGTGAGCCAGGCAAAGCGTGTGTTATCGTAGCACTACAACAAGACACTGTGAAAGGTGAGAGCAGGGTTGGGCTGGAGTTGGCTGTGTGTGGTTGTCTCCAAAGGCGCAACCAGAGCGAAATTTCGGTGGAAAAGAACAGAGCATCATTTACAAGCAAATGGTCTTTTGAAGACCTGTGAAATACTCGGGTGCGGCTCTGTGTGTGCGATTGGGAAGCTGTCTCAGGAGGGTGTTGCGCACCTAGTGGTCTCTCTGCTAATCACGCCACGATGATGTTGCTCCTGCGCTGCAAAAAGAGAAGGGAAATCGTGAGAGAAAATGGCTCCCGTTAAAGGATTTCTTTTCTCCTACAACGCGACTCACCTGGCATGATGTCTCCACTTCTCAGTAGTGAGCAATGTGCATGCTCTCACTGTCTCACTACTGTCCAACGGACTACCTTAGCGATGCCCAAAAATAGAGCCCCAAAGAGATCCATTTCGAGGCCCCCAAAAATAAACTGCCTGTGCTCAGACCCCCACAGACCCCCCCCCACTTAAAGCTTTGGGTGCAGTGTTATGTTTGCGAAGTTGTAGATAAAATTGTTAGGCTAATAATGGTAATTTTGCTGTGTGCCGTTTGGTTGATAATATCATCCTAAGTACATAGATTACAATTTTTAAAAATACTATCTATAAAGTTGTCTGCGGTGGGTTGCAGAGGGAGTGCTGTGGGGTGGTGGAGTGTGGTGGAGAGGTGAAAAGTACGAGGTAGTGCAGTTACATGTAAATTGTAAATGTGTATGTAAATAATTAAATAAATACTTGCTGTATGTTCTATGGCACTACCCGTCATCCTACTGCTCCCCTGCCCTGCTCCATCACATTGCAGTACTGCCTCTGGAAGCCGTTAGTAGAACTTATGTAATTGTATGTTATTATTTTAATATATTGAACTGATGTAAAAAATAATTGAATCTATTTATTTTTTCAGAAAATATTTTCGTTTGGATTAAAATGTGAAAATGCCTAGAAGAACAGAAAAAAAGACAAGAGAACAAAAATATATATTTGAAGAAAATGAAAGATTTTCAATTAGAAAAAAATGAGAGTACTACACAAACAGTTTCTTCTGGTAATGAAAATAACATCACACAAAGGAAAAAGAAGAATTTTTCAAGTAAGGAGAAGGAGACTTCAATTTCAAATACCAGGAAAAGAAAACATGATAAAGAAACAGTATCTGTTACCCGGAGACAAAAACAATTTCAAGAAATTCGTCAGAGACTTTTTCGAACTAGAGTGATTCAGAATTTAATGAAAACATGCTGCAACTATAAAAAGAAAGTGCTGCAATTCAAACAGAAGCAGCGTATTGAAAGTATAGTGGATACTGCTTTCACTTAAAAAAAAAAGTTATTCATTGTGATTTTGAAGAGGATCAAAGTGTTGGATAAAGTAATCAAAGTGTTGAAAGAGAAAAGTAGAAGAAAAAGACTTGTGAACAGAACCAACTTTTGCAAAATCTTTAGTGGACATTGGAAACATACTTCTACTAGTGAACCTTGTTTTAATGAGGACAGTTACTTCCAGGAAAATAGTTTACCATTTGCAGTTGATACTGGAGGTCGTTGCTACAAAGTTCATGATGGTTGTCACCTTCCAAAAGAGGAAATGGTTGGTAAAAGTGCAGAAGAGTTAATAGCTGAAGAAGTGCAAGGGAAACATACACAAGTTCCTTTGTATAAGTGGGGTTGTAGCAGTATGTGTAGCATTGGACAGGAATCTATTGATATAATGCGAAATTTGCTGCGAGAATATACACAGAAAAGTATTAAACAGAAGATTAAGTTGTTGCAAGGACTAGATCCATGTAATGTAAGAAAATATACTGAGAAGCATGGGCATTCTCTGGCTTGTCTTTCAAGAAAAGTGTGTAAAAGTGTTTTTCATCACTTGAGGATGTTAGCAGTACACCATTCAGAAATGCGGAAGTTTGTAAGGAAACTGTACTATGTAAAAAGCCCAGCATTATGTTTAAGTGAACTGAATACAGGTCTTTTACATGGTTCTTTATCAGATGTTCAAAAAAAGTGTGATGATATTGAAATGCTATATTTTGGTTCAGAAGAGCAATCCTTAGATAGTAGAAATTTGACAATTACAGATGTTGAAGGAGATGGGAAAGTGATTAGCACTGATCAGTTTGAAGAAGAAATTGGAAAGTTTAATGTAGTGTGCTCTGAAATACCAAACTATGTTTGTGTTTGTTGTCGATGTACTCATTATAAAAGTCAATCTAGGAATGTTGATTTGTATTTGAAAAGTGAAAAGGAGAACAATAGTAAGTGGGAAGAATTTGCAACTTACTTGTTGGCGGAAGGTCGATTTGAATTAGGTAGTGATCAATGTATATGTGAATATTGTTACAACAAATTAGAAGAGAACAAAATGCCTGCTAGAGCAGTACATAATAACTTAGAATTAGTAACTATTCTGGAGGAACTGGCAGAATTGAATACATATGAGTCGGTTCTAATTCAATTTGTTCATCCTTTACAAACTATAATTCGGATGGAGCCTAAAACAGGTAAACTGCCATCAACAGACTTGCAAAGAGGGCTGAAAGGAAGAGTGGTGTACTTACCTTTGGATTTTGAAAACAATATTGAAACTATTGCTGGAGAGAAAGAGGAAAATGAGGCAGTAGTCATTCTAGTAAATGGTGTACCAACAAAGAGTCGGAAAATATGGCAAGAATTTGTGGATGTTAATAAAGTTGAAAAGGCTACCTTACATCGTATAGAGAACAATATTTATTACAAAACTGTAAATGTGGATGAACAGGTGATAAGTTTAGAAGATGAATGTGAAATTTCAAGTGGTCAAATAGCGAAAGTAGACAAGTCAAGGACTGAAGAGATTTATGAACATTACACAATATGTCCTTTGCATTCAAAAGAAGTAATAGGAAGCAGCATTGAGTTATTTCAAATGAAAAAAGCACAGGGGACTCCAATGAGTGCATGGGAGAAGAGCTTGGAAGCTCGTTGTTTTCCACAGCTGTATCCTACTGGAGAAGGTGGACGATATGATGACCGACCTATACGGATTCCAGCTTCAGAATATCGGTCAACAAGATTATATTCTGAAGATCCTAGATTTCGACAGTGCATTCCATACATATTTCACCTTTGGTTTGAAAGTGCTCTATCTTCTCTGTCGTATGCAGTGAACCACATACTTAAAACTGAAGTTCATCAATCACTTCTTTCTGCGAAAGTATTTGTGGAGAAAGTTCAAGAAACAGATGAAAATTTAGAAGCACAGTTAATCAATTTGATGGCATGTCAACGTGGAACAAATGAGTATTGGTATCGTTGTAATGGAGAACTCAAGTGTATGTTACGGAACTTAGGTACACCAACATGGTTTGTCACACTTAGCTGTGCAGAGTATACATGGGAAGATTTGCTTGAGTTTCTAAGAGAAGTGAATTCCAATATAAAAAATGTTGAAAAAAAAGACTCCTGGTGAACTGTGTTCATTGGATCCTGTAAATGTGTGCAGATATTTTAATCATAGGTTTCAAGTCTTTTTTCTGCAATAAAAAGAATCCACCTCTTGGAGAAGTTACCGATTTCTTTTGGAGAAAGGAGTACCAAGCAAGAGGTGCACCTCATATACATATGCTACTATGGGACAAGGATGCACCTAAATTTGGAACTGATTCTGATGAAACAGTATTGTCTTTCATCGAACAATATGTGACATGTGAGATTCCGAGAGAAGAAGGAGATAGAAGCTTGAGACAGCAAGTTTTACGTTTCCAAAGTCACCGTTGTAGAAAGTACTGCTGAAGAAAATACAAGTCTAACGGAAAATTTTACACCAAATGTCGGTTTGGTTTTCCACGTCCAGTCATTGTAAAGGAGGAGTAAATTCTTTTTTTTCTTCTGTAAGGCACATAATAACTCAGAAATCTCCAAAGAATACCTACAACTTAAAAAGAACAGAAGTGTCAAAGTATATCAATGACTACAATCCAGTCATTTTAAAAATGTGGAATGCGAACATGGACATCCAGTATGTTGCAGATAACTTAGTTGCTGTTGCACATTATGTTACATCGTACATAACAAAATCAGAAAAAACAGAGATGAAACAAATGTGGGAAGAAATTGCACAAGAGAAGAACCTTAGCAAGAAATTGTACAGCTTTACTTTGAAAATGCTTTCCCACTGAGAAATTGGATCCTATGAATGTTCAGACTGCTTGTGCTCTTCAAGTTTATATTCAAAGTCACGCGGAATCGTTTGGGTAAGTTTAGGTCTTGCTTGCTCACGGAATAGAGTGTTGAAATCATTAGAAGAAATACTTAGCAGCAAATGAACCAGACAGTACAGACATTCTTAAAACTATATATTGGACACATACTACCCGAAAATGAGTCGACATCTGGAACAACTATGTCTGTGTGAAGTGCTTCAACATTACAGCTTCAAAAGAAATGTTAAACAAATTTAAAAGAAGGAAAATATGCAGTAGTTGGATACCATGGTTGTTTAGTAAAACATGCAAAGGGTAATCTTGTAAGAAACTCAGTTGTGAAACTCCAGATAAGCGAGAATTTTACTATTTAGCACTTCTCCAACTCTTTAAACCATGGCGTAGTGAAAGTGAATTACTTGGAGACTTTGACTGCTACGAAGATTCTTTTAATGCATGTAAAGATAGCGTGTGCATGTACAATTTTCCCTACATATTTAAAAATGTTGAATGATGAAGTTGAACAGGAAAAGACTATTACAGCTGAAATAGCTAATGAAAGTTCTCAAGATAGTCAAAGTAATGGTCAATGTAGTCAAGATCCTCTTGTACAACCAATACTGGAAAATGAAGCAGCAATTGCTATGCATGAAGTCAAAATTGCAATGCAACTAGCACACGAGGAGAATATTACATTGGAAAAGTTAGAAGAACAACTAAATGTTGAACAGAAAGAAATATATGTACAAGTGAGAGAACAGATAGAACATGGTTTGTTGAATGAAAAAAAATAATGTGTGTGTTCATCTTTTAAACCTCTTCTGATGTACATCTGTGGTCAAGCTGGAACAGGTAAAAGTTTTTTAATTAAAGTTTGACCAGTTATCTTAAAAAAACTACTGGTTCACATTTATGCTCTGTGGTAACAGCTCCAACTGGAATAGCTGCACACAATGTTAAAGGAGTTACTTTGCATAGATTACTGATGTTACCAGTGGAGCATGATAATACATTAGAATATCAGAAGTTGTCTTGAGAAGCTTCTTATGAAGTGTCAAGAGTGCTGAAGAAAATGAAACTTTTAATTATTGATCAGGTGAGCATGGTCTCAAACTTAATGCTTGCTTTTGTACACTTAAGATTGCAACAGGTATTAAAAACAGATTACGACGTTCTCTTTGGAGGAAAACATTTAATTGTATTTGGAGATCTGCTACAACTAACCCCTGTAAAAGGAGAACCAGTGTTTAAAACTCTTCTACATGAAGACACAAAGAAATCCCTGGGAACTATTGGAAATGTGAATCTGTGGTTACATACTCACAATATGCGACAAGCAAGAGATGAAGATTATGCAAATATTCTAAAAGATGTAAGAATTGTTGTTCTAAGCAAACATGGTAAAGAAGCTTTTCAAAGTCGTCTACTAAAGAACTTGTTTACAAATGAAAACACACCAGCAGAATTAATGTACAAGAAAATGAAAGAAAAAAAGTCTGTGGTTTGCTTAATGGCTACAGTGGAAGAGTGTTAGACATTTAATAGAGAGCTTATGAAATTAGAAAATCAAGAAATAGTTCACATTGAAGCTATTGATAAAATCGACCATCAAGGAATAACAATTATTCTTTCAGAAAAACTACAGACTAAATTGGATTCTCTGGAAAAGTCTGTATCAAAAACTGCTGGCTTAGAAAAAAATGTAGATGTATGTTTAAACTGTCGGGTAATTTTGAGGTGTAATCTGAATGTAGAAGAAGGTTTAGTGAATGGAGCAATGGGGAAAGTTGTTGATTTTGTGAAATATCAAAATAGAAATGGAATTGAATTCTTGAAAGTTAAATTTGATCAGATTACAGAGGTAAAACAGATTATGCGTTGTGCTGTATGTTTTTTGCTTGTAAAAGACTTGTATGTTCGTAGAAAACAGTTTCCCTTCTATTAACATATGCAATAACTATTGATAAATCTCAAGGTTTAAGTGAAGATAATGCTTTGGTACATGTAGGAAGAACTGTTTTTAAAGAGGGAATGGTATATGTTGCATTATCTTGAGTTAGAACGTTGTCTGGTTTGTATTTAATTGATTTTGATGAGAACAAGGTTAGTGCTGATTGTGTAAGAGAATATAATCGTTTGAGAAGACTTTATGCTCCAAGTTTAGGTGAATATCTTATTTATGAGAAACGTGGTGTGTGTTTAAAATGCAAACATGTTGAAGAATCAACTATGGTTGGAAAGCAGAAACAAAATCAAGAGAAAAAAAATGTAAAGAAACAGAAAATACAAACAAGTGATGATGTTGTCGGATATCAATTAGAAAATGCTTCTGGTGTCAACTTCTATGGTAATGTTATTCTAAACGTTATATTTTATCTTGAAGATGTTTATGGTGAAATTATGGAAAGTCAGGAAAAAAGATTATGTTCAGCACTTCATACTTTATTTAAAGAATTGAGAACTGATAGAAGTAAGATCCATTCTGCTTCTGGTATTCACCAACTGTTGGATACATGTACTGGATCTTTAACGTTGAGTGCTAATATACAACAAGATACCCAAGAATTTCTGATGGTTATGCTTGGAGTACTAGAAGATGAAGGAATTCAGATTGAGAGTTTATTTGGACCCAGTTACAAATGGGAACATAAATGTGAACAGTGTTCATTAACTTCAAGCACTATAGTTGACAGAGAACGATTTCTATATTTGACAATACCTAACTGCAAATCTGTACCATTTTCCAAATTAGTAAAAGAAGCTGATCACGAGATGATCTGTTCCTGTTGTAAATCAACAATGTTATCTACATTATGCCTACAAAGATATGGAAAATATTTGATTATAATGCTGCAAAGCTGTAGACCAAATGGAAGAAAAGTGGAAACCAAAATAAAAAATGTTGTTGCTAGTCAAGCATCTATTTCTGGAAGAACTTTTGCAACAGTTGCTATTGTTTTCCATGCTGGAAGTACTACCACAAGTGGACATTATACAGTTTTTTTAAAGTGTAATAATGGTTGGAGTCACTGCAACGATACACACTTGGAAATGAAACCGAGATTGCCTTATGAATTACCCAACTCATACTTGATATTTCTGAAACAAAGATTTTAGATACATCATTCGGCCTAGTGGGAAGGTGTAAAGATACTTTAAGGAATTCATACTGGATGATTTCAAAGCAAAATGTTTGATACATTATTTGGCGTATTGCAAAATGTGAACAGAAACTACAAAGTAAAGGTAAGATTTGAAAATTGGAAACAGTATTGGATGTGTTATTTGTGTTGATTTTGTATTATATTTGCGAGAATTAGGGATTTGTTTTTTTTTTAACAATCTAGTTGATTGGCTTTTTCCCCCTACTGTTTATGATGAATCTACACTGACATCACTGTGAATAGTGAAGTTAAGTAGAAGCTGATGACAGCAAAAAAATCGAGAAAAATTGTTTTCTGAATGTTATCAATCAATCAATAATTTGTAAAGCGCACTACATACCCGTGAGGGTCTCAAGGCGCTGGGGGGGCACTACTGATCGAACAGCCAGGTCTTGAGTATCCTCCTGAAGGTCAGCAGGTATTGGGTCTGTCGGACGCTCAGTGGGAGGGTGTTCCATGTCTTGGCGGCGAGGTGGGAGAAGGATCTCCCGCCGGTGGTTGTTCTTCGGATGCACGGGACGGTGGCAAGTGAGAGGTCGGCGGAGTGTAGCAGGCGGTTGGGGATGTAGAAGGAGAGCCGTCTGTTGAGGTAGGCTGGGCCGGTCTTGTGGAGTGCTTTGTGTGCATGGATGAGGAGCTTGAAGGATATCCTCTTGTTGACAGGGAGCCAGTGCAGGTTTCTCAAGTGGGGGTTGATGTGGCCGTGTCGTGGTACGTCGAGGATCAGTCGTGCCGAGGTGTTTTGGATGTGTTGTAGTCGTTTCATGAGCTTGGTCGGGGCTCCCGCGTAGAGGGCCTTTCCGTAGTCGAGTCTGCTGCTGACGAGGGCCTGGGAGACTGTCTATCTTGTATCTGTCGGGATCCATCTGTAGATCTTGCGGAGCATGCGGAGGGTGTTGAAGCAGGAGGAGGAGACGGGGTTGACTTGCTTGGTCATTGAGAGCATTGAGTCGAGGATGATTCCCAGGTTGCGTGCGTGTTCGGTGGGTTTCGGGGCTGCCCCCAGTGCCGTCGGCCACCAGGAGTCATCCCAGGCTGAATGGTTGGAGCCGAGGATGAGGACCGAGTTCAGCTTCAGACGGCTGATCTTCATCCAGTCGGCGATGACCTTCATTCCTTCGTGAAGGGTGGTTTTGGCGGTGATGGGGTCCTTAGTGAGGGAGAGGATCAGTTGAGTGTCGTCGGCGTAGGAGATTATGTTGAGGTCGTGCTGTCGGGCGACGTGTGCGAGCGGGTCCATGTAAATGTTGAACAGTGTCGGGCTGAGGGAGGATCCCTGGGGTACGCCTCAGATGATCTCAGAGGCTTTGGAACGGAATGGGGGGAGGCGGACACTCTGGGTTCTGCCGGAGAGGAAGGAGGTGGTCCATTCCAGAGCCTTGTCTTGGATCCCTGTGGCGTCGAGGCATGCACGTAGTGTGCGGTGGCAGACGGTGTTGAAGGCGGTGGAGAGGTCTGGGAGAATGAGTGCTTCGGTCTCAAAAAAAGGATCCAACAGGGAGATTGATCACGAGGATTAAATCAATCGTGGAGTCAGCTAAAACACAGGGTTGGATATCTAAAAATGAGGCCGTCTTCTTGGTGAATTTACAACCACACACCCCAGCGTTCTACACACTTCCCAAGATTCATAAGGGGCAAAACCCACCTCCAGGACGCCCTATAGTGTCAGGGATTGGTTCATTATTGGAACCCCTTAGCAAATTTTGCGATCGCTTTCTTCGTCCCTTAGTGAAACGCATACCATCATACCTACAGGACACAAGGGATGTTTTGAACCTTGTATCGGAGTTCACTACCAACAACCAAGTGAATCTCCTAATGACATTGGACGTGGAGGCACTCTATACTAATATTCCTCAAACAGAAACCCTAAGAGTGATAGAAGAACTTCTCCTCAAAGAAGATTGGACATCTAATACCCCAGTGTCCTTCATCATGGAGTGCGCCACAATAGCCATGTGTGAGAATTATTTCCAATTCAAAGATCAGTTTTTCCACCAAACCCAAGGAACTTCTATGGGTAGTACCTTTGCTCCGAGTCTGGCCTGCCTCTATGTAGCTGATTTTGAACACCTCCACCTGACAGACAACATCTTTGGCGACAACATTGTATTGTGGAAACGCTACATTGACGACATCCTGATCCTATGGAAAGGTGACAGCGAGACTTGTGACAGATTCTTCTCATGGGTTAACTCTCTGGATCCATATTTAAGGTTTACCCGGTCTACATCATCTACAGAGATTCACTTTCTAGACCTTACTATAACCTTACAGTATGGCGATCTGTCAACCAAGATATTCAAAAAACCAACAGATCGTAACAGTTTATTATTGTATGGAAGTTACCACCCAAAAGCCCTAAGGGACAATCTGCCCTTCGGACAGTTCCTACGTCTCCGTAGGAACTGCGAAAAGACCAGCGATTACAAAAAAGAAGCGGCCATCCTCAGTCACAACTTAAGAGCACGGGACTATCCTACATCCATCATAAAAAGATCAAGCAAAAGAGCACTCAATAACAACCGAGAATCTCTGCTGGAACCAAAAATAAACAAAACTGATGAATCCCTGACATGTGTGACAACCTTCACACCGGAATCAAACACGATCCAGAAGATCATTAAAAAGAACTGGAAGATCCTGACTACAGGAAAACTGTCCTTACCCCTACCCGGATTTGCGAACAAACGCACAAGTAATTTACGCGACATCCTGGTACACACCCGTCCAAAGGCGGTAAAAACCACGAAACAAAGGACCTTGTGGGATATGGATCCAGTACGAGGACATTATCCATGCGGTCAGTGCGGAGTATGTGATCTCACGAAGGCGGCCAAAGAGCTCATTCTTGAAACAGGCAAAGTCTGGACTCAGAAGAACCACACGAACTGTAATTCCAGTAACTGCGTTTATTTGATCACATGCCCTTGTGAATTAAGATACATTGGCATGACAACACGTCCAGTCAAAACAAGGATTATGGAACACCGCAGCAACATACGGTGTGGAAAATCGACGACGAAAATGAGCACACACTATCTCACTCATCCACATGGACCTAATGAATTGCATCGGACTGTGATTGAAAGCAACCCCTCATGGTCCAACACAAAACTCTTTGAAACTGAGCAGAGATGCATTTTTCGCTTATCCACCCAAGAAAGGGGTCTTAATGATGATATCCCGTGGACTGAACTAACTTAAAATTATCCAACACTTCACGACAAAACATACACACTACACGTGGATCTTGTCTGTACTATTCCTCTGTAATCTGAGACATATACCATGCACTGTTTTGGTACCCTCTGTGGCACACCCAAGGGAGCCTCACACATTTTATTAATACTTCATGTTGTACTTTCTCATATAGGAGAGCCCCAGCTCATTTTTTTTTTTTGTTTTTTTTGCGGGTTTCTACTCTTTAATATGCAATTCCCACGAACACTGCATTATCCATACATGCATATCTCCCCTTTTGAAGTGAACTTATAATATGCACTTCCAACCACATCTTGCCATTTGTATATAGGAGAGCCCCCGCTTATTTTCTGCGGGTCTCTACTCTTAAATATACAATTCCAACGAACATTGCATTTACCATACATGCATAAATTCCCCTTTTGAAGTGGGCTCATAATATGCACTTCCTCATGCTGAACCAACCACATCTTGCCAATTGTTGGTCGTTTTATTTTGAAATATAGTTTCTTACCAATATATTTATGTCCCACCTCAACTTTACTATGTCAGTTGTGGGCTCACTCTATCGGCCTTCACGTTGCCGATTTCTCGCAGTGGTTTCCTCGTCCTAAGTCAGGCACAACACTCGGGACAAGATGGCGCCCTCACGGGCATTCTCACGAGACTTCGCTACGCTGCCCACGCTCATATACAGGAACTCTCTCTAGTACCGGTAATATCCAGGTGAGGAGAAGACGCGTACTTTTTGGCCTGCCCGCTGCTACATTTGGGTAAGTCCCCACGGCATGTTCTCTGCACGGGCCTTCGGCTTGGCTCGGTTTTGATACAGAGGTTTAATCGAGGGACTTTGACACCGCTATCTCCCCGGTTCACTGGATAGAACTTGCTCCTATGCGATCGTTCGCCTTACGCAGTAAAGGACGGGGCTAGTCTGTCACTCGGCATGGCTCCCATGGGGTGCACTTGTTTAACTTTAAATACCAGATAATACAGTTCACCCTTTAGAATTGCACCCTTGTATTTACTTGTATTTACCCACATTAAGTACCAATGTCTTATCAGTATTCACTCGGGACCCGGACACTTCAGGGACCACTACTTACATTTCGTATATATGTATTTCGTGCACTCCCTACGTCCGACTTCACTTTGGGACTTGCTTTTCACGAACTATGTCTAGAGGATAGAGATGTCCGTTCTTCTGACATTGTGGCAATTTGACCGGTCTGAGTAACACCCTCCACGCTCATATTGTTTTTAGATCGGGTAGTTTCACGCCCCTGGTCCTTGATGTATAGCATGCGTGTTACCTGGCGAAGTCCTTGTTCTCTTCTGTTTTATTATAGCGGGACCGTTCCAGTGGTCCGGTTGCTTCTCCATCATCTATGAAGCTCTGACCCTTCCCTTCTGAGGTAAGAACTAGTATATTCTACTCTCCTGTGGCGTCCTAGGCCACTCGAGTCTATTGTTGCTTGAAAATCTCGCTAATTATGGTTTTACTTGTATTAGCTTATGTTCTGTTTCTTTTATTGTTAGTCTCTCTAACTAGTTTGTTATTGAGTATATGAAAAAACAGTCACAGTGGAACAATTTATCTTAATAAAAACACAAGTATGTGAATATACATTCAGATTGAGTTATGACAACACCTTATTGAGATACACAAATGACCTCATTTAATCGTATTCAGTATAGAAAAGGGTCAATATTTCAACCTATTACATAGACAAATGCATGTCATAGTCATCATTTTCAATTACTAAGGGTGTAAGTGATGTGAAAAGTGCAACATAAATCGGGATAAGTGCAAACAAAGTGAAGGGGAAGGTCGTGTGTTTTAGAAACATCCAAAATTAATTTGAAAACCTAACCTGCCACTTAAATGGCAATAGCACAAATGTAATAACATTAGCAAGAAAAGCAGTTGTACAGTCACTGTCAGTCTTGTGTATTGAACAAAGGGAAAAGTCGTCGACGTTTCGACCCCTAATCGAGCCAGCAATTAGGAAATCTTGGAAGCGGGGTCTTCTTCAGGACCAACGGGGGGTAGGGAAGAAGGACTTACACCTAGAAATAATGAGTAGTATTAATATGGTGTGTCTCTGGGACCATTAATTGTCATGAGGTAGAAATAAGATGATATTTACCAGCTACAGCAAGGAAAACTCATGCTGGGTTAATTGTGGAGTGGGCCCGACCGGCTCCTAAAACAAAGCAGAAAGACGGAAAGAGGGGAGATTGTACATCTGTATGAGGTCCCAATTAGGGCCAACTGACCACAACAAAAATGGTGTATTACTCACCATTCAGTGTTGAACAACCGGTGCTATCGATGGCAGTATTCTTGTCGGTATGTGATGAATCACAGTGGGCAGTGGTTCAAAAGTAACCAACGCTGGGGGGGGGTAAAGAAAATGAATTTCAAATACCGAAACCAAATATGGTACAGCCATAAAAGGACCCACATAGGTGGAGGGAAGGATATATATGGCGGCATTTTTGAGAAGGAGTAATCATCAAGGGACAACTAGGGTTAAGTATGGACAGAGCTGCGAAGTTGGGAGGATATAAATCCGCTAAATTTAAAAGAAACACCCAGCGTGTTATAGACTTAACACGTAACATGCCTCAGCCTCTGAAGGCCCGGGCAATAAGTGTGAGGCAGGTGAAGATGAAAGGTTAAATTCGCAGCGTTTCACAAAATAGATATATATAAATATATATACAACCGCCTAACGGCTCTAAAGCATAGAGACTAATTAAGCTTTTTAACAACTAAACCCAACTAAGAAGTGGCCAGCAACGGAATAATGGCAATTGGAGAGGTGAAGAGAGGCAGCTTTTAGTCTCTTAACGAAGCACAAAAAGGGGAAGAAAGTGAGATGCGCGGTGGATTTCAACCACTTGGTAAACGCGCGCTTGGGTGCAATCCTCAACACTCGTGAATGTAAATGGATGGACAGGTTTGACTCTGTCCACAATGGCCTTAACGAACTTGACGCTACGTATGCACAATTATCACTGTTGAATAACACCTAGCCTAAAATATGGGTTAATCTTGAGTATCTTTATTTTCGCCCCTTGAATTTACTACCACCTGAACTACATTATATCTTGTCATATATTGTTATCTTGGTGAGGGTGTTTTCTCTCAGCTTCAGAATGTAAGCTGCTTTTGCAGTCAGGTTGCATACATTTGTAAATAGGATATGTTAATGCGTGCTTATTTACTGCTCTACGATCTGTTTTTCATGTTCATGATTTCCAAGCTGACGTACTTTTAACTAAGTGTTTTATCTATTCTTTGCATTTAACGCACAACGTTGAAAATATCATGCCTCAATGTTGCAAACTGGTAACCTAGAGTGTAAGCTGTTACACAGCAGTTTCAATTGACACATTTAAGAGTCCTTCGCACGCCATTGAACGCTGTCTGCCGATCACGGGTTGACACTTTCAGTTTTGCAGCGTCTAAGCTTTCAGCTGCGTTGTTTCAGACACACCCCCTGCTCTGGTCCAATGGGCGCGTCACGTGCCCCGTGCTGACGTACTTGCTTTCGTCATTTACTTAATGAGCGACTTGACACTTCCCAGGGTTAGCTGTCAGATGTTATCGACGCTACCTGGGAGGTATGTCATGCCGCGGAGCAAGCGCGCGTTTACCAAGTGGTTGAAATCCACCGCGCATCTCACTTTCTTCCCCTTTTTGTGCTTCGTTAAGAGACTAAAAGCTGCCTCTCTTCACCTCTCCAATTGCCATTATTCCGTTGCTGGCCACTTCTTAGTTGGGTTTAGTTGTTAAAAAGCTTAATTAGTCTCTATGCTTTAGAGCCGTTAGGCGGTTGTATATATATTTATATATATCTATTTTGTGAAACGCTGCGAATTTAACCTTTCATCTTCACCTGCCTCACACTTATTGCCCGGGCCTTCAGAGGCTGAGGCATGTTACGTGTTAAGTCTATAACACGCTGGGTGTTTCTTTTAAATTTAGCGGATTTATATCCTCCCAACTTCGCAGCTCTGTCCATACTTAACCCTAGTTGTCCCTTGATGATTACTCCTTCTCAAAAATGCCGCCATATATATCCTTCCCTCCACCTATGTGGGTCCTTTTATGGCTGTACCATATTTGGTTTCGGTATTTGAAATTCATTTTCTTTACCCCCCCCCAGCGTTGGTTACTTTTGAACCACTGCCCACTGTGATTCATCACATACCGACAAGAATACTGCCATCGATAGCACCGGTTGTTCAACACTGAATGGTGAGTAATACACCATTTTTGTTGTGGTCAGTTGTCCCTAATTGGGACCTCATACAGATGTACAATCTCCCCTCTTTCCGTCTTTCTGCTTTGTTTTAGGAGCCGGTCGGGCCCACTCCACAATTAACCCAGCATGAGTTTTCCTTGCTGTAGCTGGTAAATATCATCTTATTTCTACCTCATGACAATTAATGGTCCCAGAGACACACCATATTAATACTACTCATTATTTCTAGGTGTAAGTCCTTCTTCCCTACCCCCCGTTGGTCCTGAAGAAGACCCCGCTTCCAAGATTTCCTAATTGCTGGCTCGATTAGGGGTCGAAACGTCGACGACTTTTCCCTTTGTTCAATACACAAGACTGACAGTGACTGTACAACTGCTTTTCTTGCTAATGTTATTACATTTGTGCTATTGCCATTTAAGTGGCAGGTTAGGTTTTCAAATTAATTTTGGATGTTTCTAAAACACACGACCTTCCCCTTCACTTTGTTTGCACTTATCCCGATTTATGTTGCACTTTTCACATCACTTACACCCTTAGTAATTGAAAATGATGACTATGACATGCATTTGTCTATGTAATAGGTTGAAATATTGACCCTTTTCTATACTGAATACGATTAAATGAGGTCATTTGTGTATCTCAATAAGGTGTTGTCATAACTCAATCTGAATGTATATTCACATACTTGTGTTTTTATTAAGATAAATTGTTCCACTGTGACTGTTTTTTCATATACCAATCTATACACCCGAGTCCAGTGGTCTATCGGGTTCACCCCATTGAAACATAAACATAGTTTGTTATTGAGAGCAGGAACTCTTGGTCCTTTTGGAGGGGTACCTTTGACCCCTTCGTAAGATGTTTGGACAATATTTCCATGATCGAGCTGTTAATGGGTGGTTTTTTGTTTGTCCTCTCCATTTTGTCTCCATCTTTTTAGGCGGAGACTTCATATCTGGACCCTAACTAGGGTTCAGCATTGCTTGTGGTTGACCCAGGATACCCTTTGATAAGAATTGAGGTATATATACTTCTTGGTGGTCCCACGGTCCTGAAGAAGTGTCGCTCGATTTTGAGCACTCATGACACGAAACATGTTGACCTCTGTCAACTATAGACCACCCTGATACCTAGAATCACATGAGTAGCCTCCCTGGTTTTATTTAGTCCCAGCCCTACATAACCTAATTAAAATCATTTAGGGGCCAGGGTCTATTTTAGCTCTTTCGAGTCCCCACATAATTTAGGAGTCACTGCCCTCCACAATTTCACACATAGTCTTCACATAACGGCGTTCTCAGATCAGAAGATCTCCGCTAAAGATGCCACCAGGCCCGTTGGACATCGCAGCGCCGGTCCGACGAGGAGCGCCCAATGATGAAGCATGACACCCTAACAGGTGTGTGAGGGCAACAAGATCTGAAATTTAAATTTCCCTCCCAGATCAGATTTAACAGCTGGCTAATAGCGATCCCTACTAACTTGGCCATTAAGAGGAACTCTTCTTTCCTGTTTTTTCCTACGTATACCCCAGGGAGCATTAGAACAGGACCTCTCTAAATAACCAGCTCTCCTGTCCCCCCTCCTGATTATACGTTATAATTGTTAGACATGTCAGCTAGGGTGGACTTCCCCCAAACCTTTTGATTTACTGCTCCATGTTCTGCTGATGTTGGCCACTGTTAACCAGTGCTTAAGTGTGTGTGGTTTCTCCTCTAAACATGGTATAACTGACTCACACCAAATAGGCACATTTAGTTTACTTGTAAGTCTATTGTAAAGTGGTACTATATGTACCCAGGGATTGTAAATTAAATGCTATCAGTGGGCCTGCAGCACTCAATTTACCACCCACTTAAGTAGTTTTTTTAAACATGTCTCAGGCCTGCCATTGCAGCCTGTGTGTGCAGTTTAAACTGCCAATTCAACCTGACAAAATATACCTTTTTGCCCAGCTTAAAACTTCCTTTTTACTACACATCAGTCATCCCCAGAGACGGCCTTAAACATTCCAGAGGACATGGTGCAGCTTATTTAAAAGTTGGACTTGTACTGTTAAATTTTACATATCATTGTAGAGAAAAACTCTTACATCTGTTTTTTACTACTGCAAGGCCTACCTCTCCCATAGAATGACATTGGGTTACCTTGTTCCATGTTATAAGTGATAACTTCTAATTGGAGCAGATATTAATATTGAGTTTGGTGTCTAAATAAATTGCTTATTTAAACCCCTCCTTGGTGGTAAATTTTGACTTTGAGTCACAATTTTCAAAATGTTATGATTATAAAGTTGGCAGTTTCTTGCCCCAACCATTTGGTGCCTGTATCCTGGTTTACATACCTAGGTGCAGCTGTCAGTTGGTCTTTGTGTTTTGCTCCCAGGTGTGAGCAGGATGGGCCATCTCTGACTTGATAGGGGGGAGGAACTGTCACCTACCATGCTTGCACATCATCAAGGCTCTGCTTGAGCCCTCTCACAACGGGTTTGACACTAGTCTTTTTTGAGGCCAGACAAGCAGGAGCCAGGGCAGGGAGGCATGAAATCCCAAACACTTCTGGGGATGGAAATCTCCAGAACATTCCCTTCCCTAGGCACAGATATAATGAACCCTCAGACCCAACTCTTCAGTATACGTCTTTACCTGTGAAAGACTCAGAAGGACTGCTGTGCTGCTCTGCGAGAAGGACTGCTGCCCTGCTGCCTGAGTTAAAGGACTAGACCTGCTTCTTGAAGCCAGGATCACAAGAGTGACTCCGAGGACTAGTTGGCAAACTTCAGGGACAGAAAAGGCTCCAATCACCTTGAACCCAGAACTTGTACTCTGTCTGTTGTGAGTTTTGCCACCCCAGTCCCGGACCCATGGAAGTGGGCCTGAAGGTGGTTTGCCAGCCCAGTTGTGGTCTTTTAAGCAGAACTGACGTCAGACCTCATATCGTAGCCCGCAGTCTCCTCAGAACAGTCGCTATGCAATGCATCCTCGATGCAGGCTTTCACATCGCAAGCCTCTCGTCCATGGCGTCCTTGACAATGATGCATGACTTCTCATCACAGCCCCACAGCAGCTTCCTCAGACCAGCCGTTGCATTCTCGACAATGATGCAGGACTCAGACCTACAGCTCCCTCAAACCACCTCTACGTGACGCATCCTTGAGGTGGGATCTCGCAACACTCTGCAAACCAGCTTAACTTGATCCCTGTGCTTCATCACAGTCAGCCTGAACTTATGACTTTTTCCCAGTCCAGCGTGACCATATAACGATAGTTGGCACTTTGGGCTTTTAAGCACTGTTTCACTTACATCTTTAAAAATGCATATCTCTGGTTCTACTGAGTGGATTATTGTGTGGGGTCTTTCTTGTGTTGTGTTTTAACTTCATTACTGTTTGAAGTGCTGCATAAATACTTTACACCTTGCCTCTAAGTTGAGCCTGACTGCTTTGTGACTTGCTACCAGAGGGTTTAGCACTAGTTAAAATGGGGTTTGCTTGTGTTTAACCCTGACAAAAATTGCAGTTGCTGCTTGAGTAAGGTTACTTCCCCCCTCAACCAGTAACCCAATATCACTTTAGGGGCAGTGCGCACAGAGTGGCACTGAGCAGTAGCCCTCATAAAGTCCTCATACCAGCAAAAATAGGGCCCAGAACAAAAGGCAAAGAAATCTGGAGTGGCAATGCAGAGAAGGTAGATTTGCTACAGGGTCCCCTGTCCTGTTTGTAAGCTATGAAGTGTCCCTACATTTGTAATGAATGCTCACCAATTCTGAATTGGTTGTTTAAGTTGGGAAGTGGTTCAATTCACCTCATGAAGTTCCACTTTGTAAGTGTGAAGCTTATATCAAAGAGGCATTGCTTCTTATTCTGTTACTGTGTCATTTTTATATCAGATAGTGACATGGAGTTTTGGTTTCTTTAAGTTTGTAAACCCCTGTTATTAAGTATCCGCTTTAGATATCTTTAGCTATCTGTTGGCAATGCTTTTTGTTTCCAATATATTGCACATACTTGGAGTTCACTTTGGGTCAGCCCTTTCATCATGATTGGATGGCTTTGTTCTCTGGATCACTACCCTTCTTCATAATTCAATGATTTCCTACCTATTCTTGTATCTGTCCCACCCAGGAGCATTTCAATCACATAGTGTTCTGACTGGATGGTGTGTCCTTCCACTGCTGACATTAGACCTTGCAGTGCATAGGAGGGACTATTTCCTTTCACTGTATCTCCCTGGTCTCCAGTCTTCTCCATGTCCCTCACTTTACCCTCGTCCTTCCCATCCAATGTCATCTTGCCCCCTATCCCTTGTTTTTTGTTTACCTTTTCTCTAGCATTTATACTGCCCACTATGCTGTTGGCATACAACAATCTAAAAATGGTTTTCTGACCATTCCAACATGGTTGTTCATTTGGGGCAGACATCTCCAAATGAGTTTTTGTTATATAGGAACAAATCCCATTAAAATAAGGCTGCTATGGATACATGTGCATCTATGGCAGAAATGTTTGAAAGGGATTCGTAAAAATAAAACAAAATGCATTCAAACACTGCACTGCTGATGCGTGTGCATCAGTGGCGCCATCTTTTCATATGGTCTGGAGTATTTAACAACATGTTGTTCCAAGATGGTTATCATTTCTAGCACGGCAAAATGCATTGAAAAAGTTAATAGGTTTCACAGCTTATATGCTAATGAGATTTGTTACGATGGTCTTGGCTTGCAAGCCTCCTGGAGGGTAAACAGCCATTAGTGCGCGGCTGTTTCTACGCATGCCATTACTTCGCAAGCGTTACTACGCATGCGATGTAGCAACGCACTGCCTTTAGTACGCGTGCTGTTACATCACATGCGTACTAACGCTGCATGCGTAGGGGGCAGGCGCCGCTCTTGGAGCTCGTCACGACGGCCATTTGCACAAACAGGTTTATATCCAGAGTGGCAACGACGGAGGAAGCAGGAAGGGAGAGAAGAAAGGAACCACGCATGGAAAGAGGTAAGTGGGGCTGTGTAGGGTCGTACTTGTGTTAGTGTTGTGTAGAGTTGTGTGTTGTGTACTTGTGTTAGTGTAGGGATAGAGGCAGGGTCGTGCTGGGGTAGTGTTTTAGGGTTAAGGGTAGTGTTGTGGGGGTAGTGTATGGTTTTAGGTTTCAGGGAAGTAGGGGGTTGTGTGGGGTAGTATTTGGGAGTAGTGAGAGGACTGGGGATAGGGGAAGGGTCGTGCTGGGGGTAGAGTATTAGGTTTTAGGGTAGTGTTTTAGTGTTAGTGTAGTATAGTTTAAAGTTTAAGGGTTTTGTGTAGTGTCGGGGGTTGTGATGGGTAGTGAAGGAGTGTATGTGGTTTAGGGTAGTGGTGTTTCATTAGTGTAGGGTAGTGTAGTTTATAATTGTTTTAGTTTACTTCCCCACCCATAACCCCTTATTTGCTTGCATCCCGCTCCAGGGGAATGGTACATTTTTGAATTTTTTTTTATAATCAATAAAAATATTTATCGTTTTGGAGTAAGGGGAACATAATCATTTAAAAAAAAAATCTTATTTAGAAGTAGAAGCAGAGGCGAATTAAAAAAATGCGTAGTAGCAACATATGCGAACTAAAAATTGCGTACTAACAGTATGCGCACTAATGGTATGCGAAGTAAGAACACCTATTCTCCTGGAGCCATGCCACAACACACTCTTTGACAGCGCTGTTCAACTTCACACAACTTAAAACAGTGCAGCAAGACACACCCAGACAGCCTAAAACCACCACGAAGAAAGTATTCATATGTATTAAAGAAATTGCTTCATGACAGCTGCAGGTTCAGAGCAATCTTTTGTTCTTCAAAATGTAAAGTATATAAGCAATACTTGTAATCGCCTCAATAACCAATTTTCAATAATACTGCCGATGATACTAAGAATAAAAATACTTTACCCAATTGATGTTAGTACTGATTTCATAACCTTGAAACATGCATCTGCAAATACCATATTCAGCCAGGTTCAGGCATGCATCCTTAGGCGGTTGCTAAAACTAATATCATCAAGTTTAGTAACAGAAACGCCTTATGTTTAGGATTATCAGATAACAAAATTTACTAAATTGGGGTGTTATGTGAAAAAACATTTTTTATTGTAAATTGGTCCCGCCTAGTCATATCTGATATCTTTACCTGTTCCATTTAATTCCAAGGCAACTTTTTCCATGATTTGTTTGGTAGACTGTGTCCGTGGAGTGTATCCAATCACACGAGCAGTAGCATTAAATTCATCCAAGGGACCAAGAACATTTTCAGGCATCTCAGGGATGGTCATGTGATAGACATCCATGGTAAATGCTAGAAGCATCGCAATTAAGAGGACAGCCAGGCAGAGGAGCCACTCCTATATAACGGGAAGGAGAAAGGGACATTTTCAGGGATCTTGAAGATACGCAGTGAGAAGAGTATTGTTCATCAAACATTGTTCAAGTGCATTTAGTGAACTTTCGTAAAGAAGTGATAGGCATCGCCACCCAGTCAGCCATGAACAATGACTATGGATTACACACCGACCGTGTATATACTGTGCACATGACAGGCAGCATCACATGCAAAAATCAGGAGGGCCCCTGCAATAGGATATACCAGCAGGTTCAGGGGAAAAATATCAGTCAACAAAACAGAACAAGGCTCTGCCTGGTTGCAAAATCTAAGGAAGATATTTAATTAACTATATAAGTGTGCAAAACATCACAGAGCAGCCCACAAGAACGATGTGGTTCTCATAATAAATGTTTTTTTCATGAGATAAAGTTTGGCAGTTTTTATTCATTCATTTTTTTATTTTATAAAGTAACATAATAACATATAATCGTATATTCATTTTTATCCAGTTTATACACAAAAAGAAACACACAAAGTACAATGTGAACATTAATGTACACACAGTTCTCAAAGAACCCCCGGAGTCACAATAACCCCTAGATCTTCTCACGCAAACTACCATTCACTCAAATCAAACAAGCCTGACCGGCCTCACATACAAATCATTCTAACACATCACATAGTTGATAAAAATATAAAAACAACCACAGTTATTTGCCAATGGACCAGAAAGAATCAATTGAGTGATGACAGGTTATTCTGAGAAATCATGAATTGTCAAATAATACATGACCAGTAGTTCCGGCATTCAATGATACTCAGATAAGACAAATGCCCTAGTCAAAACAGTTGTAGTAATAGCACTGACGCGCGTTTCGGCAGAGACATCTCTGGGCACAGGGCACGGGAGAGCTAAATAAAACTAAACCCCACAGTTGGTAAAAATTGTTATCTGGGGATAACCAGGGGGTACAGCGAAAAACACCACAAAATAGTCCAGTCCTAATACACAAGGAGACACCAGCAAAAGGAGGCCAAGGAATTGATCTTGATGAAAAGAGACACACTCCTCTAGGTGCGTTCTCAAGAGCATGCAACTCTGTTTTCCTTGCAATTCTGCAAGTCGCCATCCTCACCGAACCTCTTTTCATCAAGATTTTTATCAAGACATCCTCTTTTTCACAGTGATCCGACCTCATTTTGAGTCCACTGGCATTGTGAGAGGTTTTGCTTTGCTTATGAATTGAAAAAAATCCATGGTCTGCTTGGCAGGGACTTCTGCTTCTGTTTTGTAAGCAGCATCAAATGTCAACAGCACTAAAACATTTTTTTTAAGGAATTGCTGTCCCTACTAATAATGAAGAACACTACCATCATCTTGTTACTAGAACCATCAGCAAAAAAGTATCACAATGTTACCATTACCCTACCATGAACATCAGACTATACAATTGTAAATACACAGTCCCTTTCATTTTCAATCCTTCAACCCAAAGCTGAGTTGTGCTTTAGCTTTAAGGGAAAGAGGAAGAATATAACAAGAACCAAACCCAACTGACCAAATTTACTAAGGGTGAAGTACAAGGGCCTTTGATGACAATGTCTGTTGAGTGTCATGGAACCCTTGTGCCTTAATTCAGAACCAAAGGCCAGACATGTACATCCCCTCGGTATAGCATGGAGGTCCAAATCCTAAATTATCTTTATCAATGCCCTCAAATCGCTGTGGAAATTGTAAATGTTGCACAGATTCCTTTCGTAATTTTCTGGTTTTGGACCCATTCCTACTCAGAGGTTTCACAAGCTTTTAGCTGGTAAAATCTCTGGAGAAATTACCAGAAATGCATTATTCCAGCAATACTTTAAATTTCAGATTTGGCCAGAAACACATTTCCATTCAAATTAGAAATTCCACGCAAATTGTGATGCAGTCCCTAGTCCCCTCCTTCAGTTTTTGATACTTCTTCACCTGACAACACTGCAATAAGGGTTTTAGAGCATTCTTCTGGACGAGGTTATTTAATTACTCCAAAACATTAATTCCCAGTATTGCTATTTTGATGCTCCTCCTGTTGGGCTATATCTGCCTCCTACCCAGCATAGTGACCATCACAAAGTTCTCCATACCAGAGGGATCAGTCCCAAGGGCAATTATTCCACTTTAGTTAAAAAGATTCAACTTAGTACAAAGTCATCAAGGCAACCATTTCCCAACAGCAATACTTCAATTAATCAATACGATCCTATAAAGGGTAGTCGCAAGGAAGGTAAAAGGGCAACCAGACACCATTATATTTTTAGTATGTGATATTGACATCTGCATATGACACAAAATGGAGAAAGCACTTCTGAACATGGTTGATAACATTTAGGGGACCCTACACAGATGTGACGTGTAAATGTAGGTCTTCGCTGCCATCTTTGTTATGGGAATCCGCCCTCTGTTTAGCATTTAAGAATGATTGCATGGATGGATGAAACAAAACTGTCCTGCATTTTCACCATTATTCAACTTGACAACTCGTGTGAATTAAGGAGCATTTGAGTCTTCTCACATCACTGTCCCTATTGAAAATGTGTGTTACTGTCCCAATATCATTTAGATTTTTTTGACAATTTGTTTCTATCATTTTGACTGGGGTACCTTGAGACTACAATGCTATACCATGTGTGGGATATGTCCCCGATATGTCGTACACTGAATTGGCTTATTTAACTTTTAAGTAAGATCACCTTAACTTGATGCAAGAAGGGCACCAGTGGTGTAGATGTTAAGTGACACATGTGGAGCACCGTGTGCATTTATACCATCCACATGTGACCCGAGAAACATGGCTTTAGGTCCAGTAACACATACCGGAGGAAAGTGTTTTACAATGAGAACATGGTCCCAGTGCACCATACATTTAAACATATACCACATATACCATTTACAATATTCAGAAAGAATTAACTAAAAAACACAAATGAATCAAGAAACAGGG
This sequence comes from Triturus cristatus, assembly GCF_964204655.1. Taxonomy (NCBI): domain Eukaryota; kingdom Metazoa; phylum Chordata; class Amphibia; order Caudata; family Salamandridae; genus Triturus; species Triturus cristatus. The sequence goes on from NC_140590.1 coordinate 666,632,264, forward strand.
GTATTTATTCACAATGAATCACATATGCATAAGTATCTATTATGTACAGTGTGCCCCTAGGAAGAAGGGAGGGTGGGGGGTGGATGTGCAGGAAATTCAAGTGAAGGTAAGATAGTGAACAACATGAGTGCAAATCACAGCGTATATTCTCTAAACAAAAAGGCTCGTAATTAAAGCTCGATGACTTCACATTTCAAATAGAAATAATAGATTGCCATGCAATGGCACAGTGATAAATTACTGTTGGTAAGGCTGGCTGTTATAATAGATGTCGATGTTTCGACCCCTAGATTAGGTAGGTAATTACGTCCCTTACACCGGGGTCTTCATCAGGACAGAAGTGTGGGGTTGGAGGGGGGCAGTCGTAGGTTTAAAACATAAAATCAAAATTTAAAAAGAGACCTAAAGTCTATTGGAATTCATTTAATGACCAAAAAGTTACGTGATATATCCAGAGGTTGACCTTAACAATGTAGGCCAATGTAAGAATGTGGGCGCATATGCTCCAAAGGGGGGGTGAGAGCGACGGAAATAACACCTGTAAAAATAAGGTGTATATTCAGAAGGAATACCTTACTAAGTATGCACATGTAAATGCAGGAAAACCCACAATTGACTAACAAAATGCCTGGGCCTCATAGGGGCATTTGCATTATTGGACTCCATTGGGTTAATACAGTCTGATAAAAATCTCGGGATGGTGCTGGATGACAAACTCTCTATGTCTTTACAGGTTAAAGCAGTAGCATCCAAAACAGGCTTTATTCTAAGAATGTTAAGAAAGATCCTGTTCTTGCTTCCTCCTGATAGTCGACAAACGGTGGTCACCGCTCTTGTGTCCTCCAGACTCGACTATTGCAACAGTCTTTATCTGAATATTCAGGAGAATCTGATGCATAGACTGCAGTTACTACAGAATGCGGCTGCCAGATTACTTACGGGTATTCCAAAGTTCTCCCCGATTTCCATGGCCATCCATGACTTGCATTGGTTGCCTATCCACAAGAGAGTACAGTTCAAATCCCTGTGCTTGGTGTTTAAGGCCTTGAAGGGTGAAGGCGCAGCTTACCTGACTAAGCATCTTATTAGGTATGTCCCTGCCCGGCACCTTCGTTCAGCAGAGGCCGGACTTGTCACGATTCCAACCATAAAAAAAGTCCGTTGGGGAGGACGTAGTTTCTCTTATGGGGCTGCCAAGCTCTGGAACAAACTACCTCTCCACCTGAGACATATGGAGAATCTACTCCATTTTAGGAAAGCGCTAAAAACTTGGCTGTTTCAATAACTTCCCCAGCTTAGAATTTAGGAATTGTGGACAGCGCCAGGACACCTGCTTGGTAATCGCGCGCTCTATAAAACACCATAACATAACATAACATAACATAATATCACGATGCTTCGTGTGAATAACGGATTAAATCAACAAACACCAGCTTCTATTAGGGCAGAATTCAAATACTGGGTAATATACTATAGTGAGGACCAGTATAGATATTGTGCATTAAATGAAGTACCTGAAGTCTTTACATTATCAGGCATACAGGCTTCTGGTTGCAAAGTCACCGAAACTGCAGTAGTCTCAAAAACGAGTAAAATGCACCATCTGAAACATCAAAGGGCCATGTAGACAATATCTCAGTAAGGAGGAAAAGACCCTAGTAGAAGACATACTCAGGACTAAAAGAATAGTCAATGTTTAAATAATTACCTGAGGTTCCAATGATATGGCACAGACTCCGTAAACACTCATAAATCCACTAGGGTATTAATTATGAATAAAGGGCTCAAGGCTCCGCCACGCTCAATTTCTGAAACAAAGGCGAACCCAGAGTATAAATAAACTGAACTGATTCAGTTCGATGACCAGATAAGAAGTCTAGGGGTAGTTAACACTCACCGCTCTCCGTGAAAGTCTTCGTTCAAATGAGGGAACATGAACACTATCAAAGTTGCTCTAAATAGCCCTGAGGAAGGGTTCACTGCACGCATGACGTCAGCTGAGCAGACGCCACATGCTGATCATGCCGGTGCTTCATATGAAGTGAAAACAGACTCGATCGTCCAGAAGGGCCTGTCATCAAGCGAAATACATTATGGGTGGCTACATGTTAAATAATGTTAACATTTTAAAACCAGTGTGCAAGGAAATTGAAATACACAAGGGTGCAGACTCGGTCGTTTTGAAATCCTGCAAAGTACATTATGGATGGCTAATGCTAAAACTTGTTACTATTTAGAACCCATTGGCAAGGAAATTGAAATGTACAAGGGCACCTCCTACTCGGAGGAAAAAATAAGCTCCTTCGTACAGGCAGTAGGTAAGTCTCAAATCAAGTAGTGCCCACACTTTGCGTATACCACTCACCTCCTTGACAGCATAGACACAATGAAACCTACAGTTTGTAGGATCGTCTCTTGGTGCCTGACGAGCTTACCCAGGTGAGTGTGGTTCATAGATCACGACAGTCTTCTCTTGATTCAATGAGTTTCCTTTCTATCCTACTGTTTGTTCCACCATAGAGCAATTCGGTCTCACATCATGAGTTGCATACTTCCACATCAGACTTGCAGGACTTTTCTTTTATTTGCTCTTGGCAGTCCATGAAAATGCCGTTGTTTCCTTGCTCTTTCTCCCGTTTTCCTCATTCAAGCATGGTCAACCACGTGTGCACTTTCTTGTCAGATCCCTCTCACAGTGGTTTTAAATTTATGTTTAATAAGGACCCGGCAGTTCCTTAGTGCTGCAGGGCCACTCCCGTTGTATTTCGCACTCCACATACACTTTATGGACTTTTTAAAAATGTAAATTAATATTCTAACATGGACATCTGCCGCAATAGAAAAGTGAATTAGAAATTGTTGCTGTGCATTATGATGCATGCGCATGCACCCGCCACAATACATTCAGCATGCTTTCTGATGCGTGGGTGCACATGCATCATGACATGTGGTGCCTTCTTAGAATGGGTTTCCTTTACTAGGAAATCCATTCTAATATTGCATGTGGCTTGATGCATGCGTTCACATGATGGTGCCAACAAGTATGGGCACAGGTAATAGATTAGCCATTTGAAGGAAGAGCCAGTTGGCTTTGCCAATTGGAGAATTAAAGAGAAGTAGAAGGAAAAGGTAGGAAGCTAGGTGGTTCCACATAAGACAACAAAGAAGAATGAGGATGATCACATCTAGCCACTAGTTCTATTAACTACAATAGTTTTAAAGGAACTGCATAATATGTCATGGGCATTAAAGTCCTCCCAAAGAAGATAGGTCTTATACACAAAGTTAATATTTTGAAAATGGGGCTATGTTTCTAAAAATGCCCTCACCTATTGACCGGAGAACAAAACCGACTCAAATCTACAACCTTTTTTCGGTATAACTATCTTTGCTTTCTCAAAAGAAAAACAGCAGTAGAGTATCAGTATCAAAAATAAGTTTATTTTGACCAATTTGTCTTTAAACTACATATACCAACATGACACAGATAATAAATACAATTGTTAAAATTTTTAAAAGAGCCTAAAATCAATTTCATTATTTTCTCGTAAAAGCTTATTTTTGTATTGTCATACTATAAGCCAAGGGCGTTTATCTAATAAATTCAATACATGATATAATTACAAACATTCGAATGGCCTCTGATTATCCCCCTTGGACCACCCTTTTCATTTCCTTATTCCATGAGAAAACTTTTAGCTACTTGTACAAACTTTGCCAAAGCAATTGCAATATCAAAAAACTGCATGTCAATAAGGAGCTTGATTGCTTGTAACCTTGAGCTTATTCCATATTTTAAAAAGAGTGGCCTTAAAATCATCCGCCGTACAGATAGCAATTTTTGACAATCCATTATAAAATGAACACAGGTACATTTAAGTAGAGTAATTCTCCAGGCTCTTCAGTGCAGAATCTTGGTAGAATAATCCGATAAACATAAGAGAGGGAGATGGATTGAGCGTGATGGCTTTGTGGAAGAAAAAACTTAATCACACTCAGGAAGACTTATTGAAAACCACATTTATGCAATAATGGATTTTGCCACAGGCCCATTGATGCTGAAAGCAGAGCTTGACTGGTTATGTGTGGGGAAAATAATGTGATCCAGCAGACACTCAGTTGGAAAGTAGTGATATCACAGAGGAGAAACAATGGAAGGAGGATGCAGGCTTTATTGATGCTTAGAGATTCAGCCAGACCCTTATTCTGATTGATGAAGGCTGGCTACTCACTGTAAAAGAGGCAAATTATGGACCCATAAGCTTATTTGATTTTGATCCCTGTCCTTATCCGTATTCTTCACTGGTAAATATAAAATAGATAATGGGGAGGCAAAAGAACTCAAATGGGCAGTCTTAATGGACCACTTGATACTATAGGAGATAAGGCCCCATATCAAGTCAATAATATTTATTTGGTTAATAAAAACCATAAAAGTAGACATATGACAAGTACAAAACCATAGTAATACATTATCACAAAAAAATTAAAAACAGATAAAAATTCATTAAAAACAAATACAAATCATGTGCAAAATGTCTTGCTGAGAGAAATCGTCACACGAACAAGGACCTCTCTCTTCCAACTTATGTCTACCTAGTCGGACCACCAGGGACTAATGGAAGAGATGATATCTAAATCTGGTCAACAGGTATCAGTGTTGGGATAACGTGACTGTAGTTAAATATGGCTCACCCAAAGGGACAAGCATTTAACATGATATAGGACCGAACTGTAGGTTTAATAGGTTCCAGTGCTTTTCTTTCTGAGCCAATCATGCGAACAAAGTGCTTCTTCACCCAAATCAAATCCCTCTTTATGATACCATACAAGTTCTCGATCAAATCAGGGTGACCCAATTTGCATGTAAAATCCTTGATGTATTTGACCCATGGGATGTGTAACGCCCTGTCTAAAGCCAGGCAGTCTTCTATAATTGCACGATTGAAAGTTAGCATTGGATTGCACCATACCCTAATCAATCTAAGCAAGGGTGCAAGTGTTAATTGATCACATATATACCCTAACCCCAACTCTTCATGTATTATAAATGTGGGTACTGACTGCGGGACGGCCAACAGTTTCCATGAGAACTTATTTTCCACAGTCTTGAGATTCCACATGTTCAAGGAACCCCAGTCATCACTACCATAACTGCCAATTGGAATGCATTTACCCTGATATACTTTGATGAGTGCTTGCACTGGTTTAGCCCCAAACATTTTAGCAAAATCAAAGGTCGTGGCTGTGGCTCTTGAAAATGCATTCCTTTTTGTCTTCCTTTAGGGGCCCCAACAAACCTCTTTCATCGAAAATGGTCCCAAAATGAAAATGTTGTGACCCTGACCAATTCTGTACCCCCACCAAAACATTTTTTCTGATACTTCCTAAAGCCAACAACCATAGTATGTGATTTGGAATAGTTAGTGCTCAAATCTAGAAAACTCATGAAGGCCACACAGGAATCAACCAACTGTTGCAAACGTACCGCGGTCCTGGAAATCAGAACAGTGTCATCCGCATACAGAGGGGCGGGCACTAACTGTGAGACAACCCTCAGAATATCTTTACAAGCTGCACATAATTCAGAGCGCAAATCATTAATATATATAATAAATAAAAACGGGGCCAGGATACTGCCTTGTCTGACCTCCCTGTGCAGATTCACAAACTCTGACAGATTCCCCGCCTGATCGTACCTTATCAAGGCAGATCCAGATGTAAATCACATAGGAAATTCACTGTATTCTGATCCACCCCAAGGTCAATCAACAACCTCCACAGTTTTGATCTGTTTACGCGATCAAACGTGAAAGGGAGATCCATAAATGTCATATACAATGAACCATTCTTGTCCACCATGCATTTTCGAATAATCAAGTGTAGGTTAAGTCATTTATCCAGGGTACCCTTACCTGGCCTGAACCCATATTGCAGGCTGGAAATCACATTGTTCTGCTCATACCACTCCACTAGCCTAAAAAGAATAACTTTCTCTAAGACCTTAATGGTCATATCTATAAGGGAGATAGGTCAGTAGCATTTTGGGTCTGATCTTAGCCCCTTTTTGAACACGGGGACAATTATGACCTTGGACCAGGACTGTGGGATACCTTTCCTGTAAATGGCATTGCCTACAAGGGTTAAGATTTTTGGACATACTTTTGGTTCAGATTTAATTTCATCCACGGGCACCAGATCAGGGTTGGGTGGCTCCGCATTGGGCATTGTTACAAGGGCATCAAACAGCTCCTCCCCAAGGTGTAATACCCACTCCTTCCAACTTGATCCAAAAACTGTGTCTCACCGACAGCATTGTCATGTTTTCCCTGAAAGTGCGAGACTCAGATGTCCGAGGCGATGATACAATCCATTGCATCATTATTTGATTCCTTAAAGAAAGGCCTATTGACCACTTCCCAAAACTTTGCACTATTATTCAGTACGCTAACCTGCAAAAGATCATCCCATGCTCCCCCTTCAATATCTTTTTTCCTAGCAATCAGGGCCTGTTTGTATGCATTCTTCCTCATTGCTGCCTCATTTCTATCCCCATTCAACACCCTCATCAGGCCCTGGTGGGCCTTTGAGCAGGATTGGTCAAATCATCTCTCCCCTGTTTGGCCCTCCTGCACGCACTCTTGCTAAGGTCTTTAGCAACCTCCCCGCAGATCTTATGAAAGGCAATCAGAACCTCCTCATAATACTGATCCATTCCTATACATATATTAAAGTAAAATTTACATATACTGTGAAGGGATCACTGACAAAATATCGAGAAGGAGAATATCGACCTGCCAAAATATCGAGGAAAAAATAAAGAATGCCAAAATATCGAATCCCTATCTACAAACAGGTAAGTACAAAAATATAGAATCCAAAATATCGTTGTAAAAAATATAGTTGGTCAAAATATCGATTTTTTTAAATGCCTTAAAAGTAATGTAAAATTAATGAAATAATACATATAATTAACTAAAACATACATAAAAATACTTAATTAAATTTAAAATTAATAAATAATTAATGTAAGTAAAAAATAAATAAATTTAATACATATATATTAACATAATATTAATTAAAAATATTAAATATTTTTTGCGTAGGATAGCGGGCGGGTAAAATTTACTATTACCACTCCAGTAAGTGCAATAGTAGGGAAAGCGTTGGATAGTGGGAGGGTAAAAATTACTATACCCACTCCGGAGAGTGCAAAAGTAGGGAAAGCGTTGGATAGCGGGAGGGTAAAATTTACTATTCCCACTCCAGTGAGTGCAACAGTAGGAGAAGCGTTGGATAGCGTAGGGGTAAAAATTACTATTCCCACTCCAAGAGTGCAACAGTAGGGAAAGCATTGGATAGAGTAGGGGTAAAATTACTATTCCCACTCCAGAGAGTGCAACAGTAGGGAAAGCGTTGGATAGCGTAGGGGTAAAAATTACTATTCCCACTCCAAAGAGTGCAACAGTAGGGAAAGCGTTGGATAGCGTAGGGGTAAAAATTACTATTCCCACTCCAGAGAGTGCAACAGTAGGGAAAGCGTTGGATAGCGGGAGGGCAAAATTTACAATTCCCACTCCAGTGAGTGCAACAGTAGGGAAAGCGTTGGATAGCGTAGGGGTAAAAATTACTATTCCCACTCCAAGAGTGCAACAGTAGGGAAAGCATTGGATAGAGTAGGGGTAAAATTACTATTCCCACTCCAGAGAGTGCAACAGTAGGGAAAGCATTCGATAGCGTAGGGGTAAAAATTACTATTCCCACTCCAGAGAGTGCAACAGTAGGGAAAGCATTGGATAGTGGGAGGGTAAAATTTACTATTCCCACTCCAGTGAGTGCAACAGTAGGGAAAGCGTTGGATAGCGTAGGGGTAAAAATTACTATTCCCACTCCAAAAACTGCAACAGTAGGGAAAGCGTTGGATAGCGTAGGGATAACAATTATTATTCCCACTCCAGTGAGTGCAATAGTAGGGAAAGCGTTGGATAGCGTAGGGGTAAAAATTACTATTCCCACTCCAGTGAGTGCAATAGTAGGGAAAATAATAATTTAATATTTCATTAAAAATAAATTAATTATTAATACCAAAAAAGTATTAAAATTAATTACCAATCACACAATATTTAATAATTAATTAATTATAAATACAAATAATTTTTTTTTATTAACTACCTATTAATAATTTATTAGCAACCAATTAATTTTCTATACCAAAAATTAATAAATACAAATAATACCAATTAATACTTAATTAATAATAAATTAATTGTAAATATACAAAAATTATTTCAATAATTAATTATTTACAATTAAATTACTTCCCACCATATTCCCTTATAAACCCACAACCCGCTACAAATGGATGGAGATTCAAAAGAGGAGCAAACACGGTTAGGAGCTGTCTCAGCTGCTTTTCACAGTTTCCATAGAGCCTGGGCTCAGCACATTTGTGAAAACTAAAGAGTTTAAGGTATCAAATTGGGAAGAGACATTTTTAAGTTGATGCTGTTAGCTAATTATTAACTTGTTTGCTTGATGTGGCTTGACAGTTCTTAATGTGTAATGTTCTAGGGCCCATAGTTTTGGTCTGAAGCCTGCCACCTGCACTATAAAAGGTTGGGGTGCCAGATACCAAGGTTACATAGCCTTGATTTCACCTCATGCCCCTTTAGCCCATGATCGCACACTCCCTGCTCCTTTATCTCACTCTTGCAGGATCCTGCTTTCTCCTTTTGCCTTATATTTCCCATCTTTCTCCTACACCTTATTTCCCCCTTGAGTTTTTTTCATTTTCTTGTTCTGGGTCGAATTCTGATGAGGAAAAATAAGTGTCGGACACCAAAAATGAGTACCGGTGGGCCTTACTTGCAATTTAAGCATAGGAGCTGGAGGCATCTGTATCTGTGCTCAAACTTGAGGTTATCAAATAGTCTCTGAATTTAATATTAATATGACCAAAATATAAATAACAAAATCTCAGCCGATTCTATTACAGCCCACATACATCTTTTAGACTAGCAGTACATCAAGAAATATTTGGGAATACATCTTTCTTCTGAATTACAAAACACACCGGCTCAAAATTACGGGGGAATAAATATGTCAATTGCCAGAATATGTCATTTGCCAGTAGTTAACACGACTGTTGAATCCTTGTGAATTGCAATAATCAACTTTAGAATGTTCTCAAACAATACCTACCTATTCCAATAATTTTTAATTCATTTTAAAATAATCCAAATACAAAGTTGGAAGGCAGTTGTTATGGATTTATATTCAGAGAGACAAGGTTCACTCAGGTTTCAAATGTGTAAAGCTGCTATCTGAAATCTTAGTTTAGCTGTATTCTGTACTAGGTTAGGAGCGACACAGTCAAGGCATAGTGCTACATTCACCACAATTTATGAGAAAGAGATCTATGGGAAGTTCCTTGGGTACACAAGGTGAAATCTAAGTTTCTCTCTGCTGTTCCACGGGGTTAGGAATCTCTGCCGCTATGTAATGGCTAAAGGAACATAAAAAGTCACACCAATTACTCTCTATCCCTCCCACCACTATTCAGTAATTTGGACAACGGCCCTACAAAGGGGAGCCTTTGGTAAGTGAAAAGAACCAAAGACAAATATTAGGTGTCTCTTCTATAAAGGAGTAGACCAAACCTTTCATTTGGATGCAGTTTGACTTTGGTCTGTCAGACTTTTCATGGTTTCAGTACTTACAGATTGCCTCTGTAGATATTGTCAATTTCCTAAGCTGATTTGCAAATGTAGAGAACCCTATTGGATTAAAAAACAAATATCTATAATTGTAGGGAAAAGATCTGGGGATGCACTTTAATGATGGGCAATAGGACAACATATTCCAAGTTAAGGGATAAATTCCAATTCATGTGCAAACAATAGCTTTCACAGGTATTGGAATTACAAGTTTGTGTGAATAATATCATACCTTTGCAGTTTTTCTCTGATTGAGTCCAGCAAGTCAAATTTGTATACCTTTAATAGGGAGAAAAGGCCCCAAAAATGTACCACATGCAGAATTCAATTTGTTAAAAAGCAGTCCTGTATGTTATACCTCCTTTTCCTGTTGAACACTCACAATATGGAGTATTTACCACACATCGCAAAACAGCAACTGCAATGTAGTTGATAGCAGGCTTTGTAGGACAAAACTTGTGAAGTGGTAAATTATTAAAAATTGATAGTGTAGAACATTTGTGTACCTACCCGTACTGAAATGGTTCTACCCAGCAAGCCTGTAAAAAAGTGATCCATCAACCATCTAGGACTTACCTATCCATCCATTACAAAATTGTCTATCCATCAACCCATCAAAACCTCCGTCCATCCAACCACCCGTCCAAAAACCCTTTCATCCACTCATGTTCCAGAAATGACAGTTCCTTAACTCCCTCATGAATAAACTCATCCTAATTCTCATACAGCCATCTAAATAACGAGCTATATAACAATTCAAAAAAGCAACTGTCCAAATACCCAACCAGCCACACATTCACAAACCTATCAAAAAATTTAAAAAGGCACCCATCAATTCATTTATCCTCAAATGTGCCCGCAGTGCACTCATGCTACACCATATCAATCCATTGACACATCCATAAATGCATCTAACTAGCAATCTCAGCAGAGCACATTTTTACATTCATGTAGCTTAGAATTAATGTAGCCGTTGATTACTCTAAAAGCTCTACCATCTACCCACCCATCCAAAAACATATTAGCAGTATCCACAATTTCCCAAAGTAAAACAACTCATTCAAAAATCCACTCATCATATAATATGTATTTTTAAACAATTCTAAAAATCAAATATCATCTACTCATCATGCATAGCCCTGTCCAGAGACTCTTCTATCGATTCGTTGGTTTAAATAGAAGTTATAGATGCATTGTAATCACTATAAGCCATATGGTTTATGACAGTGCAAAATTACTCTTCTTGCACACATTCTCCTCCACTGTAGAGTACACAAAGGCAACAGGAATCACCCTTACCTGTAAACTCTGTTTTTTGTTCCTCCATTTTGTTAGTAGATTCTTGTACAGCAGGGCTCCAGTGTGCTTGCACATACTAACTTCTCGCTGATGCATTTTCTGCTGCTTGTGAATAATAGGAACAATAGAGTTAAAAACATTTAAGGCTAGCATTACTCATTAAAACACATCAATGTTATGCTCAATATCACACCTCACATACAATATTGGTCAGAACCGTACACCAATATTTGTCGTATAAGGTAGAGTAGAACAGAAATTATAGCTTTATGTAGATGACATCCTTCTTCTAAAGGATTTCACAAACTGTTTAAAAAGCTTGATAGTTATCAATAAATTATTCTGTCTAATCACTGGCTATAAAATACATGTATCGAAATCAAAAATACTTCCTTCGTCAATGTACCTAGTTCTAAAAATATGTTTTTAATACCCATGAGTACAAATACTTGATGAGTATTAATACATTCTTCAGTTCCACCACTGTCTTTAAAAGACGCGTATCAGCATCAAAAATACTTCAACTATATAGCTCTTTTCACAAGCATGTGAATAATACCCAGGTGTACAAATGCTGTAACTGAAATATTAAACACTTGAGTGTAATCAGCTTCAAAGATCTTATACATTATACATTATGTGGAACAATTTAGTACATAATGACAAAATAACATCATCAATATTAAATTAAGTAACACGATTGAATTACCGGCTAGGGGCCTGATTAAAAACACATTTTGTTTTTGGAATTATATGACTGCATTAAGTACCATTAAGTTTTCATAAATTTCTACCTTTGATTTATAGAGTTAGGAATTGCAGAATTGTCAACCTGCAATTTCACACAGTCCTGTGGAAAACAAATTTGTTGGTAGATTATTCTGCAGTAGAAAGTCTAGTATAGGGGTGTTACAAAAAGAGTAGCCATTGAGAATTTGTAAAAAACTCACAAAGGTATAACTTTATGGTGGTTCAAAAACATTCCCAATGATTTCTCCCACCACATAATTACACATCTTGCATCAGTTTTTTAAATGTTTCAATAAAATGTGTTCTTTGCATTCCATTAGCTACTGCTTTCAAGTGTCTAGTTTTTAAGGTGGTAGGAGAAGTCTAGCCTGGCACAGCCAAGGTTTCTAGACCCTCGAGTACTCTCTCTGGCAGAGGCCACCAGGAGGGTCTAGGCCAGGTACGGTTTGTACTGGTCAACTTGAAATCTCGAGGAAAGGCTTGTAGCTTGTTGTGTCCTTGTACCTTGAACAGGAGGTCTGCCTTTTGACACTTAGAGACCACTTCCTTGTCTTGGGTATAAGAGGATGCAGGTACAGTCCCCTCAGTGTTCCTCTCAGATCTCAGACAGCAGGTTCAGTCCTCCTCTTATCTTCCTCAGGTCAGGTATAGTTCTGAGGAAGGCTGGGTGTGCCACATTTATGAGTGGCACAAGCTTGTGGGTGTGGGTGTGGGTGTGGGTGACTCCTAGCTCCTCCCTAATCAATGGGGTAAAGGCTCATAGGGGTTACCCTACCTGATTTTTCAGCATTTGCTGTGTACCCTATTGCAAACAAGTCCACAGTTTCCCACTCTGCCTAAATCCAAGATGATAACCAGAAAAGTGGCCAGGGAAATGAGCAACCCCTCCTCTGTTTTCAGTGTCAACACTATAGTCTCCATACATATTGGTAATTTTGCAATTAATTTCTCTGATTAAGGAGCGATACCTTGACCATTCAACTGTCTATGTACCCTGTCAATATGGAGCCCTGTATAGTATTCTGCAGCTTAGCCCTTGACTCCCCTGAAACTGTGTTGGTATCAATCTACTGCTTTGTTATATTTATACCTACTAATGCATGTTGCTTACATTGCATCATATATATTTGATAACGCCTCTCTGTATCGTCTCCTGATCCATCTTTTTCTCAATTTTTTTCTATTTGCTATAATCGCAGATCCTATATTGTTCTTATTGTTTGTACTAACAAAATGCTAATAAAAACAAACAAAAAAAACCCTCCTTTGTTTTCACTTCATACCAGCTCCCTTTCTTCTGGGACTGACCTGCCTGATGTAGAGAACAAAAGAAGAGGTCTGTCCAAATGTCATTTGACATCAGCCTGTGACAAGGGAGGCCCCTTTGATGTAAAATAAATTCCTGGGCACTGCCCAAATGGCCATCCTTCCAGAGCAACAGAAACACATCCCAACACTCATGCCTTTGTCTCTGCTCTGGGAGTAGTTTTTAACTCTGATTCAGGGCTTAAGCACTCAGAAGGCTACAGCTAGAAGAGGGTAATGAAAATTAGCCTCCAGAGCCAATGGGCAGAAAAAAGGTACATTTCTAAAACTACCTTCTCCTTAACAGTTATTAAAACTACAACTTTACCACTGAATTGGGCTTTCAATAAATATCACGAAGAGTCCATGAATGAAAGTTCTAGGTGTTTCCTAGCTGAAGTTAGCAAATTGAATTTGATAGTGCATCCCAGTGTTTCTTTATGGAACAGCCAGCCTTTCTACAGTGAAATAGCTTGTCTATAATAGTCACTGTAAGGACCTGTTTAACATTAATTTTCTACATTTCCAACTCTTAAATACTATGCACCCCACCATATTGACTAGAATGCCTACTTTGGGGTGGCTTATTAACATTTAAAAAGAAGGTTTGGACCTTTTAAAAGAATTTATGCTGAGAGGTCGAACTGCAGTTTTTAAACTGCTCAAGTCAGGTTACAATGACTGGGCTAAAGCTATGTTTGAACTAAAACTATGATGGATGGCACAATAGGTGCTGCTGTCCATTAGTGGCACTCAATATAAAGACCCCGAGTACACCTTGTACCATATTCAAAGGACTTATAGGGAAGTTAAATATGGCATTTAATCATGTTAAAAGGAGAGCACAGGAACTTTACTTCTGGTTAGCAGGGGTAACGTGCAAAATGTTACACCCAGCAAGGATAGAGACAGCAAAATCTTGGGGTGCACTACTCAAAAGACGGTCATTTCATACACATACACTTTGCATTGATTGCTAATGAATAGTTCCTAAATAATCATTACACCTTCTCTCACTCAATAAAAAAATCTCCCACTAGTATTCTCTACATAGGTGCTATACAAGGCTAAGCACACATTTTTCAGAGAGACTAAATAGTCCTGGTATCACCGTAATGAAGCATTAACTATTCTAAAGCAACTGTAATCCACTACCAGCTATTAGTTCAGTGAATCCAGGTACAAGACGTTTATAAGCTACATTTCTAATAAAATCACTGCACTCAGAAAATTGATTGATACTACGTTCACTACTGTGAAAAATCTGGCATCCTCTACCCCAATGAATAATTCAATCAAATCACTCACATTGGCTCCTGCAACTCTAACAGCACTGAAAAAGTTACCAGTCTGTCAGCTACTCCATTGATTGTATCCCCCCATCCATATCCAAAGTACACTCCCTGGCTAAACTGCATCAGTATTTCATTTCAGATGGTGTTGTACCCAACTCTCTTAAAATCAGCTGCAAACAACCTCTACTAAAGAAGGCGACTGCCGACCCTATTTAAATATAGAGAGAGATTCAGGCTAATCACTAGCCTCTTACACTTTGTGAAAATACATAAAAATTAAGTATCTGTCCAACAAAACACCTAACAGCAATGAATTCTTTGTGCCTTCATATCTGGGCACAGTACTGAAGCAGGCCTTCTCTAAATCATGATGATGCCCTCCAAATCCATAACAAAGAAAACTCATGTCTTCTTGTGCTGATTGACTTATGCTCAGCATGTGATATGATTAATTGTGATAGCCTACTCACTCTTTTCCCTGAGATTTTGGCAAATGGCACAGCAAAGTGTGCCACATATAATTTCAGATTCATATGTAACATTAGGCATTTCATGTGTAAATCTGATTTGAAGACCTTTTTTAAAGCCATGGTTAATTGTAGAATTAATTATGGAAATTATTAATTCACAGGTCTTTACCGACTTGCATAATTAAAAGTGATCATCCAGTCTGCTACCTCTTTCATCTGCAGAACAAGAAAATCTGATCACATCACTCTATTCATTACATCATAGAAGTGTCTGCATCTAGAGGCATAAAGCATATAGAGGACCACTGTTATCAGGTACAAAACACTACATATAGATCTCCCACAATACCAAGCAATTGGGGAACATAGAACTATTGATAGAGGAGCCCAACTTTGATAAGGGCTTTAAAGCAACAGAAAGCAACTAGCATCAAATTCCTTGCTTACTACAGTAATCTATGAAAATACATGTGATAGCATGCTACAGGCATTAAAGCCAACTGCTTATAGCATATGATACTCACAATAAATGTCAGGTCTTTGATGTACTTTTCTTGTAATAGGCAAATTGAACCTATGGCATCTGACATAGCTTTCCCTAATGAACCAATGAGACCTCTATCTTTTATCACTGGCTCATCACCATAACCAACTCAGGTCTACTATGTTAAGTATAGAAGGTAATCATCAAGTATATGTACAAAAGGTAGAGTTTGCAAAACAAAATACAATCACTCCTAAGAGGACCTAACACTGTTTCACATAGTGCAAAACTTCTATCCAGAGGGTTTTTTCAGAGATGTAATCAAGACCAAATCCCTTGCCTTATACAGTAATCTTTGTGAATCCATATAATGCAACACCTGTCTATCGGTTCGAACATAGTGTAAAAACAATCTGCCCTATATGTTAAGCCTACTGTGTTTGTCATAAATTTTCATAATAAACAGATTAGACCAATGGCCTCTGTCACATCGTTTTCCAATGGGCTTTAAGACCTATAGCTTTAAGCATTGATTTGTCACCATAATCCACTAAGTCCTACATCATACTGCATAACATGTCCTTCAAGGCAACTATTGGTATATCGCAACACACTTACAAATATGTACAACATTTGCAGTTACCAAAACATTATATAACTCTTCCTAAAACGACATAATAATGATTCTTAAAATCCAAAATCTTCTACTCAAAGTAACCCGCACAAAAATGCTTGCCTATTGAGGTTAATCTGTAAATTAGCCTTTAACAAAATACCTGTTTACAAGTTCAAACACAGTATCATGACATTCCACCCTTAAAGGCCTATTTGCTTTAGCATATGGTTCTCACACAAAATATAGGTCAGTCTTACAGCCTTCGTTGTAACTTTTTTTTTTTAAACAGATCAGGCTTATAGCTCTGATCAATGGCTTAGCACTATAACCAACAAAGTCCTGCTATGCTATGCTGAAGATGAGCCTTCTCACAAGGCAAAAAAAGCAATTGTTTTCAGTCGAAGCACACAACTTCTTCTCATCCAAAATCTGTACTCCAGGTAATCAGTACTGAAGTGGAGTCAAAGTCCATCTCTCAATAGTCATAAAATTAGAAATATGTACAAAATTGCAGTTGGCAAAACTATATACAGCACTTCCTAAAACACCATGATAAGGCTTCTCAAAGAACAAGAACAAATCTTTTCTCCGAGAGTTTTTCACAGGGGGAAACCTGCATTAAAATGCTTGCCTACAATGATAATCTTTGAGTTTCTCTGTAACAAAATACCGGCCTACAAGTGTTAAAACAGTGTAACGAAAATCCACCTGAAAAGGCTTACTGGCTCATCATTAATAAAATCTAAGATCTAAATACTAGCTCGTGATTGCCCTGTTTTCCCCAGATGCATCACATAGACAGATTTTGTCCACCTGCCCAGGTTTTACCATCTCATGCAAGGGATGCCCACTATCATGCCAAAGATGGCCACATTAAGCCAAGGATGCCCACTAATATTTCATGGCCACAGTCATGCCAATGTTGCCCACAATAATGCTAAAAAAACACTTCATGTCAGCCATGGAAAGATGGCCACAGCCACAATTAGGCTACCTATACTCACAATATGGCAAGGATATCTGCCATTATGCCATGATTAGTTCAAATATGCCCAGTTTATGTCAGGCGTTGCCATTCTTATGTCGGTGCCACCATTATGTTAAAGATAGATATAAGTTTGCCAGAAATTAACCCTTTTCATTGGGAACACAAGATATATTAGGTGTTACCTCATACCAGGAATGGCTTCCAGGACCACCATCTGAAACAAACCAGGCAATTGACTGCCCCTACCCTCTATCTAACCAGTGCTCTCCTTGGCTAGGATTACTAATGTATGGTATGCATACACTTCTACTCTATATTCGGCACTCCTACATTCTAACAGGGGCCCAGTTTTCACATGCATTGATTGACTGACAGAATGGGACTTGTAATGTGACCATTCTCTGTGTGGCCTTGCTATGTTGTAAGCGGAGACATGTGGTCTCCGCTGTGACAGCTTGCAGGTACTGCAAGCTGTCACGGTGCATATTTATGTGCAGCAATGTCCCCTTGCCATTTGTTTGGCTAGACGCCACTACAAGGATAAGGAGATGTGTTGCACTCCCTTACTTCATATGGCTAAACTCCAACAGGTCAATAGTGAGCTACCAGTAGTTCACAGGGTGCCACTGAGAAGCTTGCACATGATAATTGCCTGTCAGTAGGCTTCATGCTTTTCAGCTGCCCACCTGATAAGACAGCTATTTTCAACACTTGTGAGGACTCAAAAGCTGACAGTGCAGAATGATGCAGCCTACCTTCTTCTGAAAAACTATTTTACTTCCTTTTATTGTTCTTTGCTTATCCATTCTTCACTTTCTTTCTTGCTTTCATATCTTGCCTCTTTTATCCCCTCTTTCTTGCTTTCCCTCTTTCTTTCTCCTTTCTATTTTTAGACTACTTCTTTTTTCCTTACTCCTTTCTATCCCTACTTCTTTGGTGTGCATTATTTTATAGCTTTTTCTACCTTTCCCTTTTCTACTTTTCATCTTGTCATTTACTCTTGCAATCTCTCTTTTTTCTAATTTCTTCCTCTTCTTTCCCTTTATCCTCCGTTTTCCCCTTCTGTTTTTTTTTCTCCTCTTCCATTCTCTTTATATGTCCTCCTTTCCTCTGCTTCTTTCCTATTTTTCTAATTCATTCTTCACCTTTCTTTCTCTCCTTTTTTCTTTCAATAACTCTTTCCCTTGTTCTTTCAGTCTTTCCCCATCTGTCTCCTCTCTCCATTTATATATCCTTCCTCACCTTTCTTGTTTTTCTCCTTTCTTTGTCTAGATAGTTCTTTTTCTGCTTTTTTCACTTCTTTGCATCCTTTCTTACAGTCTTGTCTTTTTTCTCTCTTCATCTTTCCTCCTGTTATTTTTCCTCTGTAGCTCTTTTTCTTGTTGCATATATTCCTTGTTTGTTTGTATTTTTTCTTCTTTCTTCCTCCATTACTTCTATCCTTGTCTTTCCTTCTTTCTGTTTCTTTCTTATTTACGTTTTTTCTACATTTTCCCTTTCTTTGTCTTATGTTTTCCTCATTCCATCCTTTTCTCGTTTTTTGTTTTCTTGCCTTCTTTTTTTCTCTCTCTGTCGTGCTCTGCATTCTTTCTATTTCTGCTTCTTCGTTTGTCATTCTTTCTTCCTCTCCTTTCATTCATTTGTTTATTTCTTCTCCTGTTTCATTTTCTTCTTGATTTCTTTCTTTCTTCATCTCCCTTCTGTTTTTTTTAATGTGTGACTCATTATTTCTCTGCTTTATTTTATTCTTCCATTCCATCTTTCTCTGCTGCTTGCTTATTCTGCTTTCTTTCTCTCATGCCTTATTTTGTCATTCTTTCCTTTCGGTGCCTTTCTCTTCTCTCTACCTCTTGTTTTCGCACATGTCCTCTGTCTCTCTTTCCCTCTCTCTCTCTCTATTTCTCTTGCTTTCTTCCTTTCGCTGTCTCAAGAGCAAAGGGAAAAAAACTATCCTGAGGGACCTCACATGTAAACCTTTTTGTGATACAACTTTTGTGCCATTAATGTTGTATACACCTACTAGCAGGAATGGAGTACTCTAGGGTCAGTGTTTAAGTTAGCTGGCGTCTGTCTTAACATTTATCTAATCCCTACATTAGGCAGTAGCTCACAGTGGTTTTGAATGATCAGAAGTTGCTCTCACTATAGGAAATGTGGGAGACCCCTGCTAGACCCTCTGCATTACTTACTGTGACGAACAGCACTTCGGAGAGCTACTTCTAGGGTACTGGTGAGCAACCAATAGCTTCCGAGCTACACATTGGAGACCCCTGTGTCAAGAATTACCTCTAGTGTGCTGATTCCAGTATTTTAAAATGTATGTCTATTATGCCAAGTACTACCTCTACTATGCCAGTTTTGGTGTTGTGTCAAAGGTGCCATTCATGCTTAGAAAGGCCTCCGGTATCTCAGCACCAATATTTTGTCATGTGTGCCTCTATACACCAAGAATTACCTTCAGTATGCCAGGGACATCAGTGAGCTCACAAGTAAACTGACACTCACATTCACAAAAACGTCCCATGCACTCACATTCTTTCATGCTACCTCACTCACTTTTACTGTTACTTTCAATCACTGACTCGTCTTTTCACTCATTCATTCTAATTCTAACTCATTCTCTCTCACTCACTTTCACTTGCACACACTCTTTCTTTCACTCCATCATACTCAATCTCACTTACTCCCACTCCCTCTGAATCAAATTCAATCTTACTCTCATTAACTGATGCTCACTTCCATTCACTTTTACTGTCACTCACTCATCCTCACTTAGTTCCAATCACTCTGAATCCTTATTGCTCACAGTTACAATTACTCACTCTCCTTAAACCTCAATCATTTTCACTCAAACTCCCTAACACTTGCTTCCACTCTTCATACTCATTCATTCTCACTCACAAACGCGTATTCATTTGCAAACACACTTTCTTCCACTCTTTATGACTCACTCATGTTCAATGATACTCAGTCTCACTCACTACCAGTCACTAATTCTCGCTCTGCTAACCAGTGCTAAAGTGCTTGCGCTCTCTCCTTAAAACATGTTGAATTGGCTTACACTGAATTGGCATATTTATTTTACTTGTAAGTCCCTGGTAAAGTGGCACTACCTGTGTCAATAAAATGCTGTTAGTGAGTCCGCGGCACTGATTGTACCACCCACTTAAGAAGCCCTTTAAACATGTTTCAGGCCGGCCAGTGCAGCTTCAGTGTGTGCAGCTTAAAACTGTCATTCCGACCTTCCATAGTAAACCCTTTGCCATGCTCAAACCCTCCTCTTAAATACACACGTCACGCCTAGGGTAGGCCAAGCCCATAGCTAGAATATATTTTTTGGGGAGCATGGCCATCAGCTATGACCGAACATTAAAGCTATGCTCTATAGCTACATTCTTTTCCAAATACTGGTTGCACTACTGAACATTAAGCCCCAGAATATTGGGGTACAAGAAAATAGAGGAGAGACTATTTAAAGATAAGTGCATATAGGGAAGTATAGATTTACTACTCCTAATTCTGCATACCTTTAGATATATATATATATATATATATATATTACCTACTGGCGGTCGCCAGTAGGTAGTTATAGTTAGGACCACGTTTCCATAGGAAAACCTCAACATTCTATTTTGAATAACTTTGGCGCCGGTCGACGAATCCTCGCGAATTTCTCAAAATAGGTGGGGCGCTATGCTCCGCTCCTACCCTGAAAGTCTCGGGGGGATCCGTCAAGCGGGGGCTGAGATAAAAGGCGGGTCCCAAAACGCGTTTTTCCCATGCATTTTTCCATAGGACCTTTAGAACGAGCTACAGCCCGAACGGCTGAACAGAATTACTCAAAATTTGGCAGAGAGGTAGTCCCTAGGTCAAGGAAGTGCCTTTTGTAGGTTTGGTGTAAATCTGTTCAGTAGATTCAGAGAAAATAGCCTTTAAATCAATATATATATCTGAGCCCGCTTACGGTACGCTTACCGTACGCTTACGGTAAGCGTACGGTGGCGTGCGCGAGCGCGATTCTGATTGGCTCTTAGATCTTAGTAAACATTCGAATCGGCCGAAACCAGGAAGCGGCGGCCGCCATTTTGTGTATTTCACTCTGAAAAAAAAGAGTGAAAACAAGGAAAGGGGGCAATGAGGAGAGTTACAGACCCCCTTACATTTGTGAGGGGGTCAAAGAAGGACTGTAAAGTACAAAGAAAACATTTATTGATTTTAAAAAAAATCACGGGGTACGCGTACGGTAAGCTTACGGTAAGCGTACGGTAGAAAAAAAAAAAAAAAAAAAATGAAAATCAGATTTAAGTGTTTAGATATTAGGGGGCTCTAAAAAGAGCCGTTGTGTTTATGAAATGATTTTTTAGTGGTACCTACAAGTAAGTACAGATTTGTTGACGTGCTTTCTTGCTTTGTCATCGCACCTCGTGCCCACCGTGCGTGCACGGCACTAACTGCGTAAAGTGGGCACGCGGTGCGCGAAGCGCACCGCGTGCTCACTGTGCGCGCACGGTGCGCGAAGCGCACCGTGCGCGCACGGAACGAACTGCGTTAAGTGGGCGCGCACGCCACGAATCGCGTAAAGTAACTTAGCATTTAAAAAACCGTACAAATTCACTGAAAAAACCATAGGTTTCACACACGTTATAGTTAGGAATTAGCACTTAAAAAACCTTGCAAATTCACTGAAAAAACCATAGGTTTCACACATGTTATAGTTAGCGGAAATTTTACTGATAAAAAACCAATGAAATTCCCCCGTTATAGTTAGTGCAGGCAACTATAACTCACGCGACCGCAATCTTCTGCTGATGACATATGTGTCTTTATGAAAAAAAAATATTTGTAATATATGTATAGCTAAAAATGTATGGAAGAAGACATGGGCAAATAAGTGTCTAAATACAGTATTAGCATCAGCAGAGGATTGCGGTCGCGTGAGTTATAGTTGCCTGCACTAACTATAACGGGGGAATTTCATTGGTTTTTTATCAGTAAAATTTCCGCTAACTATAACATGTGTGAAACCTATGGTTTTTTCAGTGAATATATATATATATATATATATATTTATAAGGGTGCCGTTTTCATGAGTCGCACTCACAGGACGAACAGCCTTCTATCGCTGAAAAGCTACTTGCAAGGTAACACATACCTGCCGACGCGTTTCGGGATTCCCCCTTCTTCAATAGGCATAACCGCAAACAAGAGGCAGACAAAGACTGAAAGTGACTCCCTTGCTATTACTCAAAATGTTCTCTGGATAGCGCTCAGATGAGTAAAAAGCGCTTGGAATCATGAGACTTGTAGTCACTGCCTCAAGAAAGTCAGTCTTCGAAAAATGAGAAGGCAACCATTCTGTCACCAAACGCTCTCCAGTGACTGTCTCGTCCTGCTCTGCATTTGCTGCCCCAATAAACAGCGGCAGACCCACATGGATCTTGTGGTGGTGCGGCTCGTGGCCCAGGCAGGGACACATATTGCTGAGTAAAAAGAGTGCCCTTTTCGTGAGTCGCACACGCATGACGAAAAGCCTTCTATCGTGAAAAAAAGCTGCTTGCAAGGGGACGCATGCCTCCGGCTCCTGCCAACTCATTTCGGGATTCCCCATTCTTCAATAGGCTTAACCTTAAAAAAGAGGCAGACAAAGACTAAAAGTGACTCCCTTCCTTTTATTAAAAATGTTCTCTGGATAGCGCTCAGGTGAGTAAAAAACGCTTGGAATTATGGGACTTGTACTCACTGCCTCAAAGTCAATGTTGGAAAAATGAGAAGGCAACCATTCTGTCACCAAACGCTCTCCAGTGACTGCCTCGTCCTGCTCTGCATTCGCTACCCCAATAAACAGCGGCAGACCTACATGGATCTTGTGGCGGTGCGGCTCATGGCCCAGGCAGGGACACATATTGCTGAGTAAAAAGAGTACCGTTTTCGTGAGTCGCACTCGCAAGACGAAAAGCCTTCTATCGTGAAAAAAAGCTGCTTGCAAGGTGAAGCATTCCTCCGGCTCCTGCCGACGCGTTTCGGGATTCCCCCTTCTTCAATAGGCATAACCGCAAACAAGAGGCTGACAAAGACTAAAAGTGACTCCCTTGCTATTATTCAAAATGTTCTCTGGATAGCGCTCAGATGAGTAAAAAACGCTTGCAATTATGGGACTTGTACTCACTGCCTCAAGAAAGTCAATGTTCAAAAAATGAGAAGGCAACCATTCTCTCACCAAACGCTCTCTAGTGACTGCCTCGTCCTGCTCTGCATTCGCTGCCCCAATAAACAGCGGCAGACCCACATGGATCTTGTGGCGGTGCGGCTCGTGGTCCAGGCAGGGACACATATTGCTGAGTAAAAAGAGTGCCCTGTTCGTGAGTCGCACTCGCATGACGAAAAGCCTTCTATCGTGAAAAAAAGCTGCTTGCAAGGTGACACATGCCTCCGGCTCCTGCCAACGCATTTCGGGATTCCCCATTGTTCAATAGGCTTAACCTTAAAAAAGAGGCAGACAAAGACTAAAAGTGACTCCTTTCCTTTTATTCAAAATGTTCTCTGGATAGCGCTCAGATGAGTAAAAAACGCTTGGAATTATGGGACTTGTACTCACTGCCTCAAGAAAGTCAATGTTGGAAAAATGAGAAGGCAACCATTCTCTCACCAAACGCTCTCCAGTGACTGCCTCATCCTGCTCTGCAATCGCTGCCCCAATAAACAGCGGCAGACCCACCTGGATCTTGTGGTGGTGCGGCTCGTGGCCCAGGCAGGGACACATTTTGCTGAGTAAAAAGAGTGCCATTTTCGTGAGTCGCACTCACAGGATTAAAAGCCTTCTATTGATGAAAAGCTGCTTGCAAGGTGACGCATGCCTCCGGCTCCAGCGGACGCGTTTTGGGTTTCCCCCTTCTTCAATAGACATAACCGCAAACAAGAGGCACACAAAGACTAAAAGTGACTCCCTTGCTTTTATTCAAAATGTTCTCTGGATAGTGCTCAGGTGACTAACAAACGCTTGGAATTATGGGACTTGTAGTCACTGCCTCAAGAAAGTCAATGTTCGAAAAATGAGAAGGCAACCATTCTGTCACCAAACGCTCTCCAGTGACTGCCTCGTCCTGCTCTGCATTCGCTGCCCCAATAAACAGTGTCAGACCCACATGGATCTTGTGGCAGTACGGCTCGTGGCTCAGGCAAGAACACATATTGCTGAGTAAAAGGAGTGCCGTTTTCGTGAGTCGCACTCGCAAGACGAAAAGACTTCTATCGTGAAAAAAAGCTTCTTGCAAGGTGACGCATGCCTCCTGCTCCTGTCGACGCATTTCAGGATTCCCCCTTCTTCAATAGGCATAACCACAAACAAGAGGCAGACAAAGACTAAAAGGGACTCCCTTGCTTTTATTCAAAATGTTCTCTGGATAGCGCTCAGGTGAGTAAAAAATGCTTGGAATTATGGGACTTGTAGTCACTGCCTCATGGAAGTCAATGTTCGAAAAAGGAGAAGGCAACCATTCTGTCACCAAATGATCTCCTGTGA
Organism: Triturus cristatus; assembly: GCF_964204655.1. NCBI lineage: Eukaryota > Metazoa > Chordata > Amphibia > Caudata > Salamandridae > Triturus > Triturus cristatus. The sequence goes on from NC_140590.1 coordinate 666,656,706, forward strand.
ATGCCTCGTCCTGCTCTGCATTCGCTGCCCCAATAAACAGCGGCAGACCCACATGGATCTTGTAGCGGTGCAGCTCGTGGCCCAGGCAGGGACACATATTGCTGAGTAAAAAGAGTGCCGTTTTCGTGAGTCGCAGTCGCAGGACGTAAAGCCTTCTATCGCTGAAAAGCTACTTGCAAGGTGACGCATGCCTCTGGCTCCTGCCGACGCATTTCGGGATACCCCCTTCTTCAATAGGCATAACCGCAAACAACAGGCAGACAAAGACTAAAAGTGACTCCCTTGCTTTTATTCAAAATGTTCTCTGGATAGCGCTCAGGTGAGTAAAAAACGCTTGAAATTATGGGACCTGTAGTCACTGCCTCAAGAAAGTCAATGTTTGAAAAATGAGACGGCAACCATTCTGTCACCAAACGCTCTCCAGTGACTGCTTTGTCCTGCTCTGCATTTGCTGCCCCAATAAACAGTGGCAGACCCACATGGATCTTGTGGTGGTGCGGCTCGTGGCCCAGCAGGGACACATTTTGCTGAGTAAAAAGAGTGCCGTTTTCTTGAGCCGCACCCGCAGGATGAAAAGCCTTCCTTCGCTCGAAAGCTGCTTGCAAGGTGACGCATGCCTCCGGCTCCTGCCGATGCGTTTCGGGATTCCCCCTTCTTCAATAGGCATAACCGCAAACAAGAGGCAGACAAAGATTAAAAGTGACTCCCTTGCTTTTATTTAAAATGTTTTCTGAATAGCGTTCAGGTAAGTAAAAAACTCTTGAAATTATGGGACTTGTAGTCACTGCCTCAAGAAAGTCAATGTCCGAAAAATGAGAAGGCAACCATTCTGTCACCAACCGCTCTCCAGTGACTGCCTCGTCCTGCTCTGCATTCACTGCCCCAATAAACAGCGGCAGACCCACATGGATCTTGTGGCGGTGCGGCTCGTGGCCCAGGCAGGGACACATTTTGCTGAGTAAAAAGAGTGCAGTTTTCGTGAGTCGCACTCGCAGGATGAAAAGCCTTCTATTGCTGAAAAGCTGCTTGCAAGGTGGCGCATTCCTCCGTCTCCTGCCGACGCATTTCGGGATTCCCCCTTCTTCAATAGGCATTACCGCAAACAAGAGGCACACAAAGACTAAAAGTGACTCCCTTGCTTTTATTCAAAATGTTCTCTGGATAGTGCTCAGGTGACTAACAAACACTTGGAATTATGGGACTTGTAGTCACTGCCTCAAGAAAGTCAATGTTCGAAAAATGAGAAGGCAACCATTCTGTTACCAAACGCTCTCCAGTGACTGCCTCTTCCTGCTCTGCATTCGCTGCCACAATAAACAGCGGCAGACCCACATGGATCTTGTGGCAGTACGGCTCCTGGAGGGACACATATTGCTGAGTGAAAAGAGTGTCGTTTTCGTGAGTCACACTCGCAGGATGAAAAGCCTTCTGTCGCTGAAAAGCTGCTTGCAAGGTGACGCATTTCTCCGGCTCCTGCCGGCGCGTTTCGGGATTCCCTCTTCTTCAATATGCATAACGGCAAACAAGAGGCAGACAAAGACTAAAAGTGACTCCCTTACTTTTATTCAAAAAATTCTCTTGTAAGCGCACAGGTGAGTAAAAAACGCTTGGAATTATGGGACTTGTAGTCACTGCCTCAAGAAAGTCAATGTTCGAAAAATGAGAAGGCAACCATTCTGTTACCAAACGCTCTCCAGTGACTGCCTCGTCCTGCTCTGCATTTGCTGCCCCAATAAACAGTGGCAGACCCACATGGATCTTGTGGCGGTACGGCTCGTGGCTCAGGCAGGGACACATATTGCTGAGTAAAAAGAGTGCTGGTTTCGTAAGTCCCACTCGCAGGACGAAAAGCCTCTATCACTGAAAAGCTGCTTGCAAGGTGACGCATGCCTCCGGCTCCTGCCGAGGCGTTTCGGGATTCCCCCTTCTTCAATAGGCATAAAAGCAAACAAGAGGCAGACAAAGACTAAAAGTGACTCCCTTGCTTTTATTCAAAATGTTCTCTGGATAGCGCTCAGGTGAGTAAAAAACGCTTGGAATTATGGGACTTCTAGGCACTGCCTCAAGAAAGTCAATGTTGAAAAAATGAGAAGGCAACCATTCTGTCACCAAACGCTCTCCAGCGACTGCCTCGTCCTGCTCTGCATTCGCTGCCCCAATAAACAGCGGCAGACCCACATGGATGTTGTGGCTGTGCAGCTCGTGGCACAGGCAAGGACACATATTGCCCCTCCTCAGCCCCACCCTCTTCAACATCTACATGACCCCCCTGGCGAACATCGCACGAAACCACGGACTCGACCTCATATCCTACGCCGACGACACCCAGCTCATCTTATCCCTCACCAACAACCCCACCTCAGCTAGCACCAGACTACACGAAGGCATGAAGGAAGTAGCGAACTGGATGACAGACAGCCGGCTTAAACTGAACACAGAGAAGACGGAGGTCCTCATACTCGGCCCTTCACCCTCCGCCTGGGACGACTCCTGGTGGTCTCCCGCCCTGGGCAGCACTCCCCAACCCACCGACCACGCACGCAACCTCGGCTTCATCCTGGACTCATCCCTCTCCATGACCAGACAGGTCAACTCGGTGACCTCGGCATGCTTCAACACCCTCCGCATGCTCCACAAGATCTTCCGCTGGATCCCCACTGACACCAGGAAGACCGTCACCCACGCCCTCGTCACCAGTCGCTTGGACTATGGGAGCACTCTGTACACCGGCATCACCATCAAGCTGCAGAGGAAACTGCAACGAATCCAGAACGCTGCCGCACGACTCATCCTGAACATACCCCGCCACCACCACATCTCCAGACACCTGAAGAAACTTCACTGGCTCCCAGTCAACAAGAGGATCACCTTCAGACGCCTCACCCACGCACACAAAGCCCTGCACAACCTCGGACCAAAACTCATCAACCACCGCGTCTCCTTCTACACTCCTCCGCGCACCCTACGTTCGACCGGACAAGCCCTGGCAGCCGTACCCCGCATCCGCAAAGCCACCGCCGGAGGAAGATCTTTCTCTTTTCTGGCAGCAAAGACCTGGAACTCCCTTCCCAGCCACCTTCGCGCCATACAGGACCACCTCTCCTTCAGAAGGCAGCTCAAGACCTGGCTCTACGAGCACTGACCCCCCCTCCCCCCCAGCGCCTTGAGACCCTTACGGGTGATTAGCGCGCTTTATAAATGTAACTGATTGATTAATTGATTGATATTGCTGAGTAAAAAGAGTGCCGTTTTTGTGAGTCGCACTCGCAAGACGAAAAGACTTCTATCGTGAAATAAAGCTTCTTGCAAGGTGACGCATGCCTCCTGCTCCTGTCGACGCATTTCAGGATTCCCCCTTCTTCAATAGGCATAACCACAAACAAGAGGCAGACAAAGACTAAAAGGGTCTCCCTTGCTTTTATTCAAAATGTTCTCTGGATGGCGCTCAGGTGAGTAAAAAATGCTTGGAATTATGGAACTTGTAGTCACTGCCTCATGGAAGTCAATGTTCGAAAAATGAGAAGGCAACCATTCTGTCACCAAATGATCTCCTGTGAATGCCTCATCCTGCTCTGCATTCGCTGCCCCAATAAACAGCGGCAGACCCACATGGATCTTGTAGCGGTGCAGCTCGTGGCCCAGGCAGGGACACATATTGCTGAGTAAAAAGAGTGCCGTTTTCATGAGTCGCACCTGCAGGATGAAAAGCCTTCTATCGCTGAAAAGCTGCTTGCAAGGTGGCGCATTCCTCCGTCTCCTGCCGACGCATTTCGGGATACCCCCTTCTTCAATAGGCATAACCGCAAACAACAGGCAGACAAAGACTAAAAGTGACTCCCTTGCTTTTATTCAAAATGTTCTCTTGATAGCGCTCAGGTGAGTAAAAAACGCTTGAAATTATGGGACCTGTAGTCACTGCCTCAAGAAAGTCTATGTTTGAAAATTGAGAAGGCAACCATTCTGTCACCAAACGCTCTCCAGTGACTGCTTTGTCCTGCTCTGCATTTGCTGCCCCAATAAACAGCGGCAGACCCACATGGATCTTGTGGTGGTGTGGCTCGTGGCCCAGCAGGGACACATTTTGCTGAGTAAAAAGAGTGCCGTTTTCTTGAGCCGCACCCGCAAGATGAAAAGCCTTCTATCGCTGAAAAGCTGCTTGCAAGGTGGCGCATTCCTCCGTCTCCTGCCGACGCGTTTCGGGATACCCCCTTCTTCAATAGGCATAACCGCAAACAACAGGCAGACAAAGACTAAAAGTGACTCCCTTGCTTTTATTCAAAATGTTCTCTGGATAGCGCTCAGGTGAGTAAAAAACGCTTGAAATTATGGGACCTGTAGTCACTGCCTCAAGAAAGTCTATGTTTGGAAAATGAGAAGGCAACCATTCTGTCACCAAACGCTCTCCAGTGACTGCCTCGTCCTGCTCTGCATTCACTGCCCCAATAAACAGTGGCAGACCCACATGGATCTTGTGGCGGTGCGGCTCGTGGCCCAGGCAGGGATACATATTGCTGAGTAAAAAGAGTGCCGTTTTCATGAGTCGCACCTGCAGGATGAAAAGCCTTCTATCGCTGAAAAGCTGCTTGCAAGGTGGCGCATTCCTCCGTCTCCTGCCGACGCGTTTCGGGATTCCCCCTTCTTCAATAGGCATAACCGCAAACAAGAGGCAGACAAAGACTAAAAGTGACTTCCTTGCTTTTATTCAAAATGTGCTCTGGATAGCGCTCAGGTGAGTAAAATACGCATGGAATTATGCGACTTGTAGTCACTGCCTCAAGAAAGTCAATGTCCGAAAAATGAGAAGGCTACCATTCTGTCACCAAGCACTCTCCAGTGACTGCCGCGTCCTGCTCTGCATTTGCTGCCCCAATAAACAGCGGCAGACCCACATGGTCTGCATTCGCTGCCCCAATAAACAGCGGCAGACCCACATGGATCTTGTGGCTGTGCGGCTCGTGGCCCAGGTAGGGACAGATATTGCTGAGTAAAAAGAGTGCCGTTTTCGTGAGTCACACTCACAGGACGAAAAGCTTTCTATCGCTGAAAAGCTGCTTGCAAGGTGACGCATGCCTCCGGGTCCTGCCGACGCGTTTCGGGATTCCCCCTTCTTCAATAGGCATAACCGCAAACAAGAGGCAGACAAAGACTAAAAGTGACTACCTTGCTTTTATTCAAAATGTTCTCTTGATAGCGCTCAGGTGAGTAAAAAACGCTTGGAGTTATGGGACTTGTTGTCACTGCCTCAAGAAAGTCAATGTTCGAAAAATGAGAAGGCAACCATTCTCTCACCAAACGCTCTCCAGTGACTGCCTCGTCCTGCTCTGCATACGCTGCCCCAATAAACAGCGGAAGACCCACATGGATCTTGTGGCGGTGCGGCTCGTGGCCCAGGCAGGGACACATATTGCAGAGTAAAAAGAGTGCCGTTTTCAATAGGCATAACCGCAAACAAGAGGCAGACAAAGACTAAAAGTGACTTCCTTGCTTTTATTCAAAATGTGCTCTGGATAGCGCTCAGGTGAGTAAAATACGCTTGGAATTTTGCGACTTGCAGTCACTGCCTCAAGAAAGTCAATGTTCAAAAAATGAGAAGGAAACCATTCTGTCTCCAAACACTATCCAGTGACTGCCTCGTCTTGCTCTGCATTCGCTGCCCCAATAAACCGCATCAGACCCACATGGATCTTGTGGCGGTGCGGCTCGTGGCACAAGCAGGGACACATATCGCTGAGTAAAAAGAGTGCAGTTTTCGTGAGTCCACTCGCAGGACGAAAAGCCTTCTATAGCTGAAAGACTGCTTGCAAGGTGACGCATGCCTCCGGCTCCTGCCTACGCGTTACAATTTCCCCCTTCTTCAATAGGCATAACCGCAAACAAGAGGCAGACAAAGACTAAAAGTGACTCCCTTGCTTTACTCACCTGAGCGCTATCCAGAGAACATTTTGAATAAAAGGGGGACACAGCAAAGACAGCTCACAGCCTCTCAACCCCGCATTCCTGGCTTAACGCATTTCGGACACTAATCCTTGCTCACAAGCCTTGCTAAAAAAGCAAACAGTGCGGCGGTGTAGGACTTCTGCTTTATTACTCATCTCGCCCCAGTGGGTGTGTCACAGGAAGGGCTCCCACCCCATTGCATGACGGTCATTGCAGTTCCTACAGAGAGTTCAAACCCAGGTCGGTGCACTGTAACTTCCAAAAAATTCACCTTAAGTGAAATCCTAGTGAATTGGTCATAAGGCTGGAAAGCTTGGTTCACTGTAATCTTCGTCCACCCAGCCTGAGCCTTCCGTTCCAAGTGACGTGCTGAGTGAGCACTCCCACAAGAACCAAACTGTGCTGGTGGAATATATATATATATATATCTGCACTTCTCTTGCTTCTTTCTACACCTCTGTTACCTCTTTCTGCACCACTGAATGAAAGAATTTGCATTTATAAAGTGCATAGCTACCAGAAGGCCTCCCAGCGCCAGGAGCAGAGTCATCCCAGTGCTACAGCTAGGCATCAAGGAAACAGAAAGGTTTCCAGAAGTTTGCGAAAAGATACATAGTTGTCCTCAAGACGGATATGATTAGGTATCTGGTTCCAACATTTTGCTGCGTTTTATGAAAACAGGTGTCCGCCACTCCGTCCCCTGTTTATTCTGGGAACAACTGCCAAATGTTTATTCCCAGAGCGCAGGGACCTATTGGGGCAATAGGAAGAAATAATAGATCGGAGAATCGGTGGACCCTTGGACGATAGAGTCTTATGGACAATACACAGAGCTTTAAACTGAACTCTTTCCGCGACCGGAAGCCAAAAAAGAGAGGCAATGGAGGGACTTGCAGATTCCCGATTAGGGACCTGCATTAGGAGGCATGCTGCACAGTTTTGTACAGTCTGAAGTTTTTTTATCGTTCAGCATGGAGACCCTAGAAAAAGCACATTGCTGTAATCAAGTCGGGAAAGAATCAAAGCTTGAACCAACAATCTCCTAGCATTGAAAGGTAGCAGGGGACGAATTCTCCTAATCATCTTCAGGATCCCATAACAGGTACCTGCCACCTTCCATGCTTGCTCCTTAAAAATCTAATTATGATCCAGCCAAACACAAAGGCTTTTGATCTGATCTTTGGGAGGAGGCATGATGCCCAAACACCTAGGCCACAATGAGCTGGTATTCAACGTGGAAGTTTTGCCCAAGAACATCAGCTCTGTTTTAGCCCCATTAAGTTTTAAAAAGGAGCCTTCCATGATTGCGGAGACCCTTTCCAAACAGTCGGCCAAATTAGTTTCCGCATTATCACATTGGTTGAGGTCAACAATCAGCTGGGTGTCGTCAGCATAGGTGACAATCTGAATGTCAAAGGGCCTGACAACCTCAGCCAGGGGGCTCATATAAACATTAAAAAGCATGGGGCTCAGGGAAGAGCCCTGAGGCACCCCGCATCTCAGAGGCATACTTTCAAAAATAAAGTTATCCTCAAGTACTTGGAACGATCTGCCATCCAGAAAGGACTCCAGCCATTTAAGTGCTCTTGCTTCTTTCTACACCTCACTTGTCTTTTTCAGCACTTTTGTTGCTTTTTTCTGCAGATCTCTTGCCTCTATATGTACCTCTCTTGCCTCTTTCGGCACCTCTCTTGCTTCTTTCTGTACCCCTGCTATCTCTTTCTGCACCCCTCTTTCCTATTTGTCCAACTCTCTTACCTCTTTTTACACCTCTCTTCCCTCTTTCTGCACCACTCTTGCCTCTTTCTGTACCTCTGTTGCTTGTTTCTGCACTCCTCTTGCCTCTTTCTGCACCATGCGTGCCTCTTTCAGCACCTCTGTTGCTTCTTTCTGCACTTCTCTTGCCTCTTTCTGCACCCTTCGTGCCTCTTTCAGCACCTCTGTTGCTTCCTTCTGCACCCCTCTTTTCTCTTTCTGCACCTCTCTTGCCTCTTTCTGTACCTCTCTTGCTTCTTTATGCACCTTACTTGCCTCTTTCAGCACCTCTGTTGCTCTTTTCTGCAGATCTCTTACCTCTTTCTGCACCTCACTTGCCTCTTTCAGCACCTTTATTGCTTTTTTCTAAAGATCTCTTACCTCTTTCTGTACCCCTTTTCTTATTCTGCACCTCTCTTGCCTCCTTCTGCACCCTTGTTGCCTCTTTCTGCACCTTTCCTGCCTCTTTCTGTACCTCTCTTGCCTCTTTCTGTACCTCTGTTGCCTCTTTATGGACTTCTCTGGCTCTTTCTGCACTCTTCACACCTGTTTCAGCGCCTCTGTTGGATCTTTCTGCACTGCTCTTGGTTTTTTCTGCACCTCACTTGCATCTTTCAACATCCCTCCTGTCTCTTTCTGTAACACTCTTGCCTCTTTGTGCACCCCTTCTACCTTTTTCTGCACCCATCTTGCCTTTTTTTACACCACTGTTGGTTCTGTCAGCACTGCTCTTACTTCTTTTTGCACATCACTTGCCTCTTTCTGCACCCCTGTTCCCTGTTTCTGCACCTTTCCTGTCTGTTTCTGCACCTCTCTTGCATCTTTCTGCACCTCTGAGTTAGAGGCACTTTTAATCCCTCTGCCCTACTATGTACTAGGGCCTTACAGGGGAGGACATGCCAATCACAGGCATAATCCAACCCATAGTGTACTCTAGAGTATGGAGGTGTTTTCACTGTATTCTAAGTGTCTTTCGGCATAGCACTGGCTCCCGGCCTGGTTAGTCAGAGTCAGCTACCACCAGTACCAGTCAGTAAGAAGTTGTAGGCACAGGATGACTTTGAAACAAGGCCTCTTTCTGCACCTCTGATGATTCTTTCTGCATATCTTTTACTTCTTTCTGCACTTTTCTTCTTCTTTCTGTACTTCTGTTGCCTCTTTCTGCATTTCTCTTCCTTCTCTCTGCACCTTTCTTCCTCTTTCTTCACATGTTCTTCCTCTGTAGGCATAGTTTGAAACTATAATAGATAAACGCTAGGTAACCAGGTAAACGAAAAGGGCTCTCATCTGAACATCTGGGTCTGAGTATTAGATCACAATTCGTAGCTAATGGTGCTCACAGGGGAAGGAGGGTCGGTTACCCAAACAACCTTACCCGCATGTGCGGATAACTAAACAAAAGAGAAAACCTCCCCGAGCACACTGTATATATATATATATATAGTTCACAAAAATAGGTTTTAATGTCCATAAATGTATTCTTCTTCTCTTTAATTCAAGTATTCTCCAATTGGTACAGCAAACTTCTCTTCTCCGTACATCCAAAACATTCAATAAGGTATTTCTTGACTATAAACGGAATTCTAAGCAGCCAACACGTGTTTTGTCATGCTAAATTCAAGCATTCTTGACTTCTTCAGGGCTGCAAACCCAAATAAGCAAAGTATAAACAAAGGACATATTCTATCTTACATGATAGTAAAGACCCCTGACATTTCCTTTATCCTTATCTAGTTATTAAGGAATAGCAGAGTAGTATGTAGGGTGTCAAGGTGAACCATCACCCAGTGTGACATTGAATAGAGTCCCATGGATAGCCATTAAAAGTTATAACACAAGATATCCCATGTATAAACACCCTGAATTGTGAAAGCCCTTGAGCAAAAGCAAACGTTATTTATTATTAGAGGTTATTATGAGAATATAAAACTACCTGATATTCAGATTCCAAAATATATAACTTATACATTGATCCGTGTCGGTATTAAACGCACAACTCTCTATCTGCAAAATCAAAAAATCATACAGTAACCCAAATTCAAAAAAACTCTAAACCAGATATTCTCCCCATCTTAAATTACAACCAATGTGTTTTCTATATAAGCAAAGAGATCATAACAAATACCATGTAAATCACTCTTAATCTCTATAAATGGCAAACATTCCTCCTGTTAAACAGACCTTTGAGCATGTATATGCCTCATATTCTCCTAGAAAGCCGAGACTGTAATTGTATCTACAATTCCAGAACAAACCCTGTAGGGTATAACTGTGTTATACTACCCACCAGGTTAAAAATATTCACAGTCAAAGTAATAAACCACTAAAAGCATTTACCCTTTAATATAACCCGAGTTCTCCTTCATCAAAAATCCGCATATCATCCATAGTGTTTTCACAATCATCAATCCCAGTTAAAAGACTATCAGTATGTGTGAGAAAGTGCCATCTTTCTTGCATGGTATGCCCCCACTTTTTTCTGAATTGCTGAATGTACTTTTACTGAGTGTGCCCTGGACTCCTACCAATCAGGTGCCCAGGGCCTATGTTCCTTCCCTAAAAACCTAACACCCAAATTGGCAAACCCTGCCCACATGTCAGCCCCTGGTAAATGGTACCCTAGGTACCCAGGGCCTTGTGGCCAGGGAAGGCCTCTAATGGCTGCAGCACTCATTGTGCCACCATTAGAGGCCCTGTACCCTAACACACACACATTGCCCTTGCAGGCTGAGTGTCTGGGTACAAGACAAAACAAAGAGTCGACATGGCACACATCCCAGTGTGCCATGCCCACCACCTACACTGCCCAGGCACACATCAGCCACCCCTCTAGCTGGGTGCCCTATGCCAGTGGTGTGGGCACAGGAGCAGGAGCCCTGTGCACCTACAGTACCTAGGTCCATTCCTGGGCACTGTAAGTGCAGTGCTGCCATTTAAGAGTACATGGTGCTGAGAGCTCGTCAAACACGAACTCCACAGCACCATAATGGCAACATTAAACCCGCACGGATGCCAGTGTGGGATTTAATGTACCCAGCACCCCAGTGGGCATCTTAGAGATGCCCCCTGAAACCTAACCTACAATCCACATCTGGTCTGAGAGGCAGCCTAGGCTGCCACACAGCAGAAATGTTGCTGGACCCCTGGGTAGGAGTCCTGCCCAATCAGGACTAGGCTACTGCCCCCCTCCCACAGGAGAGAGGCAGGATAGGGGGTGTACCCACCCCAGGACAGGGACCCATTGGTCCCTGCCCTTCACCTCCCTGTAACACCCCTAAATATAGTATTTAGGGGCACCCTGAACCTTCCTTCCCCAGATTCCGAAATACAAAGAAGAGCAAGAAGAAAGAAGACCTGCCCTGCAGCTGCTAAGAAGAGGAAGACACTAACTGCTTTGGCCCCAGCCCTACCGGCCTGTCGACCCTCGAACCTGCTCCTGCTCCAACCTGGCATCTCTTGTGGCCAGCAACCTCACCAACCCCGGAGGACCTGGCTCCCTTTTGGCTCTAAGCCCCTGGGACTCCCATGAGTAGAGGCTCTACTCAAAATCTGCTTCTAAATCCCTGGCATCAGCCCGGAACCGCGAACCCTTCACACTCTGCACCCGCCAAGCCTGGCCTGTGCCAGAGTGAACAAAGACCACGAGGACGACCCTACGGCGACTGTAACCCCGAGTCTGGCACCCAAGGACTTCCTTCGACGCTCCTGACGACGCCTGCAGCCTCAAAACCAGGTGCCCCCCGAACCGCGATCAACAGAGGGTAAGATTTCCCGACACCAAAAGGCACCCCTGTACCCGGTGCCCCGCGGCCACCTGTGCCCAACTCCGGGGTGCCTACCTATCCTCCAACTACCCAACTTACCTCTCGAAGTGGTGGTGGCACCTAAAGAATCTTCGTCCCCGAGCTTGCAGTCTTTTTCTAAACCGGAGCTTTCCCATTGAAATCAATTGAGCGCCCAAAGGCTCAAAAGCACCCTGCTCCCAGCCGCCTGAGTGGCCCTGGCAGTGTAACCTCTACACCAATCTACTTCCCCATTTGCCCTGAGCAAGTGACCAGGAGCTTAGCTCCCACAGCCGCGTGGCCTGCTAGTCAGCAGCCACCAACCAAGGCCCCCCTGCCTCCCATAGGATAACATTGGGCCTAACTCTCTCTGCACCCGGCTGCCCCTGTGCCGCTGAGGGTGTAACAACTGTACCTACCTGACCCTGGGAGACCCCTGAGTCTATGCCCAGAACCTTAACTCTGCCAGTCGAGTACTTACCTTAAATCCGATAACTCAATTTTCTCCATAGGGTAACATTGACTGGTTTTTCCTGAAATTTTCTTCCATAGGGAATCATTGACTGTTTTCTATGAAATATTTTCTAAGTGTCAACTTTTAAATTAGCTAAATATTGTCTAAAAATTATAACAGTAACTAAGTCGACTTTTATCACTTGTTTCTAAGTACTGTCCCAGGACTGAATCTAGGATCCAGTCCTGGAATCACAAAAGTAATCCTAAAAGTAATCTATTGCAAATAATTTGAAACTTCCATTGAACTCAATGATTGTGTTTAAAATTGTGTTGCCTATTGCAACCACTTGTAACTTTCTACAAAAGTCAATTGCATATTGCAAAAGTATTTATATAAAGCGTCTCATTCTGAGAAAGTATATTTTAATACCTATTGTTGGTTCTAAAATAAAACAACTATATATTTTTTATATATAAACCATTGGCCTAGAGTTCAGTTATTGAGTGTGTGAGACCACTTGCTGACTGAGTGCAACAAAAGCTTTACACTGTCCTCTGATACTGCCTTACTGACACTGCCTTACTTACGACCAAGCTACCACTTTAGAGAATAAGGTTATATTTAACTTTAGCCTCTTCCAAACCTCTGGGGACTGTGGACTCTGTACACCCTGTACCTATTTGGGAAAAGTATATACAAAGCCACTTTCTCACAGTATGGTAGAGAGTTTCGGTCCTGAAAGTAACAAAAAACATCAAGAGTGCTTTAAAAATAAATAACAGCTCCATTCCTTATAAAGGAAATGAAATAGACCATTATTATAACAAAAGTCAATTCATAATGTGTATTCTATATATTCCTATACAATTGCATACAGCGACATCAAGACCATATTTCCCAGTAGTTAGATCCATACAGTTAATTGAAAATGCTCTCACCCTTCCTCCTTCGTAGCACCAACTCCAATATTATAAATCCTCAAACTGTCCACAGGTCCCACGTATATATGGTCTGTAATAGAAACCGCAAATCTAATAAGTAAATTAATCATTATTCTAGAAATAATTTAAACGTCTACAACAGGTACCAGTCTCCCACTCACCTAAGCTTCGTAGTAAACTTCTCGATAGTATTCGGAAACCGGCATTCTACTCAGGCGCCATGCTGACACTGTTATATATATCCATATTTGTTGGGCGCCATCTTAGAAAGTGCAAATAACCCGTCTCCGAACCCTGTATAAATTTGTGAGGTTGCTAAACTAAAAAAAAATCTTTGCAAGCAATCCTGTGAAGTTGAAGTCTGGTAATATACGATCTGATCTGAGCAGTTTGATGTACATGATACGAGATTACTTTTGTCACTTACTGAGAATGAGAATATATATATTATCTACTGGTGGTCGCCAGTAGATAGTTATAGTTAGGAGCTTGTTTCTATTCAAAAAGCATTTTTTCTTTTCCCAATAACTTTGGCGCCGGTTGGCGAATCTTCACGAAATTTTCAAAATGTTGGTCCTGCTCCGGTCAGTTCCTATCCTGAATGTTTCGGGGTGATTTGCCAAGCGGCAGCCGAGAAAAAAAGGGGTGTCCCAAAAAGTGTTTTCTCCATGTTAATTCCCATAGGAAATTTTAGACACGACTACAGCCTAAACTGCTGAACGGAATTACACCAGATTTGGCAAGAAGGTAGCCCTTGGTTCAGAAAGAGACCTTTTTTTTAAATGGTGTAAATCCGTTCAGTAGTTTCTGAGAAATTCAAAAAATACAGGTCGGAAAATCATTTTTCCCATAGGACACTTTAGACACGGTTTCAGCCAAAACTGCTGAACGGAATTACACCAAATTTGGCAAAAAGGTAGTGCTTGGTTCAGAAAGCGCCCTTTTTTTAAATGGTGTAAATCTGTTCAGTAGTTTTTGAGATATTAAAGGGAAACAAATGTATATATCTGGGCGGGACCTAACTACACAAGCACAAGCTTGGCTCTAATTGGCTGCCAACACTTCAATCCAGGAAGTGTTGGCACCTATCTTGGTGCAATGCTTTTTAGGTCTCACCTAGCGATGCAGCGCATGCGCTGGCACTACACAAACACCACTTCACTGCCCTAAACCCTAAAACACTACCCCAGCACGACCCCCTACACTGCACGAACACCAGTGCACTGCCCTAAACCCTAAAACACTACCCCAGCACGACCCCCTACACTGCATGAACACCACTGCACTGCCCTAAACCTTATAACACTACCCCCAGCATGACCACCTACACTGCCCGAACACCACTGCACTGCCCTAAACCCTGAAACACAACCCACAGCACGGCCCCCTACACTGCCCGAACACCACTGCACTGCCCTAAACCCTGAAACCCCACCCCCAGCACATCCCCTACATTGTCGGAACACCACTGCACTGCCCTAAACCCTGTAACACCACCCCCAGCATGACCCCCTACACTGCCTGAACACCACTGCACTGCCCTAAACCCTGAAACACCATCCCCAGCACGGCCCCCTACACTGCTTGAACATCACTACACTGCCCTAAACCCTGAAACACCACCCCCAGCAAGACCCCCTATACTGCCCGAACACCACTGCCCTAAACCCTGAAACACCACCCCCTGAAAGATTCCCTACACTGCCCGAACACCACTGCCCTGCCCTAAACCCTGAAATACCACCCCCTGCATGACCCCCTACTCTGCCCAAACACCACTGCACTGCCCTATACCCTGAAACACCACCCCCAGCACAACCCCCTACACTGCCCGAAAACCAGTGCTGTTCCCTAAACCCTGAAACACCACCCCCAGCACGATCCCCTACTCTGCCCGAACACCACTGCTCTGCCCTAAACCCTGAAACACCACCCCCAGCATGACCCCCTACACTGCCCGAACACCACTGCTCTGCCCTAAAACCTGAAACACCAGCCCTAGCACGACCTCTACACTGCCCGAACACCACTGCACTGCCCTAAACCCTGAAACACCAGCCCCAGCATGACCCCCTACACTGCCCAAACACCACTGCATTGCCCTAAACCCTGAAACACTAGCCCCAGCATGACCCCCTACACTGCCCGAACACCATTGCACTGCCCTAAACCCTGAAACACCACCCCCTGCACGACCCCCTACACTGCCTGAACACCCCCGCACTTGTCCTAAACCCTGAAACACCACCCCCAGCATGACCCCCTACACTGCCCGAACACCTCTGCACTGCCCTAAACCCTGAACCACCCCCTGCATGACCCTCTATACTGCCTGAACACCACTGCACTGCCCTAAACCCTGAAACACCACCCCCTGCATGACCCCTATGTGGCCCAAACACCACTGCACTGCCCTAAACCCTGAAACACCACCCCCTGCACGACCCCCTACACGGCCCGAACACCACTGCACTGCCCTAAACCCTTAAACACCACCCCCAGCACGTCCCCCTACACTGCCCGAACACCACTGCACTGCCCTAAACCCTGAAACACCACCCCCTGCACACCACCCCCTGCACAACCCCCTACACTGCCTGAACACCACTGCACTGCTGTAAACCCTGAAACACCAGCCCCAGCACGACCCCCTACACTGCCCAAACACTACTGACCTAAACCCTGAAACACCACCCCCTGCAAGGCCCCCTACACTGCCCGAACACAACTGCCCTGCCCTAAACCCTGAAACACCACTCCCTGCAAGACCCCCTACACTGCCCAAACACCACTGTACTGCCCTTAACCCTGACACACCAGCCCCAGCACGACCCCCTACACTGCCCGAACACAACTGCCCTAAGCCCTGAAACACCACCCCCAGCACGACCCCCTACACTGCCCGAACACCACTGCACTGCCCTAAACCCTGAAACACCACACCCAGCACGACCCCCTACTCTGCCCGAACACCACTGCTCTGCCCTACAACCCTAAAACACCAACCCCAGCATGACCCCTACATTGCCCGAACACCACTGCTCTGCCCTAAATCCTGAAACACTAGCCCCAGCACGACCCCCTACACTGCCCGAACACCTCTGCGCTGCCCTAAACCCTGAACCACCCCCTGCATGACCCTCTATACTGCCCGAACACCACTGCACTGCCCTAAACCCTGAAACACCACCCCCTGCACGACCCCCTATATGGCCCGAACACCACTGCACTGCCCTCAACCCTGAAACACCACCCCCCTGCACGACCCCCTACACGGCCCGAACACCACTGCACTGCCCTAAACCCTGAAACACCGCCCAGCACGACCCCCTACACTGCCCAAACCCCACTGCTCTGCCCTAAACCCTGAAACACCACCCCCAGCACGACACCCTTCACTACCCAAACACCATTGCACTACCCTAAACCCTAGAAAAGTAACCACCACCCCATGCCCAATCCCCCTTACCTCTCACTCCTTGTGGTTCCTCTCTCCTCGTGGTTCCTGCTTCATGTCATCTCTGAGGGGCGGTGCACATTATTGTGAGGAAACGGAACAGCCTCTGTTTCCTTACAACGATGTGGATCGTCTACATTTTTTTAGAACTCATGGTCATTTACCATACATACCTTTACAACAAAATTCATTGTAAAGGCATGCATGGTAAATGATCATGCGTTCTAAAAAATGCGTAGTAATGACTTCATGCATGCATTGTAATGGTATCGCGAAGTAAAAAAGTTGTTGTACCTCACTTGCCTCTTTCAGCACCTTTGTTGCTTTTGTCTGCAGATCTCTGTTTTTACCGATTGAAGATGGCCCCTGTTCTTCAGTATGTCGTTTTTTTGATAAATTAGGAGGAAGGAATGTGGTTTTTTTACTGAAAAGTGCATTGCCGACTGTTGTATTGTGAAAGTGTCCGCGTGGCCTGGTTCACTTCCGGTGAGAGAATGGAAGAGTCTGTTTGGATCTAAAGGGGTTCTGCTGTTGGACGGGGCCAGCGAGACACCTCATCAGAAAACACAGCTAATGGAAAGCATTGTCCCCGAAGTGTGGAGCAGTGCCATGGGAGGTCAACGAGTGTGCGTCCCACCTTAGTATGACCGTACCGCGTGACCCATGTGTCGCCTCCAGTGTCCGGAAGGCAGAAGCGTAATCCATTGCAGGTCCTCTTGAAGACTGTTGTAGCACTAATTCTACATTTTGGAACTAGGGCATTTAAACCTTGTTGTTCCTGCCAGATACAAAGAGAAGATCCTGTGTTATTCAGTGCCCTTGTTACCTTTTCTGTGGATAGTGATGCTTGTCACTTCGCTGCCCCGCCGGTGCACACGACTGGGCTCCCCATCTCGTGTGCCATCTGCAGGGCCTCTGCCCTTGGATCACTGGTTTCGGTTTCTGGTGCGGCAACATAAACAGTTGCTCCCAAAGGACTAGCCTGAACACTTACGTGAATATCCCCTGTGCCAGCATTACGTAGAAATTCTTTCCTAGCTCTGCCACGTCGATGACGATGTCATAATAGCACAGCTTCGCGCGCGACACTGTATGACGTCACAGGAGCCATAAGAGGACCTCGTCGGCGTGCTGACGTCAGTTCTACCCATTTTTTCTGTGCTACCGAGGTAAACAGGTGGACCGACACATTTTCAAATGTATACATAATATACTAAATATAAATATATATATATATATATTCCTGCTCCTGCTTGACCGTTGGTTAGGAAGCACTCGAACACCACCAAGGCTCCAAGCAAAGCCCTTTATTTAAGGTATGGAAACGCTTCACTGCAAAATCCTTTAACAGTCATTGCGCCACTGCCAATGTGACGTCATCAGCAGTGCATTGCGGGCGCGTGAGTTATAGTTAGCTGAACTAACTATAACAGGGGAATTTCAATGGTTTTGTATGAGTGAAAAGTCCAGCTAACTATAACGCCCCTGAAACCTATGGTTTTTTCAGTGAATTTCTAAGGTTTTTTAAATGCTAATTCCTAACTGTAACGTGCCTGAAACCTATCGTTTTTTCAGTAAATTTCAAAGGTTTTTTAAATGCTAATTTCTAACTATGCCTACAGAGATAGGACATGTGAAGAAAGAAGAAAAAACGCACTGAAAGAAAAAAAAGAATTGCAGAAAGAAGCAACAGAAGTCCTCAAAGACGAAGAAAAGTGCAGGAAGAAGGATAACGTGCAGAAAGAACAAACAGAAGAGCAGAAAGAAGCCTTGTTGCAAAATCATCCTGTACCCTCAACTTTTTCAGACGGACACTGGTGGTAACTGAGTCTGACCAACCAGTCCTAGAGCCAGTGCTATGTTAAAAGACACTCAGAATACAGTGAAAACACCTACATACACTAGGGAACACTATGCGTTGGGGTCCCCCTGTGATTAGCATGACCTCCTCTGTAAGCTCCTAGTATATAATAGGGCAGGGGATTAAAACTACCTCTTAAAATGTGCCACAGGGCGTGTTTGCACACGTCACCTCAGGCCCCGTCCCCTCCCTTCCCCACTGTGTAAACACGCCCTGTGGCCGTTTTAAGTTGGGAGATTAATTCCCTTGAATCCTGAGGGTCCCTAGGGTCCAACAAGACCACTAGGTACCTCCAGTAAGCGCCACAGAGCTGCGTTGCAGAGAGATGTAAAAAGGGGCACGGCCTAGACCACCTCTCTGCAACGCAGCACAGTGGCGCTTACTGGAAGCACCTGGTGGGCTAGTTAGCCCCCAGGGGCCCTCAGGATTGAAGGGGAATTATTTTCCCAACTTAAAACGCGCCACAGGGTGTGTTTGCACACGTCACCTCAGTCCACGTCCCCTCCCTTCCCCACTGTGTAAACATGCCCTGTGGCTGTTTTTTAAGTTGGGAGATTAAGTCCCCTTGAATCCTGAGGGTCCCTAGGGGCAAAATAGCCCACTAGGTATGTCCAGTAAGTGCCATTGCAGAGAGGTGTAAAAAGGGGCACGGCCTGCACCACCTCTCTGCAACGCAGAGCAGTGGCGCTTACTAGAAGCACCTGGTGGGCTAGTTGGCCCCCAGGGTCCCTCAGGATTGAAAGGGAATTATTTCCCCAACTTAAAATGCGCCACAGGGCGTGTTTGCACATGTCACCTCAGGCCCCGTCCCCTCCCTTCACCACTGTGTAAACGCGCCCTGTGGCCGTTCTAGGTTGAGAGATTAAGTCCCCTTGAATCCTAAGGGTCCCTAGGGTCAAACTAGCCCACTAGGTACCTCCAGTAAGTGCCACAGAGCTGCGTTGCATAGAGGTGTAAAAAGGGGTGTGGCCTCACAACACCTGTCTGCAACGCAGCTCCCTGGCGCATACTGGAAATACCTGTTGGGCTACTTGGCCCTCAGGGACCCTCAGTATTGAAGGGGAATTAATTCCCCAACTTACAACTGGCCAGGGGGCGCGTTTGCAGAGTGGTGCAAGGAGGGGGCGTGGCCTCAGGCGCGATGCCGGTCTTTTATTTTATTTTTTTAAGAAGGAGGGCTGTGTGGCCCCCTTTCTTTTTCTAATGTATTGGCCCTGGGGACCCCATCCCCCAGGGCCTGCACCCTAATTTTTTTTGTTGAAAAAAATAAATTTGGCCCTCCCAAGGCCTTAATCGGCCCCGGAGACCCCAACCCCCGGGTCATGGCTTTTTTTTGTTTAATTCTTTAGGAGGGGGGCGCGTTGCCCCCCTCCTCAGGCCACTATGGCCCCGGGGACCCCATCCCCCGGGGCCGGCCTTTGTTTTGTATTATGATTCTTTTTATTATATTTATAGAAACACCTAGGAGATGCTGGACAAACCATATGTACCTATCACCATGACGATTTGCGTGATATTCATTAAAAGGCGACTATGCATACAATGAATCCACGTGGAATGTATTTACACCGCTAATGAAGCTCTGACGTGTCTGACGCCCTACCGTGCCTAATCCCGGCGTCCCCGCCGGTTGGTACTCTCCAAGTAGACACCCTTGTCGTTTATTTATACAAACATGGGTAGCTATTGACAGGCACATTTAATACACACGCACACCAAGCCATTCAAAGGGGATTCAGCAAAAATTCGACCAAACTATGCAAGAAACCCCCCTCACGGTTAATACAACACACATCCACCGCCGGGTGTGTAATACTTTTTATTTTACTCTCTGGAAAGGAGACGAACTTCACTTGAGAGTCACAGCGTGCTCCTGGCTGAGCCCAATGCTGTGTTACACCCACCAGTGCCCGCCGAGTGCCACACACCTCTGTGTTGTATTCCACCAGCTAGTGCGTATGCTATGACACTCTCTAGCCCATGTGCACTGTAACATCACCCCGTGAATATGTCATGCCACACTTGCCTTCGCACGGGTTATATTGCCCCATCTAACGTGCCTTCCTCGATGCCGATGTTATAACGCACAGCGCTATGCCATACATATTACAATCTGGGATCCATAGTTTTTGTCACAGTGCATATGCAACATTACACTCCCCAGCACATATTTTATATTACAACTTTAGAGACTATTTAGGTTACACAACACTGCCCTGTGCATATTACACTCCAAGGAGCATATCGCATAGCACGCGCGAGTGTCTGTGCTATCTTGCGCTCTCCAATGAATCTGTCATTGTTCACCATGTATTTCATATTATATTTCACTCCCCGGTTCATCTTATATCACACTTTTTGGTGCATAGTTTATACCATATACGATATCTAGTTTTCATTTTCAATCGTGCTCTCAGGACTATGTTCTATATAATACTGCGTCCACCTACACTTTTCACGGGCATTACATTTTGCGATGGGGGGTGGAGGGTCAGGGGGTGTTTCTGCCAAGTGAGCCTAGAGTCACAGTCACAAACGTCCTCTTCTTCCTGAATAAAAGTGAGATTATGCTGCATACTTGTTCATATTTTAAGTAGTTCGCACAGACACACATTTTAAAAACAATAAAGTTCCTAATACCCACCTTCTCTGAACAGTTAGCTTGCTGCCCCATCCACCTCCTCCCTATCCTCTGTTGTCTGAATCCATGGACTAGCCTCCTCCCTCCTGCTATGCATGGTCTGATGTGCTGCCACTGCCCTCCATTTAGCATGATGTACCAGTCCACTCCTCCTGCCCTCCATTGCCCAATTCTATGGCCCATCATTGACCTCCTGCTTAGCCTCTGTGCTTAGCTTGCTGCCCCTATTTTCCTTCCCCCTGCCCTCCGATGTCTTTGTGCATGCCCCTGCTCCATCCTTTTTGCCCACCATGTTCCATGGACCTGCCACTCCTATCTACTCTGAGTGTTCTGTTGAGCTGCCACTCCCCTCCCACCTGCCTAGCATTGTCTGATGACTGTAACCTGTCCCTGCCACCTCCACCCTGCCTGTCCACATGCCATGCCATGCCCCTATCCCCTTCCTCCTGTCCTCCATGGTCCATTTTACTGCCACACCCTTCTGCCCTCCCTGGTCTGTTGTGCTGCAACTGCTCCTCCTGCCTGCCCCGCGCGGTCTGTTGTGAGGCCCCTTCCCCTGAACTCTCTTGTCTGTGCCCAGGTCCTGACCCTCCCTTTTATCCTCCACGGTCCTTTGTGCATGCCCCTGCACCCTCCTTCTTGCCCATCATAGCCATTGTGCTACCACTAACCCTCCCGCTTGCCAAGCATGGTCTTCTGTGCTGCCATGGCCCCTCCCACCTTCCCTGTGTGGTCAGCTAGCTGCCCCTGACCCCCTCCCACCTTCCCTCCATGGTCTGTGTGTATGCCATCATAGTCTCATTGTTGCTCTCCATGGTGTGTCTTGTTTCTAGTGCCCATCCTGCCTGACCTCCATGGTCCTCTTGCTGCTCCTGCCATGCCCCCTTGCCCCCAGCCCTCTGTTTCCATGTGCAGACCCCTATTCCCTCCCTCCTGGCTTGTCTGTTCCATTGTAATGCCCCTGATCCGTCCCTCCTGCCCCTTATGGTCTGTTATGCTGCAGCTTTCTCTCCTGTCTGTCCATTATGGTCAGCTAGCTACCATTGCCTCTTTCCCCGCTGTTGTCCATGTGCATGGTCCTGTCCCCTCCCTATTGCTTTCTATGGATTGTTGTGCTGCACTCCCGTCCCGCATGCCCTGTGTGGTGTATTGTGCTGCTGCAAACCCTGATTCCTGCTGTGTAGGGTCGGTTTGGTGCACCTCTCCATGTCCCTCGTGTCCTCTGTTATCCGAGTCCATGTCCTTACCCAAATTCCTCCTGCCTACCATGATCCAATGTACCATACTTGCGAACATTTTGAACTTGGTAAGAGGGAGATTTTGAAAAAAAAACTGGCGTATTGATTTTCCCCTTTGAGTTACATTGAAAAAGAGGAGATTGTAGACAGGAGACAGATCAAATTAAGCCCATTTGAGCTTAAAAACATTGGACGTTTCCTAGCTGAAACGGGTCTGTTGGCATGTATGGTTGTACTACCACTGCCTCTTCCTTCTGCCCACAATGGCCTATTATATTGCCACAGCCTCTCTTGCCAGTCCTGTATTGTTGGTTTGTTGCCCCTGCCCCCCTTTCCACTGCCCTCCATAGTCTGTTGTGCTGCCACTGCCCTTCCTGCCTGCCCAGTGCGGTCAAATTGTTGCCTCTGCACTCTCCTACCTGC
Source organism: Triturus cristatus (assembly GCF_964204655.1). NCBI lineage: Eukaryota > Metazoa > Chordata > Amphibia > Caudata > Salamandridae > Triturus > Triturus cristatus. Next base: position 666,679,198 of record NC_140590.1, read on the forward strand.
CTTCACTTTTCAGAGTCCGTGCCCCTGGCCTCTGCCTCTCAACAGTATCCCAATGAACAACTAGATTGCTAACATTCTATATTTATTACAAAAGTGTGGAACGCCTGACGTCATCTTGATGTAATCAAAACTGTAATACCTAGAGCATTTCCTTTAGAAATTACATATATGAGAGGGTCTTATTTGCATCAAAATTATGGTTAGTGCTCTAAAAAACTAAAATGAGGACATATTTTCTGAGTTTTCAAATAGCGATAAAGAAATTTTAAATTATTTGTAATCTTTATGTTTTTTTATCCAGTTGACCACTTGATTAAATGTTGCTCCTAGGGGAGAGGATGTGAGGTTTCTTCCAGAGCTGCAGACTTTGCAACTGGGGAACCAAGGTTGGAGTTTCTGCTTCAGCTCAACATTCTGTGATTCTGGTAAAATCACTTAATCTCCCCATGTCTACAACCAAAATGAATTTGATCTTGTGTGATGTAACCAATGCTCATGTAAAGCACTCCAATACCTGACAAGTCTGCACTATATAAAACTGCAAATACACAAAAAATAAGTGTTTTGCACACTTCTGTCATTGGGCTACATGTGGGCTACATCGAGGTGATATTTGTGCGGCATTTGGGCTCTTTTGTCTCTGGTGGCCATCTTGGGAGATTTATTTGTTATGAAGTTTCCTAATTTCCTCATTTACTGCAGTCTCCTCTGTAGGAAATGCTTTCAGTTTTTTACTTTGATTCCATCAAGAAGGTATTCAGATATGTCACACATTTGCCATTAATTCTGAATGTTAGCACTCTAGTTGCTCATTAGAGCACTGTAGTAAAGCTACTGCTCACCACGGAAGTCTGCTGCTGGTATTAAAAGTGCATGTTTCAGAATATCAGAATTTTTTAATGAAATAGAAAAGGATTTGAGAAGTCACTCAAAATGTGCCCTAATTTTTCTTTCTTCAGCACTAATCATAATTTCTATGGCAAAATGAACCCCCTCATAGTGTTCCTTTTTAAATTAAATGTTTTAAGTGTTACCACTTTATTCCAATCAAGATGGCTTCAGGTGTGCCATACTTTTGTCATAAGTAAGACTGTTAGCGCTCTAGTTGTTCGTTAGAACACTCTGGGACATTCTGTCATTGGGCTATACTTGGGCTACATCTGGGTGATATTTGGGCTACAGTTGGGCTCTTTTTTCTCTGGTGGCCATCTTGGGAGATTTATTTGTTATGAAGTTTCCTAATTTCCTCATTTACTGCAGTCTCCTCAGTAGGAAATTTTTATTTTGGTTCCATCAAGAAGGCATTCAGATGTGTCACACATTTGCCATAAATTCTGAATGTTAGCACTCTAGTTGCTCATTAGATCACTGTAGTAAAGCTACTGCTCACCAGGGAAGTCTGCTGCTGGTATGCAAAGTGCATGTTTCAGTCTGCATGTCAGACTTTTTTTATGAAATAGAAGAGGATTTGAGAAGTCAAAATGTGCCCTAATTTTTCTTTCTGCAGCACTAATCATAATTTCTATGGCAAAATGAACCCCCTCATTGTGTTCCTTTTTAAATTAAATGTTTTAAGTGTTACCACTTTATTCCAATCAAGATGGCTACAGGTGTGCCATACTTTTGTCATAAGTAAGACTGTTAGCGCTCTAGTTGTTCGTTAGAACACTCTGGGACATTCTGTCATTGGGCTATACTTGGGCTACATCTGGGTGATATTTGGGCTCTTTTGTCTCTGGTGGCCATTTTGGGAGACTTATTTGTTATGAAGTTTCCTAATTTCCTCATTTACTACAGTCTCCTCAGTAGGAAATACTTTCATTTTTTTACTTTGATTCCATCAAGAAGACATTCAGATGTGTCACACATTTGCCATAAATTCAGAATGTTAGCACTCTAGTTGCTTATTAGATCCCTGTAGTAAAGCTACTGCTCACCAGGGAAGTCTGCTGCTGGTATTGAAAGTGCATGTTTCAGTCTGCATGTCAGAATTTTTTTATGAAATAGAAGAGGATTTGAGAAGTCACTCAAAATGTGCCCTAATTTTTCTTTCTGCAGCACTAATCATACTTTCTATGGCAAAATGAACCCCCTCATTGTGTTCCTTTTTAAATTAAATGTTTTAAGAGTTACCACTTTATTCCAATCAAGATGGCTTCAGGTGTGCAATACGTTTGTCATAAGTAGGACTGTTAGCGCTCTAGTTATTCTTTAGAACACTCTGGGAAGCTGCAGTAGAACACAAAGGAATCAACTGACAGTCTCTGCCCTTGTTGGATGTACATGTTTTACTGAGAATGGCAGACTTCATTCTCACATGACTGAGAAAGATAATGTGAACTTACAGAAAATATGCTCTCAGTTTAGCTTATAGATCACCTTCCAAGCCTCTGTGGGAAAAGCATGAGAAAATAGTTTTCTCTCAAACATGATTCATGATATCACAGAAGAAGGCTTTTTCACATGGTAAAATCATCTTAGAACACACCACAATTCCTAAAATGAGTATGGTACCATCAACAAATGATTTATAATGTAACTAAAGTCTTAAAACCTTCTATTAACTGCAATGCTTTTTAATCAGGTGCTATCATGTATATTGGTCCCAAGATGGCTGCCAACACTTCTTGGATGAAGTACTGACAGCCAATCAGATCTCACGATGAGATGTGTGGTTAGGCTTCGCCCAGATATATCTATCTTTTTAACTCTAATTTTCTCAGGAACTACTGAACAGATTTACACCATTTAAGCAAAAGGCACGAGTCTGAACTGAGGACTACCTCTTTGCCAAATTTGGTGTAATTCCGTTCAGCAGTTCGGGCTGTAGCTGCGTCAACAGGTCCTATGGGAAAATGCATGGGGAAAATGTGTTTTGGGACCCCCCTTTTTTCTCGGCCCCCGCTTGATGAATCACCGTGAAATTTTCAGGATAGGAGTGGACCGGAGCTGGCCAAAAGTTTGGGAAATTTCGCGAAGATTCGTCAATCGGCGCCAACGTTATTCCAAATAGAATGTTGTGGATTTCCTATGGAAAATAGGTCCTAACTATAACTACCTACTGGAGACTGACAGTAGGTAATATATATATACATATTTATATATATATATATACAAATGCATAACCAATAAAGGCATAAAGAAATAGCAACAGATCAAGCATTTCTCACTATTAAAACATAAGCATGATTAAGACATATTAAAAACATTCATGCCAAACAGTAACAGCATCTTTTTGGTAGAAACAGGTGGACAACGGGGAGGCGGGTGGGACAGTGAGGAATCCACAGGCAGATACTGTAACCACCAGAAAAAGCGTTACCGAAGGTAAGTAACTTGCTCTTCTGATGGATACTTCTGCCTGTTGATTCCTCACCTTTTGAATAGAATCCTCAAGCCGTACCTCACACGGAGGAGGGTGTCCACCTGACTAGATCAAAAAATCTTGCAAAACAGATCGAGCAAAATGACCATCCCTCCTAACCTCCGAATCCAATAATAATCGAATAATTTTTAGTCAAAATTATATTAAAAATAATACTTTAAAAATATTTTTATTAATATATTTAGACAATCAATTAAAGGAAAACTTTTATTTATAACTAATTTAAAGATATTTCATACTTTACAAATTACGCTGAAGTCGCGACCCCAGCGCGACTTTTCAAAATGGCTACCGGAATACAAGCAGCCATCGTGTAGGGTGGGCGATCGGTGCGCGACTTCTGTAGAATATTTTTTTTTTAAAGAATGAATGTAGTTTTCCTAACAAAAATTATTAATTTTTTTTTAAATACATATATATACATATTATATATATATATATATATATATATATATATATATATATATATATATATATATATATATATATATATATATATATATATATATATATATATATATATATATATATGGCATGTGATGCCGACAGAAGAAGAGAGAGTGAACCAGAATTGGAAGGGTTAGTCCCGCGGTGGCAGGAAATCGTGCAATTGGGGACTCTGCACCTTTAAATAGTCACGTTCAGTGAAGGAAAGTCATGTGATCAAGACCGCTGTGATGGTCGAAACGCGTCTGGACTGAACCGAACAATGTTGGTTTGAAAATAAACTGAGCACTACTTTGCACCAGCAAATACGTGTCCGTGTCTTTAGTGGTACCGGCAGGTACTACGGAAGGTGGATTTGATATATATATATATATTACCTACTGGCGGTCGCCAGTAGGTAGTTATAGTTAGGACCCCTTTTCCATAGGAAATCCGCAACATTCTATTTTGAATAACTTTGTCGCCGGTCGACGAATCCTCGCGAATTTCTCAAAATAGGTGGGGCGCTACGCTCCGCTCCTACCCTGAAAGTCTCGGGGGGATACGTCAAGTGGGGGCTGAGATAAAAGGGGGGTCCCAAAACGCGTTTTTCCCATGCATTTTTCCATAGGACCTTTAGAACGAGCTACAGCCCGAACGGCTGAACAGAATTACTAGAAATTTGGCAGAGAGGTAGTCCCTATGTCAAGGAAGTGCCTTTTGTAGGTTTGGTGGAAATCTGTTCAGTAGATTCTGAGAAAATACCCTTTAAATCAATATATATATCTGAGCCCGCTTACGGTACGCTTACCGTACGCTTACGGTAAGCTTACGGTACGCGTACGGTGGCGTGCGCGAGCGCGATTCTGATTGGCTGTTAGATCTTAGTAAACATTCGAATCGGCCGAAACCAGGAAGCGGCGGCTGCCATTTTGTGTGTTTCACTCAGAAAAAAAAGAGTGAAAACAAGAAAAGGGGGCAATGAGGAGAGTTACAGACCCCCTTACATTTGTGAGGGGGTCAAAGAAGGACTGAAAAGTACAAAGAAAACATTTATTGATTTTTAAAAAAATCACGGGGTACGCGTACGGTAAGCTTACGGTAAGCGTACGGTAGAAAAAAAAAATAAAAAAAAAAATGAAATTCAGATTTAAGTGTTTAGATATTAGGGGGCTCTAAAAAGAGCCGTTGTGTTTATGAAATGATTTTTTAGTGGTACCTACAAGTAAGTACCGATGCAGAGTCTAAGGTTCAAGAGGAAGACTCTGTTCCCTTCATCATTGAAGTGCACACCATCTCCTCTATAAATGTCTTGCATGTCATAACGCAAGTTGTTGTGGTAAATGGCACCCATACCATAGTCACGGAGGAAAGCAGAAACAGATTTGTTGACGTGCTTTCTTGCTTTGTCAATCTGCGGACAGAAATGATTGGACCAGTTCCATTTTTGCCTTTGGCATATGTTGGAAAACACAAAGGCAGTTTTAGGGAAAAGTGAAAACAGTTGTGCAAAGGTGTCCTTCATAAGCATTTCCAGACCTACCCCAGTCAAAGTGCCTAGGTCATTGCCACCACAGTGCACTATTATGAGGTCAGGGTGTTGGATTTGCATGAAGGATTTCACCAATGGCATCAATTGGTGCCACTTTAACCCTCTCTGACCAATCCATTTAATGTCTACATTTGGCAAAGCAAGGTCTCTCACCATATCTGTTTTCTCTGCAAACTTTTCACTCCAGAAGACATAGCTGTGCCCTACAATCCACACTGTGAACATCTTCAAAGGAGAACTGGATGCACTCAGGAGGTGTCTTTCAGTAGAATGGCAATATGAAAAGAAAGACAGTTTGGAAATGGAGGCATACATATTTTTTTCAAAACAAAAAGAACTGATTGGCTGTTTCATACCATTCTAGAATAAAAACTAGGCTGTATGTGTAAATTAATAGAAGCATGTTTTGTATTGGTACAAAAAAATGTGTTACCAAAGAACAGTACTATGGATTTGCTGTTAGGTTTGAAAAGTCAAGCATTCTTGCTCTGTGGAATTGAAACATTGTGTGGCGAACTTCTGACCTAACTCCACACAGCAGTGTTCCATGAGCTGTTGCTATGGTAGCAGGCAGAAGTCAAGTTGGGGGAAGGGTACTAGGCATAAGTCAAGTTGGGGGCAGGGTACTTTTGGAAAAGGGTTGGTTTTCAACCAATAGAAATGTGTGATTACATTTGAAAAAAAGGGGGAAGCACTGAGATTTGAAACTTACATGTATATGTGTGGAAAAATAGAGGGAAAGTTTGCCATTATCTGGTTCTGCTGAGAGGAGAGAGGTGAACAGAACAGAGATCCTGGCTCTGATAATCTGCTGTTTGAGTGCCACATTTCTTTCACAACTAACTAATTTTAAAGGTGAGGTTAGAGTTTGAGAGGAGATGTATATGGTAAATTAAGAAATGAATAATAGAAATGGAAATTCTTTTTGTTGAAGTTGCGTTTATCATTTTCTGTTTTGGGAGAAATTTAAATGTGAGGAACATGTAAAATAATATGGACTATGTTTTCACGATAAATTAAGGTGTACTGGAAAAAAAAAGAATAGTTTAAGGGTTTGAGGTTGGACTCAGTAATGCAAATACATTCAGCATCACTAAGGCTGGTTGCCCTTGCTGGAATGTAGGCAGCCACCCAGGTTACACATGGTGGTGGTCTGAAAAAGCAGTTTGGACATGTGCATTTATAAAAATCAAAAAAGTGGTTTCATAATGTGTCAGTCTGTAAAAGTGATTTTCACTTGCCAAAAAAAAAGAGCAGTAAGTGTGCATTTAAATTGGCAAATACATTTCGTTTTGGGACTAATGTGAAAACATGACTCTGTGTGGAAATAGGAATTACAGGCAGAGATTTATTGCGTTTTTTTCTGGTGATTTCACAGTTGCATTAGTAGGAAAAAGGGGGAGCGATTTTTTGGGGGAAGAAGCAGACTCTTAGCACACACCCATCTGCTTGCCATGTATAATCATGCACAGTATTTACAAGCGAGTGGGGTTTTCAGGTTTCAGTCTGTAATGCAAATACATTCAGCATCACTAAGGCTGGTTGCCCTTGCTGGAATGTAGGCAGCCACCCAGGTTACACATGGTGGTGGTCTGAAAAAGCAGTTTGGACATGTGCATTTAAAAAAATTAAAAAAGGGGTTTCATAATGTGTCAGTCTGTAAAAGTGATTTTCACTTGCCAAAAAAAAAGAGCAGTAAGTGTGCATTCAAATTGGCAAAGAAATTTCGTTTTGGGACTAATGTGAAAACATGACTCTGTGTGGAAATAGGAATTACAGGCAGAGATTTATTGCGTTTTTTTCTGGTGATTTCACAGTTGCATTAGTAGGAAAAAGGGGGAGCGATTTTTTGGGGGAAGAAGCAGACTCTTAGCACACACCCATCTGCTTGCCATGTATAATCATGCACAGTATTTACAAGCGAGTGGGGTTTTCAGGTTTCAGTCTGTAATGCAAATACATTCAGCATCACTAAGGCTGGTTGCCCTTGCTGGAATGTAGGCAGCCACCCAGGTTACACATGGTGGTGGTCTGAAAAAGCAGTTTGGACATGTGCATTTAAAAAAATCAAAAAAGTGGTTTCATAATGTGTCAGTCTGTAAAAGTGATTTTCACTTGCCAAAAAAAAAGAGCAGTAAGTGTGCTTTCAAATTGGCAAAGAAATTTCGTTTTGGGACTAATGTGAAAACATGACTCTGTGTGGAAATAGGAATTACAGGCAGAGATTTATTGCGTTTTTTTCTGGTGATTTCACAGTTGCATTAGTAGGAAAAAGGGGGAGCGATTTTTTGGGGGAAGAAGCAGACTCTTAGCACACACCCATCTGCTTGCCATGTATAATCATGCACAGTATTTACAAGCGAGTGGGGTTTTCAGGTTTCAGTCTGTAATGCAAATACATTCAGCATCACTAAGGCTGGTTGCCCTTGCTGGAATGTAGGCAGCCACCCAGGTTACACATGGTGGTGGTCTGAAAAAGCAGTTTGGACATGTGCATTTAAAAAAATCAAAAAAGTGGTTTCATAATGTGTCAGTCTGTAAAAGTGATTTTCACTTGCCAAAAAAAAAGAGCAGTAAGTGTGCTTTCAAATTGGCAAAGAAATTTCGTTTTGGGACTAATGTGAAAACATGACTCTGTGTGGAAATAGGAATTACAGGCAGAGATTTATTGCGTTTTTTTCTGGTGATTTCACAGTTGCATTAGTAGGAAAAAGGGGGAGCGATTTTTTGGGGGAAGAAGCAGACTCTTAGCACACACCCATCTGCTTGCCATGTATAATCATGCACAGTATTTACAAGCGAGTGGGGTTTTCAGGTTTCAGTCTGTAATGCAAATACATTCAGCATCACTAAGGCTGGTTGCCCTTGCTGGAATGTAGGCAGCCACCCAGGTTACACATGGTGGTGGTCTGAAAAAGCAGTTTGGACATGTGCATTTAAAAAAATCAAAAAAGTGGTTTCATAATGTGTCAGTCTGTAAAAGTGATTTTCACTTGCCAAAAAAAAAGAGCAGTAAGTGTGCTTTCAAATTGGCAAAGAAATTTCGTTTTGGGACTAATGTGAAAACATGACTCTGTGTGGAAATAGGAATTACAGGCAGAGATTTATTGCGTTTTTTTCTGGTGATTTCACAGTTGCATTAGTAGGAAAAAGGGGGAGCGATTTTTTGGGGGAAGAAGCAGACTCTTAGCACACACCCATCTGCTTGCCATGTATAATCATGCACAGTATTTACAAGCGAGTGGGGTTTTCAGGTTTCAGTCTGTAATGCAAATACATTCAGCATCACTAAGGCTGGTTGCCCTTGCTGGAATGTAGGCAGCCACCCAGGTTACACATGGTGGTGGTCTGAAATAGCAGTTTGGACATGTGCATTTAAAAAAATCAAAAAAGTGGTTTCATAATGTGTCAGTCTGTAAAAGTGATTTTCACTTGCCAAAAAAAAAGAGCAGTAAGTGTGCTTTCAAATTGGCAAAGAAATTTCGTTTTGGGACTAATGTGAAAACATGACTCTGTGTGGAAATAGGAATTACAGGCAGAGATTTATTGCGTTTTTTTCTGGTGATTTCACAGTTGCATTAGTAGGAAAAAGGGGGAGCGATTTTTTGGGGGAAGAAGCAGACTCTTAGCACACACCCATCTGCTTGCCATGTATAATCATGCACAGTATTTACAAGCGAGTGGGGTTTTCAGGTTTCAGTCTGTAATGCAAATACATTCAGCATCACTAAGGCTGGTTGCCCTTGCTGGAATGTAGGCAGCCACCCAGGTTACACATGGTGGTGGTCTGAAAAAGCAGTTTGGACATGTGCATTTAAAAAAATCAAAAAAGTGGTTTCATAATGTGTCAGTCTGTAAAAGTGATTTTCACTTGCCAAAAAAAAAGAGCAGTAAGTGTGCTTTCAAATTGGCAAAGAAATTTCGTTTTGGGACTAATGTGAAAACATGACTCTGTGTGGAAATAGGAATTACAGGCAGAGATTTATTGCGTTTTTTTCTGGTGATTTCACAGTTGCATTAGTAGGAAAAAGGGGGAGCGATTTTTTGGGGGAAGAAGCAGACTCTTAGCACACACCCATCTGCTTGCCATGTATAATCATGCACAGTATTTACAAGCGAGTGGGGTTTTCAGGTTTCAGTCTGTAATGCAAATACATTCAGCATCACTAAGGCTGGTTGCCCTTGCTGGAATGTAGGCAGCCACCCAGGTTACACATGGTGGTGGTCTGAAATAGCAGTTTGGACATGTGCATTTAAAAAAATCAAAAAAGTGGTTTCATAATGTGTCAGTCTGTAAAAGTGATTTTCACTTGCCAAAAAAAAAAGAGCAGTAAGTGTGCATTCAAATTGGCAAAGAAATTTCGTTTTGGGACTAATGTGAAAACATGACTCTGTGTGGAAATAGGAATTACAGGCAGAGATTTATTGCGTTTTTTTCTGGTGATTTCACAGTTGCATTAGTAGGAAAAAGGGGGAGCGATTTTTTGGGGGAAGAAGCAGACTCTTAGCACACACCCATCTGCTTGCCATGTATAATCATGCACAGTATTTACAAGCGAGTGGGGTTTTCAGGTTTCAGTCTGTAATGCAAATACATTCAGCATCACTAAGGCTGGTTGCCCTTGCTGGAATGTAGGCAGCCACCCAGGTTACACATGGTGGTGGTCTGAAAAAGCAGTTTGGACATGTGCATTTAAAAAAATCAAAAAAGTGGTTTCATAATGTGTCAGTCTGTAAAAGTGATTTTCACTTGCCAAAAAAAAAGAGCAGTAAGTGTGCTTTCAAATTGGCAAAGAAATTTCGTTTTGGGACTAATGTGAAAACATGACTCTGTGTGGAAATAGGAATTACAGGCAGAGATTTATTGCGTTTTTTTCTGGTGATTTCACAGTTGCATTAGTAGGAAAAAGGGGGAGCGATTTTTTGGGGGAAGAAGCAGACTCTTAGCACACACCCATCTGCTTGCCATGTATAATCATGCACAGTATTTACAAGCGAGTGGGGTTTTCAGGTTTCAGTCTGTAATGCAAATACATTCAGCATCACTAAGGCTGGTTGCCCTTGCTGGAATGTAGGCAGCCACCCAGGTTACACATGGTGGTGGTCTGAAAAAGCAGTTTGGACATGTGCATTTAAAAAAATCAAAAAAGTGGTTTCATAATGTGTCAGTCTGTAAAAGTGATTTTCACTTGCCAAAAAAAAAGAGCAGTAAGTGTGCTTTCAAATTGGCAAAGAAATTTCGTTTTGGGACTAATGTGAAAACATGACTCTGTGTGGAAATAGGAATTACAGGCAGAGATTTATTGCGTTTTTTTCTGGTGATTTCACAGTTGCATTAGTAGGAAAAAGGGGGAGCGATTTTTTGGGGGAAGAAGCAGACTCTTAGCACACACCCATCTGCTTGCCATGTATAATCATGCACAGTATTTACAAGCGAGTGGGGTTTTCAGGTTTCAGTCTGTAATGCAAATACATTCAGCATCACTAAGGCTGGTTGCCCTTGCTGGAGTGTAGCAGTCTGGACATGGGCTTTTTAAAAAATCTGAAAAGTGGTTTCATAATGTGTCAGTCTGTAAAAGTGATTTTCACTTGCCAAAAAAAAAGAGCAGTAAGTGTGCATTCAAATTGGCAAAGAAATTTCGTTTTGTGACTATTGTGAAAAGAAATGTAGTAATATATTTAAATAAAATAAAGGAATTTTTTTTTTAGTTTTTTTCAGGTATTTCTGAAGAGCAGTGAACAAAATTTAAGATGCCTACAAAATCCAGAGTTCAAAAAACGCTAAAAAAAAAACCTATATTTGAAGACAACTAGAGGACCAAAGTTAGTAGAAGATGCTGATGTTGGGAAAAAGAAAAAATCTTCTGGTAAGCAAAAAAAACAATTTCTTAAAAATATATTCAAAAGAATGAAAAATGTACAAAATGTCTGTACTCGAAAGGATGTTTTTAAAAAAAAAGAAGAGGAAAAAATTGACAATTTAGTTAATGCAAATATACCTTCAGCAACTGAAAAGATTTATATAAATAGAAAAACAGCGTTTAAAGAGATACGTAGAAAAATGTTTCAGAGAAGAGTTATGTCTAATTTGATGAAGGATGTGAAGAAATATAAGAAAAAGACAAAGTTTTATAAAAGAAAAAAAGAAATAGAAGCCATTGCAGCAAAGGCATTAGAATTAAAAAGGAAACTATTCATATTAATTTTGAATAGGATGCGTACATTAGACAAAATGGTTAATGTACTGAAATCACATAGCAAAAGGAAAAGAGTAGTGAACAGAACAAACTTTTGTAAAGTGTTTTTAGGCAAGTGGATGCATAGTTCAAGTAGTGAACCTTTTTTTAATGAAGAAAGCTATTTTCAAAGTAATAGTTTGCTGCATGCAGTTGACACCAGAGGTCGTTCATACGAAGTAAAAAATGGTTGCATAATGGAGAAGGAGATAATGGTTCCAAGAGATGAGGTACAAGTGATGGCAGATGAGGCAATGGGGAGACGTCCTAAAGCCCCAGTGTACACTTGGAATTGTAGTAGTATTTGCACTGTGCGTCAGGAATCTATTGACAAATTTCGAGAGTTTCTAAGAGAATATAGTAAAAAAAAGAATAAAACAGAAGATTAAGGTGCTTCAAAGTCTGGATCCATGCAGAGTGAGAGAGAATACTGGTTTGCAGGGTCATTCTCTGGCTTGTCTATCTAGAAAAGTGTGCAATAGTGTTTTCCATCATTTTAGGATGCTGGCTGTTCATCATACTGAAATGAGAAAGTTTGTGAGACGGTTGTATTTTGCTAAAAGTCCAGCAATAAAGTTAGATGAATTGAATAGGGCTCTGTTCCGAGGAACGGTATCAGATGTAGAGAAGGTTGTTGATGAAATTCAGTTTTGTTACTTTGGTCCTGAACAAAACAGTGCAGAGAAGGACACACTAAATGAGGAAGAAGTGGAAGAGAATGTAGAACCATTTGTAAGTAAGACATTTAATGATCACATAACAAAATTTGAAAAAATCTCTAATGAAAGACCAAATATTACTTGTATTTGTTGCCGCAGAACTCATTATAGAAAACAAACCAGGTATGTTGATCTGTACAGAAAGAGTGAAAATGAAGATAATTATAAGTGGAAGGATTTTGCCACATATATATTTCTTGAAAATTGTTTTGAATTGGGTGAAGTTCAGCGTATTTGTAAATACTGTTACAACAAGTTAGAGGAAAATAGAATGCCGACCAGAGCTGTACATAATAATTTAGAATTGGATGCTATTCCTGCTGAACTTTCTGAATTAAATACTTATGAGTCTATACTCATTCAATGTGTTCATCCGTTCCAGACCATAGTACGTATGGAGCCCAAAACTGGTAAATTACCTCCTTCTGATTTACTGAGAGGTTTAAAAGGTAGAGTGGTGTATTTGCCCTTGGATTTGAAAAAAAATATGGAAACTATTGATGCGGATACTTTGGAAACTGAACCATTAGTTATTCTGGTTAATGGTGTACCTACAAAGAATAAGAAGATTTGGCAGGAGCTGGTAGATGTACGGAAAGTACAAAGAGCAAATTTGTATTTGAAAAGGAATAACAAATGGTATGAATCAATTTATATAGAAGAAGAAGAAGAAGAAGAAGATTTACAAGAAGACACAGAAACACCAACTGGACAAATTGAAAAAGTGGACAAGTCAAAGGAAGAAGAAATTTATGAACATTTTAGCATACATCCTCTTCATTCAAAAGAAGTTATGGGAGACAATATTGATCTCTTTCAGATGAAGAAAGCAAAAGGAACTCCCGTGAGTGTATGGGAGGAGAGCTTGGAAGCTCGATGTTTTCCCCAGCTGTTTCCTAAAGGAAAAGGAGGACGATACGATGAACGTCCAGAACAGATTCCAGCTTCTGAGTATCGGACTACAAGACTATATGCTGAAGATCCCAGATTTCGACAAAGTATTCCTTATTTGTTCCATCTTTTATTTGAAAGCGACTTGTCTGCACTGTCTTATGCAGTAAATCACATTTTAAAAAGTGGAGTACATTTTCAAAATGTGTCTGCTAAGGATTTTATGGAGAAAGTGCAGCACCGAGATGATCATTTGGAAACACAACTGATCAATCTGATGGCTTGTCAGCGTGGGACAAATGAATATTGGTACCGACGTCATGGTGAATTAAAATGCATGTTACGGAATTTAGGAACTCCAACATGGTTCCTTACCCTAAGCTGTGCCGAGTACGCTTGGGATGATTTACTGGATTTTCTACGAGAGGCAAATTCAAACATTAAAAACATCGAATACAAGACAGCAGGAGAACTGTGCTCATTGGATCCGGTTAATGTTTGCAGATATTTCAATCATAGATTTGAGGCTATGATGTCCTTCATCTGCAATAAAAAAATCCACCTCTTGGAGAAGTAGTGGATTTCTTTTGGAGAAAAGAGTACCAGGCAAGAGGTGCTCCTCATATTCATATGCTGTTGTGGATCAAGGATGCCCCAAAGTTTGGAACAGATACTGATGAAGCAGTGTTATCTTACATTGAAGAATATGCAACATGTGCTATACCAAAAAGCGCAGAAGAGAAAAAGTTAAAGGAGCAAGTTTTACGTTTCCAAAGTCATCGGTGTGGAAAATACTGTCGACGGAAATACAAGAGCAAAGATAAATACTACACTAAATGTCGATTTGGATTTCCTAGACCTGTTCTTTCAAATGGAAGAGTTAACAGTTTTATGTCAGCTGTGAGACATACTATCACAAGAAAATCACCTAAGAATACCTACAACCTTAAAAGAAAAGAAGAATCAAAAAATATAAATGACTACAACCCAGTCATTTTATCCATGTGGAACGCTAACATGGATATACAGTATGTAGCTGACAATTCCATTGCTGTTGCTCGATATGTAACGTCTTACATTACGAAATCAGAAAAAACAGAATTGAAGGAAATGTGGGAAGAGATTTCTCACGAGAAGACTGTCAGTAAGAAGCTGTACAGTTTCAGTTTGAAGATGTTATCGCATCGAGAAATTGGATCCTACGAATGTTCAGATAGGTTATCTTCTGCAAGTCTCTACTCGAAGTCAAGAAGAATAATTTGGGCAAGTTTAGGCCTTGCAGCAATGAGAAATCGGGTACTGAAATCTGTAGGAGAAATTGAATATTTGGCCGAGAATGACCCAGAAAGTACAGATATTTTGAAATCAAACATGTTGGACACTTATTATCCCAAGAGAAGTCATCATCTGGAGAACATGTGTCTCTATGAAGTGCTGCAGAACTACATTTATTCACGGAAAGCCGCAGAAGACATCAACAATGGAAAATATAAAGTCGTTGGTGAAGAAGGATGTTTGGTGAAGCAAACAAAAGGAAGTTTGATAAATCACCGGAAGCTGAGTTGTGACACTACTGACAAGAAGGAATTTTACTACTTGGCTCTTTTACAGTTGTTTAAACCATGGCGTACAGAGGATGAACTACTGGGAGAATTTCAAAGCTATGAAGATTCTTTTAATGCTTGCAAAGACAGCATACAATGCAGTACATTCTCAACTTATCTGCAAATGTTAAATGAAGAAATTGAACAGGAAACTACAATTGCAGCAGAAATAGCTAGAGACAGTTCTCAGGACAGCCAAAGTTCAGGAACACTCAGTCAAGATCCCCTAGGACAACCAATCGTTGAAAATGAAGCATCAATAGCCATGAATGAAGTGGAAACGGCTATGAATCAAGCTCAAGAAGAATTTATAGACTTAGAAAATTTGGAAAGACAACTGAATCAAGAGCAGCAACAAATTTATGAAGAGATCAAAAACAAAATTGATCACGGATTTCTACATGAAAAAAAAGAGTGCTCATGCACATCATTTCATCCAATCAGGATGTATGTAAGCGGACAAGCTGGAACTGGAAAAAGTTTCCTAATAAAAGTCATCAGAAGCTACCTACAGCAAAAAACGGATTCTACTTTGTCTTGTGTGGTTACTGCTCCAACTGGGTTAGCAGCATATAACATAAAAGGAATCACTTTACATCGTTTGCTAATGTTACCAGTGGAGCATGAGAACAAAATACAATACAACAAGCTAACTGGAGAAGCATCCTTGGAAGTTTCAAGAGTATTGAAGAAGATGCAAGTTCTCATTATTGATGAGGTGAGCATGGTATCAAACTTAATGCTTGCCTTTGTGCATTTAAGAATGCAGCAAATTTTGAAGACAGACTATGACATGTTATTTGGTGGAAAACACGTCATAGTTTTTGGAGATCTTTTGCAACTTACTTCAGTTAAAGGACAACCAGTATTTAATACTGTCACACATGAAGACACGAAGAAGTCATTGGGAAGCATCGGAAATACAAATATTTGGTCCTTCTTTGAGTACAAGGAACTTACTACTAATATGAGGCAAGCAAGCGATGAAGAATATGGAAGTATTCTGAAAGATATCAGAATTGGACTACTCACAGAAGTTGGCAAAAAAGCATTACAGAGTCGGCTGCTACATAATTTATTTCCAAAGGAAGAAATAGTTGCAGAGAAAATATACAAGAATATTGCAGAAAACAAAAGTGTCATCTGCTTAATGCCAACTCTACGTGAATGCTCAATATTTAATGAGGAGCTTTTGAAATTGGAAAAGGAAGAGATCAGGAAATTGGAAGCAGTGGACAAAATTGAGGATGGAAGAATTACTGTCACAGTAACAGGCAAACTGAAAAATAAATTGGACTCACTAGAGAAGAACATCTCCAAAACAGCTGGATTAGAAAAAAATCTATATGTTTGCATGAACTGTGGAGTATTTTTAAGAAGAAATTTGGATGTTGAAAAAGGTTTAGTTAATGGAGCTATGGGAAGAGTTGTGGGTTTTATTAATTATCAGAAAAAAGAAGGAATTGAATGTTTAAAAATAAAATTTGATCATATAGAAGAAGTTAAAGATATTTGTCGTTGTACAGTTCGTTTCATGCTTGTGAAAGACTTATATGTACGTAGGAAGCAGTTTCCGTTTTCTCTAGCATATGCTGTAACTATTCACAAGTCTCAAGGATTGACTGTAGATTGTGCTTTTGTGAACATTGGTTCAACTGTGTTCAAAGAAGGTATGGCATATGTTGCTTTGTCACGAGTGAAAACATTATCAGGTTTATTCATGATAGACTTTGATGATTCAAAAGTTAGTGCTGATACAAACTGTGTAAAGGAGTATAATAGATTAAGAAGAAGCTATGCTCCTCATTTAGGTCAGTATCCTGTGTTGGAGAAACGTGTAGTTTCTCGTAAAAGAAAAAATGAGAATATCTGTAATGAAGATGTAGAGAAGAGGAAAAAAAAGAGGAGTGATGTAATTGCAAGCAAAAACAAAAAGGAAAATGAAGAACAGGTTGTAGGATGTCATTTTGAAAATAGCTCTGGTGTCAACTGCTACGCAAATGTAGTGCTGAATGTTGCATTTTATCTGGAAAGTTTGCAAGAGCAGATAATAGTAAATCAGGGAAAAAGATTCTGTTCAGAGCTGAGTCTCCTTTTTCAAAAGCTGAGTAAAGATAAAACTCAAATAGAAAGTGCTACTGAAATTAGAAAACTTTTAGATATATGTTCAGGATGAACACAGTTTTCTCAAAATGAACAGCAAGATGCACACGAATTTTTGATGTATTTTCTTCAGGTAGTGGAAGAAGAAGGAGTTCCCATTGAAATTTTTTTTGGTCTCTCTTATAAATGGGAACATAGTTGTGAAAATTGTTATAATATATGTGGCTCTAATGTTGATAATGAAAGGTTTATTTATTTGACATTGCCAGAGAGTAAAACAGTCACTTTTGCAAAATTAGTTAAAGATGCTAATCATAGCATGAAATGTGGTGAGTGTAAATCTGACATGTTTTCAACATTAATTTTAAAGGAATACGGACAGTATGTAATTTTAATGATGCAACGATGTAGAGCTGATGGTTCAAAATTGGATACTTTAATAAAGAAGTTTACAGGACAGCAATTATCAATTTCAGGAAAAACTTTTGTAACTGTTGCAATAATTTTCCATGATGGACCTACTGTTACTTCTGGACATTACACAGTTTATCTTAAATGTGAAAAAGGCTGGACACTGTGTAATGATTCCCAATTGATTTTCAAACAACGTTTGCCTTTTGATTTAGCAAATTCCTATCTAATCTTCCTGAAACCTAAATTTTAGAGAGATTTGGCAAGATCTGGACAAAATAATTTTACCATTTTACTGGATTACCATTGTAATTTTGTAAAAAAAAGATTTTTTAAATTATCATTTGGCCTAATGGAAAGATAACCAATTGTAATGTGGACTTTTTTAATTTTTAATGAAACTTTCAAAAACCAATAATTTAGAGATAATCGGTAACATCTGCACAATTTAAATTTTGGAATGTTATTGGACTGCCATTGGAAATTTTTTCAAAAATGATTTAAAAAATTACTATTTGGCCATGTGGAAAAGTAACCAATTCTATTGTGGACTTAATAAATTATTCAAAAAATTTTCATGAACCAAAATGTTACAGAGAATCGGTGAGATCTGGACAAATTAAACTTTAGAATTTTATTGGATTACCGTTGGAAATTTATTCCCAAAAAAAAATTAAAATTACTATTTGGCCTAAAGGAAATGGAATCAGATGTATTGTGGAGTTATTTGAGATATAATATTGTGATTATACTTCTGAAACAAACATATCAGACGGTATTTTAAAGAAATAAGTATTGGTATTAGATGATATTTTTTTAGATAATTATGCATTTCTATAATGTTAAGTTTAAGTAAAAAGAGATTCTGGGCTTTTTTAATACAATCTTTGTGATTGTTCTTTTTTTTTGCCCGCTGTAAAATGATGAATGCAATTGCTTTCACAATTTATAGTGAAATGCAATATATTCTGAAAACAGCAAAAATAAGGCAAAAATATTTTTTGAAAAATATGTAAATATGTGTACTGTATTATAAAATGTTTTAAAAATATTAATACTTTTTTCTTTTTTTTCAGATTGATATAGAAAAATTTCGAAAACTAGAACCATTTTTAAAGCTATTTTTTTAAAAAACAAATGAATAAATATTTTTTTGAGTGGGTATGGTAAGTCAATAATAATAATTGTAGTCTCTCAAGGACCTTGTAATGTGAATATTGATTTTTTGTGGTTTTTAAAAAAAAAAAAAAAAAAACGTTTTTAAAAACATATGTAAAAAAAAGATGAAAGATAAGGTTGGCTCTTAAAAGAACCGTTGTGTTCATGCAGGGACAGAGGAAAGAAAGAATGGGAAAATTATTCAAAGCGACAAGTGTGCTGATCTATTTTGTTGTTCACTAGGGAAACACTGGTCTCCCTATGGCAAATTAGATCTTGACAAAAGGCGCATCGAATATCAACCCTCCGAAATCGAGGGTTCATTTCCAGAGGGCCAGCAAAAGGAGATGCTCCCCCCACAGATGAAGGGCTCACCTGACCTGCAGAAGAAGGAGTCAGCTCTGCAGATGATGGTCCAGGCTGAGCTGCTCTGGATGTACTTGCTTGTCTTTCTGAAGAGTTACCTCCAAAAAGATGACCATGTGTCCTTCTGTGTACATCCTTGAGGTGTCTCTTCATGGTATGATTCCCAAAGGAATACTTCCTGTCAGGATTACCTCTTGAAAGTACACGCTGACACAGCTTGCAAGTTACTAAGGGTGCATTCACCTTTTGCTGGCCTTCAGGAAAAGTAAAATAATCCCATACATAAGAGGGCTTTTGTTTCCTCGCTCTCTGCCTCAAAACAGTGCTGCTAGTGCTAGCCTCACTCTCAGAAGAGCTCTGCTGTTCTGCCATCGTATCACAAAGACAACCCAGCTCCTTCTCCTAAGGGATCACAAGCAGAAATGAGAGGAATGGGTGTGGTGTAGGAGAGTTCTAGAACTGAAAGTAGTTTCAACCAATCAAAAGTTGTGTTTCATGATCACATGACCTACCGTACGCTTACGGTGCGCTTACGGTGCGCTTACGGTACGCTTACGGCAAAAGTGCGCATGCGCGTAAAAAAGACATGCGCTTGCGCGCATGCGCATAACAGACACTACCCGACACTTCCGCGTAACGTGCGCGTGTAGCGTACGCACGCACGTGTCCCACGCGGAGTACGCGCGGCTACGCAAATTGCGTAACTATACGCAAGCAGCGTAGAAAAATTACGGGCGTTGCGTAAACCGTACGCTTACCGTAAGCTTACGGTACGCGTACTAAAAAAATAATAAAAATAAATAAAAAAAGTACTGCAAATAAATTTTACATGTTTATTTTAAAAAATATATTTAAAAAAAACATATTAAAGAATTTTAAAAATTTAACCATAGTCTTTATAAAAGGTAAGAAAAATAAAATAAAAATATGTTAAAAAAAATAGAAGAAAAAAAAAACAATTAGCATTTAAAAAACCTTGCAAATTCACTGAAAAAACCATGGGTTTCACACACGTTATAGTTAGGAATTAGCATTTAAAAAACCTTAGAAATTCAGTGAAAAAACCATAGGTTTCACACACGTTATAGTTAGGAATTAGCATTTAAAAAACCTTAGAAATTCAGTGAAAAAACCATAGGTTTCACACATGTTATAGTTAGCTGGACATTTTACTCGTAAAAAAACAATGAAATTCCCCCGTTATAGTTAGTTCAGCTAACTATAACTCGCGCGCCCGCAATGCACTGCTGATGACGTCACATATTACATCACTCATGACATGGTCAGTGACATCACTCATGACATCACTGATGACATCTCAAATGACATCACTGATGACATCACTGATGACATCATCCTTGTGATAGAGTGGCAGACCTCCTCTTCCCCTAATATAACCTTTGATACACGCATTCAAAAATAGAGACTAAAATTTTCAAAACAATGGACATACCAATAACAGTTACAACAACCTCTTCAGTAATTCTAAGATCCACATACACATCCACTCATTCACCAACAGTCCTATACAGTCACTCATACATGTACTCACTTATCATATGTACTCATACACCTATACATCCTGTTACACAATGCCACTCATCCATAGAGCTACTCACACACATAGTCACTCATGCTAATAAAGAATCAAACATACATTTACTTGCATATACAGTTATACACACACCACCACACTTACTTCTACGGAAACTTACACATACTTAGTCTTTTAAACAATCACTTATAGAAATATATAATTATTCATACAGGAACTCTTTCAATCTCTCACTCTCACATATACTCACATATATAAACCAATAGTCACATATACTAGTTTTAAACATATGTAGTTACTCATAAAGACACTATTGAGACAGTCATTCACTCACTAACACACCCATACACACACTCATCCACCCATGCAGTCCTGCACACATGCTCTGTTCAACACATACAAACAGTGAGTCACTCATTCATGCACCTATGCACTACGTCATACCCCCCACCGAACCATGCAGACACTCAGACTAATACTCAAAAAACCAACTAATAACCTATATAGACACCCATGTAGCTACTCACCAACCCATGCAGCCACTTATACACAAAGTGAAAAAATGATACAGATATTTACATATTTAAATATTACTCACTAAGCCATGTATTCACTATGATACACTTAGTCAGTTACACAATCAATTTTTCAAAAAGAAATCATCTATTTAGACAGTAATATACCCATTTATTCTTCCATCAACCTTGAGATATACATATATAAAACATATTTAATTTTCAGAAAAACACACAAACACTGGATGATGTCATCAGTGATGTCATCAGTGATGTCATTTGAGATGTCATCAGTGATGTCATGAGTGATGTCACTGACCATGTCATTAGTGATGTAATATGTGACGTCATCAGCAGTGCATTGCGGGCGCGCGAGTTATAGTTAGCTGAACTAACTATAACGGGGGAATTTCATTGGTTTTTTACGAGTAAAATGTCCAGCTAACTATAACATGTGTGAAACCTATGGTTTTTTCACTGAATTTCTAAGGTTTTTTAAATGCTAATTCCTAACTATAACATGTGTGAAACCTATGGTTTTTTCACTGAATTTCTAAGGTTTTTTAAATGCTAATTCCTAACTATAACGTGTGTGAAACCCATGGTTTTTTCAGTGAATATATATATATATATGTCCAAAACAACTGCTGCGCTTAGCGGCTCACCGATCCCACGATGTTGGTGCCGGTTCAACGGTTACAGCAACCGAAATTATTTCCCAAAGATAGCTTCATACATCCTTCCACCGAAGGTTATAAAGCAAAGGAACGGCACACCAGGAGAATGTACAAGTTTTTATTGTACACAAACAACAAGACGACGCGTTTCGGCGTTAAGCCTTTTTCGAGTGAAATAAAATCGGCAAATTCCTCTAGAAATAGGCATCATTGTTTTCAAAGTGACGGAAAACATAGAAGACATACTACAATTATGTACGGAGCTTCGATCTTTCAATCAACAATAAATTATAAATTGCAATAATGGATTCAATTCAATATTTTGCCATGATCGTTGGTATTGGTTATGGTTCTAAACACTAACCGAAATTAATTGTTAATACGATAAGATCGTGCAACGTTGTCTTAGTAAACAAATGTGCATTTCGTCATGTACAATAAAGTTTTTTGATTAGATGTGCAACCGCTCCGTTGCTATGTCTGCATTTGGTTATTTTTGTGCGTACATAAATACCATGCTTGACAGTCCTGAATCACCATGTGCAATATACATAACGGATTGAGTTTAGGACACTCCTCTGCCATATTAATGATAAAATACCATGTATGCGAGTTCTTGCCCTCTAAACAAAATTACAATCTACGACTATGGGACTGCTCCGTTAGTATGTCAAAGTATAACCATATTTCATTTGTACAAGCATAGATGCCATGAATAAGCAGCATTGACAATCTTAGATGACCGTGTGTGTACATAACAGATTTTGAATTAGGGACCGTACTCTGCCATGCTAGTGATGAAATACCATATATGCGAGTTATTGTCCTATCAGCATGAATACAATCTGTAATTAAGCCATCAATGGTTAGACAATCTTTGAGATTTGCAGCGCGACATGAAACAATTACACATGTCAAAAAATTATAGGTAATGTACCATAGTAATGATGCTATTTAAAAATCACAATTTGTTGTCAAAAAAATGAATTATAGGTAATGTACCGATGGAATAATAATCATAGTGATAATAATGATAATAATAATGGGTAGTGTACCCGCCATCTTGGCCATCTAGTCATCTATGTGTTGTCTATCTGCCTACTGGTTCTCTTTGATATCCTAGGGGAAAGCCACTGTAAAATGAAGTGCCTGCGGTGTGATAAGTGATATCTGAACTGTTTGAGTGCTAATAGTGCTCATAAAGTGAAATGGACAGGATATTTATGTTAGTTGAAACATCACAATAAAGGTGCAATATTCCAAAGAGAATTGTATAGTTTCTTATTAAAGGATATGTGATCCTAGATGTTTCTGAGCCCTATTCTACAGGGAAAGCTAAGGGATAACTACAGTCCTAATTTCAATTAAAATCAGTGATACAGTGCAAATAATAATAATGAAAAGGAGAACAAATTACTGCTACTGTGTCTGCTTTAACCTATGTGAGTGGCCAATTTTTCACCACTGTTGAGACCATTTGGGGTTTTTGTATTTAATTCGATTATATATCTGGATTCTTTTACTCTCAAATTACGCTCCCGATCTCCTCCCCGGACGTGTGTCAAGATCCGGTCAATACCGAAAAAACGTAAGAGTTTGTTGTCACTGTTGTGTTTATGTGCAAAATGGCGGGCTACTGGGTAATTACCATCTCGATTAGTTATTGCGCGTAAATGCTGAAAAATACGTGTTTTCAATGGTAATTTAGTGCTACCAATATAGTAATACCCGCATGGGCATTCCAAGGCATAGATGGTATAGTCACTGTTACAATTGAAAATTTTCGTGATCTTTTTGGTTATCCCTGTTTTAGTTTGGTACTTGGTACGATTCACGCCATTTTTGCATGCCTTGCATGATCCACATGTAGTGAATCCATTAGGAGGATTTAACCAGTTAAATAGACTTTGTCCCATACCGCTGGGCATCTGAAGCTAACGTGTGGAACACAACCAACTTCGTTGGGGCATCACTTGTTGTTAGGAGAAACGCTGTTACTACACAGACACTCCATGTGAACTACACTAACCAGCATGCATCTGCTCAGCAAGGTGTGAGCTCAAGGGGCTAGCACACCTTCCATTGGAGGAGGAGTGATGACATCACAGAGGGAGCGGTCTATTTCACAGCTGCATCTTGTTGGACCCCCTTACAGAGCACAGAATTTCGTGAAACCGGCACTGAAGAGAGCCATTGGAGGCTTGAAACGCGTCTGCCTGAGCGTTTCAGGAACTTTGAGCACTACGCGCCTTTGAAAATAAAGCCTTTGTCAATTTTACCCCGGAGCTGTATTGCGCTTTTTCTTCATGGGAGGAAGCTTTGGTTTGGATATATATATATATATATATTCAAATAAGGTTGCTGAGGCCAATTCACGGAAACACAGTATTTATTCTCCAAGTGAAGAGTGGCTGCAGATTAGAAAGTCTATCATTTCCTGACACGTTTCAGCAGTTACGCCTTAGTCATAGGATCGAGGTATAAGCAGTGTCCAGACACAGGTGTTTTAAATCTCCTGCATCACGTGATCAAAGAACAACCTTCAAGTCCCAGGATGCATTGGTGAAGTACCTTAGTGTTGTGGTGAGTATTCTTGTATTGCTAATGGCGTTTTTCACTACCACCATCAGACACATTTCATAATTTGCATGCATCCTGTTAATAAAGTGTCACGTGCATTGTAACAATGTAAAAATTTCAAAGAGTTCTGGACAGATTTCGTTTTTCAGTCTGTAAGCCACATAGAGCACAATGTCTCATGAAATAAGTGGAATCCGGAATTGCAAGGGAGAGGACACCTCTCCCTTCTCCCTTTCTCACCTCCTTGCTTTTTGTAGCTGGCAAATCCATCTCTGTGCACAAAGACAAGAGGGTCATGCCCCCCAATTAATCACCACAAAAACTCCTTCGTCGTTGGGGGCCCCCAACCCTGCAGGGCGGCCTCAGCTGCCAGGGATGAAGCATCCTGGTAATAAATACACCAAAGAAAGTTGCTGAGGCCAATTCACGGAAACACAGTATTTATTCTCCAAGTGAAGAGTGGCTGCAGATTAGAAAGTATATCATTTCATATCATTTCCTGACGCATTTCAGCAGTTACACCTTAGTCATAGGATCGAGGTATAAGCAGTGTCCAGACACAGGTGTTTTAAATCTCCTGCATCACGTGATCAAAGAACAACCTTAAAGTCCCAGGATGCATTGGTGAAGTACCTTAGTGTTGTGGTGAGTATTCTTGTATTGCTAATGGCGTTTTTCACTACCACCATCAGACACATTTCATAATTTGCATGCATCCTGTTGGTGTATTTATTACCAGGATGCTTCGTCCCTGGCAGCTGAGGCCACCTTGCAGGGTTGGGGCCCCCCAACGACGAAGGAGTTTTTGTGGTGATTAATTGGGGGGCATGACCCTCTTGTCTTCGTGCACAGAGATGGGTTTGCAAGCTACAAAAAGTACGGAGGTGAGAAAGGGAGAAGGGAGAGGTGTCCTCTCCCTTGCAATTCTGGATTCCACTTATTTCATGAGACATTGTGCTCTATGTGGCTTACAGACTGAAAAACGAAATCTGTCCAGAACTCTTTGAAATGTTTACATTTTTACAATGCATGTGACACTTTATTAACAGGATGCATGCAAATTATGAAATGTGTCTGATGGTGGTAGTAAAAAACGCCATTAGCAATACAAGAATACTCACCACAACACTAAGGTACTTCACCAATGCATCCTGGGACTTGAAGGTTGTTCTTTGATCACGTGATGCAGGGGATTTAAAACACCTGTGTCTGGACACTGCTTATACCTCGATCCTATGACTAAGGCGTAACTGCTGAAACGCGTCAGGAGATGATAGACTTTCTATTCTGCAGCCACTCTTCACTTGTAGGCACATACATCAAAGGAAAAACCGGTCGCAAACGGGCAGATTCTCAGAATCTGCCCCTTTGCGACCGGTATTTTTGCATTTGGAATGCATCATCCCAAATGCAAAAATCGCAATTTAAGGAATCTCTAAATTGCGATTCCTTAAATTGCGATTCCATTTAAGGAATCCTAAATTGAGATTCCTTAAATGCAATGCATTAAAGTTAAAAAATTAGCGATTTCGCTAATGGGGGGAGCAAATTACCATGAAGTTGGACTTCATGGTAATTTGCAAAAACTTTGAAAAATGCACTTTTGTGCATTTTTTTAAAGTTTCATGTTGCGCACACACATGCCCTTAGAGCATGTGTGTGTGCAACATATGTGCACAGATCAATTTCAGGGGTGCAATAGGGTGTCATTTTGACACCCTTGCACCCTTGAAATTGCATGAGCAATTTGCGAGTACCAACTGGTACTCGCAAATTGCTCATGCAATCTCCAATTCATTCCTATGGGCCTGGAGGCCCATAGGAATGAATGGGATGGCTTTCCTTAATTGCGACTCGCAATTTGTGAGTTGCAATTAAGGAATTTGTAGGAATCGCTATTTTTATTGCGATTCCTACATGCATAGGCTTTTGCTATTCCTTAATTGCGATTCCTTAAAAATCGCAATTAAGGAATCGCAAAAGTCTTTGTTGATGCATGTGCCAGTTGGAGAATAAATACTGTGTTTCCGTGAATTGGCCTCAGCAACTTTCTTTGGTGTATTTATTACCAGGATGCTTCGTGCCTGGCAGCTGAGGCAGCCCTGCGGGGTTGGGGGCCCCCAACGACGAAGGAGTTTTTGTGGTGATATATATATATATATATATATCATAGGTACATATATGTGGACTAAGGTACAGGAAAACTATACTTACTTACAGGTCAATATTTTGTATTCAATATTCTGCACTTGATATTCTATGCAATTGATATTATGTTTCCATATTAAGGTGCACAGTGTGTAATGCTATGTGAAGTAATATCGGGATTTTTTTAAGGTGCATAGTAAAGCACACTCAATCAACTTTTCACAATCTGACTTTTAACCCCACCAGAATGTAAAGTTGTAAAGTAGGCTGAGCCACAACTTTGTGAATTTTCTTAACTGTGCAAACTTTGTGCAATGCGAATCTTATCAAGTTATTTTTTTGTTCTTTATAAAATAAAATATAAGTTGGCCTCAGCTCAGAACCCTCCCTCCCACACTTCTTACCTCAGCTGGTGTATGTCCAGCCTACACACTCAAACTTTTTTTGCTGAAGGATGTCCTACCTAGTACATCCTTCTGGTTCTGCATCAGGAAATTATCACACCTGAAAGGCCCAAAAGGATAGACCTTACCTCACGTAAATTTAGGAACCTTACTCTGCTATATAAAGGCGTGGAGTTTCCTAATTCTGAACAACTTTGTAAGCGAAGTTTTAATGTGACTCACCATTAATTTAAAATAACTTTACAAAGAGCTGAGAAATGAGTGGCAAACAGTGTGTTTTAAATATTTTAGAGATGCAACAATGGTGAAAACCAAAAAGCATTTAAATGTTATTTTACAGTAGAAGTTGGTAAGGTCCAACAATTAATTTTGTTGTAAGGTTGTGGCAGAAGATGGATAGTTCAATTACATTTCATCAAAAGCACAAGTCAAAACTGCATTGACTCCAACATTATCATACATCCCTTACAGTTACAGGCAGGTTGAGCAAAAGGTATTTAACCAAATTAGACCTTTGTTAGAGATCGACCAGCAAGGCAGGTAGGCATGGTAAAGTAGAGGTGATTGTGGGAGCCCAAGATGGGTCCATTGGAGGCATATGGCCTGGCTGAGGACACTAGCAGCAGCATTGCCTCTAATGCTGAGTGGTGGTTTCACAGTTTGCATCAAGGACACTGCTTTGTGTTAATAATGCTGCTTGCATAGTACCTCACATTTGGATGGTACAGAGTCCTCTACTTCCGCAATTATGGACATTTTCTACTCCTTCTTGTGCAGTAGACTTCTTGCATAGAATCCTAAAGGTGGCACTCTCTATGTGACTAACATTGCTGGGATGAGCATGGACATTTTTAAGTAGTGAATGTAGAAAGCATGTAAGCCTGCCATGTGTACTGGAAATGGGAAATATTGCAGAGGGTCTTTTCAGCATTACTACAGGTGCAGATAAAAGTCAAGCTTCATGTTATGACTGCCATATTTAAAAGTAGACTAGAAAGCCAAATAACTTTCTTAACAGAACGATAACTTCTCAGTAGGTAGTCATACTTTCCAGCAACAATACCAGCAAATGTAGACAAGGCTGATATGCATTAAAAGAGACAGTGTAAGCACTTCTCACAAAGAGCATATAGTAACAAATAGCAAGGGGGTTCTACTGTTAACCAATTTGAAAAAGCAATGTGTATGAAGTAACAATGGTTAAACCTTATTAGGATTTTAAAGACCACTATGCAAGGTAATTTTTGCCTCTTCCACTAAAAACCCTTTTAGAAAATAAAGTGCAAAATTGTGCTTGAAAATTACATTAGGCTGATTGTGTTGGCCAAAATATGATAAGCTTTAATTCCACTTAAAATCTCCATTCACCATTTCTCTACATGTACCTATCTCTCATGTTGCTCCTTTAGGCTCTCTCTTACTTTCTTTGTTCACTACCAATCTCCCAGTCTTTGTTCCTGCTTCCTCTCTTAACCTTTTCTCCACTATACATTTCTGTTTGCTGATTTATCTATCTTCCCATTCCTCTCTCTCCTGCTTTCGTTAGCTTTTTTAATTTACTCTCCTTTCTTTCTCTTAATCTTCTTTCCTTTTCTAGAACCTCTTCTATCTATCTTCTCTTCTATCTTTTGTGTACTTCTCAATAGGTTTCATACTCTCTCTAGCCCTCTTCTACATATTCCATGTAAGGGCAAATGAAACTTTCGCTTTGCTGTGCATGGCCATTAGCAGCACCTGCCGACTTTTTTTGACCACTGTGCTTTTCTATTTTCCCAGCCAATCAAGTCTACCATTCTGGGGTCCTCCTGGAACTGTAGACGTCCCCTACAATTTGGCAGATTGTTGTCAATTCTCGTTGGACAGATCAAGCATGGTGTTGGTGTGTTTCGCTGCATTAGGGAAGACAACGTCCCGTTGACATCCGCTACACTATCTTCACAGAGCGGTGGATCTCAACAGGTCATCCACAGTATTGGAAAAGAAAATATTTCTGGGAAAAATACCAGAAACATTTTAATTTCCAAAATCGAAGTCACCATTCCCTGAGAAAAACCCCTGGCTCACTTAAAGTCTAAAGCTGCCTCGGTCACTTATGCCATGAAAAAAATTACAATAATCGAGAATCCCCTAACAGCAATACGAGAAATGTTTTTACCTTCCATGGGTTATAGTTTGGTGGCGTTTCTGTGGAAGATGGGATTGTAGCTTAACAGGTCTAATTCTAAAGTCTTTAAGCATATTTTTCATTTTTCTAATTCTATAAGCCAATCTCACATTAGACTCGAATTTAACTTACAGCAGCCATTGCTATAGCTGATACTTCAATTTTTAGTTAACTGGCACAGGTTGAGGAATCCCAGGGACATGTCCCTCAAATCGGGGATCTGGACCACCATATCAATAGACCCATCTAGTTTTAGTCCCTGGAAGAATTATTTTACCATTGCAAAGAATACTCTGCAACTGGAAGCTCTTTGGACTTTACCAAAGTCAGTTGAGCAGTTCAAGGAGGTGGCTAAAAAGTAACTGAAAATGTTGCCTTACATAATGTTTCCGGACTCAACTCCAAAAAATACTGAGCTTATGCAGCCCCTACGTTTTCAGAAAATGTGACTCCAAGTTACCTACTCGCCCAATGTCTATGGTAGTCAGACATTTTATTTGGTTATGCGTCCTACTAATCCCACTCATGAAATTCCGTTTTGCTTGGCCAGAGCATAACAATTCTACAACAGGTTCTCGTTTACGTGGTTAGCAGTTTGAATCTTTAATTTGTGCCAAAGTTGAAGCCCTTTGAGCCCAATGGGCGTTGCGCGCCTGGAAAGATTACAAAAGAATAGTCTAGAAACACAATCCATTTAATCATTAAGTGAATCTATGGTTTGGAACCTGGGGTAAATACATTGTGCAGCACAACTTCCTTGACCCCGGAAACGAAGCACAAATACGTGACGTACTGAAAAACAATGTTATAAAACTGACACTTGCTTGACAATGTTCTTCTGTGCTGAACACTGAGTGCTTACTGCTTAGGTCCTCATTACAAGTCATTTCAGTGCCGTGAAGAACAAAACTTCACCAAAGGAAGAAACTCCAGTGTCATATTTACACCCATTTCGGAGATTCCGAGGTCGGTTATTTTCTTGCTGACCTCGTCCCCCGTGGAAATCTAACCAGGTTTTATGTTCGAGTTTTTTTCATAAGAAATAACTCTGAAGTGCAAAACTACCATATTTCTTGGAGTACTGGGATCGTGCGCATCTCTTCTAACGGCGGTACTGCCGAAGAACTCAGAATAAGGAGGACCCCCCCAGGACCATCAAGCTTCCTCAACCCAGTCAGTCTCTGTAGTGCGTTAATAATGCATCACAAGCAAGCGGCGTGGCTCCTCCTACGACCTCGTGGCTAATGGCGCGTGTTCAATGGGCAGAGGGCAGGGTGTTGGGAAGGACAGCAGGTAGCCTTGCCTTCTTGAGTGTCCGCGGGGCTAGGTGAGAAATTAGGCCATGCATGCCTAAAAGGTGGAATGTCAGTGATACAGGAGCACCCCCTTTCCGTGGCCTTCTGAAAGCGGTAGGGACCCTTGAAGGAGCAATGCCTTCTTCAAAGTGCTAATGCTGTCATGAGTTGCCAGATTGGCCAATGCGACCCTGCTTCTTATGTAGGATTATCCAGGCCAGCGGATCCAATCAGTCTGGACAGGTGAGAAAAGAAAAAGGCGAACTCGTGCGCTTCATGCCAGTGGACACAAAGGCCAATGGACGCACAAGAAAAGAGGCACAACAATTATTGTGTTATTGTGCTGTAAATAGACGTACATTTGTGGTTTGAAGTTTATTTCACCCCTCAACACCGAATGTTACTAAAAGAAAAGTGGATAATAAGTAATTAGACAGCCAAGGGACACATGCGGTCTCACCTGCGATTTTGACGGGCAAGTTCCAGTTAAAATGTTATATCTTCTTTACGGAACAGAAGCTCGCCTCCATCATTCTGCCTTCCAGTCTCCTCTGTACAGCTCTGTGCTCCCTCCCATTACAGACACGAAATACAAAAAATCAAGCCAGGGCACACTGCCAAAGTCCTTTCGTAACTCTGGCTATGTTTTATTCCCCTTCGGCTTCCACGCTCTTTTATTTTGTTCTAACAATTGGGGCCTTAATTAATACCCGAGAATTGAAAACAGAAATGCAGAAGGAACGTGGCCCAGTTCCAAATCTGGCTTCCTTCGAGGATGCACTTCCTGTTCGGTCATTCAGTCTTCCTCTCAAAACGTGCTAAAACAGTATTTTTTATCGCCGTTTTCGTTCGCTCGGTCTCTGTTCGTCCTTCTCTTTCTCCCATTCCCCTCTGTCCCCTCCTCCTTTTCCTTCGCCTCCTCTGCTCTGTGTGTGCTCTTTCGCAGAGGAGGGATGGCTCCGTGGCAGTGTCTTGGAATGTTACGTTGGTTATGCTTTGGGGTGACATTGAGGTTATACTGTGAGGTTGCTCCCTTGGTTGTGCTGTGAGGTATTCTTGTGATTATAACAGAGGATGTCACAGTGTGTTATATGACACTCTCAATATCCATGTTATTGTCAAAGCCAGATTGGAAACCAAAATCCGCCTTTGAATACATTTGTCAAGTAGCTAGCATGTGAGCCTGACCAACAAAGCAGAATTCGATGAGGGCGCTCGAATTTCTAAATAAAATGAAAAAAATCATATGGTTTTCAAGTTCGCTTTGAAAGTATTTGTTTTGCCCTGTTTATTTTTAAACCAGCGAAGCACTGCAGGCAGGCAATGCGACCAGGCTTATCCAGCAACAAATCCGTCCCCCACCAGCAGTGAAACTACCCCCCTCTCTGCTAACCCATCGGGAAAACACCTGGTGCCTGCTAGCACCAGTCCAGGCCTGGTTATTGTTATACTATAGTGAAATTGAAATGATCCCTTCACCACTTCCTCATTTCCTTCCTGCCTGTTTCTCTCTGTCTGCCTCTGAGGCACCATCCCATTTTTTGTGTGTTTTGCCATACACCCGAGTTCAGGGCCCTGGCTGTAATGCACCTCTATTATCTTTCGTTTTTATCTCGCTTCTATCTCTGTGGAGCTGTAGCTGAGGTCGAGTATGCAGGCAGTATGTTAAAACAGTGCATCTGAGAAGGGAATGGCGCGGCTTGGTGAGGAGGGAATGGCGCGGCTTGGTGAAGCCGGCTAGCCTAGTCTCCAGGACATGCAGGAGTCGCTTCCAGGTGGAGGGACATGAGGCAGCGTGAGCTTGGCTGGTGGCCATGTATACTCAGCAAAAGCAACAGAGCAAGACGAATCGTAAGACTGGAGTTGCCTCGGGTGCTTAGCAGGTGGAAGGAGTGCAAGAGCAAACATGGGCCTGATTTAGATCTCGGCGGACAGGTTACTCCATCACAACGGTGACGAAAATCCCTTCAGCCAAAATAGAGAATCACATAGGATATAATGGGATTTATATTTCAACCGGCGGGCTATCCCTCACTGTGGTGACAGTGACCAGTCTGCCAAGATGTAAATCAGGCCCTAAGTGCTGCTTTGCTGTGGAAGAGGCACTCTCAGTGAGTAATACGGTTCACTGGATATTCTTTTATGTGTTTGACCTTCTCTTACAGAGCTTTATTTTTTAACTTGTAAACACCTTAGTATATTTCTAGAATGTCTGGAACAATTCGATTTTATCTAGCCCCATTTTCTCAAGGTGATTGGTGATTCAATATTGCAGCGGATTCCTACTTGGACAGCCTGAGTCCCCTTAGATATATATTCAAAGCTAGGTACTTGGAGATGATTAGTACTTCGACAGAAAGGGGGAAGAACATTTGAAAGAAATACTATTTTCCCAGTTTATTCAGATAATGAAGATTGTGGGTGAAGAAGGAGTGTTAGTAAACACTCATAATCTGCTGCTCCAAAGACTCCCTGCATCAAGTCCGCCTCAGAAGTTTAGAGTTGAATTGAAGAAGCTGTAACCAATGCTTTGGCTTCACGATAACAAAAGGATAGGGAAGGCACCACAGCATCACCAAAATGAGGACTTAAATTGGTTATTTTCAGACGCTGATCAAGTGTACTTCCTTTTCAGTCAAATATACTAGAAGGGAAGATGTGCGTCAAGTTCTGTATCACTTGAGAGTAAATCCCACCCACTAAGGTCTTCCTGTCAAGAGCAGGTCTTCTTGGTGACAAGTGTAAAGTTTTCGTGGTGCATATGAAATTGATACAATCTTCAGAAACAAACTCAGGTACCACAGTGAAACTAGGAATCAGGCCGTTTGCAACTACAAAAATATTTATAATGTACAGAAGCCGAAGTGCAATTCAGTAACTTGTTACTGAATCGCAATTTGGTTTTGTGATTCAGTATTTGGAAAGAGCATGTTTTAGGCGCCATTTCCAATTACCGAATCACAGTCATATGTATTAATGTATCGCGACCAAATTACAGTCGCAAAATATTAATAATTTACCACCTCCTGGACGGGATTGGTAACCCATTTGCAAATGGGAAGGCGTTCCCAAATCCCCATTGAGAATGTAAATATAATATTGTTAAGTGCAGGCATATTCCCACAGATCACTGCCTACTCTTACAAAATGAAACTTAAAAGATTCATTTTTTTTATTAACCACATTCCATTTCCTTTTAAGGGAAAATGGGCTGCATTTAAAAAGAAAAGATTGCTTTATTTAAAAACAATCACATACATGGTGGTTTTCTGACCTCAGCAGGGCACCATCCCTGTGATGGCCAGCATTCCAAATGGGTTGTAAACTGAGACTTACCTTATTAGTTTTCATGAGATAGGTCAATTTGTGACCCACTTGGAATTGCCGTCTAAAAGTACAAAGGATTCTTACATTAGGAATTGTGATTTCGTAATTGCGATTTGGTAAGTATTGCAATTTGGAAAACGCAATTCTTAATTTTTGTATACCTGGCCCAGAATCCCTTTCAGTTAATGGGATACTTAACCTTCCCTTTAAAGTACCAGGAGTCACATATCTCCTGAACCTCATAATCAGGTTCTCCATCAACAAGTATGGGAGCTGGTCTCTTTTTAACATACATACTTTTACGAGGAAGATGGGATTTTAGATAGGAAACATGAAAGGAAGGATAAACCTTCCAGGAAAGGGAAAGCTTCAGTCTTACAGTGGCAAGATTAATGATTTTGGAAATGTCAAAAGGTCAAAAATATCTATGAGAAAATGAAGATCTACAGATTGAAAAGGAAAATGACAAACCCTGCCTCCTATTTTATACGTAGGAGCTGGTTGCCTATGCCGATTGACCTGTAATCATTGTTTTGCCTTACTGTCTGTGGTCCAGAGGGAAGATAATGGAAGACCCCTTACACTTCCTTCCTGAGGTGCTTGAGGGCCTGGAAATCCTAAGACAGGTTGAGAAGGGCTTTAAATAAAAAGATTGAACTTCTTGGTCCATATAGGGTGCGATGAGTTGAGTAAAGTTTAGTTTAGCGTTGTGTGTCCTTTAAGGTTTAGTGGGGGAACAGTTACAATTGGTGGGAGTGGAATTAGTTATGGACGGGGTGCTTTAGATTTGTGCGTTTCTTTAGGGTTTAGGAAAGAGGTGGGTGGTGTGTTTAGGAAGAGGTGTTTTGCTAAATAAATCAATCTTTGTCTTCGACATAATGCATTTAATGGTTTTCTTTAAGTTGGACAATCAATAACATTCAGGCTAAAGCTGGAAAGGTCAACCTATCTACTGAAAGAGGCCCGGCCCGAAACTAGACCCATCACAAAAAATAAAGTTGTTCCATAATCCTCTAACTGTCTCTAAATTAGTTCTCCTGCCTGATCACCCTGAGTGTGGGCCTCCTCTCTCCTGCAATCAGTATTGAAAATCTCATCATGCCCATTCTCTCCCTTCAGGACTTCTCACTTGAGACACCTTCCATTAGGATTAGCTGTGTACGACCTTCCCCTCTGAAGTCACCGCTATGTAATACTAGTACTAATTAGTATATTATCCACAACATAGATAGATGCAACATCTCACTATTGCCCACCAAACACAAACCACTTCCTCCTCCTCCTCACTTGGTTAGAGATGTCTGTCAACTCCCAAATAACTCTGAGTATTTTTTGATGCAGGATTTTTGCTCGAAGGACTAATTGGCCACTTGAAGAGGCCCAAAAAGGGAAGATATCATGGGAACCAACGTTTCTTTTTTGAGTGGAGAAGGTAAATCAGCATATTGATTCTGCATGATGCAGTAGCGGCTGGTGTTGTGCAAGAGTGTCGGGGCGGGGAGTGAAGGATGAGGCGGGGGACAAGGGACAGCAAAATAAAAATAAAAATACATTTAAAAAACGTACCTGCACCCGGCCGCATCTCGCTCTTCTGTTCCTCTCCTCCGCAGACACAGGTTCTCAGACTCCACTGCGGCCAATCCTGCTATCATGCTGCTGGAAGCAGCATCAGGACTGTCGTGAGCTCTTTGAATTTGCGTTCCCAGTGAGACTGGGAGCCTGTGCCTGCTGTCCCCAACCCAGCAACGCGGCACAGGTTGGAGACAGCTTCAATGCACCTGACAGTTTGTCCAGCCAGAGACAGCTGGCCAACCCATCATGTACACTGATCACAGTGCACTACCACTACTCATGCAGCCTGCCATCCCCAGGGCCGCGCCCCCAAAGTCTGGGCAGGAAAGGAAAAATAAAACGTGTTTATTATTGTTTTATTTTTCCTTTCCTGGTGTTTAGAGGCAGCAGGCAGGGGGGGGGTGATGCTGGCAACATGAAAGAAGGCAAAAGAGCTGATTACAATCTTAGTGGACAGGGTTTCTCCGTCACAACCATCAAATTACAATTCTATTATATCCTATGGAACTTGCAATATGGCGGACGGGATGTACGTCACATTTGTGCCGAAGTATTGCATCTGCCATGATCTTAATCAGGCCCTGAGTCAGTGACAAATCCAGAACAGAAGCCAGCATAACTCATTTTATTTTTATTTGAGTTATTGCTCGAATACTAATTTGCCTTGAAGAAACAAAAGACAAGAGGCGGTTGGCAAAACAGGAACAGTTGGTTTAATTAAACTTTTCAGCCAGGAGCACAGTTACAGAAGCAGGTCTGAGAACTGTCTCAAAGTACAATCAATCTGAATACGTTTTTGTACATTTCTTTGGGGATCATAAAGTATTTCTGACATCCTTTTTTGGTAAAAGAATGCGGGCCTTGTCTGTGGAGTCGTAAATAAGGCACCTGATAAATGCAGGTGGGGCTCAACCTTACATGGACACAATGGGGCCAGTGGATAACGAGTCCAGATGTCCGGCATGAGGGGCACGTGATCCCTGCAGCTACTGTGTGTGCTGTGTCCTTATTGGCTGTGTGTTCCTCACATCATGTGGCTTCAGACTTTATGGTGTTTTGGCAATGTGTGCACCCATCTGGGAATTTATGCTTTATTAGGGCCAATTTCCATGGAACATTGTGGTGTCGCTGTACTTATCTGGGACATTGACCTGAGTTTATTTATTTGTGTGTTTGTCTGCCGGCTACATGCCACCACCCCTTTGGCCTGTCAATCAGTAAACCCAGGCCTAGGTCGCAGAGCTTGCTTTACCACGTACTTCTGAGTCGGATTTGATGCATAGTTTTCGTCATACAAATTTGATAATAGTGATGCGATTTAGTTTTTGTATGCAAGTGTATCCTTATAAACAATGGCATCGATTTTATCAATATTAACAGAGTTTCCTAATGCAAATAAATACTTACTGTACCAAACTTCCACTAGAATAGCTTAATGCCATCCAACAATATAATTGTTCCCAGGATACTGCTCCTCTCTACAAATTTGTGAAAAATGCTGGTGGAACATTCCCACTATTTGTTGAATTTCATTAGGTAAAGGACCCTTAGAAGGGTCCCTAATTTTTAAAACTGCGTTCTTTGACTTCTGAACTCTAGATCTCAGGGCCAGCAATCACACACGTTTCTCTCCTTCTTCATATAACCACTGTCCAAATGTTTTGCTGTTAAGAACTTGTTTCTCAGGCAGGAACCACTGTAGCTCCCATTTAGCTGTCTCCCTAGCAACATTATACTGCTGGTTTTCTGCTTGAGAAAGTTCTAATTCTGCATGCGCAAGGGCTTCAGTGAGGTCCTTATACTTCATTTTTCAAAGTTTATCAAAGTTAGCCTGAAAAACGATGATCTCCCCTCTTAAAGTAGATTTAAATGCTTCTCAAATGTTCTCTACAGGGGAACAGTCCTTTTTTTCTTAGAAAAACAGTCTTGTTCTGACCTTCATCTGTTCAACAAAGGTATTTCCCACAAGCAAAGCTCTATTTAAAGACCAACTATAAAGGCGTGCCAAATTCCCAGAGACAATGACTTCTAGAGAAAATAGCTGCATGATCGGATAAAGAGTTCGAGATGATCCAGGAGACAATCTGAGTAATCTGAAGACTACTAAGAAAAAATCTATCCTAGTGGCTGAGAAATATCAGGAGGAAATAAATGTATACCACCTGCAAGATGGATTGGCAAATTGCCAAAGATCAATCATACTATGCTCCTCCTTATGCTTAGCCATAGATTTAGCGGTCTTCAGTTTACGTTAAGGGGTAGAGTGTTTACTGATTCCTAGATCAGGTGAGTGGATAAAATTAAAATCACCTCCTATTATTATGCTTTTAGGGAAGCCCGCTAACTGGAGTGATACTTCATCAAACGCCTGAGGGTCATCCAGCGTAGATCCATAGAACAAAACTAATGAGCAGCTGAACAAATTTATTTGGATCTCAGCTATGACCCAGCTTCCTAACTATTCAGAAGCAATTTTACCTATACTGTCTCCAAATTTTCTTCTGGTTTAGATTGCCACCCCTCCATAGGCTGATGATGTGTTTGAGTGGCCAATTAGTTGAAAGGGACCCCTGCTGAATGGCTTTATCATCAACTTCTTTATCTGCATCTCTTGCAGGAAAGCAAATGTCGCCTTCTGCTCAACCTACCAATCTAAAACTCCTGTTTGCTTTCTTGGATTATTTGTAATATTAACAGAAACAACCTTAAAATTCACAGTGGACATTTTTTGTGTACTTGAATGTGGCTTGCAAACCTTATTGTTTTATATTTGTTTTACCTTCTTAAGTAAGCATGAATAAATGAATCAATCCCTATGGGAAACCGCTTTCTCTTTTTCTTGTGCCAGTTGCAGCCTCTTGCTGGGTGTTGTAGTTCCCCCACAATCTATACCCTTCTTCCCCCTCTAGTGCCCCCATCCCCCACTCTCCCATCCCAGTCCCTCTTACTCCGACTCACCGCCACAGTATTAAGTCGCCCGGCCATGGCGTCCATCCCGTACTTCCTTGTGGTGCAATACCTTCGCCTTGGTGAGTATGGTATATGATCCGCCCCAACCCTTTGTGTCTCACCAATGTACCTCTCTTATTGACAGCATCAACCCTCCCTTCCCGGCACGGCAGCAACACTCTCCATAGAAAGGCTTTTTATGCAGCGCAGTACGTTCAGATGCCATGCATCTACACAATACTTAACTTAATAAATATGAGAAAGCCCAGCCAATTGATTGAATTCTCTTGTACCCATTACACTTACCTCCTACACGCACCCTTGCTGCTAGTGTATCATAATTTGTGAATCTGTCTATCTCCATTATATAAAGCACTCCCACATATTATCTTACAGTGCATGCATCTCAATTGCTCTCGAATAGTTCTGTGAAGTTCCAGGCTCACCAAACACCTTTTGCCAGAACCTTCAGTCTGCAAAACCCTAGTTTGCATCCCAGCACCTGAAATGACGAATTAATCTACTGGAGTTCCTTGCGTCGTTTAGAGGTCGCATATGTCATGTCTGGGAAGACCTGAATATTAAACCCATCACGTACTATGACCAACTTTTTGCAAATAGCCTTATAGAGTACATTCTTTCGCACCCTCCTAGAACCAAAATATAGGAGCATTGTACGTGGCTGAATACTATTCGAATATTTTGCAAGCGGTGTTTGAAGCACTCATGCTATGTTAAGATCCTCTATGCTCCCCTGAAATATGAGTCTAAATCATATTTTCCACAAAGGCCACTGTAGAGGCCCCCCTTCACAGTTGTTTTTGCATTACCTGATTATTCCTGATTATGTTTACTCTCTGTATGGGCAAATCACTCTCTGAGAAGGTTGCTATACTTTCTAAATAAGTCTTGGGTTGATGGAGAAGTGTTTATCAGTTTATTTAGAAGTGATACTCCTCCTTTGTCATTACCTTTCTCCTTAGCGACTGGTAAAATTTTGTCTGCCACAGTCAGAGGGTTTGCAGCACTATAGCCCCCACTAACTTTCTTAAATGCTGGGGGCCCGTTCATACAATCTTCAGATTTGGAGTCAGTTTCTTTCTCACCCCTTAACTATGAAGTTAAAGGCTGCATTTTGCCTTTAATTGAGGTGTAGAGGGAACCTTTCTTTATTGATAACCCTTTTGTTTTTTGCTTTTTATGACAGTTGGAGACATTCTTCATGGAGCTCAGGCTTAGTTTACACTTAGGCATTAATGTGCTGTTCAGGAGTCTCGTAGGGGCAGTAACTACCAGGGTGCTCCAGTATAGGGAGATTATCAGAGCCCCACCTTACCTGGGGTAATCCACTCTCGCCTTCCAACTCCCTAGGAGACTAAAACTGTTTTCCTCCAGGAAGGACAAAGCATAGCATGCCTTTGCTCTTCTCTGTTCTTTTCTCTGCCGTTTTCTACTGTTGCAGGGATTCTGCTCATGCACAGAACTATGCGCAGGAAACCAGGACCTCAGTGAATTGTGGCGTACCAAAAACTCACCTCAGAACCCAGAACCCCTATCCGACCAGCATCAGTGTCCCATTCGTTATCCGTATTATCTCAGAGGTCCCAATGTATAGACAACCCAGAACAAGCGACTTAGAGTACTCTCAGGAATGGTGGGAATCAGAAATACCTGTTTGTAATTATTCTCATATCAGTCCACAACAAGAGTAATCAGAGACACGGTAAAGTTTAAAAGGTTTATTTTATAAACTACGTGTCCTAAGATGCAGTACTTTGGCTAACATAAGCAGACAAATGATTAAAATCAAAACCATCAGCATTGTTACAATACCATAGAAAATGAAAGGAGAAATCATAATATAATGACAGTGGAATACAGCCACCTTCCTTTCGCTAGTAAGCTAATATTATTAGACTAGTAGAAGGTCTCTAGGCTTGAATGGGGAACCCCATACCGTAAAGATCAGCTTAATGGAATCACATCACAGGATCAGGTGTACTCTGCTCCTGGGAAAGCTCTTCTTCCGAATGTGTGTAAAGCATGCAGTCTGCAATATTAAAAGCACTCGACTTTCAGGTATTTGCAGCTGCGTGCGTGTTATGGCTAAATAGTGGGCCGATCAACCTGAACTCAAAAACATGCATTGTCTGGCGACCCAGGCTGTTTCTTTACACAATGTTCAGACCAAGGTCGCAGCGTACGTCTAGGGATGTGAACAACAGACAGTTCTCATGTGAAGAAAAAGGCGAGCAAGCAGTTTTCAAATATTAACATGTATCTGCAGTGTCATGTGCAAAGGCAGCAAAAGTGGCAAGATGGCTTTCTAACATCTAACGCGCTTATCCCAACATAGCAATGTATGTATCTAAATCGCAGCCCTCACTACACTACCACTGTGATGAACAGGTGTCACGTGGGTGCATTAGGCCTGGTTAAGAACTGCCATTTTACATTCTCATGTTCTTAAGTTGCCTTCTCTCCCTAAACGCAGTGGCATTTGACATATATTCATTTGCATGCATATACAGGATAATATTCATAGAACTGGTTTTAGCTTACACAGACACGTCTTGTGCACTCTAGCAGAACACCTTGAACGTTCTGTACAAGGGCTAAGTTCATCACGCAAGATGTTGTTATTTGGTTTGGCTGTTCAGCGACAGAGCTATCACACTACAATAAACAATAGCAGCCTGGCTGGGGCTTCAGCATGGCAATTTTGAGGATGTTCTTATATATGACATCAAGCTTTTGTTTAGACATCGGATCATTTCGCTGGCACTGAGAGGTCGATCCATGCAGGAATTCCAGCTCAGCTGATTCCTGTTTATCTCATTTGAGGGATGCTGTCCAACTTGTAAGCAAGCATATATTTCTGTAATAAGCAAAATTAATGAACTGTTTATCTTTTTCACCATTCTGGTAATGTTATTCACCTTACTCCATTTCCTTCTATTGAGTTTTGCAGCATAAGTATTTTACTCAAGAATGACAATGCTTCAATAAATATTGATATGCTGTACTGTCTATTTCTTGTGTATCTCTTTGGGTATGCCTAAGTAACTAAGCGAAAGGGTTCTAGATTGGTTACCACGATTTCCTTGGGGAGTAAGGGTTGTCATTTTCTGAGGTTGCACATCCATTTGTTACCCTGTGAGGTTAGGGGTACAGATGGTGCACTGTGAGCTAGCAGGACTTCGGCCAATATATCCGGACGCTGTACGTGGAATCAGTCGTGCATAATTCTGATGGTTATGTTGTCCAACAAATGCACAGTTTTACTTGGGAAAGCATAGGCCATTTGATAAGAAAGGGTGCTGATAATGCTCGGTGGTCCCACAGTGTTTCTGTAGCATCTCCAAGCAGCCGTCTGTTCTTTCTCTCACCCAATGGCTCACCGGTCCAAATAATAAGACTCCTTTCGGATATACAAGCGTACTGCGCTTCACACTGCCACAACCGCAGCCGTGCTTTCCAGTGGGGGAGGTGACCTCATACCATTACTGCTCATTGAGTGATATGACAATGCTACCCCATCATCTTAAACCAGCATAAATTATCACAGCAGACAGAGACGTTTTACTATATCAAGTATGCTATATTTTCCAGAACAAAAGTAGCTCAAATAGTCAATATAACAAAATTCTATGTTATTATCTTATTATTGATAACCTGCGTACAAGCCAGAAGGCATAAATTATATAAATAAAAGTATGCACTGGCTAGGCCTTAGCCTACCATTGAGTTTATCTTCAGTTCCAGGAAGTCAGGATGTCACATAGGTAAGATAGTGGGTTTGGTGCAAGTAGCTATGTAGTTTTTCCACCTTCTGAAGAGGGTTAGTATTGTCCACTCCAGATCTGCCTCATCTACTGTAAGATATGTCATTGAATATAGCACTATGAATCTCACAAATGTAGGAATTGTGTTATGGAATCAATCAATGGATAGTTAAGGGGAATTAGTGACATAATGAGAGATAGGGGCAGGCAAATCCCTCCCATGAATAACATTAATAATTTGTTATTCAATAATTAATCCAACACACCTGTTTCCAAACCAGTGTGGTATCCATGCATCTCCTTTTCCATGGATGTCCATTTTGGTTTATTCACATCTCTTGGCACACCAAATATAATGCATATAAGTTCTGTTTGCTTTTTTTACCACATATATTGTTTCTGGTATTTTTAGTTTTACTTTATAGTCCCTTGTGTACAATTCATCTTCATATTCTGAGACTTCTGGAGGATGATCACTTGCCCTTCTTGCAAAATTACTCTCATCCCCTGTTGCATCTTGTGGAGTCTGATCATTTTTAGAAATGAAAAACGGATTGCTTTTGATCCTATTCCTCACATTTTAAGGAGGTAGACTTGTCCTTCTGATTGTGACAATTCTGTAAGTTGCCCTGAAAACCTGCTCAGAGGATACACCGGCTAAAAAACATGCTAGATATTTTATTGCCAGTCTGATAACTTCTGGCCACTGTTCTTTTTCCCTGTGCCAAAAGATTAATGGGTCTTGATGTAACTGGTGCCTCGTTTGGTCATCCTGGTACTCCAATACCAACTTCAGGATTACAACAGTTGACGTTGGCTGCTGCTGAGTTTCCCACATCTGTGTGGTTGATATAAGTCCTGAAATTTTTCAAAACTAACCCATTGCAGATGATGTTTCAAGTGATGGGTTTTTAGCAGAAGGCGTGACTTGTAATGGGGATTGTTTTACCAATGTGGGAGCTCCAGCTTCAACATGCGGTTGGAGCCTAAGTTCTTCTTTTCTTCCCAAAGTTGTAGTCTTTCATTTTTAAGTTCACCTGTTTTTTTGATTACCCAATTCTTTTAAACAGAGGCAACCAGTGCAGGCATGTTTGTGCCATGGAACTAATAGTAGCATAGACTTACTCTTCATAGTTTATTATTTCTTGTTACAGGCTGGTATTTGTACCCAGGCAAAGGAGTAATCTGTAGGCTAAACTACATTCTTTTACAGCAAATACATCAAACAGAAGGCTTGGCTCACAGTGCAATGTTCCTTGTGATTATGCTGAGGATGTGATATCCCACATTTTCTGCTGCCAAGAAATGGTTACTGCTGGTGCTGAATGCACACCAAGAGCAGCAGGGCTTCTTGTCATGACAATGACATCTTCTTCATAACCTACACCTCCTTCTATGTGCTTGGGCTCTTATGTATCTGGAACACCAGTGATTTTCAAGTGATGTTCCCATAAGATTGGATGTTTGTTTTTCCTATGGGGCAATTTGGCCCTGCTACCACTCCTCTCATGATGCACTGCTTTGTGGCAAACTGTGCTGCCTACAATGTATTCCTCATTTGGCCTAAGTGTAAAGTGCTCCCAAACCAGGGAGGGGAACTTCCATAGAGAACCAAAGCCTGAAGAATGTAGAGAAGTTAGGCAAGGTTTGCTTTTGCTTAGGTTGGGTTGGGACTATTGTGGAGGTTGTTGATGCTGGATTTTTGGTTTTTGAGAAGATGGAGGTAGGTGCTGGTGATACAGAAGGAAGACGAATAGAGGAGATTTGCATTTCCTCAGTGCCACTCTTGGCATAAACAATAACTAGTTCATCTTCCTCCCTGCCAATAATACTTTCTGGAACCTTCCTTTTGCCTTGTCTCCAGTAGCAAAGCGTGGGGTCCCCTCTTTGGCACCTTCCCCGGAAGAGGGACTTGGAGAAGATGGGGGAATTGGAGGAGGAGATGGTGAATAAGGTGTATCTATTGTAAGACAGAGCACATTCTGCTGTGTAGCAAGCCGGACTTCCTGCTCTGCTCCTACATCAAGAAGATCCGGGGTAGCAGACTCCTGAGACGTTAGAGTTTGCTTAGACGATGTGATTTTTCTAGGGTAATTCTATTTTACACTCATTGATCTCAGCCATGGCAGTAGTCACTGACTCAATGAGAGACATCTGCTTTGGTTTTGATGGTCAAAGTAGTGCTATTGTTGTGGATTCATCGATGATCCCAATGTCTTTGCAGCGAGAAGAGGCAAGTAAATCGCACTGCACACCTTGGCAGAAAAAGGGAGAACGTTTGATGCCAGTGCTCTTTTAGTGGCTGTTTGATACCACTGCACTTTTTTTTGGTGGTGACAGATATATTCTCCTGAATGGCAGCTTTCTTAACCGGAGTCTGCTTCTAGGGTTGTATTGCCTTTACTTCTTATTGGTTACCAGTAGCACTATGGAATCAGATAATCTACAGACTTGTTTTAATCTCAGTCTCCTCCAGCAGCAGGAAATAAAAAATAATTAGAATGAAGATAGTCAAACTTGGCTATTCTAGTGAATTTACTACAATTCCTCATGATCTATAACAGTATCAACCATGTGTAAACTAATTATGAGACTGGGAGCTAGTTAGAGAACACAATCAATGAAAAGGTACAAAAATATATAAAAACATGTTTTTCAATACTCAAAGCTGCCTTAAAATTGACAGTTAATACAATTAGCCAGCCATGATACCAGTTCAACACCACCAACAGAGGTATATGTTAAAGAGAGATAAAGCAAATATCTGGTGCTTCTCGCATGTTCATGAGAATGAGATTGATGGGGATGCTAGCAAACAATTGCTTAAATTAATTAAAGATAATAGCTATGGCCCAGTGGGACCAAACACCATGACAGGAAATGACAAAACGTAATCTAAAAAATAGGAATCACTAAGTTGTGTCCCTCCAGTACCCATGGGCCCCCTTATGTTTACCTGAGAAGGCTATCAAAAGTAAATTAAATATTTCTAAGATCC
This sequence comes from Triturus cristatus, assembly GCF_964204655.1. Lineage (NCBI taxonomy): Eukaryota > Metazoa > Chordata > Amphibia > Caudata > Salamandridae > Triturus > Triturus cristatus. The sequence goes on from NC_140590.1 coordinate 666,724,018, forward strand.
ATGGCCCTATAGGCCCAGTCACCTTTTCAGAAAATGTTGAAAAAGTCTCTAAAAATGAGAACTAATATCTGGACTATTACAACCAGCCTACAAGATAGATGGATGGATGGATTAATGGACAGATGTACTGATGGATGGATGGATGGAAAACTACCAGAAATACTTGTGGGCTATTAAAGGGCTATATCATACAATGCTCACAGGAGAGGGCCTTTAAAAGTTGCATAAATGGCTGTGCAGATAGCTTAGCAAGGCAAAAAGCATGGAGATAGAAGACAAAATGGCTGGCTATGAGACACACACTACAAGAAGGAGGAGGCATTAAAAACAAAAACAAAATTGCTCCCATGAGGACAGGCATGGAGGACAAAGAGAAAATAGCTCACTTACCATGAGCCCCTTCCTTTCCACACCACCAACAAACACAAGCAGCATTGCATGGAAAACATAGCGGAACTATATATCCAAAATGTGAGAATGTCATCCCAACACCCATACACCACAACTAAAGCAATAACAAGAATTAAAAAAAACAATTCGCAACAAAACAAAAGTGACAAAAATCAGTTGAAGTAGACTTTTAATTTGTCTCAAATGAAAACTGACCTATGCAACAAAAATATTATTAAGACTTATAAAAGTTGCAGAAAGTGCACATTAATCAGCTATTTCAAGCACACACAAAATGATGAACGAGAAAATAGGGAAGAAGACAGCTGATTGAAAAGAAAATTAGCACTGTCTGGACTTGGTCTCATGGATCCCTCTGCCCCACCACTAGCAGGTGCATTCAAACAAGAATACTCTAATTCAAACCCCAGGCCATCCAGCAACAACACACACCAAAAACAATACCAAAAGAAATAACAGTTGTCCATCTCCTTCCTCAAACATCAAATATTTTGCAAAGTACTGCATTGAAGTTACTTGATTTTCCCGAAAATACAAAAATTGAAATGGTGGATGATGAAGATTGCAGACAAAGAGATTCTTTCTGTTTGAAATTTGACATCAATGGGATCCAGGAGTTGTGTTTTTCAGTAACATTTGTAATCTGAAATAAAAATCAACTTTTATTTGTCAACTTAACATTAGAGTTTTAATTGGCCATTTTTTGATTTTCCTAAATTTCATTCCTAAGCTCCACTTGTTGACCTGTGATCTTTAAAAGAATTAAAGAAGTAAGGAGCAGCATTGAAAGAGACTCAGTATAATAGATCTGAGGAAGCTATTAAAGGAGAGAGGACTGAAGCTGGTACAGGCTTCCTAGAAGAAGGAGAATTAGATAGCCCTCAGAGTATGGGAGGAAGTCTGCCTGCTACAGTCCACCACACAGGAGCAAAAGGATGATGGGGCAGAGGATGAAGAAGAGGAATAGAGGGCTGGCCCTGAAATGGAGCCTGTGCTAGTGGAGTACTAGGTGCCCAAAAGACCCAGGTCACCTGCCTGAGTAGGGAGCAGTGTGTCCTCCTGCAGCTTGACTCAGTCAGAGTTGGAGGACAGGCAGTCTGAGAGGGAACAGAGACTGAAACTGGATACCCTAGGCTTGGAAGAAAAGAATGCCGCCCTGGCAGGTAAGGCGAAAAAGGCAGCTGCAGAGATGGCACCGGAGGAATAAAGATTAAGCTTAGTCTTGGAAGAAAAGGCACCCTTCTTGGCCCATGAGAGAGGCTAGAAACAATTGGATCTGAGAGCCAAGAGAGCTTCTGAATCCAGCAAAGATGGAGGCAGAGACAGTGAAGTGCCTAGAAGAGGTAAATGAGTCCACATTCCCAAAGACTTGGTGCCCTAGCTACGTGGTGGGGGATGACATGGATAAGTGGTTTGCAGCATATGAGGTGGCCCTCCATATTCATAGAGTACTGGAGGAGCACTGGGGGTTAGACAGTGGAAGCACATGCAAATTGCAGGGGGGGGGTACGCTATTGGCTCAAGAGATACCGGACCCCCTGAGATATGCCCCATGAAGGAAGCCCTAATCAACAACTGAGTCCTGAGAAGTATCGCCTGGGGTTCAGGGAGAGCAGAAAGCAGTCATACCAATCATGAGTAGACTTTGTCAATTCATCAAGTAAGGCACTGGTTGTTTCAGTGAAGGACAGCAGAGTAAATGAATATGATGGGCTTTATAGTTTGTTGATGAAGGAGCACATAATGAGTAATCATTTCATAAACTTGTGCCAGAATCTAATTGATTCCAAGCTAACTGTACCCAGAGAGCTTGGGAACAATGATGGCCATTGGAGCAGCCCCAGAGTGTCCAAAAAGGTACCTGAGAGTGACCACAAGAAGATTCCCCCTTACAGAGGGAGGGTGAAGGCCAGATACAACAGATAAGTTTCTATTGAACCCAAAAGGGTTTGGAAGGGAAGGATTGCCATAGCCCCTTCTGAGAACGAGGGGCATGTTCAGAAGGGTGGTAACCCAGGGCAGCCTTTTACCTGCCTGTGTTATGACTGTTAACAGGCAGTGGACAAGTGGGAAGACTCTGCCTGTCCCAGGAAACAACCCACAAGTAGTCAAAATCAGAAACATTAAAAGTCCTAAATGAACAGCATGCCTAGTAGAATAGTAAAAGTTTCCAAAAATGTCTCTCGCCCACAGAATCAAGGGTATATTATACATAATTCTTCACATTCATTGTGGCATGATCACAAGTAACAACTTTCTTGGCAAATCCGAATATTACACGTCACTATCTAAGTACCTAAGCTCTAACCCCTTCTAAGAAATCGTTCAGCATCTTCCAAGGTGTTTTCATCTGGAGATGTTCAAACTAATATGTAACACTTAAACAATGACGAGCCACAAATGAATAAGACTAGGCCAAGCAATAGAACTACATACAGAAAAATGAGGGAACATTATGTCTTCATTCATTTAAGACACATCATGAAGTACCCCAGGCAAGCCAATGATTAGGCGGGCTTACAGTAATTACTCTATATCAATTTATTAAGTAATTGCATGCTTTTCTTTCAATACTATGCATTTTTAGTTTTTTTGTAATGAGATCCATTACTCACAAATAGAAGAAAAGTGCAGTGATAAGTAATATAAGACAAAAAAAGTGCATCACACATAAAAAGACATGTGACTCCTTTAAATTATGATTCTAATTTGGGGAACAGAGTCTATACACCTCTATTGTTGAATGTGTTTTGGTCTCTGGCAATGTGAGGTCGTCATCAGGATGGGGTGTGAGCACACAATATCTTGGGCAACACAGGAGTGAGAGTCAATCCCAAAATGAGTGAGCCCACTTATGTATAGACTCCTTTCCCTAAATTGCAATAATAATTTGCATGAGTCACATTTTTATGTGTGGTGCTAATTTGTCATAATATTTATATATTCATTTATCATTCTAGTATAAATGAGATACTATCCTCTATCTAAATTCTCTCGGTGCTCTAATAAATGTTATGTTACCAGGCATTTCTAAAGTGCCCGTTCACCAACCGGTCTCTTGGCGCTGGAATGCTTATGCAGCCTTAGTCCCTGATAATTATTATTAAATTCTTTATTCGGTTTTTACAATTTTAAAAAAAAACATAAAAGAGCAGTTACAAATAGGACATCGCACATAAAATAGAGAATGATGAAAATTAAAACTAATCAATTATCAGCTCATATAGTTAAAACCAAGAATTTACAAAGATTCACTTCCCTGATAATTGGTAGGCCTGTTTAAACAACCAAGTTTTCAGAAGTTGTCTGAATCTGGTGTATTTTGCAGTGGACCTAAGGTCCACTGGCAGAGAGTTCCAGATTCGCTGAGCAATAATGGAGAACCTACACCCTCCTGTTTGTTGTTTTTTACACGATGGGACCACCAAGTAAAGTAAATGGCTACTCTTAGTTGTCTGATAGGACAATACTTGTTTGATCCGTGACTTCATGAAGGCAGGACAGTTCAGATTCAGGGCCTTAAAGACCATGCAGCACACCTTGAACCTGGTTCTCTTTTTAACTGGCAGCCAGTGAAGATCCTTCATCACGTAGGAAATATGGCTATATTTTGGCAGACAGCATATCAGTCAGCAGCCTGATTTTGAATTAGCTGGAGTCTGCATAGAAGGATTTTAGGAAGTCCCAAGTAGAGAGAGTTACCAGAGTCAATTCTGGACGTGACTAGGGCTATTATTACCTGGATCAGAGCCTCCCTAACAAGATATTTCCTTATCTTTTTTACGTGCCGCAGTTGGTAAAAGCTTGCCGATGTAACGGCGCCTACTTGCTGCTGGAATGAAAGCTCCTCATCAATAATAACCCCAAGACATTTTACCGCCTTGTTAGGGACAGGCGGAGAACCCATCTCACTGGACCAAAGTGATGGAACCCAGTGCTCCACCTTACTCTTCATGAAGACTATCTCTGTTTTATCGGAGTTCAATTTCAGCTGGTTACCGATCATCCAATCCCGGATGAACCTCATAGTGTCCTGGAATTGCCGTCTAGATGAGGGGCTATCTTTGATCGTGAACAGTAGTTGCATATCATCAGCATAGTTGAAGATATTAATGTCTTTGTTCTTAATATATCTAACCAACGGGTGGATGTAAATGTTGAAGAGGTGGGGAGATAGCGAGGATCCCTGAGACACTCTGCAATTCAGCTTTACCTCAGATGACACAACAGGATTAGCCTGACTGATTAGGATCTCTCGCTCAGGAAGGAGGTACTCCAACTCGAAACCCTCCAGCCCTGATCCGGTCAGCTAAAATAGCATGATCGACCGTATCAAAGGCCGCCGACAGGTCCAGTAGCACCAGGGCACCAGGTATTACAGTTATCAACAACTGACATGATCACTGCTTCTGTGGAGTGCGCCGGCCTAAATCCTGCCTGACTAGAGTCCAAGAACCCTGATTCCTCAATGAAGGTACAAAGGTGGCGGGCTACATGCACCTCCATAACTTTTGCCAATTTTACATCATTTGCTGTACTCCATCTTCTAATTGAAACCAAAAACTTTTCAGAAGACTCAAAAAAGGCAACAAAAATTGTCTTTAAAAGTATAGTATGCTTCTTATTTTCTTGTTATATTCTTCTTATTTCTTTAAAACAATAAAACTAAAATTCTAAATCTTTGTTATTTTCTCACAAGTCCATTTTAGTCTTGTGAATAAAGGCTTTTATCTTGTTCCACAACTATTTCTTGATCCAACTTTGTCTCAATAGTCTCTTTATTTCTCAAGGTGATTCTTCTTATTCTGTGTTCCACACTCAGATTCACTCTCAACTTTGCACTGGTAATGATACCCTAGGCTTTCCCAGTGATCCTCTACCTCTTACACTGTAGCTAGATATTCCCATTTAGGAGAAGCATACTTTCTATCTGGAACCTTGTTCTTGATGATCTTTTGGATAACATGCAGCTCAGTCCAGCTAGTTTCAAAGTCTAGTTGTCCATGAGACTTTTCTGCTGGTTCAGAGCGCTTTTCTTTTGCAGGTTTTCTTGCATGGAATATCTTATTCAGCTTTTATTTGTTCAGCAAGAGTCCTAGTCAGCGTTTCGGTTGCCACTTAAGAGCATGAACTTGCATTTAAGTTTCATCGGCTTTGTCGATGTTGTTTGTTACAAACTGCATTATTAACCTCTTTATATAGTGCACATCTGCTTCAAAGAACCATCCTGATGGTGATGATTATTATTATTGTTTGCATTATTATCATTAATATTATCACTATTATTATTATATGGAACATAGAATAAGGTGAAAAATACAAAGAATAACGTGAAAAGTGTCTGTAGAAAGGGATTTCGTACAAAATAGTTTTCCAGTATGGTTACAGTCTAGCCTTTATGTGATGTGGCTATTACAGGGCACAGTTGTACCACAGAAGAAGCATTAAGGACATAAAGAAGATTCTGTGTGGAAAGGGACTGGCCTGTCTATGAAGATCACTCTAAGATGTAGACTGTTAAAATAAAAAAAAAAATCATCAAATAATGCGGCTTGAGTAAGATGGGTTAAAAGTCTCTTCATGATGTGCAGCCTACACAAAAAAGACTGTGCGGAGTAGGGACCTCTACCTATAGAATACTTTGATTATACTGAAGGACTGACATTTAAACAGCTTTGAAGAGTACTAGCATGTATGTTAATGGGGCTTCACTACACAATGTGGTTTTACTATGCTTGCTTTATCAGTATAACAATGATTTGCCTTAATCAAGACAAAGACATGTAATAATTTGTAATTTTCATAACTAAGAAGAAGGTTCTTATTAAATTAACTTCACAAAATTGCTAACAGACATTACATATAGAAACTGAAAAGTAAAACGTTGTTTACCTTTTTTGTGTTCTCTGATTGTGCTCTTACACTGAGTGGATTCTCATAGAAAACACACAAACCCAGATGTGTTCAAGACACTGTCATCCTAGAGCAATGGAAAAAAAATCTAAGAATTTTTAACAAAAAACCATCAATGCTGCACATATCAGACTAGAAATTGTAAAGAGCATATTACACACAGTGCTACCAGTCACATATCATTTTCACTATAATTTCCTGGAAATTCTAACTAACTAGAAGTGGCTTATGTATGAAGGAGCAGTATGTTCGGAGTCCAGCAGTTCCAAAATATAGATGCATACTTGATTAAAAATAGAAATTCCTAATCTGTTTGTCACCCTTACTAGGCCACATGATCATATAAATCCACAACATTTACAATATATGTGACTTAACACCTAACTCTAAACCTACCTTTTCTTAGAACTGTAGTTCCAAAAAAAGAAGATAGGAGTTTGGTATTTCCCAATGTAATCTCTGTTTGAATGTAAGGCAATTGTCGATATATTCAGTCCACAAAGATATATATATATATAGATATAGATATAGCTATATAAGCTATATTACCTACTGGCGGTCGCCAGTAGGTAGTTATAGTTAGGACCACGTTTCCATAGGAAATCCGCAACATTCTATTTTGAATAACTTTGGCACCGGTTGACGAATCCTCGCGAATTTTTCAAAATAGGTGGGGCGCTACGCTCCACTCCTACCCTGAAAGTCTTGGGGGGATTCGTCAAGCGGGGGCTGAGATAAAAGGGGGGTCCCAAAACGCGTTTTTCCCATGCATTTTTCCATAGGACCTTTAGACACAGCTACAGCCCGAACGGCTGAACAGAATTACTTGAAATTTGGCAGAGAGGTAGTCCTCAGGTCAAGGAAGTGCATTTTGTAGGTTTGGTGTAAATCTGTTCAGTAGATTCTGAGAAAATAGCCTTTAAATCAATATATATATCTGAGCCAGCTTACGGTGCGCTTACGGTACGCTTACCGTACGCGTACGGTGGCGTGCGCGAGCGCGATTCTGATTGGCCCTTAGATCTTAGTAAACATTCGAATCGGTCGAAACCAGGAAGCGGCGGCCGCCATTTTCTCTCTCGCACTCTGAGGGGGGAGCTGATAAACAAATGCCAAAAACATATAAAGGGGCTGTTTACGGTAAAAAATTATTAAAAAAAAAAAAAAACCACTATCTCCACCCCGTGTGTAAATGGTGGCTGAAGGCCACCATTTGTGCATGGCATATAAGAGCACAGCATTTCCCCAAAAAATTTCAACAGATTACCTATCACAAGGAAGCGCATAATATGTCCTCCATGTGCGCACGGTGCGAGAAGCGCATCGTGCGTACATGGCCCATCTAGCGTAACGTGGGCACGCGAAGCGCACCGTGCGCGCACGGAACGAACTGCGTTAAGTGGGCGCGCACGCCACGAATGGCGTAAAGTAACTTAGCATTTAAAAAAACGTACAAATTCACTGAAAAAACCTTAGGTTTCACACACGTTATAGTTAGGAATTAGCATTTAAAAAACCTTGCAAATTCACTGAAAAAACCATAGGTTTCACACATGCTATAGTTAGCGGAAATTTTACTGATAAAAAAACAATGAAATTCCCCCGTTATAGTTAGTGCAGGAAACTATAACTCACGCGACCGCAATCTTCTACTGATGACATATGTGTCTTTATGAAAAAAAAATATTTGTAATATATGTATAGCTAAAAATTTATGGAAGAAGACATGGGCAAATAAGTGTCTAAATACAGTATTAGCATCAGCAGAGGATTGCGGTCGCGTGAGTTATAGTTTCCTGCACTAACTATAACGGGGGAATTTCATTGGTTTTTTATCAGTAAAATTTCCGCTAACTATAACATGTGTGAAACCTATGGTTTTTTCAGTGAATATATATATATATATATATATATATATATATATATATATATATATATATATATATATTGGAAAGCACTCTCCTTTGTCGTTTATTACCCAACTGAAGCCGAGTAAAGAGAGCACGGACCACAGGATTCTTGTTCAATATCTGTTTATTCGCTGAATCTCACAGACAAACGGCAGCCATTACACGTTTCATCCCTCCTGGGGGACTTGATCACATGACGCAGATCTACCAATGGCTCTTTGTTTTAAAAGGTTACATTTTTTTCTTTTTGTGTTTTTCATTGTGATTGGGCAGAATTCGCCACATGATTCCTGGTGCATAATATATTGTGTTTCAAATCACTTTTACACATACTGCTCAACATTGAAATATTTCAGTCATAGTGACTCAAAGTGTCGGGATGAATCCCACAGCAACTAGCTCAAAGAAGCTTCATAATATCATGTAAATAAGCCGTTTGATAAGAATCAACAACAATCGAGTTACATTTTCCTTGTCGACACCTTAATGGACTAACCCAGTACTGAATGAAGTACAGATGGAGTTTTAACTGTGCAAAATATAGCCATAAATATATATGCTCATCTCCAAATATATAAATAAATAGATATATAAATAGAAATTCAAATATGACATAATAGATTAGATAATAATAAATATTTTATATATATAATAAATATTAGGTATTAAAATATCCATAAAATCATCATAAATATTTCATTGACCAAACCTATAAATACATGGAATCATACACTGTAAACATGTTCTGTTTCTCCTTCTCTGTACCTCATTATTTCTGGATTACAGTAAGTTCTGGGCCTTGTGACTTATATTGTGCTTGATTCAGTCAATTATATCTGGCAATTTATGTCCTCTTAAATCCTGACTGACTATGTGTTGAACAGTATTGGTGCCCTAACATCGAAATTGGAGAGGGAAGGAAGTGAAACGGGAAAGTGAGCAAAGGAGTTCTTATAGAAAAAAATGTGCAAATTGTGCCTAATTAAAAACAAAGGTAGTTAAAAATGTTATGTTAAAGAGATTTAAGGGGGAACTTATTTATTCTTAATATACTATATGTATGCTGGTAGGCAGATCGGTGTTATACTGATAGTACAGCTATGTGATGTGTTAGCTAAAAATATCCTGTTTATTAATTTATGAGATTTGGTTTTTGGTTTATAGTTATTTATTTCTCATATTTTATTTTTTATAGACTTGAATGTAGCTCCTCTGAACTGTTGAGTCCATTAGGATGTTTGATGTCTAAATTCAGGATATAGTGCATCTCCAATAATCTAAGGGATTTCTCCCTTTCATCCCCTGTTTTGTTCCTTGGGACAGAGTCAATGAAAAAATATTTGAGATCTTTGGAATTGCCATCATGTTTGTCATGAAAATGACGCGCTACTGGGTACGCCTGATCATTGTTTTTGATGGCTCGTAGATGTTGGAGCACCCGTTTATGTACTACCAATGTATCTTATTTGCACGGGCACTCCAACATGTACACCACATAGTCTTTTTTACAATTTAGAGCTTTTGTGATTTCTTTGTTAGGGCCGCCAAAAGGAGTAGAGTAATTGGTCGTAGAAACCCCATGCTGACACTCTTTGCAGGTCTTGCATTTGTAAAATCCCTGTCTTTCTGCCAACCAAGATCCCTTGGCTGGTGTGCCACAAGGGTCATTGTCAATTAGCGAGTCTCTCATTGATGTTCCCCTTCTATATGTTATAGATGGTTTTTTGGGTACCGATTTACCAATAATGGGGTCCTGTTTTATGAGGTACCAATTCTTATTGATAATTTTTCTTACTGCCAATTGCTGTTGATTGTAGTCTAAAATGAATCTAAAATTGCTTGGGGTATCTTTAGGGATAGTTTGCTGTGATTTATTTTCCAGTGTCTTTTCCCTATCAATTAGCTTACTTTTAGTAAGAGCCTTTTCTAGACATTTGTTGCTATATCCACGGGCTCTAAACCTACTAATGCATTCCTGTTGTGCTAACTTTAAAGCTTCCTCGTTGCTGCATATGCGTTTTATACACAATAGCTCGCCATAGGGAATGCTTTGTATTAAGTGGTTAGGGTGTGCACTGCTTGCATGTAGGATTGCATTTCCCGCCGTGGGCTTTCTGTGTAGTCTAGTTTCCACGTTTCCCTGTTCTCCATATATCTCGACGTCCAGGAATACTATATTGGTTTTGCTTATATTGGATGTGAAATGCAGATTTAGATCATTCTTATTTATGGACTCAATAAACTCTATTGCTTCCCTGTCTGTACCGTGCCACACCAAGAACAAATCGTCAATAAACCTCCACCAACATTTTATATTGTTAGTTAAAGTTTTGGTGTATTTGCTCATGAGGACCTGCTCCTCCCACCAGCCGATGTGTAAACACGCGTAGCTGGGGGAGGAGCTGGCCCCCATCGCCACACCTCGCAGTTGTTGGTACATTGCGTTTTGGAACATAAAGATTCATTAAGCATAGTTCAACCATGTTGACGATCATTTTGTTGTGTTCTACATATTGGTTTCCTTTATTTGCCAAATAGTATTTCAAGGCTCGAAGTCCATCATTATGCCTGATAGATGTATAGAGTGACGTTACATCTAAGGTAATCAAATAATAGTCATCTTTCCATTGGAAATTTTTGATTTTTGTCAAAAAGTCTCCTGTGTCTTTAACCCCTTCAGCGCTGCGGGAATTCCCCCGCGGTGCTGAAGGGTTAGAGCGCGGGCGGGCCCATGACGGAACGGTTCCGTCATGAGCACAGCGCAACCGATGCTCATGACGGAACCGTTCCGTCATGGGCATGGAATATAGGAGGCTAGATTTTGAACATGTTCTTGTAGAAAGAAATCTACATATTTGGAAGTATTCTCAAATACACTATTTTTGGCTGATATAATAGGCCTTCCTGGTGGATTAATTTTGTCCTTGTGTACTTTCGGTATGAAGTACAATATTGGGATTGTTGGGTTTGCTATCCACAAATATTTGTATTCCTCCGTTATTAGCAGGCCCTTTTCCCGCCACGCCATTAAATGTACTCGGAATGATGCTTATATTGCATTCCAGGCTGCTCTGTTGCTATTTCCATAGCACGATTTGTCCTCTAGGTGACTCATTGCTTCCTTAATGTAGTTGTCTCTCTTCCACAGTACTACGTTCCCGCCTTTATCGGCGCTTCTCACAAATATTTCTTTATCGTTTTTGATTTTAGTCATTAATTGATGGTATTGAAGTTCTTGTATATTCTTTTTGACATTTTTTACCCCTTTGTATGTCATTTTATTCAAGCTTTTTAAATCAGTGATGACTTGATCTTGAAACATGTCTATAGTGTCTTTTATCATCAATGGGTAGAAAGAGGAAGGTGGTTTGAAGGGCGTCTTACATATTGTGCCTATTGTTGTTGAAATGCCTCCCAGACATTCATCCATGGTTCCACTTGCTTGGTTGCCCTCTTGAGCTAAATCATAGAGGACATTGATCAAATTCTGTGACTCATGATTAGTGTTGGATTCCATTTCTGTTTCTTGTGTTGATGGATTACTTATTGTGGGCAATATTGCAATTTCTGCAGTTTTTTTCGATTGTGTATGGAATTTTCTAAGTTTTAGTTTTCTAACACTTTTATATATGTCAACCCTGGATTTTGAGTAGTTGAATGAGCTTTCAGGGCAAAAAGAGAGTCCTAAGGCCAATAGTTGTTTTTCTGCCATGTTAAGGGTCATATCAGTCAAATTGATCACTGTCATTTCGTTGGTTTCATCTGGAAAGTTGTGATCTACTTCTTCCAGTATCTCCTCTGCTGTTTCTTTTGATATTTTTTGTTTGTCCCTTCTTCTTTTGGCTTTTCTTCTCTCTCTCCGTTTTTTATTTACCCTCGATTTCCGCCGGCCTGTTGTTCTCTCGGCCTCTCAGTGATTGTAGACGCTCCATACATAAAAAATCCACTTCTTCTGTTAGAGAGTGTCTGCGAGATGTGCTTTGCTTTGCTTTGTTGTGGGTCTCTACCTCTGACCCGCTTTCTACTGCAGAACTGCCCTCTGATGCGGACGTTAGATCTGGGTGTTGGTTTACACCTTCTGCATCTTTTTTCCTCGTTTCCTTATTGTCAGCTTTTAGTGAATCAAATTTCCGGGCAAAGGTGAATATTCTACCATGTTCATAGTCACATCGATCTCTGTGGAACTTGTAGGCTTTACGTTCCCTTATCACATCTTCTTCTTTTTTTAGACGTTTTTTCATATCTGCTTTCAATTTCTCAATCTCCTCTTGTTGGTCAATTTTTTCTAATTCCTTGGTTATTGTGTCAATTTCCTCCTAATATATATATATTATTTACTGGCGGTCACCAGCAGATCGTAATAGTTAGGACCTATTTTCCATAGGAAATCCACAACATTCTATTCCCAATAAGTCTGGCGCCGGTTGACGAATCTTCGCGAAATTTTCCAAACTTTTGGCCAGCTCCGCTCCACTCCTACCCTGAAAGATTCGTGGTGATTTGTCAAGCGGGGGCCGAGAAAAAAGGGAGATTTCAAAACGCGTTTTCCCCATGCAATTTCCCATAGGATCTGTTGTCGCAGTTACAGCCCGAACCACTGAACGGCACCAAATTTGGCAAAGAGGTAGTCCTCAGTTCAGACTCGTGCCTTTTGCATAAATGGTGTGAATCCGTTCAGTAGTTCCTGAGAAAATTAGAGTTAAATGTACATATATATCTATGGCCGGGGAGGATCTATGCACCCTACCCGCACTGTAAGCGCACCCTCCCCGAACCGAGCGCGCACTCTCCCGATCGTGCACTGAATGCTAATTGGCTGTCGAGTGTCTGTCTACATTCGAAACCAGGAACTGTTGGCGGCCATTTTCTGCCTCGGTAGAAGCGAGGCTGAAGAAGCAAGGGGTTTAAGTGTGTAAAACATATTATGGGGGCAGAGGGGAAATACTCTGACCCACTAGAGGTGCTTAGGGGGTCCCAGAAGGACCCCCTGGGGCCCACTTTAAAAAAAAAAATGCGCGCAGGGTGCACGCATCCTATCGCTTTTGGTGCACAGATCCTCTCGCGTTGGGTGCGCGGATCCAAAAACATGGAAAAAAAATACATAAAATAAAGTTTTGAACATATAGTTAAAAAAATATTTTGAAAAATATAAAAAAAATATGTTTGAAAAATAATATTTTTTAATTTTTAAAAGAATTGAAAAAATAAGTTTAAAAAATGGTGATAAAAAAGTATTTTAAAAAAACATAATAAATGAAATTGACACACTGAATTGGAAAAATATAGAAATCCAATTAAAATCATTAAACATGATATCTTTAGAGATCAGTTATAGATAGGAATTAGCATTTAAAAAACCTTTGAAATTCACTGAAAAAACCATAGGTTTCATGCACGTTATAGTTAGGAATTGGCATTTAAAAAAACTTTGAAATTCACTGAAAAAACCAAAGGTTTCAGGGGCGTTATAGTTAGGAATTGGCATTTAAAAAACCTTAGAAATTCTCTGAAAAAACCATAGGTTTCAGGGGCGTTATAGTTAGCTGGACATTTCCCTCGTACAAAACCCTCGAAATTCCCCTGTTATAGTTAGTTCAGCTAACTATAACTCGCGCCCCGCAATGCACTGCTGATGACGTCACATATTACATCACTCATGACATGGTCAGTGACATTACTGATCACATCACTGATGACATCTCAAATGACATCACTGATGACGTCATCCATGTGATAAATTAGTGCATCTTCTCACATCCTAAGTTAACCTTTGATACACCGACTCAAAATTTCAGACGGCCATTTTGAAAACCATAGATACTCCAATACCAATAACTACATACCCACTCATTAACTCTTAGGTCTACATACACCTCCACTCACTCACCTGTACAGTCACTCATACTTACAGTCACTCCGTTCAAGACTATTATATGCATTTATACACCTATATAGACACTCACACACCGCCAATCATCCATTGAGGTACTGACACACCTAGTCAGTCGTGCAAATAATTAAACACAGTCCAATTTACTCACCTATACAGTTAAACACACTCAAGTTCACTTACTCATAAAAATAGTACCACATTCTTACACTCTTATACAATCATTGATACAAGCACACACTCATCCATACAGCCACTCTCACAATCACACACTCTCACATATACCCACTTATATACTCTTACACACATATATACTGCCTTTAACATATGTAGTTAGTCACACATGTACCACTGAGATATACATTCAATCCCTAACACACCCATACATACACCCTCCCAACCTTACAGTCCATCACAGATGCACTCTTAAAACCATGCACCCATAGAATCAACCACTCACACATCTATGCATAGAGTCACACACACCCTACCCACACAAACACTCAGGCACCCATACAGATACTCAGACACCCAATCAATAACCCATATAGACACTCATATAGCTATTCACAAAACCATGCAGCCACTTATACACCAACACACAGACACATACAGACATTCACACAGTTTAGACACTAGCCTGCAGTAAGATACATTTAATGACTCACTTATAGTCAGTTACGCACCTAGAAAATCATCCATTCACACACTTGTACACCCACTCATTCTTCAACAGACCTTTCCCTATATATATTAAACATATTAAAACTGTACAGAAACACATACTCACTGGATGATGTCATCAGTGATGTCACTGACTATGTCATGAGTGATGTAATATGTGACGTCATCAGCAGTGCATTGCGGGGGGGCGAGTTATAGTTAGCTGTCCAGCTAACTCTAACGCCACTTAAACCTATGGTTTTTTCAGTGAATTTCTAAGGTGTTTTAAATGCCAATTACTAACTATAACGCCCCTGAAACCTTTGGTTTTTTCAGTGAACATATATATATATATATATATTACCTACTGGCGGTCGCCAGTAGGTAGTTATAGTTAGGACCACGTTTCCATAGGAAATCCGCAACATTCTATTTGGAATAACTTTTGCGCCGGCTGACGAATCCTCGCGAATTTTTCAAAATAGGTGGAGCGCTACGCTCCGCTCCTACTCTGAAAGTCTCGGGGGGATTCGTCAAGCGGGGGCTGAGATAAAAGGGGGGTCCCAAAACGCGTTTTTCCCATGCATTTTTCCATAGGACCTTTAGACACAGCTACAGCCCGAACGGCTGAACAGAATTACTAGAAATTTGGCAGAGAGGTAGTCCTCAGGTCAAGGAAGTGCCTTTTGTAGGTTTGGTGTAAATCTGTTCAGTAGATTCTGAGAAAATAGCCTTTAAATCAATATATATATCTGAGCCAGCTTACGGTGCGCTTACGGTACGCTTACCGTACGCGTACGGTGGCGTGCGCGAGCGCGATTCTGATTGGCTCTTAGATCTTAGTAAACATTCAAATCGGTCGAAACCAGGAAGCGGCGGCCGCCATTTCGTGTGTTTCACTCAGAAAAAAAAGAGTGATATCTTGAAAAGGGGGCAAGGAGGAGAGTTACAGACCCCCTAACATTTGTAAGGGGGTCAAAGAAGGACAGAAAAGTACAAAGAAAACATTTATTGATTTTAAAAAAAATCGCGGGGTACGTGTACGGTAAGCTTACCGTACGCGTACGGTAGAAAAAAAAATAAAAAATGAAATGAAATGCAGATTTAAGTGTTTAGATATTAGTGGGCTCTAAAAAGAGCCGTTGTGTTTATGAAGTGATTTGTTAGTGGTACCTACAAGTAAGTACCGATGCAGAGTCTAAGGTTCAAGAGGAAGACTCTGTTCCCTTCATCATTGAAGTGCACACCATCTCCTCTATAAATGTCTTGCATGTCGTAACGCAAGTTGTTGTGGTAAATGGAACCCATACCATAGTCACGGAGGAAAGCAGAAACAGATTTGTTGACGTGCTTTCTTGCTTTGTCAATCTGCGGACAGAAATGATTGGACCAGTTCCATTTTTGCCTTTGGCATATGTTAGAAAACACAAAGGCAGTTTTAGGGAAAAGTGAAAACAGTTGTGCAAAGGTGTCCTTCATAAGCCTTTCCAGACCTACCCCAGTCAAAGTGCCTAGGTCATTGCCACCACAGTGCACTATTATGAGGTCAGGGTGTTGGATTTGCATGAAGGATTTCACCAATGGCATCAATTGGTGCCACTTTAACCCTCTCTGACCAATCCATTTAATGTCTACATTTGGTAAAGCAAGGTCTCTCACCATACCTGTTTTCTCTGCATACTTTTCACTCCAGAAGACATAGCTGTGCCCTACAATCCACACTGTGAACATCTTCAAAGGAGAACTGGATGCACTCAGGAGGTGTAATTCAGTAGAATGGTAAAAAGAAATGAAAGACAGTTTGGAAATGGAGGCATACATATTTTTTTAATAAAAAAAAGAACTGATTGGCTGTTTCATACCATTCTAGAATAAAAACTAGGCTGTATGTGTAAATTAATAGACGCATGTTTTGTATTGTTACCAAAGAACAGTACTATGGATTTGCTGTTAGGTTTGAAAAGTCAAGCACTCTTGCTCTGTGGAATTGAAACATTGTTTGGTGAACTTCTGACCTAACTCCACACAGCAGTGTTCCATGAGCTGTTGCTATGGTAGCAGGCAGAAGTCAAGTTGGGGGAAGGGTACTAGGCAGAAGTCAAGTTGGGGGAAGGGTACTTTTGGAAAAGGGTTGGTTTTCAACCAATAGAAATGTGTGATTACATTTGAAAAAAAGGGGGAACCACTGAGATTTGAAATTAACATGTATATGTGTGGAAAAAGAGAGGGAAAGTTTGCCATTATCTGGTTCTGCTGAGAGGAGAGAGGTGTAAAGAACAGAGATCCTGGCTCTGATAATCTGCTGTTTGAGTGCCACATTTCTTTCACAGCTAACTAATTTTAAAGGTGAGTTTAGAGTTTGAGAGGGGATGTATATGGTAAATTAAGAAATGAATAATAGAAATGGAATTCCTTTTGTTGAAGTTGTGTTTATTATTTTCTGTTTTGGGAGAAATTTAAATGTGAGGAACATGTAAAATAATATGGACTATGTTTTCACGATAAATTAAGGTGTACTGGTAAAAATAAAGAATACTTTAAGGATTTATGGTTGGACTCAGTAATGCAAATACATACAGCATCAGTAAGGCTGGTTGCCCTTGCTGGAGTGTAGGCAGTCACCCAGGTTACACATGGTGCTGGTCTGAAAAAGCAGTTTGGACATGTGCTTTTTTAAGAATCTGAAAAGTGGATTCATAATGTGTCAGTCTGTAAAAGTGTTTATCACTTGCCAAAAAAAAGAGTAGTAAGTGTGTTTTCAAATTGGCAAAGAAATTTCGTTTTGTGACTAATGTGAAAACATGACTCTGTGTGCAAATAGGAATTACAGGCAGAGATTTATTGCGTATTGCTCTGGTGATTTCACAGTTGCATTAGATGGAAAGGGGGAGCCATTTTTTGGTGGAGAAGCAGACTCTTAGCACACACCCAGCTGCTTACCCTGTGGAATCATGCACAGTATTCACAAGCGAGTGGGGTTTGAGGTTTCAGTCAGTAATGCAAATACATTCAGCATCACTAAGGCTGGTTGCCCTTGCTGGAGTGTAGGCAGTCACCCAGGTTACACATGGTGCTGGTCTGAAAAAGCAGTTTGGACATGTGCTTTTTTAAGAATCTGAAAAGTGGATTCATAATGTGTCAGTCTGTAAAAGTGTTTATCACTTGCCAAAAAAATGAGTAGTAAGTGTGCTTTCAAATTGGCAAAGAAATTTCGTTTTGTGACTAATGTGAAAACATGACTCTGTGTGCAAATAGGAATTACAGGCAGAGATTTATTGCGTATTGCTCTGGTGATTTCACAGTTGCATTAGATGGAAAGGGGGAGCCATTTTTTGGTGCAGAAGCAGACTCTTAGCACACACCCAGCTGCTTACCCTGTGGAATCATGCACAGTATTCACAAGCGAGTGGGGTTTGAGGTTTGAGTCAGTAATGCAAATACATTCAGCATCACTAAGGCTGGTTGCCCTTGCTGGAGTGTAGGCAGTCACCCAGGTTACACATGGTGCTGGTCTGAAAAAGCAGTTTGGACATGTGCTTTTTTAAGAATCTGAAAAGTGGATTCATAATGTGTCAGTCTGTAAAAGTGTTTATCACTTGCCAAAAAAAAGAGTAGTAAGTGTGCTTTCAAATTGGCAAAGAAATTTCGTTTTGTGACTAATGTGAAAACATGACTCTGTGTGCATATAGGAATTACAGGCAGAGATTTATTGCGTATTGCTCTGGTGATTTCACAGTTGCATTAGATGGAAAGGGGGAGCCATTTTTTGGTGCAGAAGCAGACTCTTAGCACACACCCAGCTGCTTACCCTGTGGAATCATGCACAGTATTCACAAGCGAGTGGGGTTTGAGGTTTCAGTCAGTAATGCAAATACATTCACCATCACTAAGGCTGGTTGCCCTTGCTGGAGTGTAGGCAGTCACCCAGGTTACACATGGTGCTGGTCTGAAAAAGCAGTTTGGACATGTGGTTTTTTAAGAATCTGAAAAGTGGATTCATAATGTGTCAGTCTGTAAAAGTGTTTATCACTTGCCAAAAAAAAGAGTAGTAAGTGTGCTTTCAAATTGGCAAAGAAATTTCGTTTTGTGACTAATGTGAAAACATGACTCTGTGTGCATATAGGAATTACAGGCAGAGATTTATTGCGTATTGCTCTGGTGATTTCACAGTTGCATTAGATGGAAAGGGGGAGCCATTTTTTGGTGCAGAAGCAGACTCTTAGCACACACCCAGCTGCTTACCCTGTGGAATCATGCACAGTATTCACAAGCGAGTGGGGTTTGAGGTTTCAGTCAGTAATGCAAATACATTCAGCATCACTAAGGCTGGTTGCCCTTGCTGGAGTGTAGGCAGTCACCCAGGTTACACATGGTGCTGGTCTGAAAAAGCAGTTTGGACATGTGCTTTTTTAAGAATCTGAAAAGTGGATTCAAAATGTGACAGACTGTAAAAGTGTTTATCACTTGCCAAAAAAAAGAGTAGTAAGTGTGCTTTCAAAATGGCAAAGAAATTTCGTTTTGTGACTAATGTGAAAACATGACTCTGCGTGCATATAGGAATTACAGGCAGAGATTTATTGCGTATTGCTCTGGTGATTTCACAGTTGCATTGGATGGAAAGGGGGAGCCATTTTTTGGTGCAGAAGCAGACTCTTAGCACACACCCAGCTGCTTACCCTGTGGAATCATGCACAGTATTCACAAGCGAGTGGGGTTTGAGGTTTCAGTCAGTAATGCAAATACATTCAGCATCACTAAGGCTGGTTGCCCTTGCTGGAGTGTAGGCAGTCACCCAGGTTACACATGGTGCTGGTCTGAAAAAGCAGTTTGGACATGTGCTTTTTTAAGAATCTGAAAAGTGGATTCATAATGTGTCAGTCTGTAAAAGTGTTTATCACTTGCCAAAAAAAAGAGTAGTAAGTGTGCTTTCAAATTGGCAAAGAAATTTCGTTTTGTGACTAATGTGAAAACATGACTCTGTGTGCATATAGGAATTACAGGCAGAGATTTATTGCGTATTGCTCTGGTGATTTCACAGTTGCATTGGATGGAAAGGGGGAGCCATTTTTTGGTGCAGAAGCAGACTCTTAGCACACACCCAGCTGCTTACCCTGTGGAATCATGCACAGTATTCACAAGCGAGTGGGGTTTGAGGTTTCAGTCAGTAATGCAAATACATACAGCATCACTAAGGCTGGTTGCCCTTGCTGGAGTGTAGGCAGTCACCCAGGTTACACATGGTGCTGGTCTGAAAAAGCAGTTTGGACATGTGCTTTTTTAAGAATCTGAAAAGTGGATTCATAATGTGTCAGTCTGTAAAAGTACTTTTCACTTGCCTAAAAAGTAGTAGAAAGTATGCTTTGCAATTGGCAAAGAAATTTCGTTTTCTGCCTAATTTCAAAGCATGACTTTGTGTGCACACAGGAATTATTTTTAGAAATTTAATTTGTGAAGGTGTTATTGTGATTTTCATTTATAGGAAAAGGGTTTATACTATTTTAAGATTTCTAAAGAACATAAAACATGTAGTAATATATTTAAATAAAATAAAGGAATTTTTTTTTAGTTTTTTTCAGGTATTGCTGAAGAGCAGTGAACAAAATTTAAGATGCCTACAAAATCCAGAGTAAAGAAAGACCACAAAAAAAACCTATATTTGAAGACAACTGGAGGACCTAAGTTAGTTGGAGATGCTCATGTTGGGAAAAAGAAAAAATCTTCTGGTAAGCAAACAAAAGATTTTTTAAAGAACATATTCAAAAAAAGGAAAAATGTACAAAATGTCTGTACTGGAAAAAATGTTTTCAATAGAAAAGGAGAGGAAAAAATTGAGCATTTAGTTAATGCAAATATACCTTCTGCAACTAAAAAGATAAACTTAAACAGAAAAACAGCGTTTAAAGAGATACGTAGAAAAATGTTTCAGAGAAGAGTTATGTCCAATTTGATAAAGGATGTGAAGAAATATAAGCAAAAGGCTAAGTTTTATAAGAGAAAAAAAGAAATTGAAGCCATTGCAGCAAAGGCATTAGAATTAAAAAGGAAACTATTCATTTTAATTTTGAATAGGATGCGTACATTAGATAAAATGGTTAATGTACTGAAATCACAAAGCAAAAGGAAAAGAGTAGTGAACAGAACAAACTTTTGTAAAGTGTTTTTAGGAAAATGGATGCATAGTTCAAGTAGTGAACCTTTTTTTAATGAATAGAGCTATTTTCAAAGTAATAGTTTGCTGCATGCAGTTGACACCAGAGGTCGTGCTTACGAAGTGAAAAATGGTTGCATAATGGAGAAGGAGATAATGGTTCCAAGAGATGAGGTACAAGTGATGGCGGATGAGGCTATGGGGAGACGTCCTAAAGCCCCAGTGTACACTTGGAATTGTAGTAGTATTTGCACTGTGCGTCAGGAATCTATTGATAAATTTCGTGAGTTTCTAAGAGAATATAGTAAAAAAAAGTGTAAAACAGAAGATTAAGGTGCTTCAAAGTCTGGATCCATGCAGAGTGAGAGAGAATACTGGTTTGCAGGGTCATTCTCTGGCTTGTCTATCTAGAAAAGTGTGTAATAGTGTTTTCCATCATTTTAGGATGCTGGCTGTTCATCATACTGAAATGAGAAAGTTTGTGAGACGGTTGTATTTTGCTAAAAGTCCAGCAATAAAGTTAGATGAATTGAATAGGGCTCTGTTCCGTGGATCGGTATCAGATGTAGAGAAGGTTGTTGATGAAATTCAGTTTTGTTACTTTGGTCCTGAACAAAACAGTGCAGAAAAGGACACAGTAAATGAGGAAGAAGTGGAAGAGAATGTAGAACCCTCTGTAAGTAAGACATTTAATGATCACATAACAAAATTTGCAATAATCTCTAATGAAAGACCAAATATTACTTGTATTTGTTGCCGCAGAACTCATTATAGAAAACAAACCAGGTATGTTGATCTCTATAGAAAAAGTGAAAATGAAGATAATTATAAGTGCAAGGATTTTGCCACATATATATTTCTTGAAAATTGTTTTGAATTGGGTGAAGTTCAGCGTATTTGTAAATACTGTTATAATAAGTTAGAAGAAAATAGAATGCCGACCAGAGCTGTACATAATAATTTAGAATTGGATGCAATTCCTGCTGAACTTTCTGAATTAAATACATATGAGTCTATACTCATTCAATGTGTTCATCCGTTCCAGACCATAGTACGTATGGAGCCCAAAACTGGTAAATTACCTCCTTCAGATTTACTGAGAGGTTTAAAAGGTAGAGTGGTGTATTTGCCCTTGGATTTGAAAAAAAATATGGAAACTATTGATGCGGATACTTTGGAAACTGAACCATTAATTATTCTGGTTAATGGTGTACCTACAAAGAATAAGAAGATTTGGCAGGAGCTGGTAGATGTACGGAAAGTACAAAGAGCAAATTTGTATTTGAAAAGGAATAACAAATGGTATGAATCAATTTATATAGAAGAAGAAGAAGATTTACAAGAAGACACAGAAACACCAACTGGACAAATTGAAAAAGTGGACAAGTCAAAGGAAGAAGAAATTTATGAACATTTTAGCATACATCCTCTTCATTCAAAAGAAGTTATGGGAGACAATATTGATCTATTTCAGATGAAGAAAGCAAAAGGAACTACCGTGAGTGTATGGGAGGAGAGCTTGGAAGCTCGATGTTTTCCCCAGCTGTTTCCTACAGGAAAAGGAGGACGATACGCTGAACGTCCGGAACAGATTCCAGCTTCTGAGTATCGGACTACAAGACTATATGCTGAAGATCCCAGATTTCGACAAAGTATTCCTTATTTGTTCCATCTTTTATTTGAAAGCGACTTGTCTGCACTGTCTTATGCAGTAAATCACATTTTAAAAAGTGGAGTACATTTACAAAATGTGTCTGCTAAGGATTTTATGGAGAAAGTGCAGCACCGAGATGATCATTTGGAAACACAACTGATCAATCTGATGGCTTGTCAGCATGGGACAAATGAATATTGGTACCGACGTCATGGTGAATTAAAATGCATGTTACGGAATTTAGGAACACCAACATGGTTCGTTACCCTAAGCTGTGCTGAGTACGCTTGGGATGATTTACTGGATTTTCTACGAGAGGCAAATTCAAACATTAAAAACATCGAATACAAGACAGCAGGAGAACTGTGCTCATTGGATCCGGTTAATGTTTGCAGATATTTCAATCATAGATTTGAGGCTATGATGTCGTTCATCTGCAATAAAAAAAATCCACCTCTAGGAGAAGTAGTGGATTTCTTTTGGAGAAAAGAGTACCAGGCAAGAGGTGCTCCTCATATTCATATGCTGTTGTGGATCAAGGATGCCCCAAAGTTTGGAACAGATGCTGATGAAGCAGTGTTATCTTACATTGAAGAATATGCAACATGTGCTATACCAAAAAGCACAGAAGATAAAAAGTTAAAGGAGCAAGTTTTACGTTTCCAAAGTCATCGGTGTGGAAAATACTGTCGACGGAAATACAAGAGCAAAGATAAATACTACACTAAATGTCGATTTGGATTTCCTAGACCTGTTCTTTCAAATGGAAGAGTAAACAATTTTATGTCATCTGTGAGACATACTATCACAAGAAAATCACCTAAGAATACCTACAACCTTAAAAGAAAAGAAGAATCAAAAAATATAAATGACTACAACCCAGTCATTTTATCCATGTGGAATGCTAACATGGATATACAGTATGTAGCTGACAATTCCATTGCTGTTGCTCGATATGTAACATCTTACATTACGAAATCAGAAAAAACAGAATTGAAGGAAATGTGGGAAGAGATTTCTCACGAGAAGACTGTCAGTAAGAAGCTGTACAGTTTCAGTTTGAAGATGTTATCGCATCGAGAAATTGGATCCTACGAATGTTCAGATAGGTTATCTTCTGCAAGTCTCTACTCGAAATCAAGAAGAATAATTTGGGCAAGTTTAGGCCTTGCAGCAATGAGAAATCGGGTACTGAAATCTGTTGGAGAAATTGAATATTTGGCCGAGAATGACCCAGAAAGTACAGATATTTTGAAATCAAACATGTTGGACACATATTATCCCAAGAGAAGTCATCATCTGGAGAACATGTGTCTCTATGAAGTGCTGCAGAACTACATTTATTCACGGAAAGCCACAGAAGACATCAACAATGGAAAATATAAAGTTATTGGTGAGGAAGGATGTTTGGTGAAGCAAACAAAAGGAAGTTTGATAAATCACAGGAAGCTGAGTTGCGACACTACTGACAAAAAGGAATTTTACTACTTGGCTCTTTTACAGCTGTTTAAACCATGGCGTACAGAGGATGAACTACTGGGAGAATTTCAAAGCTATGAAGATTCTTTTAATGCTTGCAAAGACAGCATACAATGCAGTACATTCTCAACTTATCTGCAAATGTTAAATGATGAAATTGAACAGGAAACTACAATTGCAGCAGAAATAGCTAGAGACAGTTCTCAGGACAGCCAAAGTTCAGGAACACTCAGTCAAGATCCCCTAGGACAACCAATCGTTGAAAATGAAGCATCAATAGCCATGAATGAAGTGGAAACAGCTATGAATCAAGCTCAAGAAGAATTTATAGACTAACAAAATTTGGAAAGACAACTGAACGAAGAGCAGCAACAAATTTATGAAGAGATCAGAAACAAAATTGATCACGGATTTCTACATGAAAAAAAAGAGTGCTCATGCACATCATTTCATCCAATCAGGATGTATGTAAGCGGACAAGCTGGAACTGGAAAAAGTTTCCTTATAAAAGTCATCAGAAGCTACCTACAGCAAAAAACGGATTCTACTTTGTCTTGTGTGGTTACTACTCCAACTGGGTTAGCAGCATATAACATAAAAGGAATCACTTTACATCGTTTGCTAATGTTACCAGTGGAGCATGAGAACAAAATACAATACAACAAGCTAACTGGAGAAGCATGCTTGGAAGTTTCAAGAGTATTGAAGAAGATGCAAGTTCTCATTATTGATGAGGTGAGCATGGTATCAAACTTAATGCTTGCCTTTGTGCATTTAAGAATGCAGCAAATTCTGAAGACAGACTATGACGTGTTATTTGGAGGAAAACACGTCATAGTTTTTGGAGATCTTTTGCAACTTACTCCAGTTAAAGGACAACCAGTGTTTAATACTGTGACACATGAAGACACAAAGAAGTCATTGGGAAGCATCGGTAATGCAAATATTTGGTCCTTCTTTGAGTACAAGGAACTTACTACTAATATGAGGCAAGCAAACGATGAAGAATATGGAAGTATTCTGAAAGATATCAGAATTGGACTACTCACTGAAGCTGGCAAAAAAGCATTACAGAGTCGGCTGCTACATAATTTATTTCCAAAGGAAGAAATAGTTGCAGAGAAGATATACAAGAACATTGCAGAAAACAAAAGTGTCATCTGCTTAATGCCAACTCTACGTGAATGCTCAATATTCAATGAGGAGCTTTTGAAATTGGAAAAGGAAGATATCAGGAAATTGGAAGCAGTGGACAAAATTGAGGATGGAAGAATTACTGTCACATTAACAGGCACACTGAAAAATAAATTGGATTCACTAGAGAAGAACATTTCCAAAACAGCTGGATTAGAAAAAAATCTATATGTTTGCATGAACTGTAGAGTATTTTTAAGGAGAAATTTGGATGTTGAAAAAGGTTTAGTTAATGGAGCTATGGGAAGAGTTGTGGGTTTTATTAATTATCAGAAAAAAGATGGAATTGAATGTTTAAAAATAAAATTTGATCAGATAGAAGAAGTTAAAGACATTTGTCGTTGTTCAGTTCGTTTCATGCTTGTGAAAGATTTATATGTACGTAGGAAGCAGTTTCCGTTTTCTCTAGCATATGCTGTAACTATTCACAAGTCTCAAGGATTGACTGTAGATTGTGCATTTGTGAACATTGGTTCAACTGTGTTCAAAGAAGGTATGGCATATGTTGCTTTGTCACGAGTGAAAACATTATCAGGTTTATTCATGATAGACTTTGATGACTCAAAAGTTAGTGCTGATGCAAATTGTGTAAAGGAGTATAATAGATTAAGAAGAAGCTATGCTCCTCATTTAGGTCAGTATCCTGTGTTGGAGAAACGTGTATTTTCTCGTAAAAGGAGAAATGAGAATATCTGTAATGAAGATGTAGAGAGGAGGAAAAAAAAGAGGAGTGATGTAATTGCAAGCAAAAAGAAAAAGGAAAATGAAGAACAGGTTGTAGGATGTCATTTTGAAAATAGCTCTGGTGTCAACTGCTACGCTAATGTAGTGCTGAATGTTGCATTTTATCTGGAAAGTGTGCAAGAGCAGATAATAGTAAATCAGGGAAAAAGATTCTGTTCTGAGTTGAGTCTCCTTTTTCAAAAGCTGAGTAATGATAAAACTCAAATAGAAAGTGCTACTGAAATTAGAAAACTTTTAGATGTATGTTCAGGACGAACACAGTTTTCTCAAAATGTACAGCAAGACGCACAGGAATTCTTGATGTTTTTTCTTCAGGTACTGGAAGAAGAAGGGGTTCCCATTAAAAATGTATTTGGTCTCTCTTATAAATGGGAACATAGTTGTGAAAACTGTTATAATATATGTGGCTCTAATGTTGATTCTGAAAGGTTTATTTATTTAACATTGCCAGAAAGTAAAACAGTCACTTTTGCTAAATTAGTTAAAGATGCTAATCATAGCATGGAACGCAGTGAGTGTCAATCTGACATGTTTTCAACGTTAATTTTAAAGGAATACGGACAGTATGTAATTTTAATGATGCAACGCTGTAAAGCTGATGGTTCAAAATTAGATACTTTAATAAAGGAGTTTACAGGACAGCAATTATCAATTTCAGGAAAAACTTTTGTAACAGTTGCAATAATTTTCCATGATGGACCTACTGTAACTTCTGGACATTACACAGTTTATCTTAAATGTGAAAAAGGCTGGACACTGTGTAATGATTCCCAATTGATTTTAAGCAACGTTTGCCTTTTGATTTAGCAAATTCCTATCTAATCTTCCTGAAACCTAAATTTTAGAGAGATTTGGCAACATCTGGACAAAACAATTTTACCATTTTATTGGATTACCAGTGGAATTTTCAAAAAAAATGATTTTACAAATTACCATTTGGCCTAATGGAAAGGTAACCAATTGTAATGTGGACTTTTTCAATTTTAAATGAAACTTTGGAAAACCAAAAATTTTGAAAAAATCGGTAACATCTGCACAATTTAAATTTTGGAATGTTATTGGATTGCCATTGGAAATTTATTCAAAAAAGATTTTTAAAATTACTATTTGGCCATGCGGAAAGGTAAACAATTCTATTGTGGACTTATTTAATTATTAATAAATCTTTCGGAAACCAAAATGTTACAGAGAATCGGTGAGATCTGTACAATTTAAACTTTAGATTTTTATTGGATTAACATTGGAAATTTAATCAAAAAAGAATTTTAAAATTACTATTTGGCCTAAAGGAAATGGAACCAGATGTATTGTGGAGTTATGTGAGATATATTTTTGTGATTATACTTCTGAAACAAAAATATCAGACGGTATTTTAAAGAAATAAGTATTGATATTAGATGATATTTTTTAAGAATATTATGCATTTCTATAAAGTTATGTTTATGCAAAAAGAGATTGTGGGCTTTTTTAAAACAATCTTTGAGATTGTTAATTTTTTTTTTGCCCGCTGTTAAATGATGAATGCAATTGCTTTCACAATTTATAGTGAAATGCAATATATTCTGAAAACAGCAAAAAAAGGCAAACATTTTTTTTGAAAAATATGTAAATATGTGTACTGTATTATAAAATGTTTTATTAAATATTAATACTTTTTTCTTTTTTTTCAGATTGAGATAGAAAATTTTCGAAAACTAGAACCATTTTTAAAGCAATTAAAAATGTTTTTAAATGAATAAATATTTTTTTGAGTGGGTATGGTAAGTCAAAAATATCATGGTCCCTTTTTTCCACTTCTCCACAATCACATTTTCAGTTTTTCATTGTAGTCTCTCAAGGACCTTGTAATGTGATAATTGATTTTTAGTGTTTTTAAAAAAAAATAATAATAATTACGCGTACCGTACACGTACGGTAAAAAAAAAACAAAAAAAAGTTTTAAAAACATATATAAAAAATAGATTAAAGGTAAGGTTGGCTCTTAAAAGAGCCGTTGTGTTCATGCAGGGACAGAGGAAAGAAAGAATGGGAATATTAGACGGTACGACAAGTGTGCTGATCTATTTTATTGTTCACTAGGGAAATACTGGTCTCCCTATAACAAATTAGATCATGACAAGTGGCGCACCGTATTTCAACCCTCAGAAACCGAGGGTTAATTTCCTGAGGAGAAGAAAAAGGAGATGCTCCCCCCACAGATGAAGGGCTCACCTGACCTGCAGAAGAAGGACTCGGCACTGCAGATGATGGTCCAGGCTGAGCTGCTGTGGATGTGCTTGGTTGATTTACTGAAGGGTTACCTTCAGTAAGTCGAGCATGTGTCCTTCTGTGTACATCCTTAAGGTGTCTCAACATGGTGTGATTCCCGAAGGAATACTTCCTGTCGGGATTCCCTCTTGAAAGTACACGGCCACACAGCTTACAAGTCACTAAGGGTGCATTTACCTTTTGCTGGCCCTCTGGAAAAGAAAAATACTCCCATATGAAAGAGGTCTTTTGTTTCCTCGCTCTCTGCCTCAAGGTAGTGCTGCTAGCCTCACTCTCAGAAGGGCTCTGCTGTTCTGCCATCGTATCACAAAGACAACCCAGCTCCTTCTCCTAAGGGATCACAAGCAGAAATGAGGGGAATGGGTGTGGTGTAGGAGAGTTCTAGAACTGAAAGTAGTTTCAACCAATCAAAAGTTGTGTTTCATGATCACATGACCCACCGTACGCTTACGGTGCGCTTACGGTGCGCTTACGGCAAAAGTACGCATGCGCGTAAAAAAGACACGCGCACGCGCGCATGCGCAAAACAGGCACGCCCCTTCACTTCTGCGTAACGTGCGCGTGCAGCGTACGCGTTACGCGCTGTGCGCGCGTGACGTGCGTCTACGCAAATTGCGTAAATGATCACATTACAAGGTCCATGAGTGATGTCACTGACCATGTCATGAGTGATGTAATATGTGACGTCATCAGTAGTGCATTGCGGGCGCGCGAGTTATAGTTAGCTGAACTAACTATAACGGGGGAATTTCAATGGTTTTTTACGAGTGAAATGTCCAGCTAACTATAACATGTGTGAAACCTTTGGTTTTTTCATTGAATTTCTAAGGTTTTTTAAATGCTAATTCCTAACTATAACGTGTGTGAAACCCATGGTTTTTTCAGTGAATTTTATATATATATATATATATATACATATATATATATTAAAAACCATGCACCCATAGAATCACCCACTCACACATCTATGCATAGAGTCACACACACCCTACCCACACAAACACTCAGGCACCCATACAGATACTCAGACAACCAATCAATAACCCATATAGACACTCATATAGCTATTCACAAAACCATGCACCCACGTATACACCAACACACAGACACATACAGACATTCACACAGTTTAGTCACTAGTCTGCAGTAAGATACATTTAATGACTCACTTATAGAGTCAGTTACGCACCTAGAAAATCATCCATTCACACACTTTTACACCCACTCATTCTTCAACAGACCTTTCCCTATATATATTAAACATATTAAAACTGTACAGAAACACATACTCACTGGATGATGTCATCAGTGATGTCACTGACCATGTCATGAGTGATGTAATATGTGACGTCATCAGCAGTGCATTGCGGGGGCGCGAGTTATAGTTAGCTGTCCAGCTAACTCTAACGCCCCTGAAACCTATGGTTTTTTAAGTGAATTTCTAAGGTTTTTTAAATGCCAATTCCTAACTATAACGCCCCTGAAACCCTTGGTTTTTTCAGTGAACATATATATATATATATATAAACGTGGTGGTGGGACCACAAATTCTATTTATCTTGAGTTTTTTCAGAAGAAGAGGCAGCACTCGCGAGAGAGGCAAATAACTTGATTTAATTAGACGAGTTACAGGTACAACGGATGCATTTCAGCTTGCGCCTTCATCAACACAAATGTTAATGAAGAAGCAAGCCGAAGCACGTCCATTGTACCTGTAACTCATTTAATTAAATTGAGATATTTTCCTCTCTCACGAGTGCTGCCTCTTCTTTTGAAGAAACTCGAGCTAAATATATATGTATATCACATTTCTTTTCTTTAATATATATATATATATATATATATATATATATATATATATATATATATATCCAACAAAAATGCCTTGCATTAAGGACACCTGCACACAAGAGAGTTGTTCACCTTCTTTTAATGGGGATGACACTGCTCACAGTTTTCAACTCCGATCCCAATGTAGCTAAACGCGTTTCGGGCAACCCATGCCCTTGATCACTGGCTGGAAACAGAAGAACGGCAGCCAAGTGGAGCACTTTTTAATTGTCCCAAGTCCCGCCCAAGTGGGCGTGTGCCATGTGGCTTTATGGTACTTGCAGTTCCACTTATGACACCACAGTGGGTGCCGCCGTAATTTTGCCGTGTTTAAAAATCACAAACCCCAGTGGGTCGATCCAAGACTGAAATACTGCCAGCCATGCCGTTCACGTCCCTCAATAACGGCCTCTCCGTCCTCTCAGCATCCCACATTTCAGGTTGCCGCAGGTCCGCATTTACTGCAGCGGGGCGTCCTCGCGACCAGGCAGGCCGCTCAAATCCAACAAAAATGCCTTGCATTAAGGACACCTGCACACAAGAGAGTTGTTCACCTTCTTTTAATGGGGATGACACTGCTCACAGTTTTCAACTCCGATCCCAATGTAGCCAAACGCGTTTCGGGCAACCCGTGCCCTTGATCACTGGCTGGAAACAGAAGAACGGCAGCCAAGTGGAGCACTTTTTAATTGTCCCAAGTCCCGCCCAAGTGGGCGTGTGCCGTGTGGCTTTATGGTACTTGCAGTTCCACTTATGACACCACAGTGGGTGCCGCCGTAATTTTGCCGTGTTTAAAAATCACAAACCCCAGTGGGTCGATCCAAGACTGAAATACTGCCAGCCATGCCGTTCACGTCCCGCAATAACGGCCTCTCCGTCCTCTCAGCATCCCGCATTTCAGGTTGCCGCAGGTCCGCATTTACTGCAGCGGGGCGTCCTCGCGACCAGGCAGGCCGCTCAAATCCAACAAAAATGCCTTGCATTAAGGACACCTGCACACAAGAGAGTTGTTCACCTTCTTTTAATGGGGATGACACTGCTCACAGTTTTCAACTCCGATCCCAATGTAGCCAAACGCGTTTCGGGCAACCCGTGCCCTTGATCACTGGCTGGAAACAGAAGAACGGCAGCCAAGTGGAGCACTTTTTAATTGTCCCAAGTCCCGCCCAAGTGGGCGTGTGCCGTGTGGCTTTATGGTACTTGCAGTTCCACTTATGACACCACAGTGGGTGCCGCCGTAATTTTGCCGTGTTTAAAAATCACAAACCCCAGTGGGTCGATCCAAGACTGAAATACTGCCAGCCATGCCGTTCACGTCCCTCAATAACGGCCTCTCCGTCCTCTCAGCATCCCGCATTTCAGGTTGCCGCAGGTCCGCATTTACTGCAGCGGGGCGTCCTCGCGACCAGGCAGGCCGCTCAAATCCAACAAAAATGCCTTGCATTAAGGACACCTGCACACAAGAGAGTTGTTCACCTTCTTTTAATGGGGATGACACTGCTCACAGTTTTCAACTCCGATCCCAATGTAGCCAAACGCGTTTCGGGCAACCCGTGCCCTTGATCACTGGCTGGAAACAGAAGAACGGCAGCCAAGTGGAGCACTTTTTAATTGTCCCAAGTCCCGCCCAAGTGGGCGTGTGCCGTGTGGCTTTATGGTACTTGCAGTTCCACTTATGACACCACAGTGGGTGCCGCCGTAATTTTGCCGTGTTTAAAAATCACAAACCCCAGTGGGTCGATCCAAGACTGAAATACTGCCAGCCATGCCGTTCACGTCCCTCAATAACTGCCTCTCCGTCCTCTCAGCATCCCGCAACTCTCTTGTGTGCAGGTGTCCTTAATGCAAGGCATTTTTGTTGGATTTGAGCGGCCTGCCTGGTCGCGAGGACGCCCCGCTGCAGTAAATGCGGACCTGCGGCAACCTGAAATGCGGGATGCTGAGAGGACGGAGAGGCCGTTATTGAGGGACGTGAACGGCATGGCTGGCAGTATTTCAGTCTTGGATCGACCCACTGGGGTTTGTGATTTTTAAACACGGCAAAATTACGGCGGCACCCACTGTGGTGTCATAAGTGGAACTGCAAGTACCATTAAGCCACACGGCACACGCCCACTTGGGCGGGACTTGGGACAATTAAAAAGTGCTCCACTTGGCTGCCGTTCTTCTGTTTCCAGCCAGTGATCAAGGGCACGGGTTGCCCGAAACGCGTTTGGCTACATTGGGATCGGAGTTGAAAACTGTGAGCAGTGTCATCCCCATTAAAAGAAGGTGAACAACTCTCTTGTGTGCAGGTGTCCTTAATGCAAGGCATTTTTGTTGGATTTGAGCGGCCTGCCTGGTCGCGAGGACGCCCCGCTGCAGTAAATGCGGACCTGCGGCAACCTGAAATGCGGGATGCTGAGAGGACGGAGAGGCCGTTATTGAGGGACGTGAACGGCATGGCTGGCAGTATTTCAGTCTTGGATCGACCCACTGGGGTTTGTGATTTTTAAACACGGCAAAATTACGGCGGCACCCACTGTGGTGTCATAAGTGGAACTGCAAGTACCATAAAGCCACACGGCACACGCCCACTTGGGCGGGACTTGGGACAATTAAAAAGTGCTCCACTTGGCTGCCGTTCTTCTGTTTCCAGCCAGTGATCAAGGGCACGGGTTGCCCGAAACGCGTTTGGCTACATTGGGATCGGAGTTGAAAACTGTGAGCAGTGTCATCCCCATTAAAAGAAGGTGAACAACTCTCTTGTGTGCAGGTGTCCTTAATGCAAGGCATTTTTGTTGGATTTGAGCGGCCTGCCTGGTCGCGAGGACGCCCCGCTGCAGTAAATGCGGACCTGCGGCAACCTGAAATGCGGGATGCTGAGAGGACGGAGAGGCCGTTATTGAGGGACGTGAACGGCATGGCTGGCAGTATTTCAGTCTTGGATCGACCCACTGGGGTTTGTGATTTTTAAACACGGCAAAATTACGGCGGCACCCACTGTGGTGTCATAAGTGGAACTGCAAGTACCATAAAGCCACACGGCACACGCCCACTTGGGCGGGACTTGGGACAATTAAAAAGTGCTCCACTTGGCTGCCGTTCTTCTGTTTCCAGCCAGTGATCAAGGGCACGGGTTGCCCGAAACGCGTTTGGCTACATTGGGATCGGAGTTGAAAACTGTGAGCAGTGTCATCCCCATTAAAAGAAGGTGAACAACTCTCTTGTGTGCAGGTGTCCTTAATGCAAGGCATTTTTGTTGGATTTGAGCGGCCTGCCTGGTCGCGAGGACGCCCCGCTGCAGTAAATGCGGACCTGCGGCAACCTGAAATGCGGGATGCTGAGAGGACGGAGAGGCCGTTATTGAGGGACGTGAACGGCATGGCTGGCAGTATTTCAGTCTTGGATCGACCCACTGGGGTTTGTGATTTTTAAACACAGCAAAATTACGGCGGCACCCACTGTGGTGTCATAAGTGGAACCGCAAGTACCATAAAGCCACACGGCACACGCCCACTTGGGCGGGACTTGGGATAATTAAAAAGAGCTCCACTTGGCTGCCGTTCTTCTGTTTCCAGCCAGTGATCAAGGGCACGGGTTGCCCGAAAAGCGTTTGGCTACATTGGGATCGGAGTTGAAAACTGTGAGCAGTGTCATCCCCATTAAAAGAAGGTGAACAACTCTCTTGTGTGCAGGTGTCCTTAATGCAAGGCATTTTTGTTGGATTTGAGCGGCCTGCCTGGTCGCGAGGACGCCCCGCTGCAGTAAATGCGGACCTGCGGCAACCTGAAATGCGGGATGCTGAGAGGACGGAGAGGCCGTTATTGAGGGACGTGAACGGCATGGCTGGCAGTATTTCAGTCTTGGATCGACCCACTGGGGTTTGTGATTTTTAAACACAGCAAAATTACGGCGGCACCCACTGTGGTGTCATAAGTGGAACTGCAAGTACCATAAAGCCACACGGCCCACGCCCACTTGGGCGGGACTTGGGACAGTTAAAAAGTGCTCCACTTGGCTGCCGTTCTTCTGTTTCCAGCCAGTGATCAAGGGCACGGGTTGCCCGAAACGCGTTTGGCTACATTGGGATCGGAGTTGAAAACTGTGAGCAGTGTCATCCCCATTAAAAGAAGGTGAACAACTCTCTTGTGTGCAGGTGTCCTTAATGCAAGGCATTTTTGTTGGATTTGAGCGGCCTGCCTGGTCGCGAGGACGCCCCGCTGCAGTAAATGCGGACCTGCGGCAACCTGAAATGCGGGATGCTGAGAGGACGGAGAGGCCGTTATTGAGGGACGTGAACGGCATGGCTGGCAGTATTTCAGTCTTGGATCGACCCACTGGGGTTTGTGATTTTTAAACACGGCAAAATTACGGCGGCACCCACTGTGGTGTCATAAGTGGAACTGCAAGTACCATAAAGCCACACGGCACACGCCCACTTGGGCGGGACTTGGGACAGTTAAAAAGTGCTCCACTTGGCTGCCGTTCTTCTGTTTCCAGCCAGTGATCAAGGGCACGGGTTGCCCGAAACGCGTTTGGCTACATTGGGATCGGAGTTGAAAACTGTGAGCAGTGTCATCCCCATTAAAAGAAGGTGAACAACTCTCTTGTGTGCAGGTGTCCTTAATGCAAGGCATTTTTGTTGGATTTGAGCGGCCTGCCTGGTCGCGAGGACGCCCACTGCAGTAAATGAGGACCTGCGGCAACCTGAAATGCGGGATGCTGAGAGGACGGAGAGGCCGTTATTGAGGGACGTGAACGGCATGGCTGGCAGTATTTCAGTCTTGGATCGACCCACTGGGGTTTGTGATTTTCAAACACGGCAAAATTACGGTGGCACCCACTGTGGTGTCATAAGTGGAACTGCAAGTACCATAAAGCCACACGGCACACGCCCACTTGGGCGGGACTTGGGACAATTAAAAACTGCTCCACTTGGCTGCCGTTCTTCTGTTTCCAGCCAGTGATCAAGGGCACGGGTTGCCCGAAATGCGTTTGGCTACATTGGGATCGGAGTTGAAAACTGTGAGCAGTGTCATCCCCATTAAAAGAAGGTGAACAACTCTCTTGTGTGCAGGTGTCCTTAATGCAAGGCATTTTTGTTGGATATATATATATATATGCCACAAGGAATCGCCTCACCAACCGCACAGCATTCCAGCGCGAAAGACGAACACGGACCCAGAGTAAGTGCTTAGTGGTTTTTATTGAATCAAAAACCCAGTAGCTGCCATGACGCGTTTCGGCCTTCCAGAGGCCTTGATCACATGACGCTGTCTTGTGAAGCCAGAGTTTTTAAAGTGCAAGTGCAAAGGTTAATCATGACATCATCACAATAGATATAGAAAACATACTATATAAAATACATTTGTACACATGCGCAAACAGTTAAATGCATTAATTCATCGTGTGATTCATATTACAATAAATTCTAAAGCCGCAAATAAAAGTCAAATGCTTTCAAGACACATGTGTGCTAGCCAAAGAAATTTAAAATTTCATGATTGATGAGACATACTGTGCAGCACAATTCGATCTGATAAATCGATCTAAAATTTGTAGCTTATATCGGTTACACCAGAGAACTCCCTGGTAACCAATGCCTACACAGAAAAAGCCAAAGCTAATAATAACTGGATAAATCCGGTTAAACTCAATCATAATCTTGCCTCCAATCAATCAAGACATAAGAAAAACAATTTTGAAAACCCATGCATAAAAGAGAATGCGCAAAGTGATGGTCTGATCAATCTAAAAAATACATATATACAAAGTTATTCCTTGTGAAAGTGCTGATGAATATAGAGGAGGGGACATAAGAAAGAAAAATAACAACAAATTAACAACAAATTTGTGAAATACATAACAGCTAGATGGATAAAGCTGTCATGATAATCTATATACTCCGGAGGAAAACCGAGGTTGAATAAATATTGGAAGCTGCAGAAAAACGTATTAAGAATGGGTAACTCAGAGTACGTCAGCGAAAGACAGCAAATACGGGCTATTACAGCCAGGTATAGAAGTCCTCACTCGAATTTAACCCGTTGGGTGCCTTCGAGTCTAGCTCAAGGATGTACCTAGTCTCCAATCTCCTAAGCATTGCTTCCCTGTCACCACCGCGCCTCAGTGGAGGTATTGTATCGATGACAAAGTAGCTGAGGTTCTCAAGGTTACTGTTGTGCTTTTCACCAAAGTGCCTGGCTACTGGATAAGACGCATCATGGTTAATGATGGCTCTCATGTGCTGGAGTATACGCTTGTGTGCCTGCAATTTGGTACTCCCAACATATTGCAGGCCACACGTGCACTCCAGCACATACACTGCAAAATCTGTCTTGCAAGTGAGTTTTTTGGATATTTTACAGGGAATGTCTGAAAATGGAGAGGTGTAATTGGACGTGCTTTTGCCCAAGGTACAAGCCTATATATATATATATTCACTGAAAAAACCAAAGGTTTAAGGGGCGTTATAGGTAGGAATTGGCATTTAAAAAACCTTAGAAATTCACTGAAAAAAACATAGGTTTCAGGGGCATTATAGTTAGCAGGACATTTCCCTCGTACAAAACCCTAGAAATTCCCCTGTTATAGTTAGTTCAGCTAACTATAACTCGCGCCCCCTCAATGCACTGCTGATAACGTCACATATTACATCACTCATGACATGGTCAGTGACATCACTGATGACATCACTGATGACATCTCAAATGACATCACTGATGACATCACTGATGACATCATCTATGTGATAAATTAGTACACCTTCTCACACCCTAATATAACTTTTGATACACCAACTCAAAATTTCAGAAGGCCATTTTGAAAACCATAGATACTCCAATACCAATAACTACATACCCACTCATTGACTCTTAGGTCTACATGCACCTCCACTCACTCACCTGTACAGTCACTCATACTTACAGTCACTCCGTACAAGACTATCATATGCATTTATACAGATATATAGACACTCACACACTGCCAATCATCCATTGAGGTACTGACACACCTAGTCAGTTGTGCAAATAATTAAACACAGTCCAATTGACTCACCTATACAGTTAAACACACTCAAGTTCACTTACTCATAAAAATACTAAAAAATGTTGACACTCTTATTCAATTACTAGGACAAGCACACACTCATCCATACAGCCAGTCCCGCAATCACACACTCTCACATATAGATAGTTATTTACTCTTATACACATATACACTGTGTTTCACATATGTAGTTACTGTCACAGGTACAACTGAGATATACATTCAATCACTAACACACACTTACATACACTCAACCATACCATACAGTCCATCACAGTTGCACTCTTAAAACCATGCACCCATAGAATCACCCACTCGCACATCTATGCACAGAGTCACACACATCCCACCCACACATACACTCAGGCACCCATACAGATACTCAGACAACCAATCAATAACCCATTGAGATACTCATATTGCTATTCACAAAACCATGCAGCCGTTTATACACCAACAGATAGACAGATACAGACATTCACACAGTTTAGTCACTAGTCTGCAGTAAGATACATTTAATGACTCACTTATAGAGTCAGTTACGCACCTAGAAAATCACCCATTCACACACTTGTACACCCACTTATTCTTCAACAGGCCTTTCCCTATATATATTAAACATATTAAAACTGTTCAGAAACACATACTCAATGGATGATGTCATCAGTGATGTCATCAGTGATGTCATTTGAGATGTCATCAGTGATGTCATGAGTGATGTCACTGATCATGTCATGAGTGATGTAATATGTGACGTCATCAGCAGTGCATTGCGGGGGCGCGAGTTATAGTGCCCCTGAAACCTATGGTTTTTTCAGTGAATTTTTAAGGTTTTTTAAATGCCAATTCCTAACTATAACGCCCCTGAAACCTTTGGTTTTTTCAGTGAATTTCAAAGGTTTTTTAAATGCCAATTCCTAACTATAACGTGCATGAAACCTATGGTTTTTTCAGTGAATTTCAAAGGTTTTTTAAATGCTAATACCTATCTATAACTTATCTCTGAAGATATCATGAAAAGCATTCTTTTTTAAAAGTAGGGTGCACATTAGTTTTGTGGAAAAGCATCTTTGTGATTGGTTAAGAAAAAGCAGTTTAAACGTGGAGTACATATCATAGGATAAAATTTGCTCAGCTCTACCACACCTGCTACTTGCATTTGGAAGGCACTGTTCGAACTTAAAACAATCGTCAACTTTTAACCTGCACATGTCGTTAAATGTTCAAGAAAATGTTACAAAAAAATATCGTAAAGTTTTAAAAAATTGATAAACTTTTAACTTGCACGTATTGTAGAATGTTCTAGAAAGTGTGTTGATAGAATACGTTGCACTTCTGACTTCTATGTGTTGTTGAATATTAAAAAAAACGGTTCATATGGAAAATTAAAAAGAAACCAATAGAGAAGTTTTGAAACCTAAAAGAATCAAGGAACTATTCTAATTTATTCTTTACATGTATTTATGTGTGCAGCAACAAAATTATAGACACAAAAGCACTAGGAAAAGGAAGAAGCAGGGAGTGGGGGGAGGGGGGGAGATGGGCAGAATGGCACACATGCACAATTAAGTACAACACACAAATAGACTAACAATGGCCAAAATGAAACACACCAACAAGGAGCACAAGTCACACAACCTGCCAAATCACACCACTGAACGAGCATAGAAGTGAAAACCATGCTGCATTTATAGAGGATGTGTACAAAGGCCAGTTGTTGGTGTTGTGGGATGTCTGCGACCATGGTCATCATGGATGAGATGCCCAGCATGTGGCACATGGTCGAGTTCACTGTGTGTTATGTTGCCAAACGGCTGCTCCTCCCTCCCACAAGCCCCCACACTTTTGTACAGTGAGCTGTTGTATCTCATGCACTCGTACGGCACGCCATTGTAGTGCCAATTTGCGCATCTCCTGCTACATTCCAAC
Organism: Triturus cristatus; assembly: GCF_964204655.1. NCBI lineage: Eukaryota > Metazoa > Chordata > Amphibia > Caudata > Salamandridae > Triturus > Triturus cristatus. The sequence goes on from NC_140590.1 coordinate 666,763,083, forward strand.
TACAATATCACAGTGCCGTTTGGAGGTGGTGCATGCCACTTTACAACATTGACTGCTGCGGCTCTTGTAACAGGCCACACCAGAACACAGAGACACACTTACCGCACTTCCTGTACACGGACATGTCCAAGACACCCCGTTCCCCTTGCCGGATAGCCACACCCCTGCACTGACCTGTGAACGACAGACCAGCACACGCCAGTTGTGCATGCAGGAAGATGCGTACGTAGCTACACATCCAGGCTCACTGCCAACGCTGAGGTGACAGCACACTGTGATGTTGCAGGGCTCGTGCCTATCATGCTAAGACAATGACCACAGGGACACACTTACTAAGATGTGGGTTTGGGGGGCATTGGCTGTCCTGCAGTTGTTGAGATGAGTCTTCTGGCCCTCATGGGTATCCCTGTATCATGCTCATTGACTCTATGGCACCTGTGGGTGTTCTGGTGTGGCTCTTGGCTATGTTCCCTTTCATGGTGCAGGTAGTTGTCCTGCTTAACACCAGCAGAAAGCAGGTGTAAAATCCCTGGTGCTAACGTGTCTTATCGCCGGAATTTGTTTCGCATTGCAATTGGTGTGAAAGTTGTGATGTGATTTTTTTCGTGTGCACAACAATATACGGACTGAGCAGTGTATCTCGTCAAGATCCAGCACCTGACGCACTATTCCCAATCAATATAAATACAATGAGATTTCTTAATAGATTTTGTGTGTACACTGTAAGTGCAGCCAATACCTCAGTGCAATACAATACAGGATTTTAGTATTTAGAATAAATCGCAAAGGTGCACCTCGTGTCTTTTTGCACGGAAACGGCTACTCTCCATTTAATTATCAGCACTTTAACGGAAGTAAAGTTGAGATAAATCTAACACACTATTCAGAAGTTGGTGAAAACTGCAGATATCACCAGTATTCCAGCGATAAGTGCCCCAAAATTTAACACCATGGTGGACTCCATCAAATAACAGTAATAAGAACAAGAAAGAGTCACACAGCAGTTAAGAGAACAACCAAAAACATTATTAATTTTTTTTTCAAACTTTCTTTTTTATAATAATAAATATATAAATAATAAACTATTTTCAAACTTTTTTTTATTAACATAAATATAAACAATAATCTAATAAACAAAATGTAACAACAATAATACAAAACAAAAAGGCGGAACACTCCTGTGGGAACCACGCATGTCGACGACAGACCTGGAAAATCAGAAAGATTGTTAAAAAAAACCAACATGGTATTCTCAACAAAATACCGCAAGAAAAAAAATAACAGATATATAAAATGTATACAGCTAACAAAATTTTATACGTTTAATTTACAAAAACTGTAAATGTTGCCGCTTTAAAATATTTACCGAATCTGAGGAAAATTTTTTGCAGAAGGCACCACGCCCACAACGTTTTTCTTCAGTGGTGAAGAAATGTTTAACTTTTTCCAAGGGGCAAACAAAGACCAATGCCACCTTCTTCATTCGCAAGATTTGCTAAATAGTTCTGTTACGAGGGGATCCTAACAAAAAATACTCGTGCGGCACAGCAAGTATGATGAAACACCTAAGAACCCTTCATCCAAACAATCTTGCACGAGAAGAGTGCAAACAGATGAGAAACACTCCTGTTTTGTATCTGTAAAAAAGAATCACAAATAAATGTATATTAATAACTTTCAAATTTATACTATTCCATTACTGTACATACACATTTTATATAAAAACTGACTAAGGAACTATAGCCCTGAACCACAAGTGTGACGAACGTTAAAACACTACATGCATAGTGCATACTACTTTGAGGCAGTTCATGCCCTAAAGCCTACCTCACTAAAAGACTACATGCTAATTGACTAAATGATTACAGTACTATAAGGAGACACACTGGGTGAGTGACAGGGTGTTTGCTAGAAGAGTATGAATACTAACTAGGGAATTGAAGGTGTGAAACACAACTGTGTAGGTGATTAGAGGACTGCATCCATACTGCATAGGCATTTAAAGCAGTCCATGTGCTAAGGCCTGGCTCACTGCACGACTACTTGGGTACTGACTGAATGATTAGATTACAGCAAGGAGAGTGCCTAGGTGAATTTATAAGTGCTAGGCTTTACGCACAGGGAATGGATTAGTACTTGGTACTGAATGGGTCACTAGAGGAGTGCAAAGGCAGTCACAAGAGCTGGAATGTATGGATACTGACTAGGAAATTGAAAGTGTGAAAGACAAGTGTCCAGGTGGTTAGAAGACTGCATGCATAGTGCATAGGGGTTTGAAGCAGTCCATGTGCTAAGGCCTGGCTCAGTGTATGAATACTTGGGCACTGACTGAATGATTAGAGTACTACAAAGATAGTATCTTGGTGAATTTATAAGTGTTTGGGTTTTACACAGTGAATGGATTAGTACATGGTGCTGAATGGGTCACTAGAGGACTGCAAAGGGAGTGACAGGGTATATCCTGGAAGTGTATGGATACTGACTAGGGAATTGAAGGTGAGAAAGACAATTGTGTAGGTGGTTAGAGGACTGCATGCATAGTGGATAAGGGTTTGAAACAGTCCATATACTAAGGCCTGGGTCACTGGATGAGTACTTGGGTACTGACTGAATGATTAGAGTACTGCAAGGAGAGTGCCTGGGTGAATTTATTAGGGTTTGGCGCAGTGAATGGATTAGTACATGATGCTGAATGGGTCACTAGAGGAGTGCAAATGGAGTGACAGGGTGTTTGCTGGAAGTGAACGGATACTGACTGGGGAATTGAAGGTGTGAAAGACAAGTGTGTAGGTGCTTAGAGGACTGCATGCATAGTAGATAGGGGTTTTAAGAAGTCCATGTGCTAAGACCTGGCTCAGTGCATGAATACTTAGCCAGTGACTGAATCATAAGAGAACTGGAAAGAGAGTGTCTTGGTGAATTTATAAGTGTTTGGGTTTTGGCACAGTGAATGGATTAGTACATACTGTTGAATGGGTCTCTAGAGGACTGTAAAGGAAGTGACAGGATGTTTCCTGGAAGTGTATGGATACTGACTAGGGAATTGAAGGTGTAAAAGACAGGTCTATAGTATGTTAGAAAACTACATGCATACTGCATAGACATTTGAAGCAGTCTATTTGGGACTTAGAAACTGACTAAATAATCAGACTACTTCTAGGACAGTGCTTAGGTAAAACCTTTACATTTTCAGTTCTGCCACAGTGAACAGAATAGTACATGGTACTGCACCTTAGTGTCAAACACTGACTAATTTTATCAATGCATAAGCAAAGACTAGCTTCTAATGCTACTAAAACTTGACAACATGAGAGGTTTTAAATTAGTTATCTGTCAGCAAATACACGATGTTACCAAATGCTTCTCTCACAGTGGTTCTCAAATGCACACAGACTCACAGTGTAATTCTAGACAACAACCACTATACCTAGGAGTTTACCAAAAATCATTCACTACTGTGGAAGTGGTAAGCGAACTGCACACAATCTTCATATTTCAGGACTGCACTTTTGTGTCAAAGCCTGACTCATTTAATCAAAGCATAAGCAAAGACTGGCTTCTAATGCTACTAAAACTTCACAACATGACCGGTTTTAAAACAGGTATATGTCAGCAAATACACGATGTTACCAAATGCTTCTCTCACAATCCTTACCCAAATGCACACAGACTCACAGCGTGATTTTAGACAAGCAACACTATCCTAGGAGTTTACCAAAACTCATTCACTACTCTGGAAGAGTTAATGGTACTGCACACAATCTACATATTTAAGTACACCACATCAGTGTCAAAGCATGACTCATTTAATCAACGCATAAGCAAAGACTGGATTCTAATCCTACTAAAACTTCACAACATGACAGGTTTTAAAACAGTTATCTGTCAGCAAATACATGATGTTACCAAATGCTTCTCTCACAGTGATCCCAAATACACACTAACTCACAGTGTGATTCTAGACAAGCACCACTATCCCTATGAGTTTACCAAAATTCATTCACTACAGTGCAAGTGGTAAGGGAACTGCACACAATCTACATATTTCACAACTGCAATTTACTGTCAATGCCTGACTCATATAATGAAAGCATAAGCCATAACTGTCTTCTAATGCTACTACAACTTGACAACATGACATGTTTTACAACACTTATCTGTCAGCAAATACACGATGTTACCAAACACTTCTCTCACAGTGGTTCCCAAATGCACACAGACTCACAGTGTGATTCTAGACAAACAACACTATCCCTAGGAGTTTACTAAAACTCATTCACTACAGTGGAAGTGGTAAAGGAACTGCACACAATCTACATATTTCACGACTACACTTTAATGTCAATGCCTGACTAATTTAATCAACGCATAAGCAAAGACTGGCTTCTAATGCTACTAAAACTTGACAACATGACAGGTTTTAAAACAGTTATCTGTCAGTAAATACACAATGTTACCAAATGCTTCTCTCACAATCCTTACCCAAATGCACACAGACTCAGAGTGTGATTTTAGACAATCAACACTATCCTAGGACTTTACCAAAACTCATTCACTACTGTGGAAGGGGTAGGGGGACTGCGCACAATCTACATATTTAAGTACAGCACATCAGTGTCAAAGCATGACTCATTTAATCAACATATAAGCAAAGACTGGATTCTAATGCTACTAACACTTCACAACATGACAGATTTTAAAACAGTTATCTGTCAGCAAATACATGATGTTACCAAATGATTCTCTCACACTGATCCCAAATACAGACTAACTCACAGTGTGATTCTAGACAAGCACCACTATCCCTATGAGTTCACCAAAACTCATTCACTACAGTGCAAGTGGTAAGGGAACTGCACACAATCTACATATTTCACGACTGCAATTTACTGTCAATGCCTGACTCATTTAATGAAAGCATAAGCCATGACTGTCTTCTAATGCTACTAAAACTTGACAACCTGACTGGTTTTAAAACAGTTATCTGTCAGCAAATACACAATGTTACCAAAAACTTCTCTCACAGTGGTTCCCAAATGCACACAGACTCACTGTGTGATTCTAGACAAACAACACTATCCCTTGCACTATATCAAAACACATTTCTTCATCTAGAAGTAGTACTACATTTTAGTATAGAAACATAACATAACTCATTTCACAAATTCATAAACAATGACTGGTTTCTAATTCTACCAAAATATAAAAACTGCACAGTTATCTGTCTACAAACACATGAACAACACAACACAAATGCCAATCACAGAATGGTTTCTACATGCACACACATTGTTGAGAAAAAATGTACTCCCCATACTTTAGCAGGAAAAATACATTAGTCTGATTAAAATCAAAATAGTCTACATACATCCCCTCACAATTAAATAACTCATCTTTCAAGTTCTTTTGTAGATTAAGGAGTATGTCAATCACTCACCATATTTTCTTTTACAGAATCTCTGCACTGTGCACCTCTCAGCAAAAGCAAAGAATGAAAAAGTTTCCCTTTCATTTTCCACACATATACATGTAAACATCAAATCACAATCCTTCGCACATAAACTCAAAAGCAAACACACATTTCTATTGGTTAAACATTTCAACCCTTTCCAACTGAAATACATTTGAACCCTTCCCCCAATCTGCCTTCTGCCTGTTACCATAGAAACAGGTCATGGAACACTGCACTGAGCTCACAGGTCACAAGTTCAGCACACAATGTTCCTACACAAGACAGGAAGTGTGCTTGACTTTTCAACATATCAGCTTATCATATATAATGTTCCTTACAATCTGTTTTTGTTAACCAATAACAATCATACCTTTAAAAAACAAAAAATATACACCCTACCTTTCAGTGTAGAAAGTTGTTATACAACCAATGATTTCTTGTCGTTTTTCAAAAAACGTTGCCGTGGATCCGCGCACCCACCGCGAGAGAATCCGTGCATCCAACGCGATAGGATGCGCGCACCGTGGGCGCATTTCGCTGCTTTTTTTTTTTAAAAAGGGGGGCCACAGGGGGTCCTTCTGGGACCCCCTAAGCAGATCTAGAGGGTCAGAGTATTTCCACTCTGCCCCCTTTATATCTTTTACACACTTATTCCCCTTCCATCTTCAGCCTCGCTTCTACCGAGGTAGAAAATGGCCGCCAACAGTTCCTGGTTTTGAAAGTAGAGAGACGCTCGACAGCCAATTAGCATTCAGCGCGTGATCGGGAGGGTGCTCGCTCCGTTCGGGGAGGGTGCGCATACGGTGCGGGTACGGTCCGCGGAACCTCCGCGGCCATAGATATCACTAACTTATTTACCCTAATTTTCTCAGGAACTACTGAACAGATTCACACCAAATATGCAAAAGGCACGAGTCCGAACTGAGGACTACCTCTTTGCCAAATTTGGTGTCATTCCGTTCAGCGGTTCGGGCTGTAGCTGCGACAACAGATCCTATGGGAAATTGCATGGGGAAAACGCGTTTTGGGACCCCCCTTTTTTCTAGGCCCCCGCTTCACGGATCACCGCAAAACTTTCAGGGTAGGAGTGAAGTGGAGCTAGCCAAAAGTTTGGAGAATTTCGCGAAGATTCGTCAATCGGCGCCAAAGATATTCCCAATAGAATGTTGCGGATTTCCCATGGAAAATAGGTCCTAACTATAACTATCTACTGGCAACCGCCAGTAGATAATATACACACATACAAACATTTCCACCAAGTCCTCATGTAGCCGGGATCCTAGCGGCACCAGTGCATGCCAAGGGTTGAGGAGCCCTTCTATTATTTCATCCACATGTGTTATCTATTGACATGCTGTTGATGGAGAATTATTCAGCCTTCCAAACAAGGAAACAATTGTGTCCAGACCCACGTACTGCCTCTTGTGTGCACTATTGCTGTGCTCACTACTGCTCACTGTGCACGCGTGAAGTCCAATCCTATGTGATTAAAACACAAACAGAATAAACCTATTCTAATCAATTTACATCATGATTGTCATATTGTGCATCATAGGAGACTATACTCTTACCCTCAGCTATATCTTGCACATAGAAAATTGGAAATATTGAACATTAGAAAGGTTATTATAGGGAGGGATGCAGTCAAAGGAATTATTTAAGGACGAAATGAGCAATAGAAGATAAGGAGATGAAGCAGAGAAAGAAAGAAAAAGAAAAATAAGAAAAGGAAGGAAGGAGGAAAGAGGAAGAAGGATGTAAGTCAGAAAGATAGAAAAGAATAGGGGGTGCTAGAGGGCCCACAAGTAAGATGGCTGCACTTGTGTGAGGCTCCTTGCAGCCCGGGACCAACATCCATCGAAATCCTCCCTAAATGCCTGCATTTTAACTAGCTTTGAGTGGGAACTGCAACCGGAACCCTTACTGCGGCTCTGGATCATGAATCTACTAATTATGGTGCAGGGCGAACGAAGATACACCGACGAGATTACAGGCTCCTGAATCCGCTGAGAATATGGCAGCCGCGAAGCAAACTGAGCTGCACTGTTAGTGGTGCCGGAGACAGAAACAGTGCCGACTGCGGAGTTGACATCAACATCACGGAGCCCCCACACAGAGAAAAACAGTGAACAACGCAGGGGAAACTGAACTGCCAAAAGATAACCCAAAAAAGAAAAGCCCATTCCGCGAGTGCAAGTCAGGAGATCGCCGCAGCCTACACGCATCCTAAGCCGTGAGTAGAGCACCTATGGTGTGACTTGGGTACGCGGCAGCTGTTCTGTGAGCCCCTTGCCTTCTCCTCCAGAGGGAAGATTACTGAGGCTGCAGCCGGGGGGTGTTGCATATGAGTCCCAGAGATTTTGATGCACTTATGCTGCTGCGGAGTGCATGCCTCGCACTGCGATTCCCCCGAACTGGCCGAGACTGTGCGAGTGCTGCTGGCCACAGGAAGAGGGAGAGGCAAATAAACACACACACACCGCACCAGACTGAACGGGCACCATATGGACCTGCTGTCTGCACATACGCACTGAAATATGCTTCGGCCCCATTTGGTGAAAGAGATTGGGCGTGAGCGGGGAGAGCTACCTCGAGGGGTCCAACTGTGAGCTGAGGACGCCCAGACGCTGCACTGCTGGGGCCTGTGAGCATAGACCGCTGTGGAGAGCGGGGCCTGGGCTGCATGCGGGGCTCCACCCTGAGTGCTCCTACCCCTGCTGACTACACAAGCCAAATGCGGGAGAGTTGAGGTGAGACTGCTGCGACTGCAGCCTATGGTCTGTGGCATGCCAGAAGCCTGTTTGCTGGGGTCTCTAAGGCACACACATACATTGGCAGCAGAGGGGAGACCTTCGCTCTGGAGTTGAGAAGTATCAAACAGTCAGGATTCAACACATCGCACTGAGCCTGGGGGAAAAATTCCTTTTTGATCTCTCTGGCAACAACTATACAATTATACCGGGGTGCATGCGGAGCTAAGCACCTGAGAGGTGCTGCAAAGTGATATTGCGCGTTTACTATTGCGACTACCCGGCTAATTGAGATTTCAGCAAGGTCCAAAGCTGAGAACGGCTCGAAGAAGCCACAAAAGGACAGGCAACTTGTTCCAAAGGACAGTGAGACTCAGCTGAGTGTGGTGTGCATTGACAAGGCTATGGGTAAGATAGACGAAAAACAAACAAAGCTACAATTTGAGGCACGCAAGTCCACTAGAGCATTTAGTGAACTAAAACACACAATGGCCGACGGCCCTGGCTCTGGTGGTCAGACCTCAACAGAAGACTTCAAGAACTCCTCCTTACAATGAAAAACAGTCTCACCTCAATAGAGACCAAGATCGACGCAATGGGCACACGAGTAGACAACATTACTCACAAGCTAGATTAACTTGATGAGCGCATTAAGGAAGTGGAGCAGCGCATCTCTTATCTGGAAGACATATCCACTGAGAGAAAAAAGCAACTATTCAATATGGAGCGCTTGTTGAAAGTTATATCGGGAAAAAATGAGGATTTGGAATCGTGATCGCGCTGCAATAAAATGCAAATCTTGGGCTTGCTCACAATGGTTTTGTAAAGAAGCGCTTTTCCCTTGATGCTCATAGTGGAGAGAGCACACCTTTCGCTGGCCAGTCTTTCCCCTCCAGGCGCTCCCCCGAGACAGATCATCGCAAGGCTGCTAAACTATCGAGACACTGCCTTGGGGCTGGCACGAGAGCGCAAAGTACTTTCCTTTGAGAGTTCTGAGTTGGCTCTCTACCCAGATTTCACAATGGCAGTCCAGGAGGCCCAGAAAAAGTTTCTGCCGGTCAAGAAGAAGCTTCATCAGGCCAACATCACCTATGCCATGCTTTCCCCTGCACGTCTTAGGATAAGGCACCAAGGCAAGCAGCATTTTTTCACAAACCTTCAGAATGTGGCAGACTTCTTGAAAGCTACTCTTCGAATGTCTCCCAGAACGAGCCGACCTTGAGCCCTTCCTGTTCAACTGCAGACATGTCGGACATAGAACAATATTGCAAGAAAAGTGACATATGCACAACAAGAACTTATACTCTGCTCCACTACTGACAAAGGTGCTTAGAGCACGGGAAAGACTGATTGGAGACCATGTAACGTAGCTGTGTGGCTGCCAATTCTATCATGAGCAGAGACCAGGTATTAAGTATGAGTGCAACAATGACAATAGATGATACTGTTAAAGACCCTAAACACGAATTGTTCAAACTCGCAGGCATTAAGGGACACTGAATTGGTTCCTGGGCACCCACGTGTCTACAGGGCGGGGCTGCTGTGCCCTCATGTGATTCCCCAATAGGACATCCCTAGAAAGACTAATGTTTACTGTTCTTTTTCTAATCTATTTTCTGTGGTTGATATTTTATTATCTGGATGGGAGGGAAGGGAGGGGTCAAGCGGCACAGCAGGGTTGGGCTGCTGATGTGGGAGAAAGAGGGGAAATGTTCCTAATACACAAGTTAGTCATGGGACCAGATGCTAATGTGACTTGGTGTACCAACCTAGTGCGATACACGGAAACCTCAGTAGACTCACAAATTAAGCCATATTGCACCAATTAGCAACCCTTCCCCGCCTAGTTATAATTTCATGACATGGAATGTGCGGAGCTTTGGCAACCCCAGGAAGCGACGCCACATCCTGGCATATTTAGACAGTCATAATGTACATTGTGCAATGCTCCACGAAACGCATATAGGTCCCTCCATCCCAACTTTGTTTGCGAGCCAGTGGGCGACGCATCGTAGTTTCTCTATGTACTCCACTTATGCTAGAAGTACTGCTATCCTCATAAAGAAAAATGTACCCTACGTGGCCATGGGAGAACTGACAGACCCTCAGGGACAATATAGTCTTTTATGGGGCAAACTAGCATCTCAATCCATAACACTTGTTTGTTGCTACGGCCCCAATACTGATGATCCTACATTCTTTAACATATTATGAGGAAAATTGCTTGACATAGGCTCTACTCATGGGGTGTGTGGTGGAGACTTTAACGTGAAATTAGACCCAGATAAGGATCGCTCACATCCACAAGCTCACCACTATTACAACGCCCAACGTCAACTACAAGAAATAATGTCTGAGCGCATGCTGTTTGATGCTTGGAGGGGTCTCCGCACAGAGAGGACTCTTGTTTATCTGCTGTTCACTCATCATGGTCGCGTATAGATTGTTGGATACTGTCCAGAGGCATGAAGCATTTGTTGATGAGATTGTGCCACCTACCACGCACATATTCTGATCATTCACCAGTGCTGGTAACACTTACCCCTCCCTGTACAACAGTACCCTTCCAGAACTGGTGGCTGCCTGCCCATGCCCTACTTGATATTCCCTTCAGGACTGAACTGGAGCAGGAAATCACCGATTTCTTTCCGTGCTATATTGACACTGTTCCTCACCTATCCACAGTCTGGGAAGCTTTTAAGTCACAGTTCGTGGGATGTGCATAGCTAAGGGGGAGGCATCTTGAGAGACATTCGAAACACGCTAAAAAAATTAGAGGATGACCTTAGACAGTTGGTGGCCCAATTACAAACTGGACCCACTCCAGACCTACAGCTGCAGATGAGGGAGAAGATATCAGAGTACCAAGAGACGGCACACAGACAATGTCTTTTCCGTGGTAAATACTATCAAGCCCGACGCTATGGCGAGGGAGAGAGGCCAGGGAAAGCCCTGACAGACTCGATCCGTAAGCCACGTTTCTCTAATACTATTCTGGAAGTGATTGATACAAATGGGGAGACGTGTAAGGACTCTTCAGATATATTACAAGCCTTCCATGCCTTCTATAGCACCTGATATGCCACACATAGAACTGAGCCTGTACAGAACGAACCCTATTTTGAATATGTAGTGCTGGCCTGGCTAGGAAATGGCCAAAGAGAATTCCTCTCTGCTGAGTTTGAGGATGACGAAGTCCGCGCAGCTATCATGCAACTTCATTCCGGAAAAGCCCCTGGGACTGATGGCCTTAGTGCAGAATTCTACAAGACATATTGCAACCTCCTTATACTGATCCTAAAAAGCGTAGGTGTCCTCCCGCGGTCAATATGTGAAGTGATCATCATATCAATACTGAAACCCGGAAACTGGGAGAGCAATGCGACTCATACAGGCCACTGTCGCTTATCAATTGCAAAGCAAAAATCCTTGCTAAACTCTTGCAAATCGTCTCAGCCTTCTGATGAATGTGCTGGTTCTACCAGACCAATCTGGATTTGTGCCAGGGAGGGCAACATCCTATAATCTATGAACTCTCTTTGTTTTAATGCAAGACGTTGTCCCAGATATAGCTGCTGTGGCGGTTTTCTTGGGCGCCACAAAGGCTTTTGATTCCCTTGAGTGGGACTACTTGGCCAGTGTCTTGAAACGTAGGGGTTTCTCTCCACCCTTTTTTGCTTGGGTACCATTGCTTTACACTAAACCGCAGGCTAAGGTACTAATCAATGGAATGTGAGCCCCCAGTTTTTCAATCACAAGGGGAACACGAACAATGCCCACTGTCTCCCCTTCTTTGTGCGCTGGCCATGGAGCCACTGGCAGCTAAGCTCCGGCAACACAACAGAGACTATGTGCTCCGATACCCAGACAGATTTTAATCTCGTTGTATGCCGACGACCTGACATTATACCTGAGTGACCCCGAGGTCAGCCTCAATCTTATATTATGTGAGTTTATCTGATTAGGAATGTACTCGGGGGTCAATATAAACTGAGGGAAATCTCAGATTTTCCCGTTAACCCACTCGGTCCAGAAATACGTTCCGGACTACCCACTGACCTGGTGCGACAGCGAAATTAAGTATCTGGGGGTTGTGATCACCAGGGATAGGGAGGATCTTATGAGAACCAATTATGGTAGGGCACTGGAGACATTGACCACTGCTATTACCAGATGGATCGCTATGCCAATCTCGCTGGCGGGAAGAGTGTCCCTTATTAAAATGGTGATTCTCCCTAAATTTCTGTACTTATTTATTAATATTCCCTATGCACTAAGCAAACACTTTTTCAAAGCCCTCAAATCTCAATTGATTCGTTTACCATGGGGCAGGAAACAGCCCAGATTAAAATGGAAGGTATTCGCAAAAGGGGGTTCCAGATGCCAATATGGAGCTGTACTTTTGGTGTGCTCGGGCGCACTTTGCTGCATACTGGATACGGCCGCCACCATACATTCCGCACTTGGTCATGGAGTGAGGATATATGGCATCGGCGCCCTACGCTGCCTATCTGAGCTCACTCGTAAATTTCAGGAATAGAGACCAGACGACTGTTGAATGTACAAACAGAGTATGCTGTGATATTGCTAAACGTCTGCAAATAGATACGATATACTCACTCTTGCAGATTCTGCAGGGCCGCCTAGATCTTCGGTCACGCAGAAAATTAGTTGTCGGCGACTGCTTAAAAAAATGGATGTGCTGACCTGGGAGACTTATATAAAGACGGAACCTTTTGCGATCGTGAAACGTTATTTGATGATCAGCAACCTACTCCAATGGAAGTTTTGTTGTATGTTAGGCTGCACCAAGACGTTAGGGCTGCTACACATGACTTCCCTGCCGAGCCTCCGACCTTGGCCCCTTTGCTTGCCCTACACCAAAGAGATGCACCTATGCATGTGGCCTCTCTGTTATACTACACCACGCAGGCATGTAGCCCAGAGGTACATCATACATCACGTATTTATTGGGAGGAGGAGCTAGGTAGCACCCTCAGTGATGAGGAATGGTCATACTGTTGTCAGCAGACCAGACACATTTCTGCTAGTAGCAGGCTCCGCATCATACATTTTAAATATCTACATCACCTATATTACACTCATGGAAAACTACATAGCTTTAAGTTAAGACAAAATGACAAATGTGACAGTTGCGGAGAGGAAGGAGCCGGGTTTTTACATCTGGCTTGGGAATGCAGCCCCATTCAAGAGTACTGGCAGATGGTGCTTGAAGCTCTGGGCCTGATGATTGGATACCCCATCCCACACACTCCACTCACAGTGCTATTAGGGTGCATGAATGATCTTGAACCTTCAATCAGAAAGTACGCCTCACTGGGGCTGCTGATGGCCAAACGCAGGATGGCCTGTAAATGAGGAAGGGGGAGGGCCCCTAAATTTACAAAATGGCTGAAATATCTTACATTCTGTCAGGAGCAGTTGGCCACATAGGCGGAGTTAATGCCGCCCTCTTACCGGACTAAAGCTGTAAGGGAGCCCTTGCGCACATATTTACTCCAACATTCTGCTATGGATGGGGAGGTGAGAGAAGATGCTCAGGGTTCGGTGAGAACACAGGAAACAGAGACTATAGCTAATGCATAGAACTGATGGGACAGAGCTGAGCCTGCTTTCGGTGGGTTCAGGGTTCTTGTACTAGAACATATAAGATGATGTTCAGACATATGTAATATTGCTGTTTACAAAAACATGTTGAGTCCCACTTTGGATGCACTCAATGGTATGTACCATGACTTCCTTACATACTTCAATGCTATCCTGTATTGGGAGGCTTGTTTGAAGCCCTTGATGTTTTTTGCTTTCTCTGTCTACTGAAAAACACAATAAAAAGAGTTGTAAAACAAAGATAGAAAAGAATTATACAGGAGTGAACAAAGAGAAAGACAAGATAACAGAGAGATTAAGAAAAAGAGAGAGAACAGACAGATAAAAAAGGGGGAGGGATACAGTAAAAGTCTATCGCCCATCATATTTCTTCTCTCTTCAGAGCATGACAGTTGGAAACACCTGTTTTTCTCTTCGTATATCATTCACCTAGGTGGGTGGACATCTCTTCATCTGCATTCAGGCCTACAGGTACCATTGTGTCTAATTCCAGAATATACCTGGATTCCATCTGGCGCAATTGCCGTACTCTATCACCCCCCAGTGGATTTTAGAACACGGTCAATTGCAAAAAAGCGTAACAAATTTCTGTTGCTCTTGTGTACCTCTTCGAAATTAAGTGCCAATGAATATTGCTTGTTTATTTTTTCAATGGCCCTCTTATGCTCCTGGGTAGGTTAATACATATACATAAAAGTTAGCTAGACGGGGCGTGGCCTGAGGCGTCAAGATGGCGGACGCACTCTAAGAGTGCTCTGGACCCCCTCCGTCATCCCCCTGGCATCCGCCCGTCTTCAGCTACAGCTTACTGTTTCCAGGGGCGGATCCTAGTTTCCCATACTGCTAGCTTCGGTCTGGTCCCTCTCATGAGCGGATCGGAACTCTACTTGCCGAGACTCGTCCTTCGCCCTCTTTTGGCCCTGGCACTTAAAATGGCAGCCCCGGTGGTTTTCCGCGCCTAGACGGGTGCTCCCCTGCCACGGCTGCACCTGTCAAAACTGCTGCCGGAGCCTTTTGCTGGACGTCTCCCCCGGGGGGCACCTCCGCGATCCTCCTGTGCTGGGGCAGACCGGGGGGCTTGGGCCTGTGCTCCTGCTGTGCAGAGCGGTGCCAGGACCTGTTTGAGCCCGCCGCACCTCAGCTGTCATTGTCGGACAGCGGCGCTTTGGTTTCCTGCCCCCGCTTGGACCTACTGTGGATCCTGCTGCTTAGCAGGCCGGTGGGGGTGGGGTTCCTCCTTTCAGCCTCGGCTTTCTAGATGGCGGCCCCGGCGGCCTTCCATGCCGAGACGGGTGCTCCCCTGCTGCGGCCGCATCTGTTACCCCCGCCACCGGAGCCTTCTTGGTGGTTGTTTCCCCCCGGGGCACCCCTGTGCTCCTCCGGCGCTGGGACGGAGTGTGGGGACTGCAGGGGCCTGAGCTGGTGCCTCCAGGGGCAGAGTGGTGCTGGACCTGTCTGTGCCTGCCGCGCCTCGGCTGTCATTGCCGGTCAGTGGCGCTTCTGTTTCCCGCCCCCGCTCAGACCCACAGCTGATTCTGCAGCTGGGCGGGCCGGTGGGGTGGGGGCTGTCCATTGGGATCTGGGCCTGTGCCCGCTGTGGCCTTATGGAGTGGAGCTGCTGGAGTCTCTGCAGCGAGCGGGAGGGGGTTGCCTTTCACCCCCTGCGGCCCGTGGGGAGTGCAGCTCTAGTTCTTGACCGCTGTGTCCTCCCCTGGGGGCTCGGGGCAGCAGCTGTGTGCCTACTGGGACATCGGGGACAGTCCTCTGACCTGCACAGACGGTGAGTGGGGGGGACCGGCCACTAGATTGGGTGGCGGCCGGGGTGACAGGGTTGTGCTTCGGCCCCCCATTTCCTACCCCTCGCGGGTGCCTCCGGTGGTGTGGTGGTGGGCCCTGCTGGGTGAGCTCCCTCTGACTGTCTCCCACTGCCCTCTGATTGTTCGGCCTGGTGGGGGAAGCCTGCCTCTCGGGGGCCCTGGGCTCCGGGGGCACCTGGCCGGCTGGCGGCCTGGGTGGCGGTCGTACCGGGGGTGGGAATCGGCCACCATGTCGGGTGGCAGGCGTAGCGGGGACACCGACGCTCCGGCCCCCCACCCGTGGCGTGCTTTCCTCTGGGGGCACCTGCGCGACGTCACTGGCCTGGGACCACAGGGCCTTGGACTGACTCCCTTCCTACACCTAACTGAGCACTTTACCCGGTGCTAGTGAACTGGAGCACCGCGGAGGTGGAGGCATCCTCATGCTGCTGGGCCACCGGCCCCTGGGGTGCCTGGCCCTGGTGCTGCGCCGGGTGTTCCGTACAGACTGCGACTCCGCCACTTGTAAGCTGCTGCTTCCGCTGGGAGGGCCGGGTCCGGCCGGGAGGTTGGAAGGGGTGCCCTTCGCTGAGAAGCCCTGCTCGGCCCTGCGGCTGGTTTCAGGTCGTGACTCGCTTCCGTCCTCGCCTAAGACCCGAGGGGGTTGGACTTGGACGCCTGGGCCCGAGCATTGAAGGTCTAGGTGTCTGGTGGCCTCCCCCCCTCCCGCGCTCACTCCCCAGCGTTTCCGTCACCCGCTCCGAGATGGGCAGAAGCCGCCCCGTCCAGAAACGGGTCCCTTCAACTCAGATGAAGATGGAGCAGTTTACCATGTCGGACCGGGACCCAGGGGGCGGGACACCTGGCACACCGGGAGCAGCCGGGGGAGCTCTCTCCACCATCCTGCAGGTGATAAGTACCTCCCAGGCCTACGTGGAATCCAAGATCGGCGAAGTGAGGGTGGATGTGGTTCTCATTCGCCAGGACCTGTGCAACGCCACAGCGCGCATCACGGAGGCGGAGTCCCGGATTTCCACGGTGGAGGACAACATCACCCAGAATAAGACCCAGTTGGCCCGCCTCCAGACCCAGACCTCGGAGCTCCACCGTAGGGCTGAGGATGCAGAAAATAGATCGAGGAGGAACAACCTGCGCCTCCCCGAGGGAGTGGAGCAGGGATGCTCCGACATGTTTGTGGAGACCTGGGTGCGCTCCGGGATGCCCAAGGATGCCTTCTCACAATGGTTTGCTGTTGAACGGGCTCACGGATCCCTGGCGCCCAGGCCTCCACCTGGGGCCCCCACCCGACCTATAATTCTGCGAGTCCTCAACTTTCGAGACAGAGATGCCATTCTTGGGGCAGCTAGGGCACAGGGGCCACTGCACGACCAAAACAGCAAGATAATGGTCTTCCTAGACTATACCAGGGAGGTACAGGCCCAACGCCGGACCTACGATGAGGTCAAGCAGAAGCTTTGCAGTATGGGCCTCCGATTCAGTCTCCTCTTCCCGGCCCGGCTCAAGGTCATCTTCCAGCATAAGACTCTTTTCTTTGACAGCTCCCAGGCGGCGTGGACCTGGCTCATGGAGGAGAGGTCCCTCCTGTCCCGGCCTGCCCCTTCCCCCGCCCAACGGGCACCCTAGCAGCTGGACCGGGTCCTCCCTAAACCCCGGCGGCACCGGACAAGGTTCCGCAGAAAGACAGACCACCGTGGGGGGGACATCCCGCTCTCCACGCCCGACCTCCTCACTGAATGACCTGAGTGCCCACCCGGGTCCCTCGACCAGTCTGCGCCAGGCCCATTCCAACTCAGACCTGTCTAGGAGCACGTTGTTCCGCGGAACCAGAGACTTGGAGGTCACCTGAACGATAACACACAACAAGTGCGCTTCTCCACACTTTCTGAGGCGCCCCGGGGGTGACGGTCTGTGAACGCGTGTGTCTCTAGCGCATTGCTTCATACCCCCCTACGATGGAGGAATGGGGGTGACTAATCTCCACCTCTACAATTTGGCCACGAGGTTGATTGTGATCCACGATTGGTTCGCTGGCGGCTGGTCTAACCCGGCGTATCGAGTGGAGCTTCGGATGACAGACTTTGCGCAACTCCAGGCGTAACTGTACGGGAGCCCAGTTCCCCAGGATCTCCCCCCTGTCACTAGAACGGTGCTTATGGCATGGCGTACCGCTCTACGGTATGTTAAATGGGATCGGAAACTCACGAGGCAGACGCCTCTGTGGAGTGGGGCCTGGCTAGAAGAGGTCTCGTCCCTCCAACACTTCCGTAAAAAGGACCACATCAGGATCTCGCAGCTCAGGGATGTTTGGGTGTGGGACCATGTCAGATCGTTTGCAGACCTACAACACCGCCACTCCCTCCATTCCTCCCAATTCTACAAATATTTGCAGTTGAGGCACGCTCGCCAAGTTCATATCCCGACCCCCACCTCCCTTCCTGAATTTAGTCCCCTGGAGTCCCAAGTGATTATGGGGAACCTGGGCAGAGGGGGGGTGTCCCGATTTACCGCTCCTTGGTTAATAATGGCCCAGCGTCCTTAGACTCGCTCCGTGCCCAGTGGGAGGGGTGGTTGGGCCCCCTAGAAGACGCGGACAGGAGGGACGCTCTTATGGCACCTAAGACCCTGACGACCTCCTCCAAGCTGCGTCTAGTTCAACTCTACTACCGCCACACGGCTTACCTCACTCCGGCACGAATGTTCAGTGCTCGCTTGCGGTCCTCTCCAGCGTGCCCGCGCTGCACCCGCTCCCCTGCCGATTTCTATCACATGGTGTGGCAATGCCCCGCTCTTGCCCCGTTCTGGGCAGGGGTGGAGCGTGAACTTACGCAAGCTCTTGGGTGGGAGGTCCCTCATGACCAGCTGCGTCTGATCCTGGGAGTGTTCAACGGCCTTGATGGATCACAGGTCGATAAGCATCTTTTGGGCACGGCTGTGGTGGTGGCAAAGTGGGATATTGATGGACTTTGGTCCCAGGCCAAGCCGCTCACCATGAGGGCCTTGAGGCGGGGGGTGGACTGGTGTGGTACCCAAGAGGAGCCCCTCTTCGAGGCCCGAGGCTGCCCAGACCTCTTTGGCAAAATATGGGGCAAATGGTTTAATTTATCGCCAGTGTGATGGTCCAACTGGTAGTGTATGTGCTGTGCAACGGGCGCGGGCAGGGTTTCACCCACAAGTGTCTTTTGTGCCAATTGTGTCTTGCTTAATACAAAGTACTTGTATAATGTGTATGTGTGCTACCAATATGTTTTTTATTCCGAAAAATTCAATAAACTTGATTATCAACAAAAAAAAAGTTAGCTAGACATGTTTGTCTATGGTTATGCATGTTTGTGTCACTGGGGAAAGAACTTTTTTCACATTCATGCTAAATTTACACACCTTACATTTGGTACATGTAAAAAAGCCCTGTACTTTGGTCTGACTCTGCCTGGTTTCTGATATGTCATTTCTACAAAGTTTGTTGCTTAAGGAGGCACCTTTCCTAAAAGTTATTCTGGGGTGGGCATCTACCCCATCATTCAATGTTACTTCAGTTTTTAAGATGTCCTAGTGTTTACTGAGACACTGCCGTACCTCTTGGGCTTTATTGTTGAAAGTGGTTGAGAGTAGGAGTTTCCACCAAGCCCAGGTTGGCCTTAAGGGCCAGTGCCACATCCATGCTAATATCCTGGGCTCTGATCATAGGACATTCAAGGACCCCAGACTTGTAACCTCTTCCCTTAAACCATGTTGTCATCACCATTCATTCCTGTAGGAAACCTTTTCTGAACTGCAGTTTCTGTGAACCCGCAGGAATTCACCATCCGGTACACTGTTTAATAAGTTCCTCAGGGGACTACTCTCTGCATGTAGAAGAGTGTTTCCTGCAGTTTTTTTTCTGTTTAGTTTGGACGAGAGTTTGTTGTTGACTACTGAGCTCTGGGTGTCTACATAACACACCTGAGTATCACTAATCACGCCTTCAAACTTTAGGTTGTATTTGTTCGCATTAAAATCAGAAATTAACTTTGTAGCCTAATCTCGACCCCCCTCCAGGCAATAAAAAAAGGTCATTACTGTACCCTGCCCAAATCACCACAGGTGTCTTAAACTCTAGAATCGTCTTGGACACCTGCTGCTCCAACCAACACATCATAAGATTGGCAAAACTGGAAGCAAATCAGTTGTGCATTACCGTGCCATGTGTCTGCCTGAAGAGGGAGCCATTGAACATTAAAAGGTTACTCTCCAGACAAATTTTGACCATAGAGATCATCATTTCTGTATGATGAAGATAGATCAAGGATCGTGATTTCAAAAAGTGTCTGCATGCCACTAGGCCGTCAGAGTGTCTAATGCATGTATATAGACTGCATACATCCAGTGTGATCAAGAGAAAATCCTCTTACCATTTGATGTCATTGATATTACATTCCTGTATATATGATGGCAATGCCATCACATACAGACATGGAAAAAGGTCAAAATACTTTGATGTATGTTACAAATGGTATCCAATCTCCCAGTGGTCTCAAATGATCTTTATGTAAGTAAGTATAGGATTACAATTTTGGCAAACCTATTCAGAAGAAAGGTGTACTCATCCCATTTAATTAAGCCCTTCTTGTGCCACTCTAGTGCATCTTCTGGTAGTTCGTATTAGATTGTTCAGTAATCTCTTTTGGAAACTTTTTCATAACAATCATGCATATTTACCTTTCTCATTCCATCACTAATGTACTCTCGGATATCCTAGATCACCACATTGCCACCCTTATGAGATAGCAGGTGCCAATGTTGTGGTCTTCTTGTAGCCCCGTGAGGGCCAACCTTTATTTTTTGGACTAGTTATCGGGTCTCCTTTTTGACTCTTTGGCCAAACGTTTCAGATTTTTCATAACCAGAGTCTCAAAAGTATCAATAGCACAATGCGGCAGGGTAGGGTTGAAAGTAGATTTGGGCTTAAAATTGTTTAGAAAACGTAGACCGTGGTCAAAACCTAATGCCTCCAGATCCACAGTTTATCTTCAATACATTCTTGCTCCATCTTTAATTCCGAAAGAGCAAACAGAGAGTCAATATCGCCAGTGGTTAAGTTAATTAGACTTAACTTTCTTAGTCATAGGAGGGACTGTACAAACCTTCAATTTATGCCACTTGTGCAGTTTTAATTTCCTAACAAACTTAAATAAATAAATCCTACTCTGTGCATAATTAAAGGGGTTTACATGGCAAAAAGATAAACCAAATTGCAAAATTGTAGTCTCTATGACTGTAAGTGAACAGCTTGACAGATGTATCACATTACTATGTGCCTTCATTGTCCTCTCGTCTGTCCCCTTGTTTCCATTCCTATAGGGGTTCCTTTGTTTTTTCTTCATCCTCCTTTCCTGGGTTTCTTGTAGAGGTTGTTGCGTTTTCATTGTTTGCTTTGCCTTTTTCTCCTCAGCCTCTTACCCTGCCTCATCCTCAATCCTTCTGCCAATACTGATGATTCTTGTGCTGGTGTAGTAGGCGGAGTTCCTCCCAAAGTTTCCCAGGTAAACTGTATCCAAATTCATTTGTCCTCCTGTACCATCTTCTAAAATATCGCTTTCATGGATGTCACTTCTAGAGTCACCAGAATGAAGTGATGCAAGATTATGAGATGTCTTCATATTTCATCTGAGGTCATCAAATCTGCGACTGGAAGTCAGGATCCTGTCGTCTTGATATTCCTGTTGATCTCTAGAGAACTTTCTCTGCTTTTTCATGATTATCTCTTCTTCACTTCTTCATGTTTACTCTATATGACTAGTATTTTTCAAATTTCTTCTCATACATTTTTTACTGACTTCAATAGAATGTTTTTGTTTGATATGTTCAATCATTTTCAATAAAGTCTCACATTCCTTCCAGGCAAACTTCATTAGAATTGCCATCATACGATTGGAACATTCCATAAGGTTAATGGCCCACTCTTTAAGCATCTCAGGGTCTGGCTGCTCGTATGATGGGGCCGGTAAGTACAGTGGCGGTTCCTCCACTAAGGTGGAGGAGCGTCGCCCCACTGTTTTTTTTCAGCATCATAAGAAAATATAAAATGATAACTCAGTTATTATGATATTATTTGTTCCTTTTTAGTGCACAGCAGCTAAACTTTGTGAGGCAAGGTGAGGCGGGGCTGACCGAGCAGTCGATTAGTGGTTTGCCCCCACTCCTAAGTGTGCAATGACTGTTTGGCAGGCCCTCTCTGGCTGACCATAACAGTCATGCGCACTTTCCGTCTTCTCCACCCAGGATGCATTATAGCCTGGGTGGAGAACATGCCCAGGCCCCCTTGCCCTGTCTGAGCACTGAGCCACGGCCCTCAGACCAATCACAACGATACATTGCAGTGTTGTGATTCACAACGATACATTGCAATATTGTGATTGGCTCAGGGGAGCCTGGGTGCTTCCAGGCTGCTTACTGTTCCTGCCGGCAGGAGTAGGTGAGACGCAACCATGAGGAGTGGAAAGGAGGACATGGCAAGCAGGTTGGTTTAATTATTTTTTAATTTACACCCCTAACCCCTCACCCCCTGCCCCCACCACCATCTCTCCATCCCCGATCGTACCGGCCACCACTGAATAAGTATCCTCATACCACTTGGCACCCTACCATATTCCAGATATTTCCCCAATGTCACAGCTTCCCACCATTTAGAATTTTCTTTTTTCATCAATTTTTCAAATTTCAACAAGCAACAGTATTGGCAGAAGGATCGTGGTCATGGCAGGGGAAGAGGTCGAGGAGAAACAGGAGAAAGAGGCAAAGGCAAAGCAAGCAAAGAAAAAGCAACAACCTCTACAAGAAAACCAGGAGAGGAAGATGGAGTAAAAATCAAGAGAACTCCTATGGGAATGGAAACAAGTGGACAGGAGAGAGGATGATAGAGGCACATAATATTGTGGTAAATCTGTTGAGCCATTTACTCACAGCCATACAGACTATCATTTTATTATTTGGTTTATCATTTTGAACTGTAAACCTCTTTAAATCTGCAAAAAGTAGGATTGATTTTTTTTGTTTCTTTTTTTTTTGTCCTCATCTCACCAAAGACAATAGCAGGTTTAACAAGCCGACTATTTTGAACTTGGGCGCCCTTCGGCTAACTGCGTTTGTCTAGGCCAACATAGCCTTCCGGTTGTCAATCGCAGGCGCTATCCCCAGGTTAGCAATGGAGGCCAGATGTTATCATGCGTTTCCCCCCTACCATCTTGCTCTAGCCGTGCCACCCTCAATGCAGTTTTTAACCAACTTTCTCTGTCCGGAGGGGTCGGATCTTTCCATCTTATACAGATCTCCCTCCTGGCCAGGATGATAAGATAGAACAGCAAACCCATATGGGTCTGCGAGAGTGCCCCATTTACTAGATTGTTTTTATCAAAGATCACAAGGTGGAGATCGATCTCTATGTCGATTTCAAAGATAGCCTTTAAAGATTCCCCCACGTTTTTCCAGAAAAAGCTTAGCTCTAAACATTCAAAAAATAGATGAATGTCATCAGCATTAGCAAGTTTACACCTGGGGCAAGTTGGAGCAGGCACCGGAGTGAATTTGGCATTTAGGATTGATTCATTTCAGTTTGTTAGGAAATTAAAATTGCACTAGTCGCATAAATTGAAGGTCCATACAGCCCCTCCTATGACTAAGTAGGTTAAGTCTAGTGAGTTGTTCCAGTGGTGATATTGACACTCTGATTGCTCCTATGGAACTAAATATGGAGCAAGAATGTATTGATAATGAAATTGTGGCTCTGGAGGCAATAGGTTTTGACCTCAGTTTAAGTTGTCAGAACGGTTTTAAACCCAAATCTATCTTCAACCCTACCCTGCCGCATTGTGCTAGTGATACTTTTGAGACTCTCGTTATGAAAGATCTGAAATGTATGGCCAAAAAGTCAAAATGGGGACCAAATAACTAGCCGAAAAATAAAGGGTTGCCATCAACGAGCTACATGAAGTCCACAACATTGTCAGCCATCAATCAGATAAGGGTGGCAATGTGGTGGTCCAGGATTTCCAAGATTACATCAATGAGGGAATGAGACAGTTAAATATGCATGATTGTTATAAAAAAGTTTCCAAAGAGATTATAGAACAATCTAATACAAGCTACCAGAAGATGCTACTAGAGTGGCACAGGAAGGGCTTAATTGAATGGGATGAATGCACCTTTTCTTCTGAATAGTTTCCCAAAATTGCAATCCTATGCCTACATCCTAAACTGCATAAAGATCATTTGAGACCACCGGGGAGACCCATCGTCTCCTCTATTGGATCTCTATTGGAACATGCATCAAAGTATATTGACTTTCTTCTACATCAGTATGTGATGGTTTTGCCATCATACATACTGGACAGTAAAGATTTTTTTACATAAAATATATGACATCAAATGGCAGGAGGATTTTCTCTTGATCACATTGGCTGTATACAGTCTATATACATGCTTTAGACACTCTGACGGCCTGGAAGCATGCAGACACTTTTTGAAATCCTGATCTATAACCTATCTCCACCATACAGAAATGCTGATCTCTATGATAAAATTTAGTCAGGAGAACAACTTCTTAATGTTCAATGGCTCCCTCTTCAGGCAGACACAGGGCTCGGCAATGGGCAGTTTTTCCAATCTTATGATGGGTTGGTGAGAGCAGCCGGTGTCCAAGATGATTCAAGAGGTTAAGACACGTGATAATGTGGTCTCGATATATTAAAGACCTTTTTATTGTCCGGAAGTGGAGTCGAGATCAAGTTACAAAGTTCATTTATGATTTGAATGCGAACACATACAACCTAACGTTTGAAGGCTTTATTAGTGACACTCAGGTGTGCTATTTAGAGACCCAGATCTCAGTAGTCAACAACAAACTCTAATCTAAACTACTCAGTAAAGAAACCACGGGAAACACTCTTTTACATACGGAGAGTAGTCACCTGAGGAACTTAATAAAGAGTATACCATTTCCATTTTAATCTTTATTTTGGCTTTAAAAACCTTAAAAGTTCATAAATACAATTAACACACATATGAAATATGTAGAAATTTAAACCCATGTAAAACTGGATAATAAAAAGCTAAATACATTTTAGAACCAGATCAAACAGAATCAACAAATAAAGCTGATTACTTCCTGTGTCCACTGCACAAAGTGCCAGGGCCAGTTGCCAAACAAACAAAAGACCTAACTTTGACCACCATAAAACGCTGAGTTCTAAGACCATGTGACCTATCCATCCCTTCTCTTAGAAACTTGTTCCTTGCACACCATATAGAAAAGAAGTATCTGGACACCGTGAAGACTATTGCGCAGTGGGGGTCATATTTCAGTATTCAAAGAGCCTCTTCATGGTTGAAGAGCCACAGGTTCCTACAAATCTGCACTATCCACTTTTGTCTTTGTCTTTTATATACTGGACAAAAATGAGCTTTGGTTTCTTCAGCTGCTCCACATGAGGGACATTTTCGATCTAATTCCTTTGATCGGGGACTAGTGAAACTGCACAGAGGGAGGGAGCCATTTCTAAACAGCAAATACAGTTTCCTGGCTAGAACTGGCTGGATTTCATATAGGAAGGTCTCGTAACTATAGTCATCTTTGATCTGTATAAAGTTCTTGGTTAAGGTGCCCATGGTTGTACTCATCAAAAGAGAAGAAAGTCTGGAGGCCCTAAAACTGTCCACAAGTTTCTTCCTGGATATTACCAGAGAGGTTGCTAGAGCATAGTCCTATGCTTGTGAGTGTATCACTAAGATGGGAAAGCCATGGTAAACCTTTATCCCCTGGTATCACCAAAGATCTTCTAGGGCTTGTCTGTAGGAAGTCAACTCTAGGGTAGACCAGATTCCAAAAGAGGAGAGGTCTTAGGCCGATAAACTCCGAAATGGGTCTCAGCCCTACATCTAGTCAAAGCGTGATCAGAGGGGTACTGGAAGGAAGACTCACTAGCTTACTACTGAAATTGTTTTCTATCACTACAATGTTTAACAGACTTGTTCCCCCATAACTCTGCCCCGTAGATAATTGCTCCCAGGGATTGTGTTTTACAAATTTCCATCAAAGGGATTATGAGCTTGGAAAAGGAGGTGTTGTGGACCTTGGCCAGGCCACCTGTACTCTGCGCTAGTTTCAACATCTGTTTACAAATATGAAAAGACCAATCCTTATGCTCGTTAAGTGTGAGCCCCAAATACTCAAAGATGGAGACCCTCTCCAATGGAATTCCATTTAGCACAGGATTAGCTCCTGTGGAATGCGCAGGATTACCATATGGCGAGTACCTACAGGCTCGCAGGAACTGCAGTTCAGAAAATAATTTCCTAGAGGAATGTATGGTGATGACAACAGGGTTTAAGGAAAGAGGTTACAAGTCTGGGTTCCTTGGAGGTGCTATGATCAAAGCGCAGGGTAGGAGCAGGGATATAGCACTGGCCCCTAAGGCTAACCTGGACTTGGTAGAAACTCCTACTCAGAAGTTCATTACCGCTTTCAACAATAAGGCCCAAGAGGTATGGAAGTGTTTCAGTAAACACTGGGACATCTTAAAACCGAGGTAACATTGAATGACGTGGTAGATGTCAAACCCAGAATCACTTTTAGGAAAGGTACCTCCTTAGGCAGCAAGCTTTGTAGAGATGACTTATCAGAAACCAGGCAGAGTAAGACTAAAGTACAGGACTTTTTTACATTTACCATGAATGTGAAAAAAGTAGTTTCCCCAGTGACACAAACATGCATAAACATAGGCAAATATCTGTCATTTCTATCTGATCTTTATGTATATGTATTGACCTGCCCATGTTAAACATCCTATGTAGGCAGCACTATGTTTCCAGTTCAGAAAAGAATACTGGAGCATATGAGGGCCATTGAAAAGAAAGACAAACAATATCCACTCGCGTGTCATTTTGTAGATGTACACAAGAGCAAGAGGAATTTGTTATAGTTTTTTGTAATTGACCGTATCCCAAAATCCAACAAGGGGCGGTGATAGAGTATGGCAGTTGCACCAGGTGGAGACTATAGGGATATTCTGGAATTTGACACAAAGGTGTACCTGTAAGCCTGAATGAAGAAGGAGAGATGTCCAACCACCTAGGCAAATGATTTACAAACAGAATAAACAGCTATTTCTGACTGTCATGCTCTAAAGAGAGAAGAAATATGAAGAGCGATAATCTTTTACGGTACCCCACTCCCCATTTTTATCTGTCTGTTCTCTCTCTCTTTTACTTAATCTCTCTGTTATCTTTTCTTTCTCTTTGTTCACTCTGTCACTCTTTTCTATCCTTCTATTTTTCTTACTTGCGTCTTTTTCTTTTTCTTTCTTTCTCATCTCCATATCTTCTATGTCTCATTTGAATTTTCTTTCTTACTTATACATTTCCTTTGCCTGCTTCCTTAACTCCCTATAATAACCATTCTAATCTTCAATATTTCTAATTTTCAATTTGAAAGATATAGTTTACCCAGGATAAGAGTATGGTCTCCTATGATGTGCTATATGACAATCATGATGTAAATTGAATTTAACAGGTTTGTCCTGTTTGTGGTTTAATCGAATAGTATCGGCCACCTTGAGTGCACAGTGAGCAGTCGTGAGCACAGCATTAGTGAGTACAAGAGGCAGCACGTGGGTCTGTACACTTCTTTTTCCTTCTTTGGGAGGCTGAATATTTCTCCATCAACAGCATGTCAATAGATAAGACATAGTGTTTGTTTGTTTTTTTTAAAATCAATTTTTGAGTTTTATTTGTTATTTACCGTGTGTTCATAAGGTTCATGGACTCTTCCAGTTATGGCTCCTTTTATGAATAATTTGGATTATGATTACTATTGCAATTATAATTTATTTCAGTGTCACATGATGACCAATTGAGGCTCTTGTACTCTTAGCTCACTGTGGCAGAAGTGAAATCTATTTGGTACCGTAGAGTGGGTTGACTCACCTATACTTTCTTACCATTTTATTGTCTGTCAATGGGGTAGATATATGTTACTTTGCACACTGGGGCTCAATATTTTAATATTAACATTATATATACACAAAGCATGTGTAACTCATTGACAGGGGTATGTGCAATTGCATTTCTCATAATTAGTAAGTCTCACAGTACCATTATGAACCTTTCCTGTTGTTACAGAATTTCCAGCGAAATCCCAAAGTGTATAATTGTTGAGAATTCTACCAGGGAAGTCCAGTTACACCTTATGTACAAATCCCACAATTTTAGTTATAATTTCTGTACTTTTGCATTATGCCATGAGATGCCGTCTATCAAAATTTTATTTGTATTATTATTTTCAATTTCAAATTCTATTTTTAATTTAATTTCAATTAACTCAGGAATATTGGATTACTTTAATTTAACTCACTTTTCCGAACGCATAGTTTGCCACACATGCCACTTCTATCTGGTGCAATTTGGGATCTGCAATGATTCTTTTTGGACCATTTGTATATACTCGAAAATAGCCGAACTGTTTCTTAACATTTAAGTTCACATATGGTGTATGTCTGTCTTCCATTGTGTTTGTATTATTATGCACTTTACATGTATGCTGGGTACAAATCTTGTTTACCCATAATCAAGGCGTGACTACGCCGAAACATGTTGGGCTGTTAAGCGGCCCAGTGTATTAAAATTAATGACTAAAACAACTTGAGATAGTTGCATTAGTGAGGCTAGTGTGCATCCTGTGCGCATATAAGTGTCTGGATGTGGAGGTAATAGGAAAAAATGTATATATACACCTTGAACCATTCAGTGCAGCAATGATGTCGTCCATTGGGGGTGTTATGTGTCTTTCCCGCTTGATGGCTTGGTTAGGCATGCACATGTTGATGCAGAGGCATATCTACCCTGGCTGCTCCGGTTTTTCCACTATCACCATGGGGGAGACCCATTGTGTCGGCCCAGACACTTTTTCAATAATGCCTTGTTTCTCCAGCTTGTCCAGTTCTTCCTCGAGGAGTAGCTGCACATGGAACAATATCCTTCGGTAGAGAAATGCGACCGGCTTCACAGACTTATCAATGTATAGTTTTATTGGTGGGGCCTCCATGCGCCCTATTCCCTTGAAGAGCTCCCGGAATTGGTTCAAGAGTTCATCAACTTGATAGGCTGTCACATTCTGAGCGAAAGAGACTACCCCCAGATCTTCTGCCGTGTGGCTCCTGATGAGGGTGTTGGCTTCTTTGTCCACTATGTGGGAACATGGTCATCAAATCCTGGTCTCCTGAGTGCACATGTACTGTCATTTACCCTTTCAGAGGCAGCGGGGGCTGGCTGCCGTAGGTGAAGATGTTGGTAGTCGTCGGGGATATGGGCAGTCTTGGTCAGAATACCCACACAATATCTAGGGTAGCACTGTTCATGGAGAAATGTGAAGAAAGGAAATCAGAACGGGGGCACAACAGAGTTGTGGACGAAAACCCTCACTCACCCTAGGGTGATATGCTTCATCATTGGGTTCTTCCAACACACCGGGACCGCAAGGTACCCCGTGTGGGCTACCACTTTCTCAAGGGGGAAGGAGCAGGAGTGCAAAGCACGTGTTGGATCTACCAACTCAAAAGGGCAAGGAGTGGCAGAGTGCAAATAATATGTAAAGGTGTATTAAAACTACCTATGTAGGGGCAACAACTTTATTCTTCCATCCTACGTGATAGCGAATAAAAAGCAAGTGAAAATAGGGTTATGGGTGTGTACTCTATCTGGTGGTCAACATGTTTCTGCCTTAATGACAATTTAGTTCAGGGCATTCATCAGGACCCGTATCTATCAGTCACTCTGCTGAATAAAGTGCATAAATAATAATATAACTATAAGGTTGGAACTTAGGCCTCAATTCTTGACCATCAATCATGTGTATCAGTCAATATAATTGGTCAGAAGGATCTGCAAAACAATGATCAAAACCACATTGTGTCAATTAAATTGAACTATCACCAATGTGTACCACCATCCTTCACTCAGTGCCCAGTAAGGTTAAAACTCTTACCTAAAAGTCAGTGTGTATATTCCAAATCAACCATCTACAGAGTCTCTCACCATGTTGGTTCCTCTAGTAGGGGTTACAAATTGGATTATATAGACTTTGTTGAGATATAAGGTCCAGCCAAAATTACAAACACCATCAGGGCAAAGAAACAAAGAAACACACAGAGCTGTAGTATATGTGCTAATAGGCAATATACAGCACAAAATCATGAATATCTAGAGTCTGTTACAAGAAGGTGTCATGAGTATACTGACTCGTCATGAGCATCTAATTATAATGATTGTGCAGAAGACATATGTGAAAATCGCTCAATCAGCAAGCAGTTATATCGTGCCCTATGAGCAAAAGCTTGCGACTGAGCTGAACTACACAGTTGTGAACAAACGAAACTGAAAGGCTAGGAACTAAAACCCAGCAAGGTCGTCTCGGTCATGATCGTGTCTGGTAGCGCTCACCTCGAATACCGCACCAGTGCTCCATGTAGACCCTGGAGGGAGTACCATACGGTGTGTATGAGATCCTAAATACACGGAAGTCGATGCGGCGAATACGCAACGTTCAACGTATACGTTTCGGGTCATGACGGTCATGCGTCAGGTTACCATGGGAACAGGATAAACAGTGTCTCGAGAGCCCCGTCGTGTCTTTTTATCTGGAGAAACCTTATATATCGAATACTCCCGTATGGCGTATTCATATCTGCATAATGTGACAGTGAACAGTAGTTTAGTTACTGTAATGGGATTGAAAATCTATAGAGTCGATATCTATCATTTTAAAAACCATGACAATCTACTTGGGGTCTAACGGAGATAGAACTAAAGTACGACTCTACAACCAACGGATAAAGTCCAAAGAGCCCTTTGGAATAGATCCTATAACTAGTAATGAAACTGAAAATGAAATAAAAATGAATAATATGTCATTAGAACTAAGAATCCTGTGTATAAAGCCAAACTTGTATATGCGGATGTGTTTAGGTACTGATATTTAATGTAATTATTTGGAGAATGTGTAGCAACGATGATGTTCTACAGCTAACTAGGTATATGTAAGCAAGTCTTAACCTCTTCTGTGCCCATGACGAGATAGTCTCGTCATGGAGCACGGTCGCGCTGTGCCCATGACGAGACTATCTCGTCATGAACCCCACCCACTAAT
Source organism: Triturus cristatus (assembly GCF_964204655.1). NCBI lineage: Eukaryota > Metazoa > Chordata > Amphibia > Caudata > Salamandridae > Triturus > Triturus cristatus. Next base: position 666,793,902 of record NC_140590.1, read on the forward strand.
TAAACGCCCGGCACAGGAGGGGGAAAGGGCGTGGCACAGAAGGGGTTAAAGCTACAATATAGTAACTGAGAACACGACATGCAGCCACATGTCGTATCATCTGTTCATATACCTTTAATCACACTGCGCACCATGGTATATCATTATTCAAGCCTTTCTGGTGGCTACTCAATCTAAACACCCACCACTGTTCTCAATAAAACAAAATGGTCTCAAGGGGTCCCATATTTCTATGGTAGTGGGGTTTATCTAGTACCACCCATCTAAGGTCTTCCTCTGTATGTCCTGCATCAAGAAAATGATGAGTAAATTTTGTATTCGATTTCTTCCGTTTGATTGAACTCTTATGTTCAATCATCCTAGTTTTGACTTTCCGGGTGGTCACACGTACTTCAACTTGCAGGGACATTGTATCAAGTAAATAACTGCCTCTGAATTACAATTAGTGTGGCTAGTTAATAACCAAGGTATTTTCAGTCCCAAGTCAAGTTGTGATGTCCGTGTGGTTAGGTGACAAACCACACAAGTACCACAAGGGAAATGGCCTTGAACAGGTGCACCAGTGTGAATAGTCCACAACCGATCTATAATACCAGAGAACCTCGGCCGAGAGTGTACCAAAATGTTACCAAGATTCCTGCTGCGTTTAAAGGCAAAAAGGGGTCTCTCACAAACATTTTTGCCTTTATTCAAGATATGCCAGTTGGAATTGATGGCTTTCTTGATCGTAGTGCTTAAATGGCTAAATATACTGACACAAACCAGGAAGGTTTATTGTGTGTCTCTAGCAATGCCTCCCGGTTGTTATTCCGGGCTCTCTTTTTCGCTCTCCGTATCATGTGTGCTGGGTACTGTCTTTTCAAAAGATGTTCACTCAGATTAGTTGCATGTTTGTAATACATACTGAGTTCAGGACAATTTCTCCTCAACCATAGAAATTGCCCCACCGGGAGATTATCTCGGAGTGCACGGGGATGAAAACTTTTGTAATTTAAAAGAGCATTGCGAGACATGGGTTTCTGATACAGTTCTGTATATATCTTCCCCTCTTTAGGATACAATCTCAGATCCAGGAAAGGTAGTGACTCCTTGCTAGATTCACACGTGAATTTAAGATGGGTGTTGAGAGAATTCAGCCAAGTGGAAAACTCCAGTAAGGATTTTTGGTCACCCTCCCAGATGACCAAAATGTCTTTGATGTAGCGCTTCCACAGTAACAATTTACTGTGGAAGGGATTCACCACTGGGTAAATGTATGTTTCTTCAAAACAGTGCTTGAAGAGATTGGCCATACTGGGGGCACAGGTACTGCCCATGGAAGTGCCAGTAACGTGTCAGTACAGTTGGTCTTCGAAAGAGAAAAATTCTCCCTCAGAGCTAGATTGGCACAATTCATCACAAAGGACATAGGAGTCTGGTCACTGCGAGGGCTATCTTCCAATAGATGTTCAATGGTCTGGAGAGTATCCTCATGGGGGATATTCATATAAAGGGCCTCAACAGGAAGGACAAAACATGTTTGGTGTACTGGAGATATGATGGCATCTTGGCTACCAAAGGTCGAAGAAACCAGTCTACAAATTGTGACAATGGTTCTAATAGAGAACCAATGCCAGAAACTATAGGACGGCCAGGAGGGGGCCTCTGGGTTTTATGTATCTTTGGCAAGTTATAAAATGCCGGGGTCTTTGGGTGCTTCGGTGTAAGAAATTCTGCCTCATTCTTAGTAATCCACCCAGCTTCAGCTGCCGCCTTAACAAGTCTGCAGATAGTGTTCTGTAGTCTCGTAATGGGGTCACGCTTGATAGGCTTGTAGTATTTGTTATCTTGTAGCTGCCGCAGACATTCTGTACTGTAGGCTATGGCATCCATCAAAACAGTAGCTCCACCTTTATCCGCTTGTTTGATAACAATCAGGGGGTGAGTTCCTAATTCATGCGCGCACCGTTCTTCTGCTTTATTCATGTTAAAGAACGGTTGTGTTGCTTGACTTTTCTCATTATTAAAAGACTGTAAGACAGCTTTTTCAAAAGTCGCTACCTCAGAGGGTAGTTGTTGTAGTGTAGGCAAAAATGTAGACTTAGTCCTAAGACCAGTGTTGTCTGAATTTTCTGGCCTAGTGTCAATAGAATTCTCAAAGAAAAAAGATAGACGAATTTTGCGAAAGAAAGCAAAAAGTTCTTGAGTTTTAAAATCATCAAGCATGTAAGTAGGAACAAACCCTAATCCTTTATTAAGAATCGTGATTTCTAGAGGGTTTAGAACTCTCTGACTTAAGTTGACTATTAGGTCATTGTGGCACTGGTGGAGGCGCCCGACATGCTCCGTGTGATCCGTTATTCCAGGGAGGGATCCCATTGTACCTGGGGTCTTTGTTGTTCCGGTCGTGTCTCCGGTAGGCGGCCTCTGTTGTTTCTTCGTCTTCCTCTTCGACCCCTGTCCTGGCCTAAGAAAGGTCCTTGATAGCCTGGTCCTTGATAGGAAAATGGTTGTAAAGATGGTGGGTGGAACTGCCAAGGTTGTGGCAGGCATTAGAAGGAGGCCTGTATGCAAAATGACCACGTCCTCTCATCTGTCCAGTATATTGTGGAGTCTCAGAATCGCTGGAACCTGAATCTTCTGATTGACTCCAGTCATCTGAATTCAAAGTCCATTCGTCTGTGTTACGACGCCATCCACATGCTCCTCTTCGATTGGTCTTCTTGATTGGCTGTGTAGTACATTCATCAGTTATGTACGGGTAGATTTTTTCTTGAGTAATTCTATCCATATTTTTTTCAATTTGTTCACCTTATATTTAATGAGATCATCCTTAGTTTCTTTGAGGGTTTTAGTAATCTCTTCCAAATGTTTTTTTTATAGAAGGTGATTTGTGCAGAGTACTTTAACTGGTTCTCCAAAGTTTGGATTTCAATTATCAAAAGATCTGATGTTTCTTTAGCTGTGGTAATCAGTAGAATCAGCCAATCTCTAGAGCACTTCCAAGCAATCTTGGACCACTTGATCTTAAAAACTTTATTATCAAGGAACAATTTGGGATTACCCTATTCCCTTGAAGAGCTCCTGGAATTGGTTCAAGAGTTCATCAACTTGGTAGGCTGTCACATTCTGAGCGAAAGAGACTAACACCCTCATCAGGAACCACACGGCGGAAGATCTGGGGTCGGCTTCTTTGTCCACTATGTGGGAACATGGTCATCATTTACTGGTCTCCAGAGTGCACATGTGCTGTCATTCACCCTTTCAGAGGCAGCGGGGGCTGGCTGCCATAGGTAAAGATGTTGAGAGTCATCGGGGATATGGGCAATCTTGGTCAGAGTCATCGGTATTGTTGAATCCCCATCACATTCACAATGCACCAGTGTCTTTGAGGGCTTAGACGTCGGAGCCAGCGATTTGGATTACACAAGTAGGCTGTCACCATCTGTGGCGTATGAGGTTATTGGTAAAGGAGATCAGAAGTTCCTTCTCTTTTTCATCATCAAGTGGTGTTGGGGTTGTTGAAATGACCTCACAGTCTTTTAGGACTCTGGCTCTACCAGCATCAGCTGTTGCAGAGCTTTGGTGGGGGTCCATCTTCGCCATGCCTCTATCCCAGGGTCGTCCTCTGCACATATTCGCAAAGTCGGTCAGCTTTCCACAGTTTGAGCATGTGCCGCCTTGGGCCAGACAATCCTCAAGGGGGTGTTCATCCCACCCACAATAGCCGCATCAGGGTTTCTGCTGGGAGGAAGTGTGAGTTTTTAGTCTGTTTGTCATCCCAGTAGAGCTAATGGCATTGGCTCACTCCGTCTTCTCGGTGGGGGCCTTTTTAGGTTGTTGAGTAATGGGAACGTCCATTTCAGCTACCCTGGCTGAGCACAGATCATGGGACCTGGCCATGATGAGGATGTTATCAAGGCTGATTTTGGACTGTCGGAGGATCAGGCCTCCTAGGGTTTTGCTTCTTCATCCCTGGATAATTTGTGCCCTTATTTCTTCCGGCTGGTTGTCCGCAGTGCATGGTCCGGCAAGGGTGCTCAGGGGCGCATAAAAGGAATCTATGGCTTCACCTTCTCGCTGGACGGCTTGACAAAGTTTAAAATGCTCGAAGTCTGGGTTCAATTGTGCATCAAAATAGGCATTGAGCACCCGCACTGAAGCGTCATAGTTGTTGGAAGCGCTTGTGTTTGGTACATGTTCAAACAGTTTGTATATGTCCTCGCCTGCGTAGTGAAGCAGGAGGGACCGTTTGATGGTTCCATCAGTCTCACGGGCTGCGACAAAATAGTTCTCTAGCCTGCCAACCCATGTCTTCCTGCGCAGTGATGCAGTAGCGTGGTAAGCTATCTCGTTGAATGGTTCTAGTACACCTGCAAGTGTGTGTTGTGGGGTCGGCCAGTGCCTTGGTGGGACTTGCTGGGGGTGCAGCATTGGTATCATCTGCCAGGGTGGGGCAGCTTGGTGCCTGCGATAGTGTCCTCTAATGTGTTGGAGTTGGGACTCTTCCAGAGACTGATGGCCTATACTGTGATGTGCTGCTTTCAGTTGGTATTGCCAATGCTTGCTGGTGTATCCTCAGACCAAGGGTATGAACACTTTTGAAGTCTCACCGGTTTTGGCCTTGTGAGTGTTTAAGTGAAAAAATCCTCCCCTTGAAGAAGCGTTGGGGTCTGGCCCTGTACCTAAATGCCACGGCCGGCAACAGCACGCAGGGTCGGGGTAGGGCCAAGGCGTTACCCGGCAACTGGGTGCTCTGAATGCAGGTGGGGCTTGTGAAGAGCAGCTGGAGGAGCAAGGCCTAACATGTCAGATTGCTCTAGGGAGGAGGCCGGTGAACAGGAGACACGCCAGCTATACGGTTGGCGAAGAGCATTTTCCACTGCAGGCAGGATCGTGGAGTGGGAAACACATAGTGGGCCCTCGTAGCCGGTGTGCATGGGGCTAGCCAAGTAGTATTGGGACCTGCTGAGTGAGGGCTTCGTGCAAGCTAGGCGGCCACAAAGAAGCACACATGGACACCTCATTGTGCTGGTATGGGCCAGGAGTAAGACCACGAGTGGTCTCCGCACTTTTATTATACAGCCTCTGGCTACACCTGGCCAGAGGATGAACATGGTGCGTTTTTGGGGCATAGTCCCTGCAGGGGGAGGGGCTAACTGGCTGCTACAACAGGAACATTACGTTTCCTCCTGACACTCTGGCCACACACCCCTTTATCAGTTCCAGATTACCAAATAGGCAAAGTAAGCACCGGCCTATGGGCCCTACTCCTTTTATGGACCCTGCGACAACGACAACATTTCTCTCCCCTTTAGAGTCAATTATTTATTTTGTTTTGCCTCAAGAATATGCATGTCCAGTCCATATCTTCATCATAGTCACATCACAGTCAGGAACTATGATGACTTTTAGCTTGCTGAATTTAATATGCTTTTTGCACTCGCAAAAGGTCTGAACTGCAAACTTGGGCTATTTGCAAAAGCAAAAAGGTCTTGTGGAATGTAACAAACCCAAACTGCAATTCACGACTAATTAGCAAATTGGTATTTTGAAGAGGGGTATTAAGGGAGTGCCTTCCAAATACCGAGTCAGAATGGGATGTATTAATGATCTGCAACCAAAAACAGGCCGCAAATTATGAATATTTTACAGACCACACAAATATAGTGGTAATCCATTCACAAACAGGAAGGGATCCCAAGGGTCCCCTTCCACTATATGAATGATGTCAAAACATGTTTTAAGAGTATATAGTGATCATGTGCATTTGAAAAAAATTATTGCTTTATTTAGAAGCAATCACAGGCATAGTGGACTCCAGAAGGTAATCATCCCTGTGATGGCTGTGATTCATAGTGAGTCACAATTTGCCAGTTAATATCCATACGATAGGTCGAATTGCGCGTCTTTATAATTCAATATTTTGCAAACCGACCTATTAGTACATAGGTTGATTTCTAAAATATCACACTGGTAGCAAAAATACTGGTTGCAAATAACGACCAGAATTTTGCGTATTTGTGACCAGTGCTTTGTACATCTGGCCAACTGTGTTTTACACAGCGCTGCATGTTCCAGTTACTTCAAAGTTCTAGAAGAGTCGACAATATAGTGTATATATAAAGTGATATAAAGATACAAAAAACAAGCAAAGTCATAGTACATTCGGGTGAGCATTGCTCAAATCCAGTGCCCTTAAACTGTGATTATCAACAAGTTAAGGAAGTAAGTTTGAATAATTTTGGGCCTGTTCACAAAACCTGGCTGCAATTTGTGCACTGACTTTTTGTAAATGGAATGCCATTTTGGAAACTAACCTGTGTACTGATATGTGTTACAGCAAACAAATGATGGATGGAATGCTGACAATGCAAACATTCTCCCCCAGTCAAGAGATCTGGGTTAAATCCATCTTTCTTTTGCCCACTAGCCACCCCAGTTTGGACCCAGCCATATGCAAATCAGTCTTGACCCTGTGCCCCATGGGAACAGTCCAGACCGAACTGCCAGGCCAGGTCCTCGCTGGACCGGAAACAAGCCTCCTGGGACCGGTTTCAGAGTATGTTACCCTTCTTCGGCCAGGGTAGCTTGAATCCAGTGGCACAGTGAGCAAGGGACCGACGTCTGGGCATACCCATCCCACTTAGGGCAAAAAGTGTTACAGCAAACAAATGATGGGTGGAATGCTGACAATGCAAACATTCTCCCCCGGTCAAAAGATCTGGGTTAAATCCATTGTTCTTTTGCCCACTACGCCACCCAAGTTTGGACCCAGCCATATGCAAATCAGTCTTGACCCTGTGCCCCATGGGAACAGTCTAGACCAAACTGCCAGGCCAGGTCCTCCCTGGACCGGAAACAAGCATCCTGGGACTGGTTTCAGGGTCTGTCACCCTTCTTCAGCCAGGCTAGCTTGAATCCAGTGGCACAGTGAGCACGGGACCCACGTCTGGTCAAACCTATCCCACTTAGGGCGAAAAGTGTTACAGCAAACAAATGATGGACGGAATGCTGACAATGCAAACATTCTCTCCAGTCAAAAGATCTGGGTTAAATCCATCTGATATGTCAGTTCACAAAATAACAAAGGGGGGGGGGGGGGTAGTTGGAGAAAGACCTGCCTAATTAATATTCATTAGGCAGGTAGCAACTGGGGTATCCTCTCCTTGTGATTGGCTGCAATAACTGGTCAAGTGACAGCAGACCACCATCCCTATGATTACATTCTGACACTGAAAAAAAGCAAAGCAGCCTGTGTTCCTTGAAGGAATCAATGCTGCTTTAAAAATGTATTGGAAAACTTTAGGAGGATCATGGTCTACTGCCTTCTACTCCTGAGGCTAACCAACGTGACTCCTAAAGCGGAAGGGTGTTTCAGGAGACCTTTGGGAATCCGCTATCATCCCAACTCGAGCAAGGGCCAGTCATAAACCGTTCATACATCTCCTATTCGCAAATCAGAAATGAGCGCATCAGTAGAAAAGCATTTTTTGACTCATAAATTAGCGTTTGTACATACAGAAAATCCGTGTCATAAACGTTGTGACTGCAAATCCCACCGTTTGAATTCGCAAAAGGGCTTTGTACGTCAAGTCTTCAGGAGTAGAAGTACATATAAATATCAATTAAAAAAACTATCAAGGGCAGATGAGACTGCGGATCCTCGATATATGGCGCGTGACTCGTGTACGAATAGGGGAGCAAGAAAGGCTGTTATATTTCTTTTCCCTGTTATTAAATATGCAGCACTGTTGTTTGCATGAAACAGGGACAAAAGGGGGTTGTGTTCACTTAGCTGCTGTAATCCTGGGAGTTCAGAATGACCACTATGCCCCAGACAATCATTACTGTTCAGTTTCAGTCACAAGCCTAAGGGGTTCGCTTTATTAAGGGAAGGATTCATTTTTAACGCTTGCTTGTTTTCTTCTTAATTCCCATTACACACATTGGGTGGCCGCCGTTCGACATAACCTCTTTGGCTTCTCTAATTGGCACTCAGACAATGCAAGATCTATTGGACAGAGAGACAAAACAGACAGGGATGAAGTGCAACTTGGCTGAGCGCCGTGGGTTTAGACTTCTAGCTCTAAAATGTCACAGATGCTTGCAGAGTTTTTCAAATTCATTCGTTGCCTTTGACACTCAATTGCAACAGCCAGGAATGTTTTTGTAGTTTTCATCGATTCCTGAATCTGAAAAAAAGATTTTCGAAAGTTCACTGTCAGATTACAAACAACAGTCGCAAAGCCAATCAATTTGACTTTTTTTATTTAGGTGCGAGACAAACAATATTTCAGCACACACAAAGACGTAGAAGGGGAGAGGGAAAAATAAAAATATGTAAAATGTGGCATTATAACGCATCATTTTCAAAGAGTTTGAACAAAACCACATGTTTTCAGGCAGTTCTGAATGGGCACTCATGAAATAATCCAAAATTGATAGGACTGTTTGCTAAGTCTGACGTTCCTCATGAGGAACAGTATCTGCTCAAGAAAAATCTAGGAATATTTATGTGCGGGGTTCACCTCCATGAGCCCCTAGTAAAAAAAAACAACACAGATCATTTTACAAACTAGATTACCGAAGAATTGTCGCAAGTTCCACAAGTTTTACCCATCTTTTGCAAGTCCTGCTCTTATTAGGGACAATATTTTACAACTGAGCTGTGGCTCATGCTAGGGGTGGTGCGTTGCACAACTAAGATCACCATAATTGCAGGGGCGTTTCCTTCATGTGGATGGAGGATCGTCGCCCCACTGCTTTCTCACAGTGCGAGCAGCAGAAACATAAAATGTATTATGAATACCATTTTATGTTTCTGCTTCTCGCACTGCGAGAAAGCAGAAGGGTTTGGTTGGAGGCGGATGGGTGGGCGGTCCTGATCTAGGCCAGGGGAGGAGTGGCTTGCCCATTCTAAGGGCGCTGACTGTTTGGTTGGCTCTAGGGCCGAATAAACCAGTCATACACACTCTCCCTTTTCTTCAAGTAAGCTGCATGTAGCCTACATGGAGAAAACTGCCTCCCCATAGATACCTGTGCGGTCAGCGTCCCAACCAATCACAAGGCTGCCATTGCAGTGTTGTGATTGGCTGAGGGGAGAAGAGGGAGGCTGCCTGGACTGCTTCCTGTGAGTAGAGACGAAGCGGGACTGGAGCGTGCTGGCGAAGGTATGTTAACTTTTTTATTTTATTTAAAAGTAAACCCTGTCCCCGAGCGACTCCCACACCCATGAGTCATGCCCGCCGCGACAGCATAATTGTCACTCCAATGTCAAATGGACCACTAGGAATGCAGAAGCCTCTGAAATGCTGCTGCATCGAGCGAGAGGTCAACCACCCAGCTGACAGGCCACCATCTTTAGTCTTATAGCCTGCCCCAGGCTTGAAGTCATCTTGAAGTGTTTTAGTTGTAGGAGGACAAGCCACTGTGCCCCTCCCAAGTGGTGGACCCACACCACCATATGACTCATCTGCTGGCCTTTACCAGCCGGCAACCAGAGCAGACCTAGACGATGAGCTACATAATTTTACCTTTGAGTTTTGCCCTTTAAGACATAAACATTTCAGTCATACCTGGACATTTTGCACACCTGTTCTGTTGGTTCGAACCAAACCACTCATAAGGCCCAAACACAGTTGCGGGGGGCACTGCATGGCCAGTAACTACAAGAAATCAAAAACCTTAATATACTACGTATCACATTGTACCCTTACATAAAGTATATTAATCATAAAAGATCTGGTGTCATTCCCTGAGTGTGAGCTAGTAGAGCACTGTTAGGAGCAATCTACCATGGACCCTGCCATTCGTTGTAGCGGGTTGCGCAGTGCCTTTTTTTTAACTTTGTGGATAACCAGCACACACATTGATCACCAAGCTTTACAAGGGGGTGGAGCTTACCTGGGCACAATCCTACCAAACATTAACCAGATAGGTAGGAGAAATCTGTTGTGGTCCCTTTTAACAGTGTCATTCTTCCTATCGCATCATGAAATTGTGCTGTCATTTAAAATTGGAATTTTCTGAGATAAGTTTTCTGATTGGGTTCATGTCCTGCTTGAAGCAGTTTGTGGCTTACTGCTCCACCTTCTGAAAGTGATCAACATACAACCCTGCTTCTTCAGAAGTTGTGCTAAATCTGAACGAGCGCATCACAAACTGCTTTGTTAATTCTAGAGCTCTCCCAGCATTTGACCACTCTTAACTCGTAGCTCGTGACAGCACATCTATTCTCCCGTGATGGGGGCCTCAGAGAGCCAATATGGTTTAACTCCCTGTGCTGTATTAACCCACAGCCTGTCATGTTTCGAAAAACTCACCGATAACATGCCTGAAGCATGTTGTTCTGCCACTCATGTCCATCTTGTCCACTCAGATCCTCAGTCTTGTACACATTTTCTCTACCCAATACTATTCATATTGAGCAACCTGGGAGGTTAACACACAATGTTGTGTCCCTCCAGGTCCCTGATTGACTGCTTGCCCACTAGAAGACAGAAATGTGCATCAGTAGAAAAGTTCTTCAAAGTGCTTGAAGCACACTGACTCCAGACTCATGCTCAGCCTATTTAAGAAATCATTCTAGCTTGAGTTAACCTATTTCTAGGTTATGGTTAAGTTGTTGTTTTTGTTTTATTTTGGTTCATATCAAGTGGTTGAAACATTTTGCCTATAACTTGGGTACTGGGACACACCCACATGCAGGAACTAGGCTTATGCTGGAAGCCGAAGTGCACACCGCAACTGCAATGCTCTCTTCAGTGCACACACTTCGCTGACAAAGGCGGAAGGATGAGACACGCACCGCCCCCTCTTCCCGAATGACACGGAGCTATGGCTCACAGATATAACTTTAATACTTGGAACAAGAGAGGGTTGGGCTCCCCAGCTTAACAGCATAAAGTACATTGCTTCCTCAAGCGCCGTACACATAGCTTGTTGCTTACAGTAGACACACATGACAGCTTGGAATTGGGGAAACTGGAGAAATGCTGGAGAGGGCACATATATGGGACAGCGTACTCTGCCTTTGCAAGGGGCACCCTGATATAGGTGGCACCTGGTGTACCTTTCCTGATACACCACATTACAATAGATCCTAAAGGCATGTTCACAATATTGTACTGGGTGCTGGACAGTATGGCTTTCTCGATAGTTGTATATATGTGCCTAACACTGGCCAGTTTCTATATACACAATTCCCCTCATCTCACCAGATCCGTCACAATTTACCAAATATGGGGGAAGACTATAACTTGGTACTAGATTGAACAGTGGAGCACTCGCTGCCACCTCTGGTATAGGGCCGTGGTGTACCACTGGCACAGGACTTGCGACAATGGATTACGAGGTAGGAGCTAACAGACTTATTACGAGAGGTATTCCCAGTAACCCGGAAATACTCCTACCATCGGGAAGTACATGGCCTACACACACACGCTTAGACAGAATACTGAGGTTGGCGGTCCTTATACCATTCATGTACAATACTGAATATATATGTCCTACAGACATGGATCACAACCCCCTTCTGAGTACAATGACGTTAGGGAGGACTGTGACGGTCATACCTACGTGGTGGCTACAACCAGAAGCAATTCTAGACCCCCCCCGCCCCCCCATTTGGAGAGACGATCATTTAGGCAATCAACAGTTACTTGAGAGATATCGAGGGTACCCCTTCTCACTCTATTATAGAAAGTAGCATACAAAAGCTCTGGATCAAGACTTCCTATGGTGTAAAGACAACACTGCTGAGGGAGGTCTTAGAGGTAGAACACAGACACTGATGAATATCTGTGGTAGAAAAACCCACTTGATAGGCCACGATTCTGTAATTCACAAAAGCACAACAATCACGAATGGAAAGACTTTGATGCTTACACTATTAAGAAAACCCTGCATGTCAGCACACCACAGTTACCCATAGGGGCTATTTGGCTACACACGGGTTAAATAGTTGTGACATGGTGCATTTGTTGATTATTATAAAACACTACATGCAATATCTGAGATCCTGCAGGGCACTCAAGTCTCCCAATTGTTGGCTCTGATCCAGGTCCTGAGACTCAAGGCCACACAGGTCACTTCCCTAAATTTAGATCTGGAACTACAAAAAGTGAGGGTGGCCACTGACCAATTAGAAAGAGTAAAGAAATCAGAGTGGATTTTTACATCACTTATCGGTTCAGACTTGCACCTTAAATACACCAAATGTACACTGTGAGACTACTGCCAGAATCCGCAAGTGAGGCTACTATTGTGGTACTGACGAAACCGTGTCGAGATCCTTTACACATCTGTTCATATCGATCACTCTCGATATTAACTATAGAACATAAAATATTTGGGAAAATCATTGCAAAACCAGCTCTTACATTATCTACCAGGTTTGATGTACCTGAATCAATGTGGGTTTGTCCCTCGCCACAACACATGTCAATATTCATTATGGAGCTGGTGTCCAGTGGGCCTGGAACAACATCAGTGGTGTTTTTAGACATTCAAAAGGCCTTTGATACCTTAATATGGCCATATGTGTTTAAAGTGCTCTCTGCCATGGGGATCAGAGGTGGTCTCGTGAAGTGGATATGCCTGTTACACTGAGAGCCCCAGACCAGGTTCCACACTGGCAGAGGGCTTGATTACGAGTTTGACGGTGTTGCAGTGGGCTGCCACATCCACACCCCACTGTAACACCGTCAAACCAGTAGTCCGCCCGCCCACAGTATTCTGACTGGAATACAGGTTGGGAGGTCCTGTGGCAGCAGTCCCATGGCGGTGCCTTTCTAAGGCTCATAGGAGAGCCTAGAAAGGCACCGCTGTGGGATCAATGCAGCCTGTTCCTGCATGGAACCAAATGCACAACGTTGGGCATTTCATTCCGTGCGGGAACAAGGAGTGCATACAAAAAAGGGAGCACACCATGTGCCCCTATGCACAGTGGCAACAGGGGGTTTTAGTTTCCTCTCCACCACACTTTTCATGGCAGGCTCACAGTCATGAAAAGGGTCGCAGTGAGGAAATTCATAATGTGCTTGGCGGTACCACAGCGGCACGGCCAGCATATTACAGCTTCACCACGCTGCGCCACCGCCACGCGATCAAGGATCCTCAGCGGTTGTGGCGATCCTGTAAGGGTCTCACCTCCGTAGTTGGAATACGATGTTTGGACCACCAATCTGGTGGTCCAAGGACCACCACCACAGGTTCGTCAATCCGAAGGACTGCTAAACTCGTAATTAGGCCCAGAGTATTCTCATACAAAGGGCAACTACAACGTGGCACCGTTCTGTTTGTTCTTGCTCTGGAACCACTGGCATGTTTGTTGCGAGCTAGGGACCTGGAATTGGGGGTCCCAATAGGTGACACCCATCGTGCGGCAGCATGATATGCATACGATGCGTTAATGTTTGCGAGAGATTCGGAACAACGTCTACCCCAACTTGAACTCATACTGACTGAATTTGGGAAGGTGTTGGGACTCAAGGTCAATAGGGAAAAATCCTGTCTATATTCTCCGAAGTCACCGCCTTCAGTGGACTGCCCTCTATCTATATATTGGAAATGCATTGAAATGGGAAAGTATTATTTCTAAATATCTAGGGATCCAAATTTAGCACACAGACTCAGACTTGAAGGAGAGTAATCTGGATAAGTGTGCCACTAAAGTCTGACACACTGTCCTGCTTTGGCACCAGCTGCCAGTGTCCCCCCTCGGATGTGTGGCTATAGTAAAAATTATTGTTCTCTGCCTTCTATTATACTTCTTTATGGCTTTACCCCAAGTTTGCCAAAATCCTTTTTCCTTCAATTGTTCTACTTGTTCTCAAAATTGAAATGCGGAACTCAACGCACATGTTTAGCAATTAAGAAAGCCATGCTCCCCTTAAATGACGGCGGAATGAGAGTTGCAAACCCTGATATCTACTATGCAGCAACTAAACTGCTATGGCTGGTGTTAGACCTGGCACATTGCGTGAGTCTCCCTTCCATTTTTCGTTGTGCCTCATGTATGTTTTTGCTGGTGTTAGCTGCTCAGGGCACTGTGCCACTGCTGTCCAGTGCCACAGTGCAAGTGCTCCCTTTTGTAAATTGATGTATGATTTGTGATTCCATGATTGGTTGGTTTGGTGTACTTGTCAGACCCTAGTACAGTGCACCAGGAGTGCCCAGGGCTTGTAATCCAAATACTGCTGGTGGGCTTGCAGCACTGGTTGTGCCACCCACAGAAGCAGCCTGTAAACACGTGTCTAAGGTCTGCCATTGCAGAGCCTGCGTGCAGTCTGGTACTGTCATGCTGACTGGGCAAATGCACCCACTTGCCAGTCCCTAAACCTTCACTTTTCTTCATATCAGACACTCCTATGGTAGGCCCAATGGCAGGGTGCATTGTAAGGATAAGGTAGGACATGCCCTGGTGTGTGTGGCATGTTCTAATAGTGAATTACAGCCATTTTCGTGTTTCACTATTGCAAGGCTACCTGTTCTCCATAGGCCAGAATGGGCAGTTTGGTTATTACATCTTGTAATCCTAACTGACTGAGAGAACATGGTAGAAATTCAAATTTAGTATGCCTGAACTCAGGATGATAAAATACATCTTTCAGTAAAGTTGGTTTTAACATTCTGTGTTTGAAAATGCCACTTTTAGAAAGTAGGCATTTTCTTGTCTAACCATTCAAACCTGCCTCTGCTAGGCTGTGTGTATTCCTTTGTCTGGAGTTTGAGTGACAGGGCTGGGGAAATCCAGGAGACAGGGTGAGGTGTCCCAGTGGTGAATAGAGAGATCTGCATCCAGATGGGTGGGAGGAGTTGCACCTGGGATCTGAATAGGGCTGTGCCTGCCTTCCACAATGCTGGCTCCACCTCCTGGGGAGCGGCTGCTCTGCCCTGCACAGTGAATGAAGAGAAGGAATCCTGTCAACAAAGTGCTCCAGTGCTGTACTTGCCTTCCATAATGCTGGCTCCACCTCCTGTGGATCCTCTAATGATTCTGCCCTGCACTGTGAAAGGAAAGGAGAAGTCTGTTAAACAGAGTGCTCAGGAACTGGTTTGGACGGGGCAAAGGCCCCTCTGCCTTCAGAGGACAAAGGATTTCTGGGTATAAATATTGGGACCCTGATCCCAAGAATTTAGATCACTTTGGGAAAACAAGAAGAACCTCTGCTGAGGGAGGAACCAGAAGAAGCTGAGGAGGAAACTATCCGTGAAACTGGGGGATTGGCCTGCAGTGGTTGCCTTACTGCCAAAGAGAGGAGAAAGGAACTTTGTGTGTACTTTTGCTCAACTTGTAAAGGATCTCCAAGGGCTTGGAAAAGAGCTTGCCTCCTGCTGCAGACTCAGGAACAACAGACTTCCCCCCCCAGATCCCCAGAGTTCTTTGGAAGTGCCTGCTGCTGTTGTTGGGCCTTCTGAGGGACTGCGTGTCGCAAGGAGCTGGAAACGCGACTCAAGAAGGAGAAGGGTGCCGCCGTCTGAGCTGTTGTCGTCGCATCTCGTAAAAAGTGTGTTGCTGCTGCAACATCGCATCGAGCGGAAGCGTCTCGCAAACGTCGGAGAAGAGTTTCGCTGCCAAGGCAGCTGTCATCGCATCGCGTAAAGTGTGTCGCCGCTGCAGCTGAAGCATCGAGTCGAGTCTTCTCGCAACATCGGAGAAGCGTATCGCATCTGGAAGATCTACACGTCTTTGTTTCTTTGCACCAAAATCTTCAACACATCAACATCATTGCAACACTTTCGTTGCCCTGCGTATCGCATCTAAAAGGTACATTGACTTAAAGTGTCGCATGTAAGAACTTAAGAGAACTAAGCAAAATTCTGCCATCTAAAGTAACAGTAGTGTGTGTTTTTGTCGTTTAATGGTCTTGTGGTAAATCTATATAAAGAATACTTATTTTTGATATAAAACCTGTGTGGTGTCCATTTGTAGTGTTGTCACTTGGTTACTGTATATGTTCACAAATGCTTTACAAACTGCCTATGAGATAAGCCTGTCTGCTCGTGCCAAGCTACCAAGGGGGTGAGCAGGGGTTATTTTAGGAGTGTACCCCCTTACCCTGACTAGAGGAGGAGGTCCCTATTTGTCGCAAGTGCATACCTGTGCCAACTAGAGACCCCTGAGTCTAACATTGGTGGTCAGCGGTGAGGATTCTGGACTTGCATTTGTGACGCATGTACAGTAATTGGTGAACACTACTTAGTGAGTGCAGACCTTAACGCAACCAGTACTTGTTGGTAGATTCTTTTTGGGACTTTATATTTTTGAGTACTGCCAAGTTAACCACCATGGAGAAAGCAGTATCCATAGTCTCTGTTGATAATGAATGGGAATGGGAAGAAGAGAAACTGGAAAGCTACAAAGTACAACAGCTGAAATTCTTTTGCAAAAAATGTAATGTTTGCACTACTGGATGCAAAAATAAGGCAGAGTTCTACAAGGCGCTGAGGGCCTGGGTAGAAGCAAGGAATGCCACTGGTGATGATAATGCAGAGGAGCAGCTGGATGGGCCAGTGGGTCCAAGAGGAAGGAGAAGCCCTTCCCCTGCCGGTAACAGTGTTTCTGGTAAAAGTCCATCTCCAGAGGAGCTGGCAGATAGAAAAGAGTGTTGGATGCATGAATTGGAGCTGACCAAGCTCAAGTTAAGTGGGCAGTTAGAATTTTAAATGCAAAGTAGAAAGTTAGCCCTAGAAGAGAAAAAGCTACAGTATGAACATGAAAAGGTTATGAGGGAGTTGGAGTTGAAAGCCCAGAGTTTAGAAATTGCTCCCTCTGGTGGCAGCACATCGTCAATGCCTGTAGAATCTAGAGTTTATATCCCTAAAGATGTGGTGAAGAATTTTTTTTAAAATGATGATATTGGACATTGGTTCAAGGCCTATGAGGTAGCCATGTCTTCCCGCCGGGTCCCTGAGAAGGATTGGGCAGCGGGGTTGTGGGGACGGTTCCTTAGTGAGGGGTGGGACACACTGCTAGACTTGCCTTCTGATGTCTATAATTCCTATCCCCACATGAAAGATGCATTAATGTCTAGAAATGGTTTTACCCCTGAGATGTATAGACAGAGGTTCAGGGGTGCCACAAAGATAGCCAACAGTACCTATGTTGAATATGTTACTTTTTTCTGCAGAGCATTGGATAGTTGGGTGAAGGGTAGCAAAGTCAGTGATTTTCAGGGATTGCTTGATTTGATTGCATGGGAGCACTTGTCAAGTAACTGTTTTCCTGAGCTACGCCAGCACCTGATTGATAGTAGGCTGACTAATCCTAGGAAGCTTGCTGAGGAGGCGGACCGCTGGGTCAGTACCAGGGTCCACAAGGGTCATGTGGGAGACTCAGCCAAGAGTGGGCAGGGTCCCCAGCAGAAGAGTGGCGGGGACAAGGATAAACAGAGGGAGTTCCATAAGAGGCCCCAAAGTAATCCCCAAGGGAACCAAGGGAAAGGTTCTCACCCTCCCCCCCCAGAAACCGTCAGGGGGACCCGACAGGTCCACCTGTTCAAAGAGGGCCCCCGAGATGCTACAAATGTGGTGAACTGGGTCATTTTGCCAATGATACCAAGTGTCGCCTTTATGGAAAACCAGCACCCACTGGTGCAGCCCCCCGGCAGATGGCTAGTGTAGCCCTGAGTGAGGAGAGGGGGTGCTCAAGGTGTGTGGGGTCCCGCAGAAATGTCCCTTGTCTCATTAGGAGACTGTGAGGTGGTCCCTAGGACCCAGCTGCCTGATAACACTAAGAAATACAGGCAGTGGGTGGCCATCGATGGCCATAGAGTGGAGGCTCTGAGAGACACAGGGGCCAGTGTGACAGCTGTCAAGTGTCACCTGGTGTCTCAAGAGCAGGTTGTCCCTGGAGCATTCTACCCAGTTTTTGCCGCTGACAACACAGAGAGACACTGCAAGGTGGCTCAGGTTCCCTTTGAGTGGGGGGGGGGGGTCTCTGGTACTCTTCAGGTAGCTGTGAGGTCCGCCATGCCTGTTGACTGTTTGTTAGGGAATGACTTGGAGAGCTCACCTTGGGCGAAGGTGGAGCAGAATGCACATTTAGAAATGTTGGGTATGCCTGACTGGGCGTGTGTGACCACCCGGTCAATGGCAGCAAGTAAAGGTGCTCAAGAGGACCTGGAGCCTGAGAGGGAGGCCCAGGTACCTGCCAGCAAGAGGAGAGGCAGGGGATGTGGGAAACCGGCCCCCGAAGTTCCCACAGTCCAGGAGGGAGCAGACCCTGAGGGGGATGCCCTGGAGCCTACAGGGGAACAGGTAGCTGAACTGGGGGACCTGCCTGAGCTGACCCATTGGCAGCAAGAAGGAGGACCCTCTCTTGTGGGTCTGTGGCAACAGGCTGCAGACCAGGCAGCAGGTGATCAGTCTGGATCACATTGGATCTACTGGGAGAATGACCTCCTGTATACAGAGCCTAAGGTTGCTGAGCCTGGGTTAGCCCATGTGCTGGTGGTACCCCAGCGCTTCAGAGCCTTCCTACTGGGGCTGGCTCATGATGTTCCATTGGCAGGACATTTGGGGCAGGACAAGACCTTTGAACGGCTTGTCACCCATTTTTATTGACCCCAAATGCGCAGGAGTTCATACACTCACTGCAGGACATGTCAGACTTGCCAGGCAAGTGGTAAGAGTGGGAGGAAGCGCAAGGCTCCTCTCCAGCCCTTCCCTGTAGTCAGCACCCCCTTTGAACGGGTGGGTATTGACATTGTGGGGCCACTGGACCCCAAGACAGCCATGGGCAACAGGTTCATCCTGGTCTTGGTGGACCATGCCACCCGGTACCCGGAAGCCATAACTCTGAGGACAGTGACGGCCCCCATGGTGGGACGAGCACTGATGGGAATTTTCTCCTGAGTGGGATTCCCTCGCGAGGTAGTGTCTGACCGGGGCACCAACTTCATTTCCAAGTATATGAAGTCCCTGTGGCAGGCGTATGGTGTAACCTATAAGTTCACCACTCCTTACCACCCCCAAGGAAACGGGTTGGTTGAGAGATTCAACCGAACCCTTAAAGGCATGATAATGGGTCTTGAGGAACCTATGGGGCGTAAGTGGGATGTCCTCTTACCATGCCTGCTCTTTGCTTACCGTGAGGTGCCACAGAAATCTCTAGGGTTCAGTCCCTTTGAGCTTCTCTATGGACACCCCGTAAGAGGACCTCTAAGTCGGGGCACCAACTTCATTTCCAAGTATATGAAGTCCCTGTGGCAGGCGTATGGTGTAACCTCTAAGTTCACCACTCCTTACCACCCCCAAGGAAACGGGTTGGTTGAGAGATTCAACCGAACCCTTAAAGGCATGATAATGGGTCTTGAGGAACCTATGGGGCGTAAGTGGGATGTCCTCTTACCATGCCTGCTCTTTGCTTACCGTGAGGTGCCACAGAAATCTCTAGGGTTCAGTCCCTTTGAGCTTCTCTATGGACACCCCGTAAGAGGACCTCTAAGTCTGGTCAAAGAAGGCTGGGAGCAATCTCCCAGGAAACCTCCCCAGGATGTATATAGCTACATACTGGCCTTTAGGAACCAGACTAGGCGTTTCAGACAACTCGCTGAGGTGAATCTAGAAGCCAGCCAGGAGGAGATGAGGCGGTGGTACGACCAGAATGCCACTCTGGTTGAGCTTCAGCCTGGACAGAAGGTGTGGGTCATGGCCCCAGTGGAGCCCTGTGCGCTCCAGGATAAGTGGACCAGCCCTTTTGAGGTTGTGGAGTGTAAGAGTCCGGTTACCTACTTGGTGAACTTGCGTCTCCCAGGAACCCCTTGAGGGTCCTGCATGTCAACCACCTGAAGCCCCACTTGGAGAGTCCCAAGTGGGCATGCTCTTGGCAACAGATTCTGGGATGGAAGAGGAGACCGAGCCTCTTCCTGACCCCCTGTCAGCCAGAGAGCAAGATGGGTCAGTGGATGGTGTCAACCTCTCTTCCACCGTGACCCCTGAGCAACAGAATAACTGCCACCAGTTGCTGGGACAGTTTTCTGATCTGTTTTACCTGGTTCCTGGTGTCACTGATTGGTGCGTCCATGAGGTGGACACTGGGGACAGTACACCTGTGCGGCACAAGGCCTACAGAGTGACTGACAGGGTAAGGTCTTGCATCAAAGAGGAGGTCTCAAAGATGCTTGCGCTAGGGGTAATTGAGTCCTCTAGCAGTCCTTGGGCCAGCCCAGTGGTCTTGGTCCCAAAGGCTGCCGCGCCGGGTGCCACACCCGAACTCCGGTTCTGTGTGGACTACAGAGGGCTCAATGCAGTCACCAGGACTGATGCACACCCCATCCCCAGAGCTGATGACCTCATAGATCGGCTAGGGGCTGCACAGTATCTCAGCACGTTTGACTTAACGTCTGGGTACTGGCAGACCGCCTTGACCGATGGGGCAAAGGAGAGGTCAGCATTCTCCACACCAGATGGGCACTACCAGTTCCGGGTGATGCCCTTTGGGATGAAGAATGCCCCTGCCACCTTTCAGAGGTTGGTCAACCAGGTGTTGGCTGGACTGGACTCGTTCAGTGCCACCTACCTGGATGATATCGCAGTGTTCAGCGCCAGTGGGGAAGAACACCTGCGCCACCTCTGGGAAGTGTTGATGGCGCTGCGGAGGGCAGGCCTCATGATCAAGGCGAGTAAGTGCCAGATCGGGCAGGGTTCCGTGGTGTACTTGGGACACCAGGTAGGGTATGGCCAGGTGGCACCCCTACAGCCCAAGATTGAAACCATCCTGGCTTGGGAGCAGCCCAAAACCCAGACAGAGGTGAGAGCCTTCTTCGGACTCACGGGTCACTACAGGAGGTTTGTCAAGGGGTATGGCAACATTGTTGCACCCTTGACAGCGCTGACTTCCAGGAAGCAGCCAAGGAAAGTGATTTGGACTGACACCTGTCAGGAAGCTTTTGAGGCCTTAAAAACTGCAATGTGCACAGCGCCCGTGCTCTTGGCACCCAACTTCTCCAAGGAGTTCATAGTACAAACAGACGCTTCAGAGCATGGTGTGGGGGCTGCTCTAGCACAGATGAATGAGGAGGGCCTAGATCAACCTATAGCCTTCATCAGTAGGAGGTTACTTCCACAGGAACAGAGGTGGAGTGCTATTGAGCGTGAGGCTTTTGCTGTGGTCTGGGCACCGAAGAAGCTGAGACCCTACCTGTTTAGGAATCACTTCCGGGTTCAGACAGACCACAGGCCCCTCAGATGGTTGATGCAGATGAGGGGTGAGAATCCAAAGCTGTTAAGGTGGTTCATTTCCCTACAGGGGATGGATTTCACGGTGGAACATCGACCCGGTACAGAACACGCCAATGCTGATGGTCTGTCCAGATTTTTCCGCCTTAGTGATGAGAACTCCCAGGAGGTAGGGTAGTTCTCCCCACATTTCAGCTGGAAGGGACACGTGTTAGACCTGGCACATTGGCGTGAGTCTCCCTTCGATTTTTCGTTGTGCCTCATGTATGTTTTTGCTGGTGTTAGCTGCTCAGGGCACTGTGCCACTGCTGTCCAGTGCCACAGTGCAAGTGCTCCCTTTTGTAAATTGATGTATGATTTGTGATTCCATGATTGGTTGGTTTGGTTTACTTGTCTGACCCTAGTACAGTGCACCAGGAGTGCCCAGGGCTTGTAATCCAAATACTGCTGGTGGGCTTGCAGCACTGGTTGTGCCACCCACAGAAGCAGCCTGTAAACATGTAAATGTAAATGTAAAAAATGTAAATGTCAAGGTACTTATAGAGCGCACTGTCACCAGACGGCCACCTTGCGGTGTCGCCTTTGCGGTTTCCTGGCGCTGATACTCATACCGCTGTGGAACCCCTCCTGGCTTTCCCTGTGAAGTGTCCACTCCTGGGCACCCCCAGGGTGAAGCCAGGCATCCTTAGCGCTGTTGGGGCCAGTGTGGAGGCTAAGCAAGCTATTGCCCAGAGTTGCAGCGTGGGGCCCGTGATTAGAATAGGCACCGAGGCGAGAATAGACAGGTCCAAGGAAATTGAGCCCGAGCCCCGCCGAGGCGGGAATCGAACCCTGGTCCCTGGCCAGAACTCTGCTTCAGGGTCTGCCGCTCTAACCATTGAGCCACACTCAACATGTGTCTAAGGTCTGCCATTGCAGAGCCTGCGTGCAGTCTGGTACTGTCATGCTGACTGGGCAAATGCACCCACTTGCCAGTGCCTAAACCTTCCCTTTTCTTCATATCAGACACTCCTATGGTAGGCCCAAGGGCAGGGTGCATTGTAAGGATAAGGTAGGACATGCCCTGGTGTGTGTGGCATGTTCTAATAGTGAATTACAGCCATTTTCGTTTTTCACTATTGCAAGGCTACCTGTTCTCCATAGGCCAGAATGGGCAGTTTGGTTATTATACATCTTATAATCCTAACTGACTGAGAGAACATGGTAGAAATTCGAATTTAGTATGCCTGAACTGAGGATGATAAAATACATCTTTTAGTAAAGTTGGTTTTAACATTCTGTGTTTGAAAATGCCACTTTTAGAAAGTAGGCATTTTCTTGTCTAACTATTCAAACCTGCCTCTGCTAGGCTGTGTGTATTCCTTTGTCTGGAGTTTGAGTGACAGGGCTGGGGAATTCCAGGAGACAGGGTGAGGTGTCCCAGTGGCGAATAGAGAGATCTGTATCCAGATGGGTGGGAGGAGTTGCACCTGGGATCTGAATAGGGCTGTGCCTGCCTTCCACAATGCTGGCTCCACCTCCTGGGGAGCGGCTGATGTCTCTGCCCTGCACAGTGAATGAAGAGAAGGAATCCTGTCAACAAAGTGCTCCAGTGCTGTACTTGCCTTCCATAATGCTGGCTCCACCTCCTGTGGGGCCTCTAATGTTTCTGCCCTGCGCTGTGAAAGGAAAGGAGAAGTCTGGTAAACAGAGTGCTCAGGAACTGGTTTGGACGGGGCAAAGGCCCCTCTGCCTTCAGAGGACAAAGGATTTCTGGGTATAAATATTGGGACCCTGATCCCAAGAATTTAGATCTCTTTGGGAAAACAAGAAGAACCTCTGCTGAGGGAGGAACCAGAAGAAGCTGAGGAGGAAACTATCCCTGAAACTGGGCGATTGATCTGCACTCCTGGTATAAGACTCTCTTTGGTCAGGATATTTTTAAAGATATTTTAACAGAATCGGTTTTAACAAAGCGTGACCTCAAAACCACCTATTTGGATCATGCAAAAGGGACCAGAATGAAGGAGTATGCAATGCAAAGTACGTTCAAATTATACTTGGAGTACAACCTTAGCACAAGACTCCCATCCTATCTTACATTCGTTAGCATTAATTCTCATCGCTTTGTTCTAGCACGCCTGAGGCTGGGTATAGTCCACCATTTGGTGGCTTTCCCTACCGTAAAAAAACCCGGGTTATGTCTGTGCCCATGCGATGGGAAATCTAAACAGAGCATCTGCCACTTTTTACTTTTTTGTAATTTTTATACTGGTTTTAGAAAGTTTTATTTGAAGCAACTATTTTTAGAACATAACATGTACAATACAAGAGCCGCAATACAATTGTTGTTTGATTTGGCTTCCCCGAATGTGTGTTATCGTGTGGCCACCTACATTCTAAAATGTATTTGGCACAGGAAATCAATAATTATATGATTTCTTTCCTTCGTTATCCCCGCTCACCCGTTGGCCGTTACATTCTATGACTATTCGTGATTTACTGTTGAGTTATATTGTCTGTATGTGTATTTATTCTTGCACTGGCGTTTGCACAAACCCTTATCACAAACAAATTGCTGCTAAAATGTCTAAAGTGAATTAACTTCCTTCTCAATAACTACTGCTAAAATGTATACAGTGACCAAATTTAACTCTGTACCCAAAAGAGATATACCTTATTGATTTAACAATATCGGCATGGATAGTGATGTAATTTTAAACGTTTTATTATTTAACTTACATAAATATGATTTCTAACCGTATTGATGTATGTTGCTATATGGTTGTACTTGTACAAACCGAATAAAGCATTTTGAAAAAAAAAAAAAAAAAGAAAAGACCTGCAGTGGTTGCCTTACTGCCAAAGAGAGGAGAAAGGAACTTTGAGTGTACTTTTGCTCAACTTGTAAAGGATCTCCAAGGGCTTGGAAAAGAGCTTGCCTCCTGCTGAAGTCTCAGGAACAACAGACTTCACCCCCCAGCTCCCCAGAGTTCTTTGGAAGTGCCTGCTGCTGTTGTTGGACCTTCTGAGGGACTGCGTGTCGCAAGGAGCTGGAAGCGCGACTCAAGAAGGAGAAGTGTGCCGCCGTCGGAGCTGTTGTCGTCACATCTCGTAAAGTGTGTCGCCGCTGCAGCATCGCATCGAGCGGAAGCGTCTCGCATCATCCAGGAAGTGTCTCGCAACGCCGAAGAAGCATGTCGCCATCGCAGCCATTGTAACTGACGCATTGCACCGCATCAACAGAATGAATCTCGCATCGAGGAAGAAGCGTGTCGCCATCGCAGCCATCGTAGTTGTCGCATTGCACCTCATCAAGAAAAGCGCCTTGCATCCACGGAGAAGCGTGCCGCCGTCGGAGCTGCTGTTTTCGCATCGCGTAAAGGGGTGTCGCCGCTGCAACATCGCATCGAGCGGACGCGTCTCGCAAACGTCGGAGAAGAGTGCCGCTGCCAAGGCCGCTGTCGTCGCATCGCGTAAAGTGTGTCGCCGCTGCAGCTGAAGCATCGAGTCGAGTCTTCTCGCAACATCGGAGAAGCGTATCGCATCTGGAAGATCTTCACGTCTTTATTTCTTTGCACCAAAATCTTCAACGCATCAACATCGTTGCAACACTTTTGTTGCCCTGCGTGTCACATCTAAAAGGTACATTGACTTAAAGTGTCGCATTTAAGAACTTAAGAGAACTAAGCAAAATTCTACCATCTAAAGTAACAGTATTGTGTGTTTTTGTTGTTTAATGGTCTTGTGGTACATCTATATAAAGAATACTTATTTTTTATATAAAACCTGTGTTGTGTCCATTTGTAGTGTTGTCACTTGGTTACTGTATGTGTTCACAGATGCTTTACACACTGCCTCTGAGATAAGCCTGTCTGCTCGTGCCAAGCTACCAAGGGGGTGAGCAGGGGTTATTTTAGGAGTGTACCCCCTTACCCTGACTAGAGGAGGAGGTCCCTATTTGTCGCAAGTGCATACCTGTGCCAACTAGAGACCCCTGAGTCTAACAGCTGGTGAAGTGGCTCACTGTCGACACTGATCCAGAACGTCAAGACATCAGTCACCTATTGCGTGAAGGGGATTTTTTGAAACTGCTAAATGACAGGGCTAAACAAAGATACTGCTACCTCAGAGCATTACAGGTAGTCCAAGCCTGCTTGGATAACTGCACTAGGAGACAGGGAACAAACACCCCATATTCCCTTGACCTCCCATTGTGGATCACACCGAATCTGGCAAGAATGGAGGACGATCATACCATGCAGATGTGGCGGAGGCTGGAATCGACACAATGGGTGAGATTTCCATCAACTGTAAACTACTCACTTTTGATGAGTTGATAGATGACAATGGTTTAAATAGGGGCCATTTCCCTATTTTTGAGGCAGTGCTATTGGTGCTCTGGGATATGTGGGAAGGAGACATAACAGAAGCACCTAAGTTGGAGGCACTCACTACACTACTGACCCATGGGATACAATATAGAGAAGAGACTTGTATGTACGAGCTTCAGCCCCGGCGTATATGTCTCCATGGAAACCCTGAAAATCAACTGAGAACATTAAATAAGTAGGGTCACTGGAATTATGCGCTTTCGCTTCTATTCGCATAATTATAGATTAGCCACACATGCCACATAAATTATCATCTGCTACATAATTTGTTGATTTGAACAAAAAAAAAATGTTTCTAGTTCAGACGGTTAAAAAGTTACTAAAAACACAGCCATATGTTTTGCAGCACAGTGTAAGGCAGTTTGAAAAGTTTCACTAGGTGCTTATTGCTATAAGTGGGTGTCAAAATAAAGTGCAACCAATGTCCAGACAATGTTAACAAGTGTAAAAATGACAAAATAACAATTTAATAATATCACAAAATGTGCCGCACTATGCCACATAATTTGCCTTTTCTTGCCACGTAACTCTATTCAACTCTGTCGAGTAATTTCCCCCCTGCCGCATAATTCCAGTGGGCCTGAAAATAGGACACAACATCCCTGACAAAGGCTGGGGAAATGTATTGGAATAGACAAAAAGAGTTAATAGGAATCCGCTTTTCAAATACACAGAACTCAAATATTTGCTTCGTACCTATCTGTCCCAGGCATGATTAACCAACATTTATTTATCCAGGGCTTCCATCAGAATACCCCAGATTCCAGACCATAATGATGGATTTTTTCCACATGGTGTGAGATTGCCGACACATTGAAACTTGCTGGAGTCTCATCCTTGGACTGATGACTGAACTGACTGGCAGATCGTTAGCTAATACTCTGGCAGTATGCTTGCTGGGGCGGTTCATGAGACCAAATCTGGGCAAACACACCTCAAAATTCATAGATCTGGCTCTTCATCTTTGGAAAAAAGCAATAGCCATGCACAGGAAAGCATCTATACCCCATTCAATATCACACTGGCTACGATACTTAATCAAATGGAGCACGGCGTTATAAGTGTAATTTTTCTTAAGTTTAAATTTATTAAAACATTTAATAGCAGTTTTATAATAAGAAAACAAAAAGTGAATAATGAAATAGAAACAACATTTAAGAATATGACAATGTAGACACTGTCACCACTCAGCTTACATTAATCCGTGTTGATTTCCGTAAACTGAGTACAAGAGTGACAGACGTAAAAGCAACGACAACAAATCTCTGAGAAGACACTGCTGCCCTCAAATGGAAATGACACAACTAGAAACCAAACACAAAGCCATGGCGGCAACACTGGACAATTATGAAGGCCGTTCTCGGTGCAATAACATACGTATCGTAGGTGTGCCAGAAGGAACAGGAGGGCCAGCCATCGACCTATTCGTAGAAGACCTAATTAAGAGCCACCTGCAACCTCAAGGTCTCTCTAACTATTTCTCAGTCGAGAGAGCCCATTGCGTCCCCGGAGGTAGGCCTAAACCAGGTGTGCCCCCTAGGCCTCTACAAGCCCGAATTTTCAACTTCCGAGATCGTAACCTCATTGTACAGACTGCCAGGGTGGCCCATCCGGTCAGATACAAGCAGAGTACGATCTCCTTCTTTCCTGACTATATGGCCACAGTTGCAAAGCAACAACGCAATTTTTTGGAAGTGATGATAGAACTGCGGGCTCGCAAGCTCAAATACTCCATGATGTGCCCCTCAAAGTTAGGAGTGGTAGCCAACGGGAAAGTATGGTTCTCTACAACGCCGGATGAGGCGCAGGACTGGCTTGAGGGTTGGTGCCGGGTCACTCCTCATGGAAGAGCCGGGATGGAAGATGGGCGACAAGCATCAGGTGCACCATAGTCAGAACGACGAGACGCAGCGTCTGCAAGCGAGGGGCCCAATGAGGAGGACTGACTGATTAGCAGGATACCTCCCGTTGGAGAATAGCAGTGTTGGACACAACCTGTCATAGAGTCAAAGGTACCTGGACCATAATGGTGTAACGACAAGAGCATCGCAAAAGGACCTGGAAAGTGAAAACCACCGGCCAGATGCTCCCAGATATTTATAGCATCCTCAGCACTGCCCGGTGACACTTCCAGACGGGCCCTTGTGAGTGACCAGGAAGAAGCCGTAGTGATCGAACTTATCACTGAGGATTCATGGACAACTGAACAGATAATGCATAACATGCCAGCAGATATTCTGGGGAGGCTACTGGGGTGGTCTCCCCACTACAAAGGTACTGGGAAATGGGTATTAGGCACTCTGCAATGTTGGGGAGGCTGGTAGTTCTTAAACCATCATTCAGGGAGCCAGGGAGGGACGAATGTTCACCTGTATTAGTTCTAGTTTAATTTTTCTTTGTTCTATGTTATGGTTTATGGTGCACCTTTATTACACTCGCAAGAGACCGCTACTCGGAGACCAGAATCTCTACTCCCCCACTTATGACTCCAATGACACATACATCCACTCACCCTAACACCAAGGCTTTCGCGCGTGCACTTACTCTGCACCTACCACTAATTTCTTGGAATGTAAACGGCCTCAGAGATAAAGTAAAGAGAGGGCTGATATTACAATATCTTAAACGTAAAGCATCAGTGGTGATACTCCTGCAGGAGACCGACTTAGTAGGAACAACCTGTAAGGCCCTAGACAGATGGGGCTTCAAACTGGTAGTCCATTCCGAATTCACATCCGGCTCACGCGGGGTCGGGATCCTGATTAAGAAACAATGCCCACTCATCATCAAACACACGCACACAGATGAGCAAGGCCGTTTTGCGGACGTATGCTGCCAATGGGAGGGATGATCTATCAACATAATGACTGTGTGTAGACCCCCAGCACTTCACTCGTTAGCATTCCTGGCACTTAGCGCATTCCTACTCCGACTTCCAGAAGGAGAACTTATCTTGGGGGGTGACTTTAATGCAACCCTTAATGACGTGCTAGACCGGACACCACACCGACAACAACACCAAACACACTCTACCCTAGCAGACTTTCTCGAAACAATAGGCCTAGTCGACGTCTGGCGTTCACAATTACCGCAAACACGGCAATATACATATCCCTCAGGGGCTCATAACAGTCTTTCTAGGATAGATTATATACTGACACCAGCAGACAGTGTGGGAAGATTTGTGGACATGACAAATTTACCACGGGGAATATCGGACCACGCACCCATATTTGTCAAATACACACGGAACACGTCTACCCAAGGCCGTATATTCATGATATATCCAGGCTATCTAAAGAGCCCCAAGATTGGGAAGGGCCTAACCACAGCCACAAAGCAATATTTTTGCGAATACGAGTCCTCGGTCCCCTCACCCCTCACTCTGTGGGAGGCATTCAAAAACGTTCTCCGTGGACAGGCCATATCTCTCATCACAGACCATAAAAGAGAAAAAGCACAAATGGTATCGACACTCAAGCAGGAAGTGAGCGAACTAGAATTATTGCAATAGCAGTACCCCTCAGACACAAACACGCACTGACTTCATCTTAAAAAACAAGAATATAAGTAATACCTATGGCAGGACGCAAAAACTCGATTGACAGCCACGCTCCATACAATTTACGAAGTAGGGGATAAAGCCGGTAGGCTTTTGGCATGGCTGGATAGAGAGCGAGCAAGTCGCTGGGTGGCAGAACTTCAAAGCAGTACGGGAGAAATAGTGACAGACCCCCAAACGATAGTAGACACGCTGGCACTTCCCTATACCGATGTGTATACCCCTATGACCACAATACAGCAGGAGGACGCATAGGAGTTCCTCCGAGACATAAAACTCCCCAGGCTTACAGAAGAAGAAACACTGCTGTTGGAAGCAGAATTCACCACCGACGAACTAACGATAGCGATAGGTAACGTAAAATCTGGAAAAGCCCTAGGGTCAAACGGCATCCCTATAGAATTATATTAAAGAAATGCCACCGTAATTACTCCACACCTATTGTAAATGTACAACGCAAGCCTAGAATTGGGAGAGCTCCCTAATGATTAGAGGACGGCAACAGTGGTAGCTATACACAAACCGGGGAAAGCACGCCTGGGAAAGCGCTTCATACCAGCCCATCTCACTAATTAACACGGAAGCCAAGATATTGGCCAAAGCACTGGCAAACAGACTGACACTTCACCTAGTTAAATTAATACACCCGGACCAGTCTGGGTTCATGCCGGGCAGGAACACAGCCCTAAACCTACGACGACTGCACAACATACTAGAGCGTAAATATACGATACAGGAAGAGGCCATAATATTGTCTCTAGACGTCCATATGGCCTTTGATACTGTTGAGTGGCCTTTCCTATTTACGGTTCTCGCGAGACTGGGATTTGGACCCAAGTTTTGCTCCTGGGTAAGATTATTGTACACAAAACCTCTTGCACACATAGTAGCGAATGGCCGTATATCCAAGGAATTCCCTCTGGGGCGCGGCACCAGACAGGGCTGTCCATTGTCGCCGCTCCTTTTCACACTCGTGCTGGAACCATTAGCCGCATGGATAAGACAGGATCCGTTTATCCGTGGGCTCCGCTGGACCGGGGCTGATAGGACTGCATATCCTTATACGCAGATGAAATCCTTTTGTATGTGGCCTCCCCCAACCGCTCACTGCATAGAATTTTGAATATATGTGACTCTTATGGGAAGCACTCAGGTTACACGATTAATTGGGGCAAATCAACGCTGTATGTCCTGGCATGGCCACCGCTGAAGCTACCTAGAGGGTGTGCAGTGAAGATAGTGGAGGATAGTTCTAAATACTTGGGAATTCATATCACTTCAGACCCAGAAGACTTCATGACCCTAAATCTTCTAGAACCCCTAAAGAGATTACGTAGGGATACCAAATATTGGCAATCTTTACCATTAACACTGCTAGGAAGGGCAGCGCTCTTCAAAATGGTGGCATCCCTCGATTTCTTTATGCTCTGCACAACGCCCCATTCTTAGTCCCCCTGTCCAATTTCCGCTCAATTGAAGCAGAAGTGACCAAACTCCCTTGGAATGGGAAACCAGCCCGCATAGCAATGACCAAACTAGTGAGGATTTGTTATGATGGTGACATTGCGCTCCCCAATATACAGTCGTATTACTGGGCATCCCAACTGGCCTTAATAAATCAATGGGTTCATGTTCCACATACTGACACAGCCTATCGCCTGGATAGACTTGTCCTGTCAAAAGTCTTTTCAGTGTCTAAAGCAACAGCAGCTAAAGGAGTAACGTAGATGCATTACCTAGGACGTCAAAAAAGAGACCAGCATTGTAAGGGATCAAGTGACCTTTGATAAAACCAGATTTTTCTGGGCCAATGAGGTCAGATAAGATAGGATCTATATGAGAGCTAGCAATTTCGCAAAGATCTTATAATCATGATTTACTAAAGATATGGGGTGATAGATTTTACAATATTTATCTCAACATGTTTTATTAATTTTTGCAAGAACACATTAGCAATTCTGTTACAGGGATTGCATGAGATCCCTTATTTTTGATGAACAAGTTCAATAAAAGTAAAATACTGGGAAAAAGAAAATTTCAAAATGGATGTAAAATTCAATAGTGAAGCCATCAGTGCCATTAGCTTTCCCTATCTTTATGATGGAAACTGCTTTATTGATCTTGGCTATTGAAATATCCTTTTCCAAAGAGTTAAAGCCAATTTGTCAGGCAGGAGGAGGTGCAATAGAAAAGGTAGATATATCTACTGTGGAAGGTCTCAATTCTGGAGTGTATAAGATTGTATAAAAGTTAACAAATTCATTTAAGATGTCTTTATCTCTAAGTAAATCTCTAAGTATATCATCATTGTTGGTGATCAAAGATTACATTTTTGGGCAGTCTTTCTTGACTTTTAAACAATTGGCCAGCAGTTTCCCCATCTTATATTGGCCTCCATAATACTTAGCGCTAATTTTGAACAAATATGTAGAAGCTGCGTTAATAGTTAAAAGATAAAATCTAAGTTTAGCATCTACTAATTCTAGCAAAGTGACATCGTTCTTTTAGTTGTAAAATGTGTTCTCAAGTTTTTTCATTTTATCAAGATGATTGTTGATTGTTTGAGATTGCATTTTTTTCATTCAGTTTCTTTTTATGTGAGACGGAATTAATGATAAAGCCGCGGGTCGCTGCCCATATCATTGGAAAATAAGTGTCATTGGTATTATTAAGAAGAGTAAATTCTTGAAATTGAGATTTCTAGTGTAAGGAGAAAAAATAGATCAGAAAATAGAGAATCACAAAAAAGTGGAAAAAGAGACAGTACAAATCATACAAAGTGCAACCGAGAAACACACCTAAGGATACAAGTAACACAAAGGGGGGATGGGAACACCAGAAGATTATGATGACAACATCTTCACTCCAAAAGATGGGCAGCATAGTTACAGTGTGAATTGAAGTATCATATGGAATGGAACCATGAGGAAACAATACAAAATGATAAAACCTGTATGAGAAAAAGAGAATATGAAAGTGGAACATATCACGTAAAATGAATGTGTCACTATGAGACAACAGATGCATAAAAGAGTAACAATTATGTAGTTCTTGATGTCTCAATTGCTTCTCCTCCATGTTGTTGAAGAAATTGCTTTCAGGCAGCAGGATCCTCATAAGTTTAATCCTAGTAAGTCATCTTCAATAAACAAGGATGAAGAAGACCAAATCTGGTGTTCATGGCTTTCAAAGTAGGTTGCAAATCCAAAAATTGCTTCTGGCGGTCTGCAGCGACCATTTCTACCGAGAAATAAAGCTTACAACTAGACCATATTATATGTTTCCTGGATTTGACAGCAGTCATTATTTTTAGAAGATCAGTACATTGTAAGAAGTAAAGAATATTTCCTCTTGGTTCACCTGAAATTCTCAGACGGAATTTGTGTGCTCTTTGGATTTTAAATAGGGTAGAAAAAGGCATATCTAAAAGCTTGGGAAGAAAGTATTGAAAGTAGATGAGTGGATTAGGGCCTTCCACATAGATTGTTCCTGCAATTACGATTTTCAAGGTCCTCAGTGTACTTTTAAAGCATTGAAATTTCTGATTCCAGATGTACAACATGTGAGGGAATGTCTTGTAGGACATAAATCTTTTGCTCAACCATTGAAATTTGTGTATCCAGGGGTGCCATTTATCATGTAAATAATTAATTATGTAGAATATGTTTTAGTTTGCTGCATAAAAGGTTTTAAAGTGCAAACTTCATCAAGTATCACTTCTATTGAGACAGGAGTTGATTTAACCAGAAGGGGGGGGGGGATCCTTCTTAGGCCTTTTGTTAGAACCTAGGGGCACTTTACCTGTTGCCGAAAGGTCTTTGAAATTCTCACCAGAGTACTGTCTGCTTTTTAACTGTAGTGTCCTCCATGTCTTGAAGAGCGGAGTCTGAATCCAAGAAGGAAAAAGTGGTTTGCAAACCAAAAGGTTTAAGTTTCTGAGTTTTTCCCATACACTATGTAACACTATCTATCGGAGGAGTGACCAAAAATTTGTTATACAAAAACAGCATATAAATTAGACCTCAGAATGACTCAGCAAAAATGAATAATAGTGGTTTTGTCCATTAACTGAAAGTGCATTACAAGAAACAAGGTTCATGTACAGTAGGTAATAGCATGCAGAAGTATATTGATATAGAGGGACATCCTTTCAGAGGAAAACTACATTTATTGTTCCAAGGATTGAGATAAATATGTTTAGCGGCATGAAACTTGATGAAAATTGACAAAATAGGTCTCCTGAAAAAAATCTGTTACCACACAGCACCATCTCCATGTAGGGAATCATAAACCAAGAATGCCTCATAGAAAGGTGAGCACGATCCTTCATAATTCTAGTGGTAGGCAGCAAAGAACCCAAATCCCAGGGGCCGGCAATGAGGAGGGGGATAATTCATGAAGGACTTAATTGTGGAAACTTACTTTCAGTTAAACATGCACGCAATCACCATTTAAAATACTGGGCCAAACTCAAGAATTGAGTGTCAATTCCCCTTGTCCAGCTGCAGAAAAATATGCATGCATGCGGCGGGTCATATATGGTCCAAACAAGTCAACGGCATCTTCAGGGACTGTGCCTGTGTTGCCGGGATTCTGTCTAGAAACAGAACTATGCCTGGTAACAAAGGACACCAGAATGTAGGGACTGAGTCATCATACCATATCAGTACCTATGGGCCCAAATCAGACTAGCTCATAGTTCCTCACCAGCCCTCCTAAACTTCGCCGATTAACAGGTAAATTGGCACCCCACAACACAACTCTTCAGCCCCAGGAGGAACCAAGGAAACAGATCAGCACCTTTCGATTTCTCACTCATGCATGTCCATAAAAAACAACAGAACAACACAAAGAAAGTTCACAATATTTATTAAAACTATTGTGCTCTATTATGAAACAACTGTGCTGCAACTTGAAAACATATGCATGCTAGAAAGGTCGTTAGCATCAAAAGTTAACTAAATAGGATAAGAAGCCCTACCATGGTGACTGATATATCTGTCTTAGCCTATCCTTACTAAGTGGGGACATTGATATATCAGGGATCTCTGGGATTAAAACAGGCCCCCATTCCTGGCATTTGTAATAAGGCAATCTGCATCTCAAGTTGCGCAAAGCTGGCGCATTTGTCTCAGGACCTTTCCCTCTGCAAGAAGTTCCCTTCTCTGTCTGCAAAAAGCAAGTCTTGGGTATATGGTAAGAGGTGAGGCTGCCAACCGAGCACTAACAAAGAGGGGCCCAATGTTGCTTGCCCTTGTATGACGCATTCAGACAGAGTCCCAGAGAAAAGAACCAAATATCAAAAAACATGTGCATCATATTTTTTAAATAATATTATGGTACAAAAACAACATTCTGTGTGCAGCATGTGCAAAGCAAGCAGCCTACAACTAGGCTAAAATAAGGGAGAACTAAGTGAGCCCTAAAGGGAACTCATGACAACTACTGGTGACTACTCTCTGTAGCCAACCATGATGTCTGATAGTGAAATGCCCCCGCTTGTTGCGGAGCATTAACACGGTGTAACCATCTTGAAAAGATGCCGAATCAAAGCCCCACCCAACAGTGATAAATGTATTAATGTGCACATATCACTAGACAAGTCGGGGAACTGCCACTTCTGACTGGGTCACACTATTATTGGCACTACAGTGTAAATCCAATAACATGACAACGTTAACATAACATAACAAACAATGCCAACACACACTGACATAACTTGGTGATGATAAGGTCAAAGGATGAATATATGCACTAACTCAAACCCAACTAAAATACGGGAAGTAAAGCAACAAAGTGGGGTAAAGGAGCGGTATCAGAAGGCACACACAATAGTAAACATGTCAAGGAGAGAGACGCACAACATGAGGAGACTAGAAGCGAAATACATGCTGAGGAAGTAGAGGACTAAATAATGGATGTATAGGGTTAAATTTGAATTTCGGTTATGTAAAACTGTTACAATAATGTTATAACAATGTTTTGAAACATTGGGGCTTGAGGTCATTACTTGAATACAGTACATTTATGTACATGCAGTGCTAACATCCAATTTGCTGATAATGCCTGATATGTAACTGTAACAATGTCAATACTACAAATACTAATAAAGAGCTATACAAAAAAAAACCTTATATTTGCACTAGTATTCTCCTTATGCCTTGCATTACTACGTACGCTGTGTCAACGCACACTCTCTTGAGGAGGATAAGTTATAGACTCTACTTGCCTCTCTGGCCCTCATTACAACTTGTTTTATTTCACTTGGATCATTACCTCCAAGTAATATAACGCTTTTGACCATTACAAGTGTTTTCAGACCTGAAATTATAGGGTCTGAAATTTTTGGACCCATTAGTTCCGGGTCCAAAGACATGCAACTTCTTTGAGAGGCTGTAGGAGCTAGGTCTGTGGCAAGCAGCATTTCACAGGCCTGCTCACTGACTGCAGCAAGAGGTGCAAACAATACTCCAGCCAAACATGCACAAGCATACCCTTCACCCCTACATTCCCATTTCTCACCCCCACATCCCAGCATCACTTCTGCTTGTAGTTTCTGCCTGCTGAAAGTACTTGGAAAATGTCAGAGTTTTTTCAGCTGAAATTGAGACACACTGCTCAGAAAACCACCCCATTAAATATGGGTACAAGCAGTTAATCCCCATCTTGAGGGAAAAGCCTGTCATGGCTGGACTTTGCAGTGACGATACCAGCAGGTAACCTTAATTATGGCCCTCCAGTATCGCATCCACAAAGTCTGGCCAATTCACAATGTCACTCTTGCTGACAATATACTGTCTCTTTTCTGAAGTTCATCCGCAAAGTGGAATGCAGATTTTAGTTTTAAATTAGAGAAGTTTAATCATATTAGTGTACTCACAACGTGCAAATTGCTGCCCCTCCACTGAAATGACCCCCAAGGTTATAGCCAACTGCGATTAATGTGGTTTAGCTAATGGCGTAGCCTTTTATTACATAGCCACATCGTATCAGTGAGGAATGATAACCATAGTTAAGCAGACATTATTGTTATGAGCATACAGGACGTAGGATCAGTCAAACATTATTGTTATAGCATACAGAACGTAAGATCAGCAAAGCAGCTCAAAGATTGCTCAAGCAATCAAACAGTTGACTCCACCTATTACAGCGCAACACTTCAGAATGCACTTGTATGATTATCCGAAGACCTTATTTGTCATTAGAATACAGGTTACAGGGACGTTATAGTTAGGCTTAGATTTCACATGCAAAAAGCCATAGAAATTCGTCAGTTACAGTTACCTGAGCGAACTATAGCTAACGCCCCGCAATGCTCTGCTTATAACCTTACATATTACATCACTCTTGACATGGTCAGTGACAGCACTGTCGACATTATTAATGACATCTCAAATGACATTACTGATGACATCATCCAGTGAGTGTAAGTGTTTCATAAACGTTTCTGAAACTTAAACATATATACTAAGCAACTGCATAAGTTATATTTCTATTTTTTCTGCACTACTACTAAGTGATAATATTCCTAATATACTCATCTGAGTGGCTGTGTGACTGTCTGTATCAGTGTCTGAGTGGGTGTATGATTGGGTGTACGAGTTACTGTGTGGAAGTGTCAGTGGGAGTGGGAGTGGGTGTATAAGTTTCACAGTGGGAGTAGGAGTGCCCATGGGTCTGTGAATGGGTGTTGAGTGATTATCTGGGTCTGTGAGTGGCTGTATGAGTAGCTGTATGGGTGTGTAAATGAGTGTATGAGTGACTGTATCAGTTTATGGGTGTGTGTGTAAATGTATCAGTGTGTGAGTGGGTGTCTGAGTGGGTGTATGGGTGTCTGAGTGGCTGTATGGACATGTCAGTGGGTGTGTGAGTGGCAATATAGGTTTCGGTGTGGGTGGGTGTCTATGGGTCTGTGATTGGTGTGTGAGTGGTGTCACTGATTACATCTCAAATGACATGACTGATGACATCATCCAGTGAGTGTGAGTGTTTCGTAAAAGTTTGTTCAACTAAAGATATATACTAAGCTACTACATCAGTTAAATTAGTATACTCTCTGTAGTACTAATGAGTGATACTATTGCTAACATATATTATCTGAGTGGCTGTGTAACTGTCTGTATCAGTGAGTGGGTAGGTATCTAAGTGGCTGAATGGGTGTGTGAGCGGGTGAGTGAGTAGCTGTATGGATCTGTCAGTGGGTGTGTGAATGGATATATCTGTTTCTCATTGGGTAGGTCAGTGGCTCCATGGGTCTGTGAATGGTGTGTGAGTGGTTTTCCAGGTGTTAGTGGCTGTGTGAGTGGCCTTATCAGTGTATTGGTGGGTGTGTGAGTGTCTGGATCAGTGTGTGAGTGAGTATTTCAGTAGCTGTGTGGGTGTGTCATTGGCTGTATGACTGAATAGTTGTTGGGGGGTTTTGTGGGTGTGTGAGTGGTGTTGGTCTCTGGCTGTGTGTGTGGGTATGGGTGTGTCAGTGGCTAGATGGCTCTGTGAGCTTGTGTGTGTGGCTTTGTGGGTGTGTGACTCCCTGCATGGTTGTGTGAGTGGTTGTATGGGTGTATAAGTGAGTGTGTGAGTATTTGTGTGAGGGGGTGTGTGAGTAGTTAGATGGGTGTGCGAGTGGTTGTGTGTGGTTGTATGGGTCTGTTAATGGGTGTGTCAATGGTTCTATGGGTGTGTGAGTTATGTTATGTTATAAAATCCTTGTAAAGCGCACATACACTGATTGGTTTCTAGGACTTGCCAAACCCTGATGGAGTTTATTTGTATGCTTGGGTAAACAGCCATGTCTTAAGGGATTTTCTGAAGCTCAGCAGGTCAGTACATGATCTGATTTCAAGAGGAAGGGAATTCCAGAGTCTGGGTGCCAGAGTTGCAAACCTACATCCCCCTGCCGCTTCTGCTTGAAGTAAGGAGTTGCCAGGAGATGAAGGTGAGCCAAGCGTAGGTTGCGTGAGGGAGTGTACCTTTAAATAAGGCTATTGATGAATTAGTGGCTCCGGCCATGTAGGGATTTAGAGACTAGGCACCCTACTTTAAAGGCGCAATGCTGGGGGATGGGGAGCCAGTGCAGCTTCCTCAGAAGCGGAGTGACATGTTACCACCTAGGTTGCTGGTGGATCAGTCTGGCCGCTTGATTCTGTACCAGCTGTAGACGTTTGGTTAGGTATAGTGGCATTCCAAGGTAAACTGAGTTTGCGTAGTCTAATTGAGACAAGACCGTGGCTATCACAACCTGTATCAATGCTTACAGTGTAAGTAGTCTGCTGATCTTGCTAATCTTCCGTAGTTGGAAGAAGCAGGTTGAGATCCCTGAGCCAACTTGGGTTTTTATTGACAGGTCGTTATTTATTGTGACGCCCAGACTTTTTGCAGAGGGGGAAGGGTTGGGGGAGGGTCCCAGTTCCGTTTCCCAGAAGTGTGGGCCCCAAAAGCTGTGGCCGCCCCCGTAAGGACCAATTCGGTCGTGCCTGAGTTGAGCTTTAAATAGTTGCTGTCCATCCAGTAGCGGATGTGCAGCATGGTAGTCTGAAATTCAAGGGTTGATTGAGATGAGTTGTCGATAGTGAACATTAGTTGCAAATCATCAGAGTAATTAAAGGTGGCAACTTTCCTTTCTTTGAGGGAATGCATCAGAGGGAGGAGGTAGAGATTAAACAGATGGGTGGATAGCGAGGAGCCCCGCGGGAACCTGCAGGTGGTTTTTAACTTTGGTGCTGTGAACTGGGCTGTTCGGACTGACTGGGAGCAGTCCTCTAGGAAGGAACTAACCCAATTGAGTGCTGAGCCCTGGATGCCCGCCACTCTGACACGGTCTGTTAAGATACCATGGTCGACCGTGTCAAAGGCTGCCGAGAGATCTAACAGCATGTGAGTGGTTCTATGGGTCTTTAAGTAGGTGCTTGAGTAGTTGTGTGGATAGTTATATGGGAGTATGAGTAGGTGTGTCAGTGGTTCTGTGGATGATGTCATTAGTGATGCCATTTGAGATGCCATCAGTGATGTCATCAGTAATGTCACTGACCATGTCATGAGTGATGTAATATGTGAGGTTATAAGCAGTGCATTGTGCGGGCATAAGTTATAGTTAGCTCAGATAACTATAACTGCTGAATTTCTATGGCTTTATGTGTGTAAAATCTGAGGCAAAGTATTACGTCACTTTAACCCTTTTTTCTTGTGAATTTAAACGTTTAAAAAAAATTCTATTTCCTAACTATAACATCCCTGTAACCTTTGGTTTTTTACTGAATTTCTAAGGTTTTTTGCCAAACGGTAACCTGTAGTCTTTGAGAGTGGCTGAATGGGTCGGTGAGTGGGTGTGTGAGTGGCTGTAGTTGCGTGTCCAAAATCCCTATGAGAAATTGTATGGGGGAAAACTTGTTTTGGGATCCCCTTTTTGTCAGCCCCCGCTTGACAAATCAACCCAAAGCTTTCAAGACAACAGCTGAACTCCAATGTTGAAAATGTTGTGAAGATTTGTCAAACGGCGCCAAAGTTATTAGCAAAACTAAAACATTTTTCCTATGGAAAGTGGATCCTAACTATAACTACCTACTGGCGAACATCAGTAGGACATAGCCTGGACGCATAGGAGGCGCGAATCCTGCTATCTCGTATTTCTGGGATCACGTAGGGGACGAGACTACGATGTAATTTCAAAAGTATGAAATATGAATGTTTCAATATCTGTTTTGCATTAAGACTTTCATTGAATTATTTTGAAATGCAATATCCTGATAGTAATTTACAGTCTTATATTATCTTTAGTAATTTTACGGGTGTGCGACGTATGCACGATG
The DNA here is from genome assembly GCF_964204655.1 of Triturus cristatus. Lineage (NCBI taxonomy): Eukaryota > Metazoa > Chordata > Amphibia > Caudata > Salamandridae > Triturus > Triturus cristatus. The sequence continues at coordinate 666,833,807 of NC_140590.1, forward strand.
GTTGCGTGACCCTTATGCGACTCCATGTCACATAGAAAGAAAGCTTCTTATTGGTTAAAGAGGTTTTCATTTTGTTGGTGGGTGGAACCAAGACCTATTCCAGCCCTTTCATTTTGGGTGTTTCTGGCTTGGAGACTACCTCTTTTGTAGGCTCTTATTTTGGCCTCATATTTGTGCACTGTTCATCTAATGAATGCTAAATCTTTCGCATCACTTAGTATTTACGGCATGGCTTCCTTTTACTTAGATTTTCGTCTACCATTGCACGTTTCATGGCACAATTTCACCATTTTCGGGTTAAGTGCACGCTACCATCCTGATCCTGTGACCTTGTATATTGAGATTTGCCCTTTTAATTTTGCAGATTATCCCCAGATGAAGGCCTCATAAGGCCGAAATGCATTGGAATATGTGAAGCTGATTATTTGAGAAGTAACATGGATGCATCTTGGGAAATGAAGTTTTTATATTTTCTATGAAACCCCTGTGTTCTGAATGAACAAAGCAAACAGAAATTGTATTCAAATTTGATGTGAAGCATTGTCTTTATTCTAAAGTTGGAGCCTCATCCCTGAGGACCTTCGACCTGTGCCCTGGGGACATTCCCCACACTCATGGGGATGCTATTAAGTTTTGGCTTTCTTCACTGTGCCTGAAGGTGAAAAGAAGGTGAACACACAAAAGGTGACATGTACAATTTGTCACAAAGTCCTCTCAAGAGTATCACAAAAAAGTACTCATGTGGTACTTCTTCCATGAAAAAACATCTTGATACGATACACCCTGTTCGTCTTGCACGAGAGGTGGAGTGCCGCAAAAGGGAAGAAGCAGCTAATGATGATGGAACACAACGATCAACATCTTCAGGTCATTTCTTGAATACTACACAACCTCTTATTGTTCCGGAGTTGGCGGATGCTGGCATCCACTGCAGAAAATGTTTAACAACTCTGTGTGTTAGAGAACTCTCCATTGACACCATCAAAACACTCATCAGAGCTCATAAGTGCTAATTGTTTTGCTTATTTGTTTTGTTGCTTGTGTTTCTTTGTTGAAAAGAAACAGCAAAGTTGGACTCTTTCACTTTTATTTTTTGTTTAAAAAAAATTAAAAACACCACAAAATCGTTCCCAAAAAAAAAGGTTCTAATAGAGCCACCTAAACTGGTTTAAAATAGAAAAATGATATGCAGTGAAAGTGATTGCTTGTATGAATGTGTGTATGATCAATGTTGTGTATAAGTAGCGTCTCAGTGAGTAGATGAGCGAATGCATAATACATAAGTGAATGAATACGTAAAAGAATAGTGCTTGTGTGATTTGATACGGACATAATTAGTGGCAGAGTGAATGGATGACTGTTTGTGTAAGACCTGTGTGAATGGTTGACTGTAAGAGTAGAGTTTGAATGATTGCATGAGTGCATTTGTAGTGCCTGGGTAATTGTATGAGTATACGTGTAGTGTCTGGGTGATTGCATGAATGCATGGGTACTGTCAGAGTGAAACAATGAGTGCAACAGTACTACCTAAGGGTTTCTATGAGTGCCGGTGTATTGTCTGGATGATTAGATGAGTGCTTTGGTAGTACCTATGTGAATTGATAAGTGCATGGGTTGTGCTTGAGGGAATGGATGAGTGCATAGATAATGCCTAGGTGACTGCATGAGTGAATGGGTAGTGTCTATGTGATTGCCTAAGTACATGGGTAGTGCCTGTGTGATTGTATGGGTGTGTGGAAAGTACCTGAGTAAAAGTATGAGTGCAAGGCTAATGCCAGAGTCATTGAAAGAGTACATAGGTAGTATCTGAGTTAATGGTTGAATTCAAGAGTGCCTGGGTGAATGTATAAGTGGAGAAGTACTGTTTGTGTGATAAGTTGATGACTCCAATGGGAATAAGTGCATAAGTACTGCTGCAGTGAGTTTATGACTCCAAGGATAATGTCTGGGTGATTACATCAGTCCATGGGTAGTGCCTGAGTAAAAGGATGACTGTAAGAGTAATGTATGGGTCATTGGGTGAGTGCATGGGTACTGCCTGAGAGAATAGTTGAGTACAAGAGTAGTGCCTGAGTGATTGTATGAGTATATGGGTAGTATGTTGGTGATTGCATGAGTACAGGGGTAGTGCCTGGGAGATTGTAGGAGTGCATGGGAAATACCTGAATGAAAGTATTAAGGCAAGGCTAATGTCTGGGTCATTGCATGAGTGCATGGGTAGTGCTTGACGGAATAGATGAGTGCATGGGTAGTACTGAGTGAATGGATTAGTCCAGCTGTAGTGCCTGAGTGATTGGATGAGTGCATATGCACTGTTTGAGTGAATGGATGAGTGCATAGATAGTGCTTGAGTGAATGGTTGAGTGCAAGAGTTATGCCTGGGCGATTGCATGACTGCGTAGGTAATGCCTGATTAATTGGATGTGTGTATAGGTAGTGCCTCCTTAATTGCATGAGTGCATGGGTAGTGCTTGGGTGATTGCATAAGTGCGGGAGTATTACCTGGCTGATTGGATAGGTGCATTGGTTGCACCTGAGTGAATTAATGAGTGCAAGAGTAATATCTGTCTGCTTAGATCAGTGCATGGCTAGTGCTTTAGTAAAAGGATGACTGTAAGAGTAATCCATAGGTCATTGTATTAGTGCATCGGTAGTACCTGAGGGAATGGATGAGTGCATGGGTATTGCCTGAGTGAATCACTGAGTGCAAAAATAGTGCCTGGGTGATTGTACAATTGCATAGGTAATGCCTGATTGATTGGATGTGTGTACAGGTAGTTCCTCCTTAACTGTATGAGTGCATGGGTAGTGCCTGAGTAAAAGGATGACTGTAAGAGCAATGACTAGGTCATTGGATGAGTGAATGGGTAGTGCCTGAGAGAATGGATGAGCGCATGGGTAGTGCCTGAGTGAAACGTTCAGTGCAAGAGTGGTACCTGGGTGATTACATGAGTGCAGGGGTAGTGCCTGGGTGATTGTATGAGTGTATGGGAAATACATGAGAGAAAGTATGAGTGCAAGGCTAATGCCTGAGTCATTGCATGGGTGTATGGGTAGTGCTTGAGTAAATGGATGAGTGCATGGGTAGTGCCTGAGTGAATGGATTAGTCCAACTCCAGAGCCTGGGTCATTGGATGAGTGTAAGTTACTGCCTGAGAGAATGGATGAGTGCACGAGTAGTGCCTGAGTGAATGGTTGAATGCAAGAGTAGTTTTCTGTGTGATTCCATGAGTGCATGGGTAGTGCCTGGGTGATTCTATGAGTGCAGGGGTAGTGCCTGAGTGATTGGATGAATGTATGAGAAGTACCCGAGTGAAAGTATGAGTGTAAGGGTAATGTCTGGGTCATTGCATGAGTGCATAGGTAGTGCCTGAGTGAATAGATGAATGCTTGGGTAGTGCCTGAGTGAATGTTTGAGTGGAAGAGTAGTACTGGGGTGATTTCATGAATGTATGGTTAATGCATGAGTGATTAGATGTGTGTATAGGTAGTGCCTCCTTGATTGTATGAGTACATGGGCAGTGCCTGGGTGTTTCCATAAGTGCAGATGTACTGCCTGGGTGATTGTATACGTGCATAGGTAATGCCTGGGTGATTGCATGACTGCAAGAGTAATGTGAGGTTCTTAGATCAGTGCATGGGTAGTGCCTGAGTAAAATAATGACTGCAACAGTAATCCCTGGGTCATTGCATGAGTGCATGTGTAGTGCCAGAGAGAATTGATGAGTGCATGAGTAGTGCCTGGGTGAATGCTTCAGTGCAAGAGTAGTTTTCTGTGTGGTTCCATGAGTGCATTGGTAGTGCCTCAGTGATTGGATGAGTATATGAGAAGTACCTGAGTGAAAGTGTAAGGGTAATACCTGTGTCATTGCATGAGTGCATGGGTAGTGCCTGAGTGAACGAATGAGTGCACGGGTAGTGCCTGAGTGAATGTTTGAGTGGAAGAGCAGTGCCTGGGTGATTGCATGAATGTATGGTTAAAGCCTGAGTAATTCAATGTGTGTATAGGTAGTGCCATTGAAAAGGATGAGTGCAAGAGTAATCCCTGGGTGATTACATGAGTGCCTGTGTAGTACTTGAGAGAATTGATGAGTACATGGGTATCTGAGTGAATGCTTGACTGCAAGAGTAGTGCCTGAGTGAATGTTTGACTACAGGGGTGTTGCCTGGGTGATTGGATGAGTGCATGGGTTGTGCCTGTGTGAAAGGAAGAATTCAAGGATAATGCACCAGGTTATCCTATTAGTGCAAGAGTTATGCTAGAGAAAATAGATGAGAGCACAGGTAGTGTTTGCATGAAAGGATGACTGCTGGCTGACTACATCAGCAACATGATGATAGATTGCAAATAGTGTAAAGGATCAACATTATTTATATTAGAAAAAATAACATATAAATGATCTTTATACATTATTTCACGTTATCATGCATAATATATTATGTATTCTTACCTTTTGAGTAATTTAGATACATTACACAGTAGAAGTATTTTAGAGTAGTATTCTCCTAAACAGCATTAAAACTCTTTTCAAACTTCAACAGTACCTACTATAAAGAAGAAGAAGAAGAAGAAACTGTTATTTAATGATAATTTATTACAGAAATTATAATATTATACTTTTAAGAACACAACAAATTTAGAATTACATAACATTTTCAGTTTCCCTTTTTTGCTGTTCTCAGATTCCACTTACCTTCACCATACACAGTGATTTCAATGTAGTATCATTATTGAACAGCGGGGAAAAAACAATCAAATTTATCGTAGAAAAAGAAGTCAGCGTAGAGCATCATTTTCAATATGTGTAGCTATGTGTTTTTCTATGTACACTTTATTAATTACTTCCTTCATCTACATTACCTCTATTATTTATGCCAAATACATTTGCCATAATGTAGACTCTCATTTACACGTGGTACAATATACAAAACAAATATATAAACTATTTCCTTTTAAACACAATGTTCCAAATGCAATATCAATTAGCGCACATAATATTCCAAACACTAATTATAAATACTAATTGTTTGCAGTGCTGTCTACTTTCTGTTCACATCTTCCCAATAGGCCAAATGATGTATTCAAAACTTTGGCTTCAGAAATATCAAATATAAATTTGGTAATTCATAAGGCAATCTAGATTTGAATTCCAAGTGGATATCATTGCAATGTGTCCATCCTTTATTATACTTTAAATACACAGTATAGTGTCCAGATGTTATAGTAGGTCCATCATGGAAAATCATAGCTACTGCTATATAAGTTGTTCCTGAAATAGATATTTGACTTCCATTAAAATTTTGGCTTCCAGTTTTCTTCCATTTGCTGTCCAACGTTGTAGCATTAAAATTAAATATTTTCCAAATCTTTCTATATGTAATGTAGACTACATTTCAGATCTACAATGCACACATTTCATGTCCGGATTGGCTGTTTTTATCAATGTGTTAAAAGGTACTGATTTGCAGTCTGGTATCGTCAAGTATATGAATCGTTCTGTTTGTATTTCAGTGTTGGAAGTAATGAACACTCTTCACATTTATGATCTCATCTGTAACTTAGTCCAAATAAGTTTTCAATCTGTATTCCTTCATGTTCTAATACTCCAAGCATAAGCATTAGAAATTTGTGTGCATCTTGTTATATATTGAGAGTAAATGTCAATGAATATATATCCAAAAGATGCTGAATGCTTTTTACTTCTGTCAGTTACCAACTGTTGCATGTAGTAAAGAACCGATTTTTTTTTCATGATTTCATGATGAAGATCTTGTAGATAAAACACAATATTCAGAATCACGTCACCCCGTTGGTCCAGTTGGCGGAAGAGCGGGGTGCCAAGATCGTTGCTTATGCCGACTATACCCAACTTCTGTTTACTTGGGGTAAATCGGAGTTCTCTACTGTGAATGCAAAGAGTGTCTGATAGCTGTTTTCCAGTGGCTCTGTTCTGCTCAGCTCAAATGTAACGAGGATAAGTCGGAAATCCTTCTTTATGGAAGGTTTCCCCCCTGGTTCAGAGAATCTCTCTGGCCGCCCGACTATCCCCTGCCATCTTCCTCTGGCCTACCAGTAAAAAATCTGGGTGTTTGGTTCGACAAGCAGCTGTCATTCTCGACCCAAATAAAAAACTGTCTGGGAGCTGTTTTGGGATATTAAAGGCCCTTAAGAAATTTCTTCTGCTGCTTCCTAGGACAGCAAAGGAAACAGTGACCCAGGCACTGATCCTATCCCGCGTTGACTACGCCAACTCATTGTATATCGGCCTCCCAGATTATACTCTCAATAAACTGCAGGTGGACCATAATGTGGCAACTAGGCTTGTGTTCAACATTCCTATTAGAAAGTGCATTAAGCTACATCTGCGTATGCTGCACTGGCTGCCTGTGATGAAATGTGTAAAGTTCAAGGCCCTGGTCATCGCACACCGTGCTCTGCATGCTGGGGTGCCTGAATATCTTAGGAAGCGCTTTGCATTCTACACGCCTGCTAGACACCTGAGGTCGGAATCTCAGCTTCTTGCACAGATACACCGTGCATGCCTACAAAGAATGGGGTGTATTCCAAACAATGGTTCATGAGCTAAAATAACAAACTATAAAACAATTAGTGTGAGAAAATGTGTAGAAAAGGGAAAAACTGTATTGGCTTAATTTCACAATGACCATGTACATAAATAATCTCAAAAAATGATGTTTAATATAAATTCAATAAGACACAAATGATAAGCAAAATGGTAAGGGCGCTCATACAGTTACACGAACAATGATAAAATAAAGAACATTGACAAGTGTAAACTGAACAAACAGTGGCAGGGAACATGAAATAACAACAAATAACAAAATACACAATATAACAATTGTGTCCTGTCTTAATTAGCCCACGTTTTTAAGCGTCAACGGCGCTTCGACCCACGGATACTTCGGGGGTCATCTTCAGGACAAAGGACTTCAAATATGCGAGCGTCCACTTTCTTTTCTACAAAAATGAAATATATACATGGGTTTGTAGTGAGAACATTTCTTTTTATAAAAAGTTTTTTATGCTCAACACCGAGTGTGTGACAGAAAAATCTGAGAAAGTGAATACAGACAAAAGCACATAGAACAGGACCTAGTACCCCGGAATTCCAAAGCTTGTGAAAAAAGTCTGAAAACTTGTGAAAAAGATGAAAAAAGAGATAAAAGAAAGCTAAACTATCATCTCAATGGATCTCTGTAATATACACGAGGGAGGAACACCAATCTTCGTGTGTCAGGCCAAAATGCCGAAATTTTAGAGGAGATCCTACAACTATCAAAAATACAAATGCATACATTTACAAACATTTTTTTATGTATTGTTAGGGATGAATTTATGCCTTAATGAAGGTTATAAAAAGATGAACCCTCATACCTTTTGGAACGCCAAAGAATGGGGGGCAGGTCCCTTGCTGTTAGGGCAGCCACGGCTTGGAATTCTCTGCCCTTTTCTCTGCGTTGCATCCAGGATGTGGGGCAGTTTAAGAAACAGCTTAAAACTTTCCTGTTCTAATCGCTGCCCTTCCAGCACCTCAAGGCTCACGCCGGGACATTCCCAGGAGTATCTATGCGTGGTATAAACCTTAATAACATAACATCATCAGAACAGTTGATACCTGAACTATTTTCCAACTGGTATCCTACAATGTCATCAACAGTTTCCATTTTCTTTTTCTTTACACCTTAAAGTTTCTCTTCAATTATTTTCTTTTTTTCAACCTCAGTTGAATGTTTGCCATATTTCTGTTTTGGACACACTACACGTTTCTCATATATGGGATATTCACCTAAATCAGGTGTATAAAGTCTTCTTAAACGATTATACTCTCTTGGATAATTTGCATCAGCACTAAACCTTTTCTCATCGAAATCTATCAAATACAAGCCAGACAATGTTCTTACTCGAGATAATGCAATGTATGCCATTCCCTCTTTGAACACTGTAAATCAGATACTTACAAAAGCACTGTCTATACTTAAACCTTGAGATTTATGAATAGTTACTGCATATGCTAAAGACAGAGGAAACTGTTTTCTCCAAACATGCAAATCTTTTACAATCTTTTCCATCGCTGTTCTGAAATTTTACAAAATCAACCACTTTTCCCATTGCTCCATTTACTAAACCTTCTTCTACATTCAAATTACACCGTAAAATTGCCAGACAGTTTATACATACATGTAAAGTCTTTTCTAAGCCTGCAGTTTTAGATACAGACTTTTCCAAAGAATGCAATTTAGCCTGTAGTTTGTCTATGAGAAGAATAGTCCCTCCCTGGTGTTCAATTTTATCAATAGCCTCAATTTCCACTATTTGTTGTTTTTCCAATTTCAAAAGTTCTTGATTAAATGTAGAACACTCTTGCAGTGTAGCTTTCTTGTTTATTTGATAAAAACCTCTCTATATATGTGTGCAGAATGACTTATGCAAACATTTTTGTCTCATTCATAATTAATGAAAAGAAAACAAGGAACACATCAAAGTCATGAAAAAATCAAGTATAATATTAAAAAGGAAACATTTTTTTTATATTAGTAAAAGAAATTAGTTTTTTTCTATTTGTACTTTTTACGTTTTCTAGTATGTGGAAAACAATGCAAGGCTGTCGCAGACAATAACCAGGAATAATCGGCGCAGATGCTGAAGTGACAAAGTGCAAGGGAAGTGCCAATTGTGATGATGTTATATACAGTGATACAGTGCTTTCAAAACCATAATTTTTTTAAATGATATCTATCCATAATTGCATGAATCTCTGAACCAATGGGAGTTTGATTTTCCTTTTGGTGTAGAGCTGAGAAATTAGGGTCAGGATTGTTTCAAGCACATAGACGTTTCGACCCAGTTTGTGTGTCTTGGTGGGTCTTCATCAGGACAGGGGATGCGAAATAGGAAAGCCTAAGGACGAATCAGTAAAATTACAAAAAGGATCCACCATGGGGTTAGAAACAAGTATGCAATAAGAATCTCTTAATTAATGATAGACGGATCCAACGTCTGGTCAATTTTGAGAATAAATCTCAAGGTATGAGGGTTTCTGGATGAATGGCCAATAGATCCCCTTGCTGGTGCTGATGAAGAATAAATCTGAAGAGGTACGAGTCAGGTGATTCAGTCAAGAGTGACTTGTCAGTGCCAGATTTATTCTTCACGAGCTCATACACAGGTATACATGTATTTGTATGTTTCTTTTATATATGATGCCACAACAAAAAGGTACAGACACATGCATGCTTGCTTTCAGGAATATAGTGAAAGTTACAACAGACAGATGCAAAGGATTGCTGGTTTATATTTGGCTAGGCCCAACACTCTTAGTAGTTGCTGAATAGTGAAGCTACAGGACAAAAGTGAGGTTTAAGACATGTTGGCAGATGCAATAGTGATTAGGCTAATTCGTATGAGACTGAGAAAAGGTACACTTGAAGTATAACACCTAAATGTAGGTGTCTCTTTGAAATGGGATGTGCAGTCTGACAAGTTTAAGGGACTTAATGGTCTTCTGACTGAGGTATGTTTCTACTTGCACATGTATTCTCACACGTGTTATGAATTTGAAGATGCTAGATGTATAAAGCACAGTTATACATCTATTTGTATGTTTCTTTTATATATGATGCCACTAGTAAAAGGTACAGACACATGCATGAATGCTTTTAGGAATATAGTGAGACTTACAACAAACACATTGAAAGGGTAGCTGCTTTGTATTTGGCTAGGCCCAACCCTTCACATGTCACTGTTCTAAGTCTAACCATATTCCCAAACGCATGCATGGATGGGTCTGTACCTTTTGCTAGTGTCACCTTCACATGCATAACATGTGAGAATACATGTGGAAGTAGAGACATACCTCAGTCACAAGACCTTGCAGACCTTAAAACTTGACATACTACACATCCCATTCAAGAATACACCTACAATTATGCAGCATACTTCAACTGTACCATTCACCAGACTCATACAAAACACCCTAATCAGTAATGCCTGTGCCAACATGTCTAAAACCTCACTTTTCTATTGCTACTTCACTACTCTGTGACTACTCAGAGTCTTGGTTCTAGGCAAATATACACAACCAACCCTTCACATGTCTCACCATATTACTGAAAGCATGAATGCATGTGCCTGTACCTTTTGCTAGTGTTATTATATATATAAAAAAAAACATACAAATAGATGGATATCTCTGTTATATACATCTAACATCTTCAGATGCATAACACATATGTCAAATACATGTGCAACTAGAGACATACCTCAGTCACAAAACCATGCAGACCTTGAAACTTGACAAACTGCTCTTCCCTTTACAAAGAGACACCTAAAAATATGCGGTGTACTTCAACTGCACCTTTCCACATAAAAACTATGATAATCACTAAACCATCTACCAATGTACATATATTACTATGCACAAGCTATTTAAATTGTCATTTCAGTACAATAAAACAAACTACAATACACATATTTACATTTCATAAAATATTTCAAACATCACACTTCTATAATAATTTCAGAACTTTGAAAATAATGCTTTTAAAATCTAAAAATATCACTACAAAGAGTGAAGCACTACTGCATAATACATAACACACCTTACAAATGTGTAACTCACCTTTGAAATAGTATTGCAGAATATGAAATATCAGAAACTCATAAAAGATTATCTTTTGCACACCATAAATGTAATTCACCACTCTCAACAAGGTAAAACCATTAATGGCAAACTTTCCCTCTCTTTCTGCACACAAATAAATGTAAGTAACAAATCACATTGCTTCCTACATTATTTCAAATTGTGAAACACATTTCTATTGGTTAGACATATTAACTCTTTCTAACTGTCTTCAAATAGTGCCCAAACTGGTTCTGTAATTTTCTGGAGTCGGGACTCCACCGTGGTGCCACAGTAAAGCATCGCGATGGAAGCACATACCCTTATGGGAGTTCAAAAACCTATTTCTGATAATAGTATTTGTTTTTAACAACACACTACTTCTACACATACTACTGATTTAGAAAAACTTAATTTAGTAACATATCACTTATATTTAAGTTAGCATTTTAAATCCCCTGTTAAGTTTCAATCCTTCCCCCAATCCCAGTTTCCATAGTACAGTTTCTGCAACATTCGACCCTACTGGCAGGTCACAAGTTCAACATATTTTCAAGTTCACTACAGTAGCTAACAAATGCAAATAGCAGGTGTAGTTGACTTTTATAAAATAGAACCTTATCCTATCTACTGTACCTTTCAAACATTTTTTAATAACCAATCAGAAACATGATTCCTCGGGAAAGTAACATGCATCCATTTTTTTGAGTGCCCAATGTTCATGAACAGCCAATCACTTATCGGCTTTTTCAAAAACAGCATTTTCTCCACCATTTTAGATCCCTCTCATTCTACCAACTGACTACCTCAGCTACAGACATCTTTTGATTTCTTCCAGACATCCCTTCAAGATGCTTACAGTATGGATTGTAGGGCACGGCTATGTTTTCTGGTGCAAAAAGTATGCTGAACACAGAGGTTTTGACAAATATCTAGGTTTGCAAAATGCGGATATGAAATGGATTGCACAGGGAGGATTAAAGTGGCACCCATTTATGCCTTTGGTCAAAACATTTTTGCATCTCCAACCCCCTGACCGCATGATTGTGCACTGTGGTGGTAATGACCTTCGGCACATTGACTTGGGTAGGTCTGGAAATGCTAATGAAGGATACCTTTGCACAGTTGATGTTGCTTTTGTCTCAAACTGTCAATCAATTCTGTTCACAGTTTGAGAAAGCTAGAAAGAATGTCAATAAAGCGGTTTCTGCTTACCTCAGAGAACATAGGATGGGCTACACCTATTACAACAATCTATGTTTTGAAATGGATGACATCTACAGAAGTGATAGAGTTCACTTCACAGATGAAGGAAACAGAGTCTTTCTCAACAACCTTAAGCTGTGGGTCCGCACTTACATGTAGTTCCAAAAAAGTCATAATGAAAACACAGGCTCTTTTAGACCCACCCTATAGCCCAACAGTGAATCTTTTTTTTTTTAACATACATACTCTTTTCAAATATTTTTGGGATTCACAAACCTGTTGTGGATACTCAAAACTAAAGCACGAAGTGAATATACTACAACACAGTACACTTTTCAAGTTTAACTTTAATATTTAATTTTTTTATATTATTACTAACTTTATCAAATTTAATGTGAACATTTCAGTGACAATGTAATGTTTTAACCACACAAAACCTCTGAAATTCTCCACAGTTTGCTTTGGTCAACACGATCAAATGGGATTGGATAGAACCCAGCAACAGGGAATGGTGGGTATAGGGAACAGAAGGCCCATGTGCTGAATGAAGGAATTTGGTTGTTTCATATGGTCTGACAGACTACACTTTTTTGCAGTATTTTTACAGCAGAAACCTGGCTCTAATGACTCCTTTTACAACAGAACCAGAGTATTACACTTTTTGTTGGTGAGGGCTGTGCAGGGAGTTTAAGTGATTTGCCCAGAAAAAGAGAACAGCGAGCTGAGCTCCGGTTTCAAACCTGGTTCTCCATTTCCAAGCGTGGCAGCGCTAGCCAGTAGGGCTCATCACCTCACTTCTCTAACCCTGAGACCAGGTTGCTTTATCTGATGGAATGGTCCCAAGTTGTTGAAGGCCTGTTTATAATCTTCACAATTTGTCTATAATTTCCCTCTTTTTGTGTGTGGCTGTTTGTGTCCTCTAAGTTAAAATGTGAAAAGTGGAATGCCCCGGTGACCAAGCGCTGGTATCCGCCTGCCAATTTCAGCTTCCTCTGTCATGAATGGATGAAGTGTTCTCAGGAGCGGAACAGACAGCTGGACGGCCTTTCAACACACAAACTCTGCTTCTTTTAGTTTTTGCTGGAATACTGTTCAGGCCAAAGGGGAAAACGTTATGAATGTTTGTACAGCACAAACAGTCAAAATCAAATAACAGTATAGAAGTGATTTATATCAACTCCTAACTTATTTCAATTCAATGGGAAACAAGCATTGGTAAATGCAATAGGATGTGCCTATGTGAAGAATACTTGTTTTTGTTGTACGTTTTAGTTTGGTGAGCAGTTGTGCAATATAAGTTACTGAAACTCTGTAAAAGTGTGATGAGTTGTTTATTGAGGAAGGTAATATATTGTGCAGTAAATAATGGCAATACAAAGCGTGTAGATTGTCTGAAGCGCATGCACTAACTTGTCGATTTATTAAACCTGCCACTTTATCAATTGGATTCATAGCCCTTGTCTGCACCAGGCACATCCAGTGAAGTTGTGCCACATAACAAACCATTGTGTTTGTAATTAATAAGTTACTTGCCTTTGGTAACACCTTATCTGGTATAGAATGCGTCTACCCTCAGATGCCTTACCTTTGAATTATCCCCAGGAGCCAGACTCGATCTGGACATTTTTCTACAGCAGTACCTCTGTGCATCGGTAGAGGGCATTGAGCGACTCCGTAACTATGTTGTTCTCACCAGATGTGATGTTGCCAGAGTCCATACAAGCCCTCCCCTGACTTTCATTTCTTTTGCAACCACTTTCTGTGCTAAAACGTGGAGCCACACAGGGAAACTGCCATGCAAACAGTGTGCCCAAAAAGATTCTTCTTTTTAAAAGATGTGTACATTAATAATTATTGGTTAGTCGCCTTTTTTCTTTTTTTTTTTACCAACGAAAGGCACAAGGGTGCGTAGAAGGGATCTGGAAGAAAAGGAGGATCAGTTTGCAGAGTGGGGAGGAACGGTGAGTCGGTAAGGAATCTGCGGCTAGATCTAGTCTCTACCAGATATGGCGTTACCGAAGGTAAGTAAAGTATTCTTTTGATGGAGATATTTAGCCACAGATTCCTTACCTTTGAATGAGATACCCACGCAATTCCATTCCAAATCGATTCCAAAAAAGAACACCTATGTTAAACACAGGACAATGATTGAAGTTAGAAACGTGGTTTATTGCTTCAGTAAAACACCCACGACCGGAGCCATCCAACCATGGAGAAACCAACGTCCAGAGTGACGTTTATCGGAATCTCCACGAGTGGAAGACATCGATCTGGAATGCAAACAAACACAATACATGAGTCGCGTGGACTCACGCGACTCTAATACAGATAGCGTAGAACACTGTATGAATGACAGTAAAACATCTCTATAACACCTTCCCCTCTTTGAGGAACAAGAAAAATAAATATACATAACATTATTCCAAAACATAGTCTTTCAATTTGCATGAAATCCTTCTAAAACGTGAAGATCTTTTTGCCGTTGCAACAGAAAATTCACCATTACCCACGGCACAATGCTGAATTTCAGGAGACAATGGCAAAGGTTCAGGAGCAACAGATTGAATGAGTTGACTCCCAAATGGTTCCAAAACACAAGTTGAAAGAGGTGTAGACAATGCACCACTGTCATTAACAACAGGTTGATCAATTGGTGCAGCAGATGATACAGAAACACCAACAGAAGAAGGTTTCTCATAGGTCAAATCAAACCAATCACAATGTTCAGAGTCTGACTCTGAACAAGTATATTGTCTAATAACATCAGCTTGAAGGGGAGACACCTTAACAAGAGCCCTCTTGTTCCACCATCCTTTGTTATCAAGGAGAGCAGAACCTCTACTAACATGAATAACTAATGTAGGAGAAGAAAATTTCGATTGCCCCTTTGGAATTTTTTTTGGATTTTTGATAAGCACCCAGTCTCCCCTTACCAAAGGTTGATCTACAAAATGTTTGCCAGAATCAAAACGTGCCTTCATAGCATTTTGCTTTATTCTAACGTGCTCCTGGATGGAAGCAGGCTTAAGTGAAACACTATCATCTTTGTGAAGCCAAGTGGGATTAAGATGAGTATGCACTCTCCTTTTCCTAAGTAACGTAAAAGGTGCAATGCCAGTGGTGGAATGTGGCGTGGTGTTATAAGCCCAGACCTTATCATGTACAAAGGACAAAGGGTCTAACCTAGAAGATATTGCAGTCTGAATGCCCTCCTTAATTATGCGATTGCACCTCTCCACCAAACCATTCGAAGAAGGCGAGTATAAAGCAACCTTAAAGTGAGCAATGTCATGAGTCTTGAGGAAAGAACACATCTTTTGAGACACAAAATGTGTACCATTATCAGTGACAATGGTTTTAGGGAAACCTTCAACATCAAACACTGATTGTAAAAATGTCATGGCATTATCAGTTGACGCCGCATTACAAAAGGAGTAGTGTAACCATTTAGTGTAGTAATCAATCAAGACAATGAGAAACTTGTTTGCATTAGGTAAAATATCATAAGGTCCAGAAAAATCTAAACCAACTTTATCCCATGGGCCTACAGGAAGAGGAACAGGATGTAACGGAGTGGAAAGAGTCTTCCAGTGTTTGTCAGAAAGGAGACATTGAGTGCAATTGTCAATAATTCTCTTAACCTGTACATCCATGGAAGGCCACCAATAAAATTGTTTGATGCGTTGACATGTCTTGACAACACCAAGATGTCCTTGATGGGCCGAACGAATGATTAAATTACGTAAGGATTCAGGTGGAACAAACAACTCATGACGCATAACCATATTGTTAACTAAGGAAAGTTCTTCCGAAATATTAGCAAAAGCTCTCAAATCTGGAGATAAATTTCTGCGTTCAGGCCATTTGCTCATGATAAAACTCTTAACTTTTGAGAGTGTGACATCATCATTGTAGGCCGAATTCCACTCAGACTCAGAAATAGGTGGACATTCCGCAATAGCATCAATTGCGGCTACAACACATTCAACATCATCATTAACAACAGAATTTTCCTCCAAAGACATTCTTGACAGACAATCCGCTCTGAAATTTTTTCCACCAGAAATGTGTTTTATAACAAAGTGAAATTCATGAAGTTTTGATAGAAGTCGAACAAGCCTGGCAGAGGCTCTGTTCGAAGTGCTGCTTGAAAGCATGTGCATGAGCGGTTTATGATCCGTGAAGATTTCAAACTCACGACCCCAAATGTATGGTTTAAATTTCTGTATGGCCCAAACGCAGGCTAAAGCCTCTCTTTCAATCGTACTGTATCTAGTCTCGGCTGGCAAAAGAGTTCTAGAAGCAAAGGCAACAGTGTGTTCAACACCATCTACCCATTGTCCTAAGACAGCCCCTAAACCAGTAAGACTAGCATCTACAGTAATAAAACATTTTGAACCATCAGAAAAGGGACGTAGAGCTGGTGAATCCTCAATAAGTTTCTTAACATGCTCAAAAACTATTTGTAGGTCATGTGACCAAACAAATTTCACGCCCTTTCTCAAAAGATTCCTTAAAGGTTCAACAATTTGGGCATAGCCATGAACGAATCTGGCATAGTACTCTGCCAGACCAAGGAATGAACGAAGTGCATCCCTATCTTTGGGAGGGGCGGCATCCCTAATAGCTTTTATCAAGGAAAACTTGGGCTTAATACCATTAGGGGAAAGTGTATGACCCAAATAGTCCAATTCTTGAACAGCAAATTTGCATTTATCATGCCTAACTGTCATCCCAGTTTTCTCTAAAACTTCTAACACTCTAGAGAGAATCATGTCATGTTCCGAAATATTGTTGGCAAAAATCAAAATGTCATCCTGATAAGCTTGTACCCCAGGAATGTCACAAAAAAGGTTATCCATTAATTTCTGAAAAATGCTAGCAGCTGAAGCTAAGCCAAAGGGAAGCCTCAAATATTTGTAGGCCCCAAATGGTGTGACAAAAGTTGTTAATTCTTGAGACTTTGGAGACAAAGGAATTTGATGGTAAGCTGACTTAAGATCCAAAAGAGAAAAGAACTTAGACCCACCCAGATTAGCGAGTAGATCATGGATCTTGGGTAAGGGATGACAGTCGACGATGATATTGTTGTTTAATGAGCGCAAGTCAGCACATAATCTGATCTCGCCAGACTTTTTGCGGACTAAAACTATGGGAGAAACCCATTCAGATGAATCACAAGGTGTAATAACCCCTTCATCACACAAATTTTTCAACATTTTTTTTAAATCATCCCTCGCACTCAAAGGGAGTGAACGGACTTTATGAACGACTGGTTGGGCATTGGGTTTAAGACGGATTTCATGCTTGAAACCCAAAACTGTACCAATTTTATTTTGAAAAACGTTTGGAAAACGATCAAGTATATGATCAACTTTATGAGTAGAGACAGATAATTCAGAAACCTGAATGTTTTCAGCTTCAAGATTAGAGTAATAATCATCCGGGATATCACCCAAGGTGATGGGTTGATCTGACCCAGGTTTGAGCATTAGACCCATTTTTGCTTGATCCAACCAACCCAAGATATTTCTGCCTTTGAGGGCGACATACACCTTAGTAAAAGTTTTTCTTCCAAGGCATTCAATCTTAGAATGGAAGTATCCCAACATGTCAATATCTTTTTCGCCGTAAGCTTTGGGATTGACGTCAGATACAAAAAGAGACACGCTACTACCCCAATTTGAATGAAAAGTAATATCTGACAAAATAGTGATAGGTGAACCAGAGTCAGCTTTGACCTGTAAAGGAACAGCACCAACAATTAATTCACACAATGGACCCTTGATTTTAGAACAATTAATAGAATCACATTCAATAGACAGTGAAACATCGTTGAGTCTATTGGAACACCACTCCAGATTCTCATCAAGTTCAAGGTTATTCACTCTGGTGAACCTTTTTCCGCCTCTACAAACAGATGGAAAATGACCAATTTTTTTGCACAAGGAACATTTTTTCCCAGATGCAGGACAACTAGGAGAATTTCCCAGATGATTTCTTGACCCACACCTATAACAAATGGTGATTTTCCTGGATGATTGTCTAAAAGGCTTACTGACGAGATTCACAGAGCATGAAGCAGATGGAGCCTCTCCATCAACCGTGTGTACGCTGACTTGAGCGGCTTGACTCTCTTGTAAAATTCTTGAAGATATTGTTGCACGTTCAATACCTTTAGCAATAACCACTATTTCAGCAAGAGTGGGGTTTTTGCAACTTAATAAACGTTCTTGTATTTTTTTAGACGAACAAGAAAAAATGAATTGGTCTCTAATTGAAGTATCTGTACTTTGACCAAAATCACAAGTGGAAGCGAGAATTCTGAGTTGAGCAATATAGTCTTCCACACTTTCATCAACACTCTGCTTACGCTTGAAAAAATTATGCCGCTCCAAAACAATACTTGGATCATCATCATATTGCTTAGTTAAGCGACACAGGGCTTCTTGGTATGTGTCCCAACCATCACCTGAATCTGAAGGAGGAGGAATAACTGGAAGATTCTCAAAAACCTGTTGAGCTGCGACTCCAAGACAACCATATAGGATGGCAACCTTGCGGGCAGGAGGATATTTGACCGCATCAATGGCCACCAAATAGTTTTCAAAACCCTTAAGCCAATTGCGCCAGGCCAAAGATGGTTTTCCAGGAGTTTGTAAAAATGGAGCTGGTGTTTGGAATTGTTGGGATGAAGCCATGACAGAGAAAAAAGGAAAATAAAAAAATAAAAAAATAAATAAATAAATAAAAAATACAAATTAATACTGAGCAATTGCAAAAATAATTGCAATGGAGATTCAAAAATCAAAGAGCGTGCAGATTGGTGAATGCGAAATGCAAAGTTTTACATGCATATGAGAATGTACATATTGTAGAGATAGGCGATGAAGAAAGCGTGCCTATCACTGCAAAATTACACTTTAAAAATGAAAGCGTTGTGAGAGACTTGATGATGTGGTGATAGAAACGTGCACAATACTGAAGACAGGAAACAGCTGTTATTGTGACAGCGTGCCTATCGCTGTGGAAAGGAAGCCTCGTTTGTAGAAGCGTGTCCAAAGCTGAAAGCACTTCCCTTGGTTATACACATTAAAATTGTGAAAGCGTGCCTATCGCTGTGGAAAGACAGCCTCGTTTGTAGAAGCGTGTCCAACGCGGTAGGCAGGAGAAAAGGCGTTTGAAAATGAGGCTGTTTCCAAGGTTACGGCTGAAAGAGATCTCTAGAGGCAGTTGGCCTTGCTTCGTTGCGTGACGAAAGGCGTGCCAGGAGGAGGGGTTAACAGCCACAGCGCGAGGAGTCAGTTGGAATCAAACCGCAGAGTAAAAATGAAGAAAGTCAAAGAAATACGACCTTTTTAGAAGTTTAAGGACATGAAGGACGAAGTAGAGCAGAGTCGCTTGAGCAGGAGAGTTGATTGAGGTGAGTGGAAGAAGCGATCAACTGCTATGAGGAGATGCGGTGAAAATCGTTGGAAATGGCTCTGGATGGCGGTGGGTGCCGGAAGAAATCCCGCTCGTCGCCAAGTTGTTAAACACAGGACAATGATTGAAGTTAGAAACGTGGTTTATTGCTTCAGTAAAACACCCACGACCGGAGCCATCCAACCATGGAGAACCAACGTCCAGAGTGACGTTTATCGGAATCTCCACGAGTGGAAGACATCGATCTGGAATGCAAACAAACACAATACATGAGTCGCGTGGACTCACGCGACTCTAATACAGATAGCGTAGAACACTGTATGAATGACAGTAAAACATCTCTATAACAACCTACTAGGCTATCCGGCCAGCATACAAAAAAGAGAGCGACCAATAGTATGGAATGGAGGGTGAGGAAGTAAACATTCCATCAGAAAACTCGGGGAGAACCCTGTACGGAACTGAATCCACAGCTATGAAAAAAGAGAAAAAAATGCCATGCCAGAAGAATGAGACTAGTGGGAAGAACACTCCATATAAACATAGCATTACAAAGCCCCCCGGAATGTCAACCGGCCCAAGAGACCGAGGCGGAAGGCTAATGACAACAGCTAAAACTACTGGGCTAAAGCTCCTAGCAAAAGAAGTAGGTAAGGCAGAGAGCACTGACAAGTAGTTTAAGAAAAACATTGCATTGCAATAAAAACAGTCATGGCCATAGACCACTTGAGGTAGGGGAAACATATAAATACAGAGATAGGTATGATTATTTTCATAAGATATATATAAACATATACAGAAATTACACAGCACAATAATATGTGCCCTAGAAGGGTACACACAAATGACCATAACAGCGATCATGGGTGGAAGGTGAAACAATGGTGAGCTGGAAACCAGCCACATGGCTAAAAGGAGAGGATGGAGTGGAATTCACACACCCCAGAAAAAACAGTTGAGCAGACAGAACAGCACTACAGACTGAACGGGTATGATTAGGCAGTCGAGAGATAATTGAAAAGAAAACCGCAGGGGAGAACAGCACCGCTAGAATAGAGAAACCAAGACCACAATGGAGGACTGGTTGAGTCGAACAGGAACAATACAGGGGAGGCCTATTCAGGCCCATCTCTCTCCTCCCCTTCGCGGCCAAAGTCACCGAGAGACTTGTAAACGCCCAGCCGACAGCCTTCATAGATGAAAACTCCATCCTGGACGCCTCCCAGTCTGGATTCCGCAGCAACCACAACACCAAGACCGCCCTCCTCGCCGCCACTGACGACATCCGCAGGCTACTCGACCAGGGACACGCCATGGCCCTCATCCTCCTAGACCTCTCTGCAGCATTTGACACCATCTCTCATCGCACTCTCGCAGCCAGACTGCATGACGCAGTAATTCAAGGAGCCGCCTTCTACTGGATCCAATCCTTCCTCTCCGGCAGAACCAAGAGGATCCGACTCCCTCCCTTCCCCTCCAAACCCACGGAAATCAACTCCGGAGTACCCCAGGGATCATCACTTAGCCCCACGCTTTTCAAAATCTACATGGGCCCCTCGCCGCCATCATTAGACAGCATAGGCTCAGCATTGTATCCTACGCCAACGACACCCAGCTCATCCTCTCGCTCACAAACAACCCTGATGACACCAGACTCTGTTTCCAGGAAGGTAAGAAGAACGTGGCAGCATGGATGAAGGAAAGCTGCCTGAAGCTAAACACAGAGAAGACCGAGGTCCTCATCCTCGGCCCCTGCACCTCCGCCTGGGACAACACCTGATGGCCCTCCGCCCTAGGGAGCCCACCCACCTCTACAGACCACACTCGGGACCTCGGCATCATCCTTGACTCCTCCCTCTCCATGAACCGCCAGATCAATGCCGTCGCCTCCACTAGTTTCAACTGCCTCTGCATCCTCCGTAAGACTTTCAAGTGGATCCCCCCAGACTGCAGAAGGACCATCACCCACACACTCATTCGTAGCCAACTGGACTACAGCAAAGCCCTCTACGCTGGAATCAACAAGACGCTTCTGCCAGACTCATCCTCGGGACACCGCGCCATGAACACATGACCCAACACCTACGCTGCCTCCACTGGCTCCCCGTCGGGAAGAGGGTCACCTTCAAACTCCTCACCCACGCCTACAAATCCCTCCACAACATCGGACCCAAATACCTCAACGAGAGAGTATCCTTCCTCGTACCCAAGAGGAACCTCCGCTCAGCCAACCTCGCCCTGGCAGAGGTACACCGCATCTGCTGAAACAGAACCGGCGGGAGATCTTCCTCCTACATCGTGGCCAAAACCTGGAATGAACTCCCTGTGAACATCAGACGCTCCCTGACCCTGCATAGGTTCACGACGGACCTCCAGATATGGCTCTTCGACTGATCTGGAGCTGCATCCCCCCCCCCCTCAGCACCTTGAGACCCTCACGGATTAGTAGTGCGCTTTACAAACCCCTGATTGATTGATTGATTGATTGATTGAAAACTTGCCCTCATCGTAAAAGAAATTAATATTGGAAGACCAACACCAGATCTGAAGGTCCAACCAAAGGACCAGTGTAAAGATCTGAGGTAACAGATAGCGAGGCTGTGCCTACAACTTAACAAGCATGAATTCCAGACGTAAAAGAAAGTCCTTGTGTGCACGGGACAACTTGTGCCCGACCAACGAGCCAGGGAACACAGTGAGTGAGGATCCTGATGTCACCCGAGATCGTACACTGTATACTTATTAGTACAAGGGGAAGTGTCATAAGTCACCTACCTGGATGCCATGTGATTGCAATGGGGCGGTGAATAGTTCCTGAATCCTCTTGAGACTTTCCCTCGGTTTACAGAAGGAGACCCTGCACCAGTGACAAATCCCCAGGGGGAGGGGGTTGGGATGGCAAGAGCGTGTAGAGTCAAAAAGATGCTGCAGCAGGTATTCACACTAGTCTGATGAATGGTACCGGCAGATACATTTTCTATAAACAAACAAATAATAAGGCATCTTTTAAGGTATCACCTCTTGAAAGCTTTTCATATCCCAACCAACCTTTTGTTTTGTCAATTGTTTTTAGACTGTCCATAGAGGTTCCTTCATCAAAGTTTCAAAACTTCACTGAGTATGATTCCAGCATCAAACCCACTTGTTAATTTGGACGGGGCTAGCTTCACCAAAGTACGTTCTGGAAAAGCCATGCCAACAGAATGGACAAGTGAAACAAAAACACTGATTACCTTGTCTGCAAGCTCTATGTTTCAACTAAGCTCAGCGAATTGCGAAATAAAGTCTGTGAATATGTCTCTCCTTTTCTTCTTGTTTTTCCATCCAGGTGCAAGACTGATGTGGGACATCCTTTGTGGTGAAGTAGAAGTGGAAGGAACAAGGGAACTGGCAAGACAGAGTTCTGGAAGCCGGGAAACAGATAATTGGCAGGCGAAGAGGCTAAGCAAAGGGTGAGTGTTGACGGTCTAAGTGTAAGACTGCTTTAAACCGTTCATAAAGGTCACATGCTAATTGTTTGTAACAAGGAACAGGTGCAGATAATTAACTTGATGTGACTGTCTTCTAGAAAGTGTTTTAGTATGTTCTCAAAGGTCACGTTCTAATTGCTCATAACAAGGAACAGGTGCAGATGAATAATTTGATGAGGCTGCCTTCTAGAAGGTGTTTTAGAATGTTCACAAAGGTCACATTCTAATTGCTCATAGCAAGGAACAGGTGCAGGGGATTAATTTGATGAAGGTGGTCTTCCGGGAGGTTCACATTGAGGTCACCTATGCCGGTTGCTTGATGCTTATTCTGGTGAATTTTCGGAATGTTTCCGTGGTGCCAGTAACCTAACCATGCATGTACATCGTAAAAGCTATTAAGCCTTTTCAAACAAACCGGGGAACACCAGCTTCAGCTAGCTATTACCAACAGCATGTAATATTGTCAAAAGTCAGGGTACAAGAATTTTGTTCATTCTTAAGTGTTGAGAGGAATAATATCAGTCATGTTGGTATATTGTGATATTCAAGAGAGGTGGACTGTGGCAGGAATCCTGACATGAACGGACCCCCCAAAGGAGTTAGAACTGCAACCGCGCTCGAAAGAAGTGGAGGAAATGTCTCAGAAAAGAATCCCAAAGGATCACAAACCTCTCCACAAGCCAACCAGAGTAGATGGGTAAGGAACCCATGTCCGAGAACAGCGGAAGATGAAAATTAGCCGTAAACCCCCAAAAAGGGTAGAATACACATCTGAGGAACAGTCAGGCTAGTAACAAAATGTTGGGGTTGTTATTGGAGGTGTCATAGAAATGGCTTCAATCAATAGTGAAAGCAACCGCAGCTTCATGCAAGGCAGAAGCAAGGGAAAAAAAGGCCATGCAGAGACATAGAAGAGGTAGGGCGGCCAAGATGGCCACCCATGCCACGATACGGATAAGGGATGGCCGCAAGGAACCTAAGAGAGAAGAGAGAGCGTAAGCAGGGACCTGTTTTGCCTGTGTACAGTGAGAACTAGCAGAAGAAGGGCTAATTAAGGCAGAACCAAACAATGTACCTTAGGCCAAGAACCTTGCTCTTTTTCTAGCATCTGCTAGGAAAGAAGGCAGAGTGGAATGAAGGAAACCCCTGGCCAGTGTGGAGAAGCACCCAACAACGGAGGAGCAAGAAGAACCCCCATGTGCCATCTTCCAACTTGCACCAGTGCACCAAAGCAGGGCATGTGGAGTCCCCTATAAGGGAAACTTGGTGTCAGAGCCTAATGGAGGAATGCCTGTAAGGAAAACAGGCAAAGTACTCTGCCAGACAGGGAACAAGGCAACAGTGTATCCTCAAAATGCCATGAAAACACCCAAATCAGAGCTTGGGTAGAAAGCAAAGAACACCGTGCATCCACCGGCGTAGACACCAAACAAGGTCAGAAATGAAGACGCGTCCCAAAAAACAATCAGGGACCACAACCTGTCATCAACAGCCCACAGTCCATTCTACGGACTACCTTGCTGAAGTGACCCCTTGGGTCACTAACGCCTGTGTGGTCTCCTTCAGCCATCTATCTAGCATCTTTGGCTTCAGCTATAATTGCTTATTGTACTTGAAATTGTCTCTTTCTCGCTCCCCTCTGAATTGCCCTTATTCTAAAAACATTATTGCAAAGCAGTTTTTTCCTCCTGATTTAACATGTGCATTCCTAGCATTGCTGCCAAGTGTATTTTGCATTTTGAAAGTATTTCTCTTGATCAAAATTGTGTTTTTCATACTGCATTTATAAATTTGTCTTTGAAGTTTTAAACTGCTCACTTCATATTGCATCCTTTGAAATGTTTCTCTTCTAACGTTTTTTTATGATTTATGAATTCCATTGAAAGTTATATAAAAAGTGCCTTCTGATATTGTGAGTCTCTGTGAAAACAAAGTCACTCTACCTTTGTATTTAATCACCTTTTTCTTGAAGCTGCGCCTTCCAATACATTGTGTGAACCTTTTGGCTTGGTTTCTGTGTCTCACATGTCTGTTTCCTTCATTTTAGTGTGGGCGTCGCAGAGCACCCCGGCTCAAGTTAAGCAGCCCAAAACCTGCCCCCCAACATTTGGTGACCGTGACGTGATTCTGCAGTACCAGCTGGCAGGAGACCACTGTGACCTCAGACGAGGATTGACATTCGTACCTCTTCCCAGACTAGGGCAAAGACAGCGCAAGTGTAAGGCTTCTGCTGCCTTGTGTGCTGTGGCTGCCTGAGGTTCAAGGCATGTGTGGTTTGTCTGTCCGGGGTTTTCAGTTACTATCTTAACTGCTCTTGCGTTTATAAAAGAACAAATCCCGAGTTAAAAGAAACGTGTGCACAGACATTAAGTCAAAGGGTGACGTTAGAAAATCGTATGAATTGTGAATTTTGTATATATAAATAACCAGTTATTTGTGTCTCCACTTGGTTGGTGCCAAGAGAAAATGAGCTAGTTGTGCATTTCTGTTCGGTTGGAGCCAACAGTTTTTGCCCTCTGTATTGGTTCGTGCTAACAGAGAAAAGAGAAAGGAGGAAACTGCGTGTGGCGTTTCTCCCAGGTATCGGTTTATGCCTTCTGTCCGGTTGGTGCCAACAGTTTGTGCCTCTCTGAAAGCCAGGGAGGGCCTCTGTTTAATTAAAAGATTAACAGGGAAGGGAAGATTGTGTTTGCCGTGTTTCAGTGGTCATCTATTTGCTTTTCTGAGAATACCCCTATCTTTGTTAGATAGGGAGAAGAGAACTCTGTCTTGAGTTTTCTAGCAGTAATTTTGGTGCCCCTCTGAGAGTCAGAGGGGCCCCCATTTCAATACTAATGGGGAGGAGGTTGATTTCCGTGCCTGCCTAGCTAACAGGCTTACGCATATCTCCTGTTTAGACAAATGAGAAGTAGTTCCCCCGGGATGACCTACAGCAAGTAACTTTGGGATTTTTTTTCACTAGCTACAATTGTGTTGGTTTAGCATTAAGATTGAAAGCGTTTGACTGCCCTCAGGTGGTCAGAGTATGGAATTATTGTTTTAAGATTCAAGCGCTTAGATCTGTGAATTGTTTTTTCTTCGCTTTAAAGCACCTTTATAAAATGTATGAAAAATTGCTATGCATTTTCAGGATTTTATGTTACTTGTTAGTATATACATAGGTGTATATACTGTTTTGCATTCTTTATTTGTGACAGTTAAGCTTTTTTTTTATTATTGTATTGGAAGCCGCTGCCTGGTGCAAAGGCCAACATAGGGTGATTTTTTTAGTGAGACCATAATATCTAGGTGCAGATTGATTGTCCTGTTGATTCTTTTGATTACATATGCATATATTCATTGTATGAGCACATTTTGGCAATTTTAAAGTTGACTGGCCTTATACCAACTCAGCCACTAAAGGTAAAGGCCCGTTGGGTAGGGTGTTGCTGTGTTAGTGTTGCAGTCACTAGCCATACAGACCACCGCTAGTTATTGATGCTGTGGTCTGTAGTAGTACACCAGCCCCCTCACCAGCACTACAGACCCCGCTAGGAAGAAGTAAGTGAACATTTTTGTGCCACTTACAATAACTCCACTACAGCCTTACCAAAGTTATCTGATATCACTAGCATGGGAAATACTAGGAGTCACCTTCACACCAACAACTGAAGTGAAGGTATCTGCATTACCAATTGTAGAATTATGTTCCCCAGGATCAGCAAGTACCCCCTGCCCCTCCGTGACCCTGTGGCGCTGTGCCATATTTAATTAGCACAAGTCACTTTCAGATAACTGTAATCAAAAAGGAAAGGAGAAACCGACTGCCTACACTGTAATCGTATATATAAGCCCACGTGGGGTTTACCAAAAAACGTCAAGATAAGAACTGACCCCAGGAGGAAAAGCAAAAAACAGAAGGAAAGTAATCAATACTAAATTTATTTAAATAAACAAAGGTCAGGATAATACTCTTTGTATGCAAAGTAAATCAGAAACAGTAAATTCCACAATTCAGATAAGAAAAGGTCCCACACCATAACAAACATACATACACTCATTCATACAACAAACTGATGGGTTCAATATGAGGCATATTTACAAAAAAAACAGATTTATACAGTAGGTTTAAAAATAATTGGTATCAAAAGAATATACAATTCGACACAACAAGGATTAAGTTGAACTCGTGCACTCCCAGGTTATTGTAAAATAGGCGAAGTTTTCAGGTAGGCACGTGCAAGTAAACGCCAACGCACGTTTCGGTGTTTGCCCAACACGGGGCTATACCTTCATCAGGGCATCGATGATGATAAACGTGTGGGACACAGCGAGACCTATGGCGTGATCATCGAATTAGTAAAAATAGTACAAAAGATATGAAGACTTATACAGACATATTAATGCATAATTAACAAAAATGTATTTACACTCTAGCTACTAACAATTCAAAAAGGAAGAGGGCGGTCAAAAGGGCTGAGTAGGGAAAATCTTCAATCAGGGTCAAGAGATACACAGGAATGACACTACATAGTATAATGGTTGAATTAACAAACAGCGCGGTGCACCCTAAAGAATAACATCTCCTAAATAGTAGGTGCTAGGAGACAAGGGAATGTGAATTCATACAACAATCTATGTGCTCAAGAATAGACTACCAAACACCAGTGTGAAAGGATAAAGACTGTCAAAGTGAAAAGAGCTTAAGGCCAGAAGGGAATGTGAACCAAGGATTAAAGAAAGAAAGTGAAAATAATAATATGATAAGACAATGAATCACAAAACAATACCTTTAGGCATGAAATGAATTTTAAGAAGTAATTCCTCTAGATATAGTTCAAGGACACTGGGGAGCGTCAAACAGCTAGTCAGATACGTTCCAAGGTCAGGTCCCCTTCAGGAGGACCTTTCGGGACAACAGGGTCCGGGATGGAGGATCACTTGAATCAAGGACAGACCTTAACGCAAAGTCGGATATACAATTGCAGAAAAGGAGGACCGATGAACACGATCCTGAAATGGGACAAAAACGTAAAAGTAGTGATAAGCATCATACAGCACGTAAAAAAAAAAAAATTCCCCATACAAGCTGCAAGCGTAAGCGCTAGCTAGGGGTTTTATCGATATTCCCAAAACATTATTTTGGGAAAAAAAGAAGATAGGTCTTCATATCGTGGTCTAAACTGGTATCGAGAGCGTATATAGCTCTGTAGGCCCTCATAATAGAATATCCGTGTTTAATGAGCCAAAAAGAAATAGGAACAGGTGAAAAAACCAAAAGGTGATAGTCTCGAGGGGAGTCAGGGAGCATGCTTACCTTGGGTTCGACGAAGCCAAAGAGAGGAAGGTCGAAGGGGATCCTCTTCGCCAGTGCGTAGCGGTGCTTTGCTAAGCTATGCTTCAAAACGGGCACGACTGGCGGGTCTAAACCCGAAGAATAGAACGGGATCTGAAGATAGAGAAAGGACTGCCTTTAGAGTATAATAAGGCGTCCATGACAGAAACGCTATATAACGGGTGTATTGTAGCGTCTAAACTCGCTAATAAAGCAAAAAGGGGCCAGTGATATGCTCAGTAACTTAGTTAAGGGATGCCATAGTTTTAGGAAATTTTAGAGAGCTAAGGTAGTCAAAACAGATTTGAGTATCAGCACTCGACGAAATCAACAGACGAAGATACACATGTGTATCAAAATAGCGAGAGGAGTTCTTACCGCTGATATAGGTGACGCTCACGCTGAGACAATCAAAAAACAGTCCAACCGGAGGATAGGGAAGGATACCACGGGAGAAGTTCCTTCAAACGTCACGGTTTAAATACTGTGGAGCACGCATTAACTCGGGGGAGGTATCGTCTCGCATTGGTCTCCAGAGTGTCGAGATAGAAAAGGGATACGAATTTGATAAGCATTAAGGAGTCAAGATACAGCGGCCATGTTGAAACTGGGTCAAAATAAACTGTACTGGGGCCTCAGCGTGGTTGGAAAAAGTTATCCAATCAATTTTGGAGGAGAGACAAGTAAAGTAATTAAAGTTCAAAGGTTCAATACAGAACACAGTATAATAACGCGGTGCATAGGTGAATCGCAGAAAGGGAACTAATGTAATAGCATTTTCCCAGGGGCAGGTCTCGTTCAAACCCTGGGCAACTACATTCAAGAAGTATATCCAGAAGACCTCCCTTTTTCTTCTAATAATAGTGGGGTCCTTGCCTGCAGGGGTATGTATCTCTTCCACAATGATCCATTTAAGATCCTGTTCTAAATGGCCATGCTCAATCCAATGAGAAACCAAAGGGGCGCCAGATTTTTTTATGCAAATGTTAGACTTATGTTCGCCCATCCTAAGTCTGCATTCCTTGCCGGTTTCACCGATATATGGAAGGTCACATGGGCAAAAAATTGCATAGATGATGTTCGAGGTGCGGCAGTTGGTGTGATCTGTCAAGTTGATAATATGTTTATTGATTTTAATGCTTTGCCTAACCAACGCATTAGGGCAGGCTTGACAGGAACCGCATCGATGATTGCCTGTGATAGGTTGGAGGCCAGTAATGGAAATTTGGCGAGAAGAAGGAGGGGGCTCCGGTATTTTGCCTTTAACTAGAAGGTTCCTGAGATTTTTGTTCCTTCTGAAGGCAAAGAGAGGTTTGTCTAGTGAGTTACTGTCATCTATGTTGAGAAGATACCAGAGGGAGTTAATGATCTGACGTATTTTGTGATTGATATTAGAGTGTTTGGTTACGCATACTAGCCTGTCGCTAGATTTGTCTTCCTTCTGTTGGAACATAGCATCACGGTTGTAGTACCTGGCCCTTTTAAAGGAGTTCTTCACTAGTTTAGGGGGATAACCCCTATTCAAAAGTTTGGTCTTGAGGACGTCGGCCTGAGATAAAAAGTCCTTCATCTCAGTACAGTTTCTCCGGAGACGGAGAAACTGGCTGAAGGGAATACTTTCCCTTTGGCAGCGAGGATGGTAGCTGTCGAATTGGAGCAGGGTGTTCCTCGCGGTGGGTTTTGTGTATAAGGAGACAAATAGTTGGTTATCTTTGTGCTCCACCCATACGTTGAGGAATTCAATCCTGATGTTGCTGGAGTGGACTGTGAATTTCAGATTTTCGTCTGCCAGGTTAATCCATTGAATGAACTCATCAAGGGAGGTCTGATCACCTTTCCGGATGAAAAAAATATCATCTATGAATCGGGACCAGGTACATACATTCTCAAAGAAGGGCGCCATTTCGTTGTAGATGTTGGTTTTTTCAAACATGCCCATATAGAGGCAGGCTACACTTGGGGCACAGGCAGCTCCCATGCTAACCCCTTGGGTTTGTTGATAGTATTCGTTGTTAAATTCAAAGTAGTTCTCAGCTAGTATGATCCTAAGACATTGGAGAATAAAGGGAGCATTGGTGATATCGGGTTCGCAGCATAAGATGTCTTGAATGGTCGACAGCGCTCCCTCCTGGGGGATGTTAGTATATAAGGACTCGACGTCCATAGTGACCAGGAGTTCCCTATCACTGTAATAATCTAAATTCTCGACCTTAGAGATGAAATGGCCCGTATCCTTGACATAGGATTCAAGGTTGGCAACCAAAGGTTTTAAGAAATGACCAACATACTTAGATAGGGGTTCCGTAGCTGAACCAATAGTAGATACAATTGGTCTCAGAGAGGGGTCGGATACGTTTTTGTGGGTCTTAGGCACCCCATAGATGATCGGTATTCTGGTGTGAAGGGGTGTGAGGAACTCTGCTTCCTTGGGGCACAGGTGTCCTTCATCCACAGCGATACGTACAATGGTCAGAATTCGTTGTTTCAATGCTGGCTCAGGGTTGGTGGTAATACGTTTGTAATGTTTGGCAACAGATAACAAATTGTTCATTTTGTCAATATAAGAGGTGTCGAAAATAACAATCCCACCTCCCTTGTCACAGGGTTTGATAGTGAGTTGTTTGTTATCCTTAAGGCTGAAAAGGGCCTCATTCTCTTCTTTCAAGAGATTAGAAGCCGGTTTAGGGACATATTTTAAAGTTTTTTCAATTCTAGACAACACTGCTTTCTCAAAAATCGAGACTTCAGGTCCAATAGATTCCAAAGATGGAATGAACTCAGAGGGAGGTTTTAGTCCCGATAAGTTGTTAATGTTTTCGGCAGATGGTCTAGTTAGAAAAAACTTTAGTCTAATTTTGCGAAAGAAGGAGTGAAGGTCCTTGACAAGTTCAAATTTATTGAAATTCGCGGAGGGAACAAAGGACAGTCCCCTGGATAACAATTTGAAGGTTTCAAGCTCGATGGTTCTAGTGGACAAATTGAACAAAGGGATATTGTTTATGTTTTCCAGTATTGTTGTTGTCTCGTTTGTATGTACATCTGGGGTGTTGTTAGATCCTGACGGAAACCCCTCTGTCTGGGGTTCCGATTCCTGGGGCAAAAATATGTTGAATTGTAGTTGGTAGGGTCTTCACTGTCTGAGTCTGTGGTGTCAGAAAAAGTGACGACCCGTTTGTTGCCCCATCTAGTGGTGTTGTAGTTGTTAGAGTAGCTAGACTGTGTTTCCTCTGAGTTGGTATAACAATTGGGGGTCTGATATGGATAGGCTCGTTCCTGAGAGAAGAGCCTGATGTCTTTTTTGAATTTGTCAGTCTTCCTCTTAAGAAGATATTCAGAGAAAGAATCAAGTTCTACTGATATTTCCTCCAACTTAAGTTTTGCTGTCTCAACAGCATTGTCTCTTTTAAGTTTGTCTTCCATTTCCTCAATTTCTTTGTTGAGGATGGATAAAACCACTCTAGCAGTTTCAACTATTAGCATCATCCAATCTCTGGAGCATCTATTCGAGATTAGAGCCCATTTTTCCAAAAACAGTCTCAGTTTAACAAAGAGACCCGGGATGTTGCGAACACGTAGGCCAATGGGGATAGTGCCCGCCTTGAGATATTCCAACATAAAGTTGGCATGTGCCTCCGTACGTTTGGATTTCTTTTTTAGATTGAGAAGTTGGGTCCATTCTTCCTCAAGGCCCTTAGATAGCGTGAATTGTTTATTGCTGTCGGAGGTGATCCCGATCATGCGGGCAAAGTCCTTGTTGTGATCTGTCTTCATCAGAGAAGCCAAAGGTTTTGATGCTTTCCATGATGTTCCCAACTGGGAACATCATGGAAAGCATCAAAACCTTTTGATGCTGGATGGATGATGCTAATAGTTGAAACTGCTAGAGAGGTTTTATCCATCCTCAACAAAGAGATTGAGGAAATGGAAGACAAACTTAAAAGAGACAATGCTGTTGAGACAGCAAAACTTAAGTTGGAGGAAATATCAGTAGAACTTGATTCTTTCTCTGAATATCTTCTTAAGAGGAAGACTGACAAATTCAAAAAAGACATCAGGCTCTTCTCTCAGGAACGAGCCTATCCATATCAGACCCCCAATTTTTATACCAACTCAGAGGAAACACACTCTAGCTACTCTAAACACTACAACACCACTAGATGGGGCAACAAACGGGTCGTCACTTTTTCTGACACCAAGGACTCAGACAGTGAAGACCCTACCAACTACAATTCGACATACCAACCCAGACAAGAAAATTATGATAGAACCATTCAGTCGAACCGTTATTTAGGGAACCGCAGAGGGAATTTTCGCCCCAGGAATCGGAACCCCAGACAGAGGGGTTTCTGTCAGGATCTAACAACACCCCAGATGTACATACAAACGAGATAACAACAATACTGGAAAACATAAACAATATCCCTTTGTTCAATTTGTCCACTAGAACCATCGAGCCTGAAACCTCCAAATTGTTATCCAGGGGACTGTCCTTTGTTCCCTCCGCGAATTTCAATAAATTTGAACTTGTCAAGGACCTTCACTCCTTCTTTCGCAAAATTAGACTAAAAAAGTTTTTTCTAACTAGACCATCTACCGAAAACATTAACAACTTATCGGGACTAAAACCTCCCTCTGAGTTCATTCCATCTTTGGAATCTATTGGACCTGAAGTCTCGATTTTTGAGAAAGCAGTGTTGTCTAGAATTGAAAAGACTTTAAAATATGTCCCTAAACCGGCTTCTAATCTCTTGAAAGAAGAGAATGAGGACCTTTTCAGCCTGAAGGATAACAAACAACTCACTATCAAACCCTGTGACAAGGGAGGTGGGATTGTTATTTTCGACACCTCTACTTATATTGACAAAATGAACAATTTGTTATCTGTTGCCAAACATTACAAATGTATTACCACCAACCCTGAGCCAGCATTGAAACAACGAATTCTGACCATTGTACGTACCGCTGTGGATGAAGGACACCCAGGGCCGGCTTTAGAGATTGTGGTGCCCTGTGCGACAATCTTTGTTGGCGGCCCCCCCCCCCCCCCCCGCACCCCCCCAGCAATCATTTTTTGTGTTGAGTTGTATGGTTTCTCAACCGCATATTAAATATATACAGGATACATTTTATAATATATAAAATGTATGCTCAAATGTCATGTAAATTAAATAGGGATTAGATGGGGAACAGATATTACAACACCATCAGTCAATTATAGCTTATTTTATAGCCCAAAACAATATACATCTTGTTGATGTAATTATTAACAATTTCTAACTGTTAATTTTGTAAAAACAATTTGCAAATTTCAAGAAAATTGAACTTTACGGGCCTTCATTTTTGCAAATGCCAATATTGATGTGGATAAGTCCAATTGTTGTGCAATATCATTTTCAATGGATAGGATTGCCAAAGATGATAGCCTTTCATCTTTCATTGTGGATCTTAAATATGTTTTAATTAACTTTAACTTAGAAAAACTTCTCTCTCCACTAGCTACTACCTCGGATTCCCACACTGCCACCTTCCAACAGAGCCCCTCATCTTTAAGTAGCCCCTCTCTCATATGCAGTTCATTTGTTGTATAGCGCTACTCATATCAGTGTAGTGTGTGTCAGTACTTTACACCACGCACACATTATACAGAGACAATGAATCATACAAGTATATAAATCAGTGTACAGGGAATGCCACATAAGCAAATGAGGATTACAAGGTGTATGAATCACATTTCATCCATGCTGGTGGGTCGGATATTTTAAGAGGGTTTGGTCTGGGGAAACACAACCTTAGGATTTAAAGAGTATTCCATGGGGTCGGTTCAGCTTTACTGATAAAAATGTATATCTGCCCAAACATACTCATTTTAGCAAAATTAGAATAATGAAAGACTGGGGAAGTTCTAAAGATGTAACAAAAAAAGAAAGCGAAGTTCTAACTATACCATTCTTGATTGTATGCAGCTCTTTGATGACAGTTCATTGGTCACTGTCCTATGTTTGGATTGTAACTTCTGAACTACAAGTAACAAAAGGATCTCTGTGACAAAGGCAGTAACCCACTGAGCTTCCACATAAAATACAGTTCATCTGCATTTAAAAACTACTAACAGACAAATGATTGCTCTCCAGCAGGATCATTAATCACCAGCGTTATCTGGGCATCTTTTATTGTCTTATTGTTGTCCTGCATCACACACGAAGTATGTGCCCTGCTGGGCCTGCGCATATTTTAAAAAGAAAAACATATTAGTAACACATTCTCTTACCTACTCCGTTAGTGAAACTTTGTGTCACAGCCTGCTGTGATAAGCAGCTGCAGGAGTCAGGAAAGGTGAATATGAATAAACAAACTTATTTTCTCCTGCGCTGCATAGAAAAAGAAATATCCACGCAGCAGAACATTGTGGCCATTGCCGGGAATGTGGAGATGAAGGGGTGAAAAATAAAGCCTCGTTAACATGAAAATGGTCTTTTAAAGACCTGTGAAGTACTCGGGTGCGGCTTCGATAATCTCTAAAACGTTGTGTGTGTGCACGCCGGGAAGCTGTCTCTGCCCGGGCTGACACACACGACGTGTTATTTGCGCGCCTGCCTTCAAGCCCTCACTGCGAGGGCCAAGGCTCATGTTTGGGTCGCTAAAACCGGGCCTGAGAAGGAGGGGAGGTCACCACCTTATATTGTTTGTGCACAGTGCACATTTAAATTATTGATTGATTTTAAAAAAGTAGACCGTCACCTAACTCACTTTATGTTGCTGCAGAGAGGAGGCTGCCACTGCCAAAAATCCCGTGGACTGTCGGAGAGCGCGCGCAACGACCAGTAACATTAGCCGCCGGAAGAGTATCTGCGAGTTTTCCAAGGCCCGCCCCCGCGATGTAGGTAACGGTTTCAGTTACAGGCCAATCCAAATCCAATCAAACGTTCAACACTTAGTTAGAGGCAGTCAGGCAGAGCAACGCTTGGGCGGGCAAAACAAAAGCGTGCCTCCTGATTTGGTAACACGGTTTTCCTCTCTTTCCATTTCTACGAAGATACATCGTAGAAAAGAAAGAGGGGACAACCGTTTAACAGTGCAGGCAGGCTCAGTGAGTGCTGATTTAAGAGTAAGAGACGTAGGTGGCGGCCGGCGCCCCCTGACCTTGGCACCCGGTGCGGTCGCACCGCTCGCACCGCCCAAAAGCCGGCCCTGAGGACACCTGTGCCCCAAGGAAGCAGAGTTCCTCACACCCCTTCACACCAGAATACCGATCATCTATGGGGTGCCTAAGACCCACAAAAACGTATCAGACCCCTCTCTGAGACCAATTGTATCTACTATTGGTTCAGCTACGGAACCCCTATCTAAGTATGTTGATCATTTCTTAAAACCTTTGGTTGCCAACCTTGAATCCTATGTCAAGGATACGGGCCATTTCAGCTCTAAGGTCGAGAATTTAGATTATTACAGTGATAGGGAACTCCTGGTCACTATGGACGTCGAGTCCTTATATACTAACATCCCCCAGGAGGGAGCGCTGTCGACCATTCAAGACATCTTATGCTGCGAACCCGATATCACCAATGCTCCCTTTATTCTCCAATGTCTTAGGATCATACTAGCTGAGAACTACTTTGAATTTAACAACGAATACTATCAACAAACCCAAGGGGTTAGCATGGGAGCTGCCTGTGCCCCAAGTGTAGCCTGCCTCTATATGGGCATGTTTGAAAAAACCAACATCTACAACGAAATGGCGCCCTTCTTTGAGAATGTATGTACCTGGTCCCGATTCATAGATGATATTTTTTTCATCTGGAAAGGTGATCAGACCTCCCTTGATGAGTTCATTCAATGGATTAACCTGGCAGACGAAAATCTGAAATTCACAGTCCACTCCAGCCACATCAGGATTGAATTCCTCGACGTATGGGTGGAGCACAAGGATAACCAACTATTTGTCTCCTTATACACAAAACCCACCGCGAGGAACACCCTGCTCCAATTCGACAGCTACCATCCTCGCTGCCAAAGGGAAAGTATTCCCTTCAGCCAGTTTCTCCGTCTCCGGAGAAACTGTACTGAGATGAAGGACTTTTTATCTCAGGCCGACGTCCTCAAGACCAAACTTTTGAATAGGGGTTATCCCCCTAAACTAGTGCAGAACTCCTTTAAAAGGGCCAGGTACTACAACCGTGATGCTATGTTCCAACAGAAGGAAGACAAATCTAGCGACAGGCTAGTATGCGTAACCAAACACTCTAATATCAATCACAAAATACGTCAGATCATTAACTCCCTCTGGTATCTTCTCAACATAGATGACAGTAACTCACTAGACAAACCTCTCTTTGCCTTCAGAAGGAACAAAAATCTCAGGAACCTTCTAGTTAAAGGCAAAATACCGGAGCCCCCTCCTTCTTCTCGCCAAATTTCCAATACTGGCCTCCAACCTATCACAGGCAATCATCAATGCGGTTCCTGTCAAGCCTGTCCTAATGCATTGGTTAGGCAAAGCATTAAAATCAATAAACATATTATCAACTGACAGATCACACCAACTGCCGCACCTCGAACATCATCTATGCAATTTTTTGCCCATGTGACCTTACATATATCGGTGAAACCGGCAGGGAATGCAGACTTAGGATGGGCGAACATAAGTCTAACATTCGCATAAAAAAATCTGGCGCCCCTTTGGTTTCTCATTGGATTGAGCATGGCCATTTAGAACAGGATCTTAAATGGATCATTGTGGAAGAGATACATACCCCTGCAGGCAAGGATCCCACTATTATTAGAAGAAAAGGGGAGGTCTTCTGGATATACTTCTTGAATGTAGTTGCCCAGGGGTTGAACGAGACCTGCCCCTGGGAAAATGCTATTACATTAGTTCCCTTTCTGCGATTCACCTATGCACCGCGTTATTATACTGTGTTCTGTATTGAACCTTTGAACTTTAATTACTTTACTGGTCTATCCTCCAAAATTGATTGGATAACTTTTTCCAACCACGCTGAGGCCCCAGTACAGTTTATTTTGACCCAGTTTCAATATGGCCGCTGTATCTTGACTCCTTAATGCTTATTAAATTCGTATCCCTTTTC
Source organism: Triturus cristatus (assembly GCF_964204655.1). Lineage (NCBI taxonomy): Eukaryota > Metazoa > Chordata > Amphibia > Caudata > Salamandridae > Triturus > Triturus cristatus. The sequence goes on from NC_140590.1 coordinate 666,870,948, forward strand.
TATCTCGACACTCTGGAGACCAATGCGAGACGATACCTCCCCCGAGTTAATGCGTGTTCCACAGTATTTAAACCGTGACGTTTGAAGGAACTTCTCCCGTGGTATCCTTCCCTATCCTCCGGTTGGACTATTTTTTGATTATCTCAGCGTGAGCGTCACCTATATCAGCGGTAAGAACTCCTCTCGCTATTTTGATACACATGTGTATCTTCGTCTGTTGATTTCGTCGAGTGCTGATACTCAAATCTGTTTTGACTACCTTAGCTCTCTAAAATTTCCTAAAACTATGCCATCCCTTAACTAAGTTACTGAGCGTATCACTGGCCCCTTTTTTGCTTTATTAGCGAGTTTAGACGCTACAATACACCCGTTATATAGCGTTTCTGTCATGGCCCCCTTATTATACTCTAAAGGCAGTCCTTTCTCTATCTTCAGATCCCGTTCTATTCTTCGGGTTTAGACCCGCCAGTCGTGCCCGTTTTGAAGCATAGCTTAGCAAAGAACCGCTACGCACTGGCGAAGAGGATCCCCTTCGACCTTCCTCTCTTTGGCTTCGTCGAACCCAAGGTAAGCATGCTCCCTGACTCCCCTCGAGACTATCACCTTTTGGTTTTTTCACCTGTTCCTATTTCTTTTTGTCTCATTAAACACGGATATTCTATTATGAGGGCCTACAGAGCTATATACGCTCTCGATACCAGTTTAGACCACGATATGAAGTCCTATCTTCTTTTTTTCCCAAAATAATGTTTTGGGAATATCGATAAAACCCCTAGCTAGCGCTTACGCTTGCAGCTTGTATGGGGAATTTTTTTTTTTTTACGTGCTGTATGATGCTTATCACTACTTTACGTTTTTGTCCCATTTCAGGATCGTGTTCATCGCCCGGTCCTCCTTTTCTGCAATTGTATATCCGACTTTGCGTTAAGGTCTGTCCTTGATTCAACTGATCCTCCATCCCGGACCCTGTTGTCCCGAAAGGTCCTCCTGAAGGGGACCTGACCTTGGAACGTATCTGACTAGCTGTTTGACGCTCCCCAGTGTCCTTGAACTCTATCTAGAGGAATTATTTCTTAAAATTCATTTCATGCCTAAAGGTATTGTTTTGTGATTCATTGTCTTATCATATTATTATTTTCACTTTCTTTCTATAATCTAATGTTTGTTATGGTGTGGGACCTTTTCTTATTTGAATTGTGGAATTTACTGTTTCTGATTTACTTTGTATACAAAGAGTATTATCCTGACCTTTATTTATTTAAATAAATTTAGTATTGATTACTTTCCTTCTGTTTTTTGCTTTTCATCCTGGGGTCAGTTCTTATCTTGACATTTTTTTGGTAACCTAGACCCCACGTGGGCTTATATATACGATTACTGTGTAGGCAGTCGGTTTCTCCTTTCCTTTTTGATTATTGTTGTTCCCTACTCCTTCTGCCTACCCATCCTACATATAGGGGCCCCCCTTCTATTGGATACTTTCAGATAACTGACCACGTAATATACAACAACCAACACCGACTTGTTGAAATAGTTTGTCATATTTATGTTTTGGAGTCTGTATTTGACAACAGGAGGTTGCGTCTGGCATCTCCCTCTTTGTGCCACAAATACGTGTTTATGGGATGGCGTTTGAAAGCTCACATTTGTTTTGAATTTTGATTAATTATTTGGTGTAAATTGTATTGTTTGAACGTTTAATTCTGCAGGGAATGGGATGCATCTTATTGCATTGAGAGTACCAGTGTCTTTTTGTCAACTGCGTGCTTCCAAAAGGGGAACTACTTTACTTCATCACATCACCTTGTGGTTTCCTTTCTCAGGCCTGGCAGCAGCCAACGCCTTTCGACCTCTTTCTCCTTACCGTAAAAAGTGTCCTCTGTTCTCCACCTTTTTTCAGATACATGCAGTGTACTTTAATAGATATTATGTCTCTCTCCTTCTCTCGATCTGCATTTTGTGTCTCTCCCTCTCTTATTTGGCTTATGGCCTTTCTCATCTCTTTCTCTCACAGTGGTACCACAGGATTTCACTAATGTTTAGCGATATCTTATATATGGGTGTACTTCTCTCTTATGCACTGCAGTGAGAAGTGATCAGCAGGAACATCTGGGTAAGTGCCATGCACACCCACTTTAACTGAGACAGGTTCAATTAGAGACCACGCAACTGGTGCGCGGTGCATCCAGTGAATACTGTTTCTAGCTTCCAAGTAGCTGCCTTCACGACTCTTAATTACGTCTTTTTGAGCACGGTATTAAATAGGCTCCCCTATTTTAACTCATTATACCCTGAATGAAGCACATTCAGTTCCATGACCGTCACACCTCACGCTTCCCACCTCACCTTTCTGGCGTGCTTGGACCCTTAGTAGTGGATCCTCCCACTTGAATATTCAGCCAAGTGGTAGAAAGAGGCTTTCGCATGCATTTCTTGCCATGACACACAGCCACCTTTTTATGTTTTCTGGTTGCTATTACGCCCAAGACTTCGCCCAGCATCAAATGATAGAACAGCCATTGGTTACCTTCCGTCCCCTCCCACAAAAGAAAAAAATGACATAATAAATTGAGGTCAAAGACTGCCATCCCTTATCTCCCAGAGCCCGATGATAGAAAATTCAACATGCCCCACGACATCTAGATTATTGACAACAATAGGAAACTGAACGAAGATTTTAAAAATGAATAAAGTGCCTTGCCAGTGATATAAAAAATATATCTCCTTCTTTATTGAAAATAGATCTTTACAAAATAATGTTCTATAGTCCACAATGTTAAAAGACTAAAAATGCCATCTATATAATTAGAATAGTTTCCTGGCAGAAGGAAAATGCTTCCAGTTTCAAATGCATATGAATATCTCTCTATTTAGATGACCAATTATAATTCAAAAAATAATTTTTCATTATAGACATAATGAATATCTATATGCATCCATATGTCAATGAACAAAATGCAAAGGCCTACCTGGTCAGCTACATGCTAGATTCACACTGAAGATTACACCAAATACTGCAGTACTAAGCAACTAAGTACAGAATAATTTACTCCTACCTGCGTCCAAATTCAGCAGCAGCCGAGGCAGGCACAAGCAGTAGCCCGAATGCTAGGGCAGATCCAGGAAGTACTGCCACAGAGCGCACACAGATGGAGTTAGCTAATCAAAAAGATTTTGAAATTGTGTCTCGTGGCCAAGGAAGTTAGTGACACTAAACTTAGAGCAACGTAAATGTCGGAGCAGATGGTGAACAGTAGACAGAAGAAAGGAATTAGCAAAGATAAGAGTGTTCTCTCACGAACAGAACTAGGGAGGAAAGAGGGGAGATGGATTGATGGAATGGAATACACAAGTACCATTGAGTTGAGTGAACAATAGAGATTTGCTATTTAGCGCCACAATACCATTCTGAGTGAACGTGCGCTTTACAAAAAAGCCATGTTATTTTAAAATAAGCTATATTTTGCATTACGTACAATTAAGCACAACACGTGTCTGGACGTTACGTGGTGTTGAAGGGTTAATGGTTTTCTTTTCAGATGCCGTTATGTTAACACTGTTGGCTAAGCCACAGATTCTTGGCGTTGAGGCAGGCAGGAAAGAGACTTCCTGTGGTTGGCAACGAACATGAGATTGAGAAGAAAAGAAAAATATATATATATATATGTAAAAATATATCTGTGTATACAGTTAGAAGAACACGTTGAGCAGTGTGAGTAAATAAGAGAAATAACTTGCCTAGGATCACACGATTTGGTAGAAGGGAAAAGCAGGGATTAAGTTAAGGGTTTTAGATTAAAACGTTATGCAGATTAGTGACTGGGTATGCTTGTGTCTATATAGGTACATGCATGCTTCGCTCCCTTGTGACAACTGTACTGAACACACTACTGACTGGCTGCATCTTTGCCTGGCATCAATTAAATGAATTGTGCTGGGAAGAGGGGTAGTGAAGTGGGTTTTTGCCAGCAGTAGGAAAGTGCAAAAACACTTTATCACTACGTGCATCACCACTGTTTGAGATAAAGTGAGCTAAGTGTACATGGATATATGTGTGGATGTACGAATGTCCATCAGTGACACATTTTGCAGACTATGAATACGAAAAAGTGGCAAAATAAGACCGGACAGGAACATGTCCAACAAAAGAGATGGAGACATCTCTTAATTAAATACACGCCCACTATGAGTGCAGCTGTGTGGAAGGAGGGAGGGAATAAGTTGTGGGATATGTTAAAGGACAGTATGCATGGAGTAAGCAATGCTCAGTATTGCAATATTGTTCAGAATAAAATGTGTAGATTTAAAAAAGCCTTTTAAAAGTACAGTTGCAGACTTTAGAGGTGGTTGCATATATTTTGCAGTTCGACCAATACAAGTTTTTATCTCCCTTAAAAGTTTCTATCTCCTGGGAACTATTAGAGTACAATGTTTTGGTTCTTCTTTCGCTTTAGTAGTGAATTGATGATTAGAGGTTTTGCAACATTATTATTATTATTATTATTAGGTTCTTCCCTGCGTCCCCAAGAAATGTACTGGATTTCCTGTCTTCGGGATGTTTGCATAGATTAGCTCAATATTATTGTTTTCATCACCAGTGGTGGCTGGTGATATTTGAAAGTGGTACAACGTAAAACAATAGCCAGAGCACCCGACCCCCCGGGAGGTTCTCACCCCGAGAAAATTCTGAAAAAAGAGTAGGCAAATGGTGCATTTTAAAGCAAATTTAAGAAAGCAGGAAGGTTAATAAAGCAAGTCTAGGTCCATTTCGTGCATTTATCATACTTTCAGGGTGGAATGTTAACTACTCAAAAATAAAACAAATTGGGCCCAGTAAAAACTGGTGCTTAAATGTACATGCCGACGAACAGCATTGCACCTTTAAACCAGGGATACATATTTGGGCCATCTCTGCCAGTGAAATATCATGTAAAGCCAGTTTTATTAAAAAAAACATGAACTGCGTAATTCGTAAATATGGACCATGTCTCAAATGATTTTAGATTTATAAAAAATAATGCGCAGAGCAAAGCTTGTCATGCTGTTTGTTTTGGTGACTTTACTTGAGGAAGCGTATTCATTTTCACTACTTGCACTGAGGCTCAAGACACCCTTGCTACGCCACTGATTTTAAACATCACTTCCCAGGTTTTGCACAATATTCAATACGGATATTAACTACACAGGCGTTTTTTAGGCCATATTAAACACTAGTGCCTTTCAAACAGAAAACGAGTCGGCAATGCAACCATTTAATACAACACACGGTTGTCAGTGCCAGTGTCTGTGTCAATCAGATTAGTTCTTCTCTGGCTATTTTTCCCATTTTCCCTAGTGACGCTTCTCCGCTCCAATTTAAACTTTCAGCATGTGAATTTAATTAAACACATAACCCGTTGCTTGCTTTCTTGTGCTTAGCAGTAGCTTGCAACCTGGCTGCCCAGTAGCATCTTTTCTATAAAACAAATAATACGTCGAGTGTACGGTGTGGCACACCGTTATTGTATATGGAGAGCTGCCACAAAACATTATCACAAAGGCAAGACTGATAATGCAAGTGGTTGCACACAGTGATTCCTCAGGTTAACACATAACCAGCAATTTAGAGGCACATTGTAGGCATTCGTCATTTTCATAAGGCTTAAGCATCTCATACAGGCGCGGCCGGCATGACTGGAGAGGGTACGGTGGTTAATTTAATTAATAAAAGAACTTACCAGGCATCTTCTCCGGTCCCGCGTCGCATCACGTCTGCTCTGCAACGTGGTGGAAGTAACTACTCCCCGCTCTTTTCTTTTGCCAATTAGGAGACTGGGGGGCCGGGCGGCTGAACCTGGTTTACTCTGTCCTGGTATTTGATAGGGCATGGGGCGACTTTGCGCAAAACGCATCACTGCCCAAGCAGGAGCCTATCTTCAAACTCCTGCTCTACACGCAGCAAACCTAATGGTTTGTGAATGTGAGTGAGGGGCTTTGCTCCTCTCTCACATGCGTAGACCATCTTTTGAACTCCTGCTCGTCTCTGCCTGCGTGCGCTGTGCGTGACATGCGCGCAGCGCACTTTCACCAATGAAGCACACAGGCGGGCCCAGAAATGTAAACAGACGAATTGTAAGCTGTCAATTCGTCTGTTTACATTCCTGTTCACCTGTTGCCCGATTCTTTTGTGGGGCGCTGCCCCAACGCCCCTAATGGACCAGCCGCCACTGTTCATCACCTCTTGTCTGGTTAGAAATAAAATATAAATAAGAATAAAATATAACAGAGGAGTACACTTAGATGCCTTAAATTTCATTTATAGGCAGACTGCAACAGGAAAGATTTGTCATACCACAGGCCCTGCTACAATTTCCCACACGTTTGGATCACAGCTGGACCATGTGTCCATTATGATATTGAAGCAGCAACAACTTTCAGCAATGCCTGAACGGACTGCTTAAAACTAAAATAGGCAAGATAAGCGCCACAATTGAGGGAAACAAATAAATAAATAATTAAGAGAAAGCAAAAATAGTTTATTGCCCATGGATCACTTTATTTTCACTCACAAATATTCCAATATTCTGACTGCCACCTAACATATAACATCGCCATCTTCACAAGCAGATATATATAGAATAGCACTAGGTATATTGCGTTCTTGAAGGGTTTTGCCTACTTAGATGGCGCAAGGAGAAGTACTATCTTATATGCGTATCTAAAAGAAATATTGTGTATGTATATTAATGTTTTTCATGTCTAGGTTCTTCAGAGTTGAAGAGAATATTGTTGTAACAAATTACATTGTACGGTGGAATGTGCTAAAATGCATTCTAATGCAGTGCATTCACCAGGGACAACAAAGAATGAATAATATATAGTAATATTAAATTTATAAGAATATGAGTATATGTAAATACTGAAGGACAGTGTGCATTGAATAACTGTGCTTCATATTATACTATTTGCGGGATACAGTCTGTATGGATTTGATGTGTCTTTTAGTATACAGGTGCAGTCTTTAAGGGTGTTTGCAATTAGATTTTAAGGTATAAAGGATTGGCACAGTTTGACAACTATGAGTATTTTGATTCCCAAAGGTGTTACTGTGACAGATTTCTTCATCTATGTTTGCTGTTGGGACAAGCTATAGTATAACGTTTTAATTCTTCTTTAGCTTTTGGAGATCATGGATATCTTTTTTAAGTGTCGTATAGAGATGCCAATACAATTTTTAGGTTCTTTCCTTCATTTGGCGTTCCCTCCTTACCTCAGCTGGCCAACAAATACATCATGCACCATTAATAGCACAACTATTACAAGGCCTGTTGCTACCAAAGAGAGTTTCAATTGTAGAATGTGCTGCACACACCTCCTTCAAGGACTATGTATCATGAGGTAAAGAATTTATTGATGCAGACGTAAAAAAGGAATATAATTAACCGATTGTTAGTACACAATAGTCAAATTGCTTCTACTACACATAATATCATGATATAAAGATAAAGGATGATGATATGTACTATGACCCTAAGTATATTATTGAAAGGGGTGGAAGAATGGAAAAGGGGAGGATGAAGGCAAACAGAAGAGGTAATATGGATAGGCCCAAATGGAAAGATATGTTTACCAACGATAATGCTTGCTCCCATGGCCCGTCTTTTTCATTGTTCATCACTATTAGGACGTGATGGAATGATCAGACTGTTTTCCTAAATGCTGGTACAAAGGTTACATTTGAAAGGGCACTTCCACAGCAGGCTCTAAGCCTCTGTGACTCAAAATCGCAAGCAGCTTCTCTTTCTGCGAAGCACCCTGGCCCACACCCCCACTGCCTTTGAGTGATCAACTTTCTCTGTCAGTCAAACGATCATTCCTCTCTCTCACACCTTACTTACACCACAAGAACACAGAGGTTCTGACCACAAGGGAGCATCTGATCATGAGAATAGAGAACTTCTCTCACCGCAGGGAACAGGGGCGCTGTGGCAAAGTAGGGCGTTGTTTGTTTGTCGTTTGTTTATGTTTTTTTATTGTTTGTTTATATTTTGTTAATATTATCGCCATCTTCTCGCTGGCCCTATGCAACATAAAACATGCACTTAGCGTGAGAAACTGACCCTTGGCCTGGCAATGTTCCTCTTTCTTATAAAAGTTTCCCTGAAGTGACGCATATACAGTTCAATAGATGTTCAATTTCATTATGATTCATGGTCAAACATCAAGTGACCTTTTGGAAACCTCTGAAGTGTGGGTGTCACTTCTGTCTTCTTAAATATTTCCGAGAAGTGACCAAAATGCGTCATGTTCTATAGGTCAAGTCACATGATAATGTCATTTTGTGGTCAATGGTTCCTCATTAAAGGAGTATAAATGATCTGCCCACAGTCCATTCTACGGACTACCTTGCTGAAGTGACCCCTTGGGTCACTAACGCCCATGTCGTCTCCTTCAGCCATCTATCTATAAAGCTATAGTTGCTTATTGTACTTGAAATTGTCTCTTTCTCTCTCCTCTGCATTGCCCTTATTCTAAAAACATTATTGCAAAGTAGTTTTTTCCTCCCGATTTAACGTGTGCATTGCTAGCATTGCTGCCAAGTGTATTTTGCATTTTGAAAGTATTTCTCTTGATCAAAATTGTGTTTTTCATACTGCATTTACAAATTTGTCTTTGAAGTTTTAACCGCTCACTTCATATTGCATTCTTTGAAATGTTTCTCTTCTAACTTTTTTTATGTTTTATGAATTCCATTGAAAGTTCTATAAAAAGTGCCTTCTGATATTGTGAGTCTCTGTGAAAACAAAGTCAATCTATTTTTGTATTTAATCACCTTTTTCTTGAAGCTGCACCTTCCAATAAATTGTGTGAACCTTTTGGCTTGGTTTCTGTGTCTCACACGTCTGTTTCCTTCATTTTAGTATGGGCGTCCCTGAGCACCCCGGCTCAAATTAAGCAGTCCAAAACCCTCCCCCAACATATTCTGGGAAACATACAGCGATATACACTGTAAGCCATCAACATGATGTTTTGTAGTGTCTTCCAGATTGCCTCTCCCCTTGTCCCTTTGTAAAGCAGTAACACTACCCATCACACCATCGCCAATAGGACAATTTACTTTTGAGGACTAACCAACAGGATGGGAGTCTCTGAAATCTCAGACTCTTTAGGACCAGCCTCCATTTTATCTTCAATTTATGACCTTTCCACACTAACAAGGCCATTCCCATAACCAAAGTTATCATCACCCATGCCCATATTACCTGCCCCCTCACTCAGGTCAGTTATTTGGTTTCTTGCTTTTGTAAAGAAATCCCACAGAGGAAATGGCAACTCTGCTACCGACCTGACAAATGTCTGTCTCTGCTTTGAGACCTGCTTCTTTTAAGTCACTAGGGAGTGAGCAACAAGAGTTTCTGTGGTTAATGAGCTTGGTGACCATTCTAATGTAGGCTCCCTAACCCTTCCTGTGCATCTTGACTTGTCCAGGAAGTTGAAATACTGCTGGATACCCCCTGAGCGGCCGTTGGGGACATAATCGTGGAAATCGTGGCTGAGCCCTGAATAGTTCACGGTGCCGGGACTCCTGGGTAATCTCCATTCGCCCATTCTATACTGTCCATAGTATTGTATTGTAATTGCGTTTATATAGCGCTTACTACCCCTGGCGAGGCGTCGAAGTGCTTTTTTGGCGAGTAGCGCACTACTCCAGAACCCATAAAGGATTAGTGTTGAATTAGTATAGTGAAATGTGAAAGCAATTTGAGTGGTGGATAGGTTAGTCAGTTATTTGGATTCAGAAGGATAGCGGAGAGATAGAAGAGGGAAAAATGTTTGCATTTATATAGAGCTTGTTACCCCTGATGGGGTGTTGAAGCGCTTTTTTGGTGAAGAGAACGCTACTCAGGATCCCATAAAGGATTAATGGTGAGTTAGTATAGTGAAATAGGAAAGTAATTTGAGTGGTGGATATTAGTCAGTTATTTGGATTGAGAAGGATAGTTGAGGGATAGAAGAGGGAAAACAGCTTGCATTTATATAGCGCTTGTTACCCCTGATGGGGCGTGGAAGTACTTTTTGGCGAATAGCACGCTACTCTGGAACCCATAAAGGAATAGTGGTGAATTAGTATACTGAAATATGGGCGCAATTTGAGTGGTGGATATGTTATTCAGTTATTTAGATAGAGAATGGTAATGAAGGGATAGAAGAGGGGAAAAGGTTTGCATTTATATAGCGCTTGTTACCCCTGATGGGGTGTTGAAGTACTTTTTTGGCGAGTAGCATGCTACTCAGGATCCCATAAAGGATTAATGGTGAATTAGTATAGTGAAATATGAAATTTTCAGAAGTGGACATGTTAGTCAGTTATTTTGATTGAAAAGGTTAGTGGAGGGATAGAAACGTGAAGGATTTAGACTCTTATTTTTGTTTGTTTTGGAGGTCATTGCAGTCGGAGGAAGTTTGGGATGAGCAAAAAGGGATGTGGAGGGGAAGAGTCAGAGGGAAGAGTTTAGAAAGGCTTGTTTTGGGGGATCTGTATATTAAAGAGGTGTCAGATGATGCAAGGAGGGGTAGAGTAAGGAAGAGTCTAAAAAGGGTTATTTTGGGAATCATAGTAGTGGTATGGGGTTTGGTATGAATGAGAGAGTGGATGTAGAGGATATATAGATAGAGATATAGAGTGAGACATAGGGTAGTGCATTGGAAAGAGTAGTAGAAAGAGGTTTGAGATGAGTCAGAGAGTTGAGGTAGAAGATATATTGAGAGAGGTATTGGGTGAGAAATAGGGCAGTGCATTGGATATGCTGAATTAGAAGAAGGCTGTGATCCCAGTTCATCAGACCAGGCAGCAAGCGGCTCATAATGTTTCCAATCGCCACACGTGAGTATTTCCATTTTGGAAGCATTACATTTGAGATGGCTCCAAGCCATCCATTGATCCACGGCTCTTAGACAACTGAAAAATGGCGAGTTTCCAATGTCTTTGGGGAATTTCAGTTGAAGGAGTATTTCTGTGTCATCTGCATAGTTATAGCATGTGAGGTGAAATGGATTGATCAGTACCGGTAATGACTTCAAGTAGATGTTGAAAAATATGGGCAAAATCATACAGCCTTGAGGGACCCCTGCTTTTGTGGAGTATGGTTTGGATGAGAAAGGTGGGGTATAGATCGCATTAATTCTGTTTCAAAGGTCACACACGATCAAGTCTAGAGCAGTCCCCTCTATGCAGGCTGCGTAGAGTCTTTTATATCAGAGTGTCATGGTCAACTGTTTCAACGGCAGCCAAGAGGTCCAAGAGGAGTAGCACAGCAACCCTGTTGCAGTCAACTATGTTCTTCAGGTCATCCCAGATGGCAAAGAGGGCAGATTCTGTGCCTCTTCCAGGATGGAATCCTGTTTGGAATTCTGAAAGTATGGCTTTTTCTTCAATGAATTGTGACTTCTGGGGGAACGCTGCTCTTTCTATCAGTATGCCCAGGAAATGTCCATTATTTAATTGGTCTGTAGTTGTCAGGGTTCAGCAGTTCATTTTCTTCAGTAAAGGGGATATGTAGGACTTTTTGAGTTCTTCTGGAAATATTCCGGTAGTTAAGGAATTGTTGATGATTCTGCTTACGGGCGTGGCAGCAGAGGCTGTTAGAAGAATTGTCTTGAACGTTTGTGGTGGACACAGGTCAGAAGGGCTGCCAGCAGGCCTGCTTGCTTTGACCAGGTCCATAAGTTCATTGTGTGAAATGTTTTGGAAGGAACAGAGAGGCTGGGTTAGAGTATTTTTTGAATTGTTGTTTTGTAAAAGGGTTAGTGCTGGTGCTTTGTCTTTGTTTTAAGTATCCAACTTGTCTGCTTCGTCCGTGTAATGATTTGCCAGTTCGTCTGAAATCTTGAGTAACAGGATGAGTTCCTTCTAGGCAATTTGGTTTACAAAATTCATTGAGTATTCTATAGAATTTTTTTAATTGCACATTTAGCATTTTGAATTCTGTCTGAATAGTACCTTTTCTTTGCTTTTTTTAAGGCTGACTTGTATAATCGGTTAATTTTCTGTAGGCAAAATTTGTCTTGTTTGGCGTTTGTTTTGAGCCAGGCATATTGCAGCTTTCTAATTTGTTGTTTTATGTCTTTTATCTCTGTATTTATCTAAGGTGCTTGTTGTCTTTTGTTCTGGTGTGTGGTTTTGAGTGGTATAAGGATATCAAAAGCTTCCTGTAGCCACTCATATTGTTTTTTAACAGAATTTATTGTTTCCAGATCCGTACTGGATGTTAGTTGTGTTTCTGAGTGTTCCAAATTGAGTTTGTTCCACGGTCGATAGGTGGATGTATGTAAGGTCATTTTAGTTGAGTCGCTTAGTGTTGCTTTATGTTGGAAAGCAAGCAAATGGTGGTCTGACCATGTGACTGGAGTTATAGTTTGAAAGGTAACTAGTTCGGTAGTAGCAAAAATGACATCTAGGATGTGTCCAGCGATGTGTCTGGGATTGTGGACGATCTGATGCAGGTTCAGTGCGTCCAGGCCTGAGAATATTGTTTTCGGATGGAGCATATTGAGTTTACCAAACCAAATGTTGAGGTCGCCCAGAACGCATAGGTTGGAGTGTATTGTTATCAGGTTTGAAACTGTGTCTAGAAGTGTGTCTGGGAATTTCGCCTTGCTAGGTGGAGATCTGTAAAGGAGCAGGAAGTTACAGGAGGAAGACAGTGCAGGATCGCATCTGGTGAGAAGAGCCTCACAATTCTTTAGGGAGATGTCGTCAACTTTAGTGACATGTATGTCTGCCTGAACACAACAGCTAGACCACCTCCTTTTTTGCCTACATGATTTTGGGTGATCGTTTGATAGCCTAGAGGAACGACTTCATACAGGACTGGAGCCAAATCATCTCCCAACCATGATTCGGTTATGAATAGTATGTCTGGTTTTGCGTCAGTGAGAAGGTCATAGATGTGATGTTTGTTTTAGAGAGTGATCGAGCATTTATTAATAGACAATTTAGAAAATGTGCTTTGGTGACAGTGAGACTATGTTTTGTAGAAGAGTGATCAGTATTGGGTGGGCTTGTATCAGGTGTGTTTTCAGTGCTGGTATTACCTGTATTAGGATAGCAATCGTGTAGCTGTTTTGTAGCATGGTCCTCGTCCAGAAAGCTAAGAAGGCATTTTGATGGTTCTATGTGCGTAGGTGGTGGAGACGGTGTTTGAGAGTGAGTTGGAGTGCTATGTTGTTTTTGTGGTGTACCCTTGTTGTGCAGTAGACATAGAGAAGCACATTTTTGATATGTGGCATGTTGCTTGTATTTTTTGCGTGTGTTTAGGGCGGAAGGTGTATGAGTTAGGGGTGGTGGATCATGTAGTAAGGTTCTAAATTGTCCAATGGAGGAGAGGCAGTTAGAAGAGAGTTGCTGTGTTGCTGTATGTGTGTTAGGTGTGGTGGAAGAGAGAAAGCTTGGCACTGTAGTTCGTTCATTTGTGTAGATTGAAAGGTGGGTGTATGATTGTATTTTGTGACTTTAAGTATTATGAGGTATTGTGCTTGAGAGATTTTGTCATGCTGGTGTGCATGATATGTTTTGTTTTTGAGGAGTATTGAAAAGAGGTGCTGATGTATTTGTTTTATGAGATGGATTTGTTTCTATAGTATTCTTTGTGAATAGAAGTTGTAATTTAAAGGGGGTGGTGATATGTTTGTGAGTAGAGTGTATGTTGTGAGTAGCAGGGGATGAAGTAGAGTTAAGACTGTTTATCTTAGACTTGTTTGCTGCAAGAATTAAAATGTATGGTGCTGTGGAGTACAAGTGTTGTGTTGTTGTGTTATTGTGGTAGAAAGAAGAGGAGGGTGTTGGTTGGAAAAATTATGGAAGGCTGAGTATAGGTTTGTTAGTGATAAAAGAGGGTCTGCTATGGGTAATTAGAGTGGGGAGTGTGTATCTGTATGGGTTGTAGCTAAGTATGGTATGGAGTTTGGTTGTGTTAGTGATGAGTGGATTGGTTAGTGGAATAGGATAGAGTTATGTACTATTTACAGGTGGTGGTGGAAATGTGAGGTAACTGGGACAGAAGGGTATATAGGCGTGGTGTTTGTGGCTTTGTAGCGTGTGCTAGTAAATTGACTTGTGCATAGGGTTGGTTTAGAGTACTTTTGGTGTGCCTGTGTTACTCTGCTGGTGGATGTGGATGGTGTAGGGTGGGTATTACTGAATGAGAAAATGGGCAGCATTTCTGGCCCTAGTCCTGACCAGTCTTGAACAGGCTCAAATAGGCACTCACCCTTGTCCACTCCATCCTATGCCTCAACGCCCGGGCTCAGATGCCCTAAGCCTTGGCCTTTTATAGCCCTAGTACTCAGGTGACCCCTTCAGCCAATGGGAACTCTAGACCTAACCCTAACCAAACACACCACTAGCCCTAAACTCTAGAACCAATAGGAGACCAAGACCTTACTGCCAATCATAGCCCTAGCCCAAGCACTCAATCAGGCACAAAACCCTAATCCCTACGTCCAATAGAAGGCCTAACCCTAGTCCTAGTCCCAATCCTAGTTTCAACAACCATTCACACAGGAAACCCTAATCCCTACTTCCAGTAAAAAGCCCAACCCTAGTCCCACACCTAGTCCAGTAACCAATCACACACAAAACCCTAATCCCTGCTTCCAATCAAAAGCATCACCCTAGCCCTAGTTCCAGCAACCAATCACACAGGAAACCCTAATCCCTACTTCCAATAGAAAGCCTACCCCTAGCCGTAGTCCCAACCCTAGATTAATTGAATCACTGACCCAGGAATCCAATCAGAACTCTCAAATATCCAACCAATGAGAACACTAACCCTAATCCAATAGAAACACCTGATACAACCTCCAATCAATGCACACATGTACCATTCAATAGTAAACTACAGAAGGTCCCAGCGACCTCAGGCAAGGTTTGCTGGCCAGGGAGTTGGAAGCTGCTCCTCTATTCAGAATTTTATAGGAGACAGACAGGCTCAATCCACACTTTGGACTTCTGCAGGTAAAGGCCTAACAAACCTTGTCCTCTAACAATACTGTTTGTATACATCTTTACTCACTCTCCTAGCCAAAAAACGAGTGCACAATCCCTGTAAAACACAGCTTAAACAGCTCAAAGCAGATTAATGCTGTCTCAGAGAACCCTCTGTTCATTCTCTGATGTAGAATAGCCCTGTTGCTAAGGGAGTGGGTGGGTGGTGGTGGTGGGGGGGGGGGGGGAGTCTGGTTTCACTAACTTGCTAACACAAAATGGGAGCTGGGGGCAGATTGCTTAACATGCAGGTCTGAGCAAGGGAGAAATTAGGAGGGTAAAACAGTCACAGGGAATGCGAGAGAAAACAAAATACAGATTGTGGACTGCCAATCCCACAATTCAACAGGTTAAATGAAAACAGTCAGGGGTAAGTAAAAACCACAAGTTTAAACACAAAACAGGTGAGAAATTATGTAATCAAGCGCAGGTTAAAACTACAATTTTTAAACTGTAACAACCTCAAGAAAAAACTGTTTAAAAAAAATAATGCAATCACGTGTAGGGAAAATCGCTTTTTACATTTTAGGAAAGAGACAGCACTAGTCTGCCTCCTTACCACCTCCTGGACTTTGGTTCACAGCAATATGGGGCACAGGAAAACTGCAGCTCACAAAATGGAGGTGATTTTTTGGGGGGTTCATCCAGCACACCCTAAAGGGACCTGGGCAGATTTGAGAGGAGGGCTCGGGTTGCCTGGGAGCTGGGGAGCCAATCAGCAGGCTTAGATTTGCTGGCCCTGGGGGGTGTCATTTGCTGTCACTGGCAAGACCACTACCATCAATGAGGGTGTATGAAACATTTGCACCACCAACTGTTTCTCTCTGGCAGACCATTGTTCCTACTCCTCCCAGGTCAGGCGCCTCTTATTACCCTTGGGCGGCATCCATGGAGATGTCTAACGCAGGATGGAGAAGTACCAAGGAAGATCTAGTCAAGGCATATGCACCTGCATCAGGGGTCTCAACAACAGTCTCTTTGGGTGCACCTTTCGCAACCCTGCGTTGTCTAGTGACATCAGACCTAACTGCTCTGCCTCTCGGTCTCAGAAGGCATTCTGACATAATAGGATTCGGTGGATTTAGGCACTGGCTCAAAGTTAATGGGCTCACCAGTAGGTAATAGTATTAATAATAGTTATGATGGTTGAAGTGGTTGCGTTGAGTCGACTTGTGGCCAAAACGCTGGTGATGCACGTAAAAGCACCATCGCTGAAACTTGTAAAAATGGACTGCAAACTTTCTGATTTGAAGAAAGAATCGGCACTCAGATGAAAGAGTATTGCCTCAAATTTAATTCATTAAAACACTCCGGGCAGTACGCGTTTCGGTTGTACAACAACCGTGATCATCTGACAAACGCCATTTTGAACACAGTATATATGCCTTCTAAGTTGCCCAATAAACATAAACAAAAAACTATTCGGTTTCCCAGCATACAGCTATTCTATTCTGGCAATAATCCAGTACTCGGGAAAACATAATTTGCTTGTACCACAGCGCAATACTGAATTTTGGCATATAGTTACCCACACACATTGAATTAAATGTCTTTAATAATTAAAATTCCGCCAATCCTTGCAAATGCATCACATAGTCATGATTGTTTTCCAACATTGTGCGTGTTCTTTCTCCGAGCAAAAATGTCTTTCACATTAAGCCACAGCTGCTGCAGTAGCCTAAATAAAAAGTAACCTCGTAATAGAGAAAACAAAACAGCAGACGTGAAACAATTCATGCAGCCTTTCAAAATGCCAGAGGTTAAATCACTGCTCCTTCGTTTTCTGCAGCCATAGTCACATAAAAACCAATGTTTTCCTCTATGCCCTGATAATAATAGTCACTATTAACTGGCTGCTTGTGGGATCCTAATTATCTCCGTCGTAGTTTTTTTTTAAAACAATTTTTATTAATCAAAGAAAATAGAAACCAGTACAAAACAATGGCAAAGCAATAGTCAGGTCCACAGTAAAATTACACCGCATTCAATACAGTAAAATAACAGTAATCACAGTGGCTGTCCCAGCGATTAGCCAGGGTTCTATCTTTCATTCTAGGTGGTGAAGAGTAAGGGCTAGGAGATCTGTACACATCGATAAAGTACAAAACAGGTAGGGTCTCACGGATAAACAAACATTAAGGAATTGGGGCTCTTCATCTTTTGCTAGTTGATCTAGTAATAAGTTTCTTTCATGCTGCAGTTCCCATAGAAGGGGACATACAGATATCCCCTCTGTATTTGTTCCATTTCCCCCATTTGTGGTCCCATTTCTAGGGGCACCCTCTACATTTGAGCACATCCTTCTGAGCAATCATTGCCCTGTCCATGTCCATAGCCCAATCACGTAGGTATGGGGCCTTTTCCACCCCCCATTTTTGTGCAATATTGCGTTTTGCGATGGCCCATCCCATTGAAGCCCATGTTCGTTCTGCCTGTGACAGATCAGTGGCATCCCATATGTTGAGGAGACAGAGTTGGGGGAGGCCTTCAAGGTTTTGCAGCAAGTACTTTCCGTTTGCTTCGTGACTTTATCCCAGTAGTGCTTCATTAGTGGGCAGTCGCATAAGATGTGGAAGAAGGTGCCAGTCTGGTTGCAGTGTCACAAGCATAAGGGATTAGGTCTTCTCCCCAATTAAAAAAAGAGTTTGCATCGAAGTACACCCTGTGGAGGATTTTCAGTTGGACGAGGCGCAGTCTCATGGGGATGGCCACTTCCTTAGGGGAAGCTAGCGGATCGCGCCAGTCCTCGTCGTCTATGCTCCCCAAGTCTGACTCCCAAACCTCCGGCAAATGTGGCATAGGGTCAGGGCGATTGTTTACCAGCTTTTTATAGGTGAGGGAAATTGCTTTTTCGGGCATCGGGTCAAGTATCAACCTGTCCTCTAGCGGGGAAGACGCAGGCAGGGGAAGCTCCTTGGGCATGGCCGCAGAAATGGCGTGACTGATATGAAGGTATCAGAAGGTTTCCGCGTGTCCCAGCTGGTACTTCGTCTGTAGGTCAGCAAACGTGGCCAATTTCACCTTCACCCACATGTCCCCCACTTTTGAGATACCTATTGTATCCCATCTGTCAAAGCCATGGCCTTTACTAAGCTGACCCAACATATCTGGTTCCCAGAGCAGCGTGGCTTTTGTCAATCAGTTGTGCCCACCCCATTTCCTTGTGATTCCATGCTAGATCTCCACTGTATGTGCGGTGGGATTTCAAACGTGTCAGGGGCCCCAGCAGATTACTTTCATAGAATAAATTAGTATCCGGGATAATGAAGATTCCAAGGTACCTAAAACCTTGAGACGCCACCGGTATGTTGTAGCCCCGGGGGCTAGTAGGCGGGTCACCCCATAACACATACATCTGGGATTTAGACCAATTTATCCTGTAGCCGGAGTGGGCACCAAATATATGAAGCACTCGCTGTAGGGACCGCGAAGGTGAGGCTAGATAAAGGAGGATGTCATCCGCATAAAGCGAAATGCGATCTTCGTGATCCACTGTCCGTTTTAGTCCCCTTATTTCCGGGTCACCCCTAATCCAGACTGGCAGTGGTTCCAATACGAGGGCGAAGAGCAGTGGTGACAAAGGGCATCCCTGCCTTGTACCCCGTTGCAAGGGAAAGGTAGTGGAGAGGTGATTATTGACAGTGACATGCGCCGTTGGTTGTGTATAAAGTAGCTTAATCCATTTGATGAATTTGGGTCCGAAGCCCATACGAACCAGAACCGCAAAGAGAAACTCCCATTCAATGGTGTCAAACGCCATAGTGGCATCTAATGACAGTAGAATTGTGTCTTCCTTGATAGTCCCAAGTCTACCGAGGGCCCCATTCAGCCGTCGCAGGTTCAAGGCTGTATTCCTCCCTGGCATGAATCCGGATTGATCCGGATGGATCAACTCAGTGATGTGAGGGAGAAGTCTGATGGCCAATATTTTAGCCAAAATCTTCGCCTCCACGGAGAGGAGGGAAATGGGGCGATAGGATTTGCAGTCTGCTTGCTTACTTCGTTTGTGTATGACCACAATTGAGGCCGTCCTAACGTCGTCCAGAAGGAGACCCAATTCAAAGCTTTCAGTGTACATGCTCAGTAAGTGAGGAGATAGCTTAGAGGCCATGGGCTGAAGAGTTCAATGGGGAGCCTATTGGGACCCATAGCTTTGCCTGAACGGATGTCCTGTATTGCCTTCTGGACTTCAGTCTCTGTGATGTCAGTTTCCTGTGAGTCACTTTCCTGTGTGGATAGGCTCGCGACTTTAATAGTAGATAGAAGTGCAGCTGCCATCGGGGCCTGAGAGGTATCGGTCGTCCTGTGTACCGACTCGAAGAAGGCAACAAATGTATCAGCTATTTGCTGGGAGTCAGTGAGAAGTGTACCGTTAGGGCTGGATATTGCGTATACCCATCAAAGTAGGTAGGCGGGGGTGGGAGCGGTTACCTAACGAGTGGGCTGCTGTCCCATAGATGGGGAACACAGGGGTTCAGGCTCACACGGTGCTAGAGGACAGCAGCTAGGTGGGATCAGGAAGTAGATGGGGCAATGTGAGCCCTGGTGTCTGAAATCGTCCGCCCAGAATTGGCACGGGGCTAGGTCATGTGAGGTAGTGGAACTTTCCCACAGGAGGGTGAGTAGTTCTTGACACAGGTTCACAGGCCAGAAGGTTCTTTGGTTTCTTCAGACACAAGCTGATCCAGGCTAACGTCAAGGGCTATTGTGATATAGATGGGGTTAAACTATTACCAGTAGGGAGAGATCTCTTCCCTTAGATTTGCAGAAGGCCTGGAAATGAGCGGTCGCATGTGTGAAAATGTGCTGTTTTGGTGAGATCAGCAATTACATGGGTCAATGTGAGCTCTGGTGGTCTGAGATGATCCCCCGCAGAGGTGGCATAAAGCGAAGTCAGAGGAGGCCGTTGAACATCCCTGTAAGAAGGAACTGTTCATGGCGTAAGTTCGCAGACCAGAGGGGTCTGGGTTTCATCAGCCATGAGCTGATTCAGTCTAATGTTAAAGGCTAATTTGCAAAAGATGGGGTCCATTGTCACCATTGACATCCAGGCGTACGCCTAGGTTAGGTTAACATATATGGGGTTGTGGCGACTGGTCAGGGATAGACACAACTCGATGGATGGGTAAGGTAGGTTTTATTGTTTGATAACTTTTCTTTTTCTTAAGTCTAGTCTCTGGGGATCCGTGATGGTGTTTTTCGGCTTCTTTGAGGGTTCTCTCTCTCTCCTTCTCGTTATGGCCTTGTTCGTCAGGAGGTTTGATGGCCACGGTACTCCCCGATCGGTCAGGAGGAGGTCCCAAAAGGAAAGAAACAAAGGGTCTTATCAGTAGAAGTATAGTTCCTTGTTGTCTCTCTAAAACCAGGGCCGGGTGTGAGGAGACTGTCCTAACCGTGTGCTTATGTACAACTCAATCCGTGATACACCGCTGGTGGAGGGGGGGGGTTTAGTGTAGGTAGGGCAGAGTGACACACGCAGGGAGAGGGTACGGGAGTACAGCTTACACAGTAGGATTATTCGCTCTCTCCCCTCGGCCCATCCAGCTCGCCACACGATCCCGTACCTGTTCTAGCCACACTCCTCCCCTGGGAGTGTGGCGGGGCGAGTCGCGGTGTCCTGAGCCTCCTGGCTTCTTCCGGGCGTCTTCTTTTTTCTCCCGTCCTGCGTCCTCCGGACCGCGTCTCTCCTCCCTTCCGCTGATCGCCTCCTCCGGGTCGCGTCTCTCCTCCCCTCCGCTGTTCTCCTCCTCGCCTCTGATCACTCCTCTCACGTCCTCGTCTCGGTCCACTCTAGTACTCCTCCGGGAATCGCCGTCCGTCCTGTGCTGCCTCTCGTTTCCTTTTGACGTCTCTCGCGTCATGACATCACTCCTGGGCGTGTTCAGGCTGTCCTCGGGACTCCACTTAAAGGGACCCTCGTCTTCCGTGTCGATCCGTCTCTCAAGGGTAGGTGACGGAAACCATTCGCTCTGCTGGGGGGGGACAAGAGGGGGTAAATTTGGATCGGGCACCCACCAGTCCCTCACATAACTGTGTTCCTCTACCCTGGCACCGTCACACACCTCCCCCCCTGGATTGTCCCGTTCGGGGAGAGGTGATGAGCGGGAAAGATAGTCGGCATTGTCATTGTCCCTCCCCTTACGGTGTCACACCTCGAAGGAAAACGGTTGTAAGGACATAAACCAGCGAAGAATCCTCTGGTTCTGGCTTTTGTTTCTATACATCTATTTTAATGGTGCGTGGTCGGTGTACAGGATAAACGGTTTACCTTCAAGGTAATAATGCAATTTTTCAATGGCCCATTTGATGGCCAAGCATTCGCGCTCAATGGTGGGATACTTAACTTCCCGGGGAAACAATTTTCGGCTGACATAGAGCAAGGGATGCTCCAACCCATCCCCCCCGATCTGAGATAATACTGCCCCTATCCCTGTATTGGAGGCGTCCGTGGCTACCATAAAGGGTTTGTTGAAGTCCGGGGAGATCAGTACAGGGGTTGTGGTTATGGCCGCCTTCAGGTTCTGGAAGGCCCATAAAGCGCTCTCACTGGGGTTTGTTAGCCGGCTGTTTGGACAGTTTTTCTGTAGAAGATCAGTCAGGGGTGATGCTATCTCGGCAAACTGAGGTATAAACCGACGGTAGTACCCTATAAGACCCAGGAACCCTCTCAGCTGCTTTTTTGTGGCCGGAAAAGGGGTTTCGGTAATGGCTTTAATTTTTTCTGCCTGGGGAGCTATGACTCCGTCTCCCAGGACATACCCCAGATATTTGACCCTATGAAAGGTAGCTTTGGATTTCTTGGCATTGATATGTAGGCCAGCTTGTCTAAGGGCATTCAGGATGATCGTCAAATGGTGTCGATGTTGTTCCCAGGTTGTGCTGTACACAACAATGTCATCGAGGTAGGCGGAACTAAAGGAGAGATAGGGTTGGAGGACCGCATTCATTAACCGTTGAAATGTGGCTGGGGCCCCATGGAGGCCGAACGGTAGCACCGTAAATTCAAACAAGCCTTGATCCGTTGCGAAGGCGGTTTTCTTTCGATCGGCTTCTTTCAAAGGCACTTGCCAGTAGCCTTTGGTTAGATCAAAGGTCGTGATGTAACTAGCATCCCCTATTCTCTCTATGAGCTCGTCCACCCTTGGTATCAGGTACGCGTCGAAGGTGGAAATCTCGTTTAGCGCGTGGAAATCCATACAAAAGCGCGTGGACCCGTCCGGCTTCGGTATCATCACGATGGGGGACGTCCATTCGCTGGTGGAAGGTCTAATTACTCCGAGTTGTAACATGTCGTTTACTTCTTTCCTGATAGCCTCTCTTCTGGCCGCCGGGATTCTGTATGGTTTTTGCCGGACGATCTTTCCTGGGATGGTGTGTATTTCGTGTTCAATCAGTTGCGTCCTTCCGGGTTTATTGGAGAACAACTCCTCAAAGGGTTTCAAGGTGTCAGCCAGGTCCTGCTGCTGGGACTCGGAGAGTTCTGGACTGACCACTAATTCGAGAACCGTGGATTCTTGATGGGAGGGGGTAGGCACTAAAAAATGGGCTGCTTTGGGTGGGGGTCTGATCCATTTTTTAAGCAGGTTTATGTGATAGTTCTGCGTTTTGGCGTTGGTCAGTCGCATTCCATATGTAGTGTCGCCTATCACTTTCTCTACTTGAAAGGGGCCCTGCCACTCTTTCGTAAATTTGCTGCTGGTGGAGGGAAGCAAGATCAACGCCCAGTCTCCTTTCTGTAATCGTCGCAATTTGGTTCCCTGATCATAGTATCGTTTTTGTTTTTCTTGACTCCTCTCCAAAGTGGCGTAGGCCATCTGTCTCAGTTTGCCGATCTTGGACTTCAATTTGTTTGTATAGTCAAGTAGGGAACAATGGTCCTGTCTCTCTTCGGTTTCCCAGGCGTCCTTCGTCATTTCCAGTAAAGAGCGTGGCTGCCGTCCATATAATAGTTTGAACGCAGAACATCCTAGACTGCTCTGTACTTGGGACCGTAAAACGTATAATGCCAAAGGGAGTAGTTTGTCCCATTCCCGGCCCTCCACGGTCAACATTTTTTTTAAGGTGTTCTTCAAAGTACGGTTGTATCTCTCGACTAACCTGTCGGTTTGAGGATGGTACACCGATGTCCTCAACTGGTGGATGTCCTGGGTTTGGCATACCTCCTTCATCAACCGGGAGGTGAACGGAGTGCCTTGGTCAGTTAGTACTTCCTTGGGGAACCCCACTCGGGAAAATAACTCTATGAGTTTTTCCGCCACGTTTTTGGTGTTAGACGTCGGGATGGGGAAGGCTTCCACAAAACAGGTGGCGTAATCTACTATCACAAGGGCGTGTAGATGTCCTTTTCGAGTCCGGGGAAGTGGACCAATTAAGTCCATTCCTACTCTTTCAAATGGAACTCCTATGATGGGTAACGGGTGTAGAGGAGCAGGGGGGGGCCGATAGGGGTTCTTCTTTTGACAGGTTTCACAAGCCTGACAATGTTGTTCAATGTCCCGATATATCCCCGGCCAATAGAAGTGCCGTAAGACGCTTGAGGCGGTTTTTTCTTTGCCCGCATGCCCTGGCGTTAAATGAGTGTGGGAGAAGAACAGGACCTGTTCTCTAAACGGCTGAGGGACCAGCAATTGTAGGGGCTCACCCTTCTTCCCTTCCCTATATAACATGTCGTTCTGTATAATGAACCGGGGAAAAACATCAACCGTTCTGGTTTGATTCTGATGGGCTTGTTCCCAGGCGTTGAATAGTGTTCATACATTGGACTGGGCAAAACGAAAACTCCTGTCTATGATCCAGGGGTCTGTGGCCATCAGAGCCGGAGTGTGTCTTTTCCTATCTTCCTTCCGTCCCCTTACCTCGTCCTTAAACATTTCCAGGAACCCAGGATTGTCCACCCCCAGAATGACGTCCTCGGGTAACGTGTCCACCACCCCAACTTTAACGATCTGAGTAGGATGGTTGTGTGGGGTTATAGGGACGCGGGCCAAAGGGTATGGCTTGACGTCCCCATGTATGCATCTAATTTGGACAGTGTGGTGTTGAAGGTATTGACTAGGAAGTACTAGGGCCCTCCTTACTACGGACTGTCTGCAGCCTGAGTCTAAAAGAGCTTTTACCACGGTCTTATTGATTGTTACCCGTACGTAATAAGAGGGTCCAAATTCTGCGGAATACAGCACGGCCTTTGGCAGATATCCGACCTCCATGGGCTCTTCATTCCTTTTTCTAGGACAAAGACGGGCGATGTGTCCCCACTCTCCGCAATCGTAACACTGGGGTCCCCTTGTAGCCACAAGGTCCATTTTTCCAGGTTTCGGGCGTGATATCTCTGGGAAGACTTTGCCTTTCTTTTCAACACGTGTTGGTACCCCGGTTTTGTGGGGTTTCTCGTACTCCAGGACAGTATGTCGGGGTTGGGCCCTACTGAACTGGGTAGCCATTTCTATAGTTTGTGCTACCGTTAAGTTGGGATGTTGCCTCAGCCATCTCTGAGTCCCGTAAAGCAACGCTTCTAAGAATTGTTCTAAACAAATACGGGCCATTATCTCTTCTTTGGAGCTAGTGTCCGGTTGCAACCATTTTTCCGCAGCCATTTTCAGGCGAAAATATAAAGTCTTTGGGTTCTCGCCTGTCACTCCTCTCTCTTTTCGGAACCGCACTCTATAGGCCTCGGCGTCTAACCTTAGGTGCTCCAGGATGACCTCTTTTATAACTGAGTAGGGAGTGGTCCCTGTCGGGTTGGCTGCTTGATAGGCGGCCTGGGCTTCGACCGACAGCAGGGGTGCCAGGAAGAAGGGCCACTTTTCCTCGGCCCATCCACATGCTCTGGCCGCCCTTTCAAAGTTTGTTAAGAAGGCGTCCGGGTCTTCTCCCGTGATGTACTTTTGTAGGGCAATACCTGAGGGATGAGGATTGTGGGGTCTAGGGATGGATATCCCTGGGTCGACGGGGCCTTTCTGGAGGGCTTCCATTTGGGCCGCCATGGTGTTGTGAAAGGACTCTCGGTCCGCTTGTGCTGAGGACATTTGCCGTTCCACGGCCCATCCGAGTTTTTCCTGACTTTGCACCAAGTGTTGGATGAGGGCCTCCAACTTGTAGCAGCTGGAGTGAGTTGGTAAAAATCCCACTTCTGACACCAGTTGTGGCGACTGGTCAGGGATAGACACAACTCGATGGATGGGTAAGGTAGGTTTTATTGTTTGATAACTTTTCTTTTTCTTAATGTCTAGTCTCTGGGGATCCGTGATGGTGTTTTTCGGCTTCTTTGAGGGTTCTCTCTCTCTCCTTCTCGTTATGGCCTTGTTCGTCAGGAGGTTTGATGGCCACGGTACTCCCCGATCGGTCAGGAGGAGGTCCCAAAAGGAAAGAAACAAAGGGTCTTATCAGTAGAAGTATAGTTCCTTGTTGTCTCTCTAAAACCAGGGCCGGGTGTGAGGAGACTGTCCTAACCGTGTGCTTATGTACAACTCAATCCGTGATACACCGCTGGTGGAGGGGGGGGGGGTTTAGTGTAGGTAGGGCAGAGTGACACACGCAGGGAGAGGGTACGGGAGTACAGCTTACACAGTAGGATTATTCACTCTCTCCCCTCGGCCCATCCAGCCCGCCACACGATCCCGTACCTGTTCTAGCCACACTCCTCCCCTGGGAGTGTGGCGGGACGAGTCGCTGTGTCCTGAGCCTCCTGGCTTCTTCCGGGCGTCTTCTTTTTTCTCCCGTCCTGCGTCCTCCGGACCGCGTCTCTCCTCCCTTCCGCTGATCGCCTCCTCCGGGTCGCGTCTCTCCTCCCTTCCGCTGTTCTCCTCCTCACCTCTGATCACTCCTCTCAAGTCCTCGTCTCGGTCCACTCCAGTACTCCTCCGGGAATCGCCGTCCGTCCTGTGCTGCCTCTCGTTTCCTTTTGACGTCTCTCGCGTCATGACATCACTCCTGGGCGTGTTCAGGCTGTCCTCGGGACTCCACTTAAAGGGACCCTCGTCTTCCGTGTCGATCCGTCTCTCAAGGGTAGGTGACGGAAACCATTCGCTCTGCTGGGGGGGGACAAGAGGGGGTAAATTTGGATCGGGCACCCACCAGTCCCTCACATAACTGTGTTCCTCTACCCTGGCACCGTCACAGGGGTGTATTTGTCACAGGTGAGCATGGACACTTTCCACTGGACATGCACGAGGCCCTAGAAAGCAGGTTGCAGGTCAGAAATAAGCTGTTTTGGTGAGGGGGGGCTCTGGTGGCGATGGGGGCTGCCTCCAGAGCTGTGGCGGAGTTACAGGGCGATCTCGAAGCAGACGGGTACAGTAAGGGTACCTCTACGGCAGACAGGTACAGTAAAGGTACCTCTGCACGGCACAGTAAGGGTGCCAGAGCCAAAGACCAGGAGCCTCAGGGCAGGTTACTGGAAAACCGCGTTGGTGCCCTGTTAGTCCTTCGGGCGGTTGGGGGCCTGACCAATGTGTACGCCTGGAAGGCAATGGTGACAATGAACCCCATCTTCAGCAACGTAGCCTTTAACATTAGCCTGAATCAGCTCATGTCTGATGAAACCCTGGCCCCACTGGTCTGCGAACTTAGGCCACGAACAGTTCCTTCTTGCAGGGATGTTCAATGACTTCCTCTGCTTAGCTCCTACCTCTGCGGGGGATCAACTCAGACCACCAGAGCTCACATTGACCCATGTAGTTGCTGATCTCACTAAACAGCGCATTTCTCCCTGCAACCACTCATTTCCAGGCCCCCTGCAAATCTAAGGGAAGAGGTCCCTTCCTACTGGAGATGGATGAACCCCATCTATAACACAATAGCCCTTGACGTTAGCCTGGATCAGCTAGTGTCTGATGAAACCAAAGACCCTTCTGGCCTGTGACCCTGTGCCAAGAACTGTTCACCCTACTGTGGGAAAGTTCCACTGCCTTACACGACCGAGCCCCGTGCCAACTCTGGGCGGGACGAAATCAGACACCCAGGCTCACATTACCCCATCTATTTGCTCATCTCCCCTAGCTGCCATCCTTCTAGCACCGTGTGTGCCTAAACACCTGTGTCCCCCATTCTAGCAGCCCACTTGTTAGGTAACCGCTCCCAACCCCACCTGCCTACTTTGGCTAATCGGGTGAGGAGAATTGTGCTTAACATTTGCACAGTCCCTATGCTTTCTAAATCATCACGCACTGGAACGTTCATAGCTAGAAGTATGTGCCATGAGCAAGGGCCCCCCTGCCATGCATCCCTTATTCCTTATGGGAATTTCGCCAGCTCAACTCCCTCTGGTGAAACTCCCTAGGCATACCAGCTAAGAGAATCTGTCTGATTTAACACAGTGCGCACTGTTTGCGATATGGTGTCTAACATTAAGTATTGACTAAGCCCTACTTTACCCTCATCCTTGAATATTGCCGAATCGGGAGCAGGGGTGTTCACACTGCCCACCCCATAGTAGCCTTTGTGCTTGACACCTTGTTTCCTTATTTCTTGGGACGGCAGCACACTATGTTGGCTGACAGCGTTGTAGGAGAGTAGGATCTGCCTCTTATGGTTACCCCCACTTTTTGCTGCTGTAACACTGTTTTTCGACTTTAATCTGGCTGGGGCCCTGCTATTCAGGAGCCCAGCCTAGCTGCTTCCTCTCTAAATTGATTCCATGTACTTTAGGTACACCACAGATTGGATTCTGGGGTGCCCTTATAAGTCCCTAGTATATGGTATACCATGTACCCAGGGCATAGGTACCCCAGAGGCCTACCAGGGGCTGAAACATGTATTATGCCACCCCTGGGAAGCCCTCCAAAATGACACCACAGGTCTGCTACTGCAGCCTGGTAAGGTGGTGCATGCACCCCTTACTGAGATATAGGTTCACTATATCTCACCTATCACTGCACATAGAAACCTACCAGTCACCCCTATGGCAGGCCTTATCAATCCTGAAGGCAGGGTGCTTGGTTATGTGTGAGAGGATGCCCAGGCATGAGCTGAGCCCCTCTGCAGCCTTCGGAATCCATCCTCCGGGGTTGTCAGTAGTACAGCCTGACCATATACTCTTAAGTTCATTATAACCAAACGGTAAATGCTAACTTTGGACAGGCTGCACGGAAACATGTCGTGTTTGGTGTCAAACACCTTGGAATCATACCCACCACACCAATAACTGGTGTGGGAGTATGATCCCACCCTTCTAGAGGGAGAGACATGACAGCACCGGTATGCCCGGTACCAACTTAAAAGAGACCTGGCATTACAAAATGGATGCTGCAGCCACAGACATGGGTCTGGCCTCCTGCTGCTGACCGAAACTCCGGGCAGGGGAGGCCTGGACAATAAGTTTCCTGTCACAGGGAGGTGTAACCACCTCCCAGACAGGCTGATGTGTATTGGGGATGGGTGGGAGCACTATGAGAGTGCTTTGAAATCCTGCACTGGGGGCACATTTGATGTCCCTGTGCATAGTCCAGCTCAAACCGGTTCAAGGGCTACCAGCCCCTACTCTGGCACGAAACTGGACAAAGGAAACGGGTGTAGTCACCCCTCTTTCCAAAACCCTTCCATAGGTGGGTCCCCTGAGTTAGTCCAACCCCTTTCTTAGGTATAATTAAGGAACCCCTGGCAACAGGAATTTAGATATCCCTGGACGAAACTCTGCAACTGAATCCTGGAACTTCGACGCTCTACTCAAGATTAGAGGACTGAAGAAATCTCCCTTGGGGTCAAGGAGTGACTGCCCTGCTTGGCAGGCACCAACAAAGCAATTGCCGGTCTGCATCTCCGAAGCTCCCGACAGACTCCGAAGTATCTGCAGCCCAGGAAGAAGATTTCCAGACTTCTCAAATGCCGGCCTGAGTCCCCAGCAAAGCTGAGACCCACAGCCCTCATGAGTAATGTGGATCCGGAACTCCTGGTCACCATGCACATTTGCAAGTGCATTGACTTCTTGACGTCTCTTGAAGTCGTGCTTTGGGTTAAGTGTAGCCCAAGCCCCGAGCACCTTTTGCACTGAAGATTGTGGACCTACACTCCACGAGTGTTCCGTGAGCCCGCTTCTTGCATTTCCGCTCGAGGCTCCTTCGCGATCCCTGGTCCGTCGACTGGTGGGTCCCTGTGAAGGTAACTCTGATTTTCCTTGGGTTTCCCTGGTTGCTCCAGACATGCCCTGACTCCCCACCGTGTGGTGAGTCCCTCAGACCTTGCTGGTCTCTCCATTCTGCGTGGGTTGCTGTTGCCAAGGCTTATTGTGTCCAATCCGGGCACCGACGCTGCAGCACTCGACATCCTTTGAGGGACAGCTCGAATCCCACTACTGGTTGTCCTCGACGCCTCCTGGTCCTTGTGGCTGAAGAGTCAAGCTTCACCTTCTTCACCTGAAATCACCAGACATCGGTGGGCATTCGTCTATCGTGCCCCTGGTCACTGGCTAGTGACCCAGACTCTGTTCCCTCTGCTTTCAGGTTCTTCTCATCTTCGATCCAGGCTTGGATCTCTTTGGACACTTCGCATCTTCCCGGCAGCAGCACTTCTTCGCCAGCTTCCATAGAAAATGACGACACGACCCGACACCATTTGACACCTATGCACCCGGCTTCCCTGGATGAGGTAGCTCGAGTACTCTGGTGCTCCCGTGGGTGGTGACCCTAGAACTTCCTAAGTCCAAAAGGGTTTGGTCCTAGTTCATCTCTAAGTGTCCCTAATCTTTAAAAATCTAACCGCGACTTTCCCCATAGAAGCTAACGGGAGCTCACGGCTGTGTTCTCACACTGCACACGGCCCCCCTGGATCCCCTGTGTCACTGCCTTGGGTGGTTCCTAGGGGTCCCAGTGATTCTACATGCTCTAGGTCTTGTGTCTAGTTAAGTAGTGGTTCTTATACCACTATTTTAGTATATGGTTTGGCTCGCCCCTAGGGCGTAACGTGTATTTGTGCTATTTTACTGTAATATTTGAAGTGTAACTTATGTGTTTGGACCTCTAGCCTCATAAAGAGTAGGGTGTGTTTAGTAATAAATACACATATTTTATATATATACCTGGTGTGGTTGTCTTTCATTTAGCCATTCAAGAGATTATAGACTGGTAAAACAAGCTGCTTTACATTCCTTCAAGACTTAGCCTGAAGGCTGCTCTCCATAGCTACTACTAGGATAGCTTTTAATAAAGGTTATCTTTAACTTATCATCAATAAGGGGTTGTTTGGACTGGTGCAAGGTGCCCACTATAACTAGTGGACAGCATATACCAGGCCAACTTCTCACAAGCGTCACCCTCGAGGCAACTATTACTAACCGGTCGGCATTTGAGCCTAACTGCCGGATCATGTAACCTACCCTTGGTTCTGGGGTGCACTTATTTCGCCCCTTTAACCAGCCGGATGCACAGACCCCTTTGCATTGCTAAACGCTGGTGAACACCTTAGTGGTGTCAAATCTGGTTTGAAACAATATATGTCTTGTGCCCTCTATTGGAGACACCTCACCCTTTCGTGCAATGACAACTTACGCAGCGCACCCCACTTGCTAAACTGCCGTCGGATCACAGATGCCCAGTACCTACTGTCCATCTCCAACCCTGGATGCTTTAAACCTGCCAAAGTGTTGTGAACCAAGATTCTAGTTCCAGTTCCAGTTCAGTGGATCCGCTAGGAGATACGACAAACTGCATCCGTCATGGGAACCTTAAGTACACAATTTTCACCTGGGCGTACCTCAAATGAGACCAGCTCCACACAGCTGTGAGACCAGAGACACAACTATAATAAACCTATTTACTGGGTTATTTCACTTGACACCCTTCTGGTTGGTGATGCAGAACCTCCTGCCCAGCAAGCTGACCATCTAGTGTTGCCGCCACCCCCACCGTGTCCCTGGAATGCCCCTTCATCCCCCTGTGCAATGGTACTAATGCTAAGTGGGCAATCAATTCAACATTCCTCCTTTCCTGCTGGACTGTGGCCTGTTTATTTTGATCTGTGGTGGCTGCACCCAGACTTCACCGGCAGCTTTATTGCTGATAGTGTGACCAGTTGACCTTGGGGGAATCTCCCGCTTGCAACTTGTGACTGCAGCGATTGTTTAATTGAAATGATACTGCGTGTCTGAATGAACTATGCACAGTTGATTGGACTCACATATGCGCAGATGTTGTGCACAGTGAGGTGGATGGCCAGGATGAGTTGGGGAACCTCCCCCTACCAGTCTCTGCTGTAATTTTCCCTTAAACGGAACGGCCCGCTGTGCTCAGAGGACCGGTGAAATTGTTTCCCAAGCCTTCTTAAGTGTGGTTCACATGGGACAGTTGGGGATACTATTAATAGCTAGAGAGCGTGTCACGGTGGCTTCTGAAAGAAGCTGCTGATAGTCCTGACATACCATATTCAAAGTGTGTTGTGCATCAGGATCGGGGGCACACGCGATGGCCTCCTCCCGAACTAGGATGTCTCTTTCCAATTCCACCACCCATTTGGAACGTTCTTTCCTGTGTCTCACCATTAGTGATCGGGCGCGGCCCTTGATGACTGCACCAAACGCCCCCCAAGGTATCCCTGCGGAGGTGACTGACCCTACATTTTCTGCAAAGTAATAGTTGGTGTCTTTGAGCAGAGACTCTCTAATGTGGGGTATCTTTAACATCCAAGGGTTAATAGAGAGGGTATTGCGGCACCTGGCCTGTCCCAAGATTAAAGTCATGTGAATAGGGGAATGGTCAGAGATACTGCCAGGCATCGGGCGTAGTAAAAATATGAATGTCTTGTGCGTGCATGAACATGTGGTCTATGCGAGATTGATTATTGTGAGCCCCAGACTGAAACGTGAATTGGATGGTGGTCGGGATAAGCCATCTCCAGACATCCACCATGCCCAAGGCGGTGGAAAACTTCTTCAGTTGGGAACCCCGAAGGGGGTCACTGCGTGGCAGGAGGCGATCTCTAGAACCGTCCAACGTTAAATTAAAGTCACCCCCCAGTATCAGCACACCTAGGGCCAAGTCAAGTAGGAGAACCCCTATGTCTCGTAATGCAGGGCGCTGTAACCCAGGGGGGACATAAACGGAGACAACATTGAGAACTTGTCCTTCCCAGGTGCCCCTGACTGCTGCATCTGCCCTGCGCGTCTGTCCACGTGTTATGGACCATATAGGGGCAGCTTCTGCGGAGGAGCACCACTGCCCCCCCTGAGCCCGAGGAGAACCCTGAGTGAGCGACTAAACGATATCCCCACCTATTCAGCGCCCCACAGGAATTCCCAACCAAGTGTGTCTCCTGGAGCAAAACTATATCTAGCGCATGGCGCTTCAAGTATTGCAGCATGATACCCCTCTTAATTTTGTCACCCAGGCCATTAACATTCGAGGTCAGGAGTTTAAGAACTGTGTGTGAAGTCATAGCGATGATCTACTAGGAAAGTAGATTGTCGGGAGGGAAAGGGCAACGGATGGACCTCTGGCGCTCCCCCCCCTCAATGTGGCCGCACCCTGGTGGTGGAAAGAAAGCATCTCAATTGAAGTGTCTAAGTGAGTGTAACAGTAGGACCCATTGCCAAGAGAGAGATTTGAGAATGACATTGCACAAGTACAGTGAACAAAAGAACAAAAACAACTAAACCCCGCCTCCCCCAATTCGAACCCCCCCACTCTGCCTTCCTGCACAACGGGCATAGAACCACCCGCCACCCCCAACTTGCAGAGTGCCTGTCGCCCTCCCTCATCAACGGGTACGTGAACAACCCCACTCCCTAGGGAGACGATCCATGAACCTAAAAAAGGCAGCCCCGGCCAGTACTCCCTTAGGCTGGAATATGATTATTACAAATAGCGAGTTACATAGTGAGGACTATACCCAGTACATCCCACAAAACCAAAGAGGGACGGGAGTTGAATAACGTAGTTCAGCTCCATTAGAACATGCATGTGGGTGTGGCACACAAAATACAGTGACCCCTCCAGACCTGTGACCTGAAAGAAGTTTCTCAGCAGATAGTCACTATTACTTGCCGATCTTCTATTCTCACCCCGTCGGGCTATGCATCCCCGAGTCGGTGCTAGGAGGGGACCGCTGCCGCTGCTCACTGGCTTCACCGGCCTCATTTGCTGTTTTATGTGAGCGCTTACCCACTGTACGCCAACTATCGAGCCAGTCCCAGGCATCCTCGGGTCTTGTGAAAAACCATAGCTTACTCTCTGATTTGACCTGGAGTTTTGCTGGGAACAACATGGATCTTTGACTTCTTTGTCTCTTATAGCGCGCTTCACGTCCAAGAAGCTGCAATGTGGTTTCTGGACTCTCAGGGTGAAATCTGGAAAAAAGGTTACCTAACTATTTTCAAGTGTCAGCTGGGAATCCACCCTTGCAGTCTGGAATATAACATCTCGATCTCGAAAATTAAATACTCTTGCGAGAAGCGGTCAGGTGGGACCCCGACTTTGGCCTGCCCCCAGGGACACGATGGGCCTGTTCAATTGAGAAGCACTTGGAAAGGCCTCGTGGCTGAAGCTGCTTTAGTATCAGTTCTTCGACAAAGAGGTCAGCGGCCTGCCCCTCTGCTCATTCCGGAACACCTAGAATCCGTGTGTTATTGTGCCTCATACAGCCTTCGTAATCGTCCAGCTGCAGAGCTAGCGCCTGATGAGAAGTTTGGTCACTTGTCTCTTGAGGTGATCCATGTCGCTCACCAGGTCTTCTGTTGCATTTTCGACGGTACTGAATCGGTCCGCCATTTTGTGTTTTCGGCTCTGATTAGTGAGATCTCCGTAGCGACAGTGTCTATCCGGGTTTCGAGGGACGTTCGCACAGAGGTTATGGCTGCTAAAATGTCTTTATTTGTGGGGCCTGGTTACTCACCCTAGGTTGTGGTGTTGTTATGGTCTTCCTTCTGGCTCTTCTGCCACGCAAATTTATCTAATTTCACCTGTGCTGCATTGCGCCCACTGCGGCCCGCCGCCATTATGTCGCCGGTAGAGGGGTTCGATGGAGGGCCGGGACGTGCCAGATACTCACCGCCACCTGCAGTGGGGCTTCCCACACCGGCCTGTCGGCTTTGACTGGTAGCACCCCAAACCTCGAGCATCTGGATGGCTAGGTAGTACCCCACTGGAGGCGCAGCAGTCTCAGGCCTTATATAGCTATTGAGAGGGTGTATGCTGCGGTGATCCGGCACCAGGTAGGCCCCAGTCCCCAGCGCTGGTTGTCAGATGGATTCTAAGCACACAATTATTGCTCCTCCCTTACACAGTCAACATATCAGCAGTGCAAAACCTGCACAACCCTATTGAGTGTGGGCGCAGTGTTCTTGTTGAGGAGGTTGCCTGTAGCCACTCCCAGCAGAAGTGTGTCTGCTCTAGGCCCAAGATCGCCCAGAGCTCCACCGCCAAAAGGTAGAAGGAGTGGGCCGGGTACTGGCGGTGAATCTCGAGGCCCTCAGGTAGTCCAGTGTGCAATAGGGGCAGGGGTGCGGGGTGTTATACACACCTTCTGATCAAAGGATGGGAGCCCTGCACTCTGCCCCCCTGCCCCAGGCGCCTTCTCCTCCAAGTGTAGGCCACAACGGCGGCCTCTCACCACTCCGGCGCCGGATGGGTCAGGCTGGAGGCCCTCAAGGCAGTGGAGCCGTACAAGTGCCCCCCCTCACACACACAATTACCAGTGCTGCGGAAGACGACGACGGCAGGGATAGCCCTTACTCACACGCCGGCGCCGGGCTCCGGTGGTAACAGCAGCACCCGCTCCTCCAGAGAATCAAGATCTCCCTGGGCAATCACTTGAGGGCGTCTCCTGCACCGCCAGCGCCGCCGATGGACAGAGCACTGTGCGGTCGCTTCGCCGATAATGGTCCACATTGTCCAGGCCGCAGCCGCGCTGTCAAGTAGGGCGCCTCCCCCAGGATCAGTCACTCCCCACCGGCACTGCCGCGAAAGTCAGGGCACACAAGAGGTCACAGCTACACGGGGGTGCCTCTGATTAGGATCAAACCTCGCTCAACTGCAGGGCATCGATCACAGTGTAATGCCTTTAGAGGCCTAATTTACATAGCAGTGCGTAGGCGCTTAAGAATACACCGGAGCCGACATGTGGTTTGTATGCACGCGGCTCCCGACTGACTCGTCGAGGCCACGCCCCTTTATTTTTAACCTCGCTAGCGTCTGACGTCACGCGTCAGCGCTAGCGCGTCCCGGCGGCGCGGAAGGCTAGAACGCCTCGCGCACGCCGGACACTACATTCCTTCCAACCTTTATAAACATTAAACAAAACATAGGACCAAAAATTCAACGATGAGTCTGTTACCAGTCTGCCAGTCCTTACAGGTTACACCATATAGTCCGCCAGCTGGGATGACGGTGCTGGGTTCTTCCGCAGGTTGTAGCGGGACGGACCGCCTCTGGAAAGGGCCACCTCAGGGGCTCTGCGCCTTGGGGTGTTCGGCTCTGCCCTGGCTGGGGACCCGCCAGGCAGACTACCCCCCGGGGTGGCTGGGATGGACGGGGAACCGCCATCCTCTCTCCGCCCGTCCTCCCCCTCCTGATCTCCGCTCGGCTGGTCGGGGTCCGGCCCCTCTGGCTCGGCCCCGGGGCGGGAAGGTGTTCCGGGGTGGACCTTTTTGAAGAACGACACATCTCGTGTGACCGTTTCGGCTCCTCTTTGAGCGGTCACCATCGTGCCTGTCCGGCGGGTGACGACCCATGGTTGTGGTTCAAATGGGAGTCTAAACTTGCTGCCTGGGTAGCGGTCCTTCACATACACTCGGTCCTGTCGTTGTATCATGGACTCTTTAGCACCCCTTCGCTGGCTGGCGTGGTCATTCGAGCGCATCCGATTGGCTAGGGTCTTCTCATTTGAGGCTTGTACCGGAACCCAAGTGGGGTGGTGTGGGATCGTGTCACTTACAATTCGCCCCATGGTGGCTGTTCCTGGTGCTGCCTCGGTTGTGACGTGGGGGGTCATCCGGTATTCCCGCAGGAAACTGTATATTGCTCTCTCCAGTGGAGATCCATCGGCCGTGGCGATGCGAATGGTTTTGTTGAGTGTCCTCATAAACCACTCCACCTCTCCATTGGCTTGGGGCCACCTTGGTGTTACTTTGCGGTGGTGGATCCCCCGGCTCTTAAGATACTCGGCAAACTCCTGCCCCTGGAAAGGCGGTCCATTGTCGGTCTTGACCACCCCGAAGATGCCATGAGTGGCGATGGTTTTCTCGAATTTCGCTATGACTTCCGTGGCTGTCTGGCTCCCCACGATTTCAACCTCCGGGTACTTGGTGAAATCGTCGATGATGACCAGCGCATACCGTCCATCGGGGAGGTGTCCGAAGTCGGCACTCACACACTCCCACGGTCTCAGGGGGTTATCTTCGGTCGCCACGGGGTGAGGGCGTTCCGGCTGACCTGCGGCTTGACACCACGTGCAGGTTCTTACCGTCTGCTCCACCATCGCATCCATGCCTGGGAACCAGACTTTGGCTCGGAGCCTGCCCTTTGTCTTGACCATTCCTTGATGTCCCCTGTGGGCGAGGTCCACCGCCTGTTGAACGAGGCTGGCTGGCATGACTAGTCTCGGGCCTCGCAGAAGACATCCTTGGGCGTCGACGGACAGCTCACTCTGCACTTTCAGGAATGACTCCAGTGTCAGCTTGGCTTGGGGCGTCTTTCTGTTGAGCGAGGCTTGGATTGCCCTCCAATCTCCTGACCTGACAGCCTCCGCCGCTGCTTTCACGCATTCATCACCTTCTGAGGCTTCTATGATCGTGGCTAGGCTCATCGGGAGGGGTCGTGACCGCTCTGTCACATACCGGACGTACTCCTCTGTGTCCTCGGCCTCCTCCTTCTCTTCTGTTGTGGCTTTCCGCGGGTGCCGTGATAGGTAGTCCGCCAGGTTCGTGGCCCCGGGTTTGTACTCCACTCGGTAGTCGTACCCTTGTAGTTGGAGTATCCACTTTTCAATCCGGGGAGGCGGCTTTGAGGACGACCCTTGGAACAGAGGAATGAGTGGCTTGTGATCGGTTGTTACCGTGAAGTGGTGTCCATACACGTACACGTGAAAATGCCGGCATGCCCAGTGGATGGCTATGGCTTCTCGCTCGATTTGCGAGTACCGCTGCTCTGTTTCGGTCAGGGACCGGCTGGCGTAAGCAATGGGTGCCCACTCCTCGTTGTCCTGGAGCTGTGTCAGGACTGCTCCCAGCCCAAACGGGCTCGCGTCGACCGCCACGTTGGTGGGCTTTGCCGGGTCGAAGTATGAGAGGGTAGTGTCCGCGGACAGGGCCGCCTTTGTTGCTTGAAACGCCTGTTCCTGGCCCCACTGCCACGTGGTGGACGATTTGGTCAACTCTCTGAGGGGTTTGGTGAGGTTGGAGAGGTCCGGGATGAAGCGGCCGCAGAAGTTGACCATGCCCAGGAAACTCCGGGCCTCCGAGATGTTCGTCGGAGCTGGGGCATCTTGGACATCCTTCACCTTGTCCGGGTCCGGGGCCACCCCTTGGTCCGAGAAGGTGTACCCAAAGAAGCTGATCTTTTTCTGTAGGAACTGACACTTCTCCCGGTGCAGGGTCAAGCCTGACTCCTGGATCCTCTTGAGGACTCCTCTCAACCGCTGGTGGTGTTCCTCTATGGTTGACGCGTAAATGAGCAGGTCGTCGCTCACATTGAGCACGCCGGGGAGCCCACTGAGCACTTCTCTGATGGTATTTTGGAATACCTCGGCGGCACTCGAGATGCCAAAGTTCAGGCGCCGATACCGTCCGAGGCCCACATGGGTGGAAAACGTGGTGATGTACCTCAAGTCCGGATGAAGTAGTAACTGGTGGTAGCCTGACCGTAGGTCCATCTTCGAAAACCACCTGGCCCCGTTCAGCTCCCCCAAGATGTCGTCAATGGTGGGCGTCAGGTGTCGCTCTCTTTTGACCGCGGCGTTAGGGAGGCGCATGTCCACACAGATGCGGACTTGCCCTGGCTGCTTCGGCTTCCTGGCGATGACGATCGGGGATACCCATGGGGTTGGCCCACTGACCTTCTCGATGATGCCTTGTTTCTCCAGGGCCTCCAGCTCCTCCTCGACCTTCTGCCGCAGGTGGAAGGCGATCCTCCGGTGTCTCAACGCTACTGGTTGGACCGATGGGTCGATGTGTAAGGATACTTCCTTTCCTTTCAGGCACCCGATGCCGTTGAAGACCTCTCCAAATTCTTCCATGATTGTATCCAGCTCTTCCTCCAGGACTGCCATGGCGAATGAGATCAGTCTCAATTTTTCGGCCGACTGCCCGCTCAGCAGCATCCCGCTGCCCTCTTCCGTGACATAGACGGTGGTGTTGACGCTCCTCTCACCATGTTGTAGCTCTGTTTTGAAGCACCCGATGAGGGGAATGGGCGTCTTCTGGCCGTATGCGAACACCCGAATCTTCGCCTCTCTCAGCGGGGGTTTGACCCGCAGTTGGTGGTAGACATTGGCGGCCATCAGCTCGATGGAGGCCCCAGTGTCAATTGTCGCTTTTACCTCTTGACTTTGTACTAGGATGCGACATTTCGGAAGTCTGCGCTTCTTCTTCTGTGGTTGGTGGATTGCGAACACGTAATGGACTGGGAATTCTTCGGTGTCATCGTCCATGTCCTCACTGTCTGCTTCTTCTCGTACCGCATGGGCCGCCTCTTTCTTGGCTCTAGTGGACCGGCATGCCGGCATCCACCCGCAGGCGCCGCACTTTTTCCCTCTGGCCGGGCAGTCTTGCATGCGGTGGGGTTGGCCGCCACAGTACCCACAGTCTTTCCTCTTTGCCTCCGGCTGCCGTCTCCCTCCGGCTTGCCTTCCTTTTGGCCGCACTACGTTCACCGCTTCCGCCACCTGCACTTGCTCCGTCTTGATAGGGCGATGTAGGGCCGCCTCCATATGCGAGGCTCTCGCTTGCGATAGCTCCTTCGACCGTCCGAGGGTGAGGATGTCCGCCAGGGGCTTTCCTTCTTCCTGGAGGACCGTGACACGGAGCTTAGACGAGTAGCAACCCTGTATGATTTGCCCTCGGTTCTCCTCCTGTTCGTCGCGGAACCCACACATGCAGGCTAACTCCTTCAGCCTGCCATGGAACACATCCAGGGACTCATCCGCCTCTTGTTTGGCCTGACGGAAGATGAACCGTTCATAGTCTCTGTTCGCCATGGGCTCGAAGTGGGCGTTGAGCGCGTTCAGCAGTGTGTGGTATGTCTTTGGCGTGGCTTCCACGAGAGTCTTGTAGATGCGGTGGATGTCTTTTCCTCCAAGGTGGAACAGCAACGCTCTGCGCCGTTCTCTCGCGATGCCAGCCCCTTCGAAGTAGATCTGTAGACGGTCTGTCCAATCCCTCCAGCGCGGGGCCAGGGATGACGGGGCGCCGTCAACGGCAAATGGCTCAATGGCGGGAATGGACGCCATCTTGGCACGTGCGCAGCACGTGGTCGAACCGGCTTCCGCTCCTCTGCGTCGACACCACCAGGCGTGCACCCTCTCCAGCCGCGGCGCGTAGACTTCCCTCGCGCGGTTATACCCAATGGTGGGCGCGCCTACCTCCAGACATCATCCGCGGGACCCCTTCGGCGCTCCTGGGTTGGGGCGAGCATACCCGGCATGGCCCCGAACCGTAGGAGGGCGCGGTCGTCATCAGGCACCTCGTGGGGCAGGTGTGGCACCACCTGGGCGAGACATACTCCTCACCAGCCGAGGAGTGGGGCACCAGGGCGCACACAGCAGCACCGTCGACGGCTCGGTGGGCCTCCAGGGCACATGCAGTGATCCTCACCAGGCCTCATAGCAGGCTCCACCAGGACACCAGGAGGGGGCCTGCACACACAGGCTCAGGACAACTGGGTGGCCAGAAGGGGTATTGTGGGGCCCAACCAGCACATCAGGGCTCAAAAGACCCTCGTCGCCAGTGTAATGCCTTTAGAGGCCTAATTTACATAGCAGCGCGTAGGCGCTTAAGAATGCACCGGAGCCGACATGTGGTTTGTATGCACGCGGCTCCCGACTGACTCGTCGAGGCCACGCCCCTTTATTTTTAACCTCGCTAGCGTCTGACGTCACGCGTCAGCACTAGCGCGTCCCGGCGGCGCGGAAGGCTAGAACGCCTCGCGCACGCCGGACACTACACACAGGAATAAGCGGGTACACTTTCTGGCAAATCCAGCCAGGGCAAATATTTTATATCGGATTTTTCGGGAGTGGCACAGCGGAGCTCGGCTACCGTGCGGCAATTCCCTTCAACAGTTGGCCACGCCCCCATTTCCGTCGTATTATTGATACTGCAGGCTTGTTTCACCTCTCAATACTGGTGTGTATCAATCATAAAAATGTACATGTCTTTCTATCTCTTACCGTACACACAATATCTCCATGAAATGGTGCCGGTTTGCGGAAAAGAAAAGGCTCTGCCGGGGGCACACAAGGGCTCTCCACGCAGAGTCCCAGCTTCCACCTCACCTGCTTCCAAACTCCCAGTTGTTCGGTGCTTCTGGGGGCAAATTGAAATGCATGCTGCTATTCAAAAGAAGTTTCTGTTGAGTCGACTTGCGGTCAAAACGCTGGTGGTGCACTTAAAAGCGCCACTGCTGACGCTTGTAAAAAAGCACTGCAAACTTTCCCATTATTGCCAGAATTGAATAGCTGTATGCTGGGAAACTGAATAGTAGTTTATGTTTATTGGGCAACTTAGAAGGTATATATACCGTGTTCAAAATGGCGTTTGTCAGGTGATCAAGTTTGTTGTACAACCAAAAGGCATCCGGCCCGGAGTGTTTTAATAAATTCAATTTGAGACAATACTCTTCATCTCTGAGTGCCGATTCTTTCTTCAGATGGGAAAGTTTGCAGTGTATATATATATATATATATATATATATATATATATATATATATATATATATATACACATATATATATATATTTATAAAACTCGCTCCAACACTCCTGAGAGCTCCAGGGAACTGTAGCAGGCCTTAGTAGACTGTACAAGAACAGCTAAATAACCAGGTGCACACCCCACCACACTAACCGGGCTTACGGGAGTCGGGACAAAACAAACTGCAGCCACTTTGTCCTTGCTGTCTCGTTGGTCCCAACGGACCGGCCACTTCAGCTACTTCAAGTGGCCACACAGTGGTTACTTGCATGCTTCACCCCCAGGCCCCTGCAGGGCTAGGGATGTCAATCCGTAGCCCAGAACTGCGAGGCTGGCAGAGTCTCAAACAGCGTCTTGACCGGCTCGCTTGCCGTGGTGCTCTCCCTCTGCTATATGTCTGTGTGCCTTGCGTGCTCTCTCCTTCATCTGCCTGTCAAATTACAGTAAGACAGTCAGATATTGTCTGACTGTCTAACTTTCGGATGTCTGGTCCTGGGGTGCCTTTAACTGAGGGGAAATACCAGAAGTACAACTCTAAGGGCTCACCTGTCTTTGATCTGCAAACACCATTTAGGAAGTGAGCGTCTGATACACAAGGCGATTTTGTGATCAGAAAGTATGTTATTCTAAAAATCACAGGGTTTAAAATTGCAAAATGGGGTTTTGGTATTGATGGAGTGTAAAAGTCTAGTGGCAGTTGCCTCAATCAATTCTCACCATCAAATGAGAATTATGAGCATACATTCTTGATAAAACTTATAAAATGGTTGAGACAAAATAAAAGTAAACATGACACTACATACTGCATCGTAAAAGTATGCAGAAATGTTCTGAATCGCAAAAACATTTAAGCATGTAAATAAGAGAAAGATAAAAGGTTATTTGCTTAAGTAATGAAAGATGTAAACATGTCAACTTGGAAAATGTGCTGTTGAAGACTTCTTAATGTGTCAAATGAAATAAATGCTTACATAATGAACATTCAAAAATGGTTAGAATGCTTAGTAAATGAACGCTTGATAACATGAAGTTTTGAAGTATTTCTTTAGTATTTTGGAATAATGAGTGTGTATACCAAAAGTATCATAATGTGTTTCGAAAATAAAAATGTGCAAAAAATATTTTTTAGTAGTACCTAATATTGATATTTAACTTTTAAGAAAGGAATAATGTGAGATTTACCTAAGAAAACTGAATTATTCATATTTTGTGTTTTATTTTAATCATAACGTGATAGTGATTCAGCAAGTTTTCTTGTAGGCTTCAAATGCTTTCTTTTCCTCATTTGAAAAGCAGAATCTAACTGAAGTAGTAATTTTAGAAGCTGTGAGAACTTTTCATGAAGTTTCTTTCTTATGCTTGCAAACAAAAGATTCTCTTATGATCTAGCAACACTTTTGACAGAAATGTATCAAATAAGTTGCAAATCCAGAGAGAGCGTCTGGGAACAGACAGCGAATAAAGTGAAACTTACTGCTTCAGAGGAAAGGATGGAAATAATACGATATTGAATTCAATAATTTTGCAAAAAGGATTACTTGATGCATCCGTATTTCTTAGAGAGGTATTGATCACACCATGAGCAGGCCACTGTGGATAACCAATGGAAATCATATGGAGTGATAAAAACAAAATACACTGTGGGTGAGAACTTTTGGAAGTATAATTGCCCCCTTGGAGGAGGAGTCAGGGCTGGTTGTCATTTTCAATTTTCCTGCCTAGCAAGCTGTCAGACTGAATTTGGATTTCTTTTCCTATGCCTAACCCATTTGAACAGAACTTCTGAACTGACTTAAACCAGTACTTTGCCGGCTGGTATAACTCTTCGGCTGAAGAGTTTATGGACACTTTCCTGCGACTCCTTGCACTTCAACTCTGCATCTTTGGTTTGTATGACCTAAATGCTATAACTTGAAATTCCCATGCTCGCTCTCTCATTTCTTTCCTAGGTAACCAGCAGTGTTTCCTTATAGAATCGGTATGACACTGTGAGACTAATTGTACTAAATGATTTCCATTAAATCTGACTATAATGTGATTTATGTTCTTGATCCTTCAAATTGAGTTTTTAGATAAATGGTTTGCATGAACAAATTATCATAATTTAGTCATTTTTTGTGTGAACCTTTTGGTGAACGTTTTATCATTGGTTAGATCTAAAGCATTGGTTGTATTTTGTTAGCATGACACGAGTACAGCGAGGGGGCCGCACACATCACTTTGCCATGAGGGGAATGACCAACGCCAGTGCTGCCAGGTTCTGCCCTTGCCTGCCGTGAGGGGAACGGCTGTCAGGAACTTCAAATTCCAGAAACCCCTCACCCTGTCACCACCCGTGATGCCACGCAACGCGACTGAAGGCGCGATAAAAGCAGGCTTAGCCTCCTGCGGCGTGGGATGAGAGTACAGCGAGGGGGCTGCCCACATCACCTTGCCGTGAGGGGAACGGCCAATGCCAGTGCTGCCAGGTTCAGCCCTTGCCTGCCGTGAGGGGAACGGCTGTCAGGAACTTAAAATCCCAGAAACCCTTCACCCTGTCGCCACCCGTGATGTCACGCAACGTGCCTGGATGCACAATAAACACAGGCCCTGGCGTGGGACAGAAGTACAGCGAGGGGGCTGCAAACATCGCCTTGCCGTGAGGGGAATGGCCAACGCCAGCGCTGCCAGTTTTTGCCCTTGCATGCCGTGTGGGGAACGGCTGACAGGAACTTCAAATCCCAGAAACCCCTCACCCTGTCGCAACCCATGACGCCATGCAACGCGCCTGGAGGCGCGATAAAAGCAGGCTTAGCCTCCCGCGAAGTGGGACGCGCGGGCATGCCCGGGCTAAGGCTGGGCCAAGGGCAGGCCCGTCAACGCCCTTCGGAGCCCGGAAGAGGTTGGGCTGGGCCCGGTCCCTTGGTTTTTAGGATCTGGCTATCAAACTGACCTCAACTAACTTCAATATTCGTCACACAACTAGGGGCAGTTTGACAGGAACTGCCCTGACTAAGTAAGTTGATCTACTTTTCAACTACTCCTCTACTTGGAATGGCAGCCAAATTGAAACCACTGAGGGGGAAAGTGGGTACCCCAAAAACATTGATAAACTCCACACTAGACTGCTTCCTCCTACGGGCCGCTAAGGCTATTGATAAGGAGATGCAGGTTGCTTAGCGACGTTTGTCAGTGGAGGGTGGTTCAGCTGGCCATAATGCGGAGGGTGTCATACATGTTTCCC
Source organism: Triturus cristatus (assembly GCF_964204655.1). Lineage (NCBI taxonomy): Eukaryota > Metazoa > Chordata > Amphibia > Caudata > Salamandridae > Triturus > Triturus cristatus. The sequence goes on from NC_140590.1 coordinate 666,915,024, forward strand.
CCACAAGTGACTCTACATTAATAAATCAAGTACGTACTAGCCCATCAGCCACACCTATCGCTCAGTGCCCCTCCCCATTACCCACTACTATTCCTGTACTTGAAATCCCAGAAAAAAAGAAAAAGAAGGGTAAGCTCTTGGAACCTGTGAGGGCGATACGGACTAGCTCCAAGAAAAAGACTCAAGACTTGGCCTCAGAAGCCAAAGCTGACAGTTTGCATAGTCCACCTCCTCTGATTTTTTTTTTTTTTTTTTTTTTTTTGAAACCGTTTATTACATTCTCAAATATATACAGGTATGGGCCTACAACCTTCCGGCCGGCCGCTAAAGTGACAGCAATTAGTGACATATATACAATAAGGCACTTGGCGTTACAGAGACGCTAGCAGGAGATATCAACAGCGTGGGCCACATGACACTGAGCCCACAATACGGTTTCGTTTTATACAACACTAACAACATAAAACCACACCCGCAAGGCAACCCGAGAACAAGAGTGACAACATATGCTCCTCAAATGGGGGGACCCCAACCCTACACTAGAATCGAAGGAGGGGAAGGGAAATAGGTCCGGGACTGGGAAAACACTGTGCCCGGGATTGGGGGAGGGGGTCATCTAGGGGGACGGAGCTGGTGAAGCGGGAGGCAACAATGGCGGCTCGCAAATACCCCCGCGGTAGGCGTTCCAGGGGCCCCACACCTTCAGCCACGCCCCAGGCTTACCCCGCGCCACATACACCACTTTCTTTCGGAACATGCACCAATCCATGTGTTCTTTCCAGGCCGACACTGCCGGGGGCCTCTGGGATCCCCACAGTTGAGCGATGTCACGTTTAGCGATCATATAACCCAGCGTCACCCATCGCGTCTGTGGAACCGAATAGTCGGTCGGTTCCCACACATTCAGCAGGCATCTCCTTGCTTCAGGCACTAGCACGACATGCGTAACCGCTCGCAGGACCTCATGCACACCACGCCAGAATCGCTCCACCCTCGGACATTCCCACAGAATATGTAAAAAAGTCGCCAATGCACCGCACCCACGCCTACACAGTCCATCCTCGGCATAGCCCATACGCAGAAGCCCTGGCCCCGTCATATACACCCGGTGAAGTATCTTAAGCTGGACGAAGCGAAGGCGAGCCGGGATGGCCACCTCCTTCGGGGAGGCCACCGCGGAAATCCAGTCCTCGTCGTCCAGCTCCAACCCATCGGCAACCCAAGCCTCGCGGAGCCCAGTCAGTAAGCCCGAGCGGTCATTAATCAGCTTCTTGTAGATGAGGGAAATCGTGCTGTCTGGAACGTGGCCATCTAGCACTCTATCCTCCAATGGGGAGGACTCCGGGATGGCGGCCACGTCTGGGAAGACTGAACCCAGAGCGTGACGGACCTGCAGGTATCGAAAGTATTCACTGCCCTGCAGCTGAAACTCCGCCTGCAGTGTCTCAAATGTTTTGAATCCTCCCCTCGTCCAGAGGTCCCCCACTGTACTAATGCCTATCGTGTCCCACCTATCGAAGCCCTTCGAGGTCCATAGGGAGCCCAACCTCTCAGACGCATACAACGGTGACGCCCGGGTCAAACGGTCCTTCCATCCCATAGCTGTATTGGCCGCGTGCCATACTCGCACCATGACACGCGTGGGTCCCGTAAGGCGGGAATCGGGCACGCTAGTGTAGAGCGCTCGATTATAATCGCCACCGGGCAGGAGCATCTTGTCCATTTCAAATGCCGGGTTTAAGGCGGGCCCGTAAAGGCCATGATTTATTGCAGCTAATTGGGAGGCCCAGTAATACCGCTTAATATCCGGGAGGGCAATCCCTCCGTCATACCACGGGAGCGTCAACTTTGCCAGGGCTATACGCGGCCTCCCGTCCCAGAACAGGCGGCGCTGCAAGCTCTCCACCTCACGGAAGTAGCGCGCCGGGACCAGATCCATCGAGTTCTGGAGAGCATACAAAAAGCGCGGCAAGGACATCATTTTGAACAATGCAGCCCGGCCGAGCGGTGAAAGCGGCAAGCGCCGCCAGCGCGCGACGTCCTCCTTCAAACGCTGGAGGGGGGGAAGCAAATTCCGCTCGTAGCGGGCCACCGGGTCCAGCGTAATATAGACGCCCAGGTAACGAAACCCCTGCGAGGCAATCTGGATCGAGCAGCCCCGCGGGAGAACAGGAGCCTCCCCGGAAAGCACATAGATACAGGATTTAGCCCAGTTGATGACAAGACCTGAGTTACGGCCGAAGGAGCGCAGAACATCGACCAGGACAATCAGTGATTTACGCGGGGAGGCTAAGTACAGCAGGATGTCGTTGGCATAGAGGGACACGCGGTCCTCATACTCAGGGGTCCAACGGAGACCACGGATAGAAGGGTGCCACCGCAGCCACTCTGCCAGGGGTTCCAAGGCCAGTGCAAACAGGAGCGGCGACAGGGGGCAACCCTGTCGCGTGCCCCGTCCCAGCACGCATGGGGCCGAGACTCGACCATTCACCGCCACCTGCGCCAATGGATCAGAGTACAACAATTTGACCCAGCTGATGAATCCCGGGCCAAATCCAAATTTCGCCAACATCGCCCAGATGTACGGCCACTCGAGCGTGTCAAACGCCATGGTGGCGTCCAAGGACGCCAAGATGGCCGGTTCCCGCACGAATGGAACACGCGCGAGCACCCCGTGCAAGCGCCGCAAGTTAAGAGCCGTGTTGCGATGGGGAATGAAGCCGGACTGGTCTTGGTGGACCAGATCGCTCACCACGCCGACCAGCCGGTTGGCAAGCACCTTGGCGAGGATTTTAGGCTCCGCATTCAAAAGCGAGATCGGCCGATAGGATGTAACCCGGTCTCGCGGTCTCCCCTCCTTGTGGATGACCACGATGGTAGCTAGACGCTGGTCTGGCGGGAGGGAGCCCCGCGAGTGGGCCGCAAGGAACATCGCACGGAGGTGAGGTGCCAGTACATCCGGTCGCAGCTTATACAATTCGATAGGAAGGCCATTCGGGCCCATGGCCTTGCCCGAGGCGACCGAGCGTATGGCGAGGGAAATTTCATCCAAGGTGGGAGCGGCGTCCAACGAATCCCTGTCTTCCACTGAAAGCGAGGGCAGCGCGATGTCCCGCAGCAGGGCATGGGAGTCCTCCTCCGAGCAGGGAGAGACCGGAGAATATACCTCGCGGAAATAATCCGCGAAGCAAGAAACAATGCCTTCCGGCTCAGTAATTCGTACACCATCCATCCTCTCAATCAGCGGGACCACACGACTAGCTCTCTCCTTCTTATCCAACCACGCAATCAATTTGCCAGCCTTATCACCCACATCATACAGTCGCCCCTGTTGCTCTCTGCTAAGGCCCCTGGCCGCCTCCGTGACGAGGGCCCTATAGGCCGCCTGTTTAAGGTGTAGAACATGCAGCGCCGCGTCAGTCACCCCACTCCCCAGATCGCCCTCCAATTCAGTAATTTCGGCCTCCACCCGGGTCACCTCCTCCTGTGCGCGTCTGCGGGCATGGGAGATAAAGGAGAGGGCCTCCCCTCTGAGAACTGTTTTAAAGGCTTCCCACAGGGAGATAGCCGACGGAACGGACCCCACATTCTCCTCAAAATACCGTTGCAATGACTTAATTAGGTCAGCGTGAATAGTGGGGTCACGCAGGTACCAAGCATTGATTGGGGCTACCCTGCCCTCTCCCCTCGGGAAGACCCCCAAGTGCAACAGGAGCGGGGAATGATCTGAAATACCCCGCGCCAGATGGCGCACCTCTCCCACCCTCCCAGCATAGGCCGCAGGGACAAGGACATAATCAAGCCGCGAGAGGCTACCATGGGCACCCGAATGGAAGGTGTACTGCAGCTGGGTGGGATGCTTTAAACGCCAGCAGTCCACCAATCCCAATGTGTCCAAAAGGCCCGCTAACCACGCCTGTGCCCGGGGGAGGTCCCTAGGGGGATGACGATCCATAGTCCCAGAAGCCACCGCATTGAAGTCCCCCCAACCACCAGAAGCCCCCCCGGGAGGTCAAGAAGGAGGCGTCCCAGATCTGCAAAGGTGGTGGACTGTAGCCCCGGTGGGACGTACACAGAGACAAAGACAACTACCCTGCCCTCCATCCTCCCCACCAAGACAGTGTAGCGTCCCCTCTCATCATGGCGCACCTCGTCTATTTCTAGCGGGAGCGAGGTCTTGATCATGATGCCCACCCCCCGCGAGACCGATGTGAAGCCCGAGTGGGCCACCAAGCGAAAGCCACGGCGATTCATGGCACAAAAGGAGTTACCAATAAGGTGTGTCTCCTGCAGAAAGACCACATCAGGCGAAATCCGTTTCAAATACTGCAGGACCACACCCCGCTTGATCCTATCACCCAGTCCGTTAACATTCCAGGACAACAACGTCAAATCCCTACCCCCCATCACATAACAAAGCCATCATTAGTCCCCCCCAGAGCATCTCAAAAACAACAATACAATAACGGGTTTGCCTTGCGGTAGAAACGAACCACACCCCACCCCAACCCACCCAACCCAACAGAACTCCCCCCACCCTGCACCCCTGCATGAGCCCAAACAGCCCCCCCAAAGTGCAGTGTGCCTGTCGCCCCATAGATAGAAACTAACTAGTCCCCCAGAGGAGGAGGGAGATCCCCCAAGAGACCCCACACGACCTCCACAGGAGGGGAACTTACCCTAACAGTCAATAGTGACAACAACGCAGTCCAGAGCAAGGCCTACCATTAGTCCCTCAGTCCTGATCCGGCGGGCCCTCCCCACCAACCGCACCCCCCCCACCCCCCCGGTCCCGATCTCCGGGCAAAGTGTCTAGCCAGTCCCCGGCCACTTCGGGTCGATCAAAAAAGTGCGTGCGGCCATCCACCTCCACTCTCAGCTTAGCTGGAAAAAGCATCGCATATTTGAGATTCAGGTCCCTTAGGCGACGTTTAACACCAAGAAAGCTCAGTCTCTGTTTTTGGACTGCCGGAGTGAAGTCAGGATAGAAATTGATGTCCATATTGTCAAGTTTGACCGGCCCTTGTAGCCTGGAAGTCTGTAGGATAGCGTCTCTGTCCCGAAAATTGAAGATCCGGGCGATGAGAGGCCTCGGAGGGGCTCCAACCTTGGGCCTACCCCCGGGGACCCTGTGGGCACGCTCCACCGCAAAGAATTTACTCAGCCCCCGAGGCTGGAGATGGGTGAGAACCAGGTCCTCGACAAATAGATCCGCTGCCTCCGCCTCGCGTCCCTCCGGCACCCCGATAATGCGGACGTTGTTCCCCCGGGCCCGACCCTCGGAATCCTCCAGCCGACGATTCATCAGGGCGCTCGCCTGGCCAAGCCTGCGCACCTCCTGTTGGAGGGCCGCTACGTCCGTTGTGAGGCCCGTGGTAGAGTGGGCCACAGAGTCGACCCGGTCGTTGGTTTTAGACAAATCAGCCCTCACGAGGCCCACGTCCACGAGGACCGAGTCAATCTTCTGTGCCAGAGTGTCGAAGCGCTGGTCCACCGAGGCCTTCATCTCGGCGATGGCACCCATGACGTCTCGGAGGGTCAGGTCCGTGGGCAGAGCGGAAGCATCAGTCGGGCCCGTAGGGGACTTACGTGGCGCCTCTGGGGATCCCTGCTGGAGGGTGTAGCGGTCCATACTGTTGGATTGCTGGGCCGCGCCACGGCGGGTCGATTTTATCTTAGCCCGATCGCCATCTTGTTTCGTGGACATAGTTTCAATCCCCAAGACGAGTCAATCTCCTCAAGAAACGGGGGGCCGACAATCCAGTTCAGGGGGTCCAGGGGGGAGCGACCACCGCCCCGCAGGACGGACCGCAGCTGGCGGACCGGCGGGGCACCCCGGCGAGACCACACCACCGCACACCGCCCCGCAACCCAACCTCGCCTGGCAGCAAGGAGGGCGCAAAAGCGAAAGTGAAAGTGCGGGGTACGCGAGTCACCCAGCCTTGCCCGCCGCTGTTGTTCACTTTGTGTCCGGATCGCCCCACAACTCCAGTACGGGGGGCCGGTGTGGAGAAGGCCGCAAACCCCAATCGATGCTCCTGACGGTGTCCGAGGTCCGATTTAAAAACGGAAAACGGGCGTCACCTCTGCTCGGGCTCACAAATACAGTCCCCTCATCTGGGACAGGATTCTGTCAGGATTTATGCAGGAGGTCGCGGAGGTCCTCGGGAACCTCGCACCTACGCGGCCATCTTGGTTGCGCGCTAGGCTCCTCCCACCACCTCCTCTGATTGACTCTAACACTAACTCAACTTTCCAATACGAAGGTTTATCCATGCAAATTATTACAACACTAATATCATGTATTGAAAGTACTATTGCCCAAAAAATTTTACCAATCATGGCTAGAATAGAAAAAACTGGAATTAAGTGTGGAACTGATGCATAAAACGGTTGTGGATATATTATCTGGGACAGGGGCAATTATGAAATTACACGAAGAGGGGGGTTGATTCTCACAGGGATACAAATCCTGGCGAGGGGCCCTCTGGTAGAAAATTAGATGCCCAAACTTGTATCCCACATATAGGAATCACCATGAAGGCTACCAGGGCTGCACCCCTTAAACAGACAGCTACTCTGGCAACAGAGATGAGGGGACCTACAAATAAGGGGACCCCACTAATCTCCAATTCTAATATGAATGAAGAGGGTAGAACTCCCAATCCTCCCTCTGCAGCAAGGGATAGACTAGATTTGCCACCAGACGCTAACCCTTATGTAGTCATTTTGGCTAACGTTCCACCCACAGAGTCCCCCAGTATGAAACTTGGAAGTCATTAAGGAATAAATCCCTCAACTGGCTTAATTCTAAACTGGGGCTGGGGGGCATACTTTTTGCTGACCTTAAAATGGCTAGGCGGATAGGATGGATCGGCAGAGACCCTAAGGCGTTTGTGGGTAACTGTATAGTTCTATCATTTAAATCCCCAAGATTAGTCAATGACATATTATGCAGATCTAAATCCCTGCGTTTAAATGAAGAGCAAATTCTGGTTCTCTCGCTTGGCTTTTTTTTTTACAAACCCCTGATGCAATGCAATAATCAACTGAATGTATTGACCCCTCTTTGCCCACCAACCCTAGGCACACAGTACTATCCACCTCAAATTGTTGGAGCAATCTATGCACATTTTCCCCTATTTTCTATCCGCACTTCGAATAGATTTGATACCCTTTCTAATCTCGCTGGGGTAGACTGACTAAATGAGAATGTGTCTACGATCATTTCAATGCAAAGATCTGGCACCTTGTCTTTTGATACAAACTCGCAGCTCTCGAGTGATCCCACGCCTCTAGACCCTACTAATATTAAGACAATTTCCTGGAATGTAGTGGGCTGCGCAGTAAGCTTAATCTACCAGAGTGGCTAAAACTAATAAGTGAATTTTCTATGGTCTGCTTACAAGAAACATGGGTTATAGATCCTTGTCATCTAAATGGATTTAAAACCTATAACCTGCCGGCTATTCCATCTAGGCATGGTAGAAATAGGGGTGGACTTTGTACATATGTATCAAATAAATATTCCTCTTTTCCTGTAAAACGTAGGGCTAGTAGTTTCTTTTACCAAATTGTTAGCATTGTTCTTTTGGGACGGCTCATGGTTTGCTTAGTAAGCTTTTATAATAATGCTTGCGGCTCTGATATTTTGGCCACATTGTCCTCCCTTGAAAGTGACCTGGATGTCATTCTCCTACAGGGGGATGGGGAGAAAATAATACTCTGGGTGGGGGATTTTAGCATTCAATTATGTAAATTGCCTTTAAAATCCTTCTTTGGGTTGACTTCATCAACAAACGGAGATATCACCCACTTTGCACACTCTGAGTATGGTAAGAAGCTAAACGAGCTCATTTTTAAATATGATCTAGGTTACTGTAAAGAGCTTGGTAAATTTCCAACTGAGGTGCATTGTACCTTTGACGGCACTATGGGCAAAAGTGTTATTGACTTCTTGCTCTTCTTAAACCGCTACTCATCTTACATAGACAATTTCACCTTACATGACTGTGCCCTAAGTGATCACTATACCCAGAGCCTTTCATTAAATCTAGGATCAGTATATGAGCGGAGAAATTCTTGCCATACCTATGCTGTGGAGAATTTAGAGCTCACTTGTAACAAGGAAAAAGGAAAACAATAGTAGCAAAGCATTGATTTATGATCTCTTGGCTGAAATGTGAACTGCACTTTTTCATTTTTAATACCAATGAATTTTATATGTATGTATTTGTTTTAAGAAATTTTAAATGCATGTACTCTTTTATGATTCACTTTGTCTGAATCGAATAAAGATATTTGATTAGCATGAGATTTGGCATTTTCTTATTCCAGATCCTCATAAGAATTTGCCTCATAACCTCTAAATATCCAAGTCCCTGTTAGCTCTCGTAAAAGGTCCATCGGAGGACCGATGGTAGTTTGATGTTATCTTATAGGCCCGGAGAAGAAATAGATTTGAATGAATTATATGTGGGACAAATAGAAAGTCATATTTTTTCCCAGCTTTCCGCTGCATCAGTATGTATTAAACTCATTTTGCTGTTGATAACAAATAGCAAAATGGGGTTAGAAATCCATATCAAATAACTATTTGAATAGGAGGTATTCAGGGCATTCTGTCCGAGTAGCGATTTTAGAGACATATGAAAAAAGGTGGCAACACATTTGCAAATGAATATGAATGTTGAAAAAAACGTTTTGGGAAGTAGGCAGTGGTCAACAGGGCCACTACCAATTCTCAAATTAAAAAGGTCTTTCTAAAAGCATACTAGTTTCCTTTAAGAAAAGGTTGTATTTGAAATGTGATCACATACATTGTGGCATACTGACCGTGGCAGGCCACCATCCCTTTTATGCCATGTAATCATAGAGAGTAGCAGTCCGCGGCCTACCACAAGAATACAGAGGAGGCAAGTTGGATTCTCACCCACTACAAGTCGGAATTTTGTGAACTGACCTATAAGTACGTAGATCTGTTAGCAAAAACTCTTTACAATCAAAAAAAGTTGGTGTGTAATGTGCCACCACTTTTTGAGATTGGAAAATACAAACAAAACATCAGCTCATGAGAACCATTATTTACAGTCCACTGCCATTTTTAAGGCCTCACTAAATTAGCACTGGCAAAAACAAACGGTAAGGCATTAATGTAGAAATACCAGAACTGAAGTCACATCGTTTATAACGAGAAGGCAATTGTTTAGAGAACATAGAATTACTGTGCATGTGTGTTTGTACATGCCCTGTATTTGAGGCAGTTTATGTATTTGCATGTGTATGTGAGCGTGTAGAGCAGTATTTGATGCAATGTGACTGTTTGTGCATTTTCACATGTGGACACTGGTATCGAATGTCTATACAGTGTGCTGTGCGTATTTTTATTTGCAATGCTAGGTCTTGCTCGCAGTTGTGATGGAACACCTTTTCATTTACAATTTCACGGCTAGGTATGTGTGTTTGCATGTGTAAGTGTTCTATTTTGAAAGGTTTCTCGACAAGAGTAGCCACTGATGATTGATGCATTCTTGCTTCCTGAGACTACCTTTTGGAATTTGCTCTCTCTACCGCCCAGTGAGGTAGTACATCTCTAGACAATACAGCACATGAAAAAAGATACACGTTGTTCTTACGACCATGATAGACCAAAACCGACTCCTACCAATGTTCATGGCCTCCATGCGCTGCTCTAACAGTAAAGGCAACCCGTCGCAAAACCGCAGCCAGCACTCTATTTCTTGTGAATGCTGGCTGCAGGGAATGGGACTGTGAGGCTATGAGATGCTCCATCTGTTTGTAACAAGAAAGGACAGAGGTCAGAGCACAAAGATGGCTCACGAACAAAAGAGCTGGGTACCCGAGACAGAATTCTGAAGAGTGGAAGAACAAGTTACTTTTATTTCTTTGACATAGAAACAAAAGCAGCTCTGTAATGAAGGTTCGTTCTTTCACTTCAGTTGCCGGGAGAGCAATGGAGCAATACTATAGGAATGTGTTAGGTTTGAGGCAAAATGAAGGTCAGCAAGCAAGGGAGCCCTAACTATAGTTATGTATTTATTTCTATCAGAAACAGAGTTCAAATGAAAAAGAAGCTTTCATTATAGACTTTTTTTTGTTGTTCTGATCACATACAAAAGGAAGCAGGATTGTAATATAACTTTTCTTGTGAGGAAGGTAAAAATAAAAATACATGGTCAAAGCGAGAATGCAGAGAACCCACTGGAAGCGTAAAAAGAAAAAATACTCAGTCCTATAGGGAGGTCAAAGGAAACCAGAATAAATACTTGGCCTGGGCAGCAGTAAAGGCAGGCTTCCTGGCATTTAAAAAAATAAAACAAAACACTACAATATTTGTGGGTGAGGCCACCCAAAAGTGTAGATAGGACAACCAATTAGGTAATTTGTCACACTTGAGTATGACACGTATTTTTTTTAAAACCCTTTGTTTCATGTGATGTAGTGAAAAAATATTTTGTGTTCAGAATCCATAGGTGACACTGGATTACAGGTGACTGGTTCAAACATGTAAGCTAGTCCCTCATGCGTTGCTATGGAAAGACTCCAAAGAAGGCGGAATTGCACACCAAACGACCAACAACATTTGATAAAAGAGTAGCAGACCCGCTGCATTCATATTTTCTGGAACTGTAGTAATAAACACAGTGACAGACAGCTACATTGTCAAACTAAATTTAAAGAGTCACTGCACGTTTATTTTCTGAGATTCTAGAAGAGAAGAGACAGCTATAAATTGTCTTTGTGTGTGCTTGTGTTAAGCTTCCACTCCTGAAGGATCACACAAGACACCATGGTAGAGATGAGTTGAGTTTAATTCTTGAGTTCAGGAGTACAGGAACCAGCAGCCATCAGCCAGCTCATCACATCAGCAACTGTTTAATATACAACTTTCTCCCCTTTACATTCTGGTGACATAATCAAGGTTCAGTAAGTAATGAAAGAGTCCATACCTTAGGTTTCCTAAGACATAAGAAGAACATAACACACCTTTCCACCAAAAACACCATAATATATTAATCCATAAAATGACCACACATTATAACACAACACAAACAACATATACAAAATATAGATACAAGATATTGAACAAATATATGGGAACTGTATTCTATACTAAAGGCAACTTCAATTATCATGTTCACAATGTACATTCTCTTGACCCCCAACTTAGTTTTCACCCATCTCGATTTTTTCCAAACATTTCCAGAAAGACAATATTCTTCTTGACGTTTTGAATGATAAAAGGTTCCATGAATTTAGAAGTACCCATGTTCAACAACCTAGGTCTTTTCACCTGAACTGCATCACCCTTACACCACTCAACTGCTTTCACAAAGATCCTAGCATCATACCCAGCTTTTTATATTTTTTCTATTTTGTGCGTCACCTATCAATGTCATCATCTGGAAACTTTTTAACCTAATCAATCTTCAGACCCAATTTCAACCATGATGGATTTAGCTTGGAACGAGGTAATCTTACTTTGAGTGAAAAAAATGGGTATTCTAAGGCAACGCAATTAGGAGTAATTCTGTGGGCCCACAATGTTTCCCGTAAAGCGTCTGCCAAAGGCATTTTACTCTCAACCGCCCAACAAACACAACTCTTCACAACACTGTTCTTTCGTTCCGCAAAGCCGTTACATTGCGGTTAATACAAAGCTGTTTCTAAATGAACAATAAAAATATCATTTAGAAATGCACGCATCTTATTAGACACGAGCTGGACACCATTACCCGTGACCAGAAACCGAGGTATTAAGTTCCTCGTAAATTCTTCCTTCAAAAATTCAATTACTACATTCTTGGTTACACACTGGGATTCCACTCACTTAGATGTATAATCTACCATTATCAAAACAAAATGTTCATTCAGAGGCAACCTGTTTAAAGGAGCACCAATGTCTATGCCCAGTTTAGTCCAAAGCTCCAATGGAACTTCCACTGGTGTGAGGGGCAATGATCGTTTGAATGTGTTCTTATAATTTGTCCCACACAACTAGAAATCCTTCACAACCTCTTCAAAATAATAATTAACACGTGGCAACTGGTACCACTGACACAAATTGGATTGGGTTAAATTCCTGTTACAATGCCCGTCATGGTCCTGATTAATGATCCTGTCCCTTACTCCTGAAGGAGGTCAAATTCTCGAACCTCTAAGAGCCTTTCCTCCCATCAAACTCAACTCAATTCGAACACTCAAAAATCCTTTCAAAGTCTCAAGTAAACCCTTAATTATATATTCCGATAGCGTCCCGAGAACAACAACATCCTCACTATATTTGTTCCATTTACCAATTTCAAATGCCCTTTCTCTCTCTCACCCTACTATAGTGGGTACCTTGCTCTCAGTAGGTGCAGCTGTGTAGACTACATCAGTCACTAGTAATCTAGAAAAGCAATATGCAGCTTTATTTGAAGCTCCCAAGACATACTTAATGTTGAAAATAGCCCTTTCTGCAGGGTCACCCGAAACTTTTTGCATTCCTCCGCCTCTTTTTCTGACCTCGTTTTTGCTGGCTTTAGGACTCTAACCAGTGTTATAAAGTGCTTGTGCTCTCTTCCCTAAACATGATAATATTGGCTCGTACCCAATTGGTATATTTAATTTACTTATAAGTCCCTAGTAAAGTGCATTACATGGGCCCAGGGCCTGTGAATTAAATACGACTAGTGGCCCTGTAGCACTTTTAGTGCCACCCATTTATGTAGCCCTCCGACCATGGCTCAGGCCTGCCATTGCAGAGCCTCTGTGTGTTGTTTAAAGCACCATTTTGACCTCTCAGTCTAACCTTCTTGCCAGGCCTTACTCTTCCCTTTTAATAACTGCAAGTCACCCCTAAAGTAGGCCCCGTCTAACCGACAAGGCCATGTATTTAAAAGGCATGACATGCACTTTTATGTTTTACATGTCCTGGTAGTGAAAAACTACCAACTTTGTTTTTTTACTATTGCAAGTCCTATCTCTCCCATAGGATAATACAGGGACTACCTTATCACATCTTTTAAGTGTAATTCCCAATTATGAAGAGATAAACATTCTAAATTTGGTGTCACTGAACTCACAATTTGAAATTACAATGTATGGTATAGTTGGATTTTAAATTTCAGTTTAGCAAATGCCACTTTTATAAATTTGGCATTTACTTATTTTAGTCATTTGGTGCCTTTTGTCTGTCTCTGGAATACGTCTGGGGTGTGTGACATCTGGCTTCCTGAATTCCCTCTAGACAGTCACACACAAAGGAAGGAAAGGTGTGCTTGAATGGTCATCTGCATACAGATGGGCCATCCTGAACAGGACCGGAGGGAGTAGCTGACAGTTACACCTGAAGTGGCTGTGTACTGTCCCCACACAAATTAGTGATTACTCACTGTATGTAGTTTGTCTGAAGCTAGGGCAGGAAAGCAGAACCTCTGTGCAATTCAAAACTTTCTTTGAAGTCTCCCCCACTTCAAAGGCACCACTTGCTATAATTGCTGAACCTCTGGCACTATGAAATCTGTACACTTCTGAACTTGGGAACACTCTGCCAGGAAGAAGAACTGCTGTGCTGCTGAAAGGACTCCCACTCTGCTGGAATGATGCTTTTCGGGATTCTGCCTTGCTGAGCTGCCCTGCTGCTTACTGTTCTCCTGCCTGGGTGAGAAGGACTGGACCTGCATCAGATGAACCCAGAGTGACTCCAAGGGCTTGCTGGCTTTCTCCTGTTCCAAGTTTCAGGGATATCAAAGAATTCAAATACCTGCATCTGGCTCTGCAAACTGTGAGTCTGTCCTGCCAAGCCGTGCAAACCAGTCCTATACCCTTGGAAGTGAGGCCTAAGGTGCTTCTAAATCCAGAACCAACGCATCCTAATTGGAACTGATACATCTTTGCCTTTGCGTGAATCGGAACGAACGCATTCCAGTTGTTGCGGGAAGCATTCCCAGCGCATCGTCCTTGGAACCAGAAACCAGTGCATTGGCTTCGGCATTAACGCATCGCCATCTACAGGAGCAGCAGCCACGCAACGCATTCGGAACCAGCACTTGCGCATAGAGCCAATACATCACCGCAGTTGTGTGGAGAAAATCGACGCATCTTATCCACTACGTGGCTTGACATGACACATCGCCTAGGCTGCATCTGGCATCCTCGTCAACGATGAAGCATCCCGGATCAAGGTACTTGTTAGAAATGAGATTTCTGGTTGGCTAGGGCAAGCGCCTAAGCCAGGCATAAACCACCACTCCAGTCAGGGCAAGGGAGTTACACGCTGAAGATAACCCCTGCTCACCCCTTTGGTAGCTTGGCACGAGCAGTAAGGCTTATCCTAGAGGCAATGTGTAAAGCGTTTGCGCAACACACACACACAGCAGCAACACAAATTGGGCACACCACAAAAGGAACTCCACACAAGGTTATATAAAAATAGCCTTTGTATTATCCACAACACATTAGAATTGTAATCACACATATACACTGTGCCAACTGGCACTAGGCAATATTTATAGGGGTGTTGGAAATACACACTCCCACACTGGAAGGGTGGTGGTGGACTCCCCGAACACACTGTGGTAGCTTGGCTCGAGTGGTCAGGAAACAGGCACCGTGCTAAGCATACAATATACCCATACAATAACCATGCGTGCATCCGTTCCAAAAACGACTCTACACCGTAAAAATTATGAAAATATCTTTCTTTATCTTTTTCTCTTAGTTGCTGATTGGGAAAATAAATAAGTCAATCACAATATACAAATTTTAAATAGTGCAGGTCAAATAAATACTGTCTGGAGATTCAATAAATAGGGGTGATCATAAATATAAAGGACATAAATATAAGTGCAGGTAATACAGGCAATTAAATATTCTGAGGCATAAATACTGTACCAATAAATATTGTACACCAACAAGTCCTGTGGACCAATAAATATAGTGAAGCAATAAATAGGTTAAACACAATAAATACAGTGCCCCCAATAAATAATTAAAAGTATACAGCAGCACTCATGTAATCAGATCACTTTTCAATTCCTAAGGGCTGATTTGGCCCAGGCACAGCTTGTAGGGTTGTGGAAGGCTTGAGGGGTTCTACTCCCTGGCTGGGACAAGGCTGAGGCCTAAACTGAGGTAGATCAAGGGGGGAATACCAGTGCCCTGGCGTTCTCTCTCCACACAACCTCTCTAGGTTAGTCCCAATTCCCCCCTGGCACAGTCAGGTTGGTTCCAGCACCTCCCTAGCCCCTTAGAGCAGTCTCTCAGGTCTCCACAGGGCCTTAGGCGCCCTCTACTCCACTTACTGCCCTTTTTCTGATGTTCCGACGCCGCTGGAGTCGTGTCGATGCCGTGAGGCGGTTCCGGTTCGGTCTCGGCGGCCTCGGCACAATGTCAGTTCTAGACGACGCCGGTAGGCGGTTCCGGTCCGATGTCGGCGGCCTCGGTTCGATCTCGACCTCCGATTCGACGGCGTCGGGCAGTCTCTACTCGATGTCGACCTCGGGCGGCTCCGGTCCGATGGCGCTCTCGGCTTCGATGACGTCGGCCGGCCTGGCCTCGATGTCGACTTCCGGCGACTCCGGGGTGCGATCCTCACCCCCGACCTCCGGTGCTCCTCCTCTCAGGTTCCGGGCGACTCCGGAGTGCGATCCTCACTCCCGACCTCCGGTACACTTCACCTCGGTCTCCGACGACTCCGGAGGGCGGACTTCACTCCTCCGATGACGCCGCTCACTCGACCTCGGTTAACTTCCTCCTCGACCTTTGGTATTCCTCACGACCTCCGTCGGCGCCCTCTCACGACCTCAGGCGGCTCCGGGTACGACGTCTGCTTCTTCAGTCAGCGCCGCTTCTCCACCTCGGGCTCCAGGTCTTAGGCTACTCGACGCCGGACTCCAGGGAAACCAGTTTCCAGGTCAGGATCTTGCTGCTTTCTGCTTCTAAGGCCTGTTCCTGCTGTCCAGGTCCTTAGGATGAGTTTTTCTGGCTTCTTCCCACACAGGGCTACAGGCTGGGATCCATCAGTAGGGACTAGTATCAAGGGTGGGTTTATGGACCCCACTCCAGGCACAAGTTTCCACCCCTGCTGCTTCACTCCTTCCTCCTTCACTGTTGTGCTGCTCTCTCTTCACCAGTCAGGTGCCAACTGCCAGCTCCAACTGCCAACTCTCTCTCTTAACTCCCCAACATTCCAAACCGCCTCCAACTGTCACAGAGTTCTGGAATGTTCTGGAAGGTGCTGGTAGGTTCCAGTGGATGCTGGTGATGTCACAGGTGGCCACCATTTTGTGCTTCAGGCCCTCAGACAGAAGTTTCAGGGATAGGTAAAATGGCTCCCTGAATCTGCAGCAACACTAAAAAGTCTGGTGGTTCCCAAAAAGGAAAAATTCAAACAGGGTTTGAGGCAAAAGTGGGACAAAATAAATAATGATGAGGAGGGACCACCCAAAGGGCTGACAGGTCTAACAAGGGGATTATATACACAGGACAGGGCAAATCGGGCCACTGTCAGGACCTTTAGAAAGCACAAGTAGTAGAAATAAAACACAACCACTTACTACTGGTACATTAGTAACCTCAGAAACCACAACCATTTACTACTGGTAAAATACTGAGCTCAGCATTATATCACCTTAGCAACATAAGCACATGATGCATAATCAGCAGCATAAACACCTTATGTCATAGGCATCACATAAATCACATTAGGGCCTGGCGCTCTACCAACCTACAACTGACCCCCTGGCCAACTGGCCTTCTCTAGGGGGCTCAATGCCCTTTGTCCAGAAAGTCAGGGCGTAGCTGCCAATGCAGCGAAATCAGAGTGCGCACTGCGCTAGGGGCGAGGGAGTGTATCTCACTCCTTTCTCAGGGAAAACCAAAATGAATGCCCCATGTTGCAGCTGCCCGCTCTCTCTCTTGCGGTGCAGCTGGGAGTTAGGCCTGGCACCACTGTGCCTCCTGGGTCCCCATTGGGATTCTAAAAAAAATGGCCCAAACGTTGCAGCTTCCCGCAACTGCGGCGCAGCTGAGGAGAACAGCACTTTACTGGGCTTCTCCTGGTGTCTTCACGGGGCACGAATGATCCTCCAGACTCAGCCCCCACTCACCGGAACTCCTTTGGGGATTCCAGCGGTCTCATTGCAGCAGGGGAAAGGCACCGGCAATGTGCCTCGGGAGATCCACCTTCCCCGAGACCACTGCTGACTTCTTCGGTCTCTCTGCTGGAGCCAGCGAGGCTCCGGACGATCTAGGCTGCACGTGGGGCTCTCCTCACCAACACGGGAGCCCTGCGTGCATCGCGCTGCCTCTTCCTCTGTAGCCACGCTGAAAGTGGCGGCCACGTTAGCTTTGCCCCGCCCACAACCAGGCACGGTCGCCTGGCTTCTGGGTCGCTCTCGGAGTGGCGAATTCTTCACTGCGGGGCAAAGTGCGGGGTGGGCTCCCGCCGAAAAATAACATCAAATGCGGCGTAGGCTCCCGCAAAAGCAGCATTGCGGGGTGGGCACCCGCTCTTTAAAAATGCATAAAAGTAGGGTGGGCTCCCGCTTCTCAGGACACCACAGTGCGGGGTGGGCTCCCGCCGATAAACACAACAAGCATTTGCAATGCAATAGGTCTCGCATTTGCGAGAGTTTAAGCTATTGACATTGTGAATGACAAGGCCTGTTATTTATCTGTTTTTAATAATTAACACATAAATAAGTCATTGTCATTTACAATGCCAATAGCTCAAACTCCTGGAAATGCGAGACCTATTTCATTTCAAAGAAGCGTCCGCCATTTTCACGGGCTGCTTGGAAAGTAAAAGCACGCATGGTGCGCTGAATGCTGCAGGAAAGCATGTCGTGCCTCCAGTAGGAGAAACTCATTAAATAAAATAGTGCTTACAGATTAAATACAAAGTAAAAGGGCCAGCCCTCATGTGAGTTTACAAATGAAGACAAGGAGGTACTAAGGAGGGACTAACAAGCCTATTAACGAATCCGAAGCCAGCATTTACAAATGACAACGACGCAAGCCAATGAAAAATATGGGTGGAGAGTGAGCGGAGCTTCATGTCCATACTCGAATACAGCATTGCTCCAAATGGGTATGTCTGTGCCTTCCATGCAGTGTGGGGTTCACAGAACACAGAAGCGAATCTACACATAGCAAACACCTGGTCCGATGCCTTTTAGCAGTTAATCAAGGTATCAATCAATTTCTGAAAAAACCATCATTATTACTAATGTGCTTGCATATTCATTTATTTGATGGCTTTTTTTGACAGCATATGAACTGTCTCCCGCCATTGATTTACCCCCAAGTTTAATATCTTAAATGGCTAATGTAATAGATAATGTGCTGCCTGGCTAAAAACGTATAAGGTCCCAAAGGCGAGACCTATTGGCTATGCCAATGCTTGTTGTAAACAAAGGTGTCTTGCAGCGAGATGTGCTAGCTTATACTCTTGCTGGGTCAACCCTAAAAAAGTGGTTATGATGTCAAAGTAATACCTCACAGGTGATGACTGGGAGGAGGAATATAGAGTAATGAAGATTACCAGTAAATAATCAGCTCACACTGAGGGGACAATTGTTTTCTCCTCTCAAAGAGTACCGCCAAAGCCAGTAAAATGCCACACATAGGTAAACTACAAAAACGGGAATGCAGAGATGTAATATTTCCCAAGTACCTCTCCAGTTGCTTTTTTCTATTTGCAGTATAATTCATGTCGGTATTACACTGAGACTACAAGTCTCACCATGCAAAGAAAAAACGTGGCCTGGACGAGCAAAGCCTGAGATAAAGGGAAGGACCGGGTAAGAAGCAAAGAGCCTCTGGTGAAAGGAGGGACAGAATGACGAAATGATGAGCAGTTGGGAGCGAGTGAGAAGCGGAGAATAAAAGTGTAAGATGAAAGGAGGATCAGAGGTAGGAAAAGAAGCAGGGAGTCTCGTGATGAATTAAGGGAGCTAAGAGTAGGGAAAGCAGAGAGCTCGCAATAAATGTATGGACAGGATGAGAAAAGGCAGAGGGGGCCTCTAGAGAATGGAGGGGCAATGAACGACGGACAGAATGCACCGAGTAAAGGAACAGGGTAAAAGAGGATGAAGACCTGCATCACCCCGTCAGTGGTACTATGCGCTATAAAAATGCAATTAAATGAATAGCGGGGCTGAGTGAGGAAGGCAGAGCCAGGGCGTGAAGGGGCAGTGAGGAAAGAATGACAGCCTGCAATAACCGACGAGACAGAGTGAGGAGTAGAAACATGTGATGGAGGGACAGGAGCAGGAAAGGGCAGGCAGGGGCCTGTGGTGTGTGTGGGCACAGGGAGGATGCTTTGAATGGAGAGTCAGAGGGAGGAAAGACAGGCACTGTTTTTGCAGAGAGACGTTACTAGGATGTGAGAGTGAGAGAGTTTTGGGTTGATAGAGTGAGAGAGGAAGTCTGCGTGCGGGAAGAGATAAGGTTGGAGTGGAGACACAGCCTGCAAGAAAATACAAGACAGAGAGACAGGGCCGTTATTGGGTGCAGGTTATGGAGAGAAGGAAAGAGCACCAACCAGCGGCGGATCGACAGTCAGGGTGAGGAGAAACTGATGACAGCCCCTGCCTCAGGGGTGCACTCCCTCTGTACAGAAGCAGGGGAAAGTGTCCCGGCGCACATCACTCTGAATGCATCATTGAGGAATGGGTTCCTGGCACTCCGCGCCGGCCACAGGCCCATGCACTGCACCTTGGCCTCTTTGCTGAGACTGCAGACGTGGCCCAACCTAGGATGGCAAGAGGTTCTGCAGGGTTAGGGGCAGAGAGGGTCTCTCTGATCATGGGCAGGGTTAGCAGGGTTAGCAGAGGCGGGACTCAAAAACATGCTTTGCTACCGCTAGAGCCACTAACAGAAAAAACATGGAAAACGAAGACGGCATCAAGTACAGGCTGCAGAGAAAAACGAGAGTTTGAGCTATTAGCATTGTAAATGACAGTGCCTTTTATTTATGTTTAAAAAAAAAAAAACTTAAATAAAAAGCATTGTCATTTACAATGCCAATAGCTCAAAAACTGAAGCTGAGTGGTTAAAACAAGACCTCCAGACAACCTACAACGTTAGCAAGTACGACCCACGGTCCATTGTGGTAGCACGAACATTCAATAGGTGAGATGAGGAAGATCAGTGCTCCGTCGTAGAAGAAGGACTAAAAAGGATAGAAGCCTTTCGAAGCTGGTTAAGGCTAAACAGGGCGGCCATCTTACAAAGACACAGTTGTGGATGGAGTGGAGGAGAAAGCGGACCTGCTGAATAATATCTTCTTGAATTTTGATAGTGTTTTTTCTTAATTGAAAAAATGAACTAACTTGTAAACATATTTATGTACTTTTTCAATTTTCGTTCTCAGTGGGAATGCTTTAGTTTCACATTGGAAAAAAAATGAAAATTAAAGATGGACGCTAAACGGATGGTTGACGGACGGCGAGAGCGCACTGCCTGTGGCCTAAAGCTTGAGTGCAAGTGAGTGGTGCGCGCGCAGCAATGATTGGCGGCTGCGCGCGTGCACGCTCACGTGCACTCAAGCTTTAGGCCACAGGCAGCACTTTAAAAATCCCAACTATAAAATGTCTCTCCGAGCCAGCGCATGCGCTGGCATCAGCGAGACCTAAAAATGAGGGGTGGGCTCCTGCCGATAAACACCAAATGCAGGGTGGGCTCCCGCCGCTTCTGAGGAACTCGGGGAAGTCCCTACGCCGAGGTTCCCTCCAGCAATCTTCGCAGCAGCACGATGCCAGGCACCAGCGCTCCCTTTGCGTAGCATTTATTATCACTATTCCAAATAAACCAAACTTGACCACGCTGCTCCTCTCATATCAGGAATTATCACTGAAACACTGATCAGGGAATCCCCAATGCATTCCTATGGGAGGGCAGCCTCACAGTAGTGAGAAACCAAAATGGCTGTTTGTCACTACCAGGACATGTCACACACTTAAGGTACATGTCCTACCTTTCACCTACAATGCACCCTGCCCATAGGCCTAGCTAAGGCCTAACTTAGGGGTGACTGACATGCAGTAAAAGGGGGGGGGGTCACAGATATGGCACACACTTTAGGTGCCACATCACAGCGGCAGTGACACTGCGCGCACACGCCCTGCAATGGCAGAGGCCTGGGATAGGTTTGGAAGGCTACTTTGGTGGGTGGCGCAATCAGCGCTGCAAGTCCACCAGTAGCATTTAATTTACTGACCCTGGGTATCTTAGATACCACCTTACAAGGGACTGACAGGTAAATTAAATATGCCAAACAGGTGTAGACCAATCTTACCATGTGTATCACAGAGAGCACATGCACTTTACACTGAACAGCAGTGCTAAAGTGCCCAGAGTCCTGGAACCACCAACACCATGTCAGAAAAAAGGCTAGGAGGAAAGCAAAAAGTTTAGGGATGACCCTGCAAAAATGGCCAAGTCCAACAGTACTTTGGTTCAGCGGGCCCGTGTGGGTCCCGGTATCCGACCTGTGCTACATCGTGGTCAGTCGGAACATTTGACATTGTCCAGGTTAGCGAGACCAGATAACCCATTTAAGCGCTTAGTGCTTCTAAGCTTTATTTTGACATTTATTCTGTAAAAATGAATAGCTCAACTTCTACACAGTGGATTTTGTTGTTTTAGTCTTCTTTGTTTACTAAAATCATAATCTATTTTTCTAAACTGGTCTTTTTGTGGTGTTTTCAGTGTGTTACTGTACTTTACACGTTGCCTCTTAAGTTAAGCCTGATTGCTGTGTGCGAAGCTACCAGAGGGTGAGCACAGGATAATTTGGGTTGTGACATACCCTGACTAGAATTGTGGTTCCTGCTTGGATGGGGTACATACCTCTGCCAACCATAAACCCAAATTTTATCACTCAAAATTAAAGTTAAATCCTGTTGACCCTTCAGCCCATGTTTTATTCCAGGTTGTCACGTTCACACTACCTTTACACAAACAAATATGCACCAGAGGTCAATGGTCTTTCCGCACTGTGAAAGTTATGCCCTAAAGGAAAAATGTTAAATGTTGGATCACCCATGACACAGCCAAAGCCTCATGTTTGAGCACCAAATAACTCTTCTGAGCCCCCTTAATAGAGCGCGAGACAAAAGCAATGACTCTTTCTTCACCATTGACTATCTGTGACTGAACTGAGGAAATATGAATTTTGTGATCAGTTATGTCCCCTATCGTAGACCCCAACGGCTCCATGTGCATGCTATAAGTACATGTATGTTCCCTCCTGCTCCAGTTTTGAAGACGCAAATATATGTGCGTCCACCGTCAACATGTCCTCTTTCAGACCCGCCATGAATGGGTCAGATATTCCATTCCTAAGTATGAAAGGCCACCGACTTTATGTGGTTCACTTTCCACATTTTACAGATTCAGGCGAGTAGGCCCGAATTCTGTCATCAAGCCTTTTCCTGCCTTCTGCTTCTGAAAGCTCCAGTCTGAGCCTGCATCTGTATCCATGAACTTTGTCCTACTCCCTGCGCGGCTAACGGTGCCTGATCCAGTCTGTCGCCTGCCAAAAACTGTATTTCACCTTCAAGATTATCTACTCCGCTCCTCATCCGATGCATTCCTGTCTAGTAGTTTAGGTAAACATTCCTCCAGCTACCGTGCAAAGGGCCAGGCCTCGCTGTCCTCATGCAAGTAATTCATAGCCCCGTTACCATGGAATATTCCTACCCCCTCGCATCTCATGTAGACACTTAGACGCTTGTACACGCACTAACAGTCAGTATAGAATAGATTCTATCCTCGAGACCTTTCCTTTTGGATAACACAGTTCTTTAAACATAAGATATTAGATATGATTTGGGATTAGGTTGACATAACCCCCAGACTTTTGTCTCCACATGTAGAGCTAAATGTCAAGTCCCCTTCACCCTCTAGTTGCACGTCAATCACACGTCATGCGGCTGCGCGCGCATCTCTGCCAAATATTTCTGCTGACATTGCAGGATTCTCTTACGGATCCACCCACTTATGACATCATGTATGATGACGTTTATTAAATTACGCCCATGTATGTACCTTTTATCTGTACTATCAGCTGTTACGCCTCTTGCATCTGTTTCACTGTAATGTATTTTCTATAAAACTGCCTATCTGTCAATAATGTATGCCCCTTCCTTCCTGAACTTTCGTGGTGATGGAATAGAATGCCTACAATTCGAATTGTATTCCTTTGTATAGGAATAAAGCCTTTTAAAACCTCTAATACCACGGATTCTGCCTCTTATATTTACTGAGTTATTCTTAATAGACTTTACCGCATAAAAAATAGTACCGGTAATGAAATATTTACCACATAAATTGGCGCCCGAATAGGGACACTTTCTCATCTCACGCGCCGGCAGTGCGTTGCAGGCCCGGTCTCCTGCCACAGCTGAACGGACAAAAACGCGTACCTGCAGGATTTCCTGTATCTCCCTCCGGCCAAGCGGGGACGACTGAGGCTGCGATCAACACCCAGACGAGGCGGTGAGAGGTGCGAAGTATCCCGACCAGAGCCTAGCTGAGAGAGCAAGATCCGAGGTATACAGAGGCCCACCAGGTTCCGAAGTTCCGAGTCCAGTCGAGTCGAGTCCAGTCCGGTCCAGTTTCAGTTCCGTTCCGAGGCCTTCCGTTCCGAGCTACCCGGTAAGTACCATTACCGGGGAGGCATTTAACGTGCACATAGTTTGTGCCGGTCAAGACGGGTTTGGGTACACAAATCCGGTCTGCACTGTTTTAGCAGTGTATCTGTACTGTTTAGCAGTATATATAGTATGTCTTGCATATAAATAAGTATTATCTAGTGTCAGTATTATGTCAGTAACTAGTTTTCTATTAGTTATCATTGTTCGTAAAACTGTTAAGTGTTAAATGTTTTAAATACGTTCTATATATTGTGGTGTGAATGACTGTTCATTATTGTGTTTTCTTGTATAAAGTGTGTTCTAGTAATAAGGTCTAAAAAAAAAATGCCGCTCTTTTCGAAACTAAGACAGATCAAAACTAGAAAAGGTGTACTCGAAGAAGCTGTTCCCATCCCACCTAGGGACACTCCAGGGTACTTTATGTATCATAAGCATGGCCTAGATGCCGTATTATTTCTTGATTTATGGGTGGACTACACCAAAGAATTACCAGAGAGTCAGAGATGGCCCGCAGCGGGGACCTGGGATGCAGATTGCATCATGAGAGTAGAAGAAGAATTATGGAAAAAGAAAGCCAGACAGTCACAGAAAGATGCCATTGAATTATGGCGTAAAGAATCATATAGACGTACAGAAAAAGCACTCAGACAGGAAGAAAAAGGTAGGGAGAATTCAAATAAAACCCGAGAAAATCTATTACTTGAGGAAGGTACCCGAGTAAAATCAGAACAAGTAGATAGACAAAGAAACACTCTTATGAATGGTATGTATCCTCTTCTGGCCGAAGGGTTACCTAAGGCTACCCCGGAAATACCAAAAGACTTAACTCCTCCATTGCTCCCGATAAAAGCACATCCCAAAACACATCCCAAAACAGCAAAGGACGTTTTCCTTTCCTCCTATTTAGATGACGCAGCTCCCGAGTATGCTAATGCCATACCACCCACACCGCTTGCCGATGGTGTTCAACACCAAGAGCATTCGTCTGTATCCCCGCAACTACAAACTCCTACACAAGTTCCAACAGGCCCGTCCGTTTCTACAGTTTTTCCCGCATCTACAATCTCTATCCTACGCCCAACGAATCCTTTCGTGCCTAGCACCTCAGATGGTGCTACAGGAGGTACGACAGACATGTTTGCCACACCGCCGCGAAATAAACAGACCCTTAGAGATTTAGCACTCCAACGTACACCCCAACTAGCGACATCCGACATGTTTAAAGAACAGCTTGTGGATTGTAGATACGACCCAGTACCAGGTAGACAGGATAAATTGCTCATATCATCACTACGTATAAGACGAGCTACATTATATTTAATGACGATACCAGGAATGGGTGAACACCTAGACGAAATATATCGCTTTGTCCAAACAGGGCGAGGTCCAGAAAGTATTAACGAAGCTATGGAATACCAGAAAGTGGATGTCCAAAGACAACTACTACGTTTTTTCATAAATTGCGTAATTAGGAATCAAGACAGGCCTGGGGCAGATCACGATACCATGCAAAGACTTGTCAAATGGGGTCAGAACATATCAGAAGAGAAACATGATAGACAGGCGTGTATAATCGCCATGTGTCGAAAGATCCGCAAGGAAGTAGAACGAATACATAAAGAAAGACGAGAAACCGACAGAGTAGAATCAGAAGAAGAGGAGGAGCAAGAATCAGAGCAATTAGAAACGATAGCTTATGTAGGTAGAGGAAGACCCCATAATAATACCAGAGGCTTTAATGATCCGATACGTGCAATACGTCCAGAATATAATAGACATTTTCCAAACCCTATGTTAAATACAAAATCCCCTGAACACCTATTCCAAGCCGCTGATAAATTACTCCGAGATCGAAGGGGGTACCATATGCTCGATTCCATGGACGAACAAGAATTAGCCAGGTCAGCAGTACAATGGGCTGACAGTCCCGGCGAATACAATGATGATGTACTTGCACACACGTTTCTGAATCTGGACCCATACGAACAGCGTTTAGCTAGTATATACATGATTCAACACCTCCTTATATTATATAAAAGCCAACATTCCGATCCAGGACCCTTACCTGACATATTGACAGAACTACTCACGAACATATGGAGAGGGTCAGGTACTGATTTGATTAAGGAAGTTCTAGAATCCCGAAACCAATATTTAAATTTCGTATGCCCAGAACACGTTCCAGTTCCCATCATGGGAAGAAAAATGTATCACATAGATAGACAGAACCCGTTACGCGAAGTGCACCCAATCCGAGGTGACGGTGATAATTTTACACGCGTGTTTGTGTACACGCCTATAACTAAACTGGAATTATTAGAAATGAAGAAAGTAGTACCCAGCCATGACAAAGATCCAGCAGGTTTCCACCGTGAGATAAAAGACATGTTACTCATGGGAGAGTATACCTACCCCGACATTATGAAAATATTAAAAGTCCTATTACCCGCCGGTGTTTATGAGAAACTCAAAGAAAAGGAATGGGAGGTGGGAGACCAAAAGATAGATTGGACAGCATTAGAAAACGAAGAAAAGGCCCGAGCTGCAGGAGCAGGGCTTGGGGAAAAGACTACAGCACTAGCAGGATTACTAATACAGGTACTGCCACGTTTATTAACTACGAAAAAGGAAGACTGGGGTGCAATCTCAGCCTGTAAACAAAAGCCAGATGAAGACACTAGTGATTTCTATTCCCGATTTGAAAAATGTTTTGGTATAAATAGTGGCATAAAAGCAAGTAGTGAGTCATATCCACATCTATTTGTGACAAAATTGGTTGAGAATTCTCTGTTGCAAGTCAAGAATAGAGTATTGAAGTTCGAAAGTACCTGGCAAGGTAATACCCCATCACAGATGTTACAGATGTTACAATATCACCACAATAGAATTAGAGAAGAACAAGAACATGAACAAAGACGTATGAAAGATACAAAAATGAAAATGCTTGTTGCTCAGTCAGTTCCAGCCGATGGTCATCAAAGGGGTGATTCCGCAGGTCCTACGAAAGGGACATGCAACTATTGTAAACAACAAGGTCATTATATACACGGTTGTCCAGTCCTGAAACATAATATTGCCACAGGTAGAACCCAGGAGAGACCACGTCCACCTAGACAGGATCAGAATCAACAACAAATCCCTCAGCATGCACAACCTAGATTAGCTCCGCAACAATTAGCTCCGCAACAGGCAGCTCCACAACAGATCGTAGCACCACCACAAGCGCAGCCTATTGCTGCCACACAAGCAACGACACAACAGATGTATCAGTATGCACAAGCAGATTATCCCGATTATCAGCGATACTCATGAAACAGCCTAGAGAGGGAAGTTGGCTTACCCCTTATTGAGGTTCCTGTAGACCAAGAGGGACCTTATGTACATAGTGAACTATTAGGGGAAGACAGAAAGTTTTTACTTGACACAGGGGCAAGCAGAACAACTATACGACGCAGTGAAGTTCCAGGGGCACCCCTCTCAGGCTCACAGAATATTTCCCTTGGATTCTCAGGAAAACCTATAATAAATGACGTAACACAACCTCTTCCACTTACGGTCGGTCCATTGACATGTACTACAGATTTATTGCTTACTAAATCATGTCCAGAAAACTTGTTAGGCATAAAAACATTGAAAGCTCTAGGAGCCATAATATGTTGTTCTCCGGAAGGAGTACGACTATTTTTACGTGACTTTAAAGGTCACTACGTGTCCAGAGACATGGATCACCGACTGCAGAATTTACCTACACATTTATGGGCAAAAGGCCCCACTGATGTTGGTTGCATGAACATTACACCATATCGAGTCACACTGAAAACAGGAATAGTACTACCACGAATGCGACAATACAAGTTACCACCGGATGCTGTAGTGGCTTTACTGCAAATCATTGACGAGCTCATTGCACAAGGAGTGGTTGTCGAAACCGACTCCAATGTATGTAATTCTCCGATAATTCCGATTCTTAAAAGAACGGATCCAAAAGCACCACCAGTATATTGATTAGTTATTGATCTGCGCGAATTAAATAAATGTATTGTACCACAATACCCTGTGGTCCCAGATATCTCTTCATTACTAACAGCTATTGACTCAGAAGCAACGTTCTTCACTGTAATTGATCTCAAGAATGCTTTCTTTAGTGTCCCAATCGATCCGGAAAGTCAATATCTGTTCGGATTCAGTTTAAATGGACGAAGTTTTAAATTCACACGCGCACCTCAAGGATTTACAGAAAGCCCCAGCATCTATAGCCAAGCACTGAAACGAGAACTTGACAGTATCCACATGCCAGTTAACACTGCCTTGCTTCAATATGTCGATGATCTGCTGATCACCGCCCGAAGCGAACCTGCATGTGAAAAAGCGTCACTGACGGTTTTGAAATTTCTGGCCGACAAGGGGCACAAGGTGTCCCCTTCTAAGCTGCAATTCTGTGTCCAGCGAGTTGTTTACCTTGGGCACTCGCTGTCCAAGGAGGGAAGGCAGCTTACATCCGACCGCATCCAGTTAATTGCTAACATGCCACCACCCAAGACACAAAAAGAGGTGCGGGCTTTTATAGGCCTCACTTCATACTGTAGGCAGTGGATCCCTCAATATGCATTTCTAGCAAAACCACTCATCCAGTTGACAACACAGGAGGCAGCCACATCGACTGTCCTCCCTTGGACTCCAGAACATACACACGCCTTTGAAAGCTTAAAGAAAGCTTTATGTCAAGCACCTGTCCTAGCAACACCATGTTACAATAAACAGTTTACACTCTTTGTTACAGAACGCGAGGGTACTGCCTTGTCAGTACTCACTCAGGAACAAGCAGGATCACACAAACCATGTGCTTATTTCTCTAGTACATTAGATCCAGTAGCTCAGGCACTTCCTGCGTGCCTGAAATCGGTGGCAGCAACAGCTTTAGCAATCAGACAAAGCGATGCCATAGTGTTAGGACATCAATTGACAGTACAAGTACCACACGCAGTAGAGGTTCTTTTGAACCGCACACAAACACAACACTTGACTATAGCGAGACTCACCGGTTACGAATTAACATTGTTTCAGCCACACATAGAAATCAGACGTTGTAATACGTTAAATCCTGCCACACTGTTACCAGTGGGCGGAACAGATCCATTGGCACATGATTGTGTTGAAGTCATTACTATCACGACGAAACCCAGACAAGACTTGACAGATATCCCTTTGTCAGATCCAGACTTGACATTGTATGTAGATGGGTCATGTATGAGAACAAGTACAGGAGAGTTAGTGGCCGCTTACGCAGTCACAACAGACACTGAAGTCATTGAAACAAATTGCATTAACACTTTGTCAGCTCAAGCAGCAGAGCTCATCGCTCTGACACAAGCCTGTATTCAAGCCAAAAATAAGAAAGTCAATATATACACAGATTCACGTTATGCATTCGGAGTCGTCCATGACTTCGGCGTACTGTGGCGAGAGAGAGGTTATTTAACTTCTCACGGTGCCCACATCCAACACGGACCCCTCATTCAAGCCCTATTAGACGCGATTCATCTACCTACTGCAATATCAATTATGAAATGCAAGGCCCACACAAAAGTTACCGATATCATTTCTCAGGGTAATGACCTAGCTGACAGAACAGCTAAACAGACTGCTCAGAATCAGACTCACATAACTGACATGACAAAGACAATAGTTCCGACACCAACACATTGCATGACAGTTAAGGATCCCGCCCTTGATGTAATTGACATACAGACACATGCTACACCAGAAGAAATAAAGAAATGGACTGAATTAGGAGGGATCCAAACGGATCAAGGATGGATGACGAAGGAAAAATCTATATGGTTTCTTCCCGACTCCATGGTTCAAGTTATCATTAATACAATACATAGTCCAGCGCACCTAGGAGAAAAAGCCATGCTAGACAGCATTCAACACATTTGGTTCAACAAACACTTGCGAGCAGCAGCTAAACAAAAAGTTCGTACCTGTATGATATGTTGTCAGTTTAATCCAGGTAAAAGCATCCCCGTAGAGCAGGGTGGATTTCAACCTCCCGATCATGCTTTTGAAGTCCTCCAGATGGATTATATCCAGATGGAACGATGTCGAGAATTCAAATATGTTCTCGTAGTTGTCTGTGCTCTTTCCCGTTGGACAGAAGCATACCCGGTTTCAGATTACACTGCCCCGACTACTGCCAAACAGTTAGTTCGAGAATTCTTCCCACGGTACGGTTTACCACGTGTTGTCTACTCAGATAACGGCCAGCCGTTCTCATCCGAACTAATGAAACACGTTTCCCTTCTATTAGGCTACCAATGGAAATTCCACTGTGTCCGGCATCCCGAGGCAGCAGGTCTCGTGGAACGCCATAATCAAACTCTGAAAATTAGATTGTCCAAAATATGTAGAGAAAAAGGAGTCGATTGGATAGTAGCCTTACCAGTTGCGCTCTTTTACATGAGAATGGTAGCACATTCTCGAACAGGGCTATCCCCGTACGAGGTGATCTTCGGTAGACCACCAAATATGTGGGGGACGCCTATACCTCGCAAAATCACTGATGTTGACTGTAATATGCTGACAGATTACCTGGCTTCCTTGATGTCTGCACTACAATCTTGTCGTTCACAGGTAACCGCAGCTTTTCCCGATAATACTGAGGTGAAGCCCCATGACGTGGTTCCTGGTGACCTGGTTTTGGTCAGGAATTTCGACCGGAAGACCCAACTGGATCCTAGGTGGAAGTCACCGAAGTTGGTTCTACTGACTACAAGGACAGCCGTGAAGATCGAGGGACGTAAAGGGTGGTTGCACTCGAGTCATATCAAGAAATTTTATGGACTACCATCCAGTGTGAATACTCAACCCTGTATTCCCTCACAGACAGACTCAAAGCTCCCCTTGGTTGAGCAGTCAAAACCAGAACTGTACAAACTAAAATTGAGGTCTAGTAAGTCAGACAATTTGATTGTTTAAGTCCTCTCCAAGGTGAATCGGTTGAATTTGTCTCTGACATGTATCCTCTAGACCGGAATAGAGAAAGAAATCCTCAAATGCAGCTTAAGAAGCATGCGTATTGTAAATCATTTCGTAGTCACTGTACAGTAACCTTATTAATTTTGTTTTTTCTAAGTCTTATGATCATCATTGTCAGCATACTCTTGCACATGTATTATCCTATTCTTAAACGTGCTTACAATGTAACTGCAGAACATTCTTTTAGCGAATTACCTCCGCATGAGTTGTCCTATAGATTTGCGCTGCGCAACAACACATTCATTAGTATGTTACATCATTCCCATCAAACCAGCAATGCCACAAATTGTTGGATATGTGGCCGACTCCCTCCCTATCAGAACTATAAGGGAGTTTTGCCCCTCTTTCCCTATCCGTTCACACACAATGGCTCCTGTGGAGCATGGTTTAGTTTGATTAATTCCCTAGATTCAAATTCCGCAGTTTATCAAGACAACTGGGTATGGGGAAACCTGAACTTAGTTTTGCTTAAAGTCTGCTACCCTAACAAGGAGGGACTTCCCAAAAGAACAGGAACTGATCTAGAAAATGAAGTATATGGATTAGGTAATTTTACACTTAACCTCATGATCCTGAACGTTGAATCTGAAGCTACACCAATCTTGCCCGCCATGTCAGTATTCCCAGTAAAAGGGGAATTATGTATAAGAAAGAATGGTTCCATACACATGGGCCATAGTAAATGCACCACTGTAATAAAATTCAGTGATCAAGGCAAGTCTACATTTAGAGCTTCCCATCATTCCTACTTCATATGTGGCCAGACCGCATATATATGTCTACCTCTAGATTGGGATGGTACCTGTTACATAGCATTCCTTCTGCCACCTGTTTTCCTAGCTCCTCCTGATTATCACAGAAATACCCATTTAGTACACAATAGACAGCAGAGAGATCTCCCAATTGTCGATTACACTGAAACAGCATGGGAAAAATACACAGATTTCAATAAAGGTTTCCTTCCCTATATAGGTACAGTCACTAATAGTAAGCTGATACGTAGATTAACCAGAACCCTTGAAGCAGTAGTGAACGAAACTATTTCCGCCTTAGGCAATTTAACAGAAGAGCAGTCTGCTATGCGGATTGTTGTGCTTCAAAATCGTCTTGTCCTTGACGTCATCCTGGCCGATAGGGGCGGAGCTTGTAGGGTCATCGGATCAAGTTGCTGCATTTTCATACCAGAAAATTCGCCGTCAGTATATAAAGCCATAACTCGCCTTCATAAGATTGTAAGCCAGATACACCAGAGTCCAGGCACCTGGACTTGGTCCGGTTGGTTCTGGGGCATGTTGTCAGCCTGGGGATGGAGAATCCTATCCTTCCTAGGTATTGGCTTTCTCATACTATTCAGTTGCTGCTTATGTCTACAATGTGGGCCAGCAATTTGTGGTCTGTGTGCCACATCGTGTATCCCACATCCAAGTTTTCGTTCGAGATCCCGGAAGAAGAAAGAAGAACAAATGATGCTATATGAACAGATCGATGGATTGATGAAGATCGATATCTCCTGAGGGTCCGTAGGGGACAAGGAGGGAATGAGGAAATATGAATTTTGTGATCAGTTATGTCCCCTATCGTAGACCCCAACGGCTCCATGTGCATGCTATAAGTACATGTATGTTCCCTCCTGCTCCAGTTTTGAAGACGCAAATATATGTGCGTCCACCGTCAACATGTCCTCTTTCAGACCCGCCATGAATGGGTCAGATATTCCATTCCTAAGTATGAAAGGCCACCGACTTTATGTGGTTCACTTTCCACATTTTACAGATTCAGGCGAGTAGGCCCGAATTCTGTCATCAAGCCTTTTCCTGCCTTCTGCTTCTGAAAGCTCCAGTCTGAGCCTGCATCTGTATCCATGAACTTTGTCCTACTCCCTGCGCGGCTAACGGTGCCTGATCCAGTCTGTCGCCTGCCAAAAACTGTATTTCACCTTCAAGATTATCTACTCCGCTCCTCATCCGATGCATTCCTGTCTAGTAGTTTAGGTAAACATTCCTCCAGCTACCGTGCAAAGGGCCAGGCCTCGCTGTCCTCATGCAAGTAATTCATAGCCCCGTTACCATGGAATATTCCTACCCCCTCGCATCTCATGTAGACACTTAGACGCTTGTACACGCACTAACAGTCAGTATAGAATAGATTCTATCCTCGAGACCTTTCCTTTTGGATAACACAGTTCTTTAAACATAAGATATTAGATATGATTTGGGATTAGGTTGACATAACCCCCAGACTTTTGTCTCCACATGTAGAGCTAAATGTCAAGTCCCCTTCACCCTCTAGTTGCACGTCAATCACACGTCATGCGGCTGCGCGCGCATCTCTGCCAAATATTTCTGCTGACATTGCAGGATTCTCTTACGGATCCACCCACTTATGACATCATGTATGATGACGTTTATTAAATTACGCCCATGTATGTACCTTTTATCTGTACTATCAGCTGTTACGCCTCTTGCATCTGTTTCACTGTAATGTATTTTCTATAAAACTGCCTATCTGTCAATAATGTATGCCCCTTCCTTCCTGAACTTTCGTGGTGATGGAATAGAATGCCTACAATTCGAATTGTATTCCTTTGTATAGGAATAAAGCCTTTTAAAACCTCTAATACCACGGATTCTGCCTCTTATATTTACTGAGTTATTCTTAATAGACTTTACCGCATAAAAAATAGTACCGGTAATGAAATATTTACCACATAAATTGGCGCCCGAATAGGGACACTTTCTCATCTCACGCGCCGGCAGTGCGTTGCAGGCCCGGTCTCCTGCCACAGCTGAACGGACAAAAACGCGTACCTGCAGGATTTCCTGTATCTCCCTCCGGCCAAGCGGGGACGACTGAGGCTGCGATCAACACCCAGACGAGGCGGTGAGAGGTGCGAAGTATCCCGACCAGAGCCTAGCTGAGAGAGCAAGATCCGAGGTATACAGAGGCCCACCAGGTTCCGAAGTTCCGAGTCCAGTCGAGTCGAGTCCAGTCCGGTCCAGTTTCAGTTCCGTTCCGAGGCCTTCCGTTCCGAGCTACCCGGTAAGTACCATTACCGGGGAGGCATTTAACGTGCACATAGTTTGTGCCGGTCAAGACGGGTTTGGGTACACAAATCCGGTCTGCACTGTTTTAGCAGTGTATCTGTACTGTTTAGCAGTATATATAGTATGTCTTGCATATAAATAAGTATTATCTAGTGTCAGTATTATGTCAGTAACTAGTTTTCTATTAGTTATCATTGTTCGTAAAACTGTTAAGTGTTAAATGTTTTAAATACGTTCTATATATTGTGGTGTGAATGACTGTTCATTATTGTGTTTTCTTGTATAAAGTGTGTTCTAGTAATAAGGTCTAAAAAAAAAATGCCGCTCTTTTCAAAACTAAGACAGATCAAAACTAGAAAAGGTGTACTCGAAGAAGCTGTTCCCATCCCACCTAGGGACACTCCAGGGTACTTTATGTATCATAAGCATGGCCTAGATGCCGTATTATTTCTTGATTTATGGGTGGACTACACCAAAGAATTACCAGAGAGTCAGAGATGGCCCGCAGCGGGGACCTGGGATGCAGATTGCATCATGAGAGTAGAAGAAGAATTATGGAAAAAGAAAGCCAGACAGTCACAGAAAGATGCCATTGAATTATGGCGTAAAGAATCATATAGACGTACAGAAAAAGCACTCAGACAGGAAGAAAAAGGTAGGGAGAATTCAAATAAAACCCGAGAAAATCTATTACTTGAGGAAGGTACCCGAGTAAAATCAGAACAAGTAGATAGACAAAGAAACACTCTTATGAATGGTATGTATCCTCTTCTGGCCGAAGGGTTACCTAAGGCTACCCCGGAAATACCAAAAGACTTAACTCCTCCATTGCTCCCGATAAAAGCACATCCCAAAACACATCCCAAAACAGCAAAGGACGTTTTCCTTTCCTCCTATTTAGATGACGCAGCTCCCGAGTATGCTAATGCCATACCACCCACACCGCTTGCCGATGGTGTTCAACACCAAGAGCATTCGTCTGTATCCCCGCAACTACAAACTCCTACACAAGTTCCAACAGGCCCGTCCGTTTCTACAGTTTTTCCCGCATCTACAATCTCTATCCTACGCCCAACGAATCCTTTCGTGCCTAGCACCTCAGATGGTGCTACAGGAGGTACGACAGACATGTTTGCCACACCGCCGCGAAATAAACAGACCCTTAGAGATTTAGCACTCCAACGTACACCCCAACTAGCGACATCCGACATGTTTAAAGAACAGCTTGTGGATTGTAGATACGACCCAGTACCAGGTAGACAGGATAAATTGCTCATATCATCACTACGTATAAGACGAGCTACATTATATTTAATGACGATACCAGGAATGGGTGAACACCTAGACGAAATATATCGCTTTGTCCAAACAGGGCGAGGTCCAGAAAGTATTAACGAAGCTATGGAATACCAGAAAGTGGATGTCCAAAGACAACTACTACGTTTTTTCATAAATTGCGTAATTAGGAATCAAGACAGGCCTGGGGCAGATCACGATACCATGCAAAGACTTGTCAAATGGGGTCAGAACATATCAGAAGAGAAACATGATAGACAGGCGTGTATAATCGCCATGTGTCGAAAGATCCGCAAGGAAGTAGAACGAATACATAAAGAAAGACGAGAAACCGACAGAGTAGAATCAGAAGAAGAGGAGGAGCAAGAATCAGAGCAATTAGAAACGATAGCTTATGTAGGTAGAGGAAGACCCCATAATAATACCAGAGGCTTTAATGATCCGATACGTGCAATACGTCCAGAATATAATAGACATTTTCCAAACCCTATGTTAAATACAAAATCCCCTGAACACCTATTCCAAGCCGCTGATAAATTACTCCGAGATCGAAGGGGGTACCATATGCTCGATTCCATGGACGAACAAGAATTAGCCAGGTCAGCAGTACAATGGGCTGACAGTCCCGGCGAATACAATGATGATGTACTTGCACACACGTTTCTGAATCTGGACCCATACGAACAGCGTTTAGCTAGTATATACATGATTCAACACCTCCTTATATTATATAAAAGCCAACATTCCGATCCAGGACCCTTACCTGACATATTGACAGAACTACTCACGAACATATGGAGAGGGTCAGGTACTGATTTGATTAAGGAAGTTCTAGAATCCCGAAACCAATATTTAAATTTCGTATGCCCAGAACACGTTCCAGTTCCCATCATGGGAAGAAAAATGTATCACATAGATAGACAGAACCCGTTACGCGAAGTGCACCCAATCCGAGGTGACGGTGATAATTTTACACGCGTGTTTGTGTACACGCCTATAACTAAACTGGAATTATTAGAAATGAAGAAAGTAGTACCCAGCCATGACAAAGATCCAGCAGGTTTCCACCGTGAGATAAAAGACATGTTACTCATGGGAGAGTATACCTACCCCGACATTATGAAAATATTAAAAGTCCTATTACCCGCCGGTGTTTATGAGAAACTCAAAGAAAAGGAATGGGAGGTGGGAGACCAAAAGATAGATTGGACAGCATTAGAAAACGAAGAAAAGGCCCGAGCTGCAGGAGCAGGGCTTGGGGAAAAGACTACAGCACTAGCAGGATTACTAATACAGGTACTGCCACGTTTATTAACTACGAAAAAGGAAGACTGGGGTGCAATCTCAGCCTGTAAACAAAAGCCAGATGAAGACACTAGTGATTTCTATTCCCGATTTGAAAAATGTTTTGGTATAAATAGTGGCATAAAAGCAAGTAGTGAGTCATATCCACATCTATTTGTGACAAAATTGGTTGAGAATTCTCTGTTGCAAGTCAAGAATAGAGTATTGAAGTTCGAAAGTACCTGGCAAGGTAATACCCCATCACAGATGTTACAGATGTTACAATATCACCACAATAGAATTAGAGAAGAACAAGAACATGAACAAAGACGTATGAAAGATACAAAAATGAAAATGCTTGTTGCTCAGTCAGTTCCAGCCGATGGTCATCAAAGGGGTGATTCCGCAGGTCCTACGAAAGGGACATGCAACTATTGTAAACAACAAGGTCATTATATACACGGTTGTCCAGTCCTGAAACATAATATTGCCACAGGTAGAACCCAGGAGAGACCACGTCCACCTAGACAGGATCAGAATCAACAACAAATCCCTCAGCATGCACAACCTAGATTAGCTCCGCAACAATTAGCTCCGCAACAGGCAGCTCCACAACAGATCGTAGCACCACCACAAGCGCAGCCTATTGCTGCCACACAAGCAACGACACAACAGATGTATCAGTATGCACAAGCAGATTATCCCGATTATCAGCGATACTCATGAAACAGCCTAGAGAGGGAAGTTGGCTTACCCCTTATTGAGGTTCCTGTAGACCAAGAGGGACCTTATGTACATAGTGAACTATTAGGGGAAGACAGAAAGTTTTTACTTGACACAGGGGCAAGCAGAACAACTATACGACGCAGTGAAGTTCCAGGGGCACCCCTCTCAGGCTCACAGAATATTTCCCTTGGATTCTCAGGAAAACCTATAATAAATGACGTAACACAACCTCTTCCACTTACGGTCGGTCCATTGACATGTACTACAGATTTATTGCTTACTAAATCATGTCCAGAAAACTTGTTAGGCATAAAAACATTGAAAGCTCTAGGAGCCATAATATGTTGTTCTCCGGAAGGAGTACGACTATTTTTACGTGACTTTAAAGGTCACTACGTGTCCAGAGACATGGATCACCGACTGCAGAATTTACCTACACATTTATGGGCAAAAGGCCCCACTGATGTTGGTTGCATGAACATTACACCATATCGAGTCACACTGAAAACAGGAATAGTACTACCACGAATGCGACAATACAAGTTACCACCGGATGCTGTAGTGGCTTTACTGCAAATCATTGACGAGCTCATTGCACAAGGAGTGGTTGTCGAAACCGACTCCAATGTATGTAATTCTCCGATAATTCCGATTCTTAAAAGAACGGATCCAAAAGCACCACCAGTATATTGATTAGTTATTGATCTGCGCGAATTAAATAAATGTATTGTACCACAATACCCTGTGGTCCCAGATATCTCTTCATTACTAACAGCTATTGACTCAGAAGCAACGTTCTTCACTGTAATTGATCTCAAGAATGCTTTCTTTAGTGTCCCAATCGATCCGGAAAGTCAATATCTGTTCGGATTCAGTTTAAATGGACGAAGTTTTAAATTCACACGCGCACCTCAAGGATTTACAGAAAGCCCCAGCATCTATAGCCAAGCACTGAAACGAGAACTTGACAGTATCCACATGCCAGTTAACACTGCCTTGCTTCAATATGTCGATGATCTGCTGATCACCGCCCGAAGCGAACCTGCATGTGAAAAAGCGTCACTGACGGTTTTGAAATTTCTGGCCGACAAGGGGCACAAGGTGTCCCCTTCTAAGCTGCAATTCTGTGTCCAGCGAGTTGTTTACCTTGGGCACTCGCTGTCCAAGGAGGGAAGGCAGCTTACATCCGACCGCATCCAGTTAATTGCTAACATGCCACCACCCAAGACACAAAAAGAGGTGCGGGCTTTTATAGGCCTCACTTCATACTGTAGGCAGTGGATCCCTCAATATGCATTTCTAGCAAAACCACTCATCCAGTTGACAACACAGGAGGCAGCCACATCGACTGTCCTCCCTTGGACTCCAGAACATACACACGCCTTTGAAAGCTTAAAGAAAGCTTTATGTCAAGCACCTGTCCTAGCAACACCATGTTACAATAAACAGTTTACACTCTTTGTTACAGAACGCGAGGGTACTGCCTTGTCAGTACTCACTCAGGAACAAGCAGGATCACACAAACCATGTGCTTATTTCTCTAGTACATTAGATCCAGTAGCTCAGGCACTTCCTGCGTGCCTGAAATCGGTGGCAGCAACAGCTTTAGCAATCAGACAAAGCGATGCCATAGTGTTAGGACATCAATTGACAGTACAAGTACCACACGCAGTAGAGGTTCTTTTGAACCGCACACAAACACAACACTTGACTATAGCGAGACTCACCGGTTACGAATTAACATTGTTTCAGCCACACATAGAAATCAGACGTTGTAATACGTTAAATCCTGCCACACTGTTACCAGTGGGCGGAACAGATCCATTGGCACATGATTGTGTTGAAGTCATTACTATCACGACGAAACCCAGACAAGACTTGACAGATATCCCTTTGTCAGATCCAGACTTGACATTGTATGTAGATGGGTCATGTATGAGAACAAGTACAGGAGAGTTAGTGGCCGCTTACGCAGTCACAACAGACACTGAAGTCATTGAAACAAATTGCATTAACACTTTGTCAGCTCAAGCAGCAGAGCTCATCGCTCTGACACAAGCCTGTATTCAAGCCAAAAATAAGAAAGTCAATATATACACAGATTCACGTTATGCATTCGGAGTCGTCCATGACTTCGGCGTACTGTGGCGAGAGAGAGGTTATTTAACTTCTCACGGTGCCCACATCCAACACGGACCCCTCATTCAAGCCCTATTAGACGCGATTCATCTACCTACTGCAATATCAATTATGAAATGCAAGGCCCACACAAAAGTTACCGATATCATTTCTCAGGGTAATGACCTAGCTGACAGAACAGCTAAACAGACTGCTCAGAATCAGACTCACATAACTGACATGACAAAGACAATAGTTCCGACACCAACACATTGCATGACAGTTAAGGATCCCGCCCTTGATGTAATTGACATACAGACACATGCTACACCAGAAGAAATAAAGAAATGGACTGAATTAGGAGGGATCCAAACGGATCAAGGATGGATGACGAAGGAAAAATCTATATGGTTTCTTCCCGACTCCATGGTTCAAGTTATCATTAATACAATACATAGTCCAGCGCACCTAGGAGAAAAAGCCATGCTAGACAGCATTCAACACATTTGGTTCAACAAACACTTGCGAGCAGCAGCTAAACAAAAAGTTCGTACCTGTATGATATGTTGTCAGTTTAATCCAGGTAAAAGCATCCCCGTAGAGCAGGGTGGATTTCAACCTCCCGATCATGCTTTTGAAGTCCTCCAGATGGATTATATCCAGATGGAACGATGTCGAGGATTCAAATATGTTCTCGTAGTTGTCTGTGCTCTTTCCCGTTGGACAGAAGCATACCCGGTTTCAGATTACACTGCCCCGACTACTGCCAAACAGTTAGTTCGAGAATTCTTCCCACGGTACGGTTTACCACGTGTTGTCTACTCAGATAACGGCCAGCCGTTCTCATCCGAACTAATGAAACACGTTTCCCTTCTATTAGGCTACCAATGGAAATTCCACTGTGTCCGGCATCCCGAGGCAGCAGGTCTCGTGGAACGCCATAATCAAACTCTGAAAATTAGATTGTCCAAAATATGTAGAGAAAAAGGAGTCGATTGGATAGTAGCCTTACCAGTTGCGCTCTTTTACATGAGAATGGTAGCACATTCTCGAACAGGGCTATCCCCGTACGAGGTGATCTTCGGTAGACCACCAAATATGTGGGGGACGCCTATACCTCGCAAAATCACTGATGTTGACTGTAATATGCTGACAGATTACCTGGCTTCCTTGATGTCTGCACTACAATCTTGTCGTTCACAGGTAACCGCAGCTTTTCCCGATAATACTGAGGTGAAGCCCCATGACGTGGTTCCTGGTGACCTGGTTTTGGTCAGGAATTTCGACCGGAAGACCCAACTGGATCCTAGGTGGAAGTCACCGAAGTTGGTTCTACTGACTACAAGGACAGCCGTGAAGATCGAGGGACGTAAAGGGTGGTTGCACTCGAGTCATATCAAGAAATTTTATGGACTACCATCCAGTGTGAATACTCAACCCTGTATTCCCTCACAGACAGACTCAAAGCTCCCCTTGGTTGAGCAGTCAAAACCAGAACTGTACAAACTAAAATTGAGGTCTAGTAAGTCAGACAATTTGATTGTTTAAGTCCTCTCCAAGGTGAATCGGTTGAATTTGTCTCTGACATGTATCCTCTAGACCGGAATAGAGAAAGAAATCCTCAAATGCAGCTTAAGAAGCATGCGTATTCGTAGTCACTGTACAGTAACCTTATTAATTTTGTTTTTTCTAAGTCTTATGATCATCATTGTCAGCATACTCTTGCACATGTATTATCCTATTCTTAAACGTGCTTACAATGTAACTGCAGAACATTCTTTTAGCGAATTACCTCCGCATGAGTTGTCCTATAGATTTGCGCTGCGCAACAACACATTCATTAGTATGTTACATCATTCCCATCAAACCAGCAATGCCACAAATTGTTGGATATGTGGCCGACTCCCTCCCTATCAGAACTATAAGGGAGTTTTGCCCCTCTTTCCCTATCCGTTCACACACAATGGCTCCTGTGGAGCATGGTTTAGTTTGATTAATTCCCTAGATTCAAATTCCGCAGTTTATCAAGACAACTGGGTATGGGGAAACCTGAACTTAGTTTTGCTTAAAGTCTGCTACCCTAACAAGGAGGGACTTCCCAAAAGAACAGGAACTGATCTAGAAAATGAAGTATATGGATTAGGTAATTTTACACTTAACCTCATGATCCTGAACGTTGAATCTGAAGCTACACCAATCTTGCCCGCCATGTCAGTATTCCCAGTAAAAGGGGAATTATGTATAAGAAAGAATGGTTCCATACACATGGGCCATAGTAAATGCACCACTGTAATAAAATTCAGTGATCAAGGCAAGTCTACATTTAGAGCTTCCCATCATTCCTACTTCATATGTGGCCAGACCGCATATATATGTCTACCTCTAGATTGGGATGGTACCTGTTACATAGCATTCCTTCTGCCACCTGTTTTCCTAGCTCCTCCTGATTATCACAGAAATACCCATTTAGTACACAATAGACAGCAGAGAGATCTCCCAATTGTCGATTACACTGAAACAGCATGGGAAAAATACACAGATTTCAATAAAGGTTTCTTTCCCTATATAGGTACAGTCACTAATAGTAAGCTGATACGTAGATTAACCAGAACCCTTGAAGCAGTAGTGAACGAAACTATTTCCGCCTTAGGCAATTTAACAGAAGAGCAGTCTGCTATGCGGATTGTTGTGCTTCAAAATCGTCTTGTCCTTGACGTCATCCTGGCCGATAGGGGCGGAGCTTGTAGGGTCATCGGATCAAGTTGCTGCATTTTCATACCAGAAAATTCGCCGTCAGTATATAAAGCCATAACTCGCCTTCATAAGATTGTAAGCCAGATACACCAGAGTCCAGGCACCTGGACTTGGTCCGGTTGGTTCTGGGGCATGTTGTCAGCCTGGGGATGGAGAATCCTATCCTTCCTAGGTATTGGCTTTCTCATACTATTCAGTTGCTGCTTATGTCTACAATGTGGGCCAGCAATTTGTGGTCTGTGTGCCACATCGTGTATCCCACATCCAAGTTTTCGTTCGAGATCCCGGAAGAAGAAAGAAGAACAAATGATGCTATATGAACAGATCGATGGATTGATGAAGATCGATATCTCCTGAGGGTCCGTAGGGGACAAGGAGGGAATGAGGAAATATGAATTTTGTGATCAGTTATGTCCCCTATCGTAGACCCCAACGGCTCCATGTGCATGCTATAAGTACATGTATGTTCCCTCCTGCTCCAGTTTTGAAGACGCAAATATATGTGCGTCCACCGTCAACATGTCCTCTTTCAGACCCGCCATGAATGGGTCAGATATTCCATTCCTAAGTATGAAAGGCCACCGACTTTATGTGGTTCACTTTCCACATTTTACAGATTCAGGCGAGTAGGCCCGAATTCTGTCATCAAGCCTTTTCCTGCCTTCTGCTTCTGAAAGCTCCAGTCTGAGCCTGCATCTGTATCCATGAACTTTGTCCTACTCCCTGCGCGGCTAACGGTGCCTGATCCAGTCT
The DNA here is from genome assembly GCF_964204655.1 of Triturus cristatus. Taxonomy (NCBI): domain Eukaryota; kingdom Metazoa; phylum Chordata; class Amphibia; order Caudata; family Salamandridae; genus Triturus; species Triturus cristatus. Next base: position 666,957,706 of record NC_140590.1, read on the forward strand.
GTCGCCTGCCAAAAACTGTATTTCACCTTCAAGATTATCTACTCCGCTCCTCATCCGATGCATTCCTGTCTAGTAGTTTAGGTAAACATTCCTCCAGCTACCGTGCAAAGGGCCAGGCCTCGCTGTCCTCATGCAAGTAATTCATAGCCCCGTTACCATGGAATATTCCTACCCCCTCGCATCTCATGTAGACACTTAGACGCTTGTACACGCACTAACAGTCAGTATAGAATAGATTCTATCCTCGAGACCTTTCCTTTTGGATAACACAGTTCTTTAAACATAAGATATTAGATATGATTTGGGATTAGGTTGACATAACCCCCAGACTTTTGTCTCCACATGTAGAGCTAAATGTCAAGTCCCCTTCACCCTCTAGTTGCACGTCAATCACACGTCATGCGGCTGCGCGCGCATCTCTGCCAAATATTTCTGCTGACATTGCAGGATTCTCTTACGGATCCACCCACTTATGACATCATGTATGATGACGTTTATTAAATTACGCCCATGTATGTACCTTTTATCTGTACTATCAGCTGTTACGCCTCTTGCATCTGTTTCACTGTAATGTATTTTCTATAAAACTGCCTATCTGTCAATAATGTATGCCCCTTCCTTCCTGAACTTTCGTGGTGATGGAATAGAATGCCTACAATTCGAATTGTATTCCTTTGTATAGGAATAAAGCCTTTTAAAACCTCTAATACCACGGATTCTGCCTCTTATATTTACTGAGTTATTCTTAATAGACTTTACCGCATAAAAAATAGTACCGGTAATGAAATATTTACCACAGAACGGCCCAAGACCTTGTAAACTGGCATCTTTAGATAACAAAGTTCTATGTCAGGCATCAAAATGCCACAATTTAGGCAGAACAACAATAGCACTTTTGATGATTTCAAAAGTAACGAGTACACACAATAGGAGAGTTAGAAGGTAAACTACCCAGAGACCTCCTCCTGTCAAACAGCTGTACACACACTAGATGCTTGGGTATATGATACTTGAAGGGATGGATTACTTCATAAGTACAAAAGTCCTTCTTAATGATAGGCTCACTAATAGATATTTAAGTGGTCACCTCCCACACAAGCTTTCATGGCGTGCTTCATCATCGACAGCCCCCTCCACACTGGAGTATGATGGTACTACAGCAGCGGACTCAATCAGAACTGCGAGTCCTAATATACGGGACAATATAACAAGGTCCAGCAGTTCAGCTAAAATACTTAAGGGTATAGCCCAAGAGTATTTATTTATTACGGGATACCCATGACAGGATATTTAAAAAAACATGGTTTGAGTATGAAATTAATGTTTCACTCAAACGCCAAATTATGCCAACATGTTTTGACCAATTTCATTGCCAGAAAATGGTCACTGGTCTTCATCAGGGCTACAGAACTCCCTACCTAGCGCGTGTGCGCATGTGTGTATGTGTGTGTGTGTGTGTGTGTGTGTGTAAGGAATGCAAAAAAGTGATGAGGCATCAGGCTCCAGGGGCGGCTCCTCCAAGTGGGCGGAGGAGCGTCGCCTCACTGCTTTCTTGCAGTGCGAGAAGCTGAAACATAAAATGGTTTAAATACCGTTTTAGGTTTCCAGAAGAAGGGTTTGGTTGGGGGTGGGCGGGCTAGGGGGATGGGCAGGCAGGTTGGGGGTAGTGGCTAGCCCAATGTTCTGGGTGTTGACTGTTTGGTCGGCCCCAGGCCTGACCAAACCAGTCATGAGCACTCTCCCGTTTTCTCCATGAAGGCTGCATGCAGCCTGCATGGAGAAAACGGCCTCCCCATAGGCGCCTGTATGGACGGCATCCTAGCCAATCACAACGCTGCCATTGCAGTGCTGTGATTGGCTTAGGGGAGGAGAGGCAGGCTGCCTGCTTCTCCTTTCTGTGAGCAGAGAGAGAGCAGGAGACACGACGCGGGACAGGAGGTGAAGGTACGTTTTTAATTTTTTTATTTTATTAAATTAACACCCCCACCCTCCCTGCGCGACCCCACTCCCCACCCGCTTGTCATGCCAACCGCTACTGTAAGTCTCTCATACCTGTTTGATATTTAACAGCAATAGGCCCCTGAGGTGGACGTAGTGGGTTATACCTGTCTCACTCCCACTATGCCATACAGTGAATGCCATTCAATGGGTGATAAATTCATCAAGGGTAAAAAAAGACTTGCAAAATTCGGAATCAATTTGGCACAACATCCTGTCAATCCTAGGAAGGATCTTATTGGATCATTATCGATCAGTGAAGGCACTGCTATGATGCACTTTTCCAACTCTAATGTTGGGCTAATGTCTTACTCAGACATCATGTGGCCTAAATACAAGACAGATAGTATTCTGAATTTACTTTTTTGTAATGCTGAATTCAAACTCCTGCATTTTATCCAATACAAACTCTAAAATGTGGTCATGCTCAGACATGTTTTTTTCTGACACCAAACATTGTTCCTTTCAAAACCTTAACCATTATTCTTTGCATTTGCAGAAATCCATAGGCTCCTAATGTAGTAACAAATGAAGTTGAATGCCTAAATTCAACATGTAAATTAATCTTGTGGTAAGCTGAAGATAAGTCCATGATACTAAATACTTTGGCCTCACCCAAAGTAGCTAGAGTCTACGAATTATTGGGTAGAGTCTCTGAACTATGGGGAAGAGGTTGGCGGTCTACCCGTATATGCCTATTTATGTTACGTAAGTCTACACACATTCTTATTTTCGTTTCGCCATCCTTGGGTGTCAAAATGACCGGAGCAAGCCACTCTGAAGCTTCCATCTCTTCTATGATGTTGGCATCAAGAAGCTTCTTGAGTTCATACTGGACTGGTACCAAGATTAAGTTAGGCACAATACTTACTTTGTGAACAGATGCAACTGCATTCTTTTTAAGAGTGATCTTATGTTCAAAATCCTTTAACATTACAAGTTTATCATTAAAAACTTGCAGAAATTAATTAACAGCATCACTTTTTCTGCTGAAATCGGGTTCAACTTTGTTCCCATGTAACCTTGGTGACACCAACCTAACAAACTGTCTCCTCTTCTGGCAACATAAAACTTTCCCACTGTTCCCTGTCCCAGAACTGAATTGTCATCACCTTGTATTCCAATACATCGATTTTCACCCCGCCATAACCTCCGGGGTTGGTATCAGGAGGTTGTAATACAATATTGTCCTCTCCAAAAACATTTTCCCAAATCTTGTCACCCACCATGGTATATGGTGAGCATGAATCTCAGAGGACATATATTCAACTCTCTCTCCACCTCCAACACAATTTCACACTCCAGCACAATAGCATCACTTAATGCCATTGTTTTTTTACCCTCCTGTACCGATACATTTTGCATTTTAGAAACTTTGGCATAGTGGCCTTTCTTACCACATCTCCAGCAGGTGGCAAGTCTAGCAAAACATACCAGACTGTTGGATAAATAGTTCTCACTGTCACACCTAAATCATTTCCGCTAGAAATTGGGTTTTTGGTTTGCAGATGTATGCACCCTGTCCTAGTAGGAACCACCACACTAGTAAAGGTAAGCTAGACACACACTAAAAGATAACCCGTGCTCACCCTCTGGTAGCTTGGCACAGAGCAGTCAAACTTATCTCATGAGGCGATGCGCAAAGTATTTGTGCAACACACACACACAATTACACAATGAAAACACCACAAAAATACTCCACACAGGGTTAGGGAAATAGATTATATTTTTAGGAGTAGAACAAGACCAAAATGACAAAAATCCATTAAGTAGAACCGTAGTTATGAATTTGTAAAGATTAACCTCTTGAGTGCCCATGACGAGATGGTCTCGTCATGGGCCGCGGTTGCGCTGTGCCCATGACGAGACTATCTCGTCATGAAACCCGCCCACTAATGAAACGCCCGGCACAGGGCGTGGAAAGGGTGGGGCACTCAAGGGGTTAAATCAAAATGTAGTGCTCAGTAGCAAGTAGCGCTTAGTGGTTACATGAGGTCGCGCTCGGTCGGGGAGAATCCAAAGTTTAAGCCGACCATTATGGAGGACAGACTGAGACTCATGTAGGTCCTGCTGAAAAAGAACCTTGGATGGAGGAAGCCCCGACGTTTAAGACTCAATGTGTCATTTCGATCTGCACAAATGATGAAGGTTTCGCCGATAAACCCTTTACGATGCAGGCGCTACATCTTCGTCGAGCTGCACTGTCTGTCACCATCGAGCCGCGCAGTCTGCCAGAGCGATGTCGTCAATCGGTGTTGGCAGGAAATGCATTGGTTCCGATAGACACAAAGTCGTCACTGTCGATTTTGATGGTTCTGCACAGCAGAAGCTAACTTTCAAGGGCCCAGGAATGGATTGCCACCACTTGGCAGAGCAGAGCTCCCAGATGGCTGTTGTAGAGTTGTTGGAAGTCTTTGATGGCCCTGAGACTTCAGATTAGGGGGCAAGCCCTTGGAGTCACTCTGGGTTCAGGTGAGATGCACCCAGTCCTTGTCCCCAGCAGGCCAGAGATCAGCAGACAGCAGGGCAGCACAGCAAAGCAGAAAAGCAGTTATTCCAGTGCAGCACTCAAGAAGAGTGGCAATCCTTGTAGCACAGCAGTCTTTACTATGGGCAGTGTTCTTCGCGGGTTCAGTAGTGTACTGTCTTGTTAGGGTCAGACGGCCAGTTCCTATACTCAGTTATGCCTTTGGAGGGGGGCTGACTTCAAAGCAGGCCCTCAAAGTGCACAGGTGCCCTTTCATCTCAGCCATGGCTCCAGACTATCAGTATGGCTAGTCAGCCCTTTTGTATGGGAAATAAGACTCTGCCTATTCAGGTCAAATGTTCACTTCCTGCTGAGGAAGGGCTATCAGAATGCAGATGACCTCTCTGTCACACCCACCCTTCCTGTGTTTGTGACTGTACCAAACAGGACTTCTTTGCAGATGTCCCCCCCCCCCCACATGTTGCCACCATTTAGCCTGCTAGATGATAGTTTTTGACTCTAATAGTGCACTGGGACCTGCTAACCAGGCCCAATGCCAGTGCTCTTTCCCCTAAAAGTAATGTGAATTGGCACACTCAATTAGCAAGGTACTTTGCCCCCTTATAAGTCCCTAGTATGTGGTACTAGTGGTGCCCAGGGAAAGGGTGGAAAAGGGGTCACCAGAGCTGCATTACTGTTTGTGCCACCCTGTGTGACCGGAGTAAAAGTGTCTCTGCAGGTCTGTCACGGCAGCCTGCACAAGCAGCCCGTCTACTTGAGAACGACCTTGCACACACCATGTGCTGCAGTGTACCTGTAACTGCCTTAATATAGGTAAGTCACCTCTAAGGTAGGCCTCCTTTAGGCCAGGAGGCAGGGTGCATTATATTAATGGTGTAGATATATATGTTTGGACACCCATATCTCTACTGCAACCCTGTAAAGCCAGGTTTACTGTAAGTAACTGGTGGTCCATAGGATATCCTGGGCTGGCTACCGAGCAAATTTGAGATAGCTAGTTCCATTATGGAACCACCAAATTGTGTCGTATTTGGTGTCAAACACCATGCTTTTTCACTCCAACACTATTCTTGTGTCAAGAGTGAGCTGGCATTCATGTAGGTGCCACCCTGAGTTGGTGCCCACCTACGGTTTAGTGCTCCAGTGTCTTGGCAGGGTCTCCCGAGACGTTTCCTACCAAGACAAGAGACTGCTCTCCTGGTGGGATGTATACAGCATGGAGACAAAGGCCTGGACAGGAAGGAAGCGGTACAAAAGGGGGTGGTGATGGACGGAGCGTCAGAACCAATCAAACACTCACACCCAGTCAACAGATCTGGGTTCGATCCATCACCGTTCTTTAGCCCACTCTGCCACCCCAGTTCAGACATGGCCATATGCAAATCAGTCTGACCCTGTGCCTCATGGGAACAGTCCAGCCCGAACTGCCAAGCCATGCCTTCCCTGGACCGGAAAAAAGCTTCCTAGGACCGGTTTCTGGCATTTCAGCCGTCTTCAGCCAGGCTTGCTTGAATCCAGTGGCAAAGTGAGCAAGGGACTCACGTCTGAGCATACCCTGCCAACTTATGGCGAACAAAGCGGTACAGGAAGAAGGCCACACCTCCTCCCTCACAGGATAAATAGTGCAATAGCAATCAAGGCGCAGAGCCTCAAACTTTTCGCCACCCTTGATGTGCAAATGTACTTGTCCCTCACTCAAGGACAAAGCCCTTCCCGTCCTGTCCAAGCCAACAGATGGTAAAATTAGGTATTCAGGACCCAAACTCACCCAAAGGTCTAGCCACTCCTTTATGGTGGGCTAGGAGGTCTCTATAGCCAAGGAAGGATTTTGCCATTTTGGGAGACCCTGAAATAGAGTAATCTGGGTAGCACAGTGTTGTACACCCACAGGATGTTGTCACTACACTGGCGAGTTAGCCACAGGGACCAGTAGCCCATAGGCCACTGTCCCTCACACCTTTAAAGCACACTAAACTAGGATTCAAGGGGCTACCCTGACATCAGAACCTCAGTTCTGACAATGAAACTGAGAAGAAGCACAAACAAGACGCTGTCACTGACAACAGGAGTTTGGACTCTGCTGCAGTACAAAAATAGAACACTTATGTGCCCTGAGGACACCATATACTGGAACCGTGTGTTCGACTTTTGTCTGTGGCAAAAGCTTATTGCTCCCAGTAAGATGGGACTCCAGTGGATGCTAGAAACTGAAGCAGACTCCTGAGGAGCACATACAGATAAATCAGGATCACATGTTTCCATTAGAGCACTACGGTGTCTCATTATCCATAAGGAATGGGAAAGTGTCGCTAAAGGGGGTACAGAGCAAACCCCTACTCTTGTTCCATGGGCCCCATATTTTCATCCATTTGCCTGGGTATCCCCTGCTTTCATAGACCACCCTCTCCGCTTGCATACACCAGTCCATGTCTGACTCCCAATCAACTTGTCTGGGCCCGACCCCTCCCTTCCATGCTCTGGCGATGTTGCGCTTCGCCACCATGCAACCCAGCGAGACCCAAACTTGTTCTGTTCTTGACAGATCCGTCGCCTCCCAGATGTTCAATAGACAAAGCAGAGGGGATGTCTCAATGGGTTTGTGACATATCTGAGACATAGTGGACACTATTCTACCCCAATAGCGCTGGAGGACAGGACATTCCCACCAATGATGTAAGAAAGTACCGGTAGAGCCTAGCCCCGGGGGCAGGCCGGGGATCCAAGAAGCCCCATCTTAACAAGTGCTGTACTGGTGTAGTAGGCTCTATGAAGTATTTTAAGCTGTATAAGTTTGAAATGAGAGCGGATAGCCACCTCCCGAGGCGAGGCTGGGGCCTCCCTCCAGTCCTCATCGGTCATGTCCCCCACATCGTCCGCCCATTTTATGCGTATTCTATCGTGAGTTTCAGGTAAGTTATTGAGGATTTTACGATAGGTCAGTGATATCGTTTTTCTAGGAGGTAGTCGACCAAAAGCCTATCTTCTAAAGGCGAGGAAACAGGTGGGTCGGAGCCCTTGGGAATTACTTTATATAATACACTTCTTGCTTGAAGATATCTAAAGGTTTCCCCCTCTGCAACTGGTACTGTGCTTGTAGCTCCCCAAACGGGACAACCCTGCCCTTTGCCCACATGTCCCCTACTGTGGTGAGACCAATCAGGTCCAATTTGTCAAATCCCTGCTGTTTTGAAAGCATTCCCAAGTGGCAGGACTCCAGCAGTAGAGCGACCCGCGTAATCTTACCCTTCCAGCCTAAGGCAGCGGTTGCCGCATGCCAGATGGAAACCGTAGTAGAAGTCGGGGTAAATTTAGGTGCGTATCTCGTCCCTCCTTATAGCGCCCCCAGATGATTGCCAGCAACCATATTATATCTGTCCATTCTGTATGCTGGATCAGTAATGGGACGATGTGTCCAATGATTAAGGACCACTAACTGTGAGGCCCAATAGTATAATCTGATGGCCGGCAAGGCGATCATACCAGCTTTTTGTGAGCAATTCGGGGCGTTCCATTGTTCCAAAGTAGAGTGCGTACTTCGGAATCAACCAACTGAAAATAATGAGGTGGGACTGAATATGGCGTATTCTGTAAGGCGTAAAGGAAACGGGTAAGTGCCATCATTTTGTAAACGGCGACCCTACCTAACAACGTAAGAGGTAGTGTTTTCCAATGTTGTACATCGGTCCAGAGACGATGTAAAGGAGGTAGGAGATTCCGTTGGTAGAAAACCTCTGCGTCTCTCGTAATATATATGCCGAGATATCGGAAACCGCCTGTGACTATGGTGGCATCACAACCCGTGGGGAGAACCGGGGGGTCCCCGCTTAAAACATATACCAAAGATTTATCCCAGTTAATGACGTAACCAGAATATTTTTGGAAGAGGGCAAAAATATGTAATACACTGTGGATTGAGAATCGGGGCCTGGCTAGGTAAAGGAGTATATCGTCAGCGTAGAGGGAGATTCTATCCGACCACTCTGGCGACCAATCAAGTCCCCGAATATTCATAGGGCCAAGGGTTTTAAAGCCTAAGCGGTGACAGCGGTGACAGGGGGCAGCCCTGCCTTGTAATTTTTCCCAATTCAAAGATTTGAGACTTGCCACCGTTAACCGTAATCCGGGCCAGGAGTTTTGAATAAAGGAGACGCACCCAGGATAAAAAACGCTCACCAAATCTGTATCTCTCGAGTGAGGCAAACAAGAAGGGCCATTCTATCATTTCGAAGGCCATCTTGGCGTCTAGAGACATAATCACAGAATCTTCCTCGTAGTGGAAGCTCTACCGAGTACCCCGAAGAGGCGACAGAGATTGAGCGCGGTGTCACTAGCGGGCATAATTCCAGACTGGTCCGGGTGAATCAATTTGTGGAGATATGGCGAAAGGCAGAGAGCCAAAATTTTGGTTAATATCTTAACCTCTGGGTCAAGAAGAGATATAGGTCTATATGAACAGCATCGATCCGGGGGTTTGCCCTTTTTATGTATAACGACAATATTGCCAGTCTCTGCGTTTCAGGCAGGATCCCTTGAGCGATACCCTCATCATACATTCGGACGAGAAATGGAGCGATCGTCAAGGAGACAGTTTTGTAAAGTTCAATTGGGAGGCCACTCGGGGCCATGGCTTTCCCAGATTGTAATGCACCGATCTCCTTAATTACCTCCTCAGGAGTCAAACTGGCGTCAAGCACTTATAAGTCCTGCGGATCTAACACTGGCATGGGCAGAGTGGAGGGCAATTCGGTCGCGTCCTCTTGAGTGAATGTGGACGAGGGGACATAAACACGCTCTAAATGTTTAGCGAATGTCTCTGCAATCCCGTTATTATGACGTTGACTCACTCTGCCTTGGTCTACAATTTCAGCCACCGATCTATTGGCTAACTCTCGCCTATCTAGCCATGCCAACAGCTTACTAGCTTTATCACTAATATCATACACCCGATGTTAAGTGGCTCGGTATTGGGCCTTGGCCGCCTCTTCTGTGATATCTCTGTATTCTTTTTGTTTGACAATTTATGCGAGGCGTCTCGCGCTGCAGATGCCACCAATATTTGTTTTCAAGGAGAGCTACCTCTCTCTCAATGTCTTCCAACTGTTTACGTGTTTCCTTTTTGTGGCCTGCTACTGCGGCCACCCCGGATCACTGTCTTGTATGCCTCCCATAGTGTTACATCCAACTCAACCGAGCCCCCATAAAATCTGCCAATAACTTTCCCGGGGGTTCCCCTGCCTGGATGGCTGGTGGTCAAGTTCACTGTTCAGGGCAGCGTTACAGTCTCCCCCCATCAGTATGTCTCCATCGGGCAGGCCCAGCATGTGTGTACCTAGGTCAATCAAGGTAGAGGAATGCAGCTTGGGGGGTACATATAAGGAGGTAACATTGAGAGGCCTACCCTCCCACTGTCCAGAGACCGTTACAAAGTGGCCCAGTGGGTCGCATGTGGTTTTATGGACCTGAAAAGGAAGGGAGTTGCGTACCAGGATGCCCACCCCTCTGGATTCGCGAGTAAAACCTGCGTGAGCTATCAGTTTATAACCCCACCTATTAAGTGCACAGTAGGAGGTACCTTGTAGGTGTGTTTCTTTAAGTAATACTAGGTCAGGGACCTGCCGTTTCAAATATTGTAAGACTATTCCCCTCTTAATCCGGTCTCCTGGTCCATTCACATTCCATGAGAGTAATTTAAGGCGACCAAGAACTGGAGTTGTATTATGGTCGACACTCATCTGTATTTATAACCAGGGGACTTGCTTTGATTCAGGACAATGGAGCAACAATGAATAACAATATGACTCTTAAGAGCCCGGACTCGAGTTGGGCATGTTACACTTTTGAGCATGAAAAACTTTTGAGATCGAGTGTTGGTAACCCAGGTGACTGTAGAAGCGACCTCAGCAATAGAACTGCACCAAAAATACAAGAAAAGGCTAGAAAGAAAATTGACTCATACCTTCGTAACGACCCACATGGCACTGAAGGCGATAATTATAGGCATGCTGCACAAACAACCCATTATAAAACCGTAACAAACCCCTGTGAAAAACCCTGGATCCCCCCCCCACCCTGCCTCCCTGCAACGTGGACTCAGAACTTCCCACCCCCCCCAATATGGTCGACTGCCTGTGTACCCCAAACAGTGAAACTGTGTAGAGGGAACGCTACACAGCCAAACTACCCAAGAACATGGCCTTCTTCCCAAGAAAAACATTTACGTTTGCCCCAGATAGCTAACATTATACCACAGAAATTATAATTGAGGCGGCATACATCTGCCCACATCGAACCACTTCTACCACAACCATGGTCTATGAAGATGGGACCTGGACCCCAGCAGTGAGTTACTACGTCCCGTAAAGACCAACTATAAAATAATGGTGTGGGCCTAAAGCGAACGTTCACCAAGCATTGTTACCCTTGCCCCAGTGGGCTCACAAATGCACGAAAGTCAGCTTGATATGCGGAGTCTCTACAGGGCAGGAAAGTTCGGACAGTCCCTCACAGCAGGTTAGGGTCTATTGTTATTCAAACTCTGTTGTGTCAAGCGGGTTTCTCCAGACGACCCTCCTGCCTTTGTGAGCGATCAGGAGAGGAGTGGTTCTGAGAGTTGGAGGAGCGCCAACCTTCCAACCAGTCCCAGGCGGCTTCTGGGGACTGGAAAAAATATTGAATTTCCGTCCGATTGCACTCGTAGTTTAGCTGGAAAAAGTATTGCGGATTTCAAGTTATGGCTCCTAAGCACCTGTTTTACTTCTAAGAAGGACCTGCGCTTTTGTTGCACCAGATAGGTGAAATCCGGAAAAAAGGTGATGGTCGAGTTCTCAAACTTAAGTGGTGGACTGGCTTTCGCTGTCTGGAGGATCCCATCCCTATCCCGAAAGTTGAATATCCTCGCCAGGAGGGGTTGCGGCGGAGCGGCCGGCCTCGGGGCCCCCACAGGAACCCTATGGGCACGCTAAACTGAAAAATATTTTGAGAGGGATCGGGGCTGTAAGTGAGTCGGAATTAAGTCCTCCACAAAAAGGTCCGCAGCTTGCCCCTCCGCCCATTCAGGCACTCCCAGAATGCACAGGTTATTTCTACGCGTGGCCTTCATAATCTTCCAACTTTGCTTCTAGGTTTGATGTTTGGGCTTGCAGACACTTGACCGTCATTTGCAACGTTGTCGTAGAGCATTGAAGAGTAGCGACGGAATCCTCAGTTGCCTTGACCCTATCTCCCATATTTCTTAGGTCGGCACGGATAAGGTTGACCTCTATAGACACAGTGTCTATTTTTTTTCCAGCGCCGAACGTACAACCTGGATCGCCTCCATGATATCAACCAGCATTGGAGCACCCTCATCAGTTTGCTGTTTCGCCCCAAGTTCATCCTGTTTCCCATCAGCAGCGTCAAATTTAGAGTGAGCGAACTTTGCCAACTTTGTCACATGGGGTTGTTTGGAGCCTTTTGCTGCGACCATTGTGTCCCGCGTGGGGGCTGAGAGGAGAGCTCAAACGCAGAGGAAAAGAAAATGGGTCCCAGATAGTAAAGCCGACCAACTGCGTAGCTGAACGCTACCTTGCTATGACTCCTTATGAAGGCGCAAACTGGGAGCAGTGAAACATGAGTACACTGGGGGTTTGGAGTCTATGATAGCGCCTTTCGTCCCGTGGCCCAATGTCCCGGTGATAGCCCGTACCTCCTGTGCGAAATCGCCGATGTACAGCATCAGGTGAGGCCCGCAATCACAACCATGTCCCTCAAATTCCAAAAGTGCTCACCAGCCAGTCTGCTGCCCCCTGCTCTGTGCAGGCCTTGAACGGGCAGGAAAGAGTGTCATGTGGCCGTCCCCGGGCTGTCTGTCATGCGTGGGGGGGGCAGCGCTGTAAAACAGCTGATGTATCCCCCGGAGCTATTGACTTCTCAGCCCCCCTCCGGAGCGGTGCGCTCCGCTCATCAGCTCATAAAGCACTTCGGGGGGGGGGGTCAATGGCGAAATCAGGCGCGACCCGTGCCGCACACCTCCTCAGTATAATGATGGGCTGAAATCGTGGGAGGAGACCCCGGGCCGGCCGCATGCACCGGAGCTCACCAGGCACGTTGAGGGTTGAGGAGAACAGAAATGCCCGGGCCCCCATGGCCGTCCCGCATGGGTCTACCCGCGTCGGACCTCAGGGCAGGGATGACTCGGCAAACAGCCACATATGAGGCCCACTTTGGGATCGACGGGCCCTCGTCCAGCACGCTGGTCTCGCGTAGCTGCAAGCCGCGCGACGGCATGGCCAGGTTCCCAACCTCCTCATAGTCTGCAGTTCCAGAGCCCGTAACTTAAGCTGAGGTGGTCGGATTTCCACCGCTCTCGGATCGGACGACTCCCAGCCTTCAGGAGTCTCTGATCCACAGGTTTAATGGGACAAAACGGATTATTGAGATGGATGTAGTGGAAGTTAATTAATCGGCGATTGGAGCTTCACTCCAGAGCAGCCATCACGGGTGCTGGCTGGCCACGCCCCCGGCAAAGCATCTTTGGTGTGCCCTGGCCCGGTCGGTGATTGACAGGTGCCAGCTACCTCTCCACCCGGAGCCACTGAGCAATGTAGAAGAAATCCAGCTGATGAACCTGGGTCCTAGGACCCTAAAGGCCACTCGTCTCTGAGGGTAGAGTGTAACTCCATATCCGAGTGTTGTTTTGTCAAGTGCTGAATTTTGACAGCTCCCACGGATCTCGTTTAGCACCAAGGACAACCAGAGCACCTCTGCACCTGGACTCCCTGGGCAAGGTAACGAAGTACTGACTGTTGAAACTTGGTATGGGGACCCCCAAGAACTTATTCACGAGAAAGTTATTTTGAAATCACACTGCAAGTGACCGAGTGTCACCTGTGTTTTCCCCCATTCATTTCAATGGGACCAGTTTGACAGCTTAAAGTGGAACCATGTTTTTGAATACTTTAAAAATCCACGACTCCAGCTCCATGTATGATACAAAGTTCATTTTGGTCCCTATATTTTTATAAAAATACACTATTTTTATAAATTGGTCTTGATTTCTTTTGATTCGAATCAGTTATGTATGTACCATTATGGAACTGTAAAATGCTAAACACATGTTTATCCAGTAATGCCTGACTGTTCTTTGGCACACTACCAGGACTAAACTAAGGATTTTTGTTGTTGAATCCAAGGATCATCCTGTATCGTGCTAGTATTACATGGTTAGGTACTAGCCACACCACATAATACTTAGACCTTGAAGTGTAGCTGTGACCCACCCCAGACGTGTATTAAAGAGAGGCTGCAAGGCACACAGAGCAGCAAGAGCAGGAAAAAGTCCACTTTCTAAAAGTGAAATTTCTAAAACAGTAATGTTAAAGTACAAGTTACTTACCTTTGGTAATGATGTATCTGGTAGAGACGATTCTAGCCGCAGATTCCTTAATGTAGAATTATCCCTATGCGTGAGACTGTACCCGGAAAACTTTTTTGCCCAGCATCTCTGCGCGCCGGGGGGCGGCACCTCGTGACTCCGCCCTTATGTTTTCTGCGGGCGTGACATCAGCGAGGTCACATAAGCCCCACCCGGCACGCTGACGTCAGTTTGCTTCGGAGAACTTTTCTGCGCCACCACATGGAGCCATCACAACAAAACTGAGGAGAGCATGGGAACAGTGTGCTAAAAAACCAGAGAAACAAAACAGAGAGACAAAAGGTGAGGAACAGCACCAGATGACACCGAGGCACCAGGAGGCTACAACAGCAAAGCCAGAGCAGAGAAAGAGCAGAGCACCTCTGAGGAACAACTGTGCAAGCCAAGGCGATAGCACCAGTTAGCATCAAAGTACCAGAAGGCCACAGCAGTAAAGCCACAGCAGGGAAAGCGTAAAGCACCTCTCCGTGGAACCACCGTGCAAGCCAAGGCGATAGCCAACCTGGAGGCACAAGCATGTGAAAGCGCCGTGAAAGAGAGAGTCTGCAATCACAGACCACACAGCAAGGGGCCACAAGCCCGGAACAGAGGAGCAACAGCAATCCACCCCCAGACCACACTGTCAAGGAGGGCCATATCGCCTGAAAGGAGCAGGAGGCCAAAGGACAGGCAAAAGAACCCCCAACGTAGAAGACCGCAAGGGGATCAGAAATTCTAACAACAGAGGGAAAAAGAGCAAAAGCAGGCCCCTACACTGGAGAGAAACCAGCTGGAGGGATGCCTGACTGGAAGAGAACGAAAAGGACACCCACAGAAGACAAGCCACCCAGGGGGAGGTGAGCGCAGAAAACCAAGCTGAGGGTCCTCGCAGAATGGGGAGGAAGGGCGGGTCGTGAAGGAATCTGCGGCTAGAATCGTCTCTACCAGATACATCGTTACCAAAGGTAAGTAACTTGTACATCTGACTAGCCACAGATTCCTTAACGTAGAATAGATACCCTAGCCATACCCAGAAGGGAGGAGGGCCTGCGAGTGATCCTCCCCACCAGGAGAGACCCAGGGCCCCAGCAGGGGACATGTCACAAGGACAAGAAGGAAAAGGCCAGGATATCCTAAGCCCAACCAAGGGAGAACCGCCCAACACCCCGCTGGGGCAGACAGCGCCCAAAAAGCCTCAAGGAACACAAGGGCCACCTCTAACCCCAGTGAGAACCGGAGGCAGGGCCCACCGTAAGAAACACATACACAGAGATAGAAAAGAGCTGAATACACCTCAGCCGCAAGCAGCGGACAAGGCCGGAACGGCTCCACCGCCAATAACAAAGGCAGAAGAAGAAAGGCACCGTTGCGCAAAGCCCCACCGGAACCAGAGGCAGGGGCACAAGGGAACACATCAAAGACCACAACGGTGGAGTAGAACAAGCAGGCCTGCACGGGCATGCGCCTCCAGCAGCAAGCAACACCACGGAACAGTGCACCAAGGACAAGTCAGACGCTAGCCGAAGGCAGAGGCCAGGGAGGGCCAGGACACACCCCCAAGGGAGGGGCCGGTCCAGAAACACACACACTGACCCACGAAGAAGGGGGAATCAGGCAGGAAAGAAAGAGAGAGAGACGGAAGACGGACCCAAGCCGGCCACCAGAACACAGACGCCAAGGAAAACCAATCCCTCTGGAGCACCAGAGAGAGGACCAAGCCGAAACACAGGACAGAAGTGCGGAACCGCCACAGCACGATGCCGCAGACAGCAGGCCAGACCGGCCTAGCGACGTAGCGACAAGGAGAAGGACGGACCTAGCGCAGCGCAAGCTGCTCCAAGACAATCGGCAAGAAGATCGCACCTGCGACATACCACAACGCCACGGAGAGCAAGGAGCCCAAAAAGGGCGACCATACATTCCCAGCACATGACAGAGCTATGTAATAGCTACAATTACCCCACCTAGTGTATATTACGTCCCAAGAAAACATGGGATCACCTCTTAGGAAAAAGTTTCCGCAGCAGAGGACAACAGAAAGACCTGCGGGGAGAACCGCAGATAGCTTGCCAATCAGCCAATAAAGAAGACACAGAAGGCCTAATCTCAAGACCTACACAGGCTTACCAACAGCCAAAAACACTAATAAAAAAGGGGGCTGGACCAGCAGCCAACAGCACCGAAGGGCCAACTGAAGGACCCTGAAGGCACACCAACCAGACAGAACACACAACCAGGGCTACCGAACACTAGACCCCAGAATAACAAGGGGAGAACACCTCTCAGAACACAGCAGAGGACCGACATCCAGGTTTACTGAGGGGGAGGAGGAGGATGAAGCCCCGCCAGGAACCGCTGAATAGCAGAATCTGCTGGGGCATGAAACAAAAGAGTGCCATCAAAAGGGAGGTCAACCAGACGCTCCCTAACATTCTGAGGAAAAACACTGTCCCTCAACCAAGCATGGCAACGGAGGGCCACGAAAAAGCCATAGTGCGAACAAGAGCCTCAGAGACATCCAGTGCCGAGCGAAGAATAAACGCGGCCAGCTCCCGGCCATCCAATACATGGTGCCACAGATCAGCACAGGCACCCTCCTGACAATCACAAGACAGAAAGGACACCGCGGAATCCCACAAGCAGGAAGTGGCTCTGGCCAACACGCAAAGTGTGTTGAGCGCCCGCAAGGCAGCACTGGAAGAAGCGAAGATGCTACGCCCCTACGAATCTAACCACCGGGCCTCTTGTGACGGAGGAGACCACACCGAAGGCAAAGAAGTTAAGGCAGTCGGCAGAAGAGGACCCCTGGTAGAAGGGTGGAAGGAAAGGCAGACAGGGTCATGCAGAGCAGGACGGTGGCAGTGCAGAAGCCACTGGGGCACCGGGTCCCCCGTGGCAGTATGCCCCTAGGCTCCCAAGAAGGAATTATGAAGCGAAGCTTCGAAAGGAAGAAGCAGCTCCCGTCCACCAGAGCCCTGATGGAGAACCTCCAGCAAATGGTCCGCGGGAACATGGGCAGCCGGGTCGCCCATGTGCAAAATCCCAGCGGCCGTGGAGACAGCCCAGGCGAAGGCAGCACTCGCCTCCGTAGAGCAACACAGTGGGGAGAGCAATTCCTCCGTGGGAGACGGCTGTAAGCTAAGCCAGCCACTCCACTGCCCAACCGGAGGAAGAAACAGCGAAGTGCGGACAGGAGAAGGCTGAACAGATGAGTGGGGAGCCTGAGGCGTCTCAGGGGAAGACTGTGTGCATGGGGACGGCGAAGAGCCCTCCTAGGAAGACGCTGGGGAAAATGCCACGACGCGGTGTCCCGTCTCCGGAGAAGAAGATACAAAAAAGTTGCCGAACCTCTGGAGAAGAGGGGGCCTCCGAAGACGAATCGACGACCCGATGCCGGCACGGCGCCGTGGAGTCCGCCACAGGCGCCAGCATGACGTCGACCGTCGCAGAAGGGGACGCCGAGACGACCTCTACCACCACCGGCGCAGCGGGGGAACGGGGCGGGACCGGGGCGGCTAAAGAACGATGCCGCAAAGAAGCCGACTCGATCTCCGACGAGGCAGCCGCCTGCGTGGCAAGACAAGGGGGACCCTGGGACACACCCCGGCCCCCAGCCAGCCCCTGCGGCGCCACCAGGGCCGACAGCCGCTGGCGCCTGAGCGGCATCAACTTGGCCTCGGACAAGGCCGCCGCCTGCCCAGAGGACCGAGGAGGACTCGAGGACGAGCCATGAGTCCCGGCAACCTCCCGCAACACCACAGGGACCCCCACAGAGGATTGCGGCGAGGCAAAGACGCCGCGGGCCGATGGAGGGAATCCCCGTAGGGCCGCACCCCGACGACACCACACCCCCAAAACCTGGAGCCGAACCTGTCGGCGCTGGGGCCAGAGCTGCCGGCGACTCCGCAGAAGGCCCCGTGCATGGCGAGGGATTCGTGGACGTCCCTGGAAGGAGAGGAGGAGCCAAGGAGGCCTGCAGGGCTGCAGCATAGGCCTCCATTTGGACTCTGGACACCCCCACGCCAGGAAACGGCGGGTAGGGTGGCGACGCTTGAGGCCGCACGACCCGCGAAGCACCTGCGCCCCCCACAGGGCAGGGACCGGGCCTCGGGGACAAGCTCCGACACTTATCAACTGGCGAGCGATGCCCCTGCAGCCTCTGAGGAGGACAATGTCGGAGACGGAAGCGGCAGTTCCTGGACCCTTCTGCGGGGGACTTCGGCTTCATCTGCTGACAAGCCTCGCAGTCCGTGGAGTCATAGTGCTCCCCCAAACACCGCATGCAAATGGGGTGAGGGTCCGTCGCCGACATCTGGCGTGCGCAAGACAAGCATGTCTTAAAAACCCGAAGGCATTCGCACACTGCTCTTAAAAAGGAAACGTAAAGCGTAAAAAGAAGGCCTGAAAACAGGCCAGGGACACGATCCGGATACGAGTGGTACGCGGAAAGGAAGGAAACTGACGTCAGCGCACCGAGGTGGGGCTTATGTGACCTCACTGACGTCACGCCCGCAGAAGACGTCAGGGCAGAGTCGCGAGGTGCCGCACCCCGGCGCGCAGAGATACTGGACAAGAAAGTTATCCGGGTCCAGTCTCACGCCTGGGATAATTCTACGTTAAGGAATCTGCGGCTAGTAGTCTCTATCAGATTCCAATCCTACCATTAAAGAGGATTTATCATTACCATTCCAAAGATATGACACATGATGCAG
The DNA here is from genome assembly GCF_964204655.1 of Triturus cristatus. Lineage (NCBI taxonomy): Eukaryota > Metazoa > Chordata > Amphibia > Caudata > Salamandridae > Triturus > Triturus cristatus. Next base: position 666,976,295 of record NC_140590.1, read on the forward strand.
CTACTCCTTTCTAATCGGCTTTCTAATCGGAGTTTAAGGCTTGGCAAGTACACACAGGCATTGCAATGGCAGGTCTGAGACAGGTATGGAAGGCTACTTGTGTGTGTGGCACAATCAATGCTGCAGGTCCACTGGTAGCATTTAGGTTACAGGCCCTGGTTGTATGGTATACCACTTTACAAGGTACTTACAAGTAAACTAAAGATGTCAATTGGGTATACACCAATGTCACCATGATTAGGGGAGAAGCACATGCACTTTGGCACTGGTAAAGTGCTCAGAGTGCTAAGGCCAACAAAAAGATACAACTAAAAGAGGAGATAAGCAGGCAAAGGTTTGGGGAAAGACCACCATAAGGATGACAGGTCTAACAATTTCCCTCTCATATCTTTATTGCCACTGTCATATTTACTCCCAGCTCTTCCCATGTCAAAACTGCTTATACTTTGAAAACACACCTGACGGACTTCACCAATTTACACAAGCGCACTGGTATCATTCATGACTTGTACGTCTTTCAATTTGTTATCTCTCATTCCATGCATCCATAAAATCGTGTTTTCCATTACTTCAATTATTTCCACAGCTTCTTCCAAATCAGGATTTTTCCTTAAAAGCTTTTGCCTGCACTTCAGGGTTATTTGTACACCTCACCAGTTGACCTCCGATCAATGAATCTGAAAGTGATTCAAATTCACACGTGCAGGCTAATGTTTTCAAGGAAGCTGCATAACTTTCAATTCCTTCCATTTTAACTTGAACCCTAGTGAAAAACGTATGCCTTTCCAAGGCAACAATAGCCTGAGACGCAAAATGCTTTTCTTAATTCATAACAGACATATCAAATAAATCAGTGGGCTTACCTACCACTCTTCCCATCGGTATCTTATTAAGGCTTTCATACACATTCCAGCCTTCCATCACCAAATTATGAAGTATTACTGCTTGTTTTCTGAAAGCAATATGCTTTTCACCACAGATAGCAAGCAAATAGAAATCAAAAAGCTTTTTCCACTGTTTCCAAGAGAGTAAAGGGGTTTGAAATTGCAGTGGTTGAGACATGCTTGCCACAGCCATGACAACAAAAAATAAGGAAGCAGGCTACATAAAATATGCTGATGACAGAAGGCCACTGTTACAACAGAGCACAATATTCTGTATGTAGTTTGTTGTTTTAGTATAAAACTGTAAGGTAAACAACCAACACGTAGAGAAGAAAGTTTATAAATATTTTGTTGAATATACAATCTTGCATAAAACACTCCGACCTGTTCAAAAAGGTGTATGCGTCACCACGCTGTTCCAACCTTAACGTGTCTCAACTTGCTTGAAAAGTGTGTGCATAACCACGCTGCTGTTCAACACCACATATCAGCAGAACATCGTAACAGGCAGTGAATTATATTAACTGTATATATCTAAAGTGTACATATCACTGCGTTTGATGTGCGGCATGTAACAACTGCATAATAATGTTGTCTCGATCCAAGATGGCCACCAATGGATCAGGTTACGTCAGAAAAATATGTGATACGCGTCACTTTGTCCGACATCTTGTAGTGTGATATGGAATGCCCTGAAGTAATACAGCTGCTGCGAACGTGTCGCTGCCAGTTCACAGAGTGCTCCACTGCAGATTCCAAGCACAGAGCTCGAGATCAGCTGTCCTGGGTATTAGCTTCCTGGTCGCACGGCGCTTAACTCAGCATCTTAAGTGCACCGTAGAGCTCCACAAACAGCGCAAGCCATTGTCTGTTTCCAAAACTCATTAAATAAATTGGGACATCACCTTGTTACCTTCCCAATGATATACCTCAACAGATGTGAATCAATGGCTGTAATTCCCTAGCATGTATGGCATGCAGGATGTGCTGGTGATTCCTGGTTATTCTATAGGGGATAGCCCAACACCAGCGCTAAGATTCCGCTCCTGAAGGATTACACGATAGAGACTCCAAGGTAGAGATGAGATGAATTTAATTCAGTACAGGAACCCCCAGCCATTACTCAGCTCCTCACATCAGCAACATGGAATTTTCACCCCATATGTATTTGGATGACATAGTTAAGGTTCAGTAACTAATGATGTAGATAAATTCAATACCTTAGGTTACAGTAGACAAAAGAGAACAAATCAGCTTGCCTCTATTCAACTCCAGAGAATGCTGCAGCTGCATATGAGATCAAGACCGCAACAGGACAACAACTCCATTCAAGATTTCAAGCACAGGTTTTTATACATATTGAAGTTGAAGATGGCTGCATTTGTGCATACATTCAACACTATGAAGACCGATTGAGTCCTCAAAGTATGGGGCATACAAACTAGCACACATATAACACACATATAACACACCCTAACCAGTACACTGCATTTGATATCTTCTAATTGTATGTAACTAAGAAAATCCCTAACTTGAGAACTCTAAAAATTATTTTTTTTTTAAACTTGTTTGGGAACCTCTGAATGAAAAGGGAGTTACTTGTAACTTGAAAATACTCGACAATCAAGGAAACAGCAAAGGAGTGCCTGCTGGAAGAGGCAGATTTCTAGCTAAAAACCCAAGAGTTTGATTACTATTCTTTCATAAGCATGAAGGTGACAGTGTGTTGGTAGTCAGCACAACATTAGAATAAGCACACCAGGTCAAATATATCTTAACCAATCTGAGAGACTTACATTGGGTAGATCTATAAGCAAGCAACACATAAAGATACACAGTTTTGAATGCAAGACTTTACATCTGAGTTGTCTTCTTTACTTATCAAAGTACTGATAATATCTGGAGGTTTGAGACGCAACTGGAGACTCTAAAATGCAAAACAACTCGAGCAATTAAATGATTCTTCTCAGGAGTAGCTACCAGCTAAAGAAACTTCCTTCCCATTCAACTGAAAAACCTTCCCATCCTTATTCTTCCAGAAAACTGTTAAAAAACATGTTTTACAGATACATCTTTCTGTCTTATCTGTCTCAGATTCTTCAGTAAAGACCTCCGCTCCACTTCACTTTAATGAAGCTTTCAATTTATGTTATTTCACTTGCTTCCCATACATTTTCCAACATCTTCTCCTTTCTTACTACCACACATCTACTAATGTAATCCTCAAGGATTTTTTCCACTTTTATCACAAATGTAATTTTTTATGGTTATATGTTAAGAGTGGCACTGCTTTTGGAGTAGTTTGTGCTACAGAAATCTGTTCAACACCTAAATAAATACATTGGTAGAACTACTATTATTTCAACACAATTGTTGAGGAAGGAAGCTTCGAAATACTGTTGTTTCCTGAAGTTTAGGGATACCAGTTTTTCAAAATACCTCTACCTCTCATTCCTACCATCTCCATAATACCGACACTTCTAATTAGGACCGACGATATTCAGTTTCCTACTAAGACAAAGTCTGTACTGCCAACAAGCGAACCTGGGAATCGCAATCCATCAGATTAATCTAAATTGATAAGCCAGTCTTCCACATTTCAATTTTGTTTCTAAAATGCATTTTTTGCTATGAATTCAATAACAAAATAGACATGCTGGTGTTAGATATAATGTTTAGATCCTTTAGACTGCGGTCTTTCTTTATATGACCGGATACCTATGACCCACTGTTACCTCGGGATACGTAAGATATGGCTGTACCAACAATGTTTACAGTTCAGTGATAGGACAAAACACATTTCTTGATTTCATATATTTTCGCAAGCCTTGATGGGGTGGTCGTGTACTTTTGTGTAGCAGATTAGATTAAAAAACATATTGTAATTATTTTAAAAAGGAATAAACTCATGCTAGTATAATAAGGCAAGGCAATGTGTCTTTATTGAATATACACATTCAATAAATACAGTATTTTAGAATGCATTTGTATTACAGCAAGACTGACAGCAACTGTAAAAATAACAAGTACTCTAAACATTATATACAAGAAAATCACAACTGCCCTAACAAAACTGCAAATACAAAGTCCAAACCTTTTAGAACAATGAACATGAACGTAATTAGGGAATGCACAGTATACATTAAATTTATAAAACCAACATACCAATACATATAATATTTATTTATTAAAAGGTAACACGTGGTGCATATATTTTAGTTTTCAAAATGTACTAAAAGAATGCTTTTACCAAACTTATTCAAACGCATGCCTTTCTCTGTGATTATTCTCAATCATATTTCAAAAGCTCATTTTTGGAAGGTTGCTGTGGACCATTTTTAGACCTTAATATTTAAATTATGGTTGCATAGCATCTGTTCTGTTGTTTGGACTATCCTACTACCACTGATATACCGAGGTGCAGTAACAGATATGTTAAAACTGAAGGGTTCTGACACAATTTGATCCTGTAAAATATAAATACAGGGTTCATAAAATAGAAACAGACATGAAATAAGTGCAAATGGTTTGTTGCAAGTAATATGTATGTTTCTTGATGCATCTTGGTGCTATTTGAAAAGACATTTTCCTACGTAAGGTCAACCGTAAATACAAAAAATAGCACAGTAACCTGGAGGTAAATACAAAAGAAAACAATGTGGAAACCAAACACGGCACATATATATTGCAAATGTGGATTGCCTTTAGGAAAGACTGGATGCTAGCACAATTCTAATTTGAATTTAGAAGACTCCATTTTGTAGCACGGCCCAAGAATATTTTTGTCCTAACAGGAATGCATACTTATCAGTCAACACTACTGAAGCCAGTTTATTATTATCTTATTCAACTAGTGAATAATAAGTAAAAGAAAGGCAGAGCTGACAGAAAGACGTGATGAGCTCTACATTTCACATACAAAGATTAAGTTGATCAGGACAATATCAGTTCATCACTTTAAAGGGTGAAATAACTGGGTACCCAAAGGAAGGACTCCATCTGTTCTCAATGTTATTAGGACCTTAAATATCCTCTGTCTTGCCTCGCCATAACACATGCTAACAACCATAAGATTATTAGTGCTTCAACCCATGCATTTTGTCAAAGGTAAGCAGCTGAATCATTTCTTCAAGTGAATCATGAGGGATGTATGACACCACAATACGCTGCACAAATATCAAAAAAACACTCCAGGTTTTTCAACCAAAAACAGTCAATCTTAATAACAAAAACTACTATTATAAAGAAGACCCAACAAACAGAACCGTTTGCAGGCAGTTGAAAAAATGAAAGGCCATGTTGAGATTCAAATCTATACACAGGATAGCTCCTGAGCACACTAAACTATCTCACTGACATATGATCGATCTGGTGGCCAAGCAATGTGAAAAAGAAAATTATTCATGTTCATGCAAGCCCACTCAGCTGTAGCCAGTCCATGGAATGGACAAAATTCAAGCCAATATTGTCTATGAAATCTAAAACAAATAATTTTTCTGAAGTACTCGCATCAAATCAAGAAACAAAGCAAACAATTTCCATATTCCCTTTATGATGATGATTTCATAATAAAATGGAAGAAATCCAGCTGTTTACTTTCCTTATGTAGAGCCGAGTGAAAAACAATCTGAAACAAATATTCATGTTATTTTCAGTGAGATCTTGTATTCAAGAGTACATTTTTGTTTGTCATCAATGTATGAAGCTGGTGAGAAGGAAAGAGGTCATGTTTTTCCCATCATGGTGTGAAATGAATATGCTCTACTACAGTTGAGGCCCAATTTTATAGAACATAAATCAATAGGAAAACCGATTACAATCAAGATATTGCAATACTAATAAGAGTACTTTCACAAATACTCACAATTTTACAACAACAAAATTTAATTTAACACATATCACAAATTATTTTGTACCATAAACTATGTATTAATTATGACAATATATTCAAATTGTCACTATCCAGGCACATTATTCATAGTTTTGCATCCACGTCAAGAAGTATTACTTGATCTAGGAGGTAAAATGAACAGCATGTTACAAGGAAACATACAGCATATTATGTGGCAATTATTTTTAATATGTTTTAGTTATTTCTCATCTGCACCATAAAGCTTGAGTAAAACGGATAGATTGGAAAAACAGACAGGATATGGCATAGGAGCAATTAAAAGATACTTGAAGAGCCATTGTGAGACAACACTCCATTTAAAACTATACAATACTTGTCTTCCTCTACTTATAATAAATATTGTAATTTATACATACCAAAAGCTATGAAGATTAATGCATCTTTAGAGCTATGACATATGTGCATTACCGAATGCTGAAAAAATATGCAATCGACCCTGGATGGCTGATGACAGGGTTAAAAGAAACAATTGTTGAGAACTGTGGTTAGTGTTCATGTAAGCGGGATAGAAAGTATTCAGTGAACCACCTATTGATGGATTGTGTATTTTTCCTTGAGGAAAGGAAAATGATTCGCTGGCATATTCTAAAAAAATATGGGATACGATCAAGGGAAATGGGACTAAACTTGATAGGTGGACTTAGATTCCAGGATGTAGCCGTTGCCATTAGCCAATATCTGCTCAAAACTATAACGTCTTATGCCAGGTCCTCTTCCTCTTAGTGTCTCAGACCCGCGTCGGTACACCTTACAGGTTGGCAGGGATATTTCTTGAATTATTAGGCAGTTGAAGACTAAATTAGGAGGATGCCCTCATTATGACATTGGTCTTGATATGGGAAGATTGGTTTTGTTAGCGAGGTTAGACTGAATGAGACGCTTGTGGATTGCGATAATTTGGTTCTGCACAACCCACTTTATAATGCTTTTTTGTTGACGAAATGATTTACATGCTGCTGGTCAAACTGCTGCACTTTCAAATATTTTAATTTTAGAGGGATAATGTGCTGCTGACCACTTAATGAGTTTTTAGCAATATTATATTCTAATTTTTATACTGATTTGCATTCATTTTAGGCTAGTGACACATGTAGGTCGAATTAATTCAATTAAGTGCTATGTACCATTGATTTTATGATATGCAAGAATGTATTTCTTGGAAATAAAGAATTTTGACTTGACTAGTAATAAAATTAGGTGCAGCATGAAAGACCAGAACCTCCAAGTTAAACTTGAAATATGGCTTGCTGCAGAGAGAGCTCCTAGTTCAACAGTAGAACTGGCATACATGATTCACCCAAAAGAAAACAATTTGGATTGCAACAATTTGATAGGAATATTGCAGAAAGCATTTAAGGCATTAAACAGACTAATTCAAGCAGATCCAAGGATTATCAAGTGTACATGATAGCTCCAACATTTTAAACACAAACCGCATAATCGCTGAAAGTTTACTTTAGGTTTCCCTGAAAGACTAGATCACAGATAAGCGTGACTGAGACCAGTAAGTATAGTAAATGCTCAGCCAGCAAAAAAAAGCTCCCAATCTGCACTGGACCACGGACAAGAGTATGGAGACCTTTTAGGGGAAATCATTGTCTGAAAATTCAGCGAATGATGGAAACAACTGAAAAGCAGAGAAAAGTTGAAACTGTGGATATCGATGATTAGTTACATAGATATTCTTTCTTTTGCAGAATGAGCTTTTCGATCTCCAGGCTGTTTGGTACAGGCACAAAAGGACTTGAAGCAGAAGCTGAGGGCACCGAAGGAGCAGGAGACCGATTCGCAGACCTTTTTATCAAAAGCTGCAGTTGGTGTAACCAGGATTCTTGTCAGCATGGGCACCACTAATATCACAGACCCCAGGTTTCCTCATATCCACCCTGATCTTAGGATGGGAGGTAGGTACTGGAATGGCTCTACGTCCGGAGAACTGAAAGCTCAAGACCCATGAGAAGTGGATGCTCACATTCCTCAATCAGTAAAAGTCCACCACATGGTTACCTGAAAGTCAGTCGGCTCACAAGCAAAAAGGCAAAGTTGCAGGGGAGAAATCCACGTCTAAAAAGCTTCAGATTAAAACATATCTGTAACGTCGAAGGATTATTACATGGTTGGCAAGCATTCTTCTGCAAACACTTCAATCTTCGAGCTAACAGGGCACAGAACTGTTCAGCTCAGCGGTTGAGGTCACTGAAGTGATGGGCTCAGTAGTATGTTTCTGTGAACTGAAGGAGTATTGGGGCTTAAGAGATTCTTGTTCACAAAAGCACAACTAGCGCCATAGAAACCCAGTCACTACTGAAGTTCTTCTCCTCCCTGGAATAAAAGTGTAATTAGAGAAGGCAAGAAAAAGGACCTGGAGTCAGTGAATGCAAAACGTATGATGCCACCAGACTTGCAGGTTCTTAATCATGGAGCAAAAAAGTAGAATCATGTTCCTCATGAATTCCTTGTTCAGGTACCCTACAAGCAACACAGTGGACTATCAGGCAGCTCACAGAGCTTGTAGTTTGAACAGTGGTGTTGCTTAGTACTAGCCATTATGATGGCATGCCCCTATAGAGTACACTTACCTTTTACATGTTGCCTGTAAGTCAGCAGTTTTGTGTTTTGGTCATTACTCGTATGAAGGATAGCACAGGCTCATGCGCAAGACCACTGAACCAAATCTCCCTCAGACACCAATTGCAATAGTGCACACAATTTAATAATCACATTCCTTTCATAATATATTGTGCATTATGCTTCTCGTCTGATTGATTCAGGCCAGTGGCTCCATAAATAAAGGGGACCAACTTCTATGAAATTCTAGAGTTATTATTGAAGTGTTGTATACTCACAAATATGGCTGGACATTTAATGTCTTTATTTCGCTGAGATTGCAGAGCTGTAGTGTCTCTCGACTCATCCTGTATCACCTTCCTTGAACCGGTTCGTGACTGTGATAAGTCACATCTTCCTGGGAAGCTAATGAGGCTTACAAAGGCTAACATTTAGAACTTGGAACTCAGGTTAGTGGCGACCGGGTATTCTCACTTTTTGAGGGCTGGTTGGCCTTTGGAGCTGCGAGGCCAGAAAATAAACTTGCTAACATCACAATAAAAATTGAAGGCAAGTTTCATCTCTAGTCTTGGCTTTCTTTTCAATGTGAGTTCAGGTTTCACAATTTTAGAAGCATCAAGATCCAAAAACAACACGCACACCGAAAACAAGCAGCTCTGTAGATGAAAGATACTTCAGTGTGTGACATCATCACATTGCAAACAATGGGCCACGTCAGTGGATATGCTGCCATTCACTTCACTAACATCGCACAACAATCTGTATTAAGTTCCATTCTTTGGCGTTACCAAGTCTGCTTTAAACATTGTTTAGAGTCCATTATTGGATTTTCTCTCAAGTTCTCTCAGATATGGATGTATCTACCTTACAACCAGTTCCAAAACAATTGCACTGAATATATATATATATATATATATTGATCAAGCCACTCCGGTGGCGAAACGTGTCATGACAGAAGGGAGACTCTTATACTTTTTCAAATAAAGAGTGTTCACCGACGAAGAGGAGTTCGTGTATTCTTGTTTGTGGAGAAAACTGATGAATACTTCGTGTATATATATATATATATATACATATATATATATATACATGTATACATATATTATCTACTGGCGGTCGCCAGTAGATAGTTATAGTTAGGACCATGTTTCCATAGGAAATCTGAAAATTCTATTTTGAATAACTTTGGCGCCGGTTGACGAATCTTCGCGAAATTTTCAAAACTAATGGGGCGCTCCGCGCAGCTCCTACCCTGAAAGTCTCGGGGGGATTCGTCAAGCGGGGGCCGAGAAAAAAGGGGGGTCCCAAAACGCGTTTTCCCCATGAATTTTCCCATAGGACCTTTAGTCGAAGGTACAGCCCGAACGGCTGAACAGAATTACTTGAAATTTAGCAAAGAGGTAGTCCTCAGGTCAGGGAAGTGCCTTTTGCATATATGGAGTCAATCTGTTCAGTAGTTCCTGAGAAAATTGCAGTTAAAAGCACATAAATATCTATAGCCGCGCACCGTGCGCGCACCCTAACGAGTGCGAGCGTAATTCTGATTGGTGGTTACATGTCAGTCAACGTTCGAATCGGTCGAAATCAGGAAGTGTCGGCCGCCATTTTGTTTGTTTTGAGTGCGAGAGTGAAAAGGGAAGGTGGCGAACGTGAAAAGGGGACAGGGTAGAGTTCCTGACCCCCTAGCCTTTGTCAGGGGGTCCCTGAAGGACCCCGAAGGCAGAACATTTTTTTTTAAATTTTTTTTAAAAAAATCGCGAGGTGCGCGCACGGTGCGCGCGCACGGTGAAAAACCATTAAAAAAAAAAAAATAATAAATACATAACTTAGCATTTAAAAAACCGTACAAATTCACTGAAAAAACCATAGGTTTCACATGTTATAGTTTGGTGGACATTTCACTGAACAAATGAAATTCCCCCGTTATAGTTAGTTGAGATAACTATAACTCGCGCGACCGCCACTCTATCACAAGGATGATGTCATCAGTGATGTCATGAGTGATGTAATATGTGACGTCATGAGCAGAGGATTGCGGGTGCGCGAGTTATAGTTATCTCAACTAACTATAACGGGAGAATTTCATTGGTTTTTTACAAGTGAAATGTCCACCTAACTATAACATGTGTGAAACCTATGGTTTTTTAAGTGAATTTGCAAGGTTTTTTAAATGCTAATTCCTAACTATTACGTGTGTGAAACCTATGGTTTTTTCAGTGAATATATATATAAATATAGTCAATGGATGGGGGAGGGTGGTATTCTGGCACTTTTTTCCTTACTCTTCTCTTTCTTAGAGCTCACCTTAACTTGCTGTACTAGTTGCATTTACTCTTGGACCTGCCGGAGCTTTAGTGCTTGATGTAATTGAAGTTGCTAATATATATGTAATTGGCTCTCATTTGTTGAAAATCTAATAAAGAACAATTTAAAAAATATATATTACTGCATTACACTGTTTCTTTGTTGGTGTGCCCTCAGATTTTTGGTTATGATGTAGAGTCTTAAATCTCAATCAGAATACATATGTAAATGGCATGCTAGAGCACTGCTGCTCGTGCCTAGTTACTTGCCAAGTGCATACGAGGATCTTGAAATAATAATCACGCCATATACAGAGCGTCTAACCACAAAACACACACACACTGTCTTTCACTTTACTTTGAAAGTCTTAAAAATGTTGGTTATTTTACAAAATGTTGGGTTTTTGTCACACTTAGTACCCCTACCAATCCGCACTTGTTTCCTTTATACTGCCCTGGTCCCTTTTAGCCCCTCTCATGTGCCCCGATTTTCATTTGATGTATTTTAACATTATGTGCCAGCGTGATTGTTGGAAAATCTAAAGATCCCCCCCCTAATCTTACTGACCAAGCTACACCCCTGAATGTTATCGGAGTTGCTAATTATATATGCAAATGGTTCTCATGTGTTGAAAGTCTAATAGAAGAAGTTACTTACCTTTGGTAACGCTCTTTATGGTGGATACAATATCTGCCTGTGGATTCCTCACCTTCTGAATACCCCCTGTGCCAGCATTCTGCGTAAATTCTATCCTAGCTCTTCCACGTCGACGAGGACGTCACAATGCCACGGCTCCGCTCGATACTCCGCATGATGTCACCAGAGCCATAAGAGGACCTCGTCGGCGTGCTGACGTCAGTTCCACCCATTTTTTCCGTGCCACCGAGGCAAACGGGCGGACCGACACACTTTCACATGTATACATAGTATACTAAATATATATATATATATTCTTTCTGCTCAGTATTGTATTTACTATGTAATATCTTACATGGTTGGTTCTTAGCGTGTCATGTGATCAAGGCCGTGGCAACACGGCCGAAACGCGTCATGCTGATCCATTTGGAATAAAATTGCACTAAATTCACTTCCACCGTGCTGTGGTCTGTACCCGTGTTCCGCCTACTAGTTGGACTTGGGGAACTTGCTCTCTTCATATATATATGTATATGGCGACAGAGGAATAAAGACTTTTGCACAAACAAGTTGGGTCCGTGCCTTTCTCTTCAGGAGAGCCGCTAGTTTGGAAAGCAGCGGAGGAAAACTCGTGATATATATATATATATATATATACACACACAAATGCATAACCAAAAAAGGCATGGAGAAAAAGCAACAGATCAAGCATTTCCCACTATTAAAACATAAGCATGATAAAGTCATATTTAAAAAACACTCATGATAAACAGTTAAAGCATCTTTTTGGTAGAAACAGGTGGACAACGGGGAGGCGGGTAGGACAGTGAGGAATCCACAGGCAGATATTGTATCCACCAGAAAAAACATTACCAAAGGTAAGTAACTTGTTCTTCTGATGGATACTTCTGCCTGTGGATTCCTCGCCTTCTGAATAGAATCCCAAAGCTGTACCTGACTAGACCAAAAAAATCTTGCAAAACAGAACGAGCAAAATTGCCATCCCGCCTAACCTTCGAATCCAAGCAGTAATGCTTTGCAAAAGTATAGAGGGAGGCCCAAGTTGCTGCTTTACAAATATCAATTACAGGAACACCTCTAGCCAAAGCAGAAGACGAAGATTTAGCTCTAGTGGAATGAGCTCTGATACCTTCAGAAGGGTCTTTCTTGGCCAAGGCGTAGCAAATCTTGATGCACAAGATAATCCACCTGGAGAGAGTCCGCTTGTGCACAGCCTTGCCTTTAATCTTCCTAACATAGCCCACAAAGAGCTGATCATCCAGTCTCAGATCACTTGTTCTGTCCAAATATAAGCTGATAGCTCTTTTAGGGTCCAGACGATTAAGTCTCTCCTCCTCCTTGGAAGGATGAGGGGGAGGATAAAAGGTGGGAAAGTAATGGACTGTCCCATATGGAAAGGAGTAACCACCTTGGAAAGGAAAGTGGCCTTGGTCCTTAAAACCAACTTATCGCATGAATGGTCAAGAACAGAGGCTTCGAACTAAGAGCCTGAAGTTCACTTACCCTCCTGGCCGAGGTAATGGCAATAAAGAAAACCGTTTTAAAAAGGGAAGAAGCCTCAAAGGACAAGTATGAAGAGGCTCAAATGGAGAACCCATTAAAAAGGGTAAGGACGAGATTCAAATCCCACTGAGGCATACTGAAAGGAGTGGGAGGAAACCTATTTGTAAGGCTCTTAATGAACCTCATGACAATGGGGGACTTAAATAAAGACGGCTGGTCTGGCAAATATAGAAAAGCCGACAAATAGCCCTTAACAGTGGCCATAGCACAACCCTGCTGGGCCAAGAACAGCGAAAACTGAAGAATATCCGACAAGTGGGCCTTTAAAGGATCAATGGATCTCTCTCCACACCATTTAACGAATCTAGACCATCTGGAAGAGTAAACAGACTTGGAGGAGTGTCGCCTGGACGATAAAATAACATCCACCACATCCGGTGGGAGAGAGAAAGAACTCAGGTTGCCCCATTCGATCTCCAGCATTAAGGTGCAGGCTCTGGAGGTGAGGGTGTAGAACCTGCCCCTGCGAGAAGAGGTCTGCCCTGAAAGGGAGACGGAGCGTAGGGTGCGATGAGAAGTGAAAAAGATCTGTGTACCACACCCTTCTTGGCCAATCCGGGGCGATCAATATGACTTGGGCCTGGTCTTGGCGAATCTTCTTCAGAACCCGAGGGATCAAGGGTATGGGAGGAAACGCGTAAAGGAGTTGTGAGCTCCAATCCCATTGAAACTCGTCCCCCGGCGCTCCCTGCATCCGAAACTGGACACTGCAGAACAACGTGCAGTGCGCATTCTCGTGGGTGGCAAACAGGTCCAACCGAGGAGACCCCCACATCTGGAAGATGTGATGGACCACCTCCGGATGAAGCCGCCACTCGTGATCATCCGAGTAATGTTGACTAAGACTGTCCACACGAACATTCAGCACACCGGCTAAATGATTTGCAAATACACAAATCTGATGGTGCTGAACCCAGGACCAGAGTCGCAGAGCCTTTCGACAAAGACGACCACGACCCTACACCTCCTTGTTTGTTAATGTACCACATCGCGGTAGTGTTGTCCGTCAGGACCTGAACTGACTGACCGCGAAGGGAAGGAAGGAAAGCCTTTAGTGCCAAACGTATCGCCCGCAATTCCAAAAGGTTGATGTGAAGCAACCTTTCCTCTGGAGACCAAAGACTTTTGACCTCCAGAACCCCCAGATGAGCACCCAACCCTAGAGTGGAGGCATCCGTGATCACTGTGGCCACAGGTGGAGGAAGCTGAAAGGGCTTTCCTTGAGACAGGTTGCCCTGCACACCCCACCAAGTCAACTCCGCTGCAGCTTCTCTGGAGATTCTGACCTTCTCCCCGAGATCTCCATTGTGTTGATACCACTGCCTGCGGAGGCACCACTGGAGTGCCCTCATGTACCAGCGTGCCTGACTGACCAACAGTTTGCGGGAAGTGAACAGACCGAGCAGACATGGAACCTTCAGGACTGGAACAACCACTCCATAGTGAAATAAAGGAATAATTTCCTGTATGTCGAGAATCTTCTGCGGAGGCGGGTATGCTCGACACACAGAAGTGTCCAGTATTGCCCCTATGAACAAGCTGTGCTGAGAAGGCACCACGTGAGATATGGGTACATTTATCGAGAAGCCCAAGTTGAACAACAGTTGTGTTGTTGCTTGCAAGTGGCGCAACACCAACTCCGGAAACTCTGCTTTCAACAGCCAGTCATCCAGGTAGGGGAAAACAGGAACCCCTGACCTTCTGAGAAGTGCCGCTACCACCGCCATCACCTTCTTAAAGACTCGAGGCACGGAAGTGAGACCGGACGGAAGAACCGCAAACTGATAATGTTGCGATCCTACCGTGAACCGGAGATACTTCCGATGCGACTTCAGGATGGGAAGATCAAAATACGCATCCTGCGGATCGATGGACACCATCCAGTCTTCCTGTTGCAGCGCAAGAAGAACCTGAGCCAGGGTCAACATTTTGAACTTTTCCTGTCTGAGGTAAAGGTTCAAAATCCTGAGGTCCAAGATCGGCCTTAATCGACCGTCTTTTTTGGGGGATCAGGAAATACCGAGAGTAGCATCCCTGACCCCTCTCCTGCTCCAGAACCACCTCTATCGCACCTTTCTGTAACAAGGTAAGAACTTCCTGCTGCAAAAGCAGTAAGTGGTCCTCTGAGCACCAGCCCTGGCGAGGAGGGTAAGGAGGAAACTCTAAAAAAGGGAGGGTGTACCCATTCTCTACAAGATTTAAAACCCAACGATCTGAAGTGATCAGTTTCCAATCTTGTAGAAAGTGGGACACCCGACCCCCTAACCGGACCAAAATGTTCTAAGATGGGGGATCTAGAACTGCTTCCCTGAATTACCAACGGTGGCAGGAGGAGAAGTGGAGGAGGAGGAGGAGGATTGCTGCCGAGAGGCTCCCCTAAGACACCCTTTATTCTTCCCTCTATACGATTTGTACCAAGGATTCTGCTGCTGCTGGCCTGGTTGAGACTGCTGGCGGCCACGAAAGGAAGCAGCTCTTCCAAAACCACAATACCGCTTGTAGTCGTATCCCCTGGACTGCACCTTGAGGCCCAGAGACCTTGCAGTAACCCTGCTATCCTTAAAACGCTGCAAGGCAGAGTCTGCCTTTGAACCAAATAGTCTTGACCCATCAAAGGGCAAATCCAGCAGAGTCGCTTGAGCATCAGGTGAAAATCCAGACGATTATAAGCCAAGCCTGTCTTCTTGTTGCCACAGAAGTCCCCATCACACGAGCCACAGTGTCAGCAGTGTCCAGACCCGATTGTATGACCTGACGGGCCGCAGCCTGCGAATCAGAAAGGGCCGCCAAGAAATTATTTTGATCCTCTTCTGGCAACTTTGGAGCTAGCTGCTAGACTGAGTCCATCAGAGCATGGATATACCTCCCAAGAAGACAGCTTGTATTAGTAGACTTCAGAGCCATACTAGCAGAAGAGAACACCTTCTTTGCTGCCTGCTCCATCTTTTTAGAATCTCTATCACCAGGAATGGTAGGGAAAGAACCAGAAGACTGCTTCAAACAAGAATCGACATCGTGATCTGACGATAAGCACCAAAGGCAATCATCATGCAGATCAGTGATTGATATGTGACCGCCGCACCCTCTGCAGGGCTTAAACCCAGTCTTCCTAGAACTAGCCATTGGAAATCCACGAGTGATACAAAGTTTTCTCTATAGAAACTGGAGAGCCCCTAGAAAAAGCGTTAAGCGTCGACGGCGCGGAAAAAAGGGAACTGACGTCAGCACGCCGACAAGGTCATCTTATGGCTCCGGTGACGTCATGCGGAGTCGTGAGCGGAGCCGTGGCATTGTGACGTCCTCGTCGATGTGGGAGAGCTAGGAAAGAATTTCCGATGAATGCTGGCACAGGGGGCATTCAGAAGGTGAGGAATCCACAGGCCGAAGTATCCATCAGAAAAGAACAATTTAAAAAAGATATACTGCATTACACAGTTTCTTTGTTGGGATTTGCTAAGATTTTTGGTTATGACGTAGAGGCTTAAATGTCGATCAGAATACATGTGAAAAGGGCATGCCTGCAGCACTGCTGCTCAACCACTTCACTTGTCAAGTGCATACGAGTCTCTTGAAATAATGAACGATCATGTCATATAAAGAGCGTCCAATCAAAAATACATGACGCCTTACCAAGTAACAGCAAAGAAAGAAGGGATCTAAGAAAGGTGAAGCACAAATCTGAGAAAGGGAATTAGTATCTCTTTAATTAGTGCATACTAAGTATAGTCTTCATTCTGTAAAATGACAAAAGGCTCTGATTTTGCCTCGTTTTGAGGCCCAAGGCCATTTTCTTTTAGAATTTGTCTGGAAAATGTAATCTGGGTACAACAGGGTCTGCTAAAGTCACTGGAGTGCGTAAGGTGGAATGCAGACTATTTAATGAGCATGACTGGAAGCACACATCGTACTGTTCATGACGCCACTAGACAGAGGGGCTCTGGAATGCTCTCTTGAAAGTTTCCTTTTGCACACCTGGCTAGTTCTTTCCAGACATGCTACTGATAGAGTCAGCTGCAGAAAGAAGATGCTGTTACCACAAATCACCGCCGTTCCAGTGGCTATCTCCATCCCCTGAATCCTCATACACCTTTCACAAGGAATGGTAAAATGGCCCTCACAGCAAATCGTCTATTGCTACATTATGGCTACATACTCTTAACATACTCTGACGGTGCATTTTAAGATGTACAAATTTCCCTTTAGAAAACAGACGCAAACATGTGGATTAATAAAACATTAAACTTAAAAAGACGCAATGCTACCACAAACAGCTTTTGATGGTAAAGCAAACTGTTTGTTACAAGTGGGTAAACCTCAAGCACCGTGTATGGAGGACTGAGCAGCAGGAAGTAGTTGTCTACAGAGCAGAAGGTAGTGAACTGCACAACGCAATCTCAATGTAAAGTTCTTTGATATTTATCATTAATGCTCCAGGTCCTGGAGAAGATCATTGCAGCTCGGTCTTAGGATAGATTTTTTTCCCCCTTTTCTGACAGACTTTTCTTCTTTTGTCATTATGACGTACCTTGAACTGGGCTTTGTTTTGGGTGCTGTTGTCACAGATATGTTTTGACGAAGATTGCTGTAAACAAAATGCAACTGTAATAGTCATAAATAAGCTCATTAAGGTCTCCTCCAAAGTCAGAACCTTTACTTGCTAAGGTTGAGAGGAGTCAGAGACACTGCAGCACAGTCTGAAAGCAGGGAGCAGACCAAGTCTTAGAAAATGACCCGATCCTCCTGTCGTCTTTCCCACCATAGAGTGCTGTTTAAAGTGGCAAAATCGTCTTCTTCCACTGCCTGCTCCTTGGCGAATTCCACAAAAACCTAGAGCGAAAAGATTGGGAGAGTGTGAATAAGCGACCCTGGACACTACATCAATGCTCTACAATGAGAAGGGATATCATTAGCGTTGGTGGAGCACGTGTACTAAGATGGACATAAAATGAAACACTACAAGGGCAAAATATCAGTGCATTATATCAGGGAGCACACCTTCACTTCAAGACAGGCAGGAAATCAGTGCAGTATCATAGCCAGAGGATCAGCACACTCAGGTAGGATAAGTATGCATGCACTAACTAAAGTGGCAAAGGTATGGAGGAAGTATGGTTTTTAGGTGCCCTGTATTCAGGGGTGTATCATCAGGAGGGGTGTATGAAGTGGAACACACCCCTAATAATGACTCCAAGTTGGGTCGTGGTGGATCTAGTCAGGCTGGTAATGATCAGGTCAGTTTTTGTTGATTTGCTGAAGGGGGCGACACTGGGACAGCCAGTTTTCACAACCAGGGTGTGATGTGCAGGCAGGGTCTAAGGCTACTAGGGGTCTGATTTAAAACTGCAATGGGCCACTGCCTGTTACTCGATCTCTGGCAGGATGATTCCAGTAGTACGACGCACAAGACACTGCTTTAGTCAGTTGATGCTGTGTACTTCATTCGGCCCCCCACAATAGCACAGACTGAGTGCCCTTGCCTCTCTTCGGGACACATTCTTTCACCTCCTCCTAGCTCAAGCTGTGTCTTCTTATTTAGGACTCCTAGCAGGGCCTTACGTGGGGGGGGCACGAGCTGTGATGTCTTAGGTTCAGGTAGTAATTAAAAAGGGGCTTTTAATCAAGACCCTACTGGACTATATATCCTTAACTTTATAGGCTTAAACAGTGACCGATTTCTTAATAATGGTTGGTATCCCCAGTACAGTCCCTGTTTACTTGTCACATTTTACTTCATTTTGAATTGTCTAAGAGTTTTTGCTTTTACCTGATATTTAGTTTCTGTAGTGTTTTTCATGCAGCAAGAATAGTGTGTACTGTGAAACGAGCTGCCTCAGTGTCTCTGTGACTTTAGATTGTGGCTGGGTGTGCATGATTGAAAGTTCTGTAGTTGAAGATGAAAACATTGCAACTCTCACAGGGCCTGTTCATGGGTCCTAAAGGTTAGAGACAGCATCCTCAATCAGTCCTTGGCTTTCCTGCATAGCACACAGAGTAATGTCACATATGTGACAACTGTAATGACCATTTTACATCAAATTTGTACCTGTATTTATATAGCATTTACTACTCCATATACGGAGTTGAAGCGCTTGCCAGAGACTAGTACACTTTTCCAGGACCCAAAATAAAAGTTGTTTATCCAAGCGGTAGAACTGTTAGTTGGATTTAATAGGATAAAGGATAGAGGAGGGAAGAGTCTAGAAAGGGTTATTTGGGAGATCATAGTAGTAAAGTGAGGTCAGAGATGTGTCGAAGGAGGGATTAGAGAAGGGAAGAGTCTAGAAACGGTTATTAGGAAGACTAGAGCGGTAAAATGAGGCGTGGGTTGAGTCAACGGAGGGAAAGAGGGAGGAAGAGTCTAGAAAGGGTTAATAGGGAGATCATAGTAGTATAATGAGGTTTGGCATGAGTCACAGACTAGAGGTACATGATATACTGAAAGAGGTATAGGGTGATAGAGTGGTGAATTGGAGAGAGTTCTTTGTTGACAGTAGGTGAAGTAATAAAGATATAGATACATAACTACATGAAAAGGTATGTGTATGGAAAACAAAGAGATATAAGGTACCATATGTACATGTATGGATAAATAGTTAGACACTCAGACTTTCAAGTGTTGTTGCACATAAAGGTGATTTATTTATGCATTATTACTTGTATCCAATATTTTAATAGTGAAGCACTTATAGATACAATCTTTTTTTTTTTTTTTTTTTTTTTTTTTTGAAACCGTTTATTGCAATCTCAAGTATATACAAGTATGGGCCTACAACCTTCCGGCCGGCCGCTAGAGTGACAGGAGCATCTGACAGACGTACAAAAAGGCACTTGGCGTTGCAGAGAAGTAAATCAGGAGGTATCAACGACGTGGGCCACATGACTCTGAGCCCACCATACGGTTTCATTTTATACAAACACAACGACACAAAAAAACCACACCCGCAAGGCAACCCGCAATCGAAAGTAACCGCACGTGCTCCTCAAATGGGGGACCCCAACCATCCACAGGAATCTAAAGAGGGGAAGGGGAACAGATCAAGGACTGGGGGAACCCTGTGCCCGGGGCTGGGGGAGGGGGTCAACTAGGGGGACGGAGCCGGTGAGGCAGCAGGCAGCAGTGGTGGCTCGCAGATACCCCCGCGGTAGGCGTTCCAGGGGCCCCATACTTTCACCCACGCCCCAGGCTTACCCCTCGCCACATACACCACCTTTTCTCGGAACATGCACCAATCCATGTGTTCTTTCCAGGCCGACACCGCCGGGGGCCTCTGGGATCCCCACAGTTGAGCGATGTCACGCTTAGCTATCATATATCCCAGAGTCACCCATCGCGTCTGCGGAACCGAGTAATCAGTTGGTTCCCACACATTCAGCAAGCATCTCCTCGCTTCAGGCAACAGCGCGACATGCGTAACCAGTCGCAGGACCTCATGCACACCACGCCAGAATCGCTCCACCTTCGGGCATTCCCACAGAATATGCAAAAAAGTCGCCAAAGCACCACATCCTCGCCTACACAACCCATCCTCGGCATAGCCCATACGCAGAAGCCTTGGCCCCGTCATGTAAACCCGGTGGAGTATCTTAAGCTGGACGAAGCGAAGGCGAGCCGGTATGGCCACCTCTTTCGGAGAGGCCACCGCGGAAATCCAGTCCTCGTCGTCCAACTCCAGCCCATCGGCAACCCAAGCCTCGCGGAGGCCAGTCAGCAAGCCCGAGCGGTCATTGATCAATTTCTTGTAAATGAGGGAGATCGTGCTGTCCGGAACGTGGCCATCTAGCACTCTGTCCTCCAGGGGGGAAGACTCCGGGATGGAGGCGACGTCAGGGAAGACGGAGCCCAGTGCGTGACGGACCTGCAAGTACCGAAAGTATTCACTGCCCTGCAGCTGAAACTCCGTCTGCAGCATCTCGAATGTTTTAAATCCCCCCCTCGTCCAGAGATCCCCCACTTTACTGATGCCTATCGTGTCCCACTTCTCAAAGCCCTTCGAGGTCCACAGGGAGCCCAACCGCTGAGGCGCATACAACGGTGACGCCCGGGTCAAACGGTCCTTCCACCCCATAGCTGCATTGGCCGCGTGCCACACCCGCACCATGACACGCGTGGGGCCCGTCAAGCGGGGATCGGGCGCGCCAGAGTAGAGCGCTCGATTGTAGTCGCCACCGGGCAGGAGCATCTTGTCCATTTCAAATGCCGGGTTTAAGGCGGGCCCATAGAGGCCGTGATTAATTGCAGCTAGCTGGGAGGCCCAGTAATACCGCTTAATGTCCGGGAGGGCAATCCCCCCGTCGTACCACAGGAGCGTCAACTTCGCCAGGGCTATACGCGGCCTCCCGTCCCAGAACAGGCGGCGCTGTAGACTCTCCACCTCACGGAAGTAGCGCGCCGGGACTAAGTCCATAGTGTTCTGGAGAGCGTACAGGAAGCGCGGCAACGACATCATCTTAAACAATGCCGCCCGGCCGAGCGGCGAAAGCGGCAGGCGCCGCCAGCGCGCGACGTCCTCCTTCAAGCGCTGGAGGGGGGGGAAGCAAATTCCGCTCGTAGCGGGCCTCCAGGTCCAGCGTGATATAGACACCCAGGTACCGAAACCCCTGCGAGGCAATCTGGATCGGACAGCCCCGCGGGAGGACGGGAGCCTCCCCGGAAAGCACATAGACACATGATTTAGCCCAGTTGATGACGAGGCCTGAGTTACGGCCAAAGGAGCGCAGGACATCAACCAGGACAATCAGTGATTTGCGCGGGGAGGCTAGGTACAAAAGAATATCGTCAGCATAGAGGGACACGCGGTCCTCATACTCGGGGGTCCAACGGAGACCACGGATGGAAGGGTGCCACCGCAGCCACTCCGCCAGGGGTTCCAAGGCCAGTGCAAACAGGAGCGGCGACAAGGGGCAACCCTGTCGCGTGCCCCGTCCCAGCGCGAATGGGGCCGAGACTCGTCCATTCACTACCACCTGCGCTAATGGGCCCGAATACAACAATATGACCCAGCTGATGAATCCCGGTGCAAATCCAAATTTCGCCAGCATCGCCCAAATGTATGGCCATTCGAGCGTGTCAAACGCCATGGTGGCGTCTAAGGACGCCAAGATGGCCGGCTCCCGCACAAACGGAACACGCGCGAGCACCCCGTGCAAGCGCCGCAGATTGAGGGCCGTGTTGCGATGGGGAATAAAGCCGGATTGGTCTTGGTGGACCAGATCGCCCACCACGCCGACCAGCCGGTTGGCGAGCACCTTGGCGAGGATTTTGGGCTCCGCATTCAAGAGCGAGATAGGCCGATAGGATGTAACCCGGTCTCGGGGTCTCCCCTCCTTGTGGATCACCACGATTGTAGCCAGACGCTGGTCCGGCGGGAGGGAGCCCCGCGAGTGGGCCGCCAGGAACATCGCGCGGAGGTGGGGTGCCAGTACATCCGGTCGCAGCTTATACAACTCGATAGGGATGCCGTTCGGGCCCATGGCCTTGCCAGATGCGACCGAGCGTATGGCGAGGGCAATTTCGTCCGAGGTAGGAGCAGCATCCAACGACTCCCTGTCCTCCACCGAAAGGGAGGGCAGCGCGATATCTCGAAGCAGGGCATGGGAATCTGCCTCCGAGCAGGGAGAGACCTGGGAATACACCTCGCGGAAATAATCCGCGAAGCAAGAGACAATGTCTTCTGGCTCGGTGACACGTACACCATCCATCCTCTCAATCAGCGGGACCACACGACTCGCTCTCTCCTTTTTATCCAACCACGCAATCAATTTACCAGCCTTATCACCCACATCATACAGTCGCCCCTGTTGCTCTCTACTGAGGCCCCTGGCTGCCTCCGTGACGAGGGCCCTATAGGCCGCTTGCTTAAGGTGTAGAACATGTAGTGCAGCATCCGTCACCCCACTCCCCAGATCACCCTCTAATTCAGTAATTTCGGCCTCCACTCGGGTCACCTCCTCCTGCTCGCGCCTCCGGGCATGGGATATGAAGGAGAGGGCCTCCCCTCTAAGAACTGTCTTGAAGGCTTCCCACAGGGAGATAGCCGAAGGGACAGACCCCACATTCTCCTCAAAATACCGCTGCAAGGATTTAATCAAGTCAGCACGAATGGTGGGGTCGCGCAGGTACCAGGCATTGATTGGAGCTACCCTGCCCTCCCCCCTCGGGAGGACATCAAAGTGCAACAGGAGCGGGGAGTGATCTGAAATACCCCGCGCCAGATGGCGCACCTCTCCCACTCTCCCAGCATAGGCCGCAGGGACAAGGATATGATCAAGCCGCGAGAGGCTACCATGGGCACCCGAATGGAAGGTGTACTGCAGCTGCGTGGGATGTTTTAAGCGCCAGCAGTCCACCAATCCCAGTGTATCTAAGAGGCCGGACAGCCACGCCTGCGCCCGGGGGAGGTCCCTAGGGGGGTAACGATCCATAGTCCCAGAAACCACCGCATTGAAATCCCCCCCAACCACCAGAAGCCCCCCCGGAAGGTCAAGGAGGGGGCGCCCCAGGTCCGCAAAAGTAGTAGACTGTAACCCCGGTGGGACGTACACTGAAACAAAGACAACTACTTTGCCCTCCATTCTCCCCACCAAGGCAGTGTAGCGTCCCCTCTCATCATGGCGCACCTCGTCTATTTCCAGCGGGAGCGAGTTCTTAACCATGATGCCCACCCCCCGCGAGCCAGACGTGAAGCCCGAGTGGGCCACCAAACGATAGCCACGCCGATTCATGGCACAAAAGGAATTACCAATAAGGTGTATCTCCTGCAGAAAGACCACATCTGGCGAAATTCGTTTCAGATACTGCAGGACCACACCTCGCTTAATCCTATCCCCCAGTCCATTAACGTTCCACGACAACAAAGTCAGGTCCCTACCCCCCATCACATACAGAAGCCATCATTCGTCCCCCCCGAGAGCACCTCAAAAACACCAATACAGTAAAGGGTTTGCCTTGCGGTAAAAACGAACAACACCCCACCCCAACCCACCCGCTTCAACAGAACTCCCCCCTCCCTGCACCCCTGCATGAGCCCAAACAGCCCCCCCAAAGTGCAGTGTGCCTGTCGCCCCATAGATGAAAAAACTAACTAGTCCCCCAGAGGAGGAGGGAAAGACCCCAAGAGACCCCGTACGACCTCCACAGGAGGGGAACTTACACAATCAGTCAATGGTGACAATAATGTTGTCCAGAGCAAGGCCTACTATTAGTCCCTCAGTCCTGATCCGGCGAGCCCTCCCCGCCAACCGCGCCCCCCCCACCCCCCCCGGCCCCGATCCCCGGGCAAAGTGTCCAACCAGTCCCCGGCCGCCTCGGGACGATCAAAAAAGTGCGTGCGGCCATCCACCTCTACCCTCAACTTCGCTGGAAAAAGCATCGCGTACTTGAGGTTCAGGTCCCGTAGGCGACGTTTGACTCCGAGAAAACTCAGTCTCTGCTTCTGGACCGCCGGAGTAAAATCAGGATAGAAGTTTACGTCCATATTGTCGAGTCTGACCGGTCCTTGTAGCCTAGAAGTCTGCAGGATAGCGTCTCTGTCCCGAAAGTTGAAAATCCGGGCAATGAGAGGCCTCGGAGGGGCTCCGGCCTTAGGTCTTCCTCCGGGGACCCTGTGGGCACGTTCCACCGCAAAGAGTTTACTCAGCCCCCGGGGCTGGAGATGGGTGAGGATCAGGTCCTCCACAAACAGATCCGCCGCCTCCTCCTCACGTCCCTCCGGCACCCCGATAATGCGGACATTGTTCCTCCGGGCCCGACCCTCGGAATCCTCCAGTCGACGATCCATCAGGGCGCTCGCCTGGCCAAGTCGGCGCACCTCCTTTTGGAGGGCCGCCACGTCCGTTGTGAGGCCCGAGGTAGTGTGGGCCAAAGAGTCGACCCGGTCATTCGTCTTGGACAGATCGGCCCTCAACAGGCCCACATCCACGAGGACCGAGTCAATCTTCTGCGCCAGAGTGTCAAAGCGCTGGTCCACCGAGGCCTTCATCTCGGCGATGGCGCCCATGACGTCTCGGAGGGTCAGATCCGCGGGCAGAGCAGGAGCATCAGTCGGGCCCACAGGGGACCTACGCGGCGCCTCTGGAGATCCCTTCTGGAGGGTGTAGCAGTCCATGCTGTTGGACTGATGGGCTGCGCCACGGCGGGTCGATTTCACCTTTGCCCGGTCGCCATCTTGCTTAGTGGACATGGTTCCAGTCCCCAAATCGTGCCAATCTCCTTGAAAGGGGCTGACAAACCAGTTCACGGGCTCCGGGGGGGGGGCGACCACAGCTCCGCAGGGCGGATCACAGCTGGCGGGCCGGCAGGGCACCCCGACGAGGCCACACCACCGCACGCCGCCCCGCAACCCTACCTCGCCTGGCAGCAAGGAGGGCGCAAAAGCGAAAGTGAAAGTGCGGGGTACGCGAGTCGCCCAGCCTTGCCCGCCGCTGTTGTTCACTTTGTCTCCGGATCGCCCCACAACTCCAATCCGGGGGGCCGGCGTGGAGAAGGCCGCAAACCTCAATCGGTGCTCCCGCCGGTGTCCGCGGTCCGATTTGGAAACGGAAAACGGGTGGCACCTCAGCTCGGTCTCACAAACACAGTCCCCTCGTCTAGGACAGGATATGGTCAGGATTTATGCAGGAGGTCGCGGAGGTCCTCGGGAGCCTCGCACCTACGCGGCCATCTTGGTTGCGCGCTAGGCTCCTCCCCCTATAGATACAATCTTAATGATCATATTTACACATTGTGATAGATAAAATAAATAAAACAGAGACCCATAATTATATAATAAAACAACTTGTATGTAAACTATGCAGTAACATATACATGCTAAATCTAAAATTATATAAGTAAACTGTGCATTTGTTAAGCAGACCTACAAGAATATCTATATAATTTTAAACCAAAAGTAGATTATATGTTTGTACAAAGAATTGCACATATCTAAATGAATACATATAATCAAAGTCTAAATGCTTACATGCACAGGCATATGCTGTACATTTGTGTTTTTAGTATGGTGGTCATGTAGGAAAGAGCGAACTCTTGAGTAGTTTTCTGATAAGGTAGTTAAGTTATTCGTGGACTCTTTCAGTTAACGAATTATTGATGATTGTTCTGCCTACTGTGGTATCAGAGGTAGTTAAAAGAATGCTCTTGAAAATGTGTGGTTGTCAAGGGTCAGAAGGGCAGCCCGATGGCCTGCTTGCTTTGACAAGATACATGAATTTGGTTTCTGATTGTCTGAAAGACTGTAGAGACTGGGTTAGCCTACCCCTGTAAGGGATTGTTGCATGTGGGTTGGTGTTGGTTTTCCTTTGTTTTAAATAAGAGTTCAACATGTCTGCTTAGGTTGTGTAATGATTGGTCAGTTTGTCAGTAACTTCTTGAGAAATGGGATGAGTTCCTTCTGTGCTTCTAGGTTTAAGAAATTAAGTGAGATTTGTATAACATTCTTTATTTGCACAGATAGCATTTAGAATTGTCTGAAAAGTACCTTTTTTGTAGCTTTTTTTATTGCTGACTATATTCTGTTAAGTTGGTGTAGGTGAAGTTTGTGTTGATTGTTATTTGTTGTGAGCAAGGTGCATTGCAGTATTACAATTTGTTGATTTATCTTTTTTTAGTTCTGTATTCATCCAAGGTGCTTGTTTTTTTTGTTCCGTTTTGTTGTTCTTAGTGGCATTGGGATATCAAAAGCTTCCTGGAGCTTAATTTGTTGTGCATAGATCTGTCTTGGATGTTAGTTGTCTTTCTAAGTATTCAAAATTGACTTAGGTGTGGTGATTTGTGGCTTTTGTTTTGGAAAGCTACCAGAAGCCAGTCTGACATGTGACTGGGGTAATCCTTTAAAAAGGTAAATAGTTCTGGACAGCGATGTGTGTGGGTTTGTGGCATATTGGGTTTGTCGAACCATATGTGTAGGTCACCAAGGATGCATAGGTTAGAGTGTAGTGTCATAAGGTTTGAAAATGTGTCTATAAATATGTCTCAGAGTGTTGCATTGCTAGGTAGTGGTCTGTAAAGAAGGAGGAAGTTACATGAGGTTGTTGGTTTAGGGTTGCATCTAGTGATGAGGGCCCACAACTCGTCTGCTTTTGTGACGTTTATTGCTTCCTTGAATATAACAGCTAGACCGCCTCCTCTTCTGCTTGTGCTATTTTGCGTGACGGTTTGATTGCCTGGAGGAACAGCTTCATGCAATACTGGAGTACTGTCAGGGGGAGGGTGTGGCCAGGCGCCGAAGATGGCGGACGCGTCTTGCTAACGCTCCACGCCTAATCCCCTAATTATCCTGGGCATCCATCTTCAACTGTAGTTTTTCCTGCCTCAGTGCACGTCTGTTATGCCTGCCCGGGGCTGCGTTACCTGGGGAGGGTCGTTCAGACCCTGATGACGCTTCACGACGGCCCTGGGCGATGCGGCCTGTTGCGCTGGGGGAGCCTGAACCTGGCCGCATGGACGACCTGCGCAAAACGACCCTGCTGCCTGCATTCATATGGCGGCCCCTGCGGTAATTCTGGAACCGCCTAGCGCTGCTATCTCCTGACTCGGCGGAGCCGGGGAGCGCGCTCCATTCCTTCCTTGATGGCATGAAGAACGGCGAGGGCTGCCTGTGAACTGGTCTCGAGGGCCACCTAATACGAGGACCCGGGCCACTGCTGCGAAGGTCGTTGACGCCATTCGCCTGGAGGCACCCAGAGAGGCCTTAGCTAACGAGGTAGGCCCACGAGGTACAATTGCGGCGCCTGCTCGGCAGCAGGGGCCACGGGGGTCGATCGGGCCTAGGGCCCCCGCCTGTACGTGACGTGGCAGTGACTGGGCGGCTACTGGGGGTGAGCTCCCGAGCGTAGGCTGTGATCTCTGCTCCTGCGGTGGGTGGCCATGGGGGTCGATCGGGCCTAGGGCCCCCACCGGGGCGCAGTGAGTGAGGCGGTGGCCTGGGCAGGCCTGTGGGCTGTGTGGTCTCTCCTGTGGGGGGGACTCGGGGGTCATCCGGACCTATGGCCCCCACATGGATTTCTCTAGTTGATTTAGGACCAGCATACATGCAGGGGCCACGGCGTCGGCTATGAAGAGAGAGGCCACGGGGGTCAGTCGGGCCTAGGTCCCCTCACCTGCTGTGGTTCCGGAGGTCGAGGAGTAGCCTAGCTCCTGCCGTGCCAGTACCGAAGCATCATTAAGGCCGCATATACACTCTTCCCCCCCTGGTGAGCACACTGCTGTGGCCCCTTCCGAGACCTGGAGCCTTGGCGCGGCGTCATGTACGGACCGCAGCGCGCCCAGAAGGTGAGACGCACAACTAGCAGTGATCTGAGCGGTATCGGGGCCCGGGCAAGCGCCATTCACTGCAAAGTGTTCCCACTTCTAGTGGTGCGACTGCTGCGGCGGGGGGTGCCGCGCAGAGCTGGCTATGGGGTCTGCCTTGTTGCTAGGGGCCACGGGGATTGGTCGGGCCTAGGGCTCCACTTCTGAATTCCCTCACAGGCTATCGGCTGGGACATCGCCCAGCGGATGTCTGCGCGCTACGTGAGGATGCCATGAGAGTTTCCCAGTGAGGGTTGTTGCGGGCGACCTTCGATGGTCCCCTCTATGCCCGGACCCTAAGTCGTGGTACCATATCTCCACGGGGGCGGGGTGCCTCCTTCCTCTCCTCATCTGTAATATCTTCGGTGGTCCCCGGGGGAGGAAGATTGATGGCCAGAGCGG
Organism: Triturus cristatus; assembly: GCF_964204655.1. Lineage (NCBI taxonomy): Eukaryota > Metazoa > Chordata > Amphibia > Caudata > Salamandridae > Triturus > Triturus cristatus. Next base: position 667,004,868 of record NC_140590.1, read on the forward strand.
CCCTGCGATGGCTGGGGCCACGGTGGGACACATCACTGATTGCAGTGGTACCACCTAGCGGAGGATACAGCCCTGAGTGCCGACGTGAACACTGAGTGGGGGAGTCACAGAGGTCTGACATCCTGGCCTCGATCCCTATGCGGAGCGCTCAGCAAATCTTTAAGGGCCACCTACATACCGATACCCACCGCGATATACCCCCCGAGGGCCAGGCTGGGGCATCGCTCATGGCTCCCGGATCCATAACTAGGGTGTGTAAGCCTGATGTTGCAACCAAACTTGCCTTGGACCTGACCCGCACCTCCCTGGAAGGCGGGATGGACACCATCACCTCTGTCCTTTACGCTCCACCGGGCTGACTAACACAAACTTTCAGACAGGGTTCGGGATGCGGGGACCACACTTGCAGACCTTCAACCCCAATCTTGAACTTGCTCCTCCACACTCCAATTTCTGCTGAACCGTGTTTGCACCCTAGAGGAGAAGGTGGATGACGCGGAAGGCCGCTCAGGTCGTAATAATGTCTGCGTGGTCGGTCTCCCTGAGGGGACGGAGGGAAGGGATCCGGAGACCTTTACAGAAACCTGGATAAAGGAGCTGATGCCCCCCGGATCGCTCTCTCCGCATTCGTTGTGGAGCGGGCCCACAGAATACCCGCCGGCAGGCCACCTCCTTGGGCTCGTCCTCGTCCCTTCCTCTTTCGAGTCATAAATTTCAGAGACAGGGATGCGATTCTACGGGAACTTGGCAAACACCCAGGCCCTAAGGTACAAAACTTCACCATCTCCCTCTTTCCAGATTACACGGCTCAAGTACAAAGGAGACGAGCCACCTTCAGCGTAGTAAAGAAACAACTTTGTGATCTGGACCTCCGATACTCCTTGTTATTCCTGGCCCGCCTGCGGGTTATTAACGACGGTAACACTAGATATTTTGACTTCCCCGCAGAGGCTTGGGACTGGCTCGAGGAACAGGGGCTGGCGGCGGCACCCAAATCATCAGATGAGTCCCAGCTCTGCGAGCGCCCTCGCTGAGGAAGACACGGGGGGAAAAAGAACAAGGACACAAGACCTAAGGTAGCCACCCCAAACCCTGACCAAATTAGACTGGGGCACCAGGGGGCCCTGCAGATGATGGCGGCCCTCCAATCTACCAGATCTCCGTCCCCAGTTGGCTCCGCTGACTCTCTGCCAAAATCCGGAGCCTCCGAATCCACGCCTGAATGGTCCATGGATGCAGATTTCCCCCCGCTCCAGGGCATCACCCAGCAAACAGCAGATGGCATTATTTGAGCTTAGCCTGTATTAGAACACAATGTCACTCGAGGCCATGCCATTCTTAGTAATTCTTTGATGCTCTATCGCCTACTCTCTTGGGGTAACTGAAGGGGACAGTCTTTATATCGGCACTTCTCTTTCACTGGTCTGTCCCCCCAAAGTCATACAACGACACTAGTTCAGTGGCCATGACATGGCGTGCTTGTTTGGGCAGTTCCTCATGTTGGGGACCCGCTCTTTTCCTGTTTCAAGGTTTTTTAAAGATCTACATTATTATTTTTCCCCCTGCACGAGTCGCCATACATACAGACCTGCTGCCTCTATGCCCTCCCCCTCAGAGGGGGTTCATCTCACAGGGAGCGCCATAGTACACGGGTGGGGTCTACTGATCTCAGATGTCCAGATACCATTCTTAATATATTAACCTGGAATGTCAGGTGCATTCATACACCCTCCAAGAGGTACACCATCTACGCCTATCTGCAACGCCACGCGACGAGTGTAGCGCTATTGCAGGAGACACACCTAACGACCGTAGAGGCTACCCGCTTGTGCCGTTGCTGGCGGGTACAGGTATACAGTACCAACTATTCATCCATGGCTAGAGGGGTAGTGATATGAGTTAAGGCCGGGGTACCATGGGAGGAGGAGGAGGTCATGTCAGACACCATGGGGCGCTACGTCTTAGTGAGCGACAGGCTGAACGGCCAACCGATCTTGTTGGGTTCCATGTATGCCCCAAATGTCATGCAGGGCACCTTTCTTAGTGATCTTTCAGAGATACTGCTCCGGCGGAGGGAGATCCCGTGGCTCCTAGGGGGCGACTTTAACATGGTGCTCGATGTCTCACTTCACCGCTCCTTCCCCCCCCCCTCCCTCGTACTATGGGCTCCTCCAACGCGCAGCTCTTAAAATCCTGGATGGACAATTGGGCACGCTCAGACATCTGGCGGGAAAGCCATCCGCACTCCAGAGTATACTCTTTTTATTCCCCGGTCTATCATTTGCATGTGCGCCTCAATCGCATGCTCGTATCCTCGGCCCTACTACCTCTGATACAGACGATTGACTACCTCGGTCGGACACATTCCGATCATAAACCCCTGGTGATGCACCTGGCCTGGGAGGCACAGCCTCCTCCGATTCCAGCCTGGTGCCTGCAAACAGCAGCTCTAGAAGACCCCCTCTTCCATGGCTCACTAGAAACTGCAGTAGTTAGCTATTTCGCACTCAATACAGCTTCCACGGACTCGGTTCTCACCGAATGGGAGGCCTTTAAAGTAGTAATTAGGGGACACTGTCTGGGACAGACTTGGAGTATCCGAAGACAGCTAGACACCTCACTATCCAGCATTGAGAAACAGCTCTCCTGCTTGAGACGCAGTTCGTCACCTGCCCGGATCAGCAGCAGCGCCTAGACGCTGCCCATATAGAGCAGAAGGCACTTCTGGACCGATTGAGGTGCCTTATTTATTTGGCGCATTCAGTCCATTCTCACTCTGCGGCATACAAAGCCAGGAGATTGCTGGTTTATTTGATCAGGCAAGAGCACCCCCAGTGCCCCATAGAGTTGCTACTCGACAATCTAGGCTGGGAGCGAAGCACTCAGAGAGACATTCACACACTGATGACTGAACACTACACTAGACTGTATGAGACCCGTCTGGCGGGCAACGCCCAGGACGTGGATTCCTTTTTGAACACCGTGGAGTTGCTCACTCTTACAGTGAACCAGTTCCTGGAGCTGGACTCCCCCCTAGCAGAAGATGAAATACGAGACGCATTGCGATCCTTGTCCTCCGGTAAAACGCCGGGTCTGGATGGCCTCCTGGACGAGTTTATCAAAACTTATGCGGAACATTTTGTACCACATCTCCATTCACTGTTCACAGAGGCAATCTCAGATGGGACTTTACCCCCAAACATGTGTACCGCTAATGTAGTATCTTTGCTGATACCTGGTAAGGACTCCACATCCCCCAGCTCTTATCGGCCGATATTGAACACGGATTATAAGATCCTGGGAAAAGTGCTGGCCAATCGACTGGCCCTGCTTGTCCCTGATTTAGTACATTCTGATCAGAATGGCGTCATACCGCAGTGTAATACTGCCTTGAATATACAACGCTACTTTTGGGTGGCGGAATATGCCTCGATCGATTGGCCACGCTCGGGCTGCATGGTTGGACCTTGAGAAGGCCTTCGATTCACTGGCTTGGAATTCCCTCTTTGGCGTTCTGGCCCGTTTTGGGGTCAGTCCCTACTTTCTTAGTTTAGTGCGACTGCTGTATCGTAATCCATTGGTCCGGATTCGGAGGGGGCCCTACGTTTCAGACCCAATCCAGGTACGACGTGGAACCCGACAGGGATGCCCGTTGTACCCGCTTTTGTTCGCTTTGGCAGTGGAACCGCTGGCTATTCATGTTTGCACTCATGTTGACATGGGGAAATCTATACTTTCTCAGTTTTTGAAGGATACTCCTGATCTGGGATAGGTGCTGGGGGGAGGAGGGGGGAGGACACCTGTGGCCTGGTGCGTAGACCCTTTTCGCTATTTAGGGGTCCGAATTTATCGTAACAGAGTCGATCTTTTCGATGCGAACGTGCTCCGGGCTGCCACGGCGATTAGGTTACAGATGGGTTTCTGGAAGACTCTCCCATTGGCAATCTCTGGAAGGATTGCCCTTGTCAAAATGGTGGTTCTTCCCCGCCTTCTCTACTACTTCGCCACTCTACCCCTTATCATCTCTCCCCCGTTCTTCAGACAGTGGGAAAAGGTTGTGCCGGACTTCATATGGGGGACATCACGCCACAGTGTGTCCATGGGAAAACTTTATCTGCCTACCGAGTTGGGTGGCCTGGCAGTACCTAACTTCGAGCATTACTACCTGGCCTCCCCACTGCAATGGATCACCAGATGGATATCCTTCCGTTACTTACCAGACACGGCTTCTTTACAGCCTCCGCTGACGCAGAGTAGTCTTTTACAAATTTTCCATCCTTGCTCCAAGTCCAGACCCCCCCCCCCCTCCGAAACACTTCTACTCAATGTAGAGTACAAGTGCTTCCATAGGTGTCTTTTTCTCACTAGAACCACCATTCCATATGCAACTGCTATGCCATTGCAGAGAACTCCACGAGGGGACACCTACACGACGATGACTGAGTTGCATCACTGGGCCTTGGAGGGAATACAGGACGTGGGAGACCTTTTCCAGGACAGCATTCTCATCCCATACCAGGAACTCATAGCAAAAGAGAACCTGCGCCCTGGACAGTTTCTACTACATAGAACAATCATAGCCTTGTTATCGTTACATGGGGTACACTCACTCAGGAACCTCCCACGCACCACACTTTGCAATACCTTCACATGATGGGGACAGGAAGACACCTCACGCGCTGGTTCGCATCTTCCCTCCGGCAACACACGGAGGTGGATTTCACTAAGCTGCGACATCATTGGGAGGGGACCCTATGGAGGGCATTTACAGATAGAGAATGGACAGTCGTCTGCGGAAGCCCGACCTATGTTCCCCGTAATCAACGGTTTAAACAAATTCAATTCTTTGTACTACATCAGGCTTACTCCAGCTCAAATCAACAGGTACTTCCTACGCACAGATGCGGCTTGTCCCCGCTGCCGACAGTTAGATGCCAACATTCTCCATATGCTCTGGTGTTGTCCGGTCTTGTTTGACTTCTGGAACAATGTGACAATCACCCTAGCGATTTGCACCTCCCGAGCCATTCCCCCTAATTGGGAAGCCCATGTATTGCACCTCTTTAGCAGAAACAAAAACTATAGAGCTGCCATACGATTTCTAGACCAGAGTCTAATAACGGTCAAATGATTGATCACCATGCGATGGAAATCCCCTCTGTCGCCTCACCTGCTTGTCTGGCGCCGATCCCTGCTTAACTGGGCTAAGGCGGAGGGTGTGGCGCTACGTAGAGAGGACCTACTTGGCGTTCGGACATTCCCCCTAGTGCCTCAGTGGGACACAATGGTTTCCAAGCTCCAAGTAATGGTCACTAACACAGGGTACCCGAATACGTTACCTGGGGCCGATACTCAGGGTACATCCCCCACCGGCGGGAGTGTTGAGTAGCACTGACACCCAAGCTGACTTAGCCCTTCTGTTCCAGAACTTCATTGTCACTAGACCCTGGCAGCTTTGGCCCCCACCCCCCGGCTACACTAGAAGCGGCAGCAGGTCTCAAGCGACTCCCCTTTCCCTTCCTTGACTTATGTTGTCCTCATTGTGTTGTGTCCTATTTCCTCAGTTGGGATCAAACTACACTATACCTGAATCGTTTACATGCCACCCGGTGGTGTGACTCACCAGCACTGCTCCGCCCTGTTTAGGGATATTGACTCATGATTTGATGTACTCGCCATAATTTACACATCTGTTTATCCTTTTACTATTGGGCACTGTGCATCGTGCTGCTGGCAATCACTTTTCTTTCTTTTTTCACTTGATGCATGAGCGCCGACTGTATGTTTTATAAAAAATGTGCAAAAATGTTAATAAAAAGATTTATACAAAAACAAAATAGTATTGGAGTCTTGTTATCTCCCAAGCACGAATCACTTATAAAGTGCAAGTCAGGATGTGTCTCAGTGAGTAGGTCGAAGATGTGTTGTTTGTTTTTAGAGAGTGAGCGAGCATTTATTAGTAAGCAGTCTAGAGACTGTGTTTTGGTGGTGGTGTGACTTTGTTTTCTAGAAGAGTGATTAGTATTCTTTTTACTAGCAGCAGGTGCAGTAGTGTTGGTATTAACTGTATTAGGATAGCAATAGTGTTGTCTATATCATAATCCTCAACCAGCAGGCTTAGAAAGCATTTTGTAGGGTCTGTGTGTGCACAAGTAGTGGTGGAGAGTGAGTTGGTGGTCTTTGTTGTTTTTGTTGTGCAATAGACAAGAAAATGTAAGGTTGTGTAGAGTGGTATGTGGCTTGTTTTGATTGTTTCTGTTTAGGGTGGAAGGTGTATGGGTTAGGGGTGGTTGTGGGGCATGTTTTAAGGCTCTAAATTGTGCAATGGATGACAGTGTGGAAGAAGTGAGGGGAGTGGCCATGCCGACATGTGGTAGCAGACACCAGAACATTGCCACATTTATTGAAAATTACGCAATTGACTCAACTGCATATTTGTGTATATGATGACACTATTGCATCACTGATTTGGACTGCCTGGATCAGAACAGTTAGTATCTATGCTGTATTCAGGAAATGGCAATAAAGGTTGGTTGGCGATGTTTATCTGCAACATGTACATGAAAATCAAATACAAATAAGACGTTTTTAAAAATAGGATTTGCACTCCAAGATATTAGCAGAGATACTATTTTATTCTTCAGACTGTGATTGTGTAACTTTGTAACTGTTAGCCTAATGGTTGCCTTTTGGAAACGTTTAAGCGCAGTACAGCAGCCCTCAGTTACTTGTGGTGATTGGTTCACAGTGAAAAAATATATCTCATGCCATAGGTCTGATCTGTTTATTATGAAAGGTTATGATAAACCCAGTAAGACACATTGATTCTAAGGAAGGACTGTAGGCTTCAGACTATCTGTATCCTTTGCTGCCCATCAACACAACCTTCACAGCAGCTCAGCAAAACAAACCTCCACAGAAAACTACACCTCCCATCACACTCGACATGATGTTAATCTACCCTCCACACCAACTGGGTCCTGGTGCCACATAACACCTCAAGGAAACCCCTCCTCCTTGCTGCTGACCACTCAGATAACTAACTTTATTGTTTCTCCCTAAGCTTATGATAGTATTCATATGGTTTGCTACTGCTATATTAGGCCAGACTTGGGCTGCTGTTGCGAATGCATCAGACAGGGGCACCCAGGAAGCACTTGGCAGGAATGCCATCTAGTACTTAAGTATGCTTTTTACCTTGCCTGTGAGTGCACAATTAGTGCCACTAGAAGCCCAAGAGTAGCGGGCTGCAAAGACATGCCAGTACTTGGCAGGACGAGCATCTTTCAGTGCATACGCTTGCCCTGCATGCTTGTGGAAGACTTCCATTGCTTCCCTTAGGCCCTGAAAATGGGGGCAAGTGTAAACTGCATCTACAGGTTATGCCTGTGGAGACAACTGTAACCGACCTTCCTCCTGTAAAGCAGCCAAACTCCTGGGGCCCTCCCCCTTCTTTCTCTGAGCAACATACCTCAGAAACCTCAATTGCTCCCTCAGAGAACCACAATACCTCTCACCTAAAATTACAGAGACTACTCCAGGGGAAAGAAGTTTAACACAATTACAGACTAGTACCTCCTGGAAGACGGTCTTGTTGACGCCTTTGACCGCAATGTCACCCACTCGTCAACAGGGCTCTGGCAATTGCCCTCCAACACCTCACGCGTCAGCTGAGGAAGTACGCTTTGTACATGCCGATAACATTCCCTTCACTAGAACCTCCCATGCCTCTTGTAATGCCCTCTAAACACAGGGTAGGTGAGCCCTTGTTCAGGTCACCTGAAGGACAAGTTACTTCGGTAATGCCTTATCTGGCAGAGACATGATCTAGCCGCAGATTCCTTACCTTTGAACTTCCAGGAGTCATAATGGATCCGGAAGATTTTTAATAGCAGTACCCCTGCGCTCCAGTAGCTGGCATCAGTTGACTCCGCATGACACCATAGGCATCGCGACGTCCGTGTCGTCAATTTAACCACCACGCTGTGATGGCAGTACTTTTCACAACTTTCCATGCCAGAAGCACGGAGCCATGAAGTGACTGACAGTAGTGTGTTAAAAAAAGCAACTAGGGCCCTGAAGGGAAAAGCCTTCAACACTATAACCAATCCGCAGCGTGGGGAGGATGGGTGGGTCGGTAAGGAATCTGCGGCTAGACAATTTCTCTACCAGATAAGGCGCTACCAAAGGTAAGTAACTAGTCCATCTATATAGAGGCATCTACTTGCAGATTCTAACCTTTGAACAGATACCCATGCAATGCCATCCCCGAAGGAGGGACTGCAGAAAGGTTTAGACCAGGAAGTCCTGCAAGACAGAGCGACCAACCACGCCTTTTCTGCAAGTCTGGCAGTCCAGGCATTAGTGTCTTGCAAACGTGTGCAGCCATGCCCATGTGGCAGCTTGGCAGATATCTGAAACGGGAACACCACGTTGGAGAGCCGTGGTGGCCGCTTTTGCCCTTGTGGAATGGGCCCTAAGCCATTCAGGAGGATCCTTCTTCACTAAGGCTTAACAGATTTTGATACGGAGGACAACCCAGTGGGATATAGCCCTCTTTTAGACAGAATTCAATTTCTTTGCACCCACGTACCCTATAAAGAGTTGGTCGTCCACCCAGAACTCTTTGGTTCGATCGAGGTAGAATGATAACGCTCTTTTGGGTCCAGATGATGGAAACGCAGCTCTTCCTTGGAAGGGTGCAGAGGTGCATAGAAAGTGGGTAGTGTAACCGACTACCCCTTATGAAAGGGTGAAACCACCTTAGGTAGAAATGATGCCCTTGTGTGGAGCACCACTTTATCCAGAAAGACTGTCAGGTAAGGAGGATGTGATGACAGTGCCTGCAGTTCGCTCACCCTCCTGGCAGAGGTTATTGCCACTAAGAAGGCTGTTTTGATGGTGAGCAGCCATAGAGGGCATTTGTGTAGTAGCTCAAAATGGTGTACACATCAGAAAGGTGAGAACCAAATTAAGGTCCCACTGTAGCGTAATAAAGGGTGAAGGGGGGAACAAGTGGGTTAACCCCTTCAAGAATCTCTGAAACAGAGGGGATTTGAAAAGAGAAGGCTGATCAAGCAGCTGAAGAAAAGAAGAAAGGGCCGAAAGATAGCCCTTCAAGGTGCCCAGAGCAGAGCTCTGCTGGGCCAAGGAAAGTATGAACAGGAGAATATCAGATAAAGATGCCGACCGTTTTGTACAATATTTACAAAATGTGCACCATTGGCAGGCATGTACCGACTTAGGGAGGAAGGTCGAAAGGTGTCAGCTGTCGTCACTCAATCTCCATGCAAGGAGGCTGAGAGTGGAAAGGTTCGGAGTGAGAACCCTCCCCCGCTGCTGCGACAGTAGATCTTCCCGAAGCGGCAGGCTGATCGGAGGATTGATGCTCATTGCCAGAAGCTCGGGATACCAGACTCTCGTAACCAGTCCGGAGCCACAAGAATGACTTGAGCACGGTCGCTCCTGATCTTCTGGAGCACTCCGCGTAGAGGTCATATGGAAGGAAAGGCATACAGGAGGCCGAAGCTCCACTCGTGATGAAAAGGGTCACTGAGCGAGAGCTGCCTTGGAAACTACAGCCTGTAAAACTGCTGACATTGCGCGTTCTCTACGGAAGCAAACAGATATAACCATGGCTCTACCCATGGCTGAAAGAGTCCTTGCACAACCTCCGGATGGAGACGCCACTCGTGATCCGCTAGGCACCTTCAGGTGAGTTTGTCCGCTCTGGCATTCAGAGAACCGGACAGATGCTGAACCACCAGTGTAATGCCCTGCTGTTCCAGCCAAGTCCAGAGATGCAAAGCCTCTTGACACAGGGTTCAAACACCACCCCGCCTTGCTTGTTTCAGTACCACATGGCAGTCTTGTTGTCCTTCAACACTTAAACTAGCCTCCCCTTGATGGATGGCAAGAAGGCTTTGAGTGCCAGCCGGATTGCCCGAAGCTCCAACAGGTTTATATGGAGCTGGGCCTCTGCCAGAGACCAGAATCCTCTGATCACGACCTCTCCCAGAGGGGCGGCGGATCCCAGAAGGGACACATCCTTCACTACTGTGAGGTCTGGATGGGGAAGGGAGTGGGGCTGCCTCTGACCCAAATAGCCACCGCTGCAGGTCTTTTGCAGCGCCCTCTGAGATCTGGACCTGGTCGGTGAGATTACCCGATTCTGCGCCCAGAGGCTGAAATATTAGTATCAAAGCCCAAATATCCTGGAGTCGCCGCTGGGGAGAATAAGCCTGAAACTGCACCATGTCTAGAACTGATCTGATGGAGGGGAGCATCTGAGAGGGAGTCAGGTGTGACTTTAACATGTTGATAGTGAATCCCTGCGAATGTAAGAGGCTCGCTGTAGTCTGGAAATCGTAGACGACTGCTTGAGACAAGCCCGCCTAAAACAACTAGTCGTCGAGATAGGTGAAGACTGGAACCATTGATCTCAGCAGATGAGCTGTGACCACCGACATCACCTTGGTGAACACCCGCGGGGCACTGGTGAGGCTAGAGGGGAGCAAAGCAAATAGAAAATGCTCATGGCCCACCTTAAACCACAGGTAGCAACAATGGGCTAGCAGGACGGGAATGAGGAAATAGGCACCCTGCAAGTCCAACGCTACCATCCAGTCTCCCGGGTCTAGGGCAGACAGTACCTGAGCCAAAGTGAGCATCTTGAATTTCTCCTTCTTGAGGAAGTATTTGAGGGCTCTGATGTTGAGTATAGGACGGAGGCCTCCGTCCTTCTTTGGAACCAGGATATTGCAGATATAGCAACCACAGCCGATTTCTGGCCCGGGAACCCTTTCTATAGCTCCCTTGGCCAAGAAAGCCTTGACTTCTTTGCGGAGTAGCGCAAGATGATCCTCCGTCAGTGGATTGTGAGTTGGATGCAAAGAGGGAGGGGTAATCTCGAAGGGGAGGGAGTATACCCTTCAGACTATCTGCAACACCTACTTGTCTGAGGTGATGTTGGATGGTGGAGGAGATGGCACATCCTGCCACCCATGGGACACTCATAACCCTGAAGGATTGGACTGGGAAGGTGTTGCAGTGGAGATGGGGAGGGTGGCTTGGTTCGACTTCTGGCCTCCTGACCCTCGAGGATGGGATGAACCGCGGACACAGCCTGCACAGGTTGCTGGACTTGCGGAACCTGCTGGCTGGAATAGGTTTGGCACGTTTGGAAGCCCCTTCCATAGCCATGAAAGGAGCAAAAAGCAGACGCAGGCCGGGGTGTAGTACTGAGGCCCAAGAATTTGGCCGTAGCATACAAATCCTTGAAGCGCTAAAGCGATGCGTCAGCCTGATCTCCGAAGAGACGTGAGCCATCAAAAGGCATGTGCATGAGGTTTGCCCCCCGAAAAGCCAGATGTCCTCAGCCAGCTGTCGCGCATGATGGCCACCATTAAAGAAATCGCTCTGCTCAGTGAGTCCATCATGTCCAATCCACAGTGAATGGCGAACTTTGCTGCATCTCTCTGTTAGAAATGGGGGTCTCTAGTTGGCACCTTTGTCCAAATATTGGCCCTTACTTCTAGTCAGGATAAGGGGGTACACACTCTAGATAACCTCTGCTCACCCCGTTGGTAGATTGCCTTTGGGAGAAGCCTGTCTGCTCGTGCCAATGTGTAAAGTATTTGTACCAACACTCACAGTAACACAGTGAGAACCCCACAAATGGACACCATACCGGTTTAGAAAAACAAAGTATCTTTATCTAAACTTTAACAAGTACTAAACAACAAAAATCCAACATAAAAGTATTAAGAAAAATTACTTTCACAAGGATTTAGCAACTGAGTCCAAAGAAAACTATGGATGTTTGATTTCTTGCAAAGTACCTGTTGTTGCTACAAAATTCACCAAGCCAAACAGCCGCAGCGATGGGAAGTTTTGAAAAACAAAGAGATGTGTCGATTCCTGAGACCTTCATGAATGCGATGCAACAGTTACACTGGACACACGGGAGCGGTCCGTCAGGTCTGGTCTGTAGGGAGAAGCAATGCCAATCCGCAGGTGATGCGTCGGGGAACACTTGCAGCACTGCGACGATGAGTGGAAATCCGGGGTGCGTAGGCGAACGATGCAGTGGCGTCGAGCAGCGCTGCGTCGATTTCTTCAGCCGCGATCCCTCGATGCGTCGATTCTTGCAGCGGCGACAGGCGCTGCATCAGTTTCAGCAGCGGCGCGGCGTTGCAGGGAGATTCTTCTCGCACCACGGCGTTGGGAAGAACTGTCACAAGAAGAGCAGTGCGTCGATTTTCTTGTTGTTGCGTTGCTTTCCACCTCCCAATAGCAGAAACAACCTCCAGAGGCCACACAGCCACAGGCACTCCTGGCAGGTCAGAACTCCCAGCAAGGAAGTGCAGGGGAGCTGGGGATGAAGTCTTTGTGTTCCTGAGACTTCAAAACAGGAGGGACGCTCTACTCAAGCAGGGGACACAACACACAGCAAAGTCTTTCTCCTTTCCTTGGCAGAAACAGCAATTGCAGGCCAACCCTAGACACACAGCAAGGGCAGTACTTTTCCTCAGTTTCTCCAGCTCTTCTCCTTGGCAAAGATTCCCCTTGATTCCAGAAGTAGTCTAAAGTTCAGGGGTTTTAGGTATAATACGTATACCCCAAAATGTTTTTGTTCTCTTTGTGCAAGGGTCTCTGAGCCCAGTCCAAACCAGTTCTGTCCTCTCTGGTGCAGATGCCCAGCAGGAGGTGGAGACAGCATTGTGTAAGGCAGACAGGCCCTATTCAGGTGTAAGGGAAATCTCCTCCCACCACTCTAAATGCAGACTGGGCATATTCAGGTGCTAGTGAGAACTACTCCCCCTACTCCGAATGCAGCCAGGTCTATTCAGCCCAGCCCTGACTCATTCAGGAAAGGTAGGACACACACCAACCCCCCCAGTGGCAGTCTAAGAGAATGCACCTCCCCAGCCCCTGTCACTCCAAAACCAGACAGTCAATACACAAACAGGCAGAGGCACACGGAATGGTTAAACAAGAAAATGCATACTTTCTAAAAGTCGTATTTTCAAACACACAATTTAAAACCCATCTTTAGTAAAAGATCTGTTATTAAATTCTGAGTTCAGAGAGCCTAAACTTTATTTTTCTATCTTCTTTTTCATCTTATCCCTATGGGAAGATATGTCTGTAAAATGGTACAAAGCATTCCCCATTCTTTCCTATGGGGCATGATTGCCTTTCAATAGTGAAAATCGAAATTGGCAGTATTTCACTATCAGGACATGTTACATGCATCAGTACATTTCCTACCTTTCACATACACTGCATCCTACCCAGTGGTGTACCTTGGGTCTACCATAGAGGTGCCCTATATGTGAGGAAGTGAAGGTTAGGGCCTGGAAAGTGGGTGCACTTGACAAGTCGACTTGACTTGGCAGTTAGCAAACTGTGCCCAGGCACTGCAGTGGCAGGCCTGAGACATCTTTTCAGGGTTACTCATGTGGGTGGCACAATCAGTTCTGCAGGCCCACTAGTAGAATTTGATTTACCGGCCCGGGCATACCCAGTGCACTTTACTAGGAACTGACCAGTAAATCAAAATATGCCAACCAATCAACAATTTACACAGATCAGGAGTGCCCAGAGTCCTATAGCCAACAAAAGCAGGCCTGGAAAAAATAGGAGGACGAAGCACAAAATTTGGGGATAGCCCTGCAAAACGGGCCAAATCCAACACTCGCCCATCTGATATTGCTTGGGAGAGCAGGATCCGGTCCTCCTCCGAGACCCATGGCAGCACCTGCGCAACCGAATCTCATATAGGATGGGAGTAACAGTCCAAAAGGCATGCAGTGATCACCGACCACAATGTGAGGCTGAGAAGATTTTCTTCCTAAAAGTCTCCAGCTGTTCGGATTCCCTGTCCGGAGGGGCAGAAGGGAACACACCACGGGAAGTGGAAGCCCAGACTACCAAGCTTTGGGGGATGGAGTGGGCAGTGAGGAAAACTGTGTCACCCCGTGCAGGGCGATAGCGGGGGGCAAATCGTTCTATTCACAGGATTCCCTGTGCTGGGTTTGGACCAGGCGCCCAGAAGAACATCGGTTAAGGCCTTGTTAAAAGGCAGCAAGAGCCCCGATGAGGAGACACCAGGCTGCAGGACCTCCGTCAAGACATTCGTCTTGACGGCCACTGTAGGAAGCTGCAGGAACAGGACCTCCGAAGTCCTATGCATCACCATAGCGAACAACGCTCCCTCCTCCGTAGCCAGGTTGGGGGAGACAGCATGACAAAATCTGGGGAGGTATCCAGACCACCTAGTTCCTTATACCAGTCCATGTCTTGAGGTTGTCGGATTTCTAAGGGATTCTGCTCCCCCTCCCAATCCTCTTTGTCCAAACCTAACCCTTAGACGGTATGAAGCCATACTACTTTGTCGGCGCCAGCCTTGGCAGATGCCGGACCGGCTCCATACATCTGGAATGAGGGTGGGGAGGTGCCGGCAGCACTGGACACACTGCGTCGGACACAGCGCTGGGGAAGGTTGTTGTGGAGGAAAGACCGGTGCCAGTCTGGACCAGGGAACGGGTCCAAACGGAGGCCATGGCATCGGAGCCGAATGAGCGAGACCCACAAGATCTCCTTCACCTGGACCTGCAGGGCTGAAGGTGTGTCGGCAGGATCAGGCCACTCAAACAAGGCACACATGGCATTGTAGAATTCCTTAAGTTGGCCAGGGGTTGCTTCTGTCCCCGGAAAGGGAGGAAGACGCGGAGTCGACCCAGGTGCCTGCTCCGCGGAATGGGTCCTAGAACACTAAGGCTCCTCCATCTATCCGCGTCGCAGAAAGGGTGAAGTCGAAGCACGCTTCAATTTCTTGTGCTTCTTGTGGTTCCTCTTACAGGGATACCTCTGCGGTATGTGCTAGGTCGCAAGCAGCTTCAGGGACCGCTCCCTCAAAGTCTTTGGCACCATGGCCCGGCAATCGGAGCACAGCTTGAACCCTGAAGTCTTCCTACTGGACATCCTACACACCAAAAGTAGTCGACAAAAGGTTAAAAAAAAACTCTGTCAAAAAGTGACAGGCAGTAGCTCTCTTCAACAGATTGGCGCTGGCTGGCGCGGAAAGAAAAGAACTGACATCAGCGCACCGGTGTGGTAGTTATATTGATGGTGCGGATGTCACGACGAACAAGACGCCTACGCCGTCACCTGGAGGTGACCGACGCCACCTACTGGCACACAGGGGTACTGCTATCAAAAATCTTCCAGATTCAGCCTGAGACCTAGAAGTACAAAGGTAAGGAATCTTCGGCTAGATGTGTCCATCGGATTTGCCCCATGCAGTCACCATTAATCGGATTTCACAGAGCCTCAATCCCGATCACAGAGCCTCAATTCACAGAGCTTCGATCCTAATTCAGCACCTGAACCCTTGTCCAGAGACACCTTCCCTTCTGGTGGGTGACAACGATTCTGACATGGCATCCACTCACTCCTCATATTCAAACTTTTTTACCCCATGTCTCCACACCAAATGCCAAATGTGAGAAGGAGGTATGCACAGTTGTTAAAATATTGACAACAATAAAGACAATTCTTGGTTTACAGATGTGACGAAAGTGTGTGTGTGTGTGAGAGGGGATGGTGAATGTAGGGTACACAAGAAAGTAGAAGCACTAGGACAGAGTAAAAAAACTGTGATAAAGAGGAAGTAGATGATGTGTAGGGCATTTAGATGGAAGATGTCGGGATACAATGGGTGCTAGTGTCTAACAGACACTGCAGAGGAAAATGGTATGAAGGGCAGAACAGGAGGTACTGACACACGCCAAAGATCACAACTGGTTTAATAAGCCTAAGTAATATTTAATGCACAGTCTCGTATTTTAAACTGTAGTTAGTCACAACAAAATTAATGTTGTTATTCATTTTTGCTAAGAAGCATTGGCATAGCCAATAGATTGGTCTTGTTTTATGGGTTGGTGCGTTGCTTTGGTATATGCCTGATTGCGATATTACAAAACTCTCAGAGGCACTCTAATGTTGGTTAGGTGGTGTGATGTGTGAAGCACAGCATTTTAGTTTACATGGATTGGCATACCCCTAATTACATACCGTCGTGTAGTTCCTATAAAACCTATATAGGATATGCACGTTTAGGCAACATACACTGTAGGATTGTTGTCAGACGGATTCTGGAAACCCCGGGTATGCTGGCCTGTGTACCAGCTAGCTCACAGTGCCACTAGAAACTCCTCTTACCAGGGAGAGAATAGTTATTGGCAACTATTGAACATAACAACGCTGATCCCTCAGGACCGTGGAAACAGGTACTACTTTACGCTCAGTCACTCGTGCTCACTTAGTCTCAAAGAGATACACAGAAAAAACGGTATGGACGTTTTTTAATAAGTATTTATTGAACAGTCGTTACTGTAGTGTAAAATAGGTGTGCTGGAACAACCATTAGACTGTAACAGATATAATTGATTAGAAGCACTAAGAAAGTAAAAGGATGCTAGATTTCTACCATTTTGCTATAAACATGAATACAGGCAAGTATGTAAAATACATGACAAGAAGATGAGTACTCCTATGATGCTACGCTAACTAGATGTACCTAGCATGTATGTGTCAAGCCAAGAATTTCTCTAGTATAAAGTCAAGCCCATTACCTGAAGTGACAGACTGTGGGACCCCGTCTTGGTCTCGAGTCGGACACCCCGGAAGGGATGTTAGACCACTGCGAGCTGGAGTATCTGCATGCTGGAACCTCAGCATCTCGCATCAGTGTGTCGGCAGGGAAATCCTGATCTCCTCTGTCTGTCTCAGCAAGATATGATGTTTATATACCCAAAGGTCTTCCCCGGGGTTCTACCTTACTGTACCACTTGTCGGACTTGAGATGGCATTGGAAATGAACTTTATACATAGTTATTATACAGGAGATAATAGTCCTTCTGAGTTTCCAAGAATCCTCATGCATAATGTACGAGGCTTTTACTAGGGAAAATCCTGTGTTCTGTGTGCAGTGTCATATCTAGGTAAAAGGTCAGTCCCCAAAAACAGTTGTGTGTGTAATGTAGTGGAGAGTATAGGTGAAAGGTTACGATGCTATATTCCATATAGGTACCACAATATAGGCTCAGGTAACATCTCCTGAAAAAGATTTACGCTTCTTTGGCCATTTCCCTTACAAACAGCCCCCAACCTTTTCATGCCATTTAAACCACCTACTACAGGACTCTGAAATTATGTTTGGCCTGATTTTACTCAGGCTCTCCCAAAATATGAGCAATCCATCCCTACAATGTTTGTCAGTAGGCCACAGACCACCTTGTATGATGGTGCAAAGGTTGCAATAATGTTAAAACAGCATTAGCAATTGATTATCCTTATCTCATCAGAAAAGTATGAACGTATAGAGCAGTCGCTGTACTAAGGCTTAGTTTTTACAGTAGCGCTTCCGACTGTAATGTAATTCTGAATCGAGAAAAATAATGTTTGCTTAAAGTAGTTGTTGGAATCAGAGGTTAGTGAATAAATACAGGTTTAAATCCTCATAAAATTAATTTGAGGTTTAATATACCTGCTCCAAATCATGCCTTGTAAGGGTAACTCAATGAGTTGCAGTACAAATAAGTGGGTGACTACTTTTGTTGCAGAGATCCTTGTGTAATCAGTGGATCACATGTTACAATCTTGATAAAAACATCTCACTAAATTATATAATCACTGCAAACAGCTGCATGTAGCAAATAAGGCTGATATTCGGAATCTGGCTAGTTTTTATCTAATCTGCCATTGACCACGTTTCAAATGGGTGCTAATAATCACCATTAAGTGAATCATTAGGAGCGCCCCTGGTAATCATAATGGGATAAGTAATTGTAATTATCAGCCACACTGATATTATGAGGGGATTTATCATGGATCCATTATCCTCCCAGAGATTTCACCTGCTCCAAGCAGACAATTTCCAGGTGAAAACCCCACATGAAATTGAAACATTACAGGGGGAATAAGGTGCTGTATTCTTTATATTACAGTGATCCTTCATTTTTCAGTGGACTCTCGGGGTCCAATTCTTAGTGGGATGAATTGTACAGATCTTGGAGATATTGGTATCAATTAAAAATTTATGAAGCGTGGCAAATCACCTGTGAAGTCGCTGGAGTTGCTGACTGCTTCATGTTGATCTGTTCATTTGAACAGCCACTTCTTGAGTCCTTTCCCGAATTCCAGGAACAATGAGATGATCCTGATGTGCAGGGGAATGTCGTTCCAAGCTTTGTCCGCCAGGTGTAAAAAGGAGCATCTTCTGCTGTTGCTTTTGTGGATCCGGGGGTGTCTGCGAAGACCACGGTCCTTCTGGTGTTCACTGGGAGCCACCTGAAAAGTTTGCTAAGCATGCGTAGGGTGTAAAAGCAGGCAGATGAGATTGCGTTTACCTGTTTCTTCATAGCTAGCTTGCTGTCCAAGATGATGACGAGGTTGCGTGCATGGTCTGTCGGGAGGGGGATGGGCCCAAGTCAGCAGGCCACCATATGTCGTTTCGCGGTGAGGTGGTGTTCCCAAAGATGAAGGCAGATGAGGCTTCGTCTTGTCCGTGTTGAGCTTGAGACAGTTGTCTTTCATCCAGTCGGTGACGTTCATCATACTGTGGAAGTTGGCTCTGGTAGTAGAGGGGTCTTCTGACAACGAGAGGATGAGCTGGGTGCCGTCGGCATTGGAGATGATGTTGAGTATGTACGATTTGACGGTGTTGGACGGGGGGGGGGTCATTTATGCGTTAAAGAGGATGGGGCTGTGGGACGATCCTTGGGGGACGCTGCAGATGATCTTCTTGGGTTTCTAGGTGAACGGTGGGAGACTGATTCTCTGGGTTCTTCCTGTGAGGTACGAGGCTATCCAACTGATGGCATGTCCCAGAATTCTGATGGGTGGAGTCTTTTAATCAAGATGTGGTAGGAGATGGTGCTGAAAGCGGCTGACAGGTCCAGGAGGATGGCTACGATCAGGGCTGTCTCGGTGCTGTGGCTGGCTCAGAATCTGAATTGAGAGGGGTCCAGGAGATTGTTGCGTTCCAGGTGTTTGGTGAGTTGCTTGTTGATTGCCTTTTTGAGAACTTTCACTGGAAAGGGGAGCAGGGAGATGATCGTTAGTTCTTCAGTTCCGCTGGGTCGGTGGATAATTTCTTCAGGAGTGGCCTCACTTCAGCATGCTTCCACTCCTCAGTGAAGGAGGCGGAGGTGTTCAGGACTTTCTTGGGCTCATGCCAATTGTTTTGCTCTTGAAGTTGGAGATCTGTTGGGGACAAGGGTTTTTGGGTGCTCAAGAGTGCACAGAATCTATAATGGAGGTTGTGGCTTGAGTAGTGAGAGGGTCCCAATGGGTGAGCAGGTATTTGGGGTTTGTGTTCGTGGCTGTGACCAGACTGATGCTGACAGCAGCGAAGGTTGGGTTTTTAAGTTTTCATAGATGACTGAGATCTTGTGGATGAAGTTCGCAAGAGTGGCAGAGAGTTCTTGGAGAGGGTTATGCTGTCTTCCATCGGTTGCGGGGTTGGCGAACTCCTTTACCATGGTGAAGAGCTCCTTGCTGCAGTTTGTGCTGGTTTCTATGCGGGCATTCTTCTTTGTTTCTTTCAGGAGGTGGTGTTACTGGGTGAGTGCTGTCTTGAAGGTGGTTTTGTCTCCTGTCTCTTTGCTGGTGTGCCACTTCCTTTCTAGTTGCCGGCAGCTCCACTTGGTTGATATTAGCTCTGCTGTGTACGATCTAGCTCTTATGGTAGGTGCTTTGAATTTGGCTGGCTTGGCAGGGGCGATTGTGTTGGTGCATTCTGTGATCCACTGGGAGAAGTTCTTTGCAACCTGTTCTGGGTTCGATGTTGTGTCTGGGAGGTGGGAGTTAAGAGCGTTGTTTCAGTGGTGTTCTGATATTTTTTTCCAGTTTCTGCGCCTGGAGCTGGGAGGCATGGTACAAGTGTTGGTAGGTCCTGAGATGGTGAAGTGGACGCTGTAGTGGTGGGTACAGATGAGCTGTGAAACGTGGTTGTACTTGACTCAGTCACTGGACGTGAGGATGGGGTCGAGTGTGTCCTGCGATGTGGGTAGGGTCAGTGACAAGCAACTTGAGGCCGATGATGCTCATGCTTTTCGGGAGGTCGGTTGTGTTGGTGTCACTGGGGTCGTCGGCGTGGAAGTTAAGATCCCCTAAGAAGATGTATTGCTCGGAGTCTATGGCAATCAGGCAATGAAGTCAGGGATGGCATGGTCCTGGTGGTCTGTGTGTGAAAGGTATCACCTCTACTGGTAACTCTAGGGGGAAGGAGCAATGCCGACTATTTACCTGGTCACTCATAATGAGGTCAAAGTGTCAAACAGTTTTTATTGAGCTGCATAAATCAATATCAGTAGAACAATAACACAGGCATTTCTAGTGGTACCACTGGGGCGGGTTTTGTGTGGCTTGCTGCTGCCATCTGTACTGGTTCATTCTGTTTGGCCTGTTCTGCTCATTACGAGGATAGGGGAAGGGTGTCAGATCATGCTGCCATGATAGTGAGTCACTGAAGTATACAAAAAAGTGTGGAATGCTTGAATTAATCTCAGCCACTGGTAACTACTTGGGGTCGCATCCCAATCCATCATTATTTTGCACACCATGTCACCTCAGTTTGGACCCAGCTATAGGCAAATCAGTTGCAACACTGCTTTAACAGTCCAGTCCAGTCCAAACTGCCAAGCCAGGTCCTACCTGAACTGGAACACTATCAACCTAGGACCGTTTTCGTTCTAGGTATTGAGGTCCTGTAGCGATCCGAACCCGTGAATTCGGTATCGTAGTACTGACACGATTTTGGTACCAATGAACCGCAAATGATCCATTATATACATGACAGTATTTTCGCTACGCAACGAGCTTGAATTTACTGGAGAATAGGGCATTTAGTTGTAAAGTCATGGCATCCATTTTAGATACAGCGTCCATTTTGTTTCTTGCCCTCACATAGTCAATGAACGGACGATGACCCCGGCAGGATCACCTTGTTAAGGACACGTAAGCTCGAGTCCCGAGAAAGGCTGACGCTACATGACTAGGCAGAATCAAGCTGCCTCCCTTGCCTGAGGCCAGTCCTGCTATACTGGTTCTCGTGTCCATTGTCCTGACCGAGAGGCCGAAGACGATAGCCATGCCCGTTTATGATCCATAAACACCTCTTATCCTGCTTTTCAATCCTTGCACCTGGCTCTGCTCCTCTCCTTCTGGGCTTTTACAATGGGGAGGTTACGATTTTTATGATGGGGAGGATCGGGCAAAGAATGGAGAACTGACAAGAGGACCTGATCGAATACCGAAAACCTACGACTAATTATTGTTTGATGTATATTTATTGACTGTTTGGGATACCGGGTTGGGCATGAGAAATATTCGTGTAATGTTTGCCTCAAGACATTTTTCGTGTATTAAAGAAACGACCCACTTAATGCAATTTGAACAGTCTCGTAGATTCTGCCTCTGTGTGGTTCCTATGACTTCTGTGTCCCTGCAGTAAATAAACCTTGGTCTTTGACGCCACCATCGAGAAACCCGCGTCTCTGTTTATTTTGTGCACCGGGACAGGTGGAACTCAGGGGTCTTCGTGTGTTGTTTCCCTGACACCTCTGGACTCTTAAAAGTCCAGAACCTCAAATTGGCGCCCAACGTGGGGCGACGTCATCCGGTACCGGTCCAAAGCCTGAAAAGTTTGAGGAGCTTCGTGTGAAGATTCCGGAGGGAGGTACCCCGCTTCATCGATCCCTGCATGTCGTCAAAGTGGCCCGACGATCTCTTCCACGAGGATTCCCGTTCCCAGACGGCTACAGAGGACCGCTGCCCTGACTGTCGCCCTGTCTTGGACCCGAGGTGCAGACCTTAGTACGGCGAGACGTAGACGGGTTCTCCTTGGTGACGTCTTCCACATTTCAGTTAAGTATTAAGTGGTTCGTGCTCAGTTTGGTTATCTGGACACGTTTGTATTGAATTTGTGGATTATCATTGGTTGCTCTTGTTAGGATAATCTTTGTTTTGGTATTTGTTCATTTTGGTAGGCCTAAGTTCTCTGCGCATTTTGGTTAAAATTTGTCTTCGTTAGTCATGACTAGAAGTAGTAATTGTTTCTATTCCTTGTTACGTTGCAACGGGGATTCCCGGTTGGAGGACTCATGTTCGGTTCCTCCGATTGGAACTCCTACATATGAGCTCTATTGTAAACATGGTGTTGGTCCTATTACGTATAATGAAGTATGGGTTCGTTATACCAGAAAAGATGGTGTCCTTAGTTGGCCACCGCATGGTAGCTTCGAAAGTGAAATCCTAGACAATCTAGAAATGAAGTTGTTTAAGAGAAAAGCCCGGCCGGCAATGTTTGATTCTTTTCGCGTATGGCGTAAAGAAGCCAAACAGAGAGAAATTAGTAAGACAAAGAAAGAACAGAAAGAGAAAGGGTTGACTTTAATGGAGTCTGCTAGGCAGCTGCATGTCAACGAGACTGAAAAAGCAATGGAGATGGCGAATAGAAAATATAATTTGGCAATTGATGAATGTTACCCTGTATTGCCATCTTGTCCTGCTAAGCCGATAGAGGACCTTGAAAAGGATCCTCTGTTGTCTTACCTGTTGAGCTCACCTCCACTGTATGCACAGGGTATTTCAGCACCACAGTTACTACCTGTTGTACAGCCAGCTGCTGGTCAGCCTGGAATTGGTGCTCCATTTCCTTTGAATCTAGCTCCTGTCCTTCCCGTGGTCAATGATCCCACGGCGCCCCCTTTTCCTGGGTCGCCTACTCCGCCTTTGCCTGTCATTTCGCAAACTGCTTTACCTACTACTCCTACCCTTACTATATCATCTGCTTCAGCTACCCTGTCCTCAAGCCCTGTCATTCTGACTCCGCTTTCTGTTCGTCGGAAGATAACCGACTCTGTAACTCATATCTTAACTCCTCTCTACAGGTCTTTAATTGGGACCCCCGTTTCTGACTCTATACAGAGACGTAGCCAGCTTCCTGGTCCCCAGGAACGAGAAATGTTAGATTCGACAGCTCTTAGGTGGATGTCGAAAGCTGCGAAGTATGATGCACAAAGAGTGTTAGATACCTTTATGCAATGGAACGAACCAACTCAACGTTATGTTTTTGACGTGATGTGTTCTCTTGTGCGTGAAGAATGGGATGAGGATGACTTAGATACTGTCCCCTCTGATCTGATAAATATTCAGCAGAAATTCGCCGCAGGAATGGTGATAGGTTCAGAAGTAGGGAAAGCGATAGAACTGATTTTAGCGTATAGGGATGATTCCCCTCTTCGAATGCCAAGGGACCATGATGGTTTACCAATTACTAGGAAAAAACGAGGTCAGTATCCGATGAGGGAAGTTCCGCCCATATGGCGCGAAGCAGTTGCCGCTGATGGGGCTAATGGTATTGCAGCTGCACCAGCACAATTCCAGAGAGTGTGGATACACATCCCTTGGAAGCGAGCTGAAGTATTAGCAGTAAAACAAGCGTTGCCAGACCCGCGTAAAAATCCTGCTGGTTATTATAAAGAGTTGACGCAGACAGTCCAAGCGTGTATCATGAATTTGGCAGATATTGAAATGCTATTTGGCAACGTAGTGCCACAGCCTATATGGGCCAAGATTCGGCAAGAGAACCACCCAGTCGCCTTAGGAGGTGATTGGCCAGCTATTGTAGCGGCAGATGCACAACAAGTTGGCGGAGCTAAACCTGAACCTCTGATTGCCGACTTACCTGGCAGAATAATTAATCTGATGAAAACGCTGATGCCAGCGTTACGGGTAAATTGGGATAAACTATCGGCATGCAAACAGAAGAAGGACGAAAGCGTCTCTGACTTCTTCACTAGATTTGAAGAGACGTTCGTAGACCACAGTGGGCAAGATATGAGTACTGAGGGAGGTCAGAGGTTGTTTGTTGATAAGTTTGTGTTTAATTTACTACCTGAGCTTAGTAATAAGTTAAAGGATTCCGAAAGCGCATGGGCAGTATCGACGACAGCACAGATACTTGCAACTGCCCAGTATTACGAGAATAGGGAGAAAGAAGAGAAGGAAAAGTCAGAAAAGAAGACAAAAGATTTAAAGACTAAAGTACTATTGCAACAGGCATATCCGCCTCGCTCGAACCAGTCAGATTTACAGCAGCGATCCCCGTTTCAGCACCAACCGCAATTTCAGCAAGGGACGTCCCAAAGATTAAATTATGGATTTCCTCGACAACAGTTAGCATGGAATCAGTGTGCCTATTGTAAAAAGGAGGGTCATTATAAGAACGAGTGTCCAGTACTGCACGCACAGACCAGTGGTGTCCCAGCTCAAAGAGGTAGTGTTGGGTCTATGCAAATTCCTAGAGGTAGAGGACGTGGTACTATGATACCACAGGCTGATCGCCCGTCAAATTATTTTGATCAGCGAAATGTACAACCTGCACAGCCAAGTAGATCTTCACAGTATCATGTTGAAGATTACTATGATCATAATGAACAGATTCAGAGAAGCGAGTACTAGGACAGCCACAGGCAAAGAGAGGGAGTAGTATCAGTTCCAGTTGATCAGAGTGGACCTTATGTCGCAGTAGTTACATCAGGTGTGGTCGAACCGTTTCTCTTGGATACTGGTGCGGCAAAAAGTTCAATCATACATGCGAAACTCCCTGGCGCACCTTTGTCTGGCTTAACGAACACTTCAGTAGGTTTCTCAGGCGCCCCTGTTCACAATCCCGTGTCTAGTCCTTTATCGATCTCTGTTGGGCCATGCGAGCTAGAAGCACCCCTTATCCTAACAACCGGTTGTAATGAGAATTTGCTTGGTTTAGACCTGTTGAAACGCCTGCATGCGACATTGTACTGTTCTCCTTCGGGAGTACAGCTCACATTAGGCAAGAGAGTCATTTCTCCAATGTACATGTCGATGGATAAGCTCCCACCGGAGCTGCGTTCTCTCCCTGATACTCTTTGGGCAACTGGTCCTAACGATGTAGGCCTTTTGGAAATTCCCCCTTATGTGGTAAGTCTAAAAGCGAATGTTAAATTCCCACGAATCCCACAGTATCGGATTTCGAATGAAGGTGAACAAGCACTCTTACTGATTGTGAAAGACTTAATACAGAAAGATGTGATAGAGGAAACGAGAGGAAATGTCTGCAATAGTCCTGTCCTACCGATTTTGAAACGCACTGACCCTTCCAAACCTCCAATCTACAGATTTGTGATCGACCTCAGAGAGGTTAACAAAATTGTGATTCCACAATTTCCAGTGGTACCAGATATCACTGCATTATTGACATTGATTCCTGCATCGGCCTCATGGTTTACAGTGATCGATTTGAAAAACGCATTTTTCAGCATTCCGATAGCGGAAGAAAGTAGAGACATTTTTGGTTTCTCCTTAGGAGGTCGCAGTTTCAGGTTCAAGCGCGCTCCACAAGGCTATTGTGAGAGCCCTTCAATTTATAGTCAGGCATTGAAGAGTCAATTGGATACTCTTGTACTTCCTCCTGGTGTTGCTCTGATCCAATACGTAGACGATCTTTTACTAGCTGCCGATGACAAGGAAACTTGCAAAACAGCTACAATTTCTTTATTACGTCATTTGTCAGACTTACATCATAAGGTGTCACCTTCTAAACTGCAATATTGTTGCCAAGAAGTGACCTACTTAGGTCATCTTTTGTCAAAGGAGGGAAGAAGGTTGACCCCAGAGAGAATCAAAGCAATTTCGCAGATGACTGTACCAAGCACACAAAGAGAAGTGCGTGCGTTTTTGGGTATTACGTCATACTGCAGGCAATGGATCCCAAATTTTTCTCTCATGGCGAAACCATTGGTAGCCCTGACTGGAAAAGGTGTTCCGAGCCCTTTGCCATGGTCTGATGAATGTCAACAGAGTTTCTCCAACTTACGTGATGCGCTGTGTTCAGCTCCTGTGTTGGGTACTCCTGACTACAGTAAGCCGTTTACACTATATGTCCATGAAAGGGAAGGTTGTGCATTGAGTGTTTTAACGCAACAATTTGGTGACAAACAGCGGCCTTGTGCATATTTCTCATTCACATTAGATCCGGTAGCCAGAGCGTTGCCAAGTTGTTTGAGAGCCACAGCAGCAGCTGCAGTGTCTATCCGACAGTCTGCTGGACTAGTCATGAACAACATGTTAGTAGTCATGGTTCCACATGCTGTGGATACACTCATGAATCGAACGAAAACTCAGCACCTCACCAGTGCTAGATTATCAGGCTATGAGCTGACACTTTTGGCAAGCCACATTCAGATCAGGCGATGCAACACACTGAATCCAGCAACAATGTTGCCGACTACTCAGGAGTCGAGTGATTCAGAGCCCCATGACTGTTGTTTCAGAACTGAGGAAGAGACAAAAGGTCGGATTGATTTAAAAGACACTCCGTTATTTGATCCAGATGGCATTTTATATGTCGATGGGTCTTGTTTTAATTACAGAATGGTGATGTGACGGCCGCGTATGCAGTTACGACCTTGAGTACAATTGTGGAGACCGCAAGAGTGAGTCAGAATTCTGCCCAAGCTGCAGAATTAATTGCATTGACAAGAGCGTGTGTTTTAGCTGAGGGAAAGAGAGTGAATGTGTTTACTGATAGCCAATACGCCTTCGGCGTAGCACACAGCTTTGGACGCCTGTGGAAAGAAAGAGGTTTTCTCACGTCCCAAGGGACTAAGATCCAACATGGACAGTTAGTCAGTGATCTATTGGAATCCCTGACCCTACCGAATGAAGTTGCGATTGTGAAGTGCAGTGCACATCGAAAGATTACGGATGATGTTGGCCGTGGGAATGCGTTTGCTGATGAGGTCGCTAAAGAAACGGCCAAGAATATGACGAGTCGAATGTACGTTGCGACGTCTGCAAGATGGATTGCTGAGTCAGGGATGTGTGAGAATACGATTGAAAGTGTGAAGGCAATCCAGATTGAAGCAACTGAAAATGAGAAGAATGCGTGGAGGGAGAAAACGGGTAAATTGGATTCGAGTGGATGTTGGGTTGATCTGTCTGAACAGCAACGTTGGATGTTACCTGATGCGTATATGCTTGCAGTAGTCACGATGGTGCATGGAGCGGCGCACATCAGTTCGAAAGGGATCTGTAAAATGTTAGCTCCAGTATGGAAGAATGATGGAATCACTAAGTGTGCGGAAAGAGTGGTGAAAAATTGCATGATATGTCTGATGCATAACCCTGGTAAGGGAACCCCAACCCCAGTCGGTCATTTTGCTCCCCCTTCTTGTCCCTTTGAATTGATTCAGTTGGATTATATCCACATGGACAGGTGTAACAATCTTAAGTATGTCCTGGTGGTAGTCTGTGCCTTTTCAAGATGGGTAGAGGCATACCCATTAAAGGATAACACTGCTATGTCCACTGCCAAAATCCTCCTCAAAGAGTACTTCCCTAGGTATGGTATGCCACGGATTGTTTGATCAGACAACGGAAGTGAGTTTGTAGGGAAAGTTATGAAGAGTGTGTGTGCGGGTTTGGGAATTGCTCAGAAATTTCACAGCGCGAATCACCCACAGTCAGCAGGTTTGGTTGAAGGGTACAATGGTACCTTGAAGCTGAAACTTGCTAAAATTCAAGCTTCCACTGGTCTTTCCTGGCCAGACGCACTGCCTTTAGCTCTATTGTCCACCAGAGCGACTGTACACTCTCGAGTAGGGCTTAGCCCATATGAGATTGTGTTCGGTCGTCCTGCCAATGTTTGGGGAGTCCCTAGGCCAAAGGAATTCAAACAGATCCAATATCCTATGTTAATTGATTACCTTTTTGATCTGACTACTAAATTAAGCCTTATTCGTCAACAGGTATTTGAATCCTTACCTAAACTGCCAGAGAGTCCAGGCCACACGCTGAAACCAGGAGACCAGGTGGTGGTCCGGAATTTTGAAAGAACTCGGAACCTCCAGCCAAGATTCGTGGGCCCGTACCAGGTGCTCCTGTCAACGAGAACTGCTGTACGATTAGCTGGGAAAAAGAACTGGGTACACGCTAGCCATACGAAACGTGTCCCTCTCCCACTCCCCTACGACAACTGGGTTAGACAGGGATTTGGTGCATCCGAGACAGAACCTGTTCCTAGGCTCATCCCTTTCAGTGATGCAGAGTACATAACGGACAAACAAACTGAAACGCAAAACTCTGACACCTCAGCAGGAACTGCTCTTTCAAACCCTGAACAGAGTGTTGTACAAAGTGAACATTTATCACCTGTGGAGTCGAACATTTCTGCACCTGTAGACCAGCTATTTCAAGATCAGACAAGACCTGGAAAGTACAGATATAATCTACGTTCTCATGCTATGAACTAATGACATTGCATAATTACTTTTCTATTTGTAAAACTGTGTTGATCTTGCTGCATTCCATTCAGTCAGGAAGTTTTTTTTTTTTTTATCTTTTCGTTTTTACTGTTCTCTCACCTTGCCGTCTGGGTTACCGTAGGGTCGTAACGTGTGCCTTGTTTTAATTTGCAGGGAACCAGACACAAGGTCGGTTTCTTCTGCTTACTTTGGGAACTCCCAGGGTAAACAGAGGCAAGTTTTAAAAGGTACAAACCATCCGTTGCGAACGGTTGTAGAAGATGGAGCTTCCTGAACTGCGACGGGTTAACGTCATAAATGTGCACAAGACCAAATTATATGATATACTATATAGCAAATGTTTTCTGATGCAATGCGCTCTGACACTCCTGATTGTTTTTATAACTTTGGTAGGCGGAATTATTTTTGGTATTCAATTGATCTTTGCACCGGTTACGTCTACAGTATGTCCCCATATTTCTGTTTCCCCGACTATTGCTTCTATTCATTCTTTCCATCCTTTTCCTGCACACGAGCAAGCTCGACGCTCCGAGTTTATAAATAACACTTTCATTCAGCTCTTGCACCAACATCAACTAGTGGTAAACACAACGAACTGTTGGGTATGTGGCTTGATACCACATACCATGGATAAGGGCATCCCTTATCTAGTTTTGCCCTTTAGTTATAATGGATCATTCTGGGCATTTCAGACCATGTTCGCCTATGCCCTAGAGACCTATCCCCCACGTCCTCCGCGTTCCACTAGGTATAACTCCGCTAACAGAGCCTTAGTAAAGGGAATTACTGACATGGTTAGAGACGTCAATAACACTCCGTTTATTCCCAAGGATGAATTGCGAGTTTACATGGGGTGGAACGTTACAGAATATGGCATTACTTTGGGTGAGAACAAACGCAAAAGCTCGACTCCGATCTGGGTCGTACCTCACCAAGGTCAAGTCTGCTTGCAAGGAAATGGGAGGAATCCGAAATCTCGACTAGGGAAGAGTGACTGTATCGAAACATACGTTTTCCCGTCACAATCTTCCCCTGCATCATTTTTAGCTGCTAAGGGTACCTATTTTGTTTGTCAAGACAGAGCATATACATGGCTGCCCGCTGATTTCTCAGGCTCATGTTATATCGCTCAACTGTTACCTCCGACATACACTGATGCACCGGACTATCACAAAACGAGAGTTGTGAGAGGTGTCTTCAGTAAAGAAGATACTGCTGGCCAAGAAGCAGGAGACTTTTTCAAAGGTTACCTCCCGTTCTGGGGGCCTATGGCCAACAGTAGAAACCTACGTCAACTAACACGGGTAGTTGAATCCACCATTACCGAAACTGCGGGTGCCCGTAGTAACCTAACGGCTGAGCTTCAAGCGGATCGCCTCATGACGTTACAGAACCGTATGGTCCTTGACGTGTTACTTGCAGATCGAGGTGGGGTATGTAAGATGATCCAATCAAGTTGCTGTGTTTTTATCCCAGATAATGCGCCAACGGTATACAAGGCCATCTCTAAGTTGCACAAAATCTCTGACTCCATTCATGTAGAGGAAGGTGACTGGTCGTTAATGGGATGGTTCTGGAGTCTGATATCTGCGTGGGGATGGAAGGTTCTGATGGTCGCTGGTGTCGCGTTGGTACTTTTATTTTCGTGCTGTCTCATCGTTCAGTGTGGTCCTGCCTTATGTAGCGTTTGTGTTTCGTCTTGCGTAAGAAGACCACCTGTTTTTAGAGATACGCCACGGGATAGAGTAATGCTTCAGCAACATATCAGTGACCTAATGAACATAGAAATGGACTCTGACATAGAGTAAGCTATTGCCTATGTAAGGGCAAAAGGACGGTCTGAGGTTCTGTAGCGATCCGAACCCGTGAATTCGGTATCGTAGTACTGACACGATTTTGGTACCAATGAACCGCAAATGATCCATTATATACATGACAGTATTTTCGCTACGCAACGTGCTTGAATTTACTGGAGAATAGGGCATTTAGTTGTAAAGTCATGGCATCCATTTTAGATACAGCGTCCATTTTGTTTCTTGCCCTCACATAGTCAATGAACGGACGATGACCCCGGCAGGATCACCTTGTTAAGGACACGTAAGCTCGAGTCCCGAGAAAGGCTGACGCTACATGACTAGGCAGAATCAAGCTGCCTCCCTTGCCTGAGGCCAGTCCTGCTATACTGGTTCTCGTGTCCATTGTCCTGACCGAGAGGCCGAAGACGATAGCCATGCCCGTTTATGATCCATAAACACCTCTTATCCTGCTTTTCAATCCTTGCACCTGGCTCTGCTCCTCTCCTTCTGGGCTTTTACAATGGGGAGGTTACGATTTTTATGATGGGGAGGATCGGGCAAAGAATGGAGAACTGACAAGAGGACCTGATCGAATACCATTTTTCGTGTATTTAAGAAACGACCCACTTAATGCAATTTGAACAGTCTCGTAGATTCTGCCTCTGTGTGGTTCCTATGACTTCTGTGTCCCTGCAGTAAATAAACCTTGGTCTTTGACGCCACCATCGAGAAACCCGCGTCTCTGTTTATTTTGTGCACCGGGACAGGTGGAACTCAGGGGTCTTCGGGTGTTGTTTCCCTCACACCTCTGGACTCTTAAAAGTCCAGAACCTCAGTATGGGCTTATCAGATGGGTACAACTTGGTTCAAGTGACATACTGTGCACGGGACCCACATCTGGGCATACCCGTCCCACTTAAGGTGACCCACTATAGTATACAAAAAAGTAAAGGATGGAATGCTTGAATTGATATCAGCCACTGGTAATTACTCCAGCCGCATCCTTATAATAAAATTATTTTGCACAAGTTATTGCAGCATAGTGGGTGTACGAAATTGGGTTATTGGTTGAGGGGGTGGAAGCCGCACTCAGGTAACAACCACAATCCTTGTCAGGATGAACCATAAAAGTCACTTAAAATTAACCTGCATTTAACCTCTTGTAGCTTGGCACAAAAGCAGTCAAGCTTAACTTAGAGGCAATGTGTAAAGTATTAATGCAGCAGACAACCAGTAATAAAGTGAAATCACAACACAATCTCAAACCAATTTAGAAAAATAGAGTACATTTTAACATATAAAATGACACCAACATAGATCATATCCATTCAGTAGAACTAGAGTTATGAGTTTTTAGTAAAATTTAGCACCAATAAGATCAAATCATCAACTGCAGCTATCTGGTCGCACAAGACTAAGTAAAGTCAAGTAAAGTCAAAAGTTAAGGCCGATCGTGATTGAGCGCAGGTCAGATACAAGGGGTGGATTGGGCCCACTCTGCTTACCTTCGGACATAACAAGGAAAGGTTCCAGAGAAGGTAGAGTTTCAGCGGGGTAACGCACCATGCTGTAGTCTAGAGGAAGTAGTCGTTGATGGAATGTGTGGGAAGATGTCTCAGTGAAGCCATCAACGATGACAGGAAAAGCTCTGGGAAGGAAAAGCTGGATTTTGAGGCGAAGGAGGTCGTCGTCGATGGGATGCTGGTCACGATCGAGCCTGGTGAAGAGATTGGACTTAGATGTTATTCCGGAGCTTGGATTCTCTCAGCAGAACAAGGCTGTAGGCTGTACTCATTGAGGGATCTACGAGCCTGGATACCGCCGCTGGGAGGCCAGCTGAAGAGTATTGGCTGCCGCAGAGAAAAACGTAGCAGGAACTGCAGGAAAGTCAATCCCACTGGCGATGCATCTTCGGTGGATCATCTTGCTGGTTGTTGCGGTCTCCTGCTGGTTACCTGAGCAGTTTTTGGTGAAACTTTTTCTAAGTGCCATATTTGGATTCTGGTAGGAGGAGGACTCTAGCACCATATAAAGGGTCATAGACCTGGGTGGCACCACTTGGGAGTTATGACCCACTCCAGCAGAATCCAAAAGCAATGTTCAAGGCCTTAGGAGCTTGTTATGTCACTGTAAGTCACATAGGAGGCTAGTCAACCAGCTCTTGGAGTCACTCTGGTTTTCCAGAGTTCAAGGGACAGATCCAGACCTCTTTCTTCAGACAGTAGGGCAGTCTTTCAGCAGCAGAGCCGTCTTTTTGGCAGCAGGGCAGTCCTTCTGAATCTTTCACAGGATATGGAGGGTACTGACGAGTGGTTCTTGGGATCTAATATTTATACCTGATGCCAGAGTTTGTGTTGGGAAGAGGGGGAACGGGGGGTACATCCTGTCCTACCCCCACATCTGGTTCTTCAAGGTTCTTCACTAGGGCTGTCAATGATCCAAACTAAATGTGATGACAAAAGGCTGGTGTCAAGTTCCTTTCTGTGTGCTCCGCCCCCAATCATCCTGGAAGGCTGGCCCATCCTGCTCACAACTAGTCCGCTTTGTGTCACTGTCTAGGAGGAATACAAATTTCCAAAACCACAGCAATTCACAATCATGTGACCCAGTACACTGGCAGAGGGCACTAATGGTTAGGACAATAAAATGCTCAACTTTCTAAAAGAGGCATTTTAAAAATTGTGACTTAAAATCCAGCTTTACCAATAAACTGGATTTTTAATTACAATCATTTGAGTCTAAACAGCATATCTCTATCTGCTCTCATTCTAAAGTTAACACTTATTAAATGCAATAATAAGGTACTCCAGTGTTAGCGAATGGGAGCAACCAGCCTTACAACAGTGTAAAATGACTTGGGGAGTTTTTTACTGCCATGTGACCCAGGATACTGGCAGAGAGAACAAATAGTTAGGACAAGAAAATGCCCAACTTTCTGAAAGCTGCAGATCACACACTAGGATAGACTATATAGCAGTATCTCCCCTAGCGATGGTCACCTGTATCGGTTGCAGCAGTTTGATATAAAGTTTTAAGGACAGCTTGGCCCACAGAAGCTTGTTGCTTTGCTTGCACGTCAACACAATAGTGTTTAGTGAAGGTGTGTGTTGTAGACCATGTGGATGCCTTACAAATGTCTTCTAAGGGAATGTTTCCTAAGAATGCCATGGAAGCCCCTATTTTGCGTGTGGAATGCGCTCTAGAGGGAACTGTTAGTGTGCGTTTAGCTTCGTGGTAGCATATTTGGATACATTTAACTATCCACCTAGCTATCCCAGATTTGGAAATGGGGTTGCCCTTATGTGGTGGAGAGAAAGCTACAAAACAATTGTTTTGTTTTGCGGAATGATTTGGTTCTGTCAATGTAGTAAAGAAGGGCTCGTTTAACATCTAAGGTATGAAGAGCTCTTTCAGCTACCGAGTCTGGGTTTGGGAAGAACACTGGTAACTCTACTGATTGGTTAAGATGAAAAGGAGATATGACTTTTGGAAGGAATTTCGGATTTGTCCTAAGAACCACTTTGTTCTGCACCGAATGGGTTTAAGAGACACGGATGAATGTTGGCGCTGCTACACTCATGGCGCCACCTTTTTGCATATGGCATGGCACTGCCCTACATTGTCGTCATTCTGGGAAAGGGTAGTAGAGATTATATGCGAACTCACTGGCCTACAGATCCCGTGCACCCCGCAGGCTGCGCTGCTTGGTATTTTGCACATGATTAAGCCCAAGCACCGCAAGCTGCCAGCGATGCTATTGTTATTAGCTAGAAGACAAGTTGCGATGCACTGGGGAGTTGCTACGTCACCTAGCATTCGTGCGTGGGTCACGAGCGCAGTCTATTGTCAGACCCAACTTGCCCTGTACTGGGAGCTTATGCCGCTGCGTTCACGACCTAAGGACATTTGGGGGCCTTTCACACAATGGTTGGAGCAAGCTACACTGCAGGCGCTGTGACTCGATACTATTCCCTAAGGCGGACGCAAGATGGGGATGACCGTACTTCTCGGTGGGACTATTTTGAGTGCTGAACTGGTTTACGATGCCGCATGCGGGCGGGATGGGACGATCGGCTCCTGTATGCCACGCACTTGATAATGTAGCACTGAGTACGTGTGATGGTACCCAAATTGTGATGAGCTGCTCGATGTGGAGGCGTATCGTCATTGCTTGTCATATGTACACAATAGTGAGTGATGTTGTTTTAAGTTTGTTTTTGAAAACTGCAAATAAAAAGAATTAAAAAAAAAAAAAAAAGAACCACTTTGTTACGGTGTAATTTTAAGAATGGTTCTTGTATGGATAAAGCCAGGATTTCACTTACCCTTCAGAGGTATGTGATAGCGATAAGGAAAGCTACTTTCCATGTGAGGAACTGTAGTTCGCATTTATGGAGAGGTTCAAATGGGGGTCCCAATTGAATCTGGCGATCTGGCTCCTGAAGTCCTAGAGTTTGGTTACCTTAACCTGCCACCAGACTGCATGAACATTATAAAAGAAGCCAGAAGACCTACCACTAGAGCTTGCTATGCTGCAAAATGGAAAAGATTTGCCATTTACTGCACTAACAATGATATACACCCACTGGATGCATCCATCCAGAACATCATTTGCTACTTACTACACTTGCAAAGATGTAATTTAGCATACTCATCCATACATCTCCACCTAGCAGCATTAGCAGCCTACTTACAAAATCGACAGCACTTGTCACTCTTTAGAGTCCCTGCGATCAAAGCCTTCATGGAAGGACTTAAAATAATTATTCCTCCCAGATTACCACCCTCTCCAGTGTAGAATCTAAACATTGTTCTTGCTAGGCTCATGACCTGGATCTGGGTGTTTGATCTCTCCATGGTTCTGGGTTATTAAGGACGGGGAGAGATGCAGTTTTTGGTGTGGAACTAGAGAGAGTTCCAGTAGTGTTGTGAACCACGGCTGGCGTGCCCATGTGGGAGCTACTAGGATCAGTTTGAGAGACTGCTACCTGAGCTTGCGTACCACTAATGGAATGAATGGGAGAGGCGGAAAAGCGTACGCAAATCTGCCTGACCAGTTCATCCATATCGCATTGCCCTTTGACTCCGGGTGGGGAAACCTGGCGGCGAAGGCTGGGCATTTTGCGTTTTCGTGTGTGGCGAACAGATCTATGTCTGGTTGGCCCCATTGTTTGAAAAAGGGCAGTAGGACTTGGGGATGTAGTTCCCATTCGTGGATCTGTTGTGTTTGTCGACTTAACAGATCGGCAATTTGATTGTGAACCCCTGGAAGGTGTTCTGCAAGTAGGTTTATGTTCTGAGGAATGGCCCATCTCCAAATGTTCTGTGCGAGCTGGGACAGCTGCATAGAATGTGTGCCTCCTTGTTTTTGTATGTAATACATGGCTGTCATATTGTCCGTCCGGATGAGGACAGTTTTGTTCTGGACATGTAGTTGGAATGATTTTAGTGCTAGGAATACTGCTAGCAGTTCCAGGAAATTGATATGGAGCACTTTCTGTTGCGTGGTCCATTTGCCCTGAGTGGTGTGTCCAAGGAGATGAGCTCCCCATTCTGTGAGTGATGCGTCTGTTGTCAGCACTATCTGTGATAGAGGCTCTAGGAACGGCCGCCCTTTGGACAAGTTTGTTATGTTCCACCATTTTAGAGAGCGATGTGTGCGGCTGTCCACCAACACCAGATCTTTGAGTTGTCCGTGAGCCTGGTTCCAATGATGTGCTAGACATTCTTGCAAGGGACGCATTTGAAGTCTTGCATAAGGCACAATGAAGATGCATGACGCCATCATGCCTATGAGTTGCATGAACACTCTTGCTGCAAGAGAGTGTTGGATTTGAAATTTTGTGATAAGAGCTTGTATATTGGCTATCCTGGCTTGGCAGGGATATGCTAGGGCTGTGGAGGTGTTTATGGTGGCTCCTGGATACTGGAGTATATGAAAGGGTTGGAGATGAGACTTGGGATAGTTGACGGTGAACCCCAAGTTGTGTAAGATTTGGATGGTTTGGTGAGTGCGTAGAACACATTTGTTGAATGACTTGGCTTTTATTAGCCAGTTGTCTAGATACGGGAAGACATGAATTTGTTGTCTTCTGAGATGTGCTGCTACTACTGCCAGACATTTTGTGAATACTCTGGGCTCGGTTGTTACCCCGAATGGAAGGACTGTGAACTGGTAGTGTTGTCCGTCCACCACAAACCTTAGATACTTCCTGTGAGCAGGATGTACGGGAATGTGGAAGTAGGCGTCCTTGAGATCTAGTTTGGCAAGGAAATCGCCTTGTTGCAGCAGTGGGAGCACTTGTTGAAGAGTTATCATATGGAAATGATCTGAGTGTATATACAGATTTAGGGGTCTGAGGTCGAGTATTGGTCTTAGAGTCCCATCCTTTTTCGGGATTAGGAAGTAGAGTGAGTATACCTCTGTCCCTTGATGTTCTAAAGGAACTGGTTCTATTGCTTGTTTTTGGAGCAATGAGAGAACCTCTTGTTTGAGGAGCGTAAGATGGTCTGGTGACATTGAACGCTGTTTGGGTGGTATATGTGGGGGGTAGTTATGAGTTCCAGGCAGTAACCATACTGGATAATTTGTCTTACCCACTTGTCTGTTGTGATGGAGTTCCAGACAGGTAGGAACTGTGTTAGTCTGCCCCTGACTGGAGTGGAATGGTCTGGGGGGAGCAGAGGAAAGTCACTGTTTTGTGGCAGGGGAGGTGTGAGTGTTGTTATTACCTCGACCTCGTCGCTTGTTGTTTCCTCTAAAATATCCTCTACTGGGGGATGTTTGTGTAGTGGCTTTGAATGTAGATGAGGTGTCTGTGCCCATATTTTTGGAGGCTCCTCTGTAGAAGGAGTGCCAAAAGGATCACGTGGTTGTGGAGACTGTAATGCTCCCATGGACTTCGCAGTCTCTGTGTCTTTTTTCATTTTTTCAAGGGCAGTGTATAATGCTGGTCCAAATAGCTATTCCTGGTTGAATGGCTGACTAAGTATGGTAGTTTGTACCTCTGGCTTAAAGCCTGAAATGCGTAGCCAGGCATGTCGTCTAAGGAGCACACTGGTGTTAACTGCTCTAGAGGCGGTGTCTGCGGCGTCAAGCGCACATTTAATTGACGCATTTCAAATAAGCTTTCCCTCCTGGATAAGGTCATTTGCCTGGGTTTTATACTGTTCAGGTAGATGTTGTAAGAGATTCTCTAACCGGTCGTAGTGTGCCCTGTCATATCGTGCTAGTAGGGCTTGGGTGTTGGCAATAAGGCAATGATTAGCGGCTTGTGCTGCTACTCTTTTGCCAGTGGCTTCTAGCAGTTTGGATTCTTTGTCGGGGGTGGTGTATCTCCTGTGGTTTGGGATTTGGCGCGTTTCCTAGCATTGGAAATGACCAAAGAATCCAAAGGCAGCTGTCCTTTGATGTAATTAGGATCTTGAGGGGCAGGCCTATATTTCTTTTCTATTCTAGGGTTAAGAACCCTGGCACGGACGGGGTCTTTAAATACCTCGGGGCGTGTTTAATGAATCCTTTGATCATAGGCAGGATTTTTACTGACTTTTGAGATTGTTCAAAAGTATCTAAGAGGAAGTCTTCCTCTGGTGCTTCGGAGTGCATTGTGACGCCGTGGTAAAGTGCTGCTCTATTTAATAATTGGCCAAACCCTAGGTGATCATCTGGAGGAGATGGTTTGGAGGGATATGGCTGCGGTTCTGGCATGTCTGTTGGAAGAGGGAATGCCCAGTCATCAAGTGGTGAGGTATCTGGATCCGTGAACGGGTCATTAGGATCATCCCCACCCTCTAGGTCATCATCATCATCATATGGAGGTTGTTATATGTGATGGAGAAGGTATAGGTAAGGGTGGCAAAGGCAGAGGAGGTGGGTTAGAAGGTAGTATAGGAGAGGAAGGGAGCATAGGCGATGTTGCAGAGTCCTTCCTGTGTACAGGAACTGGGGCAGGTGGTGTGTCCAGTTTCTGTTTTTTACATGGCACAGCCGTGACATGTCCAGTCTTTGGGTTAATATAAATCTTTTTCTGCCTTGGATCGATGGGATCTGGGTGAAAAAGTTCTTGTTCCCCGGGAACAGTTTTTGGTGCAGATTTTTTCGGTTCCGAGCGAGGTTTTGGCTGATCCGTGTAGGTTTTGGCTTTAGGAGGTGCATCAGAGTCCTTAGCCGTTTGTTTCGGTGCTGATGATGGTTTCGGAGCCGAAGCTGGATCTTTAGGCTTGGGAATCTTCGGTGCCGGTTTATCTATTGGCCTTGGAGTTTTCGGGGCCGAAGGCGCCAAAGCCGATTTCGGTGCCGAGTGGTCTTTTGGCTTCGGTGCTGAAGGTGCCGGTCGGACAATGACATGCGGTTTGCTCGGTCCCGAGCTACCGGAAGGCTTGTGTTTCTTCGGAGCCGAGCCCGGAGGTGGGGCTTCTGAAGGATGTTTTCAGTCTCGACTGGGGCCAACAGGCGAAGTCTTGACCAATGTCTTTGGTTTAGGAGGGGTTGGGGCAGGGGCAGTAGTACTCACACGTTGCCCAGGAGTGATGGGGTCGTCCGAGTCCTCTGCTTCTGAGATGATTTGGAGATCCTCGGAATCTTCTTCTGGGACATCGGGGCCTTCATCAAAGATGTCCTCTGGTTCCGGAGCTGGTCTCTGTGCCATGATGTGTCTTTGAGCCCTTCGATCTCGAATGGCTGTGCAGGCTGGACAGCTGGACTCGTCGTGTTCAGGTGATAGGCATAGGTTGCAGACTTTGTGATGGTCACTGTGTTGAAATTTTGCTCCACACTGGGGGCATTTTTTGAAAGGCGTCCTTTTCCATGAGCCGTGGGCCTTACGGCGTGGATAGGCCCAGCGGCCTGCGTCGACGTCCGGAATTGAGCCGATGAAATCGATGTCGAAGATTAAGGTGCTTCAATGGTTTTTGTGGAAATTTTACGCTTCGAGAAGCTTGGAATTGGGATTTCCAACCGGAGCGGAAATGTTGCATCCGAACCCAATGGCGGAAAAAAGCAATCTAACGATGGAGTTGATGCCCATGCGCACTGTCGTCCAAGAGAGGAGTCACCTTTCTCGTGACCACAAAGACTTCTTCCAAAGACAACCTGCAAGCACCCGAGCCCAACACCAGATGGTGATCTACTATCCTAGTGTGTGATCTGCAGCTCATATGCCTCGAACACAGGATTTTTTAAATTACAATTCATTTGAGTCTAAACAGCATATCTCTTTCTGCTCTCATGCCAAAGTTAACAGTTATTAAATGCAATAATAAGGTACCCCAGTGTTATCGAATGGGAGTGGCAGGGCTTACAACAGTGAAAAATGACTTTCGGAGTTTTTTACTGCCAGGACATGTAAAACTTAAATACAAATGTCCTATTTTTTTTAATACAAATCACCCTGCCTTATGAGCCTTTAGGACCTACTCTAGGGGTAGCTTATAAGCATTACAAAGGACTGTTTGTCGCCGCAACTCCCTGGTGGGACTCGGAGTCCCTGGTACACCACATTTCAAGCATCCAGCTGAAGCTGGGGGGAGGAGCCCTCCAGCAGCATTCATAGCGCCAGCACTCTTCCTGCTGTCCGGACTGTTGCTGGCCGCAACTCCTTGGTGGGACTCAGAGTCCCAGGGAGCACAGCATTTCAAGTATCCAGCTGAGACTGGGGGTGGAGGAGCCCTTCAGCAGCACTCATAGTGCCATCCATTCTTCCCGCAACGCAGGACGTGCGCAGGCCGTGGCCGGGCAAAGGGCGGGCCTATCCTGTGAGGAGAACAATGGGAGAGCTAGGGAGGCAAGGGTGCGTCCGTATCCCCTGTAATACATATAAGATCAATCAAAAATGGACAGACCCATTGGTGTTGGTACGAACACTGGCAAGCAGTGCTTGGGAACCCACTAGGTGAGTAAAAGGCCCCTCACACACCAACCTAGTTGGTGTCATGCTTCATCATAGGGGCCCCAACCGGGTGGCCGAGCGCCTCCCGGTTGTGCTGCAACGCCTGACTACAGCGGAGCTGGTGTGGTGTGATAGTGTGATGTTGTGAAAAGTTAAAAATACCTCTGAGAATCCTTGCCGGGGGAACTTTAATGATGGCGGCTCAGGATATATTAAAATTAAAAATTATGTGTAGTAACTAAGAAAGGGATTTGATTTCGTAGTTAACTATGTGTGTGGTCTACATGTTTCAGCCCGCTTAAAAAGTATGTGGGGCTTTCTTCAGGACCAGAAAGTGCAGTGAATGGCAAAACAGTGCCACGTGAATAGTGAAAAAGAGAAAAAGAGGGTAATTTACCTACACACTCGCTAAGGTGTGTGGAAGCGATATCAGCTCATTGGCAGACACCGCAGCGAAAAACCTGTGGGAAAGAGAACAATACACAGACATAGATGGAACAAGATGCTATAATACGTACTAAACAATTATAAAATGCAATCTTTGACTGACTGTGAAAAGGAATCTTAAAGGGCAGGTGGTCGTACAGGTGGCAACACACACGTGGTGACATGCGGCTATTGGCTGGTGCTTCATATTATCAGATGTTATGGTGGGCGGAGTGCGCCCTTGGTGAGCTAACAGTGAGGCCAGCAAGGAGCGTGTGAGTCGCTCTCGTGAGGTGCCTGGGCGGAGTGGCAGGCAACTGTAAGCCGGTGACGGCGTGTGGCCACAGGCTAAGGTAGTCGGGCTCGGTCGCAACAAGTGAGCGAGGGTGAGACTAATATATCCAGGTAAATTGTGCGTGTACCAAATAAGTTCTAGGGCACACTGTATAGAAAAGGGGCGATTACCCTTGAGTGGCGCTCTGCAATTGAGTGCTAGAAGTAAAAGCATAAAGACAAAGAGAAAATATATTACACTATGGCTGAGTATTGATCGCCGATCAGGAAGGGGAGGAGTGCGCTCCTCCTGACACAGAATCTGTGAGGGAACGGTACAGGGTCAAGACAGGGTAGATGTAGTAGTTAGAAGCCCGGCAATGCCAGAATTGGTCAGCGCGCGTCACCTTACTTGTTCTGAGAGCAGCACCCGCTTGGCACCTACTGTGGTCTCCCGGCTCCTGGATGGTGTGGAGTCGAGGACTGTTGGGGATTTTAAGGAGGCGGGGGCCATAGCGTACGTGCTGCCTGTCCGGTGATCGCGCGAGAGGCAGTGCAGGCTGCGCATGCGTGTGTGCGAGTCACTGATTCGCTGTGGGTGTGGAAAGCGAATGCAGGTGATCGCGTGAGGGGCAAGGCTTGCTGCGCATGCGTGCGTGCGAGTCACTCAATCACTGTGGGTGTGGAGAGCTAATGCGTGTGTCAGGGATGCTGCTTCCGTGCGCATGCGCACGGGCTAGCAAACGAACTGTCGGTGCTGTACAGCGTGCTAGGACTAGTTATGACAGAGATGTCAAATGAATGAGACTTCCAAGTTGAGTGGGGCGTCAGTGCCCCTGCTGGGAATGTTTAAGTGCGTGCCAAGTATTTTCTAGGGCATGAATAAGACTTCCAAGTTGAGTGGGGCGTCAGTGCCCCTACTGGGAATGTTTAAGTACGTGCCAAGTATTTTCTGGGGCACAGGGTGTGAATTGGGGGAGTCGGAGTGAAACAGCGGACTAGTGATGGCGTAGTGGCTGAGATGTTGATGGGTGAGATAGCCACGGTAGAAGCGGCGTCTGAGCCCCTGCTGGGGATGATAGTGTACAGGCCAGAAAAAGGTAACAGTCATACGGTTAAGGTCTCCTCAGGCTGTTCCAAGGGATATTGTCGTTCAGCCCATTAAGGTGGCTGGAAAGGCGATAAACCCATCTTTGCTCTTGTTCAAACAGGCGGTTCTGGATATTGGGTAAATTATTGTCCAGGGCTTCCACAACGACCCATCGCATATCGTTGGTGGTATGGCCCTTCTCCAAGAAATGATTTGTCATTTTGGTGATGTTCTTTTTACAGCGTATCGTGCTTCGATGCTCGCAAATCCTGGTTTTTACCTTCCGAGTGGTCATGCCAATGTAGACAAGATTGCATGGGCACGTTATGCGATACACCACATTTTCCGTATTGCAATTCGTGTGTTTACGAAGCTCCCATATTTTGCCAGGTTCTAGGTGTAGGCTTTTGGTTGTTTCTGTGATGTGGCAAACGCTACAGTTGCCACAGGGGAAATGTCCTTTGATGTTGGGCAGACCCCAGGCGTTCAGGACCGTGTTGGTAGGTCTCGGAAGGGGAAGAGGTCTTGTGGACACAACAGTGTCTTTGATGGTGCGTGCTCTCTTGTTCGATAGGAGTGGAGGTTCCCAGTTAAGTTTGCCTGTATTGAGTATTTTCCAATTTCTTTTGATAATCTGGGCAACTTTGGGTGTCACTGTGTTGTAGGTAGTGACACATGTCAATGGGGGATTGGTGGGTTCCTTAATGAGGTTGTCCAAAAGGCCATCACGATTTTGATTCCTGGCCCTTTTGTTGGCTGTCTTGGTTAGTTTTTTGGGGTAGCCACGTTGGTGTAGTTTCTCACAGAGGTCGGTGGCTTGTATTTTGTAGTCTTTGATCTCACTGCAATTCCTCCGAAGGCGGAGGAACTGGCCGTAAGGGAGATTCTCACGGAGAACTCGTGGATGGAAACTGGTGAAGTGCAGTAGGGAGTTCCGGGCTGTAGGTTTAAAGTGTGTCTTGCTCGTGAGGCCTCCCGAGGTTGCCTGTATGTCCAAATCAAGAAAGGTGGTCTTGTGCCTGTCTGCGTTATGTGTGAATCTGAGATTAGGGTCACATGTGTTAATCCATTCGCAGAATGAGGCCAGGGACTCATGTGATCCCTCCCAAATTAGGAGGATGTCATCAATGTATCGCCTATAAAACTTGATTTGGGGAATGCGTGGTGTGCTGTTGTTGAGAAGGTGTTTAGTCTCAAAATTGAATACGTACAGGCCTGCTATGCTGGGGGCGAAAACGCCCCCCATAGAAGTGCCGTACTTCTGTAAGTAGAGTTTGCCCTGGTACTCAAAGTAGTTTTCCTTGAGTGCCAAGGTGGCGCATGTCAGTACAAATGAGCGTGGGGTTTTGTGTTGCCAATTGGAGTCTCTTAGAGCCTCTTCTAGTACTCTCAATGTGTCATCTTGGGGAAGGCTAGTATAAAGGCTTTCCACGTCAAGTGATACGAGAAAGGAGGTGTTGGGGTCGTAGTTCACGTCTGCTAGTAGACCTAGTAGGTCCTTGGTGTCTTTAAGATACGTACTGGTGGATTGGACCAGTGGTTGCAGGAAGTGGTCACAGAAGCGTGACAGGGGTTCAAGCAGTGACCCAATGCCTGAAACAATGGGGCGTCCAGGTGGGGTTTTTTTGTTTTTATGGATTTTTGGGACTATGTAGAAATATGGAATTTTGTCTTGTGTGGTGGTGAGGAATTTTGCCTCATTCTGAGATATGTGACCAGAGGTTTCCGCATCATCCACTATGGTTTTGATGCGGGTTTTCAAGATGGGCGTAGGGTCACGAGTGAGTAATTCGTAGTTTTTGGTGTCGTTTAGTAGGCGTTCACATTCCTGATGGTAATCTTCTTTGTTGAGTATGACCGTACCTCCGCCTTTGTCTGCCGGTTTGATTATGATATTTGTATTGGTTTTCAAAGACATGAGAGCCATACGTTCTGCTTTGCTGGTGTTTTGGAACGTGTGAGGTTCTTTGAGTGCTTCTATTTCTTTATACACTGTCTGTTCGTATACCATGATCTCAGGTGGTATGGAGCAAGGTGGAGGCATAAATGTGGATTTGACCCTGAGGGTGGTGTCCCCCTGGTCTTCCAGATCGGTGGTAATCGGTGTGTTTTCGAAGAAGGCCTTAAGTTTGATTTTGCGGAAAAATTCGGCAAGTTCACGATGTAATTTAAATTTGTCCAATTTGGTTGTGGGAGCAAAGCCGAGGCCTTTTTCTAGGATGGTTATTTCTGTGGGAGTAAGAGCATAGTTGGAGAGGTTGGTGACTAGGCTCAGCGCGTGCTCGGGCCTGGTTGTTGGTCTCTGGTTTGACTCCTCGTTTGGGCACCTTGCTGTGGGTTGTCCTGCCAGTGTACGGTGTTCCCTCTGCGTCTCCTTCCGCGTCCTCGTCGGCC
Organism: Triturus cristatus; assembly: GCF_964204655.1. Classification (NCBI taxonomy): domain Eukaryota; kingdom Metazoa; phylum Chordata; class Amphibia; order Caudata; family Salamandridae; genus Triturus; species Triturus cristatus. The sequence continues at coordinate 667,049,110 of NC_140590.1, forward strand.
TCTTCCTAAAAAAGCCTGTGGATGAGTTTGGTTCAAGTATGGCGGTGGAGGTCCAAACGGCGGATTCCAGCCGTATCCGAACTGAGGGGGCATTGGTTGGTACAAAGGGGGATAAGCCAAGTTGGGTCCCTGGGGGCCGTGAGGCCATGGTGGTTGCCATCCGGGTTGTCCGTTTCTGCCTTGTTGGCGTCTGCGGTAGCTGTTGTTGCTGGAACCGCTACTCGCGGATGAGTCATCATCTGATGAGGTGCCTGTTGTATCTGCCCGGTGGGGTGGTTGGTAATCGGCTTCCGCATAGGGATATGTCTTGGCGTAGGAGAATCTTTTGAGGTCTTTCTGAAATTTGTTAATCTTACTTTGTGTAAGGCCTTCTTTGTACTCGTTGATTTCTTTATTCGTTTCGTCAAATTTTTTCTTGAATGAAGACAGTGTGGCTTTGAAATGAGATTCTGTAGCTTGTATTTCTATCAGAAAAGCATCGGAGAGGCGTTTGGATGTTTGGATGATAAGTATCATCCAGTCACGGGTACACCTCCATGCAATTTGGGCCCAATCTTTCCGAAAGGTCGGGTCTTCAAGGAAGATCCGTGGGGCATTGGTGACAATCAGGCCCCTGGGTGCCGTGTTGTTTCGTAGGTATTCTGTCAAAATGACTCCGTGGAGTATAGTGCGTATTCTGTTGCGTTTTTTCTCATTGAGATTATCCCAATCTGCTGTTTGGGCAATGGATGATGCCAGATTGAAGTCTGCCAGTAGGGGAGGATTGTCAAGTATGCTGTTGACATCGTCCAGTGTGAACCCTAGACCCGGGTTTTCAGCCATAGTGAAAAGAAGGGGGGGAAAGGGGAGGGAGAGAAAAAGAGAGAAGAGCAGGCGAGCGTCGTCAGTAGATGAGGCTCTCGCAGCTGTGCGCTGCAAATCAATGAGGAGAACAATGGGAGAGCTAGGGAGGCAAGGGTGCGTCCGTATCCCCTGTAATACATATAAGATCAATCAAAAATGGACAGACCCATTGGTGTTGGTACGAACACTGGCAAGCAGTGCTTGGGAACCCACTAGGTGAGTAAAAGGCCCCTCACACACCAACCTAGTTGGTGTCATGCTTCATCATAGGGGCCCCAACCGGGTGGCCGAGCGCCTCCCGGTTGTGCTGCAACGCCTGACTACAGCGGAGCTGGTGTGGTGTGATAGTGTGATGTTGTGAAAAGTTAAAAATACCTCTGAGAATCCTTGCCGGGGGAACTTTAATGATGGCGGCTCAGGATATATTAAAATTAAAAATTATGTGTAGTAACTAAGAAAGGGATTTGATTTCGTAGTTAACTATGTGTGTGGTCTACATGTTTCAGCCCGCTTAAAAAGTATGTGGGGCTTTCTTCAGGACCAGAAAGTGCAGTGAATGGCAAAACAGTGCCACGTGAATAGTGAAAAAGAGAAAAAGAGGGTAATTTACCTACACACTCGCTAAGGTGTGTGGAAGCGATATCAGCTCATTGGCAGACACCGCAGCGAAAAACCTGTGGGAAAGAGAACAATACACAGACATAGATGGAACAAGATGCTATAATACGTACTAAACAATTATAAAATGCAATCTTTGACTGACTGTGAAAAGGAATCTTAAAGGGCAGGTGGTCGTACAGGTGGCAACACACACGTGGTGACATGCGGCTATTGGCTGGTGCTTCATATTATCAGATGTTATGGTGGGCGGAGTGCGCCCTTGGTGAGCTAACAGTGAGGCCAGCAAGGAGCGTGTGAGTCGCTCTCGTGAGGTGCCTGGGCGGAGTGGCAGGCAACTGTAAGCCGGTGACGGCGTGTGGCCACAGGCTAAGGTAGTCGGGCTCGGTCGCAACAAGTGAGCGAGGGTGAGACTAATATATCCAGGTAAATTGTGCGTGTACCAAATAAGTTCTAGGGCACACTGTATAGAAAAGGGGCGATTACCCTTGAGTGGCGCTCTGCAATTGAGTGCTAGAAGTAAAAGCATAAAGACAAAGAGAAAATATATTACACTATGGCTGAGTATTGATCGCCGATCAGGAAGGGGAGGAGTGCGCTCCTCCTGACACAGAATCTGTGAGGGAACGGTACAGGGTCAAGACAGGGTAGATGTAGTAGTTAGAAGCCCGGCAATGCCAGAATTGGTCAGCGCGCGTCACCTTACTTGTTCTGAGAGCAGCACCCGCTTGGCACCTACTGTGGTCTCCCGGCTCCTGGATGGTGTGGAGTCGAGGACTGTTGGGGATTTTAAGGAGGCGGGGGCCATAGCGTACGTGCTGCCTGTCCGGTGATCGCGCGAGAGGCAGTGCAGGCTGCGCATGCGTGTGTGCGAGTCACTGATTCGCTGTGGGTGTGGAAAGCGAATGCAGGTGATCGCGTGAGGGGCAAGGCTTGCTGCGCATGCGTGCGTGCGAGTCACTCAATCACTGTGGGTGTGGAGAGCTAATGCGTGTGTCAGGGATGCTGCTTCCGTGCGCATGCGCACGGGCTAGCAAACGAACTGTCGGTGCTGTACAGCGTGCTAGGACTAGTTATGACAGAGATGTCAAATGAATGAGACTTCCAAGTTGAGTGGGGCGTCAGTGCCCCTGCTGGGAATGTTTAAGTGCGTGCCAAGTATTTTCTAGGGCATGAATAAGACTTCCAAGTTGAGTGGGGCGTCAGTGCCCCTACTGGGAATGTTTAAGTACGTGCCAAGTATTTTCTGGGGCACAGGGTGTGAATTGGGGGAGTCGGAGTGAAACAGCGGACTAGTGATGGCGTAGTGGCTGAGATGTTGATGGGTGAGATAGCCACGGTAGAAGCGGCGTCTGAGCCCCTGCTGGGGATGATAGTGTACAGGCCAGAAAAAGGTAACAGTCATACGGTTAAGGTCTCCTCAGGCTGTTCCAAGGGATATTGTCGTTCAGCCCATTAAGGTGGCTGGAAAGGCGATAAACCCATCTTTGCTCTTGTTCAAACAGGCGGTTCTGGATATTGGGTAAATTATTGTCCAGGGCTTCCACAACGACCCATCGCATATCGTTGGTGGTATGGCCCTTCTCCAAGAAATGATTTGTCATTTTGGTGATGTTCTTTTTACAGCGTATCGTGCTTCGATGCTCGCAAATCCTGGTTTTTACCTTCCGAGTGGTCATGCCAATGTAGACAAGATTGCATGGGCACGTTATGCGATACACCACATTTTCCGTATTGCAATTCGTGTGTTTACGAAGCTCCCATATTTTGCCAGGTTCTAGGTGTAGGCTTTTGGTTGTTTCTGTGATGTGGCAAACGCTACAGTTGCCACAGGGGAAATGTCCTTTGATGTTGGGCAGACCCCAGGCGTTCAGGACCGTGTTGGTAGGTCTCGGAAGGGGAAGAGGTCTTGTGGACACAACAGTGTCTTTGATGGTGCGTGCTCTCTTGTTCGATAGGAGTGGAGGTTCCCAGTTAAGTTTGCCTGTATTGAGTATTTTCCAATTTCTTTTGATAATCTGGGCAACTTTGGGTGTCACTGTGTTGTAGGTGGTGACACATGTCAATGGGGGATTGGTGGGTTCCTTAATGAGGTTGTCCAAAAGGCCATCACGATTTTGATTCCTGGCCCTTTTGTTGGCTGTCTTGGTTAGTTTTTTGGGGTAGCCACGTTGGTGTAGTTTCTCACAGAGGTCGGTGGCTTGTATTTTGTAGTCTTTGATCTCACTGCAATTCCTCCGAAGGCGGAGGAACTGGCCGTAAGGGAGATTCTCACGGAGAACTCGTGGATGGAAACTAGTGAAGTGCAGTAGGGAGTTCCGGGCTGTAGGTTTAAAGTGTGTCTTGCTCGTGAGGCCTCCCGAGGTTGCCTGTATGTCCAAATCAAGAAAGGTGGTCTTGTGCCTGTCTGCGTTATGTGTGAATCTGAGATTAGGGTCACATGTGTTAATCCATTCGCAGAATGAGGCCAGGGACTCATGTGATCCCTCCCAAATTAGGAGGATGTCATCAATGTATCGCCTATAAAACTTGATTTGGGGAATGCGTGGTGTGCTGTTGTTGAGAAGGTGTTTAGTCTCAAAATTGAATACGTACAGGCCTGCTATGCTGGGGGCGAAAACGCTCCCCATAGAAGTGCCGTACTTCTGTAAGTAGAGTTTGCCCTGGTACTCAAAGTAGTTTTCCTTGAGTGCCAAGGTGGCGCATGTCAGTACAAATGAGCGTGGGGTTTTGTGTTGCCAATTGGAGTCTCTTAGAGCCTCTTCTAGTACTCTCAATGTGTCATCTTGGGGAAGGCTAGTATAAAGGCTTTCCACGTCAAGTGATACGAGAAAGGAGGTGTTGGGGTCGTAGTTCACGTCTGCTAGTAGACCTAGTAGGTCCTTGGTGTCTTTAAGATACGTACTGGTGGATTGGACCAGTGGTTGCAGGAAGTGGTCACAGAAGCGTGACAGGGGTTCAAGCAGTGACCCAATGCCTGAAACAATGGGGCGTCCAGGTGGGGTTTTTTTGTTTTTATGGATTTTTGGGACTATGTAGAAATATGGAATTTTGTCTTGTGTGGTGGTGAGGAATTTTGCCTCATTCTGAGATATGTGACCAGAGGTTTCCGCATCATCCACTATGGTTTTGATGCGGGTTTTCAAGATGGGCGTAGGGTCACGAGTGAGTAATTCGTAGTTTTTGGTGTCGTTTAGTAGGCGTTCACATTCCTGATGGTAATCTTCTTTGTTGAGTATGACCGTACCTCCGCCTTTGTCTGCCGGTTTGATTATGATATTTGTATTGGTTTTCAAAGACATGAGAGCCATACGTTCTGCTTTGCTGGTGTTTTGGAACGTGTGAGGTTCTTTGAGTGCTTCTATTTCTTTATACACTGTCTGTTCGTATACCATGATCTCAGGTGGTATGGAGCAAGGTGGAGGCATAAATGTGGATTTGACCCTGAGGGTGGTGTCCCCCTGGTCTTCCAGATCGGTGGTAATCGGTGTGTTTTCGAAGAAGGCCTTAAGTTTGATTTTGCGGAAAAATTCGGCAAGTTCACGATGTAATTTAAATTTGTCCAATTTGGTTGTGGGAGCAAAGCCGAGGCCTTTTTCTAGGATGGTTATTTCTGTGGGAGTAAGAGCATAGTTGGAGAGGTTGGTGACTAGGCTCAGCGCGTGCTCGGGCCTGGTTGTTGGTCTCTGGTTTGACTCCTCGTTTGGGCACCTTGCTGTGGGTTGTCCTGCCAGTGTACGGTGTTCCCTCTGCGTCTCCTTCCGCGTCCTCGTCGGCCTCTTCCTAAAAAAGCCTGTGGATGAGTTTGGTTCAAGTATGGCGGTGGAGGTCCAAACGGCGGATTCCAGCCGTATCCGAACTGAGGGGGCATTGGTTGGTACAAAGGGGGATAAGCCAAGTTGGGTCCCTGGGGGCCGTGAGGCCATGGTGGTTGCCATCCGGGTTGTCCGTTTCTGCCTTGTTGGCGTCTGCGGTAGCTGTTGTTGCTGGAACCGCTACTCGCGGATGAGTCATCATCTGATGAGGTGCCTGTTGTATCTGCCCGGTGGGGTGGTTGGTAATCGGCTTCCGCATAGGGATATGTCTTGGCGTAGGATAATCTTTTGAGGTCTTTCTGAAATTTGTTAATCTTACTTTGTGTAAGGCCTTTTTTGTACTCGTTGATTTCTTTATTCGTTTCGTCCAATTTTTTCTTGAATGAAGACAGTGTGGCTTTGAAATGAGATTCTGTAGCTTGTATTTCTGTCAGAAAAGCATCGGAGAGGCGTTTGGATGTTTGGATGATAAGTATCATCCAGTCACGGGTACACCTCCATGCAATTTGGGCCCAATCTTTCCGAAAGGTCGGGTCTTCAAGGAAGATCCGTGGGGCATTGGTGACAATCAGGCCCCTGGGTGCCGTGTTGTTTCGTAGGTATTCTGTCAAAATGACTCCGTGGAGTATAGTGCGTATTCTGTTGCGTTTTTTCTCATTGAGATTATCCCAATCTGCTGTTTGGGCAATGGATGATGCCAGATTGAAGTCTGCCAGTAGGGGAGGATTGTCAAGTATGCTGTTGACATCGTCCAGTGTGAACCCTAGACCCGGGTTTTCAGCCATAGTGAAAAGAAGGGGGGGAAAGGGGAGGGAGAGAAAAAGAGAGAAGAGCAGGCGAGCGTCGTCAGTAGATGAGGCTCTCGCAGCTGTGCGCTGCAAATCAATGAGGAGAACAATGGGAGAGCTAGGGAGGCAAGGGTGCGTCCGTATCCCCTGTAATATATATAAGATCAATCAAAAATGGACAGACCCATTGGTGTTGGTACGAACACTGGCAAGCAGTGCTTGGGAACCCACTAGGTGAGTAAAAGGCCCCTCACACACCAACCTAGTTGGTGTCATGCTTCATCATAGGGGCCCCAACCGGGTGGCCGAGCGCCTCCCGGTTGTGCTGCAACGCCTGACTACAGCGGAGCTGGTGTGGTGTGATAGTGTGATGTTGTGAAAAGTTAAAAATACCTCTGAGAATCCTTGCCGGGGGACCTTTAATGATGGCGGCTCAGGATATATTAAAATTAAAAATTATGTGTAGTAACTAAGAAAGGGATTTGATTTCGTAGTTAACTATGTGTGTGGTCTACATGTTTCAGCCCGCTTAAAAAGTATGTGGGGCTTTCTTCAGGACCAGGCCTATCCTGTGCCAGTCATCGACCGGTGGAGGCCTGACTGGGTCTGGTCTTTTGGCTTGATGCCGTGGATGACAACTTTCCCCTCTGTCCACCATGGATAAGGTAGTGGGGTGTATTTTCTTACCACGTATTGCATGTAAGTTACACCTTTTATAGCTGTTGGAGCGCCCTGTGACCTGCAACTTTTTAGTAAGCATGAGGAAAAAGAAGATAACAGGAACCGATCTAGCTGCCACTCTGCCTCCTTTTAACCGGATGGTTAAACGCGCAGTAAACGTAATAAGCAATGAAATTGCTCTTCCTGAGAGAAGGATATCCCTAGGCTCAACTGGCCCCAGTCCTGGGCTTAGTCATGATTCCAAGGCAAGTTCTTTACCTACCTCACCTGCAAACGCTGTTCTACAGATGAGATCTAAAACTCTGGGGTGTTCTGATTATTTAAGTTTAAATCTCCTGTTAACCATAGGCCAGAAGGGTTATAGTTTGCATGTTGCAGGACGGGGATGAGGGGGCGGGGGAGGGGGGGGGAAGAGGGGAGGGATATTGCTTTCCCTGCCATTCCTATGAAATCCAAACATGGTGTCCGCCTAAACCATAATCAACCTAGTACCAAGTACCAAAGGTGCATATTGGCCCCTTTACTATTTATTTTGTATACCCGATTTTTGTTCCCATTTGACATCTAATCCTGTTGACACCCCTAGAATTGCAGGAGTCCAGGTTCCCGCATTGTTGTACAAGGATGATGCAGTTTTATTAGCATGTACAGCAAATGCTCTGCGTAAATTTGTGAAGAGTTTTGTGATCTTTATGAATAATTTAGATCTGATGACTAATTACGGCAAATCCCAGGTTAGGACTGTGGGCCCCGGTAAAAGTATTTTAAATAGACTTATTTGTAATGGGCAGTCTTTGTTGGGTGTAATGGATTTTAGCTACCTGGGACTCATTTTTAATTTGGCTGGCACTTGGCACACTCATATGACTTCTTGTTGCTTAAAGCTTGGTAGATCAGCAGAAGCTGTTATTAATCTTTCCAGTCCATCACTTAAGTGTAGCATCTCTCCCCTGTTAAAAGAATTCAATGCCCAATGTATCCCTGGAGAAGTTTACGGGGCAGGGGTCTGGGGCTATCAGAAAGCTTCTTCACTTCAGACTGAGGAAAATCACATTTGTCTCGGGGTGTTACAGTTCCCCCCGAAAGCTTCTACTTTTATTATCCATGCAGAGCTTGATCAACAATATATCAAGGATACAAGCCACCTGGCACCTTTGTTGCTTTGGATTGGCATTTGGGTAGACCCCCAAGCTAAGCAGGGACATCATCTTGGATTGTTTTGCCTTAGACAAAGGGTGTGCCATTCCTTGGCTGAGCTATGTATCTGATATTTTGAAGCCCTTGGGGTTGTCGTCTCTCTTTTTTGTCACCTGCAGCCTTAAAGAAAGAAGACAAATTACTGGTTAAGCGCTTATATCTCCAGTTCTGTGAGGAAAGATTTGCCTTGGAGAGTAAGAAAAGCACACTGTTACATTATTATAGGCTACTTGCTTCTTCTGAGCCAGCCTTTTACCTGGGCCTTGAATTAACTCATTGGGAGTGATCTATGCTTTTTCGGTTCAGGGCTGACACTGTATGGCATTTTTTTGTGTTTTACTGGCCCTTGTTTTAATCTGGGGAGTTCCACAACACTTTGTCCATGTGATAACCTTTCTGAACAATCCTCGTTGCATTATATGTTTTTTTGTGTTTACTAAAAACCACGCACACTTTCTAAACTTTTGTTAAAAAATCTTGGTTATCGCAGGTGTAATGAAGCGCTATAGCCCTTGCAATTGTTTAAAACTTCGACCATCTGTCTTAGAATATGCTCCTTTTTAAAAAGCTGCTATCAGAGCAAGGAGAACAATGGAGGGGTAGTACTCCTGTTGTTATTCGCTTAATGCTTTTATTGTATACAGTGGTTTTAACATTGAAAAGGTATATGTTTTAATCACTTACCACAGTACATTAAGTATTTATCTTTGCTAGCTGACATTTATTGATGAACTATCTTGTTGAACTATCGACTTTTGATTTTACTGTTGCTCGAACTGGGTGCCTTTCTTTTCCCATGATGCTGTCTTTAGTTTGTTGTGCAATATTGTATTTTCGTTGTGTCTTTTATGGCCTGACAGGCCAAATAAAGAATTATTGAATACATGATTTAAAAAGGAAGGTTTTGGCCTGGCAAATGACAGTTTAAAACTACATTACAAGCAGCAATAGCAGGCCTGGGACTAGTTTTAAAGTACTACATTAGTAGGTTGCACAATGTTTAGGAAAGGAAGAGCCATCCATCACCCTGCATGCTGCTGCACAGGGCAAACACACTGATTGTGTATGGGTAACGCTGCATGTGGCAGCACACCAAACCTGCACTCAGTTGGGCCAATCCGTGGGTGCCACCTGGAGCCCAGTTCCAGTTTAAGAACAGCTGCTAGATCCAGAATGCATCAGGTTTCCCCTCCAAATCAGCACAAACTGTCACTGCCCTTCCCCAGCACCTCTTAATCCAGGTAGGCATCTGTCAAGTGCATCCAAAGTTATGGCGAACACTTTTGGCCAACCTTTGCTTTTTTAGCTTACAGAATTTATTTTCACTTGTAACAAAACGTGGTCTTGCTACACTCCATATGATGTAGCAATCTGAAACTTCTGGAATGCAGAGAGCTACTAACTGAAAAGTAAGTCTAGCAGAGCTGTCAGACATAATGAGGAGCAGCACTCCTCTTCGTATTCTTTTAGCAGCAATACACAGTATAAATGTGGGCTCGCAGAGTGTTACATCTCCAGAGAGCAGGTACTGTTGCTGATCTGCTACTACACCACAACTACTTCTAAAAGTAGAACAACATTCTGGTGTCATCAGCAAAATTGAATTTTATAGCCATAGCTGCCAAATGGCTTCCTTTTGCGTACGTCACTTTCATCTAGAGTAACTTGTTAAGCCAAGAGCTCTCTCCATCATGAGACCTGTATTTTAGTTTTACTACTGTTACACCGGTCAGCCTTAGGGTGGTCTTCCCACAAACATTTTGTCTGTTTGCCTCACTTTTGGCTGATCTGTTTTTGTTGGCCTTGGGACTCTGTGCACTTTACCACTGAGAGCCAGTGCAAAATTTCATGTGCTCACTCCCCTAAAACAAAATAACATTGGTGAATCCAACATTTTCATATTTAATTTGCTTATAAGTCAATACTAAAGTGCACTATTGTTTGCCAAGGGGCTGTAAATTAAATGCTACTAGTAGGACTGCAGCACTGATTGTGCCACCCACTTAGTAGCCCATAGGGCAGGGTGCTGTGTAAGTAAAAGGCAGGGAATATTCTTTTGAGTATTACATATCCTGGCAGTGAAAAACTTCCAAATTTGTTTAAATGTGTTCTTTACTCCTGTGAGGCCTACTCCATCGCACAGGTTAATAATGGGAATTCCTTATTACATGTAAGTGTAATTCCTGATTTAGAAGGAGTAGAACGGTCATATTTGGTACCTATGGACTTGTAACAATAAACCCTATTTAATGATAACGTTTGAAATATTATTTAAACTTTAAAAATGCCACTTTTAGAAAGGGCAGTTATCTGCTCTTAAGCCCTGTGTGTTTGCTGCCTGTCTCCAATACATGTCTGAGGTGGTTGACAGCTAGGCCATGTACATTCCCTCTAGACAGTCACACACAAAGGGAGCTTAGGTGTGCCTGGTGGGCCATTCACATTCCTATAGGTCATCCTGGGTAGGATAGGAGGGTGGTGCTGACACTTACACCTGATTAGGCAGTGTCCTGCTCACATACTTAATACTCAACCCCCTGGAGGATGTCTGGGGGCAGGGAGGGAGGACCTCTGTACACTTTGAAGCCCTTCTTTGAAGTCATCCCGAATTCAAAGGCACCACTCCGTATAAGAACTGGTCTTCTCACCCTACCAATTCAGTACACTTATGGACCTGTGAATACCCTGCAAGGAAGAAGGATAGCTGTGCTGCTGAAGGACTGCCACCCTGTTAGACTGCTGCCCCTGGAAGAACTGCTTTTCTGCTGTGCTGACCTGCCTGCTACCCTCTCTGCCTGAGTGAGAAGGACTGGACCTAGACCACTTGAACAAAGAGAAACTCCAATGGCTTGTCTCATGTTCTGTAGTCCCAGGGACACCAAAGAATTTCAGCAACCATGCAACAGCACCTGCACTCTGCCATCTATGAGTTCTACCCTGCCAAGTGGTGCCAATCCAGTCCTGAGCCCTTGGAAGTGGACTTTCTGTGCTGATCCAGAAAAATCCATGCATTGCTGCCGTTGCACCGGTCAGAATCGATGCCTTTAGTTCTACGCCGACGCATTGCTGCTCGAAGATATCACATCACCGGCTGCGCAGCTCGATAATGACACATTAACTTCATCGTAAAGGGTTCTGCGCCAACGCATCTCTGACTGCGTGGATCGAACAAAGCCTCACCTACATCCGAGGGGTCAGTGCTGATGCATCGCTTCCTCTGCTCCTCGAATCGGGTCTTTGACATTGATGCATCCACCATCAAAGGTACTTTTCCAGCGTGACAAGTTTGATCCCTGTATCCGAACCATGCCCTATCGCGGTCGGCCTGAACTTTTGGATTTATCCCGGTCAAGCATAGCCAGATAGCCCAGGTTGACACTTTATGTTTCTAAGCACTATATTTCAAGATATTCTTTATATAATGAATAAATCTGGTTCTACTTATTGGATTTTTGACGCTTTGGTCATATTGTTCATTAAATTAACCTTTATTCTTCTTAGTTGGTGGAGTATTTTTGTGTGGTGTTTTCACAGTTTTACTTTATTAAGGGTTGCACAGACACTTTACACGCTGCCTCTTAAGTTAAGCCTGAATGCTCTGTGCCAAGCTACGAGGAGGGCGAGCACAGGTTAATTTAGGGTGTGTATCTGACTTACCCTGACTAAGATTTTGGTCCAGACTTGAACAAGGTAAATACCTCTGCCAACTAGAGACCCACTTTCTAACAACTATTACATGTTAAGGTGTTAAACATGTAGGAATGCAAAGCGCTTTTGACTAAAATGTCAGCACTGCCTTAGGGTGCCATGATCTGACTGTTTGCCAACACAGGCTACTTTATTCCTATTCCTATACATTTTGTGTTACTGCTGCAGACAGGGAAAATAAAGGGCCGATCAGGGAGATTCAGGACCAAAGGAAAAGAGTTATGCATCCTGTCTCGCTTGGCCAGGAATTAATTTCTAGTCCTACAATGTGTGGCACTTGATTTTTGGATGTGATTTGCTTCCTTTAGCAGGTCCAATAAAGAAGTTTAATAGGTGCAGAGTGCCTACACACACATATATGTTCCTTAGAATTCTCTGGATAAATGGTGTACTCCTCCTACTACTGGCCACAAGTATCTGAGCCCAGCTTGATTCAAAGACCTGCACCTCCTGCCCCAAGATAGTTTTTTTGGGGGGGTTTCCCAGAGTATTGGAGCCTTACTGGTGCAATCTTGAAATCTAACTAAAGGATTCACTGATGCTGGTCAGAGCTAAACAAGATCTCTAGAATAGTAAAGTCCAGTACTTCTATGACATCCAGGCAACCGATTGTGTCAGGTGCTTTCATGATGAGCGTTCCACCAAGGGCAGTATAGATTTTAAATATGCAGTGATAAGTGCCCGATCAATACCCACCCATAGCAATAAATGTAACCATATGTAAGAACTCATCAGATATGCTGTTGATTAGTAAATCATAGCGGATACTAGGGTGACCACATCACTTGATATCACTGCAGTAACTGACTAGTCCTGAAAACAAAGCATTGATATCAGAGAACAGTCTAATTAGCACAATAGAAAAAAAACAAGTTTACAAAATGTGGGTGCATCACATGAACAGGTGTACTGGCTCAGTGCGGAGAGGAGTACCTGTTTTTTTCTTTTGTGTTCAAGGTGTATAAAGTTTGTCCACAGAACTCGAAACTTCTCCAAGTTAACACAAGAAATGCAGACACCACCAGTCAGAAACAAGCGAGCAGGAGTTATACTATGCACTTAGACACTCGGATTTGCACCGACCCAGTGCAACTGTTCATAATGTGACCACCAGGATGCATTAGGTCAACACTAAAAGACCACCTCTGGAAACAGTGCTCGTATTGACCTAGAAGAAAGTGGTCGCCCTAGATGGAATATTGCTCTCATCATGACACACTGCATTGCCATTCCTGAATCACATTCTGTTATCATGATGGATTTTGCAAAGCTTAGGGTGAGAAAGCCTATTTAATTAAAAATACATCCTTTGGATACAGGATAATTGAGTTCAACCTGTATGCTACGGAATCTATGAAAATTCCGCTGCTAAATTGACCAACTAAACTTAGCTCAAGTTTTTAAACTGAACTATTAGATGTCTGTTTAATCCTGATTCGATTCAATTTTAAATTTACCATTCTGGATGACTTTAATATATGGTTTAGTGACACCCCTTGATAAAATACATCAAGTTTGACAACTGGCCGGAAAAGAGAAGGGCTAACAAAAGTCTAATCCTGATTGGTAGCACTCTGCTCATTACACCAGCAAGTTGCCCCAAGGAACTATGGTCAATGAAGTGGCGACGGCGAGTACGCCTATGCCACTGTGTTTACGAAAAAGTATGTGTCGCATTAGCCATCCCTGGACACGTGTTTCGATGTAGTTGCCTCTCGTCAGCAGGGAGCAGGTAAGTGTAAAGGGGTGCCGCGTGGACTGCCAAAAAGTAATTAAAACAGGTAGAGTACCTCTCATGGCGCGCAGGTGCAGGTCCAAGGCTCGTCAGCCCGTTGGCTCAAGGGAGCCGTAATAAATCAAATCCTGATTGGTCGCACTCTGCTCGTCACACCAGCAAGTTGCCCCAGGGAACTATGGTCAATGAAGTGGCGAGTACGCCTATGCCACAGTGTTTACGAAAAAGTATGCGTCGCATTAGCCATCCCTGGACACGTGTTTCGAGGTAGTTGCCTCTCGTCAGCAGGGAGCAGGTAAGTGTAAAGGGGTGCCGCGTGGACTGCCAAAAAGTAATTAAAACAGGTAGAGTACCTCTCATGGCGCGCAGGTGCAGGTCCAAGGCTCGTCAGCCCGTTGGCTCAAGGGAGCCGTAATAAATCAAATCCTGATTGGTCGCACTCTGCTCGCGCCTTGAGTGGTACTTTACCTGAGAATATTTTTTGGCAGCCTACGCAGCAACCCTACACACATACCTACTCCCTGCTGACGAGAGGCAACTACCTCGAAATACGTGTCCAGGGATGGCTAAAGCGACAATTATTTTCATTTTAAACTTTTGGCATAGGCGTACCCGCCGACGCTACTTCATGGACCACAATTCTTTGGGGTAACACGCTGGTAGGACTACCAGAGTGCGGCCAATCGGATTTTTGTTTACATTCAGGCTCCCTTGAGCCCGTGGGGCTGACGAGCCCATGGCTACGCACCTGCGCGCCTTGAGTGGTACTTTACCTGAGAATATTTTTGGGCAGCCTACGCAGCAACCCTACACACATACCTACTCCCTGCTGACGAGAGGCAACTACCTCGAAACACGTGTCCAGGGATGGCTAACGCGACAATTATTTTCATTTTAAACTTTTGGCATAGGCGTACCCGCCGACGCTACTTCATGGACCACAATTCTTTGGGGTAACACGCTGGTAGGACTAGCAGAGTGCGGCCAATCGGATTTTTGCTAACAAAAGTCTCTCATAGTCGCTCACTAAAAATGACACTTTCAATTAGCTGTTTACCATGCAGATTGAGATGGGTCCAGTCACTGTTGAATCAGATGATTGGCCAGGTAATTGCTTACTCTGGCTTCATTTGCACACAAAGTGCAAGGTCAACAAGCATGCCAATCGTATTCTGCTATCATAGCAATAATACATGGTCTTGACAATGGATCAACTCACACAGGTCATTTCGAAGGAACAATGTAAGTAGTATTATTGTATTATTTAGGTAACAGTGATCACTCACAAACTGAGTAGAAGAAATCGCACCAGTTAAAATGTTGAAGTGCAGCCCCAGTTTTTACACGAGTTCAAACTCAAGTCGGTTAATCTAGAATGGATTTAGGGTCAAAATTAAGTTACCAAATCTGAGATGACAGCTATATTTCTTGTGGATACTATACGTCCTACAGATTCTTTGCCTTTTAAATACCTCACCAGACTACTGCCAGAAATTATTTTCCCCCAGCACTGCCATGTGGTGCCGTGCAGGTTTAGCTCCAGCTTTATGTGTCCAGGATGTGATGACACCAGGAAATAGAAAGAGCCAACTGGCATGCTGGTATCAGTTACTGGTACTTACTCTGCACCCCACTGAGAGAGCATCAATCAAAGCAAAAATAACATTAGACAACACATTGTACATCTTAGATTTTAGCGCTAACTTACAGGGGAGGAGGGAGGGTAATGAAGGCTGATACACAGGGCCGGACTGGCCGTAGCGGGCACCAGGCTTTTACCCGGTGGGCCGCCAGGGAGGGGGTCGATTTTGGGTCCCTTGGGGCCGTTTTTGTTACAGTGCTGTTTTTGCAGCATAGCTGCAGTACTGGCCCCTGTAACAAAATAGGTGAAAACCGGCCCTGGCAAACAGCTCGGCCGCACCCACAACCCCCAGGGGGGCCAGCTGAGCACTTTGCCAGGGCCAGTTTTGGTTCCCAGTCCGGCCCAGTTGATATAGTATCCACCAGAAGGAAAACATTACTGATCATTTATCCATCTGATCGTAGCAGGTAGTGCTGAAGATTCACATGCACTGCATACTCCTGCCATCCAGTGTTGGGCCTTGAGTTTTGCAACTTGTTTTTCTTCCAAGAAGTCTGAGTCACAAGAAATGCTTCAACTCCTTCCTTGGTTCACAATGCACCAGCACACTGTCTCCACCTCAGCTTGTTTTCCGCTCAGAGGGAAAGAAGTGTAAGTGGAGTGCAGTGATGAAGATGGAGTGTGGTGTGCATAGTAAAGAAAATGAAAGGACATAGAAACATCTGTGATAATCGCTGGCTTCCTGCGACAAGGATGGGCACGTGAATCTACAGCAATACAATTGTTACGGGCAAGTAACATTTTCAGTTTAGCGGATGTGTGACTGTGGATACACGTGGTCTGCATAGACTAAAGCAGTCCCTCTACAAAGCAGTGATTAAAAAGCAGATGTTTGAAAAAGTGGCCTTAGAACAGCTTGGTCAACTAAAGCTTGCTGATGTGCTGGAACGTCTCCACAATAACGCTTGGTGATGGTATGTGGTGTTGACCAAGTAGCAGCCTTGCAGATTTGTGTGTAGAGTGGTTTTTTGGGTGCTTGTGAAGTGTGCGCTTGGCCTTGGCATGTGAAGTCTGGATCCAATTACCTATCCACTTCGCAATGCCAGCTGTAGATATGTCAAGGCCCCTGTGGGGTAAGGTGAAGGCTACAAAAGGTTGACTAGAATTGCTAGAAGGCTTAGATCAATCAATCGAAAATATTAGAACCCTCTTAACTTACAGAGTGTGAAGGGCCCTTTCAGCTACAGACTCTGGGTGCAGGACGAAGATAGGCAGCTCAGTGGTCTGGTTCATGTGAAAAGGTGAAACAACTTTGGCCAGAAATTTGGCATTGTTATAAAAAACGACCCTATCTTTGTAAATCTGGATGAACATTTCCAGTACTGTAAGCACTTCTGAGGGAGATGATTGCAAATATGAAAGCCACCTTCCAAGACAAGAAACATGAGTCTCTTGAGCACAGGGGTTCAAAGGGAGGGCCCATGATATATGTAGAGACCACAATAAGATTTCACACAGGTGCTGAGGGCTTCTTTAGAGGTATTACCCTCTTTAGACCGTCCATGAAGGCCTTAATTATCAGGACCTTAAAAAGAGAAGTATTTTCTATTTTGAAGGTACATCGCAAGTTCGGATAAGTGTATGCATATAGAAGTGTAGGCAAGGCCTTCCTTGCACAGATGTAGGAGGTAAGAAGCACTCTCTTGCACAGACACTTTAAAGGAGTCTAACTTTTTAGGGTTGTTGTAATATATAAACCTTTATCTCTTAGCCACGTAACAGGAGCAAGTAGTGAGCTTTCACACATCCAGTAGGATAATTATGCCTTCTTCTGGAAGACTGTGGTAACCTAACTCTAGAAATGTATGTGCCAGATCACGATGGCCAGCTGTTTAGGATCACGGTGTCTGAGCTGAACCTGAAGCTGAGTGAGATAGTCTGGCCTCAGCAGAGGCTACCCAGGAGAATTGACTGACCTGTTCAAGAGAACTGAATGCCAGTGCTGTCTTGCACAGGTTGGTGCCACTAGGACAAGGGTCATTGACACCTGCCTTGGCTTACTCACCACTTATGGGATGAGGGGGAGAGGTGGAAAAGCATAGGCAAATATTCCTGAACAATATGTCCATAGTGCATTACTTAAGGACTGTTGGTGCGGGTACCTGGAGGTGAAATTGTCATTTTGCTTTTTCAAGTGTGGCGAACAGGTCTTTCGTTGGACTCATCTGCTGAAGGTACTGGTGAAGGACTTATGCATGGAGTTCCTACTCATGGACTTCTTTTCTCCACTCCTGGCAATGCTCTGCCATCAAGTGAATGATGCAGCAGGTTGCCCAGAGCCAAATCTCCTGAGCTAGTGCACAGAGCTGACGGAAGTGGATGCCCTCCACTTCCGAATGTATAACATGGTGGCTGTGAGAGGCTGGCTTAGTATATGGTGCTCACTTATGTAAGTGTAGCATCCTGCACGAATCCAGACAACCCTTATGTTGATTTTAGTGGTCTTAGACAACCTTAGAAAGTTCTCTAAGTGGTAGCTGTGGAGAGCAGCCTTAAGGCTTAGTCCACAAGGAGTGTAAAGCAGCTTGTTTCACCAGATCTTAATCTTATTGGTATAGGTTAAGTGAAAAAGAACCACACAGTGTATTTATAAAAATAGGTATTTATTATAAGACACTCACTAACACAAAGCAATATCTCCTACCCGGAGCTATAACACAATGCACATAATACTTTGCAAATAAAACAGGTAGCACAAATACACAATGGTCTCCAGGGGAAGACCAAACCCTATACTAAAATAGTGGTATGTGAACCACGACTCAAGTCAAGACTATACCCAAAAGATGTAGAAGTGCTGAGGACCCAAGAAACCAACTGAGGTAAGTATCCAGGAACCCCACAGAGGCAGTGTGCAGAGTGGGAACACAACACCGTGCTCAATTCAAGTCAATGGGTAAGTCGTGGTTGCAATTTTAAAGAAGAAGGACCCTTCCCAGTGGACCCTGAAGAAACCCTGTGGAAGACAGAAGGTTGGAGAGCCACCCCACTCGTGGATACCTTAGGATACCTGCCTCAGGGAAGGTGCGAAGGGGTGTCGGAAACCGCCGTCAAACTCAATGGAGGACTTCAGGAAGATGCAGCTGGCAAAGAAGATGAAAGTGTCCAGTGAAACCCAAAGGTGGATTCAATATGTGAAGTACCTGCAAGCAGAGGGGACAGAGCCTATGCCACTCAGGGATGACCAGGAGGTACGGAAGAAGAGTGCCTACCGATGTCAGATGATGCAGGAGAGTTGACGAGGAGCTTGGAGCTACAGCTGTGTGGACCAGGCGACGCTGTGGTAGACCAGGAGCCATTTACAAGCTGTCCCACGTCCGATGTCGAGAGTTGAGGGGTCAGTGTCTGTTGGGAGCACCAACAAGCCTGGGCAATTGCAAACAACGTGGCAAGCGAATAATGTGCATTGCCGGGACCAACAAGGTCAAAGTGACTCACCACACACAGGTAAGTCAGAGCAGGCCCTGAGTAAGCATGGGAGCCCACTGGAATCAAAGGAGTCCCTTGAAAGGGACCTGAAGATCTCTGGAGAGAAGAGTCGTCCAGCCTTAGCAACAGCCAGCCAACGCGGTGCACAAGGACTCGGTTCCAGCGGTGCCGACAAGGGATACTGGCCACAGACTCGGTCTGAAGACAGTGCTGGCCTCGAGGGAGTTGTAGAACTGCCATCCGTGTTACTGAGCCTGTCAGAGTCCGTAAGAGCCCAGGATCAGCCAACCATTCAGTTATGATGCGGTGCCTGCCGATGTCCACAGATCCTGTGAGGAACCTGTATGGAGCATGGACACTGACAGTGCAGTAGACATGCAGGACGCTGAGACCTGGAGCAGTCTAAGTTTTCCCGGTTGCGGTCTCGGTTCCTAAAGCGAAGTTCGATGCGACGCGATCAGAGTGTCCAAACAGTTGAAGATGACGCAGAGTTTAATCCGAATTAAATCCCACGACAAATCTAGGGACCCACCAACAGGTAAGCCCTTAAATACCCTAAGGAAAGGGTTGGGAAGATTCAGGGTTCCCTCCCAGAGGAGGGGGTCAGACAGTAGGGAGGATTCTCCCATGCCCTTTGTCCAGTTTCACGCCAGAGCGGAAGCCAATGGCTCCCTGAACTGGTTTAAACTGGAGTATGCAAGGAGAGCACCAAATGTGCCCTTCAAGCAGTCTCAGTGGCGCTGGCAAGCGCCCCCACCCTGCCCCAATACACTAAACCATGTCTGGGAGGTGGTCACATCTCACTGTAACAGGATATCTATTGTTCAGCCTTTCCCTGCTTGAGCTTGGCTCAGCAGCAGGAGGGCAGAACTATGTCTCTGGTCAGCAGCAGCCCTAGCTGGCAGTCCGGTTCTGGAAGACTGGTACCAGGAGCACAGAGGGCCTCTCGGAGGAGCTTTACAGTGCATGGAATCATTTTCCAACATGTTTGAACCAAACATGACAGGGTTCGTTACAGCCAGTTTAGAGACGGTCATCGATTAATGATGTATGGCCACTCTATGTTGTAATGGCTGATGCACTTGCAGACCGGGAGAATGGACTCCTAAGTTTGTAGGGGTGCCCGCTCATGCAGAGACATCCTCACACTTAGAACCGAGCACCCTGCCTTCAGGATTGAAAGGCCTGCCTTAGGGGTGACTTCTAGGTTTTAAGTGCAGTGACCTCAGATATAGGAAAACTTAGATCTGTTGTAAGTGGTGCTAGCACCAGCTTACACAAGCTGCTATGGCAGGCCTGTAGTCACAGTTTGAGTGGTCTCCCTTGGGTGGCATAATACATGCTTCAGCCCCTGGGAGACCCTGGTGTACCTAAGCCCTGGTTACCTTGGTACCATATACTAGGGACTTATAAGTGTACACCGGTAGCCAATCGGGGGTGTACCCAAGTACTTACCATAGCTAAATTAGAGGAGAAAACACAGAGACTGGGTCCTGATATGCAAGATCCCAGTCAGACTAGTCAGAAACAGCCTCCCACCAGGCAAAAAGTGGGGGTAACCATGATCCTACTTTCCTTTCAATGGCTGTCATGTAGTCCATCTTTATTAGTGCAATTTTCCCCCAAACAAGTAGAAGGAATTCTTTCAGGGCTAGTCTGATGGCTAAGAGGGGAACAACCTTTACAACGCAACTTTTACAACGCACTACACTTACAACGCATTTTTTACAACGCAACATCCACTACAACGCATTCCATTACATAGCATGACACTACAACGCATTTTTAAAAACTACCTTTACAACGCATTCCATTACATCGCATACTACCTTTACAACGCATACCATTACAACGCATAATATTACACTACACTATCCAACACTTACCCTACTGTTGCACCCCCTGGAGTTAGAATAGTAATTTTTACCCCTATACTATCCAACACTTACCCTACTGTTGCACCCCCTGGAGTTAGAATAGTCATTTTTACCCCTATACTATCCAACACTTACCCTACTGTTGCACCCCCTGGAGTTAGAATAGTCATTTTTACCCCTATACTATCCAACACTTATCCTACTGTTGCACCCCCTGGAGTTAGAATAGTAATTTTTACCCCTATACTATCCAACACTTTCCCTACTGTTGCACCCCCTGGAGTTAGAATAGTAATTTTTACCCCTATACTATCCAACACTTACCCTACTGTTGCACCCCCTGGAGTTAGAATAGCAATTTTTACCCCTACACTATCCAACACTTACCCTACTGTTGCACCCCCTGGAGTTAGAATAGTAATTTTTACCCCTATACTATCCAACACTTACCCCACTGTTGCACCCCCTGGAGTTAGAATAGTAATTTTTACCCCTATACTATCCAACACACACCCTACTGTTGCACCCCCTGGAGTTAGAATAGTAATTTTTACCCCTATACTATCCAATACTTACGTTAAATGCAATTTAAAATTATGCGTTGTAATGGTATGCGTTGTAAAGGTAGTATGTGATGTAATGGAATGCGTTGTAAAGGTAGTTTTTTAAAATGCGTTGTAGTGTCATGCAATGTAATGGAATGCGTTGTAGTGGATGTTGCGTTGTAAAAAAATGCGTTGTAAGTGCATGCGTTGTAAAAGTGTGTGTTGTAACGACATACATCCTGGCTAAGAGCTCCAGGACGTTCATATGCCACCCAAGGTGTTGGAGATCCCAAGTGCCTTGGACATTTATCCCGCATAGGTGAGCTCCCCACCCCACGAGAGATGCATCGTGATGATGGTCACATACTGAAGAAGGTCTAGAAAGGGCTTGCCAACTAACAAGTTGTTGCTGTTCTACTTAGGCAGAGTGTGATGAGCTCTGCTCATTATCAACACTAGATCCTTACAATGCCCTTCCACCTGTGTCCACTGCCTTGAGAGGCACTCTTGTACCAAGCGCATGTATGAAGCCATCATCCCCAACAGTTTCATCCCAGTTTGAACCACTGAGGAAGGACTGGATCTGTTGCAGTCGACAATGCAACTTTTTCGCAGGGAAAATAAGTTGTGAAATAAGGACACTGCTGTTTGCGTGTGTGTTAGGTATTGCCGTTTGCTGCTGCTCTTGATCATCCACTCGCCAAAGTATGGAAAGGCATGTATGGCATTTCTATTTAGATGCACAGCTACTACCACTAAGCACTCTGTAAACACCCTTGGAGCTATAGTGACCCCGAAGAGAAACATTTTGAACTGGCAGTGTCATCCACTTACCATGAACTCAAGGTACTGGTGATGTGCTGGGTGGATAGGGATCACTTGCGGAGAGGTGATTACTGTGTCCTCACCGCGGGCACAACTGTCCCATACATTCCACCACACAATGCAAGCTTCAGACCGTCAAAATTGACAGCACTACTTACCTTGAAGCAGTAGGGGGCAGAAGACATCAGAAAGACGTGAAAGCATGACATGGGATCTACATCAGTCGAACAGATCACTGGAACGGGGCCAGCAACCAGGATGCAGTCAGCATAGAAAGAGGACAGTCTGTGTGGCAGCCATCTTTGAATGGTTACCTACTAAAGAATCATAAGCAGCATTTGGGAATATTAACCACCACTGAAAAGCATTCTGCAATGTATTTTCACCCGGGAAGCGTTCCTGGCATATGGGAACTCTACTTAGAGGTACACATTGTAAAATACCTATCATGTATACTGGTGTGTCATTTCTTCAGGGCACCTACAATGGTGCACTACACTGTCAGATGGTGACACACAAAGATCCACGCTTAGTAGCCCGAGGTTCATTTTCCTTCACACAGACTTGGGGAACTCAAAATATTCAGAATTGTTCTGTTATAAACAACCCTGTGTCCTACCCTAGGTAGAAAGCTAAACAAATATAGCAACTCTTGTTCTCTGAAACAGTGAATAGTCTCCAACAAAACCTATGCCATCAATTATGAGAACTGCGAACAATATCTCAGACTCACCTCCAACATTCATTCTGAAAGAACTGGTGAGCACTAAGGGTTTCATCGTATCTGTGAATTCAGCAGTAACTACAACAAGCTGAAGTACAGTCCTTGATAGAGGCCGTTAACACGTTTCAGAACCAATTGCAACAATGGAAGGGTAAATTACGGATGTGGTGTCATGCCTAGACAAACAATCGTCCTGGGATCAGGCGAAATGGTTGTTGCACCAAAAGACTATTGACTTGGAAGACCACAGCTGATGGGATCAAATAAGGATCATGAGAATTCCAGAACAGGCAACGAAGGATGACATGTTCACTTTATTAGGTAATCTGCTAAAGACTCTCTTGGACATTACCTTTGCCCCACTACTATAGGTTCAGAGGGCGTACCAGGTCTGATCCAGCACTGCCGCCAATACATCCTAGCCTGCTGCGTCTGAAACTAGTAACTGCAAAAGATCACCATAGAGGCAAAAATTCAAGATTCACACCAATACGAAAATTAGCAAGTTATTATTACAGAGGAATTCTCAGCAACCACAAACATTAAAAGGAAATACTTTCTGGCCCTCCAACCCAGGTTGTGGAAGACGAACATTAAATATGAACCCTTAGAACCCGCTAATATGATCATCACAATCCAAGGCCGCACAACCAGGAGCCCTGGATACATTTCTAGATGATCTGGACGATGCAAACATGGACATAGCACACAAAGGGTACACCACCTCAAATAAGCTGCCAAATGACTTGGAACAGGAAACACTACTGGACAAGGAAGAGCTCTGATAATGGGAGACAGTGACATGGAAGTGATCCCATGGTGACAAACTGAGGCCATGGAAGACAGTAGATGCAAGGGACAAGTCGAGACCTCCCAAGAACTGAAAATAAAACCTCTTTAGGGCTAAATATAACTTTCTGTTACCTATACTTATTAACCTCTTTTTCTTTGCAGAGCTGATGTAAGCTAAGCTCTAGAAAGAGACATACCATGGGCAGTGGCCTTTACTAATATCCCGAGTTCTTACACCTCTGCCAAAACTATATGACTGACCATGTTGTGAAGAATACTCCGCTCTACTACTCCTCTGAATTATAATTGATATGCTATATTGGTGATTGAAAGTAGACCAAGGGGAAAGGTCCCAAGGGCCCTGCTGTCACAAGTCGCAACGCCACCCCTACCCTTCAAGACAAAAGAAGTAGGATCCCAGCGGCAAAGTGGTATCAGCGCTTCCCTGTTGGAAACAGAACCAGGCAGCTACAATCTAATCCTCACAACTCCCTTGTTAACAGTACTTGTTCGCCTGCCCCACCTCTGTCGATTAACGCATTCTTATTACTTTTACAGTCTTTACATACCCTATTGCACCACTATTATCTAACAAAAACCCCTGCACATTACAATCTCAGCCTGCGCCTGATACTAGCTGGAAAGAACCACTGAGACTTCTGATCAGTGAAGTTCAGCCGCAGGCTATTTAGGACATATTTAGGACATATTTCTATATCCCACATGACTAAATCAAGCTACAGCCAAGGAGACCACTGAAGGTAGTATCCATCGACGTCAATGGACTAACACACTTCATTAACAAAAAAAAGTTCTCACATTTCATAAGAAAGTGTTCGGAGAAGAGGGACCTGTTCAATGGTTGGAGGTCGAGGATTGGAATGAGTGAGCGGTCCATTTTGGGGATCAAAAAGTCCAGGAAGTACACACACCTGCCTTATTATGGTGTATGGGCACTGCTCCTATGCTGCTCTTTGCTAGGAGTACTTTAACTCTTTCTCCAGAAGGTGGTCTGAATTTAATACATAGTGGTGGGGCAGATGTTAAGAGGAATTGTGTGGAATTGGGCGAAATTCAAGGAACTGCCCTTCATGCACAACAGAGATGACTCGTTGACCTAAGGTGGAATTTTCCCACTGAGCAAGGTGGAGCCTCAGTTTTCTGCCAAAAATGTCAGATATAGTCTGGGGGAAGGGATGGAAAGACACAGTATGGCACTGTTGGTCTCTCACCTGAGCCAAGCTGGTTCTTGCACTGCCTGTTCTGCTGCCTGCTGATGGCTTTTCCCTCAGAAAACAACTCCTGTCCACATTTTAGATGGTCCTTTGGGAAGTACCTTACCAGGTCCTCCATTCCCTCCTAGTGCTACTGGTCGTAGATGGAATACGACGTTGAGTGGCCAACCCAAGTGCTACATGCTTCCCAGTGGTGTCAATTTGCTTCGACTCCTTATCAGGTATAACCAGCATCAAAGCCCTTTCACAGACAGTGTGTGTTAACAACAAGGGAGTCTGCCCACATAGTAAACTGGATCATCTGGGGCAGGCTTATAGATTTTTTCAACAGAAGCAGTGACAACATTTGCCGTAAAGTTGTTGGTGGCTAACCAACATGGGAAGGTAATGCACCACAGGCTTTGCATTGGACAGGGTCTCAACCAAAGATGTCATCATACTCAGTATGCAATTTGACCTGATCGTGCTTGGCATCTCACGGTATTACTGCATGCTATGCCGTACTATCCTCAATGGAAATGGTTTGGCATTAAAGTTGGGATCAGCTTCGGGGTCTAACACATGGTCCTCATAAGGATCCTCTCCCTCCTGAGGCCTGAAGGGCTCATCATAGGCGTCCTGTGGTGAGTAAGTGCTACCATCTCTGAGTCTGTGTCCTGTGGTACAGGAAGAGGAGAGCACGGGGAAGTGGTGGTGGTGGTGGTGGTGGTGGAGGAGGAGGAGTAGATGGCAATGGTGGGAACGTTGTATGGCTAGTCACCAATGCCTGACCCTTCTGGCAGTCTGTGGCCTGAAAGGGTTGAGTCTGGATTCTTCCTAAAAGATCTGATGGGGTTTCTTCGGAATGCAGATAAGTCCTAGACCTTTGGCCGGAATTTTGTACATGTTCGGGTGGATGAAAAGCTTATTTTGCATTTCATTAAGGACCTCGTATAGCTTCTCGAGGTTGACCCCTTTTTGGCGTCTGACTTTGTTGTCAAGGGCTACAGGCGCCAGCTTCACTGCTGGTAGGCGAGGAGCTTTCAGCGTCCATTCTGGCTCCATGTATGGCTTTTCCGAGCCTCGCGCCAAAGCAGTTTGAAATGTGGTGCAGTTTGATACCTTTGGATCAATGTCTTTGCATCTACCCAGCCTCCCAAGTCTATGGTGTCTCAGTCGGAAGGGAGAAACCTGTAGTTTTGTGCTGTGTCCTGCTCAAATTAGGGCTCAATGCCAGACTCCTGCAGGAGTGATGCTCTGCCTCTGTTGGTGGGCATTTTGGGGTTTGCCACTGACATTGCTGTACCGTGGAGACATAGTCGACCTGGTCTTTGGCCCTGAGACTGGCATGTGCTATGCCACTGGTTCGAAGAACTCAAACTTCTGTACGACATTGGAGATCTCGAAAAAGACGGTCTCTGCACCCTCTTCTGCTTAACCTGCCATAATGCTTAAGAGCTTAGTTTCCTGTTCCTCTGTGCCTGGCATATCTTTGGCTCTGAAAACGTCAGGCATCTCAAGCGAGGCTTGTCTTGACATCTTGTGATACACCCACCTTCTTTTCCTCCACTCCCTTAGGATTTTGGTTTTTTTGTAGCGGAAGACAAAGCATGCTTCACAGAGAGTTGCTATGTGATCTGTGGAAAAGCTGAGTTTGCAGACCACATGATGGTAGCTACAGGTGTATTTGGTGTTACACCTGTGAAAGAACTGGAAGGATGTATGTTTCATACTCTTACCCTAGGTGCATTCTCCAAGAAGCATCAACAAGGACTCAAAACTAGTCAAGGTTGAGCAGCATCACAATGTACTGGTCAGTGACTGTCAGATCCGAAGTCCAGGTGTAACGGACAGATGCCTTCATGGGCATGGTAGCCGTACTTTAGTCAAGCTGGTTGAAGGGTGCACTGCTGGAACCAGAAGAAAGAAGCGCTGAAACAGAGAAGGAAGAACCGTTGGGTTAAGACATCGATCCCAGAGCAGTGTTCCTAAACGTCTGAGCCACATGGTGGAAGAAAACACTCTGAGGTTGAGTCAGCATTCTGGGGCAAAACAGGTCTTGTGACCCTTAACAGCTTTGAAGAAAAGCAGGTTGAAAACGTCCTGGCCAAACACTAAGTGGCAGGATTATGCAAAGCATCTGAATCTACAGCCGCACATGCTATGAACATATCATTATTAAAGGTAATTAACTTTTTATTCTGATGGATACTTATTCTCATGGACTCCTAACCTTATGAATGAGTCCCAAAAAAATACCATCTGGGAAATGGGATTGATTAATTTCAGAGCAGTGTTGCAAGGAATTTATGGAACACCGCTCTGGAAAACTAGGTCATCGTGAGGCAATAATGAGAAGTAAAAGTACATAAGAATAACCACATGACCGCCAGGTAACTATCAGCCACTGAGAGGTTTCTGATAAGGACAGGATAAACTGACATGGCCCTTGTGGAGTAGGCATGAAGGCCAGACAGATCTTAACTGCACAGATGGATTGCCTTGCTTGTTTTATGCCCTTTTTGTGACAAGGAAGGATGGAGAGGCCGATACTGTTTTTCTCCTGTTATGTTAGCAACAATTATTTTAGAGCAACGAATCATACTCGGAGGAATATCTCGGTGCTTAGCTGAACACAGACAAGCGAACCAACAAAGCGGAAATAACCAGCAAGAATACTCAAGTTTTTAGGAGTTTTTTAAAACTTTACAAACTCTGTACATTAGCAGAGATAGTTTGTTCCAGTGGAAGAGGGCAGGATAGGAGAAACACTTCCCGCCGAATCTCGCAGTATGAATTCGGGGAATTTGCAGAAAGGCTTTATCATTGGATCTTAATAGTCTGGCCAGGTATTGCGTCTAAGCCTATTTTACAAATATGACGGAGCATTGCCATTTACAGACTTATTGGGTAAGGCAACATAACCTAAAGAGGAGCCTTTTTCTCATCGTTAGCCAGTGCAGAGAGTTCAAAATCAGAGCAGCAGCGGAACCAGATCAATTATTACAAAGTAGTCTGTCTGGCGTATTCTGCAATACCTGCAATTTAGACAACAGAGTTTCATTAGCAGCTACCAGTAAAACATTGTGATAGTCTAGGCGGCTTGTAATTAAGTTTTGAACTAGAAGTTGGAGGGAGCCAAAGAAATGCTTTTTTCAATAACCGCATGGTGACAAAACCAGATCCACAAATAGTAGATGCATGCTTTTTGATAGACAGAGCGAGATCTAACTGTATGCCTACATTTTTTACTACTTGCTTTGGGGATGGGGATGGTGCTGGCCCCAATTTGGAAGGCCACCAATCCGTCTTCCACAATGCCTGAGCTTTAGAAAATAGGAGTATCTCAGTTTCGTCTCCGGTTAATTGTAGACAGTTGCTCGACATCCAGAGAGCTATTTTCTTCATACAGTCAAAGAAGTGGGATTTCACCCTTCTAAATGTTGATCAAAGGAGATGACCAATTGTGTGTCATCGGCGTATGAAATTGTCTCAAAGCCACATGCCTTGATGATCTGTGCCAGGGGGGCAAAACAGAAAGTGAATAAAGTGGGGCTAAGTGTGGAACCCTTTGTCAACAGGCATGGTACAAGATTTAAAGGGATTCAGAGAGATGGTTTGGATATGATCTTTCAGAAAGTGGATAAACCATTGGTGTGCCTTACCACAGACTCCCATGGGAGACCGTGTTGAAGGCCCCCGTCAGATCTAGAAGCACTAGCATCGCTGGGATGCTTTTGCCCAGGAGTACTCTAATGGTGTCAGTGAATGCGACTAGTGTTGTATCTGTGCTGTTGGGAGTCTATGAAAACCGATTGACAGGGGTTAAGGAGCCTATGCTCTTCCAAAGCTGCTTCTTAATTCCTACGATTCTGGTGTCACTTCTAATTTGCTCACCACAGCTGGGCTCAGACAATGCAGGTACTGTTGTCATTACAAATTGATCCCAAGTGTTTAGTGAGGATTGCAAGTGTGCCCCTTGAAGGGACAGAAGCTCCCCTGGAGGGCAATGGATGAGCCTTACTGCACTTATTTTAATGTTGATTAATGAATAATCACCTGCTCACCACAGTGATAAGCAGATCTACAGGGGCAGATGACGACCCACTCTTCTACCTGTGAGCCGCTGTGTAACTAGCCTCTACAAGATTATTAAGAGTCTGTTGTGCAGTTTCAATACTGTTTAAAGCTATGTCGCAAACAAGCAGATTCCAGGTACCAGGAAGCCAAGCAGTGTTTCTCATGCTTTCAATTGCTGGGAGTTAGAGCAGCTGTACAGGGCAGTAGGAGCGGTGAGTTTCTCTTAGGACCTGGTATAGCCTTCAAAAGCAGCGCACCCTTTACTATTTTAAATCATCTGTTTTTACTGTGCTTAAGTATAAATGTTTCTCAAAAATGTTTTACTCGATGCCATTTAGTACTTTAAAAATGAAGCACTACGCGGTGGAAGTGGTAGCTGTAATGGAATTGGACTGCACCATTGGTCGAAATGATTGCTGTCCTATGACAATTTTGGGTACCAGCATTAATTTCTTTACAAACGAAACGATCCACAGCTTTTGACTTGCTCCAATAAACAAACTTTCAGTATCCTGTATACATTGATTTCTTTTGGTTTTCTGGGAGCCAAGATGCCATCTGTCACTACTGCAGGTACACTAAAGGTCTTCTGTTGGCAGTCGCAGCAGGTCGGCCCTATGCAGGAGATAAAGAGGGGCACACTGCTGAGACCCAACAAACTTTGTGCCAAATCCTCCTCACCTAGTATGGGACAATCCGGATTAGTAGTGTTTGATCCTTCACATCATTTGCAGGACTTTTGATTAGTGCAATAAGTGGAAATGCGTAAAGCAGACTATGAAACCGGACGAACCTGAAGGCATCTTCCAGGGACTCACCTAGGAGGAAGTGTATTGCACAGAACCAGTAATACATAATGTTCAGAGCCAAGAGAACCATCCACAGACACCACAATCTCCCCTAGAGAGAGTGAGATGATTCAGCGAGTCTACGCTCACATTCAGTGTACTGCAAGGGGTTCTACAGCTGGAAACACACCACTGCAGTGCCTATCACAAAAAGCATAAGGGCATGTTCATGAGAGCTGTCTGGATATCTTCCAAAAAGCCAGTGGAGCCTTATCCTGACATTTCTATACACAGACTAAGTGTTGTGGCCATTAAGCAAGGGTCTGTCTCAGCATAGTCCAAGCCTCACCTCAGAATTTGCTCATAGGCATCTGGACCATCAATAATTGTATCTGAATGATGTCTCTTCATTTGTTCTGGAAGGATTATGGTAGCCTTTTTTGCGAACTGCCACAAAGTGTGGACATATTGGCCAAGAAGGCATGTGGCACTGGTAGAGAAACGGGCTAGTCTGACAGTAGTAAAAACATTTCTGCCTAAAGAAGTCTTTAGGAAAGGTGTTTGGGTTCAATTTGGTAGATGTTTCTTACACCATTATGCTCTCTAGTAAGGGATGCAAGGACAAGAATTTCAGATCCGGGGACATCAGTCTTTGGCTATGTGAAATTTGTCGGCCTACTGCTATGCTTGAAAAGGGATTCTCTTTGGCAGCCAAAACTAGCTCAAAAAGTGGATCACTGAAAGGGAGAAAGGTTCTAAAACAAACAATGACGGTTGCAATACTTAACCCCTTCCATGCTTATGACGAGCCCAGCTCGTCATGAGGCACAGTGGAGCTGTGCTCATGACGAGCTGGGCTCATCATAACGGTCGCGGCACTCCCACGTGCAATTTATTCCCTGCCTGTGCGGGAGAATCAATCAGTGGGCGGAGTCGTGACGAGCCCAGCTCATCATGAGCACAGCTCCACTGTGCCTCATGACGAGCTGGGCTCGTCACGAGCACTGCGGCACCGCCTGCCCTCCTCCCCCCCGCACCGTGGGGGTATTACCCCCGCAGCGAAGGGGTTAAGTGAGCATTTTAGATTTCTGTTCCAGAATGAGAAGGGGGAGTTCCAGTGATTTCACTGCTTTGCGTACCTGGAGGTAAAAGAAGAAACTTCATCGCAGGGTGGTCCAGATGGCTAAGAGTTGTCACTTTATAGAGAGGTATCCAGCCCCCTAGTATTATGGAAATCTAGATAGAAACCACTATCTGTAAGGAAGAATGAGGTTGTCACCCCCTGACTTGTGTTCCTTCTTACATTAGTAATCCTTGTTAGACATCTACAAAAGCAACCGAGTCGGACACAAAATGTTCCTCCATACTATCAAATCTCTGAATGTAGGGAGGTATTAAACCAAGGGCTCATCGTCAAAACCAGCCTGAACCTTCTCCTTTGCAATTCAGATGATGTCAGATAACTTCAAAGGTTGTGTAAGTGGTGCTGAAATCAGATCCGAGGGTGGTGTAGGTGTCGTAAGTAATGTCAGAGGCAAATGGGATAGCACCTTTGGAGTCATATGCTTCACTTGAAGCTGTGCAGGTTCCTGTCAAGGTGTGCACCCTAGTGATGGTGGAGTCAGAGCCACTGCACTTGCTGAACATGTGGGATCAGACCCTCCCTCCTCAGGGAGCAACACATAGGTTTAAGGGGCTATTCCGAAGATCTCCATCAAGGCCAATTGGAAGGCATCAACCACAGCAGGGTAGGTAGAGGGAGGCATTAAATTCTGTTTCACTTTG
This sequence comes from Triturus cristatus, assembly GCF_964204655.1. Classification (NCBI taxonomy): domain Eukaryota; kingdom Metazoa; phylum Chordata; class Amphibia; order Caudata; family Salamandridae; genus Triturus; species Triturus cristatus. The sequence goes on from NC_140590.1 coordinate 667,080,196, forward strand.
AAAACTGGGATCATCTCCAAATAAAAGAGCCAGACGTCAGGAAACCGCAAGGTCAAGACTCCAAACATTCCAAGAAGTCCCTGTACATATTTTTAGAAAATTTCTTGAGGGACCACTCTCTTATTAGGTGTTTTAACTGAAGGAGAGAGAGCAAACTCTTTGAGGTGTCCTTGCTTGCTCCAACCAAAAAAGTTTTCCCCTCCTGCTCTTGGAAGGGCTGGAGGAGCAACAGACTCAGGCAAGACACTGTTGTTGGATCCAGGACACCACATACAGATGCTGTGTGGCAGCACTACTGAACAAGGAAGAGAACACAGAGGAGTACCAGGAGTTGCACGTGAAAGAGGCAGAAAAATCGCTAAAGAAACTGGGTGTTGTGGATGCACTGGAAATGACGGTCTAGATGGCGAATATGCCTTTGAGAATTCAGAGTCCGATGTAGCAGGAAACCTTCTTGTCTTCATCTTTCTGGCAATCAAAAGTTTTCAAATGGAAAAAGAAGAACCAGTGTGTCTTGAAGTCTATAGGTGTCTCAATGCCATGGTATCTCTTGTCAAACATCTTTTCTAACTCTCAATGTCAAATATCTTCTTCTCTTGGACACCGATTCAGTTCTCAACGACTAACACTTTCAAGTTGGTACTGTACCTCACCTTGACGTTAAATTACTCAACCATGAATGGGAGCGTCAGTGTGGTTTCTGGTTTGGATCTTCCTCTTGTGAAGTCCTCAGAGAGTGGTGGCAGAGCAGTGATGACCTCTGTCTGCGATGTGACTGTCAGGGAGGCAAAGTATATATAGATCACGGAAATGTGATTTTGCTTTTTTTCAGCCGCAAACGGCAAATAAAGATGGATTTTTTTGCTGAGTAAATTTATGTCACAAAATTACAGATAAAAACAATAAAGACTAACATATGTTGAGTGAAGCTTGTCTGAACTAAATCTGAAGAGATTTAGCTGCAAAAAAGCCAAAAAGGATACACTCAGTGCTTCAAGATCCGGTCACCAGGAGCTGGAAAAAAGGACTGGGGTAACTGTAACCTGCTGGGAATGATGGCATACTGGGGGGCTGTGGCCCCTTAATGGTGCAATGTCAGTTTTCATGCTACCATAGCTGCAGCTTATATTTCTGATTTTGAAGCTGTGAAGAGTCCTGTAAAGATGTGCACCTGATCCCATTAACTCCATTTCCTTCACAAAATGATTGAGAATTAGGTTCTTAAGAAAAGTTTCTCTTTTCTGGTAACATTTCTATTCCTTAATATTATTTGGCCTTAAAAGTAAATGAAAGAATTTGGCAAATATATTCCATTTGGTAGGTTGCACAAATATTTAATGTTATATAAAAAAAGATTTGGCCTGCCTGAAGTAAGGAGAAAAAGGAACACAAAAGGAATATTTATTTGAAAGAAGTGGTACAGTATCCTGCATGCGTGAGGGACTATTCAGTGCTCATGATTATTGTTAGAAATTAGGTTTCTGTTTGGCACAGGTATGCACACTGTCCAAACAGGCACCACAATCCTAGTCAGGGTAAGTCAGATGCACACCATAAATTAACCTGTGCTCACCCTCTGGTAGCTTGGCACAGAGCAAGCAGGCATAACTTAGGAGGCAATTTGTAAAGTATTTGAGCAAAATCAAAACAGTAAATCAGTGACAACACTACACAAAAAGATACCTCGCCTGGTTAGAACAATAGAGCCTAATTTAATGAAGAAAACAATCCCGAAACGATCAATAAGTAGAACCGGAGTTATGAATTTTTACAGAACATCTGCAAATATAGTGCTTAAAAGCATAAAGTGTCAACCAAGGCTATCTGGTTGCGCTTGACAGGGTTAACTCCAAAAGTTGAGGCCGACCGTAATGGAGCGTGGGTCAGATACAGGGAACCAACCTTGTCCAGGTGCATAAATACCTTATGCATTCGACTTTGGCCGATGCGTGGAGCAGAGGAAGCGATGCGTCATTGTCGATCCCTCTGGATATAGGTGATGTGTCAGTTCCGAGGCAAGTAAATCGAGATGCACTGTTGATGGCTTATTCCGATGTAAGTGATACGTCGTTGTCGAGCCACGCAGCCAGCGATGCGATGGCTTCGAAGCAGGAGATGCGTCGGCGCCAAAGGAGATGCATTGGTTCCAACCGGCGCAATGACAGCAATGCGTGGGTTTTGTTAAGTTGCAGCACAGCTCTTCCACGGGTACAAGACTGGATTGGCACCAGTTGGCAGGGCAAGACTCACAGTTGTCAAAATCCAGGTGCTGTAGCAGACTTGTTGGAAGTCTTTGATGTCCCTGAGACTTCAGAACAGAAGACAAACCAGCAAGTCTTGGAGACACTTTTGTTCTGGGGTGTAGAGATGCAGGTCCAGTCCTTCTCACTCCTGGGAAAGGAGGGTAGCAGTCATCAGGACAGACACAGCAGAGGAGGAGTCCAGAAAAGTTCAGCAGAGTGACAATCCTTTCAGCAGCACAGCAGTCACTCTTCCTGGCAGAATAACCACACATCCAGACGTGTACTGAGTTGGTGGTGTAGAGGTCTAGTACTTGAACCAAGTTGGGCCTTTAAAGTGGGGGAGACTTCAAACAGGGACCTTTGAAGTGCGCAGAGTCCTTGCCCTTCCTGCTCTGGCTCCAGACTAACTACAGATAGGTATGCAGCCCTTTGTGTGGGGGCAGGAACAGCCTATTCCAGTGTGTCGGCTCCTCCCTCCCATCCTGCCCAGGATGGCCCAGCAGTCATACTTAAGCCCCCTTTGTGTGTGGTTGTCTGAGGGAATGCAGGCTGCCGCCCACCAAAAACATGTATTCAGAGACAGGCAGAAGGCACAGAATGGTTAAAGTAACAAAATGCCAGCTTTCTGACTAGCAACTTAAAATGCAACTGTACCATAAGTACTGTATCATAAGTTGTGATTTACAGAGACAGCAAACTTGGAAAGTCAATCTTTCCCCAACTCGAAATTACACTTATAAAGTGACATAAGGTAATCCAAATGTTAATCAGTGGGAGAGATAGGCCTTGCAGTAGAGAAAAACAAATGTAAGAGTTTTTCATTGCCAAGACAAGTAAAACTTAAAAGTACATGTCCAACTTTTTAAATACACTTCATCCTGCCCATGGGGCTGTCCAGGGCTTACCTTATGGGTGACATGTTTTAAAAAAGAAGGATCGTAATTGGCAAGAGGGTTGACTTGCGAGGTCGACATGTCAGTTTAAAGCTGCACACACAGGCTCTGCAATGGCAGGCCTGAGACAAGTTTAAAGGGCTACTAAAGTGGGTGGCACAATCAATGCTGCTGGCCCACTAGTAGCATTTAATTTACAGGCCCTAGGCACGTGTAGTGCACTGTACTAGGGGCTTATATGTAAATTAGATATTCCAATTGTGGGTAAGTCAATTTTACCATGTTTTAGAGAGTGAGCAAATGCACTTTAGAGCTGGTGAGCAGTGGCAAAGTGTACAGAGTCTTAAAGCCAGCAAAAATGAAGTCAGAAAAACAGGAGGTTAGAAGGCAAAAAGTCTAGGGAAACACTGCCAAAGATGCCAGTTCTAACTATTATCAATGGATATCTCCTGAAGGAGAATTTAGAAATCAAGCCTGAATCAGAAATGTTAAGGAAAGGACATTAGCAGAAGAGACTTGCATGAAATTGTAGAGACAAAAAATATTAGAGGATTTGATCAACTGGAAAGAAATGTCAAAGACCTGATATTCCTACAGGTCGCTTTGATCTCCTCCAGACACTGAGGGCCTGATTCACAAAGGTAAAGTTGGACTTTTAATCTAAGTATAGATCAAAATTCTAACTTTACTACTTTTCAGTATCCACAAAGGAAAGTTACGAGTAGTATCTTCACGTCCGCACTCAGGGCGGAGATCTGCACCAAGTGCGGAGCTCCTCCCAGTCAAAAACTCCGCCCGAGTGCGGGCATAAACATACTGCTCGTAACTTACCTTTCTGAATACTGAACATTGTAAACTTAGACTTTTGGCTTAAGTTTACCTTTGTGAATCGGGCCGTCAATGTGCTATGATCTCGTTGAAATCTGAAACAAATACAATTTGTGGATTATCATAACCAGGGATCATATGAGAAATATTTAAGGGCTTCATTAAGTTTCGTGGTTCATGCTATATTCAGGTATGAAACAAGTTTATAAGCTGCCATGTTGTTCACTCATATCCTGAGTTTGATGTAAAATATTTTCAATAAAAAATAAAGTCCTTGGGTGTTATATTTGATGAAAGGCTACAGGTTATCCAATCATTTTATCATCATCTCATGCTCTTATGCAAATTGTCTCATCCATGCTTAGAAAAACAGAGAATATATGGAAAGGGTTATGATTGGATCAAAAAGACTTGTTTGCAGGAACCTCAGAACTTTACATCAATAAGCTGCAGGGATCAGAAACTGGAACAGTTTTCATCTTACTTAGGAAGATACATATTTTCCCACTCTTGAGAGACATGCACTGGTTGGCAGTTGTTTTGTGAATTTACATTTAAAACTCTTACTCTAACCAACAAGTCTTGCTAATGTAATTTGTCTAACTCAAGCAATGCTTCACACCTTACAATCCAACCAGTCCATCAAGGTCAGATGAGAAAGTAATTGCTAGTAACTAATGTAAAACTGTCCCTGAACACCTACAGCAGACACAGCCGCCCCTCCACTTCAGGAGGGCGTTAAATACTTACTTATATTACTTAGTTTGTGTTTGTTGACACAGTACTTAGTTGTCTACATTAGGGAATCATTGCTACATAAAACAAAATGATGACTGATTAATTAAAAATGCAAGGCATTTTTGGGTTGCAGTGTATAGTGTCACTGTTTGACAACTGGGAACATACCAGAGCCCTATGTTAAACATGGTATTACAATAGATAAGGCACAGATGATATGGTATACCAGGCAACTGGCAGAATAACTGTGCCCAACGGTGAGCATATAACATGGTATTACAATAAGTAAGGCAGGGATCATATGGTATACCGGGCATCAGTGTGCAAGCTATGGATTAGCCATAAATGACAGAATGTCTGTGTTCTTCACTGGGGAGTACCTCAGTGTAGGCTAGCAATGTGCTATTGCACAAGTTACTACTTGTGTAACGATATATCTGTATGAGACATTAGTTAGTGATAGATTCCTTACCTTAGAATATCCCCAGGCATCAGACTGGATCCGGAAAGCTTTTGTCAGCAGTACCCCTGCGTATCGATTGGCGTCGTCGTCAGCTCCGCGTGTGTCGCTGGCGTCGTATTCGCTGAGATGACGTCACTGGAGCTACTTAGATGCGCCCACGCGCGATGTCAGTTCTGTACACAACTTTCCGCAACAGGAACGCAGAGCCATGTAAGATACTGACCACTGGTGCACAGAAACTAGGGCCCGAAAGGATGACCTTAACCATAGAAATCAGTTCGCAGAATGGGGAGGATGGGTGGGGCAGTAAGGAATCTATCACTAACTAATGTCTCTTACAGATATATCGTTACACAAGTAGTAACTTGTGCATCTGAAAGAGACACGTTAGTGATAGATTCCTTACCTTAGAATAGATACCCCAGCAATACCAACCCCGGTGGTGGGTCTGCGAACAAGATTACACCAGAAAGTCACGGAGAACAGAACGGCCAACGAAGCCGCCTCTCCGGACCGGACTGTCAAGGCAATAATGCTTTGTAAAAGTGTGCAGCGAACCCCTGTGGCAGCCTGACAGATGTTCTGCAGGGGGGAACCGCGTCCCAATGCAGTAGTAGCAGCTGTCACCCTGGTAGAATGGACACGCAGCCCCACCGGAGGTTCCTTTTTAGTCATAGAATAACAGGCCTTGATACACAAGACGACCCAGCGGGAGATAGTCCTCTTGCGAACAGCCCGGCCTTTCTTGGCACCTGCATAGCCAACAAAGAGCTGGTCATCCACCCGGAATGCTTGTGTGTGATTCAAGTAAAAGGAGAGCGCATGTTTTGGGTCTAGACAGTGGAGCCTCTCTTCCTCTCTGGAAGGGAGCGGAGGCGAAAAGAAAGTGGGCAAGGTGATAGTCTGCCCTATGTGGAAGGCAGTGACAACCTTTGGCAAGAAGGAAGGACGAGTACGAAGCACAACCTTGTTCGGATGAACCGACAGAAAAGGAGGCTTACAAGAAAGAGCCTGAAGCTCACTCACTCTCCTGGCAGAGGTGATAGTCACCAGGAAGGCAGTTTTCAAAGTCAAAAGACGTAAAGGACAATTGTGAAGCGGCTCAAAGGGAGCGCACATGAGATAAGTCAAAATAAGATTCAAGTCCCACTGAGGCATTATGAAAGGAACAGGAGGGAACATATGCGTAATGCCTTTTAAGAATCTCTGTACAACAGGGTACTTGAAAAGAGAAAGCTGATCTGGAAGCCGCAGAAAGGCTGAAATGGCCGTAAGGTAGCCCTTGATAGTGCCAGAGAAGAGCCCTGCCGGGCCAGAGAAAGAAGGAACAAAAGGACCTCAGAAAGAGGGACACAAAGGGGGTCCACAGTCTTGGCTGTGCACCATGCCACAACTTGTTCCACCTGCAGGCGTATACCTGTACCTATATTTAGTGGAGGAACGCCTGGCTGCCAGAATAACATCACAGACCTCGGGAGGCAAGTCAAAAGGAATCAGCTGTCGCCGCTCAATCTCCATGCATGAAGGTGGAGGCTGGACAGGTTTGGGTGGAGAACCGTCCCGTGCTGCTGCGACAGATGATCCTCCCGCAGAGGCAGTCGTATCGTGGGGATCCAGGCTCATACTGAGTAGCTCGGGATACCAAACTCTTCAAGCCCAGTCCGGAGCCACAAGAATGACTTGGGCCCAGTCATGCCTGATTTTCTTCAGCACTCTGGGTAGAAGAGGTTTAGGCGGAAAGGCGTACAACAGACCGCAGCTCCACTTGTGACGAAAAGCATCGCCAAGCAAGTGCCGCCTTGGAAATTCCAACGCGCACAACTGCGGACATTGCGCGTTCTCTTCTGTGGCGAATAGATCTAACCAAGGCTCTCCCCACTATTGAAAGAGACCTTGCGCCACCTCCGAGTGAAGACGCCATTCGTGATCAGACACCGGCGGCTGAGTTCGTCCATCCTGGTGTTCAAAGAACCCGCCAGGTGTTGAATCGTCAAGGAGATGCTGTGCCGTTCCAGCCAGGTCCAGAGGCGTAGAGCCTCCTGACATAGGGTCCACGACCCCACCCCGCCCTGTTTGTTGTAATACCACATGGCGGTGGTGTTGTCCGTGAACACCTACACTACCTTCCCCCTGACAGAGGGAAGGAATGCCTTCAGTGCAAGAAGGATTGCCCGAAGCTCCAGAAAGTTTATACGGAGCCGGGACTCCGCCGGAGACCAGAGGCCTCTGATTTCCGCCTGTCCCATGTGGCCGCCCCATCCCAGGAGGGACACATCCGTCACCACTGTGTGCTCCGGTTGGGGAAGGGAGAGGGATCTGCCACTGACCCAATGCGGATTCGTGAGCCACCACTGCAATTGTTGTGCAGTGCCCTCCAAGATCTGACGTAGTGGGACAGGTTCCCCATATGCTACGCCCACTGGAACTTCAGGTCCCACTGCAGAGCCCGCATGTGCCACCTGGCATGGTTGGTCAGCAGGATGCAGGAGGCCATGAGTCCTAGCAGCCTCAAGGTCGTCTTGACCGAAACCCAGGACAAGGGCTGAAAGATCGGAATCATAGCCCGAATGTCCTGGACTCGCTGTTGCGGAGGATAAACCAGAAACAGCGCCGTGTCCAGAACCGCTCCGAAGAAGAGGAGCTTCTGAGAGGGAATCAGGTGCGACTTCGGCACATTGATGCAAAACCCCAGCAAATGCAGGAGGTCGGCTGTAGTCTGGAGGTGGGAGACGACTGTGGGGGGCGAACCCGCCTTGAACAACCAGTCGTCAAGATAGGGGAAGACTGAAACCCCTGATCTGCGCAGATGAGCTGCGACCACCGCCATCACTTTTGTGAACACCCGAGGGGCGCTGGTAAGGCCAAAGGGGAGCATGGTGAACTGAAAATGCTCCTGGCCCACCGTGAATCGCAGGTAACGCCGATGGGCCGGCAGGACGGGAATATGAAAATAAGCGTCCTGCAGGTCCAGTGCCACCATCCAGTCTTGTGGGTCGAGAGCAGACAAGACCTGAGCCAGAGTGAGCATTTTGAACTTCTCCTTCCAGAGGAAGAGATTTAGGTTCCGAAGGTTTAAGATGGGACGCAGACCCTTGTCCTTCTTTGGAACCAAGAAGTAGTGGGAGTAACAACCACGACCTACTTCTGCATCGGAATGCGCTCAATGGCCCCCTTGGCCAAGAGGGCCGTAACTATCTGCTGGAGAAGTGCCAAATGATCCCCCGACATGCGGTGGAACTGCTGTGGCATGGCTGGGGGGGTAGACTCGAAGGGGAGGGAGTAGTCCTAACGAACAATTTCCAAAACCCACCTGTCTGATGTAATGGTGCGCCAGTGGAGGAGGTGATGACGAATCCTGCCCCCTCTCACTGGCGTCCGGTGGGCCTGAAACACCGGACTAGGAAGGTGTGGAGGCACTGGCAGCAGAGGTGTGGGTGGACTGACCCGCACGCTGGCCCCGTGACCCGTCTCTGCGAGCCCCACATCTGCAGCTGCGCTAGGACTGTTGATGCGCAGGCTTGTTCTGAAATGAATGGGTTTGTACGCCCCTTCCGGAGCTTTGAAAGGAATGAAAGTTAGAAGCGGAAGGAGTACGTGTAGCCGAAAGGCCTATGGACTTGGCCGTGGCCCGAGAGTCCTTGAAACGCTCTAATGTGGAATCCGCCTTATCACCAAAGAGGCGAGTGCCATCAAAGGGCATGTCCATCAAAGGATTCTTTACATCTGCCAAAATCCAGTCGTCCTCAACCAAGCATGACGACGGAGCGCCACCGTTGTGGAAATCGCCCTACCCAGCGAACTTGCGGTATCAAGACCACAACGTATAGTGAATTTGGCCGCGTCTCTCCCCTCCATTAGACCGGACCCCCTCCGGACACTGATGTAGCACTTGTTCAACCACATACCATACAGAATGGAAAGAGCAGCCCAAGAGACAGGCAGTGTTCACAGACCGCAGTCCAGAACTTGTGGAAGAATAAATCTTCTTGCCAAACTGCTCCAACTTCTTGGATTTCTTGTCTGGAGAAGCAGAAGGAAATGCACTCGGGGACGTCGAGGCTTGAACCACCAAACTCTCAGGTGTAGGGTGAGGAAGGCAGGGTCGCCCGGGGCCGGGCGATGGCGTCGGCCTACACCCTTGTCCACAGGGGCCCATGTGTTGGGCCGGGACCAGGTCCCCAGAAGCACATCAGTAAGTGCATCATTAAACGGCAACAGCGGTTCTGTAGAAGATGAGGCTGGCCGAAGCACTTCAGTCAGTAGGTTGGTCCTGACAGCCACAGTAGGGAGCTCAAGGCCAAGAGCCTCGGCCGCCCTATGTAGTACCGTGGAAAAGGTACCACTCTCCTCCATAGTAGCTGAAGGGGATGGTGAACCAGGCGCCGGAGTGTAATCCAGGCCACCGGCCCCCGCCTCCTTATCCCAGTCGGAGACAGACTCGCACTGTGCTGCGAGAGGGTCTTCAAACCCCTCCCAGTCCTCCCCTTCCTCCGCAAGTGGACGAGGATGTGGACAAATAAAAGGGTAAAAGTTCCCCATCGGCGTTGGGATCGGCGTCGGGAGACATCCCTCCGGCACCGTGTTGACATCGGAATAGAAGTCGATGCTGGCGTCGGTCACCGGCGCCGTCAGCATCGGCGCTGCCGGCGCCGTCGGCATCGGCGCCACCGGCATCGGCGACGTCGATGTTGGCGGGGCTGTACGGGGTCCACCCGCAAGAACGGGGAGCCCCGGCCAGAGCCATGGAGGCCTCTGGGGGTCGACGACGTCGGGACTGGAGCCGGCGACGTCAAGGAACGCGGAACAGTGGGGCCTACGGGGCCCGAAGGCGTGCTGACGGGGCCGCACGGGCCGAAGATACGTGCCATTGCAGACATGAACTCTTGCAATTCGGCCGGAGTCGCCGATGGACCCGGTTTAGGTGGATAAGCCAACGGTAACTACTCAGGCCCTGTTGGAGCCGCAGGGGCGGCGCCACCTGCCCCCTCAGCCACGTCCCGCGACTGGCAAGGGGAGGACGAAGAGCGGCGACGCTTGTTCGACTTCTTGTGCTTCGCCTTACCTGACTCCGAGTGCGAAGACTTTGAATGATGGTGCTTGCTCTGCGACCGGGCCCTCGACCTCCCATGGGACCGGGACCTGGAACGACATGGGGCCGACTCCCAGGCCTCCAGCCACTTTCGGGACCGCTCCCACAAAGTTTTCGGGGCCATGGCCCAGCAGTGGGGACACGACTCGTGTCGTGGTCACGCCGCAGGCAGAATACACTCACTGTGCGGGTCTGTCAGCAACATCGTGCGCGGACAGGCCCCGCAAAGTTTGAAACTGGGTATCCCTTTGCACCAGGGGTAAGTTTACTTACAATTTATAACAAACAAATACTTAGTCAACAAGTGACGGGGTACCGCTCTCTCCGGATCTGCGCTTGCTGGCGCGGAAAAAGAAAGAACTGACGTCAGAGCGCGTGGGCGCGTCTAAGTAGCTCCAGTGACGTCATCTCGACGAATACGATGCCAGCAACGCACACGGAGCCGTACGACGACGCCTAGCGACGCGCAGGGGTACTGCTGATGAAAGCTTTCCGGATCCAGTCTGACGCCTGGGGATATTCTAAGGTAAGGAATCTATCACTAACGTGTCTCTTTCAGATATGCATTTACACTGCCTGTTTGAAGTTTAGACCAACTAAGAAGCCAGAGGAAAGTACATAATAAGCACATCGTTTAGAACAGAGATCTTTTAGCTCCTACTTTATTTGTTCGAGAGAAAATGATACAGATTTATGCGCAAGGTGCAAGTCATACTATTTACTACTTTTGACATACCTGCTCCAGCGTTGACTGAGAGAAACTGTACTCTTCAATACCAAAAGCATGTTTTGCTGTGGAAAAGATATTGGAGAATATTGTGATAAACAGAAAACAGTTCATAATTCAAAGGAAATATGCACAGATAACTGTACTACAGGATCATAAAAGCATGTCAATTTAGTGACCATGGGATTTGCTGAACTGAGTTAATACTGATGCGGGAATCTTTTGTAATCACCTGCAAAAGTAATTCTAAGGCATCACTATTTCCACTTTCTTTGGTTATCTGTGTTGGGGCATGCGGACACAAATGTGTATTATAGATCTATTGAGATTGCTGCCCGGCTTATGCTCCTTTATATCTGAACTCTGGCTAAAGTCACAGAGGTAACACTTTGTTTAAAATACAGAAGCAAAACTTGTGTTAACTATTCAAATACAATATGTTTTACTAACTTTTGGAGAGAGAGAAATGTTTTACATTCACAAAATCTCCTATTTTAAGCTATCCCCTGCTCTTACATACGTGCACACCATCATCGAGCTGCAACATCACCTAACACTAGAAATCTGTCTATGCCCCAGCCACATTATGTTCGACTTCATTATACATACCAACAGGCTTTACAAGGGAAGATCTTTAAAAACTAACGAGGCATGAGCATTAAAAGTAAACTAGGTATATTTTTCCCCACTCCAAATATGAATCGGAAATGGCAGATTTGATCACAGAATGCACATACATTACCAGATTGGAATCAAATTCTATAGATATTACTAGCTTACCTTCTTCCAGCCTAGAGAATGCAAGAGAGAGAGACTGCACATCTTCTCTAGGAATTTTATATGACAAAATCGATGCAAAACTGAAACAACAAATGTTTTGCATTAGAAGAAAAGTTGCTTTGATGGCAAGTGCTCCAGGAAAAAGCAAATCACAAGATCTACAAAAGTCTTCTCAATTAAGTCATTTCAACTCAAAACATTTGCGACACAAACAATTCTGTTCACCAGTTAAGGTCTACTAGAAGACTGCTGAGCCTGCTCTGACACTTACAAGGTTAAAAATAATTTGTCTATGCTGGATATCTAATGAAGTATCCAGAAGAACAGTTATGAAAGACAACAAGAGCCTAAAGGATTATTTGTAATCTAATAAAAGTGGGCGTGTTTTCTCTGACCCGCAGAGACTTCTCTCCATCTATACAAGAACAATGTTGCAAACCTGTAACTGCTGTTAACCGGTGTTGGTATTTTTTGAGGATTGGCGTGCTTCATTCATTCCCAGTTGTTGATATGGGAGCCTCAGGTTATGTTAAATAGCAGTGTATAACATCAAAAAGTCAGAGAAAAGAAATAAAAACAAATACCCTAGTAGCCTATCCACCTTATTTGAAATGACACAAACTAATTTCCAGACCTTTTTTACAAAGAGGTGGCAGTATTCTGAACTCCACTCTCCACAGAGATTCACTAGGGGAGGAGGGAGAGCCATGTGCGAATCCATTAACGATACCAATGCAAGAGTACTACAGTTACAGGTAAGCAACTGTTTTCTTCCCAGTATAGGACTTTCATGGATTCACATGCTCAAATCAGAGTAGCAAGCAAACAAATGACAAGAGACACTGGAAGATGGGAGAAAACAGCTCTTCCTATTGTAAAAGGTTTCACAGATTTGCTCGCCCAACTGCCAGCTTCCTCACCATTTCTCTGTCCAAGCAGCTGTGCTTGGTAAATGTGTTTCAGTTTTTTCATGCTGCTGCCCTCCAGAAGTCAATCAGTTGGATTCTGGCATACAGGGCTGCTGTTGCTGCAACACCTCATGTGGAATGCGCTCTGATCCCTGTGACAAAGGGTCTATTAACCTCCATATGAATAAAAGTAATCACATCAGGAATCAAACTAGAGATACTCTGTTTAGAAAGGGGATTGTCCCTTTTGGTATGTCCATAAAAACACGATAACAGTGCCGGTTATAGATTCAGTTGATCCGCATAACCCAACCATCTGAGGTATATGGGCAGAATGCGATCTCTTTCATCCAAAAGTGATAAATATAGATGTCAACCCTCTTGATGCCTAGAATAATGCACAGTAAAATTGAACCAAAGCAGCTTAAAGCCCCCACAATGACCATCACTTTCAAACTGTATTTATCCTAGAACAAACTATTGTGAAAGTTAATGGGGTGATGTGTAAAATAGGAAAATTAACATGTTTACTACCCCAGTATTTTCACAGGTAGGCCGGAATCTGTACAAGATAACCATCTTCAGCACTACTTACCAACAAATTATGTTCTTTTGCAGCATTCATCTTAAAATAGATATATATACTCTGCAGCAAATCCACAGCAGAGGTTTAACCCCTCAACGTGGAAGAGGAGGTGTTATTAGAATAGTAGGTGAGTTTCTTAGCACTGTCTAATCCAATACTGCTCCGTATGTTGCATTGATATCAACAGGCACTGCTGCGTGACTGTAAAGGCAGAATTCCATGTACCTCATGTGGTAAATATCATGCAGAGATAAGTAACTGAAGAAGACTAATGTTGAAACCTTCCTCACAGTGGAATATGCCCGCTGTGTAACAGTGTAATGCTTATAAGTTAATTTATAAAACATCTAAACCACCTGAATATCTATCATGCAGTGACTGCCTTACCATCAGCAATTCCTCTGTGGTGGTGCACAGAATCAACTAAGAATTGACTTGTACTTCTCAGCGCTCTTGTTTTCTATAAGTAGTATTTGTGCTCTTTTAATACCCAATACTCATACTGATCTATCAACTAGCGACTGGTTATCTAGAAAGATTGTCTGCCACTAATGGGTTGGTTGACAGGAAAATACAAAAGCACTTTGCAGTAAGATCTGGGTGAATTCTCAGAACAAAGACATCTGTATAAAGGTTTCTAGTTCTGCTTTAGGGATGTGAAAGTAATTTCTTTAGCTGTGCATTTGCACCAAAGGTGGTGGCACTGAATTGGCTCACAGGACATTTTGATCTCACTTTGGAAGTCTTGGCACCCTTTTCTGGGTCAATTGACTGGGTGATTTTAGAAAGGACTTAATGGTGTGGTGTCATGAACAATTACATTTATTTTCTGTTCTTCATTTAAACAGTCAATCTAGTTGGAAGTACCCTGTCCGAGGCATAAGCTTATTTCCATTATCATATGAATGGTAGTAATTGTGATGTATCTTGCAAATACATCTAGTGTTGAAGGTTTCTCTGCATACACCAAAACACCAAGTACTTCCACTCATGTTGTAGCATGTTCTTGTTGTCGGCTGCCTAATTATTTAAGTTGGTGGTAATTCTTATGCAAATGTCACAAACACTTTTATATAGCACAGCTGATGTTTCTGCTTAGATGCACACTCAACATATAATGTTGCCATGTCATGTGATAAGAGTGAACACTGCTGAAAACTTGGTCTAGCACTTCTTAAGTTGGGTCTTCGGCACAAACTGTCTGTAAACGTGGATCAGTGTGTTGGCCTCTTTAATTATATGATTATCTCCGACTGTTAGTCAATGGCCACCAAATCCCTTGGTTTAATTATGATAAGGAGGTATCTGAATGGATAGGTGTTCTTCTGTTAACCACCTGCCTCTTTTATTCACCACAAGACTCTCCCTGCTCTATAAGCTCACTCTTGGTTTCTCATCTCTGCTTTTCTCCCATTGCAACTATTTCTCCATCTTTCCCCTCCTTTTTTCATTCTGTGATTTGTGTTTTTCTCCCTCTTGCTCTGGGTGAAATTTTAATTAGAAGACTTAGGTGTCAGTCCCCAAAAATGAGTGTCAATGGCCGCTGCAGCAACCAACAGATCAAATTAAGCACTGGATCCTGCTAGCTAAACTCTAATCTTGGGAAAAACTCTATACTACCAGAGGTGAGGTACAGTACGGCTTTGGACAAGACATAGGAACCTTAGAGCAGCTTAAAACTCTACTTTCTGACTTCGAAATACACAATTGCAAAGGCATGGGCAATGCACCTGGTTTTTATGGATTTATCATCCGCTTTTGATTTGTGGTCCAAGATGCTAGCTCTGTGCATGGACTCAGCTATCATTTACTTTCTGTCACAACTTCATTCTGACACTTTGGCTTATGTTCTTTATGATGCATCAGGTGAAACCTCAAACTTTTTTGGGATCGGTAGGGGAGTCCGTCAGGGGTGTGTCCCAGCCCCCTTTCTTTTCACTCTTTACATTAAGTACCTGGAAGATCTTTTAAGGCTTAGGGGCAGGACATGTTCTCACCTGGTCCCAGTACTCCTGTATGCGGATGGAACGTTACTAATGGCCATATGGCCAAGAGGATGCAAACATTGTTGGACCTTTTTGTAACGTTTAAGAAGGACTTGATTTTAAAAAACGACTTGGCCACATGTCCACAGAAAATAAGTCCTGAGGGGAACATGGCGACTCATTAAGCTAGCTGGCTTGTGTGATCAAGTGGCAGGAGATACAACACAGGCACGTAGGGTTTACCCAAAGATGAGGACATAGAAGAAAGGCTTCAGGGAGCACGGATGTGCAGGGGAGCGCAGTGGAGATCCGGTAGAAAGTTCCCAAATCGGTGTTTGGCAGTGAGGCTATTTGGAGAGAGGCGGTGGTAGGATTGGGTAGACACTGCTGGGCCTCAGCATGGATCCCCAGGGCACGGAAAGCAGCGTTAGCATAGGCTGGCAGCTGCATGCGGACACATTGGCACAGAGGAGTGTCCTGATAGTAGAGGAAGAGGAAGGCCCAAGGAGGCCTTACTGTCCCAATACTATCCGTACTCAGTGAGGTGGGCCGGCACGAGAGGCAGCAGCAGTACAGACTTGGAATCACCCCCATAAGACAGAGAAAGATCAGAGGAATAAGGTCTGTGCATTCCATAGGGCTGGAGGACGTGCTAGGTGGAGTAAAGGGCAAATACTCCCCAAGAAACGGGAAAGCAAAGGAAGTGAATTTGGCAAACTATGTGGGTGGCTCAAGAACGCAGGTAGCAATTGACACTTTGGTAACGGCTTCTGTGCCTCCAGCTGCCCTTTTCACTGTATTACTATAATACTCTTCAAAACTTGGAGTTAGCTCCGGCATTATTCGCACATTCTCTAGGTGAGAGTACAAACAGGTCAGCTTAAATAAATTCTGGGGGAGTGGAGCAGCTTAAACTCTCACACAGCAGTAAAATTACTCCCTTGCTGAAGTCGCATTTCAGGGATCAGTCGACAAAGGAGGCACATAGAGAAGCAGATCCCCCGGTGGATCAGGTGGATCCCAGGCATGAGAGTAGCCTCTTTATGGAGGCAAGGAGATGGAATGCGGAAGATTTGAATTGTTTAAGAGGCTAAAGCAGGAGTGTCTGGGGGAGCAGATTTTTGGCATTAGCCAGGGAGAGACTGGCCAGGAAGGGGGACACAATGTCATAGTGACAAGGGCAGTGTGATTGATCCCAAAACAACACAGGGTAGAGTTGAGATGATGTTGATTAAGTAAATGGATGAGGTCAAGTCAAAATTTGCAATTTCTGAAAAAAATCAGAAGGGTATCCTGGGTGCATCTGAGGTATTGGAAGGAAAAATAGAAATGATAAGGCAAAGCATAAAAGCCTTGGAGGACTCAATGGAGGAACTAAGGGGTGATGAGTGATAGGGAGAATCAAAAGAAGTTGAAAAGTTTGGAGAATAATGCTATACACAATAATTAAATGTTGCACAATATTCCAGAGGGGTCGAAGGTGATAACCTGAGGGAGTTCATGGTTAACTTGATTAAAAAGTCTGTTCCATTTAGAGACCCCAGTATAGGTTTTGCTACGTATATACAGAGAGTGCATAAAGACCTGTATAGGAGGAATCCAAACAGGAAGAGTATAAGGAAAATCTTGGTTAACTTTAAGACACACTTCCTTAAAGAGCAGATTTTGTCAGCAACTATGAAAGCAGGCAGTTTGAAGGCAGATACCCTCACTTTGCGCATTAGATCAAACATCACTAGAGTAACTTAAGATTTACAATGGGGGTTGGGGAGGTATATTAAAGAGTTAAGGGAATTGGGAGCTACTGCCCAGCTTAAATTTCCAGTAGCTCTTAAAGTCATGTGGAATAACAGCATGCACAATACCTAATTAGGCGAATAAAGTCATCTAAGCTTCAGAGTAACGCCAGAGAAGGGGCTCCAATGGGTATAATGGAAGTACCCTTGAGGATATCAGGGTAGGTTGGGTGGGGGCTTGGGTTAAAGTAGAGGTGTGACTGAGGGGAGAAGAGGCGAGGCACAGGGGGATAAGCATCCAGGAGAAAATAAAAGAAACATTTTCCTCATTTGTATCAGGTTGTGAGAAAAAATATAAGAGCAGCTCATGCTTAGAGGGGCATAGGGAAAGACTCCTCATACACTTGTGTAGCAAAGGAAGCAAGAAGAATGGCAGAGATCAAAAGGGAGCATCCCCTACGAGCCATATCCTGGAACGTGAACGGGCTTAGAGTGAGAAATAGGCAGAGAAGGATTTTAGAGTATCTGAAACAATCAGAGTCTCAAATTATAATATAAAAAGAGAAGCATTTGCTTAAAAAGGAGTGCGAGGAGAAGTTGAGGGCACTAAGATGGCTATGGGGGTTTGTTTGCACAGACCAGGTATGCTGTGTGAAAGGGGTGGCTATTCTGATTAAAACTTCCATTCAGGCGACTATAGGTGAATATAAAGTGGATATTGGTGGGTGACAGTTAATAGCAAATGTGTCTGTTTATGGCTCCTGTTATAGCTTAGTCGTTTTTTATGGCCCCAATATTGACGACCCCAGTCCCCTTAAGGCTTTATTGTGTCATCTTCTAGAAGCCACAAAACTCACAATCAAGGGGGGTGGGGCTACTTTAATGTCCTGATTGATCCCATATTGGATAAATCCACTCAAGAAAAACTGTTAATTGCCCAAAGACGCAAGCACAACTTAGGCTCACGATGATGGACCGGAGTGTATGTGATGTGTGGAGACAAAGGGCTGGTAGTGCAAGATAATTTACTTTTCATAATAAGAAATATGGCCACTTTACTAGGATTTTAATTTTCTGGTAGATGTTAGAATCATAAGCTAAGTGAAAACTATGTTTCATTTACTTGCGTGTTTGTCAGATCAGTCGGTTGTAGGCTAGATTTGTTGAGGGATTAGGACCTCCAAAATGGACCTTGGATAGGAGGTTACTACATGATCAGATGGTGGTAGATCAAACGAGAGCAGATACAGACAGCACAAATGTAGGTTCAGCCCCCCTCCCCACATCGTTTGGGATTTTCTCAATGCATTCATCAGAGGGTGGATCATAAGTATAGCAGCATGCAATTAAAATAAACTACAAGATCTTGAAGACAGAATTACTAGGCTTCGAAAAGCTAGGGAAGGCCTAGCAGAGTATATGGAGCATATCTGGAGTAAGAGAAGGGATGTCAGCAAACCAACTCATTTTGAGTGTGGAGAAGTGTGTGGAAAGCTCTTGGCATGGAAAACACTGTTGGAAAATACAAGGAACCTGATAAAGGAAATAGAGGATAAGAGAACAGAGAAATGGTGCATCGATGAGGGAGACATAGAACATACTTTTGTTACTTTCCAATAAGAACTATATGCTGAGGAGTCAGAGGTGTCAGAAGCCCAAATAGAAGAATGGTTAAGGGAGGCCTGTCTTCTGATGCTTGAGATCAATCTGAAAACAGCCCTAAACCAAGATATAAGTCAGAAGGAGATAAAGGCTGTTTTGAGGGAAATAAAGAAAGGTAAAACTTAAGGCCTCAATGAGTTTAACATTTTTGTGGAGGATAAGAGACTCCTGGTTTTTGCTAGATTAGTTGATATTTCTCTAGAGGGAGCACATAATAAGTGTGGTCCTAAAACCAACGAAGGACCCTTTTGCTGAAGTGTAATTATAAAATCTATACACATATTCTAGAAAAAAGATTGGATAGCGTGATTGGAGGTTTAGTGCATGAGGACCAAATGGGCTTCATCAGTGGACGGCAGCTAAATGAGCTGACTCATTGGATATTGGGAGCAGTGGATAGGGCAACAGTATGGAAACTACCTTTAGCTGTTCTAATGCTTGATGTGGCCAAGACCTTTGACAGAGTGAGTTCGCCATATCAGTGCTTAAGCATAATGATATGGGTAAGAAATTCTCCGGAGCAATTCAGTCCATATATAGTCAATATATAGAGAGCTGTGGTAAGAAGTGCTTTAAATGGGAGGCTGTCTTGGCAGGTCCAAATAAGAAATGAAATGGATGTTAAAGGAAGGTTGCGTTATACGCAGATGATTTAATGGTATATACTTCTAACATAGCGTGCCCGTACCCCATTACTCAGAAGATAATAGAAAAATGTGGAGACGTTTTTGGTTACCTGGAGAACACGTTAAAAAGTGAAAGTATGGTTTGGAACAGCTCATGGGATAATCCCCTAGTAAGGAGGGAGATGATATTTCTAGAAGTACAAGTGGTGTAATAATTAGATAGGATGGCACAAAACTATTTTAATAAACCTATGACGGAGACTAAAAGCCTGTTAAAAGCATGAATGGACCTGCCTTTGACAATATTTGGAAGATCTAATATAGTAAAGATGCCAGTACTACCCAAGTCTTCTTTCTTTTAAACGCAATTCCACTCTCATTTAAAACTGAGCAGTCAGGAAGCTGCATGGCAAAGGGAGACATTTTATTTGGGCCTCCAGGGAGGTTAGAATTGCATGGGAAAGGTTCCATAGAAAAAGGGAGTAGTGAGGAATATCAGCTCTAGACTTCCAAACTTACTGCTGGGGCTTCCAGTGGAAAAATGTCAGAAGGTTGTTATAGGGTCCAGACCAGTCGCAGATGGGTTTTATGTTCAGAGCAATGCTAAAACATTTGCATCAGGGAGACAAGCATTTTCTATACAAGTTTGGAGATATAGAACAAATTACTCACCTTGGGTAACGCATTGTCTGGTAGAGACTCTATCTAGCTGCAGATACCTTACCTTTGAATTTCCCATGCGTCAGGCTGGATCCAGAAACTTTCGCTGAGCAATACCCCTTGCACGCGCGTTTGGGTGGCTCCATTCAGCTTTTGGTGACGATGTTGGCGTCGGTTATGATGTCGCAGTGCTTATATAGGCACCACCCAGGCGCGCGGACATCAGTACTTTTCATTTTTTCCATGCCAGAAGCGCAGAGCCACGAAGTAACTGATGCAGTTGTATGCAAAACTAGAGCCCTGAAAGAGGGAGTGACACTAGCCCTACAATATTGGTCCGCAAAACGGGAAGGCATGGGTTGGGTTGTAAGGAATCTGCAGCTAGACAGAGTCTCCACCAGATAATGCGTTACCAAAGCTAAGTAACTTGTTCATTTAATAGGGACTTCTAGCTGCAGATTCCTTACCTTTGACTTAGTTATCCAAGCCATACCATCCCGGCTGTGGGTTGCGGAACAATACCGTAAACTAGAAAATCCTGCATGACCGAGAGGGCAAAGTGCCCTTCTCTGCGGACCTGACCATCCAGGCAGTAGTGTTTTGCAAATGTGTGCAATGATGTCCACGTTGCTTTGACAGATGTTGTGGAATGGGACACCCCTTGCCAAGGTTGAAGTCACAGCCTTTCCCTTGGTGGAATGGGCCCTTAATCCCTCAGGGGGCAGCTTCTTTGCCAGGGCATAGCAGATCTTAATTCAGAGAACGACCCAGTGAGAAATGGTCCTTTCCTGCACTGCCCTCCCTTTTCTTGCTCCCACATACCCCACAAAGAGTTGGTCGTCCACCCGGAACTCTTGTGCGGTCAAGGTAGTATGACAACGCTCTTTTTTTGGGTCCAGCCAGTGGAGACGTTCCTCTTTCTTAGAGGGATGCAGGCGAGCAAAGGTGGTCAATGTGATGGATTGACCCAGATGGAATGGGGTCACAACTTTTGTCAAAAAACAAGACCGAGTTAGAAGCACCACTTTGTCCGGAAAGGACATTAGATAGGGAGGGGAGGGGAGCAAGATAACGCCTACAATTCACTCACCCACTGGGCCAATGTAATCCCCACTAAGGAGGCTGTTTTGATGGTCAACAGCCGGAGGGGACAATTGAGTAGAGGCTCAAATGGAGTAAACATCAGGTAGGTGAGGACCACATTAGGGTCCCACTGTGGCATAACAAAGGGCGTAGGTGGAAACAAGTGAGCCAGCCCTTTTAGAAATCTAAGTACAATAGGAGACTTGAAGAGAGAGGCAGCCGCAAAAAAGTAGACCAAGCAGAGAGATAACCCTTGAGAGTTCCCAAAGCAGAGCCCCGTTGAGCAAGGGTTAGAATGAATAGAAGGATAGTAGAAAGTGTAGCAGAAAGAGGGTCAATAGGCCTTCCTGTACAGTATAATACAAATTTCTGCCAACGGCAGGAGTATACAGTCTTAGTGGAGGTCCGCCTGGCTGCCAGAATAACATTACAAACTTCAGGAGGAAGGTCAAAAGCTACCAACTGACGCCGCTTAATCTCCACGCATGGGGTTGCAGAGTTGAAAGGTTTAGGTGGAGAATCCTCCCCTGCTGCCGCAACAGAAGTTCCTCCCGAAGGGGCAGCCTGATCGGAGGAACGATACTCCTCTTCAGACGCTCTGGATACTAGACTCTACTCGCCCAGTCCGGAGCCACAAGAATGACTTGGGCCAGGTCACACCTGATCTTCTTCAGAAACCATCGTACGAGTGGTATGGCAGAAAGACATAAGAAAGGCGTCGCCGAGCGATAGCTGCCTGGGAAACTCCAGTGCGCAGTATTGCTGACACTGCACGTTCTCTTCGGAAGCAAACCAATTTAACCAAGGTTCTACCCACTGGTGAAAGAGACCATGCGCCACCTCCGACTGGGGATGGCATTCATGATCCGCTAGGCATTGACAGCTGAGTTCGTCCGCCCTGGCATTCAGAGAACCTGCCAGGTGTTGAAGCACCAGGGTTATGCCCTGCTTTTACAGCCATGTCCAGAGACGCAGGGCCTCTCGGCAAAGGCTCCATGACCCCACCCCGCCCTGCTTGTTGCAGTACCACATGGCGTTGGTGTTGTCTGTGAAGACCTGCACTAGCTTCCCCTTGACAGAGGGAAGAAACACTTTCAATTCCAATTGAGTGGCTAGGAACTCCAACAGATTTATGTGGAGCCCTGACTCCTTCGGAGACCAGTGTCCCCTGATCTCCACCTCTCCCAGATGGCTGACCCATCCCAGAAGTGATGCATTTGTCACCACTGTGAATTCTGGTTGGGGAAGGGAGAGGGGTCTGCCGTTGACCCAAATGTGATTCGTCAAACACCACTGCAGATCTCACAGTTCCTTCTGAGATCTGGACCATGTCAGTAAGATTTCCTCGATGCTGTGCCCACTGGAACTTCAGGTTCAACTGCATAGCCTGGATACGCCACCAGGCATGCTTTACCAACAGAAACAGGAGGCCATGATGGCCAACAGCCTCAGAGTCAGTCTCACCAAAATCCAGGATAGAGGCTGAAACATCGGAATCATAGCCTGAATATACTGGACTCACTGCTCAGGAGGATAAGCCTGAAACGGCACTGTCCCCAGAACTGCTCCGATGAAAGAGAATGTCTGAGAAGGGAACCTCAGCGAATGCAGGAGGTCTGTCATAGTCAGAAGGTGGGAGATGACTGCTTGGGGCAAAGACGCCTTTAACAGCCAGTCGGGGTAGAGGAAGACTGACACCCCTAACCTGCGCAGATCTGCTGAGACCGCCGCCATCACCTTAGTTAACACCCGAGGGGCACTGGTAAGGGGACCACGGCAAACTGAAAGGGCTCTCAGCCTACCCTGAACCATAACTAATGCCTGTGGCTCGGCAGAATGGGGATGTGAAAATACGCATCCTGCAGGTCCAACACTACCATCCAGTCTTCTTGGTCTAGGGCAGACAAGACCTGAGCTAGAGTGAGCAGCTTGAATTTCTCCTTCTTGAGGAATAGATTGCCGGTCGGAAGATCTAAAATGGGCCACAGCCGTCTGTTCTTCTTTGGAATCAGAAAGCAGTGAGAATAAAAACTACTGCCTACATCTGAATATAGGACACTTTCTACAGCTCCTTTGGCCAAGAGAGCTATAACTTCCACCTGGAGCAATTTCAGATGATCCTCCTGATTTGGCAGAATGGTAGTATGAAAAGAAAGGAAAGGCAGAGAATAGCCCTCCTGACTGATACGCAAGACTCACTTGTCTGATGTTATGGATCTCCAGTGGGGGAGATGGTGACAAACTCTCCCGCCAACTGGGGTAGTGTGGCCTTGCAGACTCAGGCTAGGAGTGCTTGGAGGCTGCGGACGCCGGGGGCAGGGTGGCCGACGACTTCTGGCCTCTATCTGGGTCAGAATGCACCGCGTCCATGAGAGGGCACAGCTTGGGCAGTCTGTGCAGGAGGGTGGTTGGGCTAGGGCTGATGCGGCTGGAAACCTCTTCCATTGCCACAAAAGGAGCAAAAGAAAGACTGTACAGTAGGAGTAGATGAACCCACGGGGCTGAATTATGGGCTTATACATTATTAAAGGCAATACAATTGGCAAAAAATGCTTTTTGGAGTAGGCTACTTTCAGCTCCGAAAAGTACACCAACTTTTATTCAGATTTGGGAATCTGCACTATTGAGGATCAGGAACAGTTGTTAGTGTAGCCTAAAATTTGTTCCAAACAGGAGACTTCATTTAAATGTATGACGGTCTCTGACTGTTAGTGCTTGGCCCATTACCTTTGTTTAATTAAATTGAAGAGGGGCCTGAATGGATAGGTAAACCTGAAATTGTAAAAAAAAAGCCTACTACTCCTAATCTTTGTACAAAGGTTAATTTGAAAAGACTGTTTTAAGGAACTGTGATTGCCTATGTAAACTTTCTACATCAAATTCAATCGAACTGCATCTCATATTCAAAACAGATGTTAACAATAGATTTCTCTTAACACGTTTTAGATAGAATATAGTTAATGCATTGATCACTTTTTATAAGAAGGGGGTATGAATGGATTTGCCCTGTTGTCTGTGTCACAACATTTTAGAGCAATTTACTATTCATTTTGTCCTGTTTTGTACATCTTTGTACAGTGCCAAGGAGAACGTTCTTGTTACCATGTTAAACACTGCACGCCCACGTTTCTCTTTTTACAACAACTGGCTACAAAATTCATCTTTTCTACAGTTGTTAAAAGCAACCAACTCTCACTTAGGATAAGGAATTTATTGGCATGACTGACGAGCCTGCACGATATTTAAAGAGCAATACACTGTTACAGTTGCACAAACCAAACATTTATTATTTTATGGAAGTTTTTATTTAGTAACATTGTAACAAAAACTCATTTATTGATTGAATGTTATGTCATGTTTGTATTTAATTGATGCATCTTTTACAACCTCTTGGCTGAATAAAGATTCTTTGATGATGATGACTCACAGACAGACAAGCGCAAAAGGTGGAAAGATATTCTCTGCTGTGAAATTTCCATTGATATTGCAGTGCTGACTTCCTTCTTAATTTTCTCAATTGCTGCGTCAGCCACATAGTCACATGAATAGATTGTACCACAAGGCATGTTTAACACTGTGCCTGGACCTCAGCCTTGTAGACTAAAAGCCATGAATTGCACAAAAACACTCTATGAGTGGTTATCTGCCTATTTGTAGTGTCAAAAACCTGAATGACTGCTTGATACAGACTTGTGCATTACTTTGCCATTTGGGATGATAGTATCTAGTACTTACTTAATGAGATCCTCTATATACTCCTTGAGTAGCCTCCTGCTTCTGGAAATCAAAGCAGTCGACGCTCCAGAATCAATTGTTATATCCAGGAACTGGCCCTCCATGTCTTGTGTTGATCCAGATATTGAGGCTAGTTGACTGTGCATTTCCTTGTAGTGCAGTCACCAAACCAGGATGGATAAGTTACTTACCTGTAATCATAGTTCTCTTCCAGGGGTATCCTCATTAAAGTCATAAGCACTGAATATTCCCGCCCATGTGCGGGGACCCGGGAAATAATAAAATTATATATGAAAAACACATATATATATATACAGCTCTGTATATGTATAAACATATATTATTTTTTCCAAGCCAATGCAGCCCCCATAGTAGGCTAGACAATGTAGATATAAATATCCAATAACACACCATAGGTATAATAATACACCTAAATCTTTTTTTTTTTTTAATGAGGTAAAAACTCATGAGAAAGAAAAGAAAACACTGTGCCAAACACAGATCCACAAAACATTGTTAGCCTGCAGGCTGCATTGCAATACAATACCATAGAGACTAAAAAGCCTTGTACAGGTAAAAACTGGCACCGTGCCTTTAAGGCAGCCCTGATTCCAATATCCCATCATGCCTCAGGGGTGTCAGTTGGGTCAGTTGTTCTTTGCGGGACCCGTAGTCCTAAACACAAAGATATACTTCTTCCATATTTAATAATACAGTCCTCTCATTTGCCTGGGGAGGCGGGTGGGTTGCTTATGACTTTGATGAGGATACCCCTGGAAGAGAACTAGGATTACAGGTAAGTAACTTATCCTTCTCTTCCAGGGGATCCTCATCAATAGTCATAAGCACTGAATAGAATAGCAAGCCCATCTTCCACCGCAGGCAAATGAGAACTGCACTATACATTGAAGATAACAACCGAAATAATCAGTTGTTGAACAGATTCCTCAAGGAGGCTTGCCCTACTTGAGTGTCTGCTCTGGTGTCCGAGTCCAGACAATAATGTCTCGTGAATGTATGGACAGATCTCCAAGTAGCTGCTTTACAGATCTCGGAGAGTGGGACATTATTGAGAAACGCAGCAGTAGCCGCTTTCCCTCGTGTGGAATGTGCCTTAGGTAGAGGCCACAACGGTTTCTAAACTAGTTGGTAAGCTAACTTAATGCTTGACACAATCCATCTGGCAATAGAACGTTTAGATGCTGCAAAACCTGTACGGACAACACCATAGTTTACAAACAATTGGTCAGAATTTCTGACAGCCTTAGTTCTATCTAGGTAAAATTTGAGAACTCGTTTAATATCCACAGAATGCAACACCCTCTCAGCTGGCGAGGAAGGGTTGGGAAAGAAAGTTGGTAGTGAGATAGACCGATTCACACGAAAGTCGGACACCACCTTAGGTAAAAATGAAGGATGAGTTCTCATCACCACCCTATTAAGGTGAACAACTGTGTAGGGTTCTTTTGAGCAGAGGGCCTGTATTTCACTCACCCTACGTGCTGAGGTGATAGCTACCAAGAAGGCTGCTTTCCACGTAAGGTGCTGTAATGTAGCCTTATGTATGGGTTCGAAAGGTGGACTCATAAGCTTTGAAAGAACCAGGTTCAGCTCCCAAGGAGGCGAGGGAGGCCTCACTGGGGGGTAATCCTTTTTGAGTCCTTGCAAAAAATCTTTTACCACTTGAATCTTAAAGAACGAATGCTGAGATGGAGAGCGCCTATAGGCCGTAATGGCTGCCAGGTGCACTTTGATGGAGGAGAATTTCAACCCCACCCTGGCAAAGTGATAGGGTAATATCACTTCCTCTTGACATTTCGTAGGATTATATTGATTTTTAATACACCATAAATAAAATCTCTTCCACTTACAGAAGTATGAGTGTCTCGTAGAAGGCCTCCTAGCTTCCTTCAATATGGTCATACATTCCTGGGGAAGGTTTAAATGGCCATACTGGAGGACTTCAGGAGCCATGCTGTTAAGCTCAGCGAGGGAAGGTTGGGACGGTAAATCCTCCCCTGCATCTTGGTTAGCAAGTCCGGCCTGCACGGCAGATGCTTGTGCGGCCAGATCGATAGGTGAAGGAGATCTGGGTAACACCACTGCCTCGGCCAGTCCGGTGCTATTAGGATCATCTTGGTGGTCCAGTGTTGCAGCTTGGTCACCACTTTCGGGATTAACGGAAGAGGAGGAAAGGCGTACACAAATGTCATTGACCAGTCGATCAAAAGGGCATTCCCCAGATACCCTAGTCGATAGTACCTTGAGGCGAAGCCTCAGCATTTTGTGTTGTTTTCGTCAGTGAAGAGATCTACTTGCGGACGGCCCCACTCCTCGAAAATGTTCTCTAGCACCTCGTCGTTGAGGACCCAGTCCTCTGGGTCTTGAAAGTGTCGACTGAGTGAGTCCGCTTGAACGTTGAGCTCGCCTGGCAGGTGCACCGCCGTTATGGAAATGTTCCTTGCCAGGATCCAGTGCCACAGGGATTTAGCCTCCAGCGAGAGTGTCCTGGAACGAGTACCCCCCCTGCTTGTTCAGGTAGTACATCGTGGTGGTGTTGTCCGTTTGTACTAAAATGGAACTCGTGCTGATTGAGGGCAGGAACGCCTTGAGGGCGAGATGTACTGCCCTGAGCTCTAGCATGTTGATGTGATATAGCTGCTCGCTGCTGGACCACAGCCCCTGAGTCTGTAGAGACCCCAGATGCGTGCCCCAACCTTGTAGCGATGCGTCGGTGACCAGTGTTTGCGATGGAGGTTCCTGATGGAAAGGAATCCCCACCTGCAGATTGCTCGACTTCAACCACCACTTGATCGACTGCCTGGCCGTTGTCGAAAGGCACACTTTGTCCTCCCACAGAGAAGACTTTTGGTCCCATTTGTCCTCTAGATCCTGTTGAAGAGGACGCATCCGCAACCTGGCGTTGGGCACTAGGAAAATGCAAGATGCCATGGCCCCTAGCAGGGATGATATCTGTCGCGCTGTAGACAGCCTAATGGTTATAGCATGCTTGCCTTTTTGAGCGAGGGATAACTGTCTCTTCTCCGAAGGAAACACTTTTCCTAGTTCGGAATCTATAATCGCTCCCAGGTAGTGTATCCTTTGCGTTGGTGTGAAGGTGGATTTCTTGTGATTCACCTGGAGCCCCAATCGGTGACACAGATTCAGGCAGCATGTCAGCTGTGAACGT
Organism: Triturus cristatus; assembly: GCF_964204655.1. Taxonomy (NCBI): domain Eukaryota; kingdom Metazoa; phylum Chordata; class Amphibia; order Caudata; family Salamandridae; genus Triturus; species Triturus cristatus. Next base: position 667,108,128 of record NC_140590.1, read on the forward strand.
ACAGTCTAAGGCGATGGACCTTTTAGTAACCAGTCGTCTAAATAGGGATAGACGAAGACTCCTGCGCGCCTCAGGGCAGCAGCTACCACCGCCATGCACTTTGTGAACACTCAAGGTGCTGATTTCAGGCCAAATGGTAGAACCTTGAACTGATAGTGGGAGGTTCCTACCACGAATCTTAGGAATTTCCGATGACGCTGGCAGATGGGTATATGAAAATACGCGTCTTGCAGGTCCAGCGAGCACATCCAATCGCCTCGAAGGAGATGTGGATATGTTTGGTGAAGTGCAAGCATGCAAAACTTCTCCCTCTTGATATGTTTGTTGAGTGTTCGTAAATCCAAGATTGGTCTGAACTCTGTTTTTGTACTTCCCTTCCGAATTAGAAAATATCTGGAGTAGACTCCTCTCCCTCTCTGCGCTCTCGGAACCCTTTCAATGGCCGATTTGTGTAGGAGGGTTGCCACCTCTTCTCTTAGCATCTTGAGTTGATGAGACGAATGTACCAGGAGGACAGATGGAGGAGGTCTCCGGAAACGAAGATCGTATCCATGTTGCAGTATAGTGAGAACCCACTTGTCTCTGGTGATGTTTTGCCACTCTGGAAGATGTCGCAAAATACTTCCTCCCACCGGAGCGGTGGACGGTATTGGAGGAAGCGATAGCTCATTGCTTGCCTTGAGCCTTGTTTCCACTGTTGGACTGGCGGTTGTTTCCTCGTCCTCTAGTTGATCTGCGGGACTGGAATTGTTGTTTTTTCTGCCCTTGCTGGTCTTGGTTCTTCTGCCAGGGAGGGGTTTGAACCCTCTGCTGGAAGGTACGCCTGTCAGTTCCCCTAAGACGACGGAACTCTTTCCTTTTCTCTAGCCCCGCGGCTTTCATGGTCTTGAGTTCGAACTTCATCCGAGCCATCTCGTCATCGGTATGTGAACCAAAAAGCAAACTCCCAGAAAAAGGCAGATTGACAATTCTGGCTTGTGCCTCAGGTGTAAGAGCCGTTAATCTTAGCCAAGAAGATCGTCTGGGCGTAGGAGTGAGCTGCCAGCGTTGCTCCATCTGCTGCCGCACTTATGACTTGATTAGAGACCAGACTGCCCTCCTGCAAGATCTCCTCAAATTCCTTTCTATCCTCCTGCGGAAGTTTCTCTATGAATCTTTGGAGAGAATCCCAAAGTGATCTGTCGTAGCGCCCCAAGAGCGCTGAGGCACTGGCAACTTTCAAACTGGAGGCAGCCGATCCGCATACTCTTCTTCCCCAAGAGTCTTGCATCTTGCTTTCATTGTCCGGAGGCACTGTGGATGACAAAGCCACTGAGTGGGTTTTCCTGGCAGCCGCAGTGATCACAGAGTCAGGTGGAGGGTCCGCCTTGAGAAACAGAGGATTCTCCAGAGCAGGACGATATTTCTTAAGTATTCGCTCCGGAGCTGACTTGATGGTAGCCGGCGTGCGGAAGACGTCCATCACTGGTTTAAGCAGCCCAGGGACCAGGGGCAACAGTGGACGAGACGCTGTTCTTTCATGAAGGGTCTCAAAGATGACTGAGGAAGTTGTCTCTTGAACAGGCATTGGAATGTTCAACTTTGCCGCTCCCCTGCACAAAACATCTTGAAAAGTGCTGATGTCATCCACTGGGGAAACTCGAGATGGAGGAGTATCTGAAGGTGTGGGGGAGTAATCTCTCTTGGAAGAACGACTTGAAGAAGAAGAGGATGTAGGAGACCTACGTCGTCTTCTCTCAGATCGCCCCGACTCTCTTCTGCGAGAGTTGGACCTCGATCTTCTCCTGGGCGAACGTGAGCGCCGATCATACTCTCTTTACCGAGAGTGGGAACTTGCTGGTCTCCTAGGCTGGGCAAGATTCCTCAATCTGGTTAAGGAAATGCTTACTGCATGCGCCATGGAAGGCATACGTGGTGGTATGGACTGAAGCAGCACTCTGGTGGGGCTTTGTCCCGGAGGATGATCCTCTTCCTGCCTTATTGGTATTGGTGACGCTGTCAATTGAGGACTTGTTGGCCCAGGATGCTCTATTGGTGAAATAGGAGCTGGAGATGAATTTATCACTTCAGGTGATCTGGATCTTGAAGGAGGAGATCCTGATCCTACTGAGGCTGAAGGTGAAATAGAAATAGGCGGTGAGCCAGAGGCTGAATCATGCTCGATGCCACATCTGGTGTATACTTCACTCTATGCGGAGACTTGCGTCTCAACGCTGACCTGGATTTCGATTGAAGTTTTGACGTTTCTTGATACCCCACAGCGGAGGACTGTCTCGACGGTGATAGGCCTATCGCCGGAGATCTGGACCTCGACGCCGAGTGGATAACCGGCGATGAGTCATGCCTCGACGTCGAGAGCCTTGTCGTCGACGGAGGGCTTCTCCTGGACGGAGGCCTAGATCCCAACGGGGAACTTCGCCTCGACGTCTGAATCATCGCCGACGTCATGGACATCTTTAACGACGGAGGCGCCTGCCTCGACGTCGATCCAGACAGAGGCGCCTGCCTCGACGTCGACCAAGTCTCGACGTCGATGATCGCCCGTGTTCTTTTGTCGACGATCTTCGCCTCGAAGTAGATTTCGACGTCGACCTTCTTTCCTTCGACGTCGACTTCCGTCTTGATGTTGACTTCGACGTTAAACGATGATGTTTCTCCTTCGACGCCGAACGATATCTCCTCGACGGCGAAGTTTTCGACGACGAACGAATGCGTTTCGCCGCCGGATCTTGCATGGACGTTGATTTTCTCTTGGAAGCATGAGTCTCCCTGGCCTCCTCACCTCTCAACAACGATCCCGCCGCTGGAGTCTTCGACGCCGAGCCCGACGCCGATGGAGAACACACAGGGATCAACTGCTTCGACGTCGACCGCATTTCAGAAAGGCCATAAAGCCTAATCCTCTCCCTTTCTTTCAAAGTCCTCTTAGAAAGGTCCTTACAATGTCGACAGGAAGCAGGAGAATGAGTGTCCGGAAGACAGATGATACACACATCGTGAGTATCTGAAGAAGCCTTCTTTTTGCTACAGGATGGACAGGGCATGAACAAGGAAGGCATTTTCTGACAGAAAAAAGTTTTAAAAGTTTTAAAATCTGCCAGCAAATCAGGAAAAATGCTTCACCAAAAGGAGATAATTAAGATGAAGCAAAAAATTCACTAGAAAACTAGCAATTCTTGACTAGAAATTCAAAACTGAAGAGAGCTGAATTCCAGGGTCCTGACTGAAGGAGCCGGAAAGAACAACTGACCCAACTGTCACCCCTGAGGCATGATGGGATATTAAAGGCACGGTGCCAGTTTTTACCTGTACAAGGCTTGTCAGTCTCTATGGTATTGTATTGCAATGCCGCCTGCAGGCTAACAATGTTTTGTGGATCTGTGTTTGGCACAGTGTTTTCTTTTCTTTCTCATGAGTTTTTACCTCATTAAAAAAAAAAAAAAAGAGATTTAGGTGTATTATTATACCTATGGTGTGTTATTGGATATTTATATCTACATTGTCTAGCCTACTATGGGGGCTGTATTGGCTTGGAAAAAATAATATATGTTTATACATATACAGAGCTGTATATATATGTGTTTTTCATATATAATTTTATTATTTCTGGGGTCCCCGCACATGGGCGGGAATATTCAGTTCTTATGACTATTGATGAGGATCCCCTGGAAGAGAACAACGTGATAGTTGAGAGTGTTTCTTGAGGTGCAGGATTGTCCACAGGAGTTGCAGAGTCACAGTTTCCGAACTTGTAAAATGTTACTTTAACTTGTTTGTAAAGCCTAGAAAGCACCAGAGACTAATGATCAGCTCTTTGGATAGGGGATGACGTCGTAGCAATGAAGCATATTTTACCTCCTTCCATTTGTATCTCATATAGGCCTATTCTTTGTATGAACTTACTATATGAAATCACCCTAACTTTTTGATGACTGTGCTATTGGATAGGAGTAAACATATCTATCATCTAATAAAGCTACTCTGTAGTCATCCCAGGTCCTTTCATAATCGTGTTTCTGTTGTTCATCTTCATCTGCCATTTAATACGAAGCCCCAAAGCAGTGCGTAATGAAAACTGAGGCTTCCCCCTACGAAGAATGCTGTATGTTTTGGAACCCACTGACATTTAATAATTATACATAAATATTTTTCTAACTCATTCCATAGATACACTCTTACATTAAAAGTCTTCGAAATGCTAATAAAATGGCGAGCAACACATTCCACACATTTAACATACGTGCTGTGTCATTGTTGACCTTCTTACCAAACAATTGCTTTTGTCACAGGAATGGTGTGTCAGTTCGAGGAACAAGTAACTTGGGGGAGGGACTACTGGCAAAAGACAAAGAAACCCTAGTGAGACTGCAACAGCCTTGTCTAAAAATATACACAAAAGCCAAAAACTTTATATTTTCTTTAGCTAGCAGTTAAATATAAAACAGTTCTTATAGGGTAACATGAAGATTTCAGCATACAAATGCTAAAACTCAGTCACTATTTCATTGATTAAAATTCCAGTTCCAGAGAAAGTAAATATTCCATTTACCTGTATTCAACAGACTCTGTCAGGGTTGTTTACCCCTAAGGAGTTTTATTATAATGCTTCCTATTTACTGGGTCACTGACTTTGCATCTCAGCGAGCTGACTCCATGAGTCCAATGAGGTAATTTACTGTGATAGTGCTTGCTCCATTATACCATGACCACCTACTGTAATGTGTTTGTTGGCTGGTACTAGTACTTTGAATTAACAAAAGCAAAATCAATTACTGATTTTACCTGTACCTCCTGCTGGCAGAACTCATTTATTCTTCTACATCGTACAACATTGAGCGCAATTTATTATTACTCAAAAAAGGTACTGACAGAGTGGACTGCATCCTAACAATGCAAATCACTCCACAAGCCAACATGCAGCATTTCAGCTTTCTGTACTCAAAGTGATAATCCACTTCCCTATGCTGCCTATACATCTAACCCTACACTCAACCCATACACATCCGTCATCCCTCATTTTACCTTCAGACCTTTTTAACAACCCTTTCTAATGTAACCTCTCAACTATTCCCATGCAAGATACCTTCATGATAAGTACCCCATTCATGTTTCATATGATCCAGTTTGCAACACAAAATACTCTCTTTTCTGTGAAACATTCAGCGGCTCCTTTGGAGCCAGGTCTTTCTTTCCTATTGACACCTAAATTAGACAAGCATCTGTTTCATGAGTGATAGCCTTTGGCTGGCTCTTGTCCTTCCTATATGAGTCCTGTACAAAGGACCTCCTTTTTGCCCTGATCCCCATTATTGTTTTGAGTGATGTTGGTGGTTACTGACTCTGAAAGTGTCCTGGACTCTTTTAACTAGGCCCAGGTCCAGTGCCTTGGGCTCTGCTAACCAGGCACAGGGCCAGTGCTCTGTCCTCTAAAGGAATACGGTAACTGGTGTGATCCTAATTGGCCAAGACAACCTACCTGTAAGTTCCTAGTATATGGTAGGGCATTTAGGTCTAGAAACCCCAGTGGACTTAACACACTTAATGCACACTGCTGTGGTGTCTGGTGACATTTTAAAGCAAGGCCTGCTTGTAGGCTGGTTTTAAAATAAACCTATGTCCAAATTTGACTTCGGAATTAAGAGTACTTCCAAAGCCCAACACTTCCTTTTCATAACGTATAAATCACCCCTATGGTCTGCACTTGTTGCCCCAAGGGTAGGATGCAATGTTATAAAAAGCAGGGGTAATATAAGGTATGTTTTATATGCCCTGGTAGGGAAAGACAGGCAAAGTCGTTGTTCCCTATTGTAGTGCTGCTAAACCCCTAGGCTAACATGGAAAGCCTTTATTAAAGCTAACAAAGTCAAACTTTTGATTGCAGCTAGCTAGCAATATCATTGAAAGTATCATAATAATGGTTACAATAAACCCAACAACTTGCCATGGTCGCATTTATTACAACTATTGCAGGAATGTCGTTTTAGAACTTACTATCCTGAAGTTACCTAAAGCAGCCCTGTAGCAGCCTCATCTGATTGGTTGGCCTTTTACAGCCTGAGCCAATTTGCTACCTGAGTAGGTGTGAAGAGACCTGGGGAAGAGATTTGCTTGCTTCCTGGAGAAGCCAGGGAGTGGAAGAGGGCTAGGAACATAAGCTGGACTTCAAAGGCAGGAGAACAGCTGTCATAGGACCCAAGCCAGCCCCCACTATCTTGATCCCTTTCCAGATGGGAGCCCCCCTTAATTAGACTAGGAAAGGGACTAGAAGGTTGGTATAGTCAGATGTTAGACACACCTTTGGATTGGGTTACGCAGACACAGACACACATACACACACACCAAGAAGAGATTTTCTCAATTTAGATTTTTCTGAGAACAGTGCCTTCTGGGTCAACATAGATATGACTGTGCCTGACTCAAAGGAAAAGGAGTGGACTCACTGGTCAGCCAGAGGTACAACAGAGTTGGGAGACGTTACTTGCAAGCCCAAAGGGAGGATCTCCCCAGATGACCAGTTGCAACTGGATTTTTACTGGAATGTGCAGGTGCATTGTGGGCAATCCAAAGTCTCTGAACTGTTGGCTGGTGCTGCTGGACACTTCTCTCCCCAAAAGAACCAATAAGGAACAAAATATGAAAGTTTGGAAACTTTCTGCAAAGTTTTGCTGAAAAGATCCAGGAGGAGACAGGCTCTTCATCGAGAGTCAAGCCGCCATCTACGCGTGAATCAGCCTGACTGGTCTGGTTTGTCCTGCTCAAAGCTCCGGAGCTCCTGGCAGTTGAGGACAAAGACTTCCAGAGCCTCGCTGAGGCATCGCACTGCAGGAGGCTTTGACTCAAACTTTAAATTCTGAGAAGTCGGACGACCCGCCAATGAGCCTGTCAATGAGAGAAAAGCTCCAAGAAAAAGATTAAGGGCACGATCATGAGTTTGGCAGTCTCACCACCGTACCGCCACGGAGGCAGTCCCAAGAAGAAGTATTACGATGCATGCAGCCTGACCCACCATCTGATGTGGCCCAGGTTCCCGCCTGGGCCACATCAGACTGCAATGTTCACGATGCGTACTTAATCGCCATCGGGCCTCGGCTTCCCGCCGAGCTAATTACGAAAACACAGTTGTACTGGTGGTTCCTTGACAGCGGTAGGCCATCGCAGTAGGCTCTCAGCAAAGCACCAGAACAATGTCCATTAGATGGATATAAAAACAACACAGCTGACATCCATTGGCTAAGTGAACACACCTGCAAATCACACTATAAAACACAACACAACCCATGTCAGACCATGATCCTTTGCCTCTCCATTGCAGCACAGCAAGATAGAGCAGCAATCTTGATCAGATAAGCCAGCCCTTTTCCACCATACCATTTAACTCTCTCCACATTTTGTTGCATTTTCTTCTATTATCCTTTCATGTTTTTTTTTCATTGTCACTCACTTCAATTCAGAGAAATGTTCTGTCAAAAAATCCACATTTTTCAGGGGCTAAGTTGTCAGTCATGGTGGATGAAATCACAAGGGTAGAGCCACAAATGTTTGGAACCCAAGTACAACATACTCCTCTCAGTAGGAGGAAATTAGGAATAGCTGGAATGATGAGAAAGGGAATGTGTGCTCCTTGGCCTGATAGCAACACCTGGAGGCCCAGAAGACTGCAGTGGTTCTCCCAGTGCCCCATTACACCTTTTTTTCTGGGAGGAGAAGGTCTTGGCCATCCTGCATTCTGAGGGAATGACAGGAATACCAGGGGGAGTGAAGTCTGGTAAGTTACACCTCACTAACTGTCACAACACTTCAATGTCCTGTTTGCTCTCATCTCAGCTTTTGCTATTGCGTAGTCTATCTACTTTCCGAATATGCAATACTCAAAGTATCAGAGATGTTTATTTTGGCAGTGTCAATGTGTACTGTTGAATATAAGATCAAATGTATCAATATCCATCACATGCCACATGTTGGAATACTGTCTGTAAGTGTATTACTATTAAATCATCATCCCAGGACCCATGGTATGTGTCAATATATAAATGTATGGCCCATCCTAACTGCATTTTGACAACAGGTATGTTACATTAATCATTTTGCAAGTGTTGGTAAGTAGAGAGTGAAATGACTACAACTACCACCAGCCCCTGTTTCTGGAACAGAAAACAAGATGCAATAGTGGTGTTGTCCATTCTCACTGGTCTCAAATGTTATAACTGATGTTCACTTATCATGGACTGGGAAATTTACATACAATGCTCTACTCAGAGACAATTCTGCCTACTTAGCTTTTTGTTGTCTTGGCCTCCTCAACTGAAACTATTGATGGCGTGAGTCCCACCATGCAATGTGTGTATCTCAAATATTTGTAAGACATAAAGGTAACTCAGCTGAGTAGAAGTGGCAGGTGATCCATTGACTTTGCACTGTTCACATGATGACTAATGCTAAATATACAACACTAATTTCCTCCAGTGTGTGAGACACACATTCACTCTGTAGACTATTTCTGGACACCTTGCCTTTTCTGATGGGGATAGTATTTTGGACTTCAAACAATTTGGCATCTACAACTATGGTTTCATTCACCGTGACTGACTACTTCACTTTTTTTAATGACTGTTTTTGTACACTTTATCTCTTCACCGTTATGAAGATATATATTACCATATATAATGACTAAGCCAAAAGTCATGTGACAAAATATAACTGGTTCAGTAAGCATTACACATTATTCATATAATGTGTCTACTGTCCAACATACACCAATAATCCCCATTGCAATCTTCACATGGGTACCAGAAATGTCCAAATTATACATCCAAAAATGTATCATGATCACCTTAATATTGTAAAGTTAGATTTTTTCTCACTGGAGGCGTACAGTGCACTGCAGGAATATAGTGTAATATGCAATAGTGATGTTGTTCACCTGTACATCTGTAAACATGTTACAACACATTTGCAGTGATGGAGATGCAATTAACAGTCACCAATACAGTAGTTCAAACCACAAAAATGGCGGATGCCTGACCTCGCATATAGGACATTCGCAATCTACTGTCGCAAGTCGACCGCACAGTGGGCGGTATCATCCACAGCAGACACAGCCACAGGCTACGTTGGTGATTGTGATCATCACAGCCCAATGGCTATGTCCGTCTACACTGATGACTGCGCACGTGGTATACATGTACCCCGTAGTTAGAAAATTTACTCACTTGCCTCATGACACTGCTGCTATCAACACCTCCTACACTTTAGCAGCTGTTTGCCACCTCTGGGAACAATCGTGTCAGGTCATGCAGCTAAGAGGGCCCCTGCCTTCTTTCTAGAGGAGTTGGAGCTACTGGTAGAAGAAGTGCTTCTCCTGTATGGCCGCCTCTACGACTCACCAGAGGAACAGGATACTATCTTACATACATATTCTACTCTGTTCAGCTCCATCCTTTCCATTACCACAGGCTACAGTGTGCCTCTGAGTCTCAGAGTGAATTAAGATTACTGTTGTAACAGTTTGTGGCCCCTACATTGGACAATCATGTAATGGATTGTGTAGTACTGTACTTTGTATACTAAGCATCAACATTTTGAAGTGTGATAAGCCCTAGATCCTACTTGTGTTACATGCATGTAAATATGTATGTGTACATTTCATGGTACCTATGATATATTTGCCAATCAGACACCAGACCCACCACTGACAACCTCCAAATCCACCACTAGTCCTGACCAATCCACCCCTTCCAAAGGTCCCACATTCTAAACGACAGTCCGCCTCTTCCGACTCCCAAATACCCCCTCCTAAACATCAGTCTACCCCTTCCTCTTCTAAACCCCCAACTTTCAAACCCAAGAACACCCCTCGTAAACTCAAATGTCCCCGTCCCAAATTATTATTATTAGGAAGCTTATAGAGCGCAATGGTTACTCCAACCGGAGTGTTCCTGCGCTAGGACATAATGAACCCCAACGACCCACCAAAGCTGCCCACCAACGAGCGCGGATAACCACAACAAGAAGACACCTTCCTACTTTAGCCCTCCCGGGGGGTGACGGAAGAGCCAAGTCTCCAGTTTCTTACGGAACAGAGACTCTGACTCAGATGTCCTCAGATCCACTGGGAGCTCATTCCATGCTTTAGCTGCCAGGAAACCGAAGGATCTCCCGCCGACCCAAGCCTTCCGTACCCTGGGCACAGTCAGTCTTGCACTGCCCATTGACCTCAGATTACGAGCAGGCTGATAGACTGTCAGGAGGGAAGGTAAAAAACACGGCCCACTTTTCCTAAGGATCCTATGACTAAAGCATAAGGCCTTAAAATTTACTCTGGCCCGAATAGGGAGCCAATGCAGTTCCTTCAAAGCTTCTCCCACCGAGGCCTTCCTTGGGACATTCAAGATAAGCCTGGCTGCGGCATTTTGGACCTTCTGCAAGATGTTAAGATTTTTTACAGTCACCCCTAGATACAGGACATTGCAATAGCCAAGGCGAGACGTGACCAAAGCCTGTACAATAGTTCTCCTAGCATCCAGGGGGAGAAGATCCAGAGTCTTACGTTGCATTTTTAAGATGCCAAAACATGTCCCGGCCACAGCAGATATTTGCTCGGAGAACGAAAGAGTTTCGTTGAACCACACTCCCAAATTTTTCATCTTTGCTTTAGGCACTGGACTAGGCCCAAGTTTATCTGGCCATCAGTGCTGCGACCAAAGAGAGGGCTGTTTTCCAACCACCATCACTTCAGTCTTCCCTGCATTTAACTGGAGGCAGCTTAGTCTCTTCCAATCCATAAGCTCCCTCAGGCAAGTTCTGAAATCAGCAGCCCCTCCAGATTCCTTCTGTTCCACGGTCACAACTAGCTGAGTATCATCAGCATACGACACCAGCTGAATTCCATGTCTCAAAACAATATTTGCAAGTGGGCGCATATAAATGTTAAACAGGGTAGGGCTGAGAGCCGTACCCTGAGGCACCCCCTGGTTTAAAGGACAGACCCTAGAGCTGAAAGGATGCCGCAGAACCTGGGAGGATCTATTTTCGAGAAAATTATTCAACCAAGTCCACGTGACACCTCCGACCCCGATCTCCCGTAGCCTCTCCAGTAGGAGGCCGCAGGATACCGTGTTGAACGCAGCACTTAGGTCCAGTAGAATCAGGGCAGCGGTCAGACCTTTGTCAGCCGCAGCCTCAGCACTTCGGTTGCCAGTAGAAGAGCGGACTACGTACAATGCATAGGCCTAAAGCCGGACTGTGTATCGTGAAGAACCCGTCTCGCTTCCACGAACCTCGAGAGATGGCCATTTAGATGTTTCTCTGCAATTTTAGCTACATAGGGAAGTAGAGATATGGGTCTTAGATTTTCCGGGAGAGCGGGGTCCAATGAGGGTTTCTTCAACAGAGGAACCACCATGGCATGTTTCCAATTACTGGGAACCTGCCCCGTGCTAAAGGACAGGTTCAGTAGCGAGGTGAGAACAGGAGCGATAATTTTCTTTCCAAGTTGCAGAGAGTTTGTAGGAGCCGGATCAAGAGGTGACCCGAATTTCACCACCTCCATCAGCCTAAGGACTCCGTCTTCCACCAGAGGTCAGAGGGCAAACTTATCCATGGTCCAGGGAACCTCCGTACTTGGCTCGGGGGCAAGCCTCCTACTACTTTCTGGAAAGGTGGCATATATCTTATCAATCTTATTAATGAAATAGTCAGCGACCTGATTACAATAATCCATGGAGGCATGGAGTGCAGCTGTCATCCGTTCCAAAGAGGATAATTGTTTCACGACTTGAAAGATGATCTTCATGAATTTTTTTGCTAGTTCAATTTGCCCTGTGTAGTATTCCCTCTGCACTTTCCGGATCTGGCGATGGTAAAGCTTCAAAGCCTTTAAATATTTCTGTCTGTTCTCATCCAGATAGCTCTTCCTCCAAATAACATCTTCATTGTGCCTGCCATGCCCAATGGATGCCCCTTTGTGAAGAGGTTCCCTGGCAGTGTCACGGAAGGCACGTTTAGTGGCACAGCAGTGTGCTGGACCACAGATTATAAAAATGGACTGGCCATTGACCTTTTGATTACTCCATCTAGTTATTTTGGAGAAATACAAATATTTGGTTGGTTCATAACACATTAGTCCTGCCATTACCTTTCTAGCTATTTGATGTTATTGGATACTATGGGATGGGTGACTACAATTGTGTTTGTTTACCCCTGATTGATGATCCATTTGAAATTGTCAGTATGATCTGTCCTTGGAACCAGTGCTGGAGTCACACATGAGAAACAGAATTGCTGAATGAATGAATATGTGAGATGAATTCCAATTCGGGCCGACATTGCATTGGGTTGTATTTCAGCTTGTCTTGGGCAATATCAACATCATTTAGCTAGCACTTCTCCCTATGATGTAGGTTGGATTATATGTTTGATGTGTGCAAGTTAGATATTTGTTTATCCACACATGGAGGATGTTAAATTGTCATACCTTTGTAGACAGTTTTATGGACATGTGTCCATTTTTGTGTGTGCCTTACACATACTTTATCTAAATGTGTGACAAAAGCTGTTACTGCTGTGTTTTGTGTCATGACTTGCAATTACACATTTCCAACCTTTGTTTGGTACCTGGTTATGCTATTGGTCCCTGATATACTTCAATCTACATGTCATGTGCACATAGAGGTTTTTAGGAATGTGCAAAGTGGACTGTGGTCCAGGGCCCCAGACGTTCAGGGGTCCCCCTGGTAGAGGCATACCTATTCTGCAGGGAGTCTTTACATTGTGACCTTTGAAAGCTTCTCACAATGATTATTTGGAATCCCATTTACCTGACTTTACCTTTTAATGTGGGTGATGTGTGAGAGTCCATTACAGAGATTTAGCAGAGAAGGTGTGTTTCAGTTTCATGACACATCTATACAGCTGTATCTTTGATATAACAACAGTACCTAGCATGTGAGCGAGTCACAGAGATGAATAGGTGCGATATTGATGAGGACGTGCTGTTGTGTGACAATTTAATGCACACATCAATATCCTGGATTATGAGATTTGAACACATGTCGACTTTTGTAGACTGTGCTTAAGCAGTGTCAGTGACCTGGCCAAAGAGGGCCTCCATGAGCTGTAATTGGATCATACACTGAGAACAATTCCAAACAGGGGCCCACAAAATATGTTTGTACCATGGACCCCAAACCCCTTGACAGGTAGGTGGACTTTAAATAGATCTCTACTTTTAGAACCCTACAGGGATGTCCTGGGAGAGGGGCCTAGACTTAGACTTCTGGCATCGTTTCTGCACCTTGTCCAATAGATGGGACTGCTGCGGTGAAATCAAAGAACACTTCGACTTGGACTTCTTCTTATGGTACTTACCTGAAGAAGTACGGGATAGTTATGATGACCAGTGCGAGAGACTTAGACAGCCGTCCTGGGACCTCCATCGCAAACAGGACCTGAAGCACTGTGGAGTCGAATGTCGAGCACCAGAAGCTTAATGGCCCGATTACAGATGGCCTTTAGATCTATGGTTTTACAATCTAGGCAGGCCTTCGAGTCATGGTCCACCTCCAGGCACCAGACGCCTACACCTTGTGTAGATCTGTCACAGACATTTCCCTGTGACAGGCTACACATGGTTTAAGACCAGTAGATTTTGGGGAGTTATGCCCCAAAATCCCCCAAAATGATGCAAAAAAAGGCACACTGGTCATTGAAGAAAAGTCAGTCAAAAAGTCTCTGAGCAGAGCTCGATCCGGATCGGTGCTGATGGAGCAGAAAGGAGGAACTGAGATTAGCGTGCTGGGTTGGCACATATATAAGCACTGTACGTCACTTCCGGTGCCGACGATGCCACACGGAGCCAAATGATTCCACCTGCCAGCATGTAAGGGAACTGCTCAAAAATCATTCTGGATTCAGTCTGATGCCTGGGGAGTATCCTAAGGTAAGGAATCTGCTGCTAGAAGTCGCTATCAGATTAATTTGGTAACAGATATAGCTATATCTTAGGCAAAACAGAGCTCACAAGCTAGTGTCTCAGATAGCAGTTATCCTTTAGCTAGGACATGGCAGACAAACTAAGGTTTCAGATAGCTAAGCAATCTTAGAGACTAAGGTCTCAGCAACAGACCTATGTCTTGGATTACACAAGCTGTAGCTCAGAATACCCATAGAATGATACTCTACATTTAGGCAGAGAAACATCAGATGATACAGAAATCACAACCTCAAACATCAGAGCCATCCCTTAGGTTACACGTCTTTCACATGGTAGTTTTACACATCAAATCTATAATTTGGATTACACAGGTATATCAGGTGTTAATATTTAACCAGCAGAACAAAATAACCTCACAGGTTTATGTCTTCCTAAGAAGATCTACTGTTCATGTAATATAGGATATAAATGATCTGACTTTAGACAGTGGCACTATTGCTCAGGTTATACAGATCTTGCAGGTGTGTACATTACACAGCAGAACTATCCCTCAAGTTACACAGAACATATCGATCCTCTCCCAAGACAGCAGAGCTACCTCTTGGACTAAACGGTTAAGCGCTCAGACCAAGAGCTAGCGGTCAGTCTTTATGAATCCAACTAGCCTAGGGCTCAGAGTGCAGTCATACCTCACATATGAAACAGATGTTACAAGCTCAAGCCTCAGACAGTAGCGCTATCTTACAAGTTCAGGTCTAAGACAGCAGCACAATCTCTCAGGGTAGAGGATCTAGCAACACGGGGACTTATACAGCATAGATATCCCTTATTTACACTGCTCAAATGAAATGCCTGATTACACATCACACAGATCAACCGAGATGTGCTCAGATTCACATTAGGTGTCATCAAGCATTTGGAACCTTGTTATCTGAAGCACAGGACCTGCATTGTCCAAACAGTCTCCAGCACACTGCCTTGCCTGTTCTCTGATGGATACTCTATTTTGTGAGCCAAGCAGTTACATCATCTTGTGCTCGATCACCTGGGCTGCCACAAACTCCTGAAATAGCTTTGGTAGATTGTGCAAAATTATTTTTTGCAGTCAATAACAGTGAATCGGACTGTTTGTGACAGTAAAAACGTTTAGCTGATCCAACTCATAGTCGAATAAAGACCCTTTCAGTACAGACTTGAACTGGCTCTCACTTTGCCCACACTGACAATAACAAAGCTCACAAGTGATTCATTTACAGTAGCCAACAACTCACATAGGTCTCATATGCACCCAAAAACATCTGCATATGGATCCTCGACACCCACTAGAATGATATTTTCAAGCAAATCCACCCCTATAAATTACATACCTCAAAGTACAACAGATTTCTTCCTTCTTACACTACTCTCCAACAGATTCCTTAAAGATTACCCATCTCCCCATTAGATGTCTTGAAGAGAGGTCCTGTGGACAGGCGGCAGTCATTACTATATACATCTGAAAGCCCAGGTTGCTGATTATTTGGTGGTGTATGCTAATTAATCCCCAGGCTCAATAAGGCCTCAATTATGAATTGACTGATATTGCTATGAGTGGAAATGTGTTTCGCTCATAGGAGTAAGATGAGTCCCACGGTACTACTCCATACAGTAGAATGGCTTTGGAATCTGTTGACAAATTATCCAGAGTAGGACATTGCCCAATTCCTCACAGGCTTATAATGGTGTAATTTATAATGAGGACTGGGTGAAATGTGCATGATTTCATTCGTGGAAATAACAATAAAATGCATGTCTTGAAGGACCATTTCGTCAACAGTCCGTTCCCCAAGTTGTGTTACTTGTTCCTCAAATCCCCATAAAATGCCCAAACAATAATGTGAAATTAAGCAAAATTAGGCAAAATGCCAGTCTGGCGTTTTACACTTCTTTTAAATCACAAAATGTGTCCTTAGATCTATTTCTAGATGGGAGGGAGCATTTTGTACTGAAACCAAAGGGCAAATTTGCACATGACACAAGCAATTGCTCATGTTCTATTCTGTTTGCTTAGTTTCTGTGCTCCCGCGCTTTTTACCCTACTCACTTCTCAATGATGTGACTTAGTATGATGCCATAATTTCAGGCATGTTGTATAAAGTAAATTGGCAGAAATTATACAAGATTATGCACGCAGGAACTTTATTTTGCCAGGGTCTATATATTTAAGCCCTCAGTAATACTGCAACCATATAATAATGATACCACTGATTTTGCAAAACCGCTTTACGGTATTACCCCATCTGGTAATACTGCAGGACTATGTACCATCATCGCTGTTTGTAAAAGTGGTCCCTAACCATGTCTTATACTGACTCCTTCTGGGCATTGCTAAATCTGGGAGAAGAATTCTAGATGATTGGCTTCTTCAACAGAATAGAAGCTAGGGCAAGAAGCCCAAAACAAAAGTCCCAACACGGACCCTCGTTTGCTCTCATTTTGCACTTCTGAACACTGTCCCTATCGGGCATGTTAGACCCAGCATCTTTGGAGTGTTTCCCCAGTCTTTTTGCTTTCTGGCGTCCTGTTTCCAATGGTACATTGGACTTTGTTTTGCTGGTTTAGTGCCTCTGTGCACTTTCTCACTGCTGTTCAGTGTTAAAGTGCAAGTGTTCCTAATGTAAGTTGTGTTTATGGACTGTTGTTTCCAGGTTTGGCTTGTTTGATTTACTACTAAGTCCCTAGTATAGTGCACTGTGTGTTAATCAAATGCTGATTGTGAGCCTACAGCACTGACTGTGCCACCCACACAAGCAGCCTTTCAAATGCGTCTCAGACCTGCCACTGCCTGGTCTGCTTGCTGTTTTTACTGCCATGATGACCTAGAAAGTGTCCCCATTTGCCAGACCCTAACCTTCCCTTTTCTTACACTTAAGGCACCCCTCAGGTAGGCCCAAGGTAACCCCATGGGAAGGTGCAGTGTATGTGAAAGGTAGAACATATCCTTGTATGTGTGACATGTCCTGATAGTGAAATACTGTCAATTTTATTTCCCACTATTGAAAGGCTATCTACCCCATGGGCTAACACAGGAGTTGCTTTGTAACACCTTACAGGTATAACACTCCATTGGGACAAGATAGAGATAGGGTGTTTAGGCTCTCTGAACTCAGAAAGTAGACATTTTCTTGTTTAACCATTCTGTGTGCTTCTGCTGGTTTGTGTATTGACTGTCTGAATTTAGAGTGACAGTGGCTGGGGATGTGCATTCACTGTAGACCACCACAAGGAGGGTTGAGGTGCCTCATAGTTGGGCTGAATAGGTCTGGTCTGCATTTAGGGTGGTGGGGGTAGTTTTCACTAGCACCTGAATAGGTACTGTCTCCTCTGTACAATTCTGTCTCCACCTCCTGTTGTGAAGTTGGGCAAGAGAGGGCAGAACTGGTTTGAATTGAGTTCAGAGACCCTTGCCACAAAGAGAATATTGGGGCCCTGACCCCAGAACTGCAGAACTCTTTTGGATCAAGGAACCTGCCAAGAAGAAGAGCTCGGGAAGCTGTGAGGAGAGACTACCCCTTTGCTGAGTGCTTTGCTATGGTGGCCTACAGTAGCTGCTTCTGTCTTGGGCAGAGAAAGAACTGGATTGAACTTTCTGCAACTTCTTTGTTTGAGTTTCTCCAAGGTCCTTGATGTAGAGCCTGCCCCCTGTTCAAGAAGTCTCAGGAACAGCAAAGACTTCATCTTCCTCTGGGTACTGCCTCTGGGACTGCGTGTCTCAGTTGCCACAGAGGGAAACCACAACCCAACACCTTCACCAAGACCGCCAGCGATTCTGTGACCTGAAGACACCACAGAGGGCACTGCCGCACTTCGCACTGCATACCTGATCTCACTAACGACGACTCCGCTGCCCTGGACTCACCAACGACAACCCTGCCAGCTGACATCGCAGCTGCGGTCTGCACCGTTGTGTGGGGGCCCCCGCTCGTAAGCTACATGAAGCACCCCGTCCCACACCGCAGGCTCGGCCCACCTATGCCAGTTCCAATGACCGCCGATCTTCGACGGACGCCGTTGCTTGCATCGTGACAGTCAGCACTGCGACAAGCACTGTGCCACTTTGCACAACAGCACTGTCTCGCCGACACCGCTGGACGACCACCACGAGGGGCTGCATGCACCGCAACCTGAGGGCACCGCACACCACACAGCTCTGCTTCACACCAATGCCTCAACACCTGTCGCTGCCGGCCCACACTGCTGAGGTCAGATGAACAAAAAGGCACTGTTTAAAGGGTCTTCTGATGCGGAACTGTGGGATTTGTTGATCCACACCGCCATGGTAGCTCCGGATGGAGCTATACACATCAAGGAACTGTTTTTAAAGTCTATTTTTGCTTTATTTTTGCTTTATGAGTACTTTTACATAACTGTATGTTGGATATTTTTCTAAAACTGGTGTGGTGTTCTTGTGTAGTATTTTCACTGTATTACTGCATGTTATGTGCAAATGCTTTACACACTGCCTCTTAGACAGGCCTAACTGCTCGTGCCAAGCTACCAAGTGGGTGAGCAGGGGTTATTTCAGAAGCGTATCCCCCTTACCCTGACTACGAAGGAGGGTCCCTACTTGGACAGGGTAACAATCTGCCAACTAAAGATCCCCATTTCTAACAGGGCTCATAAGGAAATAGTCTATTTCGAGTGAGGTCAAACCTACTTAGAACCACCCATCCACTACACCCACTCCTGAAGAGAAATAAATAAAACCTTGGCATGACCTCTTCAGAGGACACACCCAATTAAGTACAATTGTTACAACTTTTACAGTTTGGGTGCTTTCACTTTACCTGGGAAGCACTGCAAGCATGACATTTTTATTGCCTGCCCGTTGCAGCAACCACTGAACAAATAGAAAGCATTGACCCAAGCTAGCGCAGAGGGTTCCATAGGGCATGGAGACCTCCACCATGCCCTGCAGGAGCTGCAACGCCCTGTGTTACGCTCCTGCCCCAAGGGTTGGCACAGACTGTGTGTCATACTGAGAATCATATGGGACTCCTGTAAGTGTTATAGATTACCTTGTATACTGGCTCTCTTTGTCTTTGTACTCTCCTTTTGTAGGAGTTGGAGTAGGGCTAAGGGTAGCTATAACCCTTAATGCCATCATTGATATACCCTAGACCTGGAAGATTCAGTATCAACAGACTTGGAACGATTTTGCAGGGAAAATAGTAATTATTCAGAACATAATCATCTGCACCAGCTCAAGGCCAATGGGCAGGTTTTGTTCCTGTCACTGGGGCTTTTTAGGTCGAGTCTGCATGCAGCGTGCATGCTCTGTCACTCGGCGACCTATAGTGTCAAACCCCCCCCACCACCACCACTATAAAATGGCCCATTACTTACTATTCATTGGCATCATTGTCACTCTTCTTTGCTAACTATTAATCCAGCAGTGCATGCAAGGTGTCACTTCCTGTGCCACTTCAGTCTCTTTCTGGGGCACATAGACTAAGTACAGATTGATTTACCTTAGTGTCCGTCCATTGCTTGCGCTCTGATTAAGGTACTATTTCTTTTTTTTGGGTCATTTTTATATAGAACAAACTTGACAAGACCTGATGGTACTGGAGCACTTTACATGAGCCCCAGTTACATTACACAAGTTCACATTCATTTATTTTTTCCAGTATAGACCGGGTAAGTGATTTTCCCCAAATCACAGGATGTTGAGTCAACGCTGTCCCTGCTTATTTTATCTGTAGCTGTTGCCAATCAGTAGTGTAATATTTGTTCCTAGAGAATCAAATAATCCACTTGCAGTATGTTTTCTTGTAATTTGTGAGACATTCAAATAGCTGGCTTTGTAGGCACTTAATTTTTTTGGGGTTCACCATTTGATTAATATAGATATTAACAACGATTAAATAATAATTTCTGTATGCAAAGAGGGTTTGGGAAAAAGACTGGACTTACCAAGTGCAATAGGCTGCCTCAGCGAAGAGTCAAACTGGAGTTTAGAAAGATTGTTTAATACTAAGGCAGGATCAGGGACACTGGAACTATGCTATTGCGCGGCTGCAGCGATTTTCGCATAGTTGTAGATTTGCCGCATTTGCCATATAGATTTTCACCCAAAAAATTGTTTCTAGCTCAAACGGTTAAAAAGTTAGTAAGAACACAGAGACACGTGTTGCAGCACAGTGGAAGGCCTGGTCACTTTTCTGTAGCATATTTCTCATTTGGGAGTTAAACTGGTACTAATGAGGTACAACTAATGCCCAGACAGTGTTAACAAGCTTAATAATGACAAAATAGGTAATATTATCATAAAATGTGCTGCATAATGCCACATAATTTGGCTTTTTTCTTTGCAGCATCATTTACTCAACCCTGCCGCACAATTTCTGTGGCCCTGGGCATGATACGGCCCACAAACTACAACCATCCCCTGTTCATGGTGTTTTTAAGAGTATGACATGCATTGTGTCTTTCATACACCCTTCTTAATGATGCGGATGTTGTCGGAATGTTGTGTGCATCACTAAAGAAAGACAGGCACCCAGGTCAGAGGTGAAAGAGAGACTGAGCAGGAAGTTGGGCTGCTCGTGAGATGTTTTTTTTACATGGGTACTTTTTCGTCCACCTCCTCCGGACACCATGTCCCCTGGACAGACCTCCTAACCCCGCTTTACCTTAAACTTACCTTGGGATCTGTTTCTTCATCTAGGTTTCACAGTCACCCAGCAAGCCTGTTCGCTTTGTGGATCGGTGCTGCTGAACTGTCTTTGTGCCCCTAAAGAGGCTGTCAATTTAACAAAATACCCACCAAAATATTGCCCCGCTTTTCTTTATCTGGTGATTTAATGGCCATTTGGAAACAAGCATTGGCAAAGGCAACAGGTCTCGCATATGTAAAATATACTGAGTTCCCGGTTGAGCGTGGTGTGCGACAAGGTTGTACTATGGCACCCACGCTCTTCTCACTGTACATCAATGGGATAGTTGACCTTATGCTCTCTGTAAACACAGATGCACCAAGGTTGGCTGGTGTCTCCATTCCTATACTAATGTTTGCAGACAATACGCTTATTATATCCAAAACATCTAGTGGTCTGCAAAAAAGCCCTGCGCCTGTTTGATGACTACTGCCTCGCCCATGGTTTGGAGGTCAATGTGGCAAAAACAAAATTCATGGCCTTCAACCCCCATTCTAGCTTTCGAGGGAAAAAGGTGTTTATGAATGGGCAACCTTTAGAGATGGTCACTAACTACACATACCTTGGCATGCAAATATCAAATGACAATAAATGGCGTAAACATATCGACATGGCCACCCTGTGGTTTAAACAACTAACTGGTGCTATAAGCAGGGAATTCAACAAGTCATTTACAAAGCCAATTAGCCCTGTATTGCAAGTTTATGAAGCAAAGGCCTTAAGTTCTGTGCTTTACGGGGCGGAGCTTTGGGGTTTTGACCAGTTAATCACTCTATCCAGTGTTGAGCACAAATTTTTTCGAAGTATAACCGGTCTCCCCCAGAGTACCCCTTTGATCCCACTCAGATATGATCTAGGTAGGAGGCCCATTAAGGACATTGCAAAGCTCCGTCCGGTTTTATACTGGCGGAGGCTTTGGACTACCCCTGAGCTTTCCCATTACGCTAACGGCCTTATGGACATCATAAAAATCGATGTCTTCCATAAAATTGTATGGCTGAAGAACTTACATGCGACATTGAAAGATATGGGTATGGAGGGGCTATGGTATGACCCGGCGACTGCCCAGTTCCCATCAAAGAGTTCCCTTAAAGCGGCATATTGGGAAAGAGTAGACTTTCAGGTATTGAACAGAGCCTCAGGGATGTCCGGTAGCTTTTTAGAGGCCAAAATTACTCCTACTCTATAATTATATTGGGACTTGGTCACCAATGTTGGTGATAGGAAACTCTATTTCCAGTTTAGAGCTGGCTCCCTGCCTCTTAGATCTTTGACAGGAAGGTGGGCTAGGAAATCGGAGGAATTATGCCCTGCATGCGGGGCTAAATCTGAAACCACTACTCACTTTTTGTTCGTTTGTCCGGCATTTACTATTCCAAGGCGTGTTTGGCTTTCCCCTATGTGCAAAACTCTTGGCACTAGGAGCAGCGCCGTGGCATTACGAATTTTGCGCACCAGCACTTTAACAATAGTTTCTGTTGCCCTAGCTAAATATTTGGGTTGGGCTTGGTCCTTGCGGAGAAAAGCAATTAAGCGTACCCTAGAAGCCCCTTAATGGAATTTGGGGCTTGGGTCCCTTTTGTGTTTCGAGACTTGTTTTTTTTAACCTAGTGATCTAGAATTTGTCATATTAATGTGTTCTTACATTATTTGTGAAATCTTCTCGTCAGTACATTGACTTATTTAATACACTTTTAACAGTTTTAATGTATTTATTGATGTTTGATATTATTGTGGGCTCAAAAATTGTGCTCTTGTTTTATGTTTTATGTTTGTGTCTTTTATGATTCATTTTTAAATCGAATAAAGACTGATGATGATGATGGTAAAATATACTGGCTTTGTAAATGTGTTTTAGCTATGTTGTACAGCAGCCCAACATGGCTGCAAGTTAAAAAAGAAAAAAAACAAGCATTGGTAAATGCATTGGGATACACCTGTGGAATTAATTCTATAATAATGTCAAGAGGTGTGGGAGCAATGTATGAGGTGCAGGGAGAATGATGTGAGTGCTCCCTGTGCAGGATGAGTTGTGCATGAATAAAGGTTGATTAGCATTTGAGTGCATGGTGAAAGTGCCTCAATGCATGGTGATTGATTTGTGTTCAGTGTAGAATGAGAATTGTGTGAGTGTACAGGGTGACCGGTGTTACTCTGTACAAGTAATGAGGTGTGTGAGTATAGGGTGAGCAGTATGTCAATAGTATAAGTGTGGGATGAGTGGTTTAAATTCAGGGTGAGAGGTGTTGGTGGAAGGGGAGAGGAATGCGAGTGCTGGGTGTGAGGTATGTCAATGATGTGTGAATGCAGAGTCAGCACTGTGTGAGTAGTGGGTGAGCAGTATCTGACTGCCAGGGAAATGTCGGGGTGACTGTGCAGAAGAGAAAATGGTGGGTGAGAATGCAGTGTGAGTGCTGTCAGAGAGTAGGTAAAAGGTAAACACATGTCAGCAGTGCAACAAAAAAACTATCCAGTATATAAACCGCTCATTATGAACATGTAATTAAAACGTGAACAATCACTAAAGGTTGCTGAATCACAATGGTACCAAATGAGGCAAAGCTGAGCTGTGTCCTAATATGAAGCCGGCATGCTGACCGCTAGTAGTCAATGTGATGCGCTAATATCGTGATGAGATATTAAAACGCAGGATAATAAAGTGAGGCAAAAACAGGCTTCTTAAAAAAAGTGGACTGGTGTGTTAGCCCCTTTTAAAGTACATGATATGCCGGTATCATCAATAAAGTGGAAACCAAAATTAACACAACCAGCTGTTAAACAGAAACGCATGAATATCTGAAAACCACACTGATGCGCTAATATCATGAATGGGTATTGAAACGGAGGGTCATAACGTGAGACAAAGTCATTTTCATTAATAAAAGCGGACTGGTATATCAGCCGCTCGCAAAGTGCATGATAGACTAGTGTCTTAAACAAAGTGGAAACAAAAGTTAATGCAACTGAAGGTTAAAAAACAAATGAATAGCTCGAAAACCACACACACACAATTAAAAGAATGCTCTAAATATAAAGGAGACCTTAGGGAATAGGACCTACAGGCATAACTAGCAGGAGGTATGGTCTGAACGGGTGCACCGATGTCGCCCTCGCTATAAGCGCATTTTTAATTTCCTGGTATTGGGTCATGTGACAAACGTGCTCGATGGAGCTGGACTGCTCGTTCCATACAAAAAAAATCATGCCATGACTAAAACCATTTCGCTGGCACATGCACATGCTTAGAGAACACTGCCTGCCTGATGTCCGTGAGCAAAGAGTGCAACGTCAGGCAAATACGTTCTAAAGGAAAAGTGGATGGTAATTGCTTTTTGCAATTACCATCATAATAGCTTTTAAACCTGTAAAGGCAGTGGTTCTCTGCCCATTATCAGGAGCTGCCCCAACCTGTTCGTGCAATTTTTAACGTCACTGGACAGACACAGAAGTTAAAACATGCAATGCACGACAAGCGTGGGGGCTGGTGAAAGCAACGACGTTGGGGAAGGGGCCCTGATTGAAAGTAATGATGCTGAAGAAATGAGTGTGTGGGGGGCAGACCAAAACAAACGCCTGTGCCTGTGAATGTGTCAGTCTGTAAACACTTCAATACCTTTGTTAGGGTTTGAGCATGCAAAGAAGTTATACAAAAGCAGCGGAAGAAAAAAGTACTTGGGTCTCAGAATACTGATGAGAGAAATACTCAGAGCAACAAATAGAAATAATATGTTACAGCCAAGGGAAACGGAGGGAATGTAAGTGGCAAGCACAGGAACCAATGAAAAGCAAAGAGGCGGGATGGAAACCCCTTTTAAGATTGATATTGAATACACTAGATTTCACATGCACAGTGAAAGCACCGTGCAGGCGAAGCCAAATAAATGGGGAGTTTAAGGCATGGGGATTAAAAGCCAAGTTGACATGGCAGTTTAAAACTGCATTGAATCTGCAGTGGCAGGCTTGTTACCTGTTTTACAGTGCTACTTAAGTGGGTTCCACAATAGGTGCTGCAGGCCCACTAGCAGCATTTAATTTAGAGACCTTGTGTATATGGAATACCACTCTAAAAGGGACTCGTAAGTAAATTAAATGTGCCAATTAGGTGTTTGCCAATTTAACCATGTTTTATGGGAGGAAGCTCAAGCCCTTGAGCTCGGATCAAGAAACGATAAAGTGCACAGCATTGTAAAGCCAACAAAAATAGGTTCAGCAAAAGGGCGTTGGAGAGGCAAAAGGTTTGGGGGAAGACAACCAAAACGCTGACAAGTCTAACACTAAGGTAAAAACAAAAAAATCAAGACTAACTAGTAGCTACATGGGAAACTCAGGGCAGGGGTAATCACTCTCCTGATCCATGTTTGGAACCTTGTTTCATTGGACGTAGCAGGTGTCACAAATATGGCAGCTTCAAGCACAGTCGTTTACTGAGATCCGATAGGGACAAGTCTGTCTCATGACAGCAGAATGGTAGTTATGTGTTGAAGTACTATTGTGTCTATAACCCATGCACCAAAAGCAGTCGAGAAACACAGTGACTTATCTGAGTGATGCATCAACTGATATACTGGAAGTGGCTTGTAGACTACCCGATAGCTACTTAGCATGGAACTCTAGGTTCACTGTTTTGTGGAGGATGGTGCACAAAATAGTTGGACAGTACCATCTAATAGGTAGTCAGTAAGGGTGGTTGAGATTTTATCTCTAAGAGAACAGAAGTAAATTCCACCTTTTCCGAGCAATCCATGTCCTGCACCAGAATGTTCATTTCCAGAGTTTCGAATATTTAATTGAATTACAGGAGACCCAATCACAACCCAATCACAAAACTGATCTATAAGTTCGACATCAAGAATGAAAAAAGATTATGGGTCACTGGAATAAGCACTCCCTTCGTGATGAAAGTTATGTAGACATTTTAGAAAAATTCATCAGTCGTTAAACATTAAAATAAATGTTTAACTATTAAAAATGGAGTTAGCTAGTAAAGGTGTAGACGATAATTCAAACATCTTAACAGTCAATACCATCTCTTGGTTTATTGCTTCTTTATTTTTGTAAGTGCAGTGTGTAAACGGCCATTAGACTTCTCTTAAACTTCCTATTATTGTTTTGTATGCCGGAAATTTGCTTTGTAAATTAATGTTCATAATGCAGAGATTTGTGTGAACCTGCAGGCCACAGGTTGAAACCTCAAAGGGAAACTTGACCTTTCATCTTTCATAAGTGGATAAAATAAGTATCATTAGAATGTTAATATTAGGAGCTATTAATAAAAGTAACCTAACAGCTAGGTTGGTCATCCTCTAATCTGGGGAACCGGGTTCGACTCTCGGCAATGACGCTGAACATCCTGTGATTCTGGGCAAATCACTTAATCTCCATGTGCCTAACAAAAATGAATGTGTGTCATCATGTAACACAACTGGTGCTAAGTAAAGCGCTCTGATACCCGGTACCGGTTCAAGTTTGCGCCTAAAAAAGGCGATTGCATTGTCCTTCGGCGAGTTCATCCTTTCACTTGCAGCTTACACTGAGCGCTAACTAAACCCACAAGAATATATAACAGGCTTCATTTTTCTGTAACCAAGCAATTCAGTAGTGAGGCTTATTGGGCGCTTTTGTTTAATCCATCTGTAATTAATTAGACTCTCTTTCCATAGCCTATGAAACTGTCACATTTTATTTTCTCCTTTGGCAGAAAACTTTGATTAGTTGTTAGTCAGAGGTGACTTGCCTGAGAGCTGCACCTCTCTGCGAAGAGGGGGTCTCTGAGAGGAAGGGAATGCACAATTTCTGCGCTCAGGAATATGCAGCAGTATGGCTGGTGGGCTAGTGGATGTACATGCCTTCAATGTGGCAGCCAATAAGTTGACACCTACAATGTGATTTGCTTATGCAAACACAAACATCATGGTGGTCGGGTAATGGTGTTGCATCAGAGAGTGCCACTGCAAAGTCTGCAAACCCATGAGCTAGGGGGTGGTTCGGAGAACTCAAGGAGGTCACCTCAGTGACCAAGGACAGGCCTAGTAAACCTAAAGGGGCAGCATCTGCGAGGTGCCAAATGTGATACTAGCCTACAACCATCAGGCGAAATGTCTTCGTGTGACAGCTCCAGAACGGGGGTGGTGGGCAAGGCATTGGAAACAAGATATTGTTTTACCTGGAAAAAACTAGGCTCATTTCATTGACCCACTGTGCGCCCAGAGGAATGAGCTCTGATGTTTGCAGTCTTCTCATATTTAATGTGAAATGTTTACAAGTAGGGCAGCCCAATTTCTGGAGAGCTGCGCGCAGAGACAACAGTACATACATGGCTGCAAACAATGTGAAAAAGAACTTTACAATCTCCTTGGTTGTTCCCCATCTTTCATCTATTCCCACCGTATAAATATTGTTTGCCAATTATACATACCATATCGACAATCAATATCTTGCCCATATTTAATTTGTCTCACAAGTATTAGACAGTAATTGGAGGCACAATTGGAAATCAGTGACTAGTCATAGTATTTTTTTAACAGGGCACGCTGCGCAGCTATGAATAATTGCCATTCTTTATTTCTCTGTTAGGAAACTGTGGTTAAAGAGGACAAAGTGGAAGGTGCAGGGGAGGAGGTAGGGAGAAGAACTGGGCAATAAAGGAGGTGGGAGAGGATGTGGTGTAACGACCAGAGCAGCAAACTTTGAAGCTTGAGTACCGGGCTCTAACTAGGCGCCGGCTCAACATCCTGTGATTTGGGCAAATCAAGCTGAGTGTGCAGCAAGCAAATTAAAGTAGTTCCACTCATCAAAGCGACAGGCGGCGGATAGGAATAAGTACTTGGGCCACAGAAGACTGATAAGAAAAGACACATGGAACAACAGTTATTAGAATGCCTACAACCAATGAAAAGGAGGAAAAGTAAAGTGACAAGTACACAGACCAATACAAAAGTAAGTCCCTTTTAAGATATATTAAATACACTAGATTTCACAAGCAGGCGAAACCTAAAAAAAAGGCTCACTCTGAAGCAGTCAACACTGGCTGAGTCATGGCACTATTATCTTCTTTATTTTTACACTCCCGTACAACATAGTTAAAAAACATTGACAAAGTCAATAGATCTCACATAGGTGAGATCTATTTGGCTTTGCCAATACTTGTTTGATTTGAGGCTGATAATACTCCTTTGGGATTTGGGGGAAAAGCTTTCAATGTGCCTTGAGCCTGGTAGATCTGATATAGCATTAAAGCCAATCCATTATTGCACAAGTACGGTTGATTCCCTTAAGCTATCTCTCAGAGGGCTGTTACGTGTTTGTAGCCAAAATGATACGGTGTTACATTTAGCAAATTCACACAGGTTTTCGTCTCTTCTTCACTGTAGACTGAGCCTCTTTCCCATTTGAGTGTTACCCAATGGAGACAGGGAAAAATTCAGACTTCTCTACCTAAGCAGGCAAGCCCCACCCTGATTTCTGCCACCAGGACAAGGTTTGTGAAGTCCAGCATTTTTCATTCTAGTTTTCTAACTCTATGTTAAAAAAGCACACAAGCTGGATTTACATCTTATGTTGAAGGGTGACTGGAAGACAAATTACACCGGTAATATTTATACAAATGGCAATATCTAAACAGTGTTTTCTTCATTCTAAAAAAAATGTAAACTCTAACAAAATGCATACTAATTAACAATGTGGGAGTCATTCTATTTCGGACGCTTAGTGCCATGTACTAAACTTTCTTAGCTAAAAGTTCCTCTGGTCACTCAATGGTTGAATCCAGTCTTTGGTTTTAGTTCAACGATGCCTCCACGGCTTCGAAACCTTACGGCAAAAAAAACTGGTTAAGTTGTATATTGGGTGGTCAAGTAAAGGCTAAATGAAGACATAGTGAGTCGCTGATAACATGGTCTTTGGTGCCCACGTTCCATAGAAACAGTTTTACAATTACGAGCTAAACTACTAGATGGCAGAATTAGCTAAGGTCCATCTTTTATAAAGTTCAAATGAAAAAACTCTAATTACTTTGTTAAGTATGGACTCACAAATCATTAATACCCTAGCTTTGAAAAACTCGAAATAATTGTTTGAAGACCATAAAGGAGTACCTTGAGTTGTGTACTTTGCTTTCTTACCTTTCTTGACGACTTGCATGAGGAAAGATGTGCTCGATCTCCTGGTGCAGAAGCTCTACTTTCTGACTTTCAGAGCCCTCCTTCAGTTTCATGTCCAAGAAATACTTTCGTCCAAATTTACTCTTTAGATGTTGGACAGAGCCAATACATCTAAATATATGATGCATTAGGAAATAAACACGAAAGACAAACAGAACAAAGGAATACAATGAGAAAGAAACATAAAAAATGCAGAAAAGGGAAGACAGAATATTAGCGCACATCAAGAAAAACAGAGAGAACAAGTTCTGCCTGGTTATATTTAAATAACAACTATAAATCAGAGCTTGGAACCTCCATACAATGCAAACATTGACAAAATCAGCAAGTCTAGCTTTTTGTTGGAGAAAGTATTAATAATATATGGGTGACTGTGTGTTGGCCCAGATGTCGCAGAAAGAAAATCCCTCAGTTAAGCACCATCTTGGGGCACAACCAAATGAAAACTGGGAGCTGGGCGATCTCTGGAGCAGACTTCATACGAAAGTTAAGCTGTATCTTCAAACAGGACTGTTATGAAAAGGAGTCAGAAGATGGCGTTTGACTTTCAAGCAGTGAACCTGCACAGTAAAAGACTGCATGGTAGATCGTGTTGACAAGGGGCCAGTATGTACATTGCAACCTTAATACAGCCTATGTGTCTGTACGTCTTTACTTCATGAACAAAAAAAGACCGGGAACAAATCTTAACAACAAACAAATGAACTTGCGATAGAGATTAGTGAAAGGCACTGTGTCCTAGCTGACTAATGTTTTTAGGTCTCGCCTGACCCAGCGCATGCGCTGGTCTGGCGAGACTTTTTGAGAGGGCTCCAAAATGTGCTACCAGGCCAGCCTAGACCTACAGTGCATGTGCGCGGGCGCGCGCTGCGCTTTACCGCAATTACTTTCACTTTCGCGGCCGCTTTACATAGCCAATAGGTCTCGCTTTTGGGACCTTTATAAGTATTTAGTTATGCAACTGTTGCATGGCTAAACACTTATAAGGTCCCAAAGGCGAGACCTATTGGCTATGCCAATGCTTGTTTTTATCAGATAGCGCTTCTTGAACCTAAACCCCATAAAACAGCAATTAAGATGTTGTGGACCTAGCAAAGAAAATGCACCAAAGAACACACTGGCTCAAGTCTCCCAAAAGGTCTAGTTGAGGCCCATCAGCAAGAACACTAATGGGAACACAACACAAGTGGGAAAACGTAACCGTCCATTATACACAACCATCATGGCCTTAATGGGTAGCCATTCCAAGCCACGAAAAGCACACGAAAATCAATAGCTGAAGGGTCTCACCATAAGCCCTCTTTCTCTGTACCTCCTACACATTTTTTGACTTGAGGTCTCCTAGAAATCTGTCGATGTCTGTAGCCAAACCTAAAAACTAGACTCCCAAGCTCATGCTGGAGTCATGCACAAAAGTCTGTTTCTGAGCGAAAGATGAATCAGGCTATGCAATGCAAAAGAATCAAAAGGCTGAATCTTCCCCTGTGGCATTTAAAAACATTACAAATTATATTGAAGCATAGTTACACTGATTTTGTCAGGATAGTTAGAGCGAAAATTAGCTTAAACATAAAATCAAATGCCAAAATAACTCTATTATAATATTATTATTATTAGAATCAAATTTAAGCAATTACCTCAAGCAAAATGTTACTACTTACACAAAAACGGTCATTCTGCAAACCCATTTTATGTTTGCCATTGAAAGTAAAACCACTCAGAGATTTAGTATATATCTCTAGTGCTAGCAGAAAGAGAACGCCATTTGGCATCCAGTGAGCATCAAAAGGCTGTCGTAACGAACCGAAGTAAAACTAGTCTGCATTCTTTTTGCAAATAGTGGATAATGCGAAGGATGCACATATGAGCAGATAAAGGTTTATGACCTCATCGAGAGGAAAAACTATTTTGCAACATGTGGTCAGTGGTCATACTCCTTTCCATTGGAAAGGTAATACTGTGGGCGAGCTCTAAGATGTGGTCCTGAGCAATAGTCATCTAAGTGATTCTGAACATGCAAGTAAATGCAGCTAGAGGTCGAGCAGCAGTGATTGGAATTTTTCGATTCACACTAACTCTATCGATGTGGAAGATTTCCTTCTACTAGATGTATCAATGGCATTTAGTAATGGTTAAATAACCTCAAAGGCATGTCCGTCTAACACATCCGGACTGGTCAGGGTTTATTAGCTGAGGGAGTATGCTACTCGGTCTGGAAATCAGGATCGTCGAACAAGTTACTTACCTTCGGTAACGATGTATCTGTAAGAAACATTAGTTAGTTAGATTCCTCACCTTAGAATATCCCCAGGCGTCAGACTGGATCCGGAAGATTTTTCGTCAGCAATACCCCTTGCGCGTCGCTAGGAGTCGTCTGCGGCTCCGCGTCCGTCGTCGGCGTCGTGCGCCGGAATGACGTCGTCGGAGTACTTAGACGCCGCCCTCGCGCGCTGACGTCAGTTCTTGTACATAGCTTTCCGCGCCAGGAACGCAGAGCCATGCAAAGACCGACACTGGTGCCAAAAATAAAATCTAGGGGCCTGAAAAGGATAACCTTAACCCTAGATGTCAGTTCGCAGAACGGGGAGGATGGGTGGGTCGGTGAGGAATCTAACTAACTAATGTTTCTTACAGATATATCGTTACCGAAGGTAAGTAACTTGTTCATCTGAAAGAAACACGTTAGTTAGATTCCTCACCTTAGAATAGATACCCAAGCAATACCATCCCCGGTGGTGGGTCTGCGAACCAAGATCACACCAGAAAGTCCTGGAGGACAGAACGGCCAAAGAAGCCATCCCTCCGGACTTGGCTGTCAAGGCAATAGTGCCTGGCAAACGTGTGTAGCGAAGCCCACGTCGCCGCCTGACAGATGTCCTGCAAAGGGACTCCCCGTCCCAAAGCAGTAGTAGCCGCAGTGGCCCGAGTAGAATGGGCGCGCAGCCCAACAGGAGGGTCCTTTTTTGCCAAGGAATAGCAAATTTTGATACACAAAACGACCCACCGAGAGATGGTCCGTTTGTGCACAGCTTTCCCCTTCTTAGCGCCCACGTACCCAACAAAAAGCTGGTCGTCCACCCGGAACTGTTTTGTGCGGTCCAGATAAAAGGAGAGCGCACGTTTTGGGTCCAGACGGTGGAGCCTCTCTTCCTCTTTGGAAGGATGCGGAGGCGGAAAGAAGGTGGGCAAGGTGACAGACTGCCCAAGATGAAATGGAGTCACCACTTTCGGAAGAAAGGAGGGACGAGGCCGAAGGACAACCTTGTCCGGATGAACAGAGAGAAAAGGAGGCTTTGAAGATAACGCCTGGAGCTCACTCACCCGTCTAGCCGAGGTGATGGCTACCAGAAAAGCAGTCTTAAGCGTCAGCAGACGAAGAAGACAGTTATGAAGAGGCTCAAAAGGAGCGCACATTAGAAATGTGAGAACCAGATTCAAGTCCCACTGAGGCATTACGAAAGGGACAGGAGGGAACGTGTGAGTAATGCCTTTCAGAAAGCGTGTAACTACAGGGGACTTGAAAAGAGAAGGCTGATCAGGAAGCCTTAAGAAGGCAGAAATGGCAGCAAGATAGCCTTTCAAGGTGCCCAGGGCAGAGCCCTGCCGGGCCAAAGAAAGAAGAAAGAGGAGGACCTCAGAAAGAGGGGCGGAAAGGGGATCCACAGCCTTTGCTGTGCACCATGCCACAAATTTGTTCCACCGGCAGGCGTATACCGTCTTTGTGGAGGGACGCCTGGCTGCCAGAATGATATCACAGACTTCAGGAGGCAAGTCAAATGGCATCAACTGCCGCCGCTCAATCTCCACGCATGGAGGTGGAGGCTGGACAGGTTCGGGTGGAGGACCGTCCCCTGCTGCTGCGACAGAAGATCCTCCCGAAGGGGCAGACGTATCGGAGGATCGGTCAACATACTGAGTAGCTCGGGATACCAGTACCTTCGTGCCCAATACGGAGCCACCAAGATGACTTGGGCCCGGTCGTGCCTGATCTTCTTCAGCACTCTGGGCAGAAGTGGTATAGGCGAAAAAGGCGTACAACAGACCGCAACTCCACTCGTGACGAAAAGCGTCATCGAGCGAGTGCCGCCTTGGAAATTCCAACGCGCAGAACTGCTGACATTGCGCGTTCTCTTCGGTGGCGAATAGATCGAACCAAGGCTCTCCCCACTGCTGAAAGAGACCTTGCGCCACTTCAGAGTTCAGACGCCATTCGTGATCCATCATGCACCGGCGGCTGAGTTCGTCTGCTCTGGCGTTCAGAGAGCCCGCCAGATGTTGAACCACTAGGGTGACGCCCTGGTGTTCCAGCCACGTCCAGAGGCGCAGAGCCTCCTGACAAAGGGTCCACGACCCCACCCCGCCCTGTTTGTTGCAATACCACATGGCGGTGGTGTTGTCTGTGAACACCTGCATGACACTTCCCCTGACAGAGGGAAGGAAGGCTTTCAGTGCAAGTCGGATCGCTCTCAACTCCAACAGGTTGATGTGGAGACGAGACTCCGCCGGAGACCAGAGGCCTCTGATCTCCGCCTCTCCCATATGGCCACCCCATCCCAGGAGGGACGCATCCGTCACTACGACATGCTCCGGTTGGGGAAGGGAGAGGCTCCTGCCCATGACCCAATCGCGGTCCGTGAGCCACCACTGCAACTGCTGTGCAGTGCCCTCCGAGATCAAGACATGGTCGGAAAGGTTGCCGTGATGCTGGGCCCACTGAAACTTCAGGTCCCACTGCAGAGCCCGCATGCACCGCCTGGCGTGATGCACTAGTAGGATGCAGGAGGCCATCAGCCCCAGAAGCCGCAACACTAGCCTGACCGAAACCCAGGATAGAGGCCGAAAGATGGGAATCAGGGCCTGTATATCCCGGACCCGCTGTTCCGGTGGATAGACCCGGAACTGCGCCGAATCGAGAACCGCTCCGATGAAGAGGAGCTTCTGAGAGGGACTCAGGTGTGACTTCGGCACGTTGATGGAAAATCCCAGCAAATGCAGGAGATCCGCCGTAGTCTGGAGGTGGGAGACGACTGCCTGGGGCGAGCCCGCCTTCAACAACCAGTCGTCGAGATAGGGGAAGACTGGAACCCCTGATCTGCGCAGATGAGCTGCGACCACCGCCATCACTTTCGTGAACACCCGAGGGGCACTGGTGAGGCCGAAGGGGAGCACGGTAAACTGAAAGTGCTCTTGGCCCACCGTGAACCGCAGGTAACGCCGGTGGGCCGGCAGGACGGGGATATGGAAATATGCGTCCTGCAAGTCCAACGCTACCATCCAGTCTCCGGGGTCTAGGGCAGCTAGAACCTGAGCCAAGGTTAACATCTTGAACCTTTCCTTTCGGAGGAAGGCATTGGCGTTCCGGAGGTCCAAGATGGGGCGTAGGCCCCCTTTGCCCTTCTTGGGAACCAGAAAGTAGTGGGAATAACAACCACGACCTACTTCTGGGCTCGGAACGCGCTCAACGGCCTCTTTGGCCAAGAGGGCCGAAACTTCCTCTTGCAGAAGATTATTTATTTATTTATTTTTCACATTTATAGAGCGCACTGTTACCCGGAGGTGTCCTGGCGCTAGTTGAGTGAGT
The DNA here is from genome assembly GCF_964204655.1 of Triturus cristatus. Lineage (NCBI taxonomy): Eukaryota > Metazoa > Chordata > Amphibia > Caudata > Salamandridae > Triturus > Triturus cristatus. The sequence goes on from NC_140590.1 coordinate 667,142,496, forward strand.
GTGTATGGGCAGGGGTTACTGTGTGAAAAGCCAGGTCTTCAGAGCTTTCCTAAAAGACAAGAGATCCGGTAGTTGTCTGAGATTTAGTGGTAGCGCGTTCCATGCCTTTGCTGCTCCTAGAGAGAAACTCCTGCCTCCCCAACTGGCTTTCCTAACTCTGGGGACGACTACCAGACCCTGCTCGGCTGATCTCAAAAGTCTTGTTGGTCTGTACCACTGAAAGAGTTGAGAGATACAGTGGGGGCCTAGGCCGTACAAGGCCTTTAAAGTCACGCAAAGGGATTTAAAAATAATTCTCTTGCGAACTGGTAGCCAATGTAGTTTAACCAGGTCCCGTGAAACAGAGGCAAATTTAGGTGTGCCCGTGATTAATCGGGCTGCAGCATTCTGCAGAATCTGGAGTTTGTTGAGGAGCCCCTGTTGGGCGTTCAGCAGAAGGCTGTTACAATAATCAGCCGAGATACGGTGGTGCTGCGGTGGCATGGCTGGAGGGGTCGTCTCGAAGGGGAGGGAGTAGCCCCTTCGGACGATTTGCAGCACCCACCTGTCCGATGTACTGGACCGCCAGTGGAGCAGGTGATGGCGAACTCTGCCGCCCACTGGCGTGGAATGGGCCTGAAAGCTCGGACTATGAAGGCTTTGAGGCGGATGCTGCCGGATGTGGACTGACCGCGTTGTCCTCCAGTACCGCCTCGGTGGAAACCACGTCCACGACCGCGTGCAGGCTGGTTCTGCAGCCGGTGGCTAGGCGGACGTGAGGAGATGCCCCTTCCTTGGCCACGAAAGGAGCAAAAAGCGGAAGTTTGTGGCCGCGGGGCCGAGAGGCCCAAGGACTTGGCCGTAGCCCGGGAGTCCTTGAAGCGAGCCAGCGCACTGTCCGCTTTCTCACCAAAAAGGCGAGTGCCATCAAAAGGCATGTCCATGAGAGTGCTCTGGACATCCCTTGAAAAGGACGTGGACTGCAGCCAGGCGTGACGTCGAAGCGCCACCGTGGTAGAAATCGCCCTACCCAGCGTAGTGTCGAGTCCACATCGGATTGCATGGCGCGCTGCATCTCTCCCATCGGCCAGAGCTGAGGAAAGCTTTTTGGGACAGAAAACCGGGGTCGCCCAGAGCAGGGCGGTGGCGCCTGGCAACGTTCCTATCCACAGGAGGGACTGTGGAGGGCTTGGACCAGGTGCCCTGCAGAACGTCAATGAGGGCCTCATTGAATTGCAGCAGGGGCTCAGTGGAGCTTGCTGCAGACTGAAGCACCTCAGTGAGGATGTTAGTCCTCACAGCCACGGCAGGCAGCTCAAGCCCAAGGGCCGCGGCTGCCTTGCACAGCACCACAGAAAAAGCTGCACCCTCCTCCGAAGCCACAGTCGGAGGAGAGATGAATCCAGTGTCCGGTGAGGTATCCAAACCACTGGCCTCCCCCAGTTCATCTGCCCAGTCCTGCGAAAGTTGGCCCTGAAGGGCCAAAGGGTCCACAGACCCCTCCCAGTCGCCCCCGTCATCCGATTCCTGGTAAACAGGAGGAATGATCGGAGCCGGACGATAGACAAAATGTGTCTCTAGCGGCGTCGGATGAGGCGCCGAGCGGCGCCGCACCGGCGTCGGGTCCGGACAGGGGCTGAACCGGGGATCGACGTCGACCGGAGTCGGCGTCGGAGGTGGCACCGGTGTCGACGCCGGCGGAGGAGGAGTGACGAGGTCGACCGGCGTCGACGGGGGCCCAGGCATGGGCCCCTCGGGGACCTGCGGCGTCGGGGCCGGAGCCTCCAACGGCGCCGGAGCCGCCGGCGCGCAAGGTCACCCAGTCGAGTCCGCGGGGCCCGAAGGCGCGCCAGCGGGCGTCGACGGCGGGGCCAGGCTCCTCATGGCCGAGAGGAAGGCACTGACCTCCGCCGGGGTCGCGTCAGTCCCAGGGAGCGGCGGGTATGGGGACGTGCGAGGCGCCTGCGGCTCCGGCAGGGGTGAAACCACCCTGACCCTCGGCCGAGTCGCGCGACCTGCGAGGGGAGTCCGAAGAGCGGTGTCGCCTCTTGGACTTCTTGGAGCGCTTCGACTTACCCAAAGACTTCGAGCCAGACGAGCGACGATGTCGAGTGCGGCTCCGTGACCGATCCTTTGACCTCCTCTTGGACCGGGATCGAGAGGGGCGCGGAGCCGAGTGGCGAAGCTCGAGAAGCTTACGGGACCGCTCCCGCCTAGCTTTCGAGGTCAGGGCCATAAAATCGGAACACGACTCCGCGTCGTGGTCGAGCCCCAAACAGTACAGGCACCGGCGGTGATGATCGGTCACCAACATCAGTCGGTGACAGTCGTCGCAGGCCTTGAAACCAGGCATCCTACCGGCACCAGAGTCGAGAAAGTGACCAAAAAGAGTCAAAATATTTCATCAAAAAATGACTAAAGGGGTAGCTCTCCCGGATCGGCGCTTACTGGCACGGAAAAAAGAAGAACAAGAACTGAAGTCAGCGCGCGAGGGCGGCGTCTAAGTACTCCGACGACGTCATTCCGGCGCACGACGCCAACGACGGACGCGGAGCCGCAGACGACGCCTAGCGACGCGCAAGGGGTATTGCTACAAAAATCTTCCGGATCCAGTCTGACGCCTGGGGATATTCTAAGGTGAGGAATCTAACTAACGTGTTTCTTTCAGATATGTAGAACCAATATGCACTTTGAAACTGTGGCTTCCGACAAAAAACAAAAATAACCCTTTTGACTTGAAGAATTAAACAATTAAACAGGCCAACAAATCATTCAAGAGCATATTGAATAATTCTCTGTGGAAGGAGCTGAAAGTACATCAGAGCCAAGTGTCTTGTGAGAGACAAAGCTAAATATTTCACCTTCAGATCTGGAGGCAATCAAGGTCTGCTGTTTGTGTTCTCATGTTCAGAGTTTCCATTTAGAGAGGCGACTTGTGCAATGATGGCCTGATCATTTTTTAGCTATACAGGTTCTGCCAAATTTTTAGGTCAAGCCTAGTGGCAGCGCGCATGCGCTGCTCACTCAGCGAGACTGCTGTAGTAGAGTATGGGAGAGAAGCCGCGCCCACTCTCTTCCCATATTTTTCATTGGCTTGTGTCATTGTCTTTCGTAAATGCTGCATTCGGATTCGTTAATAGGCTTGTTAGTCCCTCCTTAGTACAGCCTTGTCTTCATTTGTACCCTTCCATGACGACTGGCCCTTTTACTCCAGTTGTTACATGACACCTGTTATTTAGTCTGTATGCACTTTATTGAGTTTCTCTCACTGCAGGCCAGACATACGCTGCTTCAGCTGAAACCGCTTGCGTTTTTCTAAGCGGCACAGCCGCCCCGTAACACGGGCGCTGCTTTCAATCACTTTAATCCGGCATTATCTTGTGTCTTTTTCAACCTCCCCCCACCCCCCAAGTAAAATGGATTTAGAAATGATTAGCGAATTAAGTCATGTGAATTCCAGGTAGCACATAATCCTGTGCTAATGGGCTGAAACTGACAACAGCACATCTGTGTTACATGCCATCTGTACTAAAGCCACCTGATGAGTTGTTTTCAAAAGCCTGTTTTATTAACACCACCACCATCAATACCACAACATTCACCAATACCACTGCATCCACCAATACTACCACTTTGACCAATACCACCACCAAAAATACCACCAATACCACCAACACCAGTACCACCACCAATACCACCAACACCAGTACCACCACCAATTCCACCACCACCAATACCACCACTACTGCCAATACCACCTCTACCGCCAATACCACCTCTACCACCACCACCAATACCACCACCATCAATACCACAAACAATACAACCACCAATATCACCAATACCCCCACCACCAATACCCCCCCACCACCACCACCAATCCAATACCACCACCACCACCAATACCACCACCGCCAACACCACCACCAATACCACCACCACCACTAATACCACAACCAACAATACCACCACCAATACCACCACTGCCAATACCACTATCACCAATAATACCACCACCACCAATACCACAACCAACAATACCACAACCAATACCACAACTCCCAATACCACCATCACCAATAATACCACCACCGCCAATACCACCACTGCCAATACCACCACCGCCAACACCACCACTGCCAACACCACCACTGCCAACACCACCACCACTACCAATACCACACCACCAATACCACCATCACCAATCCAATACCACCACCCACCAATAATACCACCACCCACCAATAATACCACCAATACCAATACCACCACCAATACCAATACCACCAATGCCAATACCACCAACACCAATACCACCACAATACCACTACCACCACCGATACCGCCACTACCAATACCACCAGTACCAGTACCACCACCAATAAAACCACCACCAATACCACCATCACCACCACCACCAATACCTTTAATACCAGCACCACCAATACCACCACCAATACCAATACCTCAGCGCTTCTCGCTCACTAGTAATAGAAGGGGCACTGTACGAGGCCAGAGCTGCACCCGTTTCATCCCTCCCTCCCTCCCTCCATGCCTGCCATAAAGCACAGTCCACCCTGCAACAGGAGGTGAAGCCAGGGCCCTACTACAGCTGGAGTGCTTTTTATTAGGCCAAAGATAGCAATGACATTACGCAATGCCACACTGCACTCTTAAATCACAGAGAGGGAAGGAAATAGCTTCCCCCTCTCTTCCTCCTGAGCTGCGACAGTGTAATCACAGAGCGAAAGGTGGTGGAGCTCTTTGTTAGTGTTTAGAGCTCGGATTATATATAACTCTCACTTCATTCACACTTTGTGTCTGTGTAATTTACAACACTTACACATCTTCTTCACAGCACTATTTATCAATACTCTGAAGACGTCGCAGGCCGGTCTCTTCCTCTGATATTTATAATCTAACAAGCGGTCGAGCAGGCCCTTTATTGCAATGCAATAGGTCTCGCATTTGCGAGACTTTAAGCTATTAGTATTATAAATGACAATGCCTTTTATTTATGTTTTAAAACCCAAAACATAAATAAAAGGCATTGTCATTTACAATGCCAATAGCTCAAACTCGCGTGAATGCGAGAACTAATGCATTGCAAATGCTTGTTTTAAAATGTAACTGCCTTACCTCGTCCTTATAAACAAAATTTCCTCTGCAGGTCACATATTATCTATGAAATTCTATTGCATTTTATTGTCAAATATTTCTTTATATAGTGCTTTCCATACCCTAGACTCAAGTTCAATAGCTAACAGCCAATCAGATGGTGTTTCCCAGCTCATAAAACACCTGATGAGTTTTTAAGAGAGAGTACGCAATAGGCTTAAATGGTTGTGTTTAAAATATCCTCTGCCTTCTGTTTCCTTCACACTGCTCTTTTTTCAGTCCACTAGCTCGAACTGTTTAAGTTGCCAGCTACTGTTAGCAGATGTCTCCAAACTAATACCTTTCAGATTCTTCATTGGTGCTTATTCAAATATTAACCAATTACTATTACGACAAAAATGTATGTTGATGAATTCATATATTCCTTTCAACATGCCTGGGTCGATAATAAGTAATACATTGTATTGTAATTGCATTCATATAGTGCTTCCTACTCCTAATAGGGAGTTGAAGAGCTTTTTCGGCCAGTAGCACACTACTCCGGAACCCATAAAGGATTAGTGGTGAATTAGTATAGTGAAATATGAAAGTTATTTGAGTGGTGGACATGTTAATCTGTTATTTGGATTCAGAAGGATAGTGGCGTGATAGAAGAGGGAAAAAGGTTTGCATTTATATAGAGTTTTGAGCAGTTTTGAGCGTAACATTGAGCCTTCAGGAGTTTATTTCCACTCCTTTCAAAGAGGGCAGTTTGGAAAATATTGAATACACAAAACATCTCAGTGAGTGTACCTAGTAATAAACAAATAGTCAAATTCTCGAATAATTCTAATGTACATAAAGACAAAAAGAACAGTTTTCTTGTTCCCAGTACAGAAATCTCTGAATTCTGGCAATTGTAAGAAAGGGAAATTTCCCTTTAGGAACCTGACCCATGGTGCAATCCTAAAATTTGACAATTGGTGAATTGACATTCTAAAAAAAAAAGCTATATTGCCTGTGCACAGACAATTGCAATCGTGAACTACATCCCACCCAACAAGCCTTTGTCTACGAAGTATCCGCCAATCAAATGTGTCCTGACCTCAAACACGGCAGCACTTTTGGTTTTCTGGCAACTTTTGAAACCAGTATTTGGAACGCAATAGGTCTCGCATTACTGAAAGTTTGAGATATTGGTGTTGCATTATTATTTGCAATGCTAATAATTCAAACTTTCAGTAATGCGAGACATATTGCAACTCAAATGCTTGTATTTTTATGTGCTACATAAAAAAGCTTCCTACATCGTCTCCCCTTACATGGGTACTCAGCAGGCTTGTCACATAAATTCTTTCACTTTGAAGTCAGAGAAAGAAAAGTAGACACCAGGCTTCCTCCACAGAGAGAGCTTGCCTTTTGAACTAGTCTTGGTGGGGGTACCATTTTCACTTCTGTGTGGCTGTGAACAAGGTGGTATCTTGTAATCAGACAAGTCAATGTGATTATATATTACTAGCATACGAATTTTGCGACAGGCATATTTAGTTCCATTTTATTAACTAGGAGTAGTGCAACCGTACGCAATACACAACTTCTTTGTCAAAGACATGTGCCAAATAAGGGCTCCTGGTTTTATATTATTTTTTCAACCTTTCTGTCTTTATTTATCTATATTCAAATTATTGGATAAATGAACACTCGCATGCAGCTGCCTATAGGGTTTCAGCATTAGAACCATTTGAAGCAGCCATACATTAGAAAACAATGCATCACTTGCAAACATTTGCAAAACAGTAGAATCAAATGTGCACATCTTCAGCTTTATTAAGGAAATTTCATCTCTATTAGCTAACCCCTTATGTGATCACAGCACAATTGTTGGCCTGGCAGTCATGTTTGAATTCATGGAGTGTTGTGTCAAAGAGACACTTTCTGTAGTAATTTTTGTTTTTGTAAATATTTTTAAAGTTTATTTGTAAATATTAGCAAGGAAGTTAGTTCTCTTCAATGACACTCTTTCTGGTAGAGACTATCTGGCTGCCGATTCCTCACCTTTTGAATATTCCCCAGGCGTCCGACTGGATCTGAAAACCTTTCCAAAGTAAGTCTGCAAGCCAGAAGGTGGTACTGTGCAGTTCCACACTGACACTGTTCCTCTATGTAACTGATGTGCAGGGCTTATATAGGCATCACTCCTGCGTGCTGACATTAGTTGCTTTCAAGATAGTCTGCGTCGCTAGACGGAGGGCCCCAAAAGCAAACAAACACCAGTGTGTAGATTCATAGACTTGGGACCTCATTAAAGGTTATAGTCAAATAACAGAACATGAAGAAGGGAGGGACTTTGAGGAATATGCAGCTACACAGAGGCTCTACCTCAAAGAGCGTTAACAAAGATAAGTAACTTGTGCTTCTGATAGAGAATCCTAGCTGCAAATGCCTCACCTTTCGAATAGATACTAAAGAAGTATCTATTTAAAGGTGGGTTGGTGAATGGGCTCATACCAGAAAGTCTTGCACAATCAAGCGGGCAAATTGCCCTTCTGTGTGGACTTGTCTGTCCAGACAACAGTGAATCATGAACGTATGGCGGGACGCCCATTGCGCTGCCTGACAAATGTCTAGGACAACGACTGTAACCAACTTTGGCACTGGTGGAATGGGCGTGCAAGCCTTGTGGCGGCTTCTTCACTGCCAAAGCATAGCATATCTTAATGCAGAGCATGATCCAGCATGAGAAAGTATCTGCACAGCCTTGCCTTTTTTCGCTCCAGCAAACCCAACAAATAGCTCAAAGGCCACCTGCAGCTCCTTGATACAATCAATTTAGTAGCTGAGCACTCTTTTGTGGTCTCTCATCCTCCTTAGAGGCATACGGCGGGGCATAGAATGCAGGCAGGGCAATGGTTTGACTGACGTTGAATGGCATCATAACTTTGGTAGAAGGTGGTGTATGGTGGACGAACATGCAGAGCCTGAAGCTTATTCACATGTCGTGCTGAGGTGAAGGCAACGAAGAACACAGTTTTGATGGCGAGGATCCCTAGGGGACAGCTGTGCAGTGGTTCGAATTGCGTACACATTAAATAAGTAAGGACAATATTGAGGTGCCATTGAGGCATTATAAAGGAGAAGGGGGGAACATGAGCTGCAGCCCTTTCAAAAAATGCATCACAATTCGTGATTTTATCCAAGAGGGCTGATTAGGCATCTGTAAGAAAGCAGAGAGAGCCTAAAGATAACTTTCAACTGTGCCAACAGCAAAGCCTGCCCAGGCGAGAGTCGGAACAAATATCCATCAGACAGTTTAGCCTAGAGAGGGGTCAATCTGGCAAGTGCTGCACCAAACCACAAACATGTCCTAACGACAGGCGTATACAATTTTTGTCGGGGGATGCCCGGCTGCCGAGATTACATCAACCACTTTTGGAGGAAGGTCAAAGGTGTTCAGCTGTCACCGCTCAATCTCCACGAATAAAGGTGGAGGTTGTGGAGGCCAGGATGGAGAACTGATATATCTGCTGTGACAATAGTTCCCCCAGTCCAGGGCCACTAAGATGACTTGGGCCTAATCTGTCTTGATCTTCTCGAGAACTTGGGGTAGGGATGGTATAGATGGAAAGGCATTCAGGAGTCCTGAGTTCCATTCAAGGTAGAATGGGGAATGTGTCTCCGAGCAGGAGATGCCTTGATAACTCCAACAAGCAGAAGTGCAGAAATTCCGTGTTCTCAGCAGTGGCGAACAGATTGAGCCAAGGCTCTCCCCATTCACTGAAGAGACTTTGAAGACAATATTCATATGAAGGTGTTTTCAGATCTATCTGTTGTTGCAGCTTGTCGCTGTAAGACATTTCAACATCTGATAAGGGAGTTCAAGTGGTTGGGAGTTAAAGCCTCTTTGGTACAGCAATCCAAACTTCAAGTTCTCACGGACGGTCAATTTTACTTCTTTACCTCTGTTGAAGAGGCCCAGGCCCTTCAATTTCGCATCTCCAAAGGCTAAAATAGAAGTATAGGGGGTGGGAGTTAATTGCACTTAACTAAGGGAAAAAGGCTTACCTTCCTGGATAGGTGTTTTACAGATTGAGTTGTTGGGCAACATTTCTTCAGCTGAAATGATGTTTAAATATTTTTTTTATCTTTTTCTTCTTTGAGATGAGGGGGGGGGGGGAAGAAGAGGGGTTTCAGGTGCTCTACCAAGGCACCCACTTAGTAAGAGTGGCTATAGGGGGAAAGTGGGTAATCCCCGTTTCGAGCTCCGGAGAAGACTGGGTTTGAGAGGAACTGTCGGAGGAAGGTTTGCAGTAAAAAAGAGCAGGATGTGAGAGAGTAGCAGGTTTTATTTTAATCTCAGTTTATGCAAAATCATGTTTGTTTTATTGCAGGTGGTTATGTGATGCTTTTTTTAGGATTACAAGACAAATCTTAGATGGACTAAAGGTGGTTTCTTTGGTTCTGGTGGCGCCAAAGTTCAAGTCAGCGGATTGATAATGGCTCAACAAATTAAAATGATTACCTGTAAAGTGAATGCGCTGTCAAATAAGCAAAAGCGTGGGGTTCTCTTCAAGTGGTTGTCGTCATTTAACCCAGAGGTGATTTTTCTCCAGGAGTCCCATCTTAAGAGCAGTACTCCTAAAATATCTATCACGGGGAAATATTCACTAGCTTATTAAGCCTTGCCTGGAGTGGCAATGCAGGTGAAGATATATTTTTTGCGAAATCCCTGACTTGGCAAGTTACGGAGGTATTAAGGGACTCTAAGGATCTGGGTCAAGGTCTGTGTGGCTGAAAATGTGTTTAATATTTTCAACTATTATGGCCCCATAGTGGATGAAACAGAGGCTTTAGAACACATTTACAAAATTGCATTGCAGGCAGAGGGCTCATTAGTGATGGACACAGCCAAGCTTCTTGATATATATACATATATATATATATATATAAAATCAGGATCTTGCATTGGTAGATCCCTGGCATTTATTCTTCCTCAACGTTTCACAAAATACATATACTCGCCTAGATTTAAGACAGCTTTATGACTCAACTTCTTTCTTGTGGCAAGCTTATGAAAGAGGGGTAGCATTGAGATAAGGGCTAACCCCTTTTAAGACCATTTAATAGTATCCATGGCTGTAATTTTAGAGACGCCTAAGAGGCAGAGACTAAGGTGGCAATTCAACAAGGGATTACTCACTGATCAAATCTAGGTAAATGACACAAAGCCCTTTATTCAGGAGAGTTTTAAAATGCATTTGAATAAAGCTTCTGTTTTATGGTATAGGTAGCATTTAAGACTGCTTTTAGAGGTCAGGTGATCACGTATAAAACTCAAAGTCAACCTATACGTTAAGTGGGAGGCTCCTCCTCAGCAGCTACTCGGTAAATAATGCAAGATCAGCTATCGAGGACAGAGCAGGAGCTTAGGGATTTTTTTCTATTAGAGGTATTAGCAGGTAGTAGAGCCTTCAAACAGAAATTATATGAAGACAGCCAACAGGTGGGGACATGTTTGGCTTGGTCAACTAAAACACAGAAGAATTGAGAGTTAATTATTACAATTTAAAATCCAGTCTGAGTAGTAATAGAGACTGAAAATAAAGAGATAGCCGAGGTGCTTTTCATCATTATAGGCACATATATAAAGAAACTGAACTGGTTACATAAGCTAGAGCAGTATTTTAATAAGTTTCACCTTCTGAAAGTCCTTTTAGCTCAGGTAAACTTGTTGAACTGACAAATTGAGCCCAGCAATGTTGCCACAGCTCTTAAAACTATGGCAAATGCCAAGGCTAGCGGAAGTGACGGGATCCCTACGGAAGTAGCTGAAAACATTTCTAGATGAACATCTTCCATTGCTTATAGTTCTGTTTAATCATATTAAGGAAGGTGAAGAAATACCAAAGATTTTTAAAGAAGCGGTCGTAGTTAGTTTCAATAAAAAAGATAAAGACCCCATAACCCTAATTCATATTGTCCCATCAGTCTATTAAATGTGGACTATAAATTGCTTATGAAAATCTGGATGGATAGGAATCCTCCATGAGCCCAATATATGATCCACCTAGACCAAAATGGGCTTTTACTGAAAAGATCGATGGCGGCTGACACGCACTTGTTGATAAAAGCTATCGACTACTTTTCAGTCAAAAAGGAGAAGCCAGCAGTTCTCATGCTGGACGCAGAAAAGGTGTTCGACCTTGTTAACTGGATAGTTCTATTTTTCATTTGGCAAAATTTGGCTTTCCATCCACAACCATAGACATGCTTAAGAAAGGATATAAGGGTGCTGAGGCTAGGATAATCATCAACTTTCAGGAGGCAGGGATAGTGAAGATAAGCTGCGGCACTCGTCAGGGAAGCGTCCTATCCCCACTACTATTTTTATCGAAACACTAGCCACCAGTATTCAATATAATTCATCTATCATTGCACTTATGGAGGGCTGGCAAAAAAGTAAAACTATTCTCGGATGATATGATTTTTTATTGGAAGGCCGATAGCACAAACATCCAGAATGCTACAAATGAAATTAATGACTTAACACGAATTGGGGCTACAAAGTAAATTAGGCGAAGACAGAATTAATATTGTTTAACTCATCTCGTTTCAACCTCCCAGTGAGCCTATGGCAAGTTCCGCAGTGTGCAGTAAAATATCTAGGGATCAACGTTATAAATGATTTCACTCAACTATCCCACCTAAATTATGGTGCAACTCTCACCAAAACTAAAAAGCTGATAGAAAGATGGTCTTGCTACCTCTGTCTTGATAGGCAGAGTTGCACGAGTCAAAATGTCTATTCTTCCTGTGTTTTTATTTCTCTTTTCAAATCTTCCTTTAAAAATACCCAGTACCTATTCTAAATACTAGACACCATTATAAAAAGTTGTTTATGGTCTAACAAACAGCCCAGGGTAAAATTGTCTATTTTGCAACTTGACACCGCCCAGGGAGGGTTAGCATTACCGCATTTACAGTCATACTACCAGGCTGCATTTAACTCTTTAGTCCAGTAAGCAGCAGCAACTAAAGTCTATGATAATTGTTTGCTATATCGTATGGTCAAGGAAAGACAAATTGGTTTACCAGTTTTTCTTGGGAGTGCTAAACTCCCCAAGAAAACATACTATAAGGTTTTAGAGACTTTGGTATTTCGCATTCAGACATTTTTTAAACTATGGGAAATTCAGGTATATGATGCCTATAAGCCGATACAAGATTGAGAGATTTGGGGGCTATCATTATCCAAAGTGACCCTACAGACATGGGAAACATTAGGGTTCAAGAATTTCAAGATTTCTATAACGGCCCAAATCTGATTTCATGGGACTTTATATCTAAACAGTTTGGTAGTTTGAACCTGGTAATGCAGGTTAGTTTTAACCAAATAATTAGTTTCCTCAAAATTAACTATGTGGTATTGAAGACTGAGGTTTGTCTATAGGTTCACCTATAAATTAAACTAAGCTCGTGGGAGTAGGAACTTGGTATCAGGTGTTACGGCAGAGCATCAGTCAGACGTTAGTGCCCGAATTTCTGCAAGAAGTCGTTCAGGAAACTAGTTGTAGGATCAATAGTAAAGAATGGCAGCACCTCAGTGAGTAAAGGCATAGATCACTGAGAGGTGCCAATTCTATAAGGATGAACAAAGCAAAACCAAAGGGGATGATGGATGGAGTGTTGAACATTGCAAGCACTCACCCCCAGTCAACTGATCTGGGTTTAATCCATCATCATTCTTTAGCTCACTCCGCAACCCCATTTCAGACATGGCCATATCCAAATTAGTCTGACCCTGTGCCGCATGGGAACAGTCCAGCCCAAACTGCCAAGTCGTGTCTTCCCTGGACCGTAAACAAGCATCCTGGGACCGGTTTCAGGTTCATAACCCTCATCAGCCAGGCTATCTTGAATCCAGTGGCAGAGTGAGCAAGGGACCCACGTCTGGGCATACCCTGCCAACCTAGGGTGAACAAAACAAAACCAAATGGGATGATGGACGGAGTGTTGAACATTGCAAACACTCACCCCAAAGTCAACTGATCTGGGTTTAATCCATCATCATTCTTTAGCTCACTCCGCCACCCCAGTTCAGACATGGCCATAAGCAAATCAGTCTGACTCTGTGCTTCATAGGAACAGTCCAGTTCACCCTGAGTGGGACGGGTATGCCCAGACGTGGGTCCCGTGCTCTCCATTCCACTAGAATCAAGCTATCCTGGCTGAAGAGGGGTGAAACCCAGAAGAACAAGTTACTTACCTTCGGTAACGATGTATCTGTAAGAAACATTAGTTAGTTAGATTCCTCACCTTAGAATATCCCCAGGCGTCAGACTGGATCCGGAAGATTTTTCGTCAGCAATACCCCTTGCGCGTCGCTAGGCGTCGTCTGCGGCTCCGCGTCCGGCGTCGTGCGCCGTAATGACGTCGTCGGAGTACTTAGACGCCGCCCTCGCGCGCTGACGTCAGTTCTTGTACATAGCTTTCCGCGCCAGGAACGCAGAGCCATGCAAGAGACCGACACTGGTGCCAAAAAAGTCTAGGGGCCTGAAAAGGATAACCTTAACCCTAGATGTCAGTTCGCAGAACGGGGAGGATGGGTGGGTCGGTGAGGAATCTAACTAACTAATGTTTCTTACAGATACATCGTTACCGAAGGTAAGTAACTTGTTCATCTGAAAGAAACACGTTAGTTAGATTCCTCACCTTAGAATAGATACCCAAGCAATACCAACCCCGGCGGTGGGTCTGCGAACCAATATCACACCAGAAAGTCCTGGAGGACAGAACGGCCAAAGAAGCCATCCCTCCGGACTTGGCTGTCTAGGCAATAGTGCCTGGCAAACGTGTGCAGCGAAGCCCACGTCGCCGCCTGACAGATGTCCTGCAAAGGGACTCCCCGTCCCAAAGCAGTAGTAGCCGCTGTGGCCCGAGTAGAATGGGCGCGCAGCCCAACAGGAGGGACCTTTTTTGCCAAAGAATAACAGGTTTTTATACACAAAATCGACCCACCGGGAGATGGGCCGTTTGTGCACAGCTTTACTTTACCCTTCTTCGCACCCACGTAGCCAACGAAAAGCTGGTCGTCCACCCGGAACTGCTTCGTGCGGTCCAAATAAAAGGAGAGCGCACGTTTTGGGTCCAGACGGTGGAGCCGCTCTTCCTCTTTGGAAGGATGCGGAGGCGGAAAGAAGGTATGCAGGGTGACAGATTGCCCAAGATGAAAGGGAGTCACCACTTTTGGTAGAAAGGAAGGACGAGGCCGAAGGACAACCTTGTCCGGATGAACAGATAGAAAAGGAGGCTTGGACGATAGAGCCTGGAGCTCACTCACCCGTCTAGCCGAGGTGATGGCTACCAGGAAAGCAGTCTTAAGAGTCAGAAGACGAAGAGGACAATTGTGAAGAGGCTCAAAGGGAGCGCACATCAGAAATGTTAAGACAAGATTCAAGTCCCACTGAGGCATTACGAAAGGGACAGGAGGGAACGTGTGAGTAATGCCTTTAAGAAAGCGTGACACTACAGGGGACTTGAAAAGAGAGGGCTGATCAGGAAGCCGGAAGAAGGCAGAGATGGCAGCAAGATAACCTTTCAAGGTGCCCAGAGCAGAGCCCTGCTGGGCCAAAGAAAGAAGAAAGAGGAGAACCTCAGAAAGAGGGGCGGAAAGGGGATCCACAGCCTTTGCTGTGCACCATGCCACAAATTTGTTCCACCGGCAGGCGTATACCGTCTTTGTGGAGGGACGCCTGGCTGCCAGAATGACATCACAGACTTCAGGAGGCAAGTCAAATGACATCAACTGCCGCCGCTCAATCTCCACGCATGGAGGTGGAGGCTGGACAGGTTCGGGTGGAGAACCGTCCCCTGCTGCTGCGACAGAAGATCCTCCCGAAGGGGCAGATGTATCGGAGGATCGGTCAACATACTGAGTAGCTCGGGATACCAGTACTTTCGTGCCCAATCCGGAGCCACCAAGATGACTTGGGCCCGGTCGCGCCTGATCTTCTTCAGCACTCTGGGCAGAAGTGGTATAGGCGGAAAGGCGTACAACAGACCGCAACTCCACTTGCGACGAAAAGCGTCGCCGAGCGAGTGCCGCCTTGGAAATTCCAACGCGCAGAACTGCTGACATTGCGCGTTCTCGTCGGTGGCGAATAGATCTAACCAAGGCTCTCCCCACTGCTGAAAGAGACCTTGCGCCATTTCGGAGTTCAGACGCCATTCGTGATCCATCATGCACCGGCGGCTGAGTTTGTCTGCTCTGGCGTTCAGAGAGCCCGCCAGATGTTGAACCACTAGGGTGACGCCCTGGTGTTCCAGCCACGTCCAGAGGCGCAGAGCCTCCTGACAAAGGGTCCACGACCCCACCCCGCCCTGTTTGTTGCAATACCACATGGCGGTGGTGTTGTCCGTGAACACCTGCACGACACTTCCCCTGACAGAGGGAAGGAAGGCCTTCAGTGCAAGTCGGATTGCTCTCAACTCCAACAGGTTGATGTGGAGGCGAGACTCCGCCGGAGACCAGAGGCCTCTGATCTCCGCCTCTCCCATATGGCCACCCCATCCCAGGAGGGACGCATCCGTCACCACGACATGCTCCGGTTGGGGAAGGGAGAGGCTCTTGCCTGTGACCCAATCGCGGTCCGTGAGCCACCACTGCAACTGCTGTGCAGTGCCCTCCGAGATCAAGACATGGTCGGACAGGTTGCCGTGATGCTGGGCCCACTGAAACTTCAGGTCCCACTGCAGAGCCCGCATGCGCCGCCTGGCGTGATGCACTAGTGGGATGCAGGAGGCCATCAGCCCCAGAAGCCGCAACACTAGCCTGACCGAAACCCAGGATAGAGGCCGAAAGATGGGAATCAGGGCCTGAATATCCCGGACCCGCTGTTCCGGCGGATAGACCCGGAACTGCGCCGAAACGAGAACCGCTCTGATGAAAAGCAGCTTCTGAGAGGGACTCAGGTGGGACTTCGGCACGTTGATGGAAAACCCCAGCAAATGCAGGAGATCCGCCGTAGTCTGGAGGTGGGAGACGACTGCCTGGGGCGAGCCCCCATTCAACAACCAGTCGTCGAGATAGGGGAAGACTGGAACCCCTGATCTGCGCAGATGAGCTGCGACCACCGCCATCACTTTCGTGAACACCCGAGGGGCACTGGTGAGGCTGAAGGGGAGCACGGTGAACTGAAAATGCTCCTGGCCCACCGTGAACCGCAGGTAACGCCGGTGGGCCGGCAGGACGGGGATGTGGAAATAAGCGTCCTGCAAGTCCAACGCTACCATCCAGTCTCCAGGGTCGAGGGCAGCTAGAACCTGAGCCAAAGTCAACATTTTGAACCTTTCCTTCCGGAGGAAGGCATTGACGTTCCTGAGGTCCAAGATAGGGCGTAGGCCCCCTTTGCCCTTCTTGGGAACCAGAAAGTAGTGGGAATAACAACCACGACCTACTTCTGGGCTGGGAACGCGCTCAACGGCCTCTTTGGCCAAGAGGGCCGAAACTTCCTCTCGCAGAAGATTCAAATGATCCTCCGAGATACGGTGGTGCTGCGGTGGCATGGCTGGAGGGGTCGTCTTGAAGGGGAGGGAGTAGCCCCTTCGGACGATTTGCAGCACCCACCTGTCCGAAGTGATGGTACGCCAGTGGAGCAGGTGATGGCGAACTCTGCCGCCCACTGGCGAGGAATGGGCCGGAAAGCTCGGACTAGGAAGGCTTGGAGGCGGATGCTGCCGGGGTGGATGTGGGCTGACCGCGTCGTCCTCCAGAACCGCCTCGGCGGAAACCACGTCCGGCCGCATGTTGGTTCTGCGACTGGTGGCTAGGCGGACGTGAGGAGGCACCCCTTCCTTGGCCACGAAAGGGGCGAAAGGCGGAAGTTTGCGACCGCGGGGCCCAAGGACTTGGCCGTAGCCCGGGAGTCCTTAAAGCGATTCAGCGCACTGTCCGCTTTCTCACCAAAAAGGCGAGTGCCATCAAAGGGCATGTCCATGAGAGTGCTCTGGACATCCCCCGAAAAGGAAGTGGACCGCAGCCAGGCGTGACGTCTAAGCGCCACCGTGGTAGAAATCGCCCTACCCAGCGAGTCCGTAGTGTCAAGCCCACATCGGATTGCATGACGTGCTGCATCCCTCCCATCGGCCAGAGCCTGGGTAAGTCGTGTCTGGGCCTCCTCCGGGCACAGGGGCAGCACGTCCTCCACCGTATCCCACAGAGAGTGGGAATAACGGTCCAAAAGACAGGCAGTGTTCAAGGACCGCAGACCCAAACTAAGGGAGAACAGCTTTTTGCCAAACTGTTCCAGTCTCTTGGAATCCCGGTCCGGCGGAGCGGTCGCGAAGGAGGATTGGGAGGTAGAAGCCTGGATAACCAGGCTCTCGGGAGTGGGGTGTTGGGACAGAAAACTGGGGTCGCCCGGAGCAGGGCGGTGGCGCCTGGCGACGTTCCTGTCCACAGGAGGAACTGTGGAGGGCTTGGACCAGGTGCCCTGCAGAACGTCAATGAGGGCCTCATTGAATTGCAGCAGAGGCTCAGTGGAGCTTACTGCAGACTGAAGCACCTCAGTGAGGACGTTAGTCCTTACAGCCACGGCAGGCAGCTCGAGCTCAAGGGCTGCGGCCGCCTTGCGCAGCACCACAGAGAAAGCAGCACACTCCTCCGAAGCCACAGTCGGAGGAGAGATTAATCCAGTGTCTGGTGAGGTATCCAGACCACTGGCCTCCCCCAGTTCATCTGCCCAGTCCTGTGACAGCTGAGCCTGAACGGCCATAGGATCCTCGGACCCCTCCCATTCGCCCCCGTCATCCGATTCTTGGTAAACAGGAGGAAGGAGCGGAGCCGGACGATAGACATAATGTGTCTCTAACGGCGCCATCGACGGGTCCGGAGCGGGGCTGAACTGGGACTCGACGCCGAGCGGAGCCGGCGCCGGAGGTGGAACCGGCGTCGAAGCCGGCGCCGGAGGCGTGACGAGGTTGACCGGCGTCGGCGGGGACTCGGGGGCGAGTCCCTCGGGAACCTGCGGCGCCGGAGCCGGCGACAGCGCCGGGGCCGGAGCCGCCGGCATGCAAGGTTGCCCAGTCGGGTCCGCGGGGCCCGAAGGCGCGCCAGTGGGCGTCGACGGCGGAGCCAGGCTCCTCATGGCCGAGAGGAAGGCACTGACTTCCGCCGGCGTCGCGTCAGTCCCAGGGACCGGCGGGTATGGGGACTGGCGCGGCGCCTGCGGCTCGCGGGGGTGGAACCACCCTGACCCTCGACCGAGTCGCGCGACCGGCGAGGGGAGTCCGAAGAGCGGTGTCGCCTATTGGACTTCTTGGAGTACTTCGACTTACCCGAAGACTTGGAGCCAGACGAGCGATGATGACGTCGGCCGAGTGGCGAAGCTCGAGGAGCTTACGGGACCGCTCCCGTCTAGCCTTCGAGGTCAGGGCCTTGCAGTCCGAACACGACTCCGCGTCGTGGTCGAGGCCCAAACAGTAAAGGCACCGGCGGTGATGATCCGTAACCGACATCAAGCGGTTACATTCAGCACAGGCTTTGAAACCAGGCATCCTACCGGCACCGGAGTCGAGACAAGATCAAAAAGGATCAAAAAACTTAGTCAAAAAAGCCTAAAAGGGGTAGCTCTCCCGGATCTGCGCTTACTGGCGCGGAAAAAAGAAGAACTGACGTCAGCGCACGAGGGCGGCGTCTAAGTACTCTAAGTACTCCGACGACGTCATTCCAGTGCACGACGCCGACGACGGACGCGGAGCCGCAGACGACGCCTAGCGACGCGCAAGGGGTATTGCTGACGAAAAATCTTCCGGATCCAGTCTGACGCCTGGGGATATTCTAAGGTGAGGAATCTAACTAACGTGTTTCTTTCAGATACTGGTCCTAGGATGCTTGTTTCCAGTCCAGGGAGGACCTGGCTTGGCAGTTCGGGCTGGACTGTTCCCATGAGGCACAGGGTCAAGACTGATTTGCTTATGGCTGGGTTTAAACTGGAATGGCATGGCGGGCAAAAAAACGATGGATTTAGGCCCAGATTTCTGTACTGAGGTGAATGTATGACATTGTTCTGCATTCTGTCCATCAACTGTTGTTTTTGCAATTTTATAAGGATGGCACTCTACACCACACAATTTACACAGGATTTTTCTGCCTCATTCAAATTAATGTTTTACATGCAAGGCAACTGATGATCTACATGTTTTTTCAGGCTGCTATGCTCCAGCAATTCTGGGAGGCGGTCTTCCAGGAAATTAGCCAAACCACCCAAACTTCTTTCTCCCAGACGTACAAGTTACTTACCTTCGGTAACGATGTATCTGGTAGAGACGATCCTAGCCACAGATTCCTTAATGTAGAATTTTTCCCAGGCGTGAGACTGGACCCAGAAAACTTTCTTTGCCCCAGCATCTCTGCTCGCCGGGGGGCGGTACCACGCGACTCCGCCCTGACGTCGTCCGCGGGCATGACGTCAGCGAGGTCACATAAGCCCCACCCCGGCACGCTGACATCAGTTTTCTTCGGAGAACTTTTCCGCACCACAACGCGGAGCCATCACAAAAAAAACTGTGGAGAGTATGGGAACAGTGTGCGAAAAATCAGTGAAACAGAAAAGAGAGAAACGAAAGGTGAGGAACAGCACCAGTTGGAAAAGTGCCAAGCACTAAGGTACAAAAAACCATAGCGGTGAAAGCCATAGCAGGGAAAGAGCAGAGCACCGCTCTGAGGAACACCCTTGCAAGCTAAGGCAATATCCTCCCTGGATGCAGAAAGCATGTGAAAAACGCCATAGCAGGGGGGGAGGGAGAGGGAGAGAGAGGGAGAGAGGGAGAGAGAGAGAGAGAGACAGAGAGAGAGAGAGACAGAGAGAGAGAGAGAGAGAGAGAGAGAGACAGAGAGAGACAAAGAAAGACTGCAAGCACAATCCACAACAGTGAAGGGCAACAAGCCCGGAACAGAGGAGTAAAAGCAATTCACCCCCAGACGACACCCTCAAGGAGTGCCATATCCTCTGAAAGGAGCGAAAAGGCCGAGGTACAGGCAAAAAATAAAAAAACAACGTAGAGGGAGAAAAGTAAAAGTAGGCCACTACATTGGAGAAAATCCCAGGGTGGAGGGATGCAGAAGAACACATGAACCAACCGACCATGCATCACAAGAGAAGGGGTGGAACAATCAAGCAGAACGAAGCATCCTGGCCGGGAGGAAGCGAAGCAGAGACCCACAGAAGACAAGCCACCCGGAGGGAGGCGAGTGCAGAAACCCAAACTGAAGGTCCTTGCAGAACGGGGAGGAAGGGCGAGCCGTGAAGGAATCTGCAGCCAGAATCGTCTCTCAGATACATCGTTACCGAAGGTAAGTAACTTGTACATCTGATAGAGACAACTAGCCACAGATTCCTTAACGTAGAATAGATACCCTAGCCATACCCAGAGGGGAGGAGAGCATGCGAGAGAGTCCCCCCAGTAGGAAGAAACACAGGGCCCCAGCAGGGGACATGTCACGGGGACCAGAAGGGCGGCCCAGCCCTTACCAAGCAGAAGTAAGCAAGAACAAGGCGAAGGGAAGACTAGGAGACCCCAAGCCCATCCAAGGGGCAACTGCCACAAACCCTCGTAGGGACAGACAGCCGCAGAGGAGCACCCAGGAGGAAAAGAAACACCCCAACTCCAGGGAGAAGAGGTAGAACCGGAGGCAGAGCCCACCGTAGGAAAACACGAAGCGATAGAGGACAGCTGAATAAGCATCAGCTGCAGGAAGCAGACAAGGCAGGAACGGCTCCACAACCACGAAGCGCAGGCGTAAGAGGAAAGGCACAGGTGCGCAAAGCCCCAGCAGAACAAGAGGCAGGGCACAAGGGAACACACTAAGGCCCACGGTGGTGGACCAGAACGAGCAGATGTGCGCAGCCGGCAGCTGACAACACCATGGAGCAGTGCCCCTAGAACAAACCAGGCGCAAGCCGAGGGCAGAGGCCAGGGAAATTCAGAACAATCCCCAAAGGAGGATCGTTCCATAGACACACACCGACCCACGAAGAGAAGTGGGACCAGCCAGAAGAGAAAGAGGAGAGACACGGAGGACGAACCCAAGCCGTCAACCAGAACACAGGAAAGCCAGGAGAAACCTAGTCCCCCTGGAACACCAGACAGAGGACCAGGCCGAAACGCCTGACAAGAAGGCGGAAACGCCACAACACGACACCGTAGACAGCATGCCAGACTGGTTGAGCGAAGTAGCGAACACTGAGAATGACAGAACCTGGAGCAGCGCAAGCTGCCCCCGACAAGACAAAAGAGACCGCACCAGCAGTATACAGTGATGCCAGGAAAGGCAGGGAACCCGAAAAAGGGGGGACCATACCTTCCCAGCGCAGGACCGAGCTATGCAATAGCTACAAGTACCCCACATAGGGTATGATACGGCCCACTAAAACATGGGAACACCTCTTAGGGAAAAACCCACAGCAGAGGACCAGAACATAAAGTTAGTGTATGATACGTCCCAAGAAAACATGGGAACACCTCTTAGGGAAAAATCCCGCAGCAGAGGACAGAACATAAAGGACCTGAAGCTAGAACCACAGACGGCTTGTCAATCAGTCTATCAAAAAACACAGAGAAGGCCCAACCTGAGGACACATATGGGTGGATCACAATCAAAGAACCACAAAATCCGAAAGGGCTGTACCAGCAGCCAACGGCACAAAAGGGTCAACTTAAGGACCCGAAGGCACGCCAACCCACCAAAACAGACAGACGTTCCAACCAAACAACGCCGCCCTTAAAGAAGCAGAGGACTGGCAAGCCAAGTTTATGGAAAGGGGGGGAGGAGGAGGACGGAGCCCCGCAACGAGCCGCTGAATGGCAGCATCCGCATGGGTGTTAAACATAAGCAACCCATCAAAGGGCAGGTCAACAAGACGCTCCCCCACATTCTCAGGGAAAACGCTATCCCTCAGCCAAGCATGGTGACGGAGAGCCACTGAACTTGCCATTGTGCGGCCAAGAGCATCAGAAACATCCAGGGCCGGATGAAGAATAAACGCGGCCAGCTCCTGGCCATCCAGCACATGGCGTCACAGGTCAGCAGAGACATCTTCCGGAGAGGCAGAAGACAGCAGGGACTCCACGGAGTCCCACAAGCTGGAAGTAGCCCTGGCCAACATACAAAGCATGTTGAGCGCTCTCAAAGCAGCACTAGAGGAAGCGAAGAGGTTCCGCCCCCATAAATCTAACCATCGGGCCTCCCGTGACGGAGGAAACAACACCAAAGGTAGGGAAGAAAAAGGAGTCTGCTGAAGACGGACCTGGGTAGAAGATTGGAAAGAAAGGCAGACTGGGTCGTACGGAGCAGGATGGTAGCGGTGGAGGAGCGACTAGGGAACTGGATCCCCCGTGGCAGGACGCCCCCAGGCCCCCAGAAGGGAATTATGGAGCGAAGCTTCGAAGGGAAGAAGCAGCTCCCGTCCACCAGAGCCCTGATGGTGAACTTCCAGCAAATGGTCCGTACGGAATGGGGTGGCAGGGTCGCCCATGTGCAAAATGCCAGCGGCCGCGGAAATGGCCCGAGCAAAGGCCGCACACACCTCTGTAGGGCGTCGAGGGGGGAAAAGCAATTCCTCCGTGGGCGACGGCTGTAAACTAAGCCTGCCATCCCTGAATCCAGCAGGAGGAAGAAATGGCCAGCCCCAGAATGGTGGAAGATTGACAGACGAGTGGGGGACCGGAGGTGCCTCTGGGGAAGGCTGTGGCCTCGGGGACGGCGAAGAGCCCTCCCTGGAAGACGCCGGGGAAAAAGCCACGGTAGCAGCGGCCATTCTCTGGGGAAGAAGAGACAAAAAGTTGACGAGCCTCCGGGGAGGAGGGGGCCTCCGGAGACGAGTCGACGACCCGACGCCGGCACGGCGCCGTGGAGTCCTCCGCCGGCGTGCGGTCGACCGGTGCTGGAGGGGACGCCGAGACGACCTGTTCCACTACTTGCACCATAGGAGAATGGGGCGGGGCTGGCTCCGGGCCGGCGAAACAACGGCGCCAAAAAGACGCAGACTTGACCTCCGACGAAGCAGCCGCTTGCGTGGAGAGACGAGAGGGTCCCGGAGATGTGCCCCAGCCCCTAGCCAGCACCCGCGGTGTCGCCAGGGTCGACAGCTGTCGGCGCCTGAGCAGTGTCAGCTCCGCTTCTGGCAAGGCTGCTGCCTGCCCAGAAGACCGAGTCCCAGCGACCTCCCGTGACACCACAGGGACCCCCTCAGGGGTTTACGGCGATCAGAGGCGCCGTGGGCCGAAGAGGGGAACGCTGTAGGGCCGCATCCCGATGTCACCACACCTCCAGAACCTGAAGCCGAGCCCGTCGGTGCCGGGGCCGGAGCCTCCGGCGATGCCGCGGGAGCCCCGCACGTGGCAGGGGATCCTTAGACGTCCCAGGAAGAGGAGGAGGAGGAGCCAAGGAAGCCTGCAGAGCCGCAGCATAGGCCTCCATTTGGGCCCTAGTTGCCCCGGCACCGGGAAACGGCTGGTAGGGTGGCGACGAATGAGGCCGCATGTCCAGCAGAGAACCCGCGCCCTCCGCAGAGCGGGGACCAGGCCTCGGAGACAAGCTATAAGACTTAACAATGGGCGAGCGATGCCCTAGGGGCCTTGGTGACGGGCGATGCCGGAAGCGGCAATTCTGGGACCCTTCGCGGGGTACGGACGAAGGGACAACACAGATCTGGACAACCGGGCTGAGAGGAGCTTCATCCGACGCTCCCGCCGGGTCTTAGGCTTCAGATGCTGGCAAGCGTCGCAGTCCGTGGAATCATGGTGCTCACCCAAACACCACATGCAAATAGGATTAGGGTCTGTCACCGACATCTGACGCGCGCAAGACAAGCACGCCTTAAAGCCCAAAGGCATTCGCACGCTGTTCCACCACGCAAAAGCGTGAAAAGAAGGCCTAAAAACAGGACAGGGACACGATCCTGGTCCGCGTTGCACACGAAAAAGAAGGAAACTGATGTCAGCGCACCGGGATGGGGCCTATGTGACCTCGCTGACGTCACGCCCGTGGACGATGTCAGGACGGAGTCGCGTGGTACCGCCCCCCGACGCGCAGAGATGCTGGGGCAAAGAAAGTTTTCCGGGTCCAGTCTCAAGCCTGGGGATAATTCTACATTAAGGAATCTGCGGCTAGTAGTCTCTATCAGATACCTATGTTTATGCTGTTTGGTTCTTTTAATGAGGTTACCATGTACGCATGTATCTGCAAAGAAATGTTCTGATAGCCATTGCAGTGGCTCGATCGCTGATCTTACAACGCTGGAAATGAGATAGGGTCCCATTTTATTTCCAATGGTATAACAAAATGATTAGAACTCGAGCCTTTGAAGAGGCTTATGCCAAATGGATAGGCGCAATTCAGAAATTTAATGCAATCTGGGGAACCTTTACCTTCTAGTAATTTGTATCAATGTGTAGCAGTGTTACAGTATACCAATTCCGATGTTGATATTTATTAACTAAATTTGATTGGTTCTACGTGTTTTCTTAGATGGCTTCCTTCTGGAGTCATCCTTTAGTATTTAGGCTCTAATGAATGTTCATCTGTATTTTTTATCCGAAGCTGAACTGTACCATGATGCTGTTAGCCTCTGAGCTGAATGGTGAATTGTACGTCGTTTATAACTTTTCTATATTGAAGGTTCAAGCTGGAAAAACTGCGCTTTACAGTGCACTATGTTAACCTTTCTCACTGTTGCACTTTAATGCTATTTGCTTGTGGTAACGTTTATTACTGATGCTGACTGTGAATTGTCATTTACACTCCTGCACTTTAATAGGTACTATTGCTTTTGCAATTTATTGTCATTCGCTGCTGCTAACGCTGATTATTGACTGATTTTTCTTCAGCAGGCCCGCACTTTATTGGATTTTGCTGTTCTTGTTAGCTTTTTTTTTTTTTAAGGCAAAGGTGATTTTTACACTGCAGGTATTGTAATTTATTGGTTCTCTTTTTAGTCCTGCTCGATAAAAAAGTTTTCTTAAAAAAAGACAATGTTGAGTTCCATTAGGTGAAGTTCTTTGTGAAGTGAAACCTGAAGAGATTGTGTCTATAAATGAAATTCAAAGCTCTCTGTGAATTACAATCTTGTTTGTGACATATAAGGAGCTAGGTTTTACTGTCCCATATTATGCTCGTTTACTTTCTCAAAGTCCTGTTGATGCGCCTTAAATTGTCATCCTATAAAGAGTTTGTAGTGACCGTCATGATTTAAACACACAAATGTCTCTAGAAAATTGCTCTAGGATTAGTTTCAGGACTTAAAGCTACTCCTTTCCTCATAATACTGCACCAGATGCCCTCTCCATGTCCCAGCTCTGTGTCCAATGAGGGAACGGGTATTTCTACTATCCATAGACCGAGAAGTTATTAATGGTACCAATTCTTTGAGGGATCATGACACCTTGGAAGAAATTACGGATCTTGCCTCCGACAGAGAGCCTATGTGCTGGAAAAAAACATTGAAGTAGTTTTGCTTCTGAGGATGCTTGTCCATGATGTCCTGCATATTGTCTTTGTGAGTCACAACCTCAGACACGTAAAGTCTGGCATCTGGAGAAACTGAAAAGCTCTGACAAAGCCATGAAAGGGGATAAATTGCCGGTGGAATTCTTTGGCTCCAGCAGACAGACCCAACGAAAGTGTTGTGGCCCTGGTCTCCTTAAACTATTCCAGAGGTAATATGCTTTGTCGCCAGAAAGGTAAGAGCCATCGAAGACCATGTTCTATAAGGATGCCTGGACATCCCTGGAGAATTCCGCAGACCTCATTTAGTTGTGGTGCAGAAGGAAGGCCAACAATCATATCCATCACCAAACTAAGCAGTCTGGCATGTCCACGTCAGAGAAATTGCAATTTAGCTGCATCTGGATAGTTTGGGTCAGGGAGTAGCTGCCTAGAAGAGAGCTGGTGCTTACTGGCGCTTTATGGCCACAGAGCAAGGCACATGGAGAAAAAAGATGCACTTGCCAAATATCTATATTCTATTATAGACTCACAATTTGGTGGGGTAGTGAAGGCGTTGGGATTGACCTTACTGGTGGACTAACGCACCACCAACCTCCAAGATCTCAGATGTGGGATGTTGTATGAGAAAGTCACAGTCTCTACGATGGTGCAGAGATACCCGTCTACTTATTGGTAGCACTGAACATGGTTTCACCTAAGTGCCCAAGAGGGGATGCGTAAGGGCCTCCCTCAATTATATCAGAGGTTCAGTAGACACGCTGGAGTACCTGTTAGAATATTAGTCTTCACCTCCATAGTAGGGAGTTGTAGGTCTAGTACTTCTGCCACCCTCCGCATAACAACAGCAAAGGATGCACTTTCTTCAGCAGCAGGGCCAGGAGAAGAAATAAAGGAATTGTCTGGAGAAGAATCCAATACTGGCATATAGTAGTTCTTCATATCAATATTCCCCATCATACTAATGGACAACATCATCCCCTTGATCAAAATTACCATTCTCAAAGTCAATGATTGTGCAAAGTCTGGGCCCTTCTGCATAGTAATGGCAAAGGGCAAAGAATCAGAGGTATTGCTGGCTGGCTGTGCCCCAGTGGGAACAGGGCATGGCTTTGATAGAGGTGGATACTGCTCTGAGTAAGAGAGAGAGCACAGTAGGTTGCTAATCCTCCTCCGGTGTTGGCTCCAGCATCGATGCAAAGGGAACCAGTGCAGTAGGTGCAGGAACCGAAGTCCTCTCTATAGCTGGTGCCAAACCCGAAGCGGGTTCGTAAGGCACAGATAGGACAGAGGGCGGTGATGCCTGTAGAAGTCCAATTGGAGGCTCCTGTGAATCCTTGGGGCCTAAAGGGCACCCCAGAGGAAATTGCCAATTTGCCGAAAATTACCTACATGGTGTCCCTAAAGGCCTCCACTTGCTAGTACATCACAGACGGGCCCAGAAGAACAAGTTACTTACCTTTGGTAACGATATATCTGTAAGAAACATTAGTTAGTTAGATTCCTCACCTTAGAATATCCCCAGGCGTCAGGCTGGATCAGGAAAGATTTTTCGTCACCGATACCCTTGCGCGTCGCTAGGCGTCATCTGCGGCTCCGCATCCGTCGTCGGCGTCATGATCGCCGGGATCACGTCGTCAGAGTACTTAGACACCGCCCTCGCGCGCTGACGTCAGTTCTTGTACATAGCTTTCCGCGCCAGGAACGCAGAGCCATGCAAGAGACCGACACTGGTGCCAAAAAATTCTAGGGCCCTGAAAGGGATGACCTGAACCCTAGATATCGGTTCGCAGAACGGGGAGGATGGGTGGGTTGGTGAGGAATCTAACTAACTAATGTTTCTTACAGATACATCGTTACCGAAGGTAAGTAACTTGTTCATCTGAAAGAAACACGTTAGTTAGATTCCTCACCTTAGAATAGATACCCCAGCAATACCAACCCCGGTGGTGGGCCTGAAAACCAAGATCACACACGAAAGTCCTGGAGAACAGAACGGCCAAAGAAGCCGTCTCTCCGGACTTGGCTGTCCAGGCAATAGTGTTTGGCAAACGCGTGCTGCGAGGCCCACGTTGCTGCCTGACAGATGTCCTGCAAGGGGACTCCCTGGTCACCGCTGTGGCCCAAGTGGAATGGGCCCTCAGCCCTACAGGAGGTTCCTTTTTAGCTAAGGAGTAACAGGCCTTGATACACAAAACGACCCACCGAAAGATGGTTTGTTTGTGCACCACCCGCCCCTGCTTAGCGCCCACGTAGCCAAAAAAGAGTTGGTTGTCCACCTGGAACTGTTTGGTGCGGTCCAGATAGAAAGACAGCGCCCGCTTTGGGTCCAGACGGTGGAGCCTCTCTTCCTCTTTCGAGGGATGCGGAGGTGGAAAGAAGGTGGGCAGAGTAACAGACTGGCCGATGTGAAAGGCAGTTACCGCCTTTAGGAGAAAGGAAGGACGAGTCCTGAGAACAACTTTGTCCGGATGGACAGAAAGGAAAGGAGGCTTAGAAGAGAGAAGATCCTGGAGCTCACTCACCCGTCTAGCAGAGGTGATGGCAACCAGGAAAGCAGTCTTAAGAGTGAGAAGACGAAGGGGACAATTATGAAGTGGCTCACAGGGAGCACACACAAGAAACGTCAAGACCAGATTCAAATCCCACTGAGGCATTAAGAAAGGGACAGGAGGAAACATGTGACTAATGCCCTTAAAGAATCGAGAAACAACAGGGGATTTGAAAAGAGAAGGCTGATCAGGAAGCCGTAAGAAAGCAGAAATAGCTGAAAGATATCCTTTAAGGGTTCCCAGAGCAGAGCCCTGCTGGGCCATAGAAAGAAGAAAAAGGAGAACCTCAGAAAGAGGGTCAGAAAGGGGATCCACAGCCTTTGCTGTGCACCATGCCACAAATTTGTTCCACCTACAGGCGTATACCGATTTTGTGGAGGGACGCCTGGCTGCCAGAATAACATTACAGACTTCAGGAGGCAAGTCAAATGGCATCAACTGCCGCCGCTCAATCTCCACTCATGGAGGTGGAGACTGGACTGGTTTGGGTGGAGGACCGTGCCCTGCTGCTGCAACAGAAGGTCCTCCCGAAGAGGCAGTCGTATCGGGGGATCGATCGACAGATTGAGTAGCTCGGGATACCAGTATCTTCGTGCCCAATCCGGAGCCCCCAAGATGACTTGGGCCCGGTCATGCCTGATCTTCTTCAGCACTCTGGGCAGAAGTAGTATAGGCGGAAAGGCATACAACAGACCGCAACTCCACTCGCGACGGAAAGCATCTCCGAGCGAGTGCCGCCTTGGAAACTCCAACGCGCAAAATTGCTGACATTGCGCGTTCTCTTCGGTGGCGTATAGATCTAACCAAGGCTCTCCCTACTGCCGAAAGAGGCCTTGCTCCACATCCGAGTTTAGACGCCATTCGTGATCCATCATGCACCGGCGGCTGAGTTCGTCAGCTCTGGCGTGCGGAGAGGCGCTAGATGTTGAACCACCAGGGTGATGCCCTGATGTTGCAGCCATGTCCAGAGGCGCAGAGCCTCCTGACAAAGGGTCCACGACCCCACCCCACCCTGTTTGTTGCAATACCACATGGCGGTGGTGTTTTCCGTGAACACCTGCACTACCCTTCCCCGGACAGAGAGAAAGAATGCCTTCAGTGCAAGTCGGATCGCCCTCAGCTCCAGAAGGTTGATATGGAGCCGAGACTCCGCCGGAGACCAGAGGCCTCTGATCTCCGCCTCTCCCATGTGCCCCCCCCATCCCAGGAGGGACGCATCCGTCACTACTACGTGCTCCGGTTGGGGTAGGGAGAGGGATCTGCCACTGACCCAATCGCGGTCCGTGAGCCACCACTGCAACTGTCTTGCAGTGCCCTCCGTGATCAAGACATGGTCGGACAAGTTGCCCCGATGCTGGGCCCACTGAAACTTCAGGTCCCACTGCAGAGCCCGCTTTCGCCACCTGGCGTGATGCATCAACAGGATGCAGGAGGCCATCAGACCCAGAAGCCGCAGCACCAACCTGACCGAAACCCGGGATAGAGGCCGAAAAATGGGAATCAGAGCCTGAATATCCCGGACCGGCTGTTCCAGAGGATAGGCCCGGAACTGCGCAGAGTCCAGAACCGCTCTGATGAAGAGGAGCTTCTGGGAGGGACTCAGATGCGACTTCGGAACATTGATGGAGAACCCCAGCAAATTCAAGAGGTTGGCCGTAGTCTGGAGGTGGGAGATGACTGCCTGGGGTGAGCCCGCCTTCAACAACCAGTCGTCGAGATAGGGGAAGACTGGAACCCCCAATCTGCGCAGATGAGCTGCGACCACCGCCATCACTTTCGTGAACACCCGAGGGGCACTGGTGAGGCCGAAGGGGAGCACGGTAAACTGAAAATGCTCTTGGCCCACCGTGAACCGCAGGTAACGTCGGTGGGCCGGCAGGACGGGGATGTGGAAATAAGCGTCCTGCAAGTCCAACGCTACCATCCAGTCTCCAGGGTCTAGGGCAGCCAGAACCTGAGCTAAGGTGAGCATCTTGAACTTCTCCTTCCGGAGGAAGGCGTTGACGCTCCGGAGGTCCAAGATAGGGCGTAGGTTCCCTTTGCCCTTCTTGGGAACCAGAAAGTAGTGGGAATAACAACCACAACATACTTCTGGACCAGGAACGCGCTCGATGGCCCCCTTGGCCAAGAGGGCCGTAACTTCCTCCTGCAGAAGTCGCAAGTGATCCCCCGAAATTCTGTGGCATGGCTGGAGAGGTCGCCTCGAAGGGGAGGGAGTAGCAGCACCCACCTGTCCGATGTGATGGTACGCCAGTGGAGCAGGTGATGGCGAACTCTTATTTTTTTATTTTTTTATTTTATTTTTGAAACTTTAGAGAGAAAACATACAGCTGTATTCAAAAGAGTGACAAAGAGTACATAAAATCCACAGTATTGATACATAGACGGCGTGTAGTAAGAAAAGGTAATACAGTTCAGGCATTGTTGGCGAGACCAGCAGCATAGTCCAGTGCAGAACAACATCCAGTTAATCACCCAAAGAAATCAGCGCACGGCACACACACTCCCGGGGGGGGCACCACAACACAACTCACCCCACAGTAAGAGCACAGCATGTCAGGCCGGGTGATGGCGAACTCTGCCTCCCACTGGCGTGGAATGGGCCTGAAAGCTCGGACTAGGAGGGCTTTGAGGCGGATGCTGCTGGGGTAGATGTGGACGGACCGGCACGTTGTCCCCCTGTACCGCCTTGGCGGAATCCACGTCCGCGTGGAGGTTGGTTCTGCGGCCGGTGGCTAGGCGGACGTGAGGGGGCACCCCTTCCTTGGCCACGAAAGGGGCGAAAAGCAGAAGTTTGGGGGCGCGTGGTCGTAGCCCTGGAGTCCTTAAAGCGCTCCAGCGCACTATCCGCTTTGTTGCCAAAAAGGCGACTGCCATCGAAGGGCATGTCCATGAGGGTGCTCTGGACATCCCCGGAAAAACTCCTCAGACCCCTCCCAGTCGTCACCGTCATCCGATTCCTGGTATACAGGTTGAATGATCGGAACCGGGCGGAAGATAAAATTGCCACCCATCGGCGCCGGGCGGCGCCACTCCGACACCGGGCCCGGTCCGGGACTAAACCGGGGAACGGCGTCGACCGAAAGCGGCGCCGAGGGCGGCACCGGAGGAGTCGGCACCGGCAGAGGGGTCGTGAGGTTGATCGGTGCCGACTGGGATCCAGGCCTGGATCCCTTGGGGACCTGCGGTGTCGGGACTGGAGTCGACGACGGCGCCGGGGCCGGAGCCGCCGACTCGCTAGGCCTCCCAGTCGAGCCTACGGGGCCCGAGGGCACGCCGGCAGGCATCGACGGCGGAGCCAGGTTCCTCATGGCCACGAGGAAGTCCCTGACCTCCGCCGGAGTCGCGTCAGACCCAGGGACCAGAGGGTATGGGGTCGGACGGGACTTGAGGTTCTTTAATTTCGACTCCATTTTACATTCACCGCCATTTTGTGTTGCCTTTACACAGACTGCTCGATTCACAAAGTGTCTCTGCCCCTTGGACTGCAACGTGTCAAAAACCCCCTCTGTCCTTGTCTTGAAACCCATCTCAGACACCAGCCGGCCTAAACTAATCCTTGTCTGGACTACCTAATCTCTATATCAACTATCTGTTAGCCTTTAGTATTCTTCTCGTGCCGTATCTTATCTTTTGGCCTTCGCTATTCTCTCCCTGTGTTTTCCTATTGGCTAATATTTGGCAGATCTTGCATGTCCATATTAGGCATTTTGCATGCTTGCTTGCATGAGCTAGGACTGCCCTTTACTTTTATGCTGAGTTTGTAACCCTCACATATATAAGACCCCAGTGTTCTGTACTCTCTGGACTGCCTCATTCAGTTGCTAAGGCTTCTGGGTGAGTTTAATAAAGATTTTATATTCCAGCTTCTGTGTCAACTTCTTCTTTGTATTAGTGAGACCCCTGAGAAGGAGTTTTGATTTCTTCAATTGGCGCGCCAACGTGGGCTTCATCAGAGAAGTGACTTTCTGAGGGAGTGATCTTGTCAGGAGACTGAAATCTACTGAGGACAGGACAGGACTCTACTAAGGAGGTACTCTGTGCACGGAGATTCTGGGGATTCTTTGTCTCTGCAGCCCAGCATATTTCTGATCTTCCTGATTTTGATCCTCCACATGATGTCACTCCTGACTGAGAACCTTTTTGGCGTGAGTATTCTAAAAAAGACCGTTAGGTCATTCAGAACTTGGCAGTTCGAATGTGGACAACCTTTTGATTGGTAAGAGTAAGGTAGTTTAGTAACGCTTACTGTAGCTTTGGAATTTTGGACTTTGTGTTGGCCAACTTTGGATTTGTATTGGATTTGATATGTTATGAGAATTTCTATAGCGCGCGAATCACCCGGGGGCATCTCGGCGCTTGCTTGTCGTTACTGAAAGAGAAGAAGGAGGGAAGGGCACTACGTTCAGCTTTACGGAGTCAGGAATAGAAAGGTTTTCAGTTTTTTCCTAAATACAGCGAGAGAGGGGCATTTCCGGATGGCGATAGGAAGTGAATTCCAGTAGCGCGGAGCAAGACTAGAAAAGGACTTAGCCCCTGAGCGGGCGCGGCGAACTCTAGGGGTCTTTAGCAATTCCATGGCATTGGACCGTAATGCAAATTGCAATTTGTGTAGGCAGGTAATGAGGAGATTTTTCTCTATCTGATTTTGTTGAACGGTGCACGTACGAAGAGTACCTTAAGCACTACTTTGATTATAATATTTGCATATTCTGCAATATTTTTGGCATTCCTGTTTCAAGCTCACATCGAAGAATGTGTTGCTTTTTTGTTGTGAATTAAATTAGCCGGCTCCCCTAGAGGGAATACCTAAATAGGTTTAGGTTTAAAAAAATATTTCTTCCTTGGTGATTTTGTATCCCCAGGGAATTAAAATATGACAAAATACAAACAAGGATCCTTTGTTCTGTGCAATTTTATGAATGGAGATATGCAGAGCGATTTTTGGTGTTCTGCCAGCCAAAGCTAGTGAATTGAGTGTATTTTGGCTTCTTGGACATACAGCAGTCTGTTGGGCTGTTTTTGCAGTCTTTTGGAACACTATTGAGAAGCGCTTCTTGTAAATATGACTTACAACTAGTATTTACAAATGGTTTGGGTTTAAGTACAGTCTGTGGGCTGTCCTTTGTTTCTGTCCTGAGTATTGATCTGTGGGTTGAATGTGTGTTTAAATGTCTATGTGGTTTTCCCATTAGTGCACCTTCTGTAAGTAAATAGCGATGGCCTTTCTGTTTATGTCTGAAATGAGCTCAATGTGTTTTTTTTTTTCTTGATGTTTTCAGTTTATTAAGCAAAATGTCTAAATGCTTAAAAATTAAATTAAAATTCACATTCACTAGGAATAAAAAAGGCCTCAAAAACGAAATTGTGTGTTTTGTAGAAAAATAAACATAGTATTTTTTACTTACATACATTGTATTAGATATTAACAGGCAAACACTTCAGCTGAAGTAAATTTTTGCTGAACTCAAACGCAACACGCATTGATATGTCTTAGTTTGAAAAAGACTGCCACGTGCTCATGTTACAACACTGAGAGACAAGCTTTTATTGTCGCTAAGCAAGCATCTCTAATAGACAGGAATGTTTACTCAACCAGGACTTCGCCCTCAGTTGAACACGGGTGAAACTTTGCATTTCAAAATGTTGTTCTAAAAAAGGTTCCAAAACTAAGGTTCATTATTTTGTATTACAGGAAGACATTTCAATTAAGGGTTTTCCTCTCTTTAAGCATTTTTGTAAGCATATTCTTGTTTCTGTTGCTAAATAATAATCGTCCTTTTAAAAATAAAAAAATAAAATAAAAGTGGCGCAAAAATGTGTCATGTTTCAAGTTACGCTTCTGTGCTTAAACTTAGAAATGAATGCGTCTAAAAAATGATAGGCAAGGGATGCAGCTTGCTTTTATATGTGGAATTATCAAACATGATTGGGTTTATTAAAAATAATTATTAATTATGAAAAAGAATTATTAAAAATAAGTGCTTCTAAATTCGTTTTTTACTATTTATAAAGCTTAATGCTCATACTGTGACCTCCTAGCATTATCATTTAATTTAAGTTGTGCTGTACTGCATAGTGAGGACATTTGTATATGGAATTTCACTTGGCGCAGGCTTAAAAAAAGCAAAAAAAATCTCATTTTTTTTAAAGGATTTGCAAGAGATATGTCTAATATCCAATATCTGCAATCTGTAAAGAACATTCTGAGGATGATTAATATGTAGCACAATTATAGGATATTTATTTTTAAGTGCCCCAAATATCAAAGTCGAAATTGGGTAAAATAGACTATTCAAACAGCATTCTTGCCATTTACATTAGCTTTAAGGTGCCTCAGGCTTCAGTAAATGCATACATTTCGGTATAATACAAATTTGCAGGTTGTTCCCATTTGGGGTTGCTTTTAATGGCTCAGTGAGCCAATGTGCCCGGTGCAGAGGTTTGAGTTTAATATCAGGGTTGAAGGTTCTAACCCTAGCTAGACCTACTGAAACGTTCATTCATTTAAGGTTGATGAACTGAATACCGTTGCATAGGGTAGTAACAAACATTTTTTCTAAAGCTAGTATGTTATGTTATTATGTTCTGTGAGTTATTCACAGTAAATGTTTTAATAATTTAAGAATAGTAATAAATTGTAACCTCTAACAGAAGTAATATATATATAACATGTGTTTTTAAATAGGGTTAATTATTGCAGGATAAAAAGAGTTAGGAAGGCTTTTTGTCTTTGACAGCTTCAGGGTGAGGAAAGAGAGACACGCAAGGCAGATTTTGACCTCGAGGTCAGTAAGGTGGGAGTTAGGAGTGAGTGTAAACAGATGAAAAACCATTGCTTGGAAAAGCTTCTCTGACAAGAAGACATTAATGCTTGCACACTATAGGAACCTTGAAAAGTGGAGGGGACCAGGAATGCTGGCAACAGCCCAGAAAGTTCTCCTGAGGTGTTATTCTTAGTTCTTGGAGGACTGTGCAAGGTCGTGAAGTGCATTCCTGCACGGCCTCGCTCGAAGCAGGGCCTCAAAGGAAGTGATACATTCATATTTTTGCTTTTGAAAATACTGTCCATGTAGTTGCCTTAATTTAAGATGGTTGGTTACAATTGATATTTTGTGTGTTATGTGAAGTATCAGCAGTAGGTTGAAACAAGAGGATTTTTTTGTATGACTTCTTTGAAAACAAAACAAAATGTTTGTGTGTTTTCCATGTTTTTGCATTTTGTCCTTCGATAAATTGTTCCTGCTGGTCCTGTGTGTCAGAAGCAACACAGTAAGTTATATTTGACAGCCGGTCACCACTGACTGGTGACCAGCTGTCAAACTGAGGGTTAGGAAAGTAAAAAAGTGTAATTTTCGGGAGGAGCCTAGTGCTTGACCAAGATGGCCGCGTGAGCTCTGAGCTCCCGAGACCCTCGCGCCCTCCGTCGACTATCCTGTCTCTAATCCTGTCGGTATGCATGGCATCGTGTGGATGACCTGTCAGGGAGGCGATTGATGCTACCCGCGGTCGGATCGCCCACCGGGAACCGACTTATGCCTGGCGGAAGATTGCGGCCTATCTCCGAGGGATGCCAGGGGCTAGAGTTGGCAGGATGCCCGACTTCTAGTTGAACAACAACGGCCAGGCGAGGTGTGAACTGTCGGACGGAGGTCCTTGTCCTTTCACTTTCGCTTTCTCTCCCTTTGTCAGCCCTGCCCCTGGAGAGCTCTTGGTGGCTTTATTACCCTATGGACGCTCTGCAGGCTACTCTGGTGGCCCACTGCAGAACTGATCACCCCTGATTCCTTTCATTGAGAGGGACCCGTCTTATCTAAACCGACCTGCTTGGTATCAACCATGTCGGGCAAAGCAGAGGTGGATCGGCTGAAGGCTAAGTCTACCAGGCGGGGAGCCTATACCCAAGTCAATAGTATGGACCGCTATGCTCTGCAGAAGGGGTCACCGAGTGGATCGAGCCAGTCGCCGGATACCCAGAAGGCGGCCTCGCCTTTGGCCCCGGAGCTCTCACTACAGGATGTCATGGGCGCGCTCGAAGGGATGCAGACCTCGATTGGGAGACAGTTTGATGCCCTGGCGCATAAGGTGGATGCCATCTTGGTGGATGTTAACCTGATTCGTGCGGACTTGGGCAAAACGAATGAACGGGTTAGGACCCTGGACCTCAAGACCACGGGCCTCACCGATGATGTCACGGAACTGCAGATCGAGGTTCGTAAGCTGAGGACCGAG
Organism: Triturus cristatus; assembly: GCF_964204655.1. Classification (NCBI taxonomy): domain Eukaryota; kingdom Metazoa; phylum Chordata; class Amphibia; order Caudata; family Salamandridae; genus Triturus; species Triturus cristatus. Next base: position 667,178,856 of record NC_140590.1, read on the forward strand.
AGTGATCTCGCCGCCCGCCGGCTGGAGGATTTTGAGAGCCGGGCCAGGAGCAACAACGTGCGAGTCATTGGGGTCCCGGAGTCCTCGGATGAGGCTTCGGTTGACCTGCTTGTCGAGGACTTGGTGCTTAATCATCTGAAGCCTAAGGGTCTTGGAAAGTTCTTTGCGGTTGAAAGGGCCCATAGAGTGCCGGGTGGGAGGCCCAAGGTGGGTGCCCCACCGAGGCCGATCGTCGCTCGGCTCTTTCATTTTCGAGATCGGGACGCTATCCTGCAAGCATCGAGGGTGATGGGCCCGGTCCCCTTCCAGAACGCGTCGGTGAATTTCTACCCGGACTTCACCCAGCAGGTGCAGAGGCAGAGACAGGGCTTTCTGGGAGTGAAGAGGCGGCTCCGGGAGAGGGATCTGAAGTATGCCATGCTCTTCCCTGCCAGACTACGTGTGGTGCACGAAGATCGGACATTCTTCTTTGACTCTCCTGTTATGGCCGATGAATGGCTGGACGCTTTGCCCCGGCGACGGACGGGGGAGGACATTGCCGAGGATGGGGACAGTGGCCGGGATGGGCAGGGCTGATTTTTCGGAGCCGGTCTGACTCGATTTGGCTATATTTGAAGACTTGAATAGAGTGCAGTCAATGCGGAGGGCGGCGGGAGGACGAGGGGTGCTCTTTTCCTCCCTTAGGGTACTTTTTGTAGATTTTTGGGGTTTTTGTAGGGCGACAGGCACACTGCAAGTTGGGGGGGCTTTGTAAGCTGCCGCAGGGGTGCAGGGTGGGGGGGGGTTTCTGGGATTTTGGGTTTGTTGTTGGGGGGTTTATTTCTGCAAGGCATGATTATTCTTTCCGGGACTGTTCCATGGTGGGTCTTCGGGAGTGGGGTGGGCCTCTTTACGTTTGAGGATGGGGGGTAGGGGTTTAAGTGTTATAAGCTGGAATGTTAATGGTTTGGGGGATCGCATTAAGCGTGGGATTGTTTTGCAATTCTTGAAACGGTCAATGCCGGATGTCGCTTTGCTGCAGGAGACGCACCTTATTGGTAATACGTGCTATGCTCTGAATAGGAAGGGTTATAAATTCATAGCACATTCGGGATTCTCCTCTGGGTCCAGGGGTGTGGGCATCCTAGTCAGAGCCTCGCTACCATTTGAGGTGGACTCCACCATTGTTGATGATAGGGGGAGGTTTGTGGCGGTGGCGGGGCGGTGGGAAGGAAGAACTTTGGTTCTAGTTTCGGTTTATGTCCCGCCGGCCCTGCAGGCCTCCACGTTCACAGATCTGGGTAGGGCCCTGCTGGATCTCCCGGGGGGTATGCTTGTGGTGGGAGGTGATTTCAACGCTGTTGGCTCCGGCCTGCTGGATAGATACCCGCCCAGAGACACAGGGGGGGCTCAGAAGTGGCTCCCAGACTTCCTAAACACGCTTGGCCTGATAGACTGCTGGAGGCTCCGGCACCCCACACAGAGCCAATACACGTTCCACTCCGGGGCACATGGTAGTCTTTCCAGGATTGATTACCTACTCACTCTGGCTGCGCATGCCTCATTGGTCTCCGAGGCGAGGCACATGGCGCGTGGTATATCTGACCATTCGCCAGTGTGGATCCGGCTGGATCTAGGTCGGGAGGGAGGAGGAAGGGTGGCCCCTATCAACCCGTGGTATTTCCGAGACCCCAAGATGCGCAGCGCGCTGGTAAAGAAAGTAGATAATTTTTTCAAGGATAATCAGGGATCCCTGGACTCTGCAGTGTCGCTGTGGGAAGCATTTAAGACCGTGCTCCGAGGGGAAGCCCTCTCCCTAGTAGTAGCTGCCAAGCGGCGGAGAGATGACGAGGTTCTGCAGGTTGAGGAGGAGATCGCGGCTCTGGAGGGAGCGCTGGAGGAGGAGGTTACAGAGTCCTCACTGCATGAGCTTTGCTTGAAGCAAGCTGAGTATAAGGACCTGGTTACGAACGCCGCTAAGACCCTCAGTAGGGAACAGCAGGGCCGATTGTATGATGTTGGTGACAAGGCAGGGAAACTCCTGGCTTGGCTGGACAAAAAAGAACGGGTCAATAGAGTTGTGCCAGAGTTGACGGGAGAGAGGGGAGAGGCGATTGTGGACCCTGAGAGGATTGTACAGTGTTTCTCGGACTATTTCTGTAGGGTTTATGCCTCAGTGTCGGATAGGCCGCCCGAGGACTCGTCTGACCTCCTCCGTGATATCGAGTTGCCCTGTCTCTCCGACATAGATAGGGACGATCTAGATGGTGACATAACGGTTGACGAGGTGGCGGGGGCTATCCGCGCGTTTAACTCGGGCAAGGCCTCGGGACCGAACGGCTTGCCGGTCGACCTGTACAAGCTATTTCCGGATAGGGTCGCCCCTCACCTGCGCGCCATGTTTATGGAGGCGCGGGGGAGTGGGACCCTCCCGTTGGACCAGCGACTGGCGACGATCGTGGTTATACACAAAGAGGGCAAACCCCGAGATAAGTGCGCCTCATATAGGCCGATCTCTCTTCTTAACGCAGAGCCGAAAATTCTGGCTAAAATCCTGGCGACCCGATTGATTAGGGTACTCGGTGACTTGGTCCACCCGGATCAATCCGGCTTCATCCCGCACCGAAACACAGCGTTAAATCTTCGGCGCCTTCATGGTGTAATCGCCAGGGCGGGCACACTGCGTGAACCAGCTATTGTGGCGTCTCTTGACGCCACGATGGCATTCGACACGGTGGAATGGGCATATTTGTGGGCCGTCCTGACCAAGTTCGGCTTTGGCCACGGTTTTGTGAGTTGGGTGAGGTTGCTGTATGAGGGGCCACTTGCGAGTGTGGTGGTGAATGGTCGGGCGTCGACTCCGTTTCAGCTTGGGAGGGGTACTCGGCAGGGTTGTCCCCTGTCGCCTTTGTTGTTCGCCCTCGCCCTTGAGCCGCTGGCTGCGTGGATACGTTGGCACCCGGATATACGGGGCCTTAGATGGTCGCCTGAACACGAGGACCGTATTTCGCTCTATGCCGATGATATCCTGCTGTATCTTGCCTCACCCAAGAAATCACTTATAGTGGTCTGTGACGTACTCACATCTTTTGGTAGGACCTCGGGTCTTGTTATCAACTGGGGTAAATCATATTTGTATGTTCTTAGTGGCGAGGTTCCCCCGATCCCTAGAACATGTTCGATACAGGTCGCTCAGCAGGGTTTCATGTATTTGGGGATTTTTATCTCCATGGACTCTGCTGTGCGATATGAGAAGAACCTGCTCCCCCCCCTGGCACGCCTGAGGCGGGATGTTGAAGGCTGGCGGAGGCTGCCGCTCTCCCTCGTTGGGCGTGCGGCCCTGTTCAAAATGATGTCGCTTCCCCGCTTCCTCTACCCAATGCAGAATACTTTGGACTGGGTACCGGCCAAATACTTTCGGGAGGTCGAAGGCCTCCAACGAACGTTGCTTTGGGATGGGCGGCCGCAAATAGCTATTGCAAAGTTGACGCTTCCATGGTACGACGGGGGCATTGCGCTCCCAGACATCCGACGGTACTATTGGGCCACCCAGCTGAGTGCGATTAATCATGGGTTTTATGGCCCTGCCCTCAGCCCTGGGTATGCCATGGACAGGTGGTTGCTGCGTGGTGGTAACTATTACAGGGCGTTGTATTCGCGGTCCCTGGACTCGTCCCTCACGGGGCCCACTGGTGTGGCGGTGCGAGTGTGGAAGATGGCAACTGACTCGCTGGGCTGGAAGGATAGGCTCACCCTCGCTACCCCGCTGTTTGAATCTGAGAGACTGGGTAGGCTTTGGCACACAAAAGGCTTTGACAAATGGGATTTGATCGGCATCTCCAGGGTCGGAGATGTCCTGATTAAGGGGAGGGTGAAGTCCTTTGAAGAGTTGCAGAAGGAGTATGAGCTGGGGCCATCTGAGTTTTTCCGCTATATTCAGGTGCGTCACGCCCTCCGATCAGTCCTCATAGAGGGTGAGAAGGTGCCTGAGTCCTCTCCTTTGGAGGACCGAGTCCTTGATGGCCATATGCCCGAGAGCACGATTTCGCTCATCTATAAGAAACTGATCAACGTCCGGGCGGATATGCTTCTGGGGTTGAGGGACCAGTGGGCTAGGGATGGCCTCGAGTTGGATGACGAGGATTGGCAGTCTGCTGTTTCCTCTCCTAAGGAGGTTGCAATCCCGTCGCGTTTGAGGCTGGTGCAGCTTAAAATACTGCATCGAGTGTATGTGACGGGGCCAAGGCTGGTTCACATGGGATTCTCGGAGGACGGCCTATGCAGGAGGGGATGTGGTATGGTGGGTACTTTCCTGCATATCATTTGGGAATGTGGTGTCATCACGGAATTTTGGAGGAGAGTCCATGCAGTGATGGGGGAGGTGTTATCAGGTGCAGAAGAAACACCACCAAATAGACACGCCACTACTCGGAAAAAGGTCATCAGGACGCGGATTTGAAATGGGTGATACTCCAAAGATCAACACAAATTGCCCAAACATACGAAAGAGGCTCCACACCCATGAACAATGCTGGATGTACCGCCTCAGAACCTGGGAATCTGGTCTAAATGACGACATTCCATGGTTATAGATCGGACAATAAAGTTACCATGGAGTAGAATGTTGTTGATAAATACCCATGGAGTACAGTGCCAGAAATGGATATATGTTGATAAATAGGTCCCCTCCTTTATTCCAGCTGCACTAAAAAACTTTTGGGGGCTTTTATCACACCTCCTTGTTTCTTCCATAAACAGTTTACTACCCATAAACAGGTCCTTATCATCTCTTTCGAACAATCGTAGGAAACCCAATAAACCTTCAAATATCATGGTTTCTAGGCTCTTATTTCCTATGTTTGGACCAAACATACATCCCCTCCTATAATTCGGCACAATGATTTTATTGGGCATATCATCACTCTTCTAATTTCTCCAGTTTTGTGCAGTGTAAATTTAAATTCATCTAAAATCTCTAGCAGCCTTTAGATTACAGTATACTGGAGCTATGGCCGCTGCTATTACATGCCGCCGATAGCACACAAAGTTGCTTTCTCCCACCACCAGCTGCTAGAACAGACGTGAGTCTTTAACCACGCCCCCGGACGTGTCTCTTAACCGGAGTCAGCCAGGGACACACGGCCGGATTTACTATTTTCTTCAAACGCTGGCCCTTGGTGGTCAACTGCCAGGCCCCCGTTACAATTGGTAACCATACCGGTGGCAGAAATACCACGCACCCTCCAGGCAGCGTGCACGTACACCAGATCTTTGGCACCCATTACACTACTAATTACGACAGGAGTGGCTAATCAGCCAATTAAACAATTGAAGAACGGCCTATAAAACTAGTAGGTCTTCCCCCAATCCACCATCATCCGGGGAGAGGAGTGGACGTATCTAGGAGAACAGCAAGGGACGCACCTTAAGGCTGTAAGGGCGTGACAGGATGGATGAATGAGTATCAGGAGCTTCGCATTCTGTAGCATTCTAGCCTGAGACTCTGTATATCTTGCACAAGTAATTATTTACCTCCCATTATTATATTTTATCTTCAGAGTGTTACTACAGCGAGTTGGTCCCTCTGAGCCTCTTCCCATGGGGCAGGTAGGACTATGCCTTTGGGTAAGAATGTGAGCCGGTCTCACAAAACTAATGGAATTCATTGATTTATGTGCGCCACACTTGCAGTACACGTGTTCAACTTCCACATGCGTAATTATGATATATGCTGGTTGTGTTTGCTGTTTTTAGGGCTCGCGCCTGCGTTGCAGTGCACTGCACTGCTCGCGCAGCGAGAGCCCTTTTGTATGGGGTGTTGAAAGCTGACCACACGCTTGTGATCAGCTTTTGCCTTCAGGCATTGGCTTTCGCATGTTTAAAAAAAGTCACGCGATTGGGCAAAGGCGGGCGCATGTCCCGCCTTTGCAATGCCCATTTCTGACGGTGGCTAGCACGCGCAGCAGCGCGCTTTCGCCTCGCTACTGCGCTCCCTCTCCCGCTCCTCTGTGGTGTGCGCGCATCACTAATTTCCATTCCCGGCCCTGCTGCTCTGTGGTGCGCGCGCACCACTGGTTTGTTTTGCTTGGTTACTTGTTTATTGGCTGTGTTTGTCGGGAAATACATTTTATTCAAGTTTGCTTTTCTTCTTGATAGCGAGGAAGGCAAATGCTACTTACCAGTATGCATTTGTTCTTGGCATGTAGAGCTGCAGATCTACACACTGTGCATAGATCGCCATCTGGTGTTGGGCCCGGATGTTTGCAGTTGTTTTTCTTCTTGGAAAGTCTTTGGAAGTCACGAGGTATGTGACTCCTCCTTTGGATCGTATTGCGCATGGGCTTCGGCTCCATCCTCAGATTGTTTTTCGCCAGCAGGGAAATGATGGAGCGTAGTAAAAAGCAGTGAAGATGCCCATGTGTGCTGTATCTAAAAAAGATAAACTGGAACAGATAAAGGTAGCCGGGGAGGCGGGTGGGCGTATGTAGATCTGCAGCTCTACATGCCAAGAACAGATGCATACTGGTAAGTAGCATTTGCCGTTCGAGGCATATGAGCAGCAGATTACACACTGTTCATAGATTATATAGCAGTACTCACTCCTAGCGGCGACCACCAGTATCTGTTGCAGTGGTTTGAAACAATGTTTTGAGTACAGCCTGGCCCACACTAGCTTGTTGCTTAGTTTGCACATCTACACAATAGTGTTTAGTGAAAGTGTGCGGTGTAGACCATGTAGCTGCTTTGGGGATGTTCCCTAAAAATGCCATGGAAGCCCCTATCTTACGTGTAGAGTGGGCGTTAGGGGGAACAGATAGCGTTCGTTTTGCTTTGTGGTAGCTAATCTGTATGCATTTAACAATCCACCTAGCTAGCCCAGATTTGGAGATGGGGTTGCCTTTGTGTGGTGGTGAGAAAGACACAAACAGTTGTTTGGTCTTACGAAAGGGTTGTGTTCTCTCGATGTAGTAGAGTAAAGCATCTAATGTGTGGAGAGCTCTTTCTGCAATGGTCTGAGGCTGCGAGAAGAATACGGGTAGTTCCACAGATTGGTTTAGGTGAAAGGGAGAAATGACTTTAGGGAGGAATTTTGGATTAGTGCGGAGAACAACCTTGTTATGGTGCATTTACAGAAAGGGTTCTTGAATGGTGAGTGCTTGTATCTCACTGACTCTTCTGAGGGAAGTGATGGCTACAAGAAAAGCAGTTTTAGATGTTAGGAATTGAAGTTCAAATTTGTGCAGAGGTTCAAAGGGAGGCCCCATTAGTCTTGTGAGAACGATGTTTAGGTTCCACCCAGGTGAGGGTGGCACTCTGGGGGAAATTATTCTTTTGAGGCCTTCCATGAAGGCTTTTATGGCAGGTACTCTAAAGAGTAGATAGATGTTGCCTGTTTTGTAGATAAGCTGCTATGGCTGCAAGGTGCAGTCTAATAGACGTGTAAGCTAGATTGCATCTTTGTAGGTGTATAAATAGCATGTGTTGAATGGACACATCTAGGGGATTGAAGTTATGGTTGTGAAAACAGACCACAAAACGTTTCCACTTGGCTGCATAGCAAGCTCTAGTGGTAGGTTGTCTAGCTTCTCTAATGACGTTCATACAGTCTGGGGGAAGATTTAGATAACCGAATTCTAGGATTTCAGTAGCCAGATCGCAAGGTTGAGCTGAGCTGGGTCTGGGTGCCTGATTTATCCATGGTTCTGGGTTAAGAGGCGTAGAGAGAGGTGTAACTTTTGGTGCGGTACTACAGATAGTTCCAGCAGTGTGGTATACCACGGTTGTCTGGCCCAAGTTGGAGCTACTAGGATGAGAGTGAGGGAGTGTTGTTGTAGTTTGCGCACAACTGATGGAATGAGTGGGAGAGGCGGAAAAGCATACGCAAATTTGCCTGGCCAGTTCATCCATATCGCATTGCCTTTGGACAATGGGTGTGGATACCTGCCGGCAAACCTTGGTCATTTGGCGTTTTTTTTGGGTGGCGAAGAGGTCTATCTGTGGTTGCCCCCACATTTGAAAGTACGAGTGAAGAACTTGTGGATGGAGTTCCCACTTGTGGATCTGTTGTGTTTGTCTGCTCAGCAGATCGGCCATAGTGTTTTGGACTCCTGGGACATGTTGGGCTAGGAGAAAGATTTTTTGGGTTATGGCCCATCTCCATATGCTCTGTGCTAGCTGAGAGAGCTGCGGAGAGTGTGTGCCCCTTTGTTTTTGTATATAGTACTTGGCTGTCATGTTGTCCGTGCGGACTAGGACGGTCTTGCCTGATATCTGTGTTTGAAAGGCCTTTAGGGCTAAGAATATGGCTAGTAACTCCAGATGGTTGATGTGGAGTAACTTTTGTTGAGGTGTCCACCTGCCCTGCATGGTGTGATGTAGTAGGTGAGCTCCCCAGCCGGAGAGCGATGCGTCTGGTGTCAGTACTATCTGAGGAACCGGTTCCAGGAACGGTCGCACTTTGGAAAGGTTTTTGGTGGTCCATCACTGCAGAGCGCGATGGGCACGACCGTCTACCAACACCAGATCTGTCAATTGACCCAGGGCCTGATTCCATTGGCGCGCTAAGCACTCTTGGAGAGGACGCATCTGGAGTCTTGCGTGAGGTACTATGAATATGCAAGAGGCCATCATTCCTATTAGTTGCATGAACATTCGAGCTGGAAGAGAGTGTTCCGGTTGAAATTTGGCGCTTAGAGCCTGAATGCTTGCTATCCTGGCAGGACTGGGGTAGGCTAGCGCTTTTGAGGTGTCTATGGTGGCACCGAGGTATTGTTTTACATGGGATGGTTGCAGATGGGACTTTGTGTGGTTTACTGTGAAGCCCAATTTGTGAAGTAGCTGGATAGTGGCGTGAGTGTGTTGTACACACTGGTTGTATGAGCAGGCTTTTATTAGCCAGTCGTCTAGGTATGGGAAGACGTGGATGTGCTGCCACTACCGCTAGGCACTTGGTAAACACTCGCGGTGCTGTGGTGACTCCGAATGGGAGCACTTTGAATTGATACTGTTGACCGTCCACTACAAACCTGAAAAACTTAGTGAGCTTTGTGAACGGGAATGTGGAAATAGGCGTCCTTAAGGTCTAGGGTGGCAAGGAAGTTGTTTTGGGAGAGCAGGGGAAGCACCTGCTGGAGTGTGACTATGTGGAAATGGTCCGAGTGTATATAGTGATTTAGGGGTCTGTGGTCCAGGATGGGTCTTAGAGTGTCGTCCCTTTTTGGTATGAGAAAAATATAGGGAGTAAACTCCCATATTTTGTTGGTGGGCAGGAACTCGTTATATCGCACTCTTTTGTAGGAGGGAGATTACCTCCTGCTTTAGTAGTGACAAATGTTCCTGTGACATTGGGCGTTGTTAGGGTGGAAAGTTTGGGGGGGGGGGGGGGGGAAGATGTTAGTTCGAGGCAGTAGCCTGATCGGATTATCTGTGTTACCCATTTGTCTGAGGTGATAGTAGCCCAGACAGGAAGGAAATTGTGGAGTCTGCCCCCGACTGGAGTGGGATGGTCTGGGGGGAGTGGAGGGAAGTCATTGTGCAAGGGTGGAGGCAGAGCGGGAGGTGTTAGTTTTGCCTCTGCCTTTATTGTTGTTACCCCTGTAGCCGCCTCTCTGGTAACCCCTAGTGAAGGTAGATTGTGTAGGGGCTTTATAGGAAGTGGAGGCGCTGTCTGAGGAGTAGCCTCTGGAGGTGGTTCGAAAGGAAGAGCGGCTAAAGGAGCGCCTGGGAGGGTGCGACTGTAAGGCTCCCATAGACTTTGCCGTATCGTGTCCTTTTTCATTTTTTCAAGGGCAACGTCAAAGTTTGGGCCAAACAGATGTTCCTGGTCAAATGGGTGGTTGAGGATGGAAGCCTGCACCTCGGGTTTGAAACCAGAAATTTGTAGCCAGGCATGCCTACGGAGGAGGACTCTGGTGTTAATTGCCCTAGAGGCGGTGTCAGCAACATCGAGGGTGCAGCGAATGGAGGTGTTGGTGATGGTTTTACCATCCTGGATTAGCTCGTTGGCTCTATTCTTGTATTTGTCAGGGAGGTGTTGCATTATGGCTTCTAGTTCATCATAATGTGCCCTGTCATATAGTGCCAAAAGCGCTTGGGTGTGTGCAATGCACTATATGTTGACAGCCTGGGATGCAGTTCGCTTGCCAGAGGTGTCTAGGAGTTTGGACTCCTTATCAGGTGGTGGTGCCTCGCCTGATGCCTGGGAGTTTGCACGTTTCCTTGCAGTGGAGACTACTAGGGAGTCTAGTGGTGCGGGCCCTCTGATGTAGGTGGGTTCTGTAGGGGCGGCCCTATACTTCTTCTCGATGCGAGGGTTGATGACCCTGGCACGTGTTTGATGACCCCTTTAAGCATGGGCAGAATGGAAGTGGCCCTGTGTGTAGTGTCAAAGGTATCTAGGAGGAAGTCCTCCTCCACGGGGTCTATATGGCGATCAACTCCGTGGTAGTGTGCAGCCCTATGGAGCAGTTGGTTAAACCCCATAGTGTCTTCCCGGGGGATGGTCTTGAAGGGTAAAGGTCGTCTTGCGGGACGTTAGGAACGTCTGGGATGTTGTAGTCGTCCCATGGGTCTGGGGAGCCTGTAGGAGTGGGGTCCCCTGTGGGTTGGTCATGGGGTCCGTCCCCTGTGTCGTCGTAGACATCGTCATCATCCTCATCCGGAGAGGGTGTGGGGGAATGATGAGGTGGGGGAGCGGAGGAGAGGGAGGAGGTGGAGGAGGGGGTGAGGGTAGTCTCAAAGGGGAGGTATCAAAGTCTGTTCTCTTTGGGAGGTGGAGCTGGGGTAGGCTTGTCCAGCGGTCTCTTTTTGATGCTGAGCATCAAATGTCCAGTTTTAGGGTCTTTGAAAAGTGTTTTTTTACAGTGCATCGGGCCACAATAGTTACTCTGTGAGGGGCCGATCCGTCGGCGCCAAAGGTGTCGGAGCCGTAGGTTTTTTAGTCTTGGCGTCGGCATCGGTTTGTTGTTTTGAACTGTGTGGCTTAGAAATGTCCAGTTGTTTCCTCGGTTCCAAGATGATTTTCGGCATCGAGGTGTGGGTGTCGAGGGCTTTGGATTTTTTGCTCGGTTCCGGGGATGGTGTCGGTATCAAGGAGCTAGTGCTTGTCTTCAGCGCTGAGTGCTTCGGTGTGGAGCTCGGCGAGGAGGAGGAAGAGGAGGCCATCTTCTTTTTCGGTGCCGGTGCGAAGGAGCGTTTCTCTGCACCGACGGCAGGCTGGCTCGAGCTGCCAGAAGGCTTGATGGGCTTCTTAACCGGGCCCGAAAGCAAGGTATGTGAAGCAGTTTCTTTGGTCGTACCTAGGCCCGAGGGCGAAGGCGTGACCGAAGCCTTTTTCGATGCCGTCGAGGGTGGGGGGTGGGGATCGATGTTAGTACTCACGCCCCTCTGTGCCCGAGTGATGTCCTCGACATCTGAGTCGTCGGCTTCGGAGGCACTGACGAGGCCTTCTTCGGTGTGCTGGTCTACGGGAACATCGACGCCTTCTCCGAAGATGTCGTCGGGGTTTGCAGTCGAGGAGTGTGCCATGGTTCTCCTTGCCCTTCGGTCCCGAATGGTCTTTTTCAACATGAAGGATTTGCAAGCCGGACAGTCTCGTACCTCGTGTCCTGGGGAGAGGCAGAGGTTGCACACTTCATGGAGATCGGTGTGGGGAAACTTTGACCCGCATCGAGGACACTTCTTAAATGGAGTCCTTTATATGAGCCAGGACCGGAGCTCAGGTAGGCCCGAAGGCCTTCGTCGATGACTGGAATCGAAGACTTCGAACGATGTGAGTCGCGTCGAGTGTGGAGATCGCGATCGAAACAATACTGCGGAAAGGGAAGGATTGCGCGCCGATCAGAAGAACTGAAAACGGTTCGGAACCGGAGAACGAAGATCACATCCGAGCCCGATGGCGGAAAAAAATAATCTGAGGATGGAGCCGAGGCCCATGTGCAATACGATTCAAAGGAGGAGTCACATACCTCGTGACTTCCAAAGACTTTCCAAGAGGAAAAACAACTGCAAACATCCGGGCCCAACACCAGATGGCGATCTATGCACAGTGTGTAATCTGCAGCTCATTCGCTCTGTGAGCAGCGTTCGTGTTCTCAGTGTGGTCGCGGCAGAATTCACAGGGGCGGCTTACTGCCTGGGATCTGGATTGCAGCAGCAGCACCATCGCAAGCAGATGAGTTCAGGTGCCGCACCAGTTCTAGGCAAATCGCTCTGTGTCTTTCGCGGTCGGCAGTGCAGCCTCCGTCCCATCATTGCCTAGGTACCGCTTGGATGATACTTCTCAGCGGGCTGGCAACTTCCAGAGTTTTTGATGGCACCGGTGCCGCCAGTGATCGATTTCAGTCATCAGTCCTCGTCTGGAACTCCCCAAGACACGGGCGACATCAGCACCGTAGGTGTGGACTTCGAGTACCAGGAATAAAAGGCCATTTTGGAGCCGTGGTTGTCAGAACTCTCTGTAAGTCGTTCATCATCTATGTGGCCGGTCTCTGCCTTCTCTGCCCTGCCTTTAATAAATATGGGCAACATAGACACACTAACTCTCCCTTGGATTCCGGTATCAAAGCAATTGCAAAAGTTGCATTAAACAGAGACAAAACATTTTGATTGAATCTGTAGGTCGCTTTTGACAGGCAGTTAGAGCCTGGAGCCCCACACTTCCAACAGCTGTTCTAGAGGTAAAGTAAAAGGTCAGAAGTTTTATACCAAAGTGATGAGGAATAAAACACAACATGTCATACCGAGAAAAACAACACCCTCACAAAAGTAACTGATTGCAGAACCTGAGCCATGACCAGGGAGAAGTGATGCAACCAGTCAGCATATAAATGTGAATTAACTTGTACTTACCAGTAAGATGAGAACAACATTTAATACAACCCAAACAAGCAAATTGGAGGACTCTTCTTTGTCAAGATAGCTGTGTACAACAACGAAAGTAAGTGGAAATGACTGGCCACAAAAGGAGCTAAAATAAAGGCGAGGTCAAAAAATTGGGGCGTTTAAAAATGGGAAAAAGTCTAAAGGATATAAACCTTTCTGGGAGTGAAATGGCAAGGAACTTGGTGCTAAGTTGAGCTTTTGAACTACAAATTCATTCCTCTGGACTGGTTGTCGGCCATGTAAAAATTATTTTTGACTTGTCCTTATTACCTCTTTGTCTGTCCAACCGGGCTTATGGATCATAGTTGCTATTTCAGACTCTTTGGGTTAATCTGAGGGTTATCAGGCCTTTCCTACAGCGACTCTAAACCTTAGGGAATTTTATGAAGGGTCCTACTGAGATGACCTCTGAGATCCTTTAAGTTTAAGAACACACCGTCAGCTTGTACTGGTTTTAGCTCGATGGTCCCTCCAGTGGCCTTTGACCAAGGTGCCCTCATTGGGACCCTCACTGGACTACTTCTAGTTTTCAACCAAGGTTCTAACTGAAGTAAACTCTGAAACTTTCATGGGCCACACACAAGGTGCAATCCAGGGCCTTTTATAACATGTTTTCTTGAGGCTGCTTAGGTTCTCTCTAACGATTCTAACTGGCGTGTTGTCCAGATTCTTTCCACCAGGTTCTGCCAGGAGGTAACATTTGTGACCTGAGCAGCAGGCTCTGCTGGAGTTGACTTCTGGGGCTAGCACTAAGCCCTGACTTTTTGCCCTCAGGAAGCATGTCACTGGACCTCAGTACCCTTTCTCCAGCTCTTACTGATAGCCCTCTGAGACTTTAGGTTGATAATTCGAGAACCGTGTGGTTTTGTCCTCCTAACTGTACTCGAGGAACCCTCCTTGGCTTCCCTAAAACCAGTGTTTTTGGAATCTTTGGGTAAGGGGAAAACTGGTGAAAATATAAGCCCATGCTACTAACAAGAACAACCTTTTACTTCGCCATTGGAATTAGACCTTGGTGAAATTGTTGGAACAAACTCCTAACTATCTGACTTTTGTATGCTCTTCTGAATCTATCAATAAAGACATGGGAGCGCAGCTCCTGTTTGTGCCTGTACACTACCACACTGGGTGCACTCTGCAGAGACTGACAGATTTGCAAACAAAGCCCCTAACAATCGCCCCAAAAAAAGTACAAAAAAAGCTTGGGCTCGTACATACACAACCTTTCAGAGTACGCACTGGAGACCATGCTCAAAATATGCAAAGGAGCGGAGTTTCGTCCACCACTCCATGTGTGCATGTGTTATTCATATAATACAAATCTAAAAGTTAAACTTACTGGAAAGGAAGCTGGGTTCTGAGGGTGAAGGTGGGCTGTACTGTTTGTGAAGCACTGCTGTTTAAAGAGGTGTAGCTTCAGCACTTTCTGAAATTATAATAGGGATGAGGTGGCTCCTTTGGATACAGGAATGTTGTTTCAGATCATGGGTACTTTAAATGGAGATGTTGCCTTTTTTTCTTCTTTGTTCCACTTCACCTTTAGTCTGATTGTGTCTTGGCTGCAGGTGTGCCGCTTGCCAGTCAGATAGGTTGGGGTGACATGATGTCTTTGTAGATGATGCAGCTGTTTTTTTTTTTTTTTTTTAAAGGTAAGGCCTGACTATGGCATACAGTAGACTTCAATTGAATGAGGGGTAGATGTCATATTGTTTCAGGACTTTAAAGAGGTGTGCGTAGCTCCTGTTTGTGCCTGTACACTACCACACTGGGTGCACTCTGCAGAGACTGACAGATTTGCAAACAAAGCCCCTAACAATCGCCCCCAAAAAAGTACAAAAATGCGAATGCTCCTAAAAGGTTTTTTGGGGGAGGGGGGTGGGGGGGGGGGGGGTGTTCAGGTTGGGTGTGTATGAAGCAGGGCATTGCCACCATCTACATATGAGGTTTTGAACAGTAAGTCCCATTCACATCTAGGAGGAATAGTTACCCTTTCTTCAGTAGACATAACTGCTACTAAGCGGTTTTTGTTCTCTTGGTGATGTATTTCTTGAGGGTTAGTTTGTTTGATTTTGATGGCTTGTGTTGTTTGTAATCCCTTCTCACTCCGAGATTTCAAAGGTCACCTGCTGAGACGCGGCGCATCGTGCAAAAATTACTTTGTACGGCTGGTGGTTCTAGTCTCTTCGAATAATGTCTGATTTTCAGGCTAGACATTATATTCTCTTCTGCATTGTAGGCATTAACATAGGGGACCCCAACTGTGGAAGTCAGGCAACGTCCTTGTTAATGTGCTCCATGAGTGTGCATGTTCTTCTAGCAAGCAGTCTCCCCTCTTCCCTGTCCTGACATCCTCCTGCCTCCCACACCACTCCCACATCGAGGCTGCTTCCACTCTCCCACTGCCCCGTCAGAACACTTCAAATGCTTGTTTATATTGTTATACAGCTTTTGCTTTTTTTTATTGCTCTTTGGGATGAATTACCAGATGTGCACTGAGGTCATTTTATTTTATTTCAGGGCTGCGTCTAGCTCTAGAGAGTTTCAAAGTTACTTCCATGTGATATAATCTTACATTGCTGAATGCATCCTGTGTAGATTGCCAAGATTTATATCGCTTGCTTGACACTGTCATTTTTATTGAATCTAATCTTTATATTTTTCTTGTTTAAATAAACATTGGCCAGGGCAATATATTCATCCATTCCACCCACTCCTTTCTATTTTGCATGGAATCTGAAAGAATGCGCCTGTTTTGTGTAGCGCTGATAAATGTCAACCTTGAAGCATGGAAAGACAAGCATTTGCAATGCAATAGGTGTCGCATTATTAAAGTTTGAGCTATTGGCATTGCTAAATAATGCAACACCAATAGCTCAAACTATAATATTGCGAGACCTATTGCATTGCAAATGCTCGTTTGTTCTTAATTGTGACCTGGCATCCCCTTTTGATACAACCTTCATTTGTTTAACAGGTTTAAAGAAAAAAAAAACAATTTGGGTAGAGGATGACATAGGTCACCCAACATAGTGGTAATATCTATCCAGAAGAGGTAAGATAAGAGCCCTAGTTTCTTCCTCCTGATGAATGCCACGTACCCTTTGGGCCAATATGGTAGAAACATGTTGACACCACTGGTGGTGATGGGGTACTAGTTCCCCAAATTCCCACACTGATTTTTAATATCAAGTAAATACCTAGCAAATAAATGTGTTTTGGTGTTTACATGGCTATTTAAGCAATCACTTTTTCAGAGGCCCCCACTTAGACAGGGATGGCTAATGCAACATATACTTTTCTACATACACCGTGGCATAGACGTACTCGCCGTCGCCACTACATTGACCACAGTTCCTTGGGGCAACTTGCTGGTGTGACGAGCAGAGTGCGACCAACTTTTGATTCATTTATTACGGCTCCCTTGAGCCAACCGGCTGACGAGCCTTGGACCTGCACCTGCGCGCTATGAGAGGTACTCTACCTGTTTTAATTACATTTTGGCAGTCCACGCGGCACCCCTTTACACTGACCTGCTCCCTGCTGACGAGAGGCAACTACCTCGAAACACGTGTCCAGGGATGGCTAATGCGACACATACTTTTCTACATACACCGTGGCATAGGCGTACTCGCCGTCGCCACTACATTGACCACAGTTTCTTGGGGCAACTTGCTGGTGTGACGAGCAGAGTGCGACCAACTTTTGATTCATTTATTACGGCTCCCTTGAGCCAACGGGCTGACGAGCCTTGGACCTGCACCTGCGCGCCATGAGAGGTACTCTACCTGTTTTCATTACATTTTGGCAGTCCACGCGGCACCCCTTTACACTGACCTGCTCCCTGCTGACGAGAGGCAACTACCTCGAAACACGTGTCCAGGGATGGCTAATGCGACACATACTTTTCTACATACACCGTGGCATAGGCGTACTCGCCGTCGCCACTACATTGACCACAGTTCCTTGGGGCAACTTGCTGGTGTGACGAGCAGAGTGCGACCAACTTTTGATTCATAGATTTTAAAAGTGTCTCCCTGTCTCCAGGTGTAGGTCCGCTCTCTACCGAACGAACAAGTTACTTACCTTCGGTAACGATGTATCTGTAAGAAACATTAGTTAGTTAGATTCCTCACCTTAGAATATCCCCAGGCGTCAGACTGGATCCGGAAGATTTTTAGTCAGCAATACCCCTTGCGCGTCGCTAGGCGTCGTCTGCAGCTCCGCGTCCGTCGTCGGCGTCGTGCGCCGGAATGACGTCGTCGGAGTACTTAGACACCGCCCTCGCGCGCTGACGTCAGTTCTTGTACACAGCCTTCCGCGCCAGGAACGCAGAGCCATGCAAAGACCGACACTGGTGCCAAAAATAAAATCTAGGGGCCTGAAAGGACAACCTTAACCCTAGATGTCAGTTCGCAGAACGGGGAGGATGGGTGGGTCGGTGAGGAATCTAACTAACTAATGGTTCTTACAGATACATCGTTACCGAAGGTAAGTAACTTGTTCATCTGAAAGAAACACGTTAGTTAGATTCCTCACCTTAGAATAGATACCCAAGCAATACCATCCCCGGTGGTGGGTCTGCGAACCAAGATCACACCAGAAAGTCCTGGAGGACAGAACGGCCAAAGAAGCCATCCCTCCGGACTTGGCTGTCAAGGCAATAATGCCTGGCAAACGTGTGTAGCGAAGCCCACGTCGCCGCCTGACAGATGTCCTGCAAAGGGACTCCCCGTCCCAAGGCAGTAGTAGCCGCTGTGGCCCGAGTAGAGTGGGCGCGCAGCCCAACAGGAGGGTCCTTTTTAGCCAAGGAATAGCAAATTTTGATACACAAAACGACCCACCGAGAGATGGTCCGTTTGTGCACAGCTTTCCCCTTCTTAGAAACCACGTATCCAACGAAAAGTTAGTCGTCCACCCGGAACTGCTTAGTGCGGTCCAAATAAAAGGAGAGCGCACGTTTTGGGTCCAGACGGTGGAGCCTCTCTTCCTCTTTGGAAGGATGCGGAGGCGGAAAGAAGGTGGGCAAGGTGACAGACTGCCCAAGATGAAATGGAGTCACCACTTTCGGAAGAAAGGAGGGACGAGGCCGAAGGACAACCTTGTCCGGATGAACAGACAGAAAAGGAGGCTTTGAAGATAAAGCCTGGAGCTCACTCACCCGTCTAGCCGAGGTGATGGCTACCAGAAAAGCAGTCTTAAGAGTCAGAAGACGAAGAGGACAATTGTGAAGAGGCTCGAAGGGAGCGCACATCAAGAATGTCAAGACCAGATTCAAGTCCCACTGAGACATTACAAAAGGGACAGGAGGGAACGTGTGAGTAATGCCTTTTAGAAAGCGTGTAACCACAGGGGACTTGAAAAGAGAAGGCTGATCAGGAAGCCGCAAGAAGGCAGAGATGGCAGCAAGATAACCTTTCAGGGTGCCCAGGGCAGAGCCCTGCCGGGCCAGAGAAAGAAGAAAGAGGAGAACCTCAGAAAGAGGGGCGGAAAGGGGATCCACAGCCTTTGCTGTGCACCATGCCACAAATTTGTTCCACCGGCAGGCGTATACCGTCTTTGTGGAGGGACGCCTGGCTGCCAGAATGATATCACAGACTTCAGGAGGCAAGTCAAATGGCATCAACTGCCGCCGCTCAATCTCCACGCATGGAGGTGGAGGCTGGACAGGTTCGGGTGGAGGACCGTCCCCTGCTGCTGCGACAGAAGATCCTCCCGAAGGGGCAGACGTATCGGGGGATCGGTCAACATACTGAGTAGCTCGGGATACCAGTATCTTCGTGCCCAATCCGGAGCCACCAAGATGACTTGGGCCCGGTCGTGCCTGATCTTCTTCAGCACTCTGGGCAGAAGTGGTATAGGCGGAAAGGCGTACAACAGACCGCAACTCCACTCGTGACGAAAAGCGTCGCCGAGCGAGTGCCGCCTTGGAAATTCCAAAGCGCAGAACTGCTGACATTGCGCGTTCTCTTCGGTGGCGAATAGATCTAACCAAGGCTCTCCCCACTGCTGAAAGAGACCTTGCGCCACTTCGGAGTTCAGACGCCATTCGTGATCCATCATGCACCGGCGGCTGAGTTCGTCTGCTCTGGCGTTCAGAGAGCCCGCCAGATGTTGAACCACTAGGGTGACGCCCTGGTGTTCCAGCCATGTCCAGAGGCGCAGAGCCTCCTGACAAAGGGTCCACGACCCCACCCTGCCCTGTTTGTTGCAATACCACATGGCGGTGGTGTTGTCCGTGAACACCTGCACGACACTTTCCCTGACAGAGGGAAGGAAGGCTTTCAGTGCAAGTCGGATCGCTCTCAACTCCAACAGGTTGATGTGGAGACGAGACTCCGCCGGAGACCAGAGGCCTCTGATCTCCGCCTCTCCCATATGGCCACCCCATCCCAGGAGGGACGCATCCGTCACTACGACATGCTCCGGTTGGGGAAGGGAGAGGCTCTTGCCCTTGACCCAATCGCGGTCCGTGAGCCACCACTGCAACTGTTGTGCAGTGCCCTCCGAGATCAAGACATGGTCGGACAGGTTGCCGTGATGCTGGGCCCACTGAAACTTCAGGTCCCACTGCAGAGCCCGCATGCGCCACCTGGCGTGATGCACTAGTAGGATGCAGGAGGCCATCAGCCCCAGAAGCCGCAACACTAGCCTGACCGAAACCCAGGACAGAGGCCGAAAGATGGGAATCAGGGCCTGTATATCCCGGACCCGCTGTTCCGGTGGATGGACCCGGAACTGCGCCGAATCGAGAACCGCTCCGATTAAGAGGAGCTTCTGAGAGGGACTCAGGTGGGACTTCGGCACGTTGATGGAAAACCCCAGCAAATGCAGGAGATCCGCCGTAGTCTGGAGGTGGGAGATGACTGCCTGGGGCGAGCCCGCCTTCAACAACCAGTCGTCGAGATAGGGGAAGACTGGAACCCCTGATCTGCGCAGATGAGCTGCGACCACCGCCATCACTTTCGTGAACACCCGAGGGGCACTGGTGAGGCCGAAGGGGAGCATGGTAAACTGAAAGTGCTCTGGGCCCACCGTGAACCGCAGGTAACGCCGGTGGGCCGGCAGGACGGGGATATGGAAATATGCGTCCTGCAAGTCCAACGCTACCATCCAGTCTCCGGGGTCTAGGGCAGCTAGAACCTGAGCCAACGTTAGCATCTTGAACCTTTCCTTTCGGAGGAAGGCATTGACGTTCCGGAGGTCCAAGATAGGGCGTAGGCCCCCTTTGCCCTTCTTGGGAACCAGAAAGTAGTGGGGAAAACAACCACGACCTACTTCTGGACTCGGAACGCGCTCGACGGCCCCCTTGGCCGAGAGGGCCGAAACTTCCTCGCGGAGAAGATTCAAATGATCCCCCGAGATACGGTGGTGCTGCGGTGGCATGGCTGGAGGGGTCGTCTCGAAGGGGAGGGAGTAGCCCCTTCGGACGATTTGCAGCACCCACCTGTCCGATGTAATGGACCGCCAGTGGAGCAGGTGATGGCGAACTCTGCCGCCCACTGGCGTGGAATGGGCCTGAAAGCTCGGACTAGGAGGGCTTTGAGGCGGATGCTGCCGGGGTGGAGGTGGGCTGACCACGTCGTCCTCCATTTCCGCCACGGCGGAAACCACGTCCGCGACCGCGCGCAGGTTGGTTCTGCGGCTGGTGGCTTTGCGGACGCGAGGAGGCGCCCCTTCCTTGGCCACGAAAGGGGCGAAAAGCGGAGGTGTGCGCCCACGGATCCGAGAGGCCCAAGGACTTGGCCGTAGCCCGGGAGTCCTTAAAGCGGTTCAGCGCACTGTCCGCCTTCTCACCAAACAGGCGAGTGCCATCAAAGGGCATGTCCATGAGGGTGTTCTGGACATCCCCGGAAAATGACGTGGACCGCATCCAGGCGTGGCGGCGGAGCGCCACCGTGGTGGAAACCCAGCGAGTCCGTGGTGTCAAGCCCACAGCGTATGGCGTGCCGTGCTGCATCCCTCCCATCGGCCAAAGCCTGGGTAAGACGTGTCCGGACCTCCTCCGGACACAGGGGCAGCACGTCCTCCACCGTATCCCACAGAGAATGGGAATAACGGTCCAAAAGACAGGCGGTGTTCAAAGACCGCAGGCCCAAACTAAGGGACGAGAACAGTTTCTTGCCAAACTGCTCGAGTCTCTTGGAATCCCGGTCCGGCGGAGCGGTCGGGAAGGAGGATTGGGAGGTAGAGGCCTGGATAACCAGACTCTCGGGGGTGGGGTGTTGGGACAGGAAACTGGGGTCGCCCGGAGCAGGGCGGTGGCGCCTGGCAACGTTCCTATCCACAGGAGGAACTGTGGAGGGCTTGGACCAGGTGCCCTGCAGAACGTCAGTGAGGGCCTCATTGAATGGCAGCAGAGGCTCAGTGGAGCTTGCTGCGGTTTGAAGCACCTCAGTGAGGATGTTAGTCCTCACAGCCACGGCAGGCAGCTCGAGCCCAAGGGCTGCGGCCGCCTTGCGCAGCACCACAGAAAATGCTGCACCCTCCTCCGAAGCCACAGTCGGAGGAGAAGTGAATCCAGTGTCCGGCGAGGTGTCCAAACCACTGGCCTCCCCCAGTTCATCTGCCCAGTCCTGTGAAAGCTGTGACTGAACAGCCATAGGGTCCTCGAACCCCTCCCAGTCGCCCCCGTCTTCCGATTCCTGATAAACAGGAGAAATGATCGGAGCCGGACTGTAGAGATGATAGGTGTCAAGCAGCGCCGGACGCGGCGTCGGTCGACGCCGTTGCGGCGCCGGGTCCGGAATAGGGCTAAACTGGGGTGGGACGCCGTCCGGAGTCGGCGCCGAAGGCGTCGGCGGCGCCGGAGGTGTAGGCGTCTGCGCCGGCGGCGGCGTCGGTGGTTCATTCGCCGGCGCCGGTGGAGGAGTGATTAGGTCAACCGGCGTCGACGGGGGCCCAGGCATGGGCCCCGCGGGGACCTGCGGCGTCGAGACCGGAGTCGTCGACGGCGCCGGGGCCGGAGCCGCCGGCAGGCAAGGTCGCCCAGTCGAGTCCGCGGGGCCCGAAGGCGCGCCAGCGGGCGTCGACGGCGGGGCCAGGCTCCTCATGGCCGAGAGGAAGGCACTGACCTCCGCCGGCGTCGCGTTAGTCCCAGGGACCGGAGGGTATGGGGACGGGCGTGCGCCTGCGGCTCTGCCGGAGCCGCGGGGGTGGAACCACCCGGACCCTCGGCCGAGTCGCGCGACCGGCGAGGGGAGTCCGAAGAGCGATGTCGCCTCTTGGACTTCTTAGAGCGTTTGGACTTACCCGACGACTTGGAGCCGGACGAGCGATGGTGGCGTCGGCTAGGGCTCCGCGAGCGATCCTTGGACCTCCTCCTGGACCGGGATCGCGCACGACGCGGAGCCGAGTGGCGAAGCTCGAGAAGCTTGCGGGACCGCTCCCGCCTAGCCTTCGAAGTCAGGGCCTGGCAGTCGGAGCACGACTCCGCGTCGTGGTCGGGGCCTAAACAGTAGAGGCACCGGCGGTGGTGATCGGTCACCGACATCAGTCGATGGCAATCCTCGCAAGCCTTGAACCCAGGCATCCTACCGGCACCAGATGTCGACAGACAAGGATCAAAAATGATCAAAAAAGATTTAGTCAAAAAAGACTAAAAGGGGTAGCTCTCCCGGATCTGCGCTTACTGGCGCGGAAAAAAGAAGAACTGACGTCAGCGCGCGAGGGCGGCGTCTAAGTACTCCGACGACGTCATTCCGGCGCACGACGCCGACGACGGACGCGGAGCCGCAGACGACGCCTAGCGACGCGCAAGGGGTATTGCTGACGAAAAATCTTCCGGATCCAGTCTGACGCCTGGGGATATTCTAAGGTGAGGAATCTAACTAACGTGTTTCTTTCAGATGCAGTTTCTAGAGAGCGAGGACTGCCAATGGTGAAGCATGACACTTGGTGGTGTGTGAGGACAGTCCTTAACATTTTCTGAGATGCCCAGCACCCCACTAATTAGTGCCTTGTGATTTTCAGTTTTTTTAAAACAATCATTCATTCAGGGTAGCTTCTTTTTGTGTGTGCTCTGAGATTTTGACAGTGTATGCTGATGCTTGGGATAGCAAAGAAAAGGACTGTGCCTGTGATGCCCTGCTGAAGAAGAAGTCGTCCCTGAGTTCCAGAAGGAACTCCAAGAGTTAGTTGGCTAACTTCCTGTTCCAGGACCAGGACTACAAAAGGTGAAGAAGCCGGCTTTGGGGAACTGGTAACCAAGATCACCAAATCGTCGCTCACTGTCAAAGTGTAGCCTTGGAGAACGAGTCCTGATGAAAGTTGCAACCGAGACTGCTGGAGCCAAGAAAGACATCAGAGTGCAGTGTGGCTGCCCAGAGGGAAACCTGTTGCCAGCAGTAGTGAACCCCTGGTTTCGATGTCATCGGAGACCAGTAGCATCTAGTTTTCAGCTGGACTACATCCAGACTTTGAGAGATGTTGACCTCTGGTGCCAGAGTTACCCCATTGTGTCCATGGACCGAGGGGAGGCCAAAGGAAACCCCCCCCCCCCCCCATCACTGGACCGTCAACAGCAGCATCCTAGACATCTTCAAACCTCCTGCATCTCTTGCATCAGAACTACTCCACTGAAGTTAATGACAAGTTCTTATTACACTAGAACTGGAATGGAGCCAAGAGGAGTAGGGTACCATGTAGGGACTGTCAGGCGGCCGGACCTGCTGCGCCGTGCCTATAGCCCTCCCTTTCACCCCCCTGTAAACGAAGGTGGTAGCTGTAGTCGGCCTGCGATCAGCAGGATAGCGCATTGGCGGCCGCCCCCCCCCCCACAGCTGTGTGGGCCCTGTAGGAGGGGGACTGCAGCTTAGGCGATTCGACCTCCAGCGGGTTCGGGCTGAGGATACGGCCAGCGGAGCTCACCAAAGCCATCTGGATCCGGAGGCCGAGGTTCCCTCCTGGTGTGCACCTGAGATGCAGCTGGGCGCTCCTCCTCTAATACCTACAGGGCCTGCCTAAACTGGAAGACAGCATGACAGCTGTACCAAGTTGACAGCTGACGGGCTTCCTGCATGTCCTGGCTGAGGCAAGGTACAGACCAAAGGCTTGTTAAGTGCATGAGCTTGTGGGGGTGCAGGACTGGCCTATTGATGCGGCAAAACTCTGCCCCCTACCCCCCGTGAGACCCATGCTAGCCTGGGGTGTGGGAGGCGGCATCCACCAGACACCCTCCAAGCTAAGACCCCCTTCTCCACAGCGTGGGCAGCACCCCTTTAGCGCCCCCCCACATCCTCTGGCCCACCGAGGGCCGTGCAGTCAGCATGTGACTCTGCAGGACAACCACTGGGGTGAAGGGTGAATGGGCGCTGGAAGTTCTTCCTATAGCCCACGATGGCCCCGGGAAGGGAGAGTCTCACCTCTACGGTGGGTCGACCAAGAAGATACTAGCATACGATGGTGGGCCCACGGCCCGACCGGACAGCCTGCCCTCCCTGCTGCTGTCCTGCATTCCGTCTGCGGCCGTGATGCAATCGCCAGACTCGAGTGAAGTGCAGATGTCCTGGTCCCTACGGCGGAGACGCTGGACTCAACGTTGAGCGGCAACTCCCATAGGATTTTGGGGCACTGAGGGAGTGCGCCAGAGTACCAGTGGGCTCTGCGACCCGACCTCTATTGTCACACCGCGCTCCCGATGTTTCTCGGAGATAGACTCCCAGTTTGGACTGTGAAGAGGGCGGACTGACGGTCAGAGGCCATTCCCAACTGGAACTAGACCACCTCAGTATCTGGACCGCGAAGAAATAACCAGGGGACAGATGGTGAGGCAATATCACCAGTCACTATGAGAACCGGAAAGGAAGTAGAAGAGTCTACATCCCTGGATTACGAACAAAGACTCCTCTGGGCCCCACTCTGAGGAAGCCATTTCTGGGGGATCCCAGAGGGAGCTGAAACTGGCATAGATGAGGAGGCCTTGGCACGTGCTGCAGAGAATGGGAGCTGAAGACTTAGGCACACCAGTGCATATAATCAAGAAGTGAGATCCTAGCAGCAGGCATACGTTGTGGAATCACGCTGCCCTCTTCAGTACAGGTCTGCCATGGGGAAAGATAAGGGGGCGAAACCGCCGCCATCCCAAACCTGCATGGAACAATATACTACAGGAGGCCTGAGCCACGGTGCGACTGCTCTATGACCCCTTGCCCTGTAGGAGACATCGCTATGATTCTGCTGCTATAAAGTCCCCCCAGGATTCTGTAGAAATCAAGATAGTGAAAGTGCAGGTGGATATGGACCTCATTCGTCAAGATCTTCATATTGCGACAGCCCGGATCAAAGGCCGAATCCCAACTGTCTGAAGCGGGGGATGATGTATTACACTTGAAGGAGCAGGTCAAGCAGCTATTATCCCACACAAATTACCTCCATAGGCGTGCTTTAGACACAGAAAATCGCTCACGCCGGAATAATCTCTGTCTGGTGGGAGTCTCCTAGAGGGCAGCACCTGTGCAAACTGGCACTTTTGTCGAGGACTGGCTCAAATCCTGGATGCCTCCGGGCACACTCTCAACATGGTTTGTCGTGGAACGCGCCCACTGTGCTCTCACACCCAGGCCGCCACTGGGAGCCCCACACCGGCCATTCATTGCCAAGATCCTAAACTTCAGAGATAGGGACGCTATCCTGCAAGAAGCTCGCACCCAGCACACCTGGTCTTATCAGGGCACCAAAGAAATGATTTTCCCGGACTATACTAAGGAAGTGCAAGTACAAAGGAGATCATATTATTCTGTCAGAAACTGTGAGCCCTTAACCTTCCATACAGACTCTTTTTCCGAACTCGCCTCAGGGTGATATTCCAAAACAAGACCCATTCCTTTGTAAATCCGGAGGGGGCATTAACCTGGATAACTGAGGATTGTCCACTCCATCCACGTCCTTCCACTTGGCCCTCAGACATCATCGTAAACAACCAAAGTCGTGGGCTCCCACAGGTAACGCACTCGATCCCGAGGGTGTAACACCCAAAGGGCGGTGTCCACCTTGCCTGCCGGCACCTCCCAGAGAGCACACAGGTCGCCTGCACCTCAGGATTCATGGAATCTTGAAAAAAGCCTCAATGACTCAGAAGGGGATCTTGGAGAGAAACCTCCAATGTTGGGGTCAGAGGACACAGATCTCTCGCAAAGCCCCTAAATCTAATCTACAATGCACTGTCACCAATAGTCATGCTCTGTGGTACTGAGAATTGTGATATATGGAGGGGTCCACCACTCTGTTTGCACGCTTCGCTTCATAGCCTAGTCTGTTTGAGATCTATTTAGTTGGGCAACAGATGCTTCAATGTATAGGGTAGGGGGCTGGTTGGGGGGTAGGGTAGGGACCGTTGTCCCTTTTTTTGATATCATTGTTCTGTTTAGCTGAAGCTCTGGGCATGACATCAGGGATGCGCTTGCAGGCATCATTCATAGCAAGGTCAGACCCCCCCAGATACTCCCAAGTTCTAGGCACTCAGGCCCAATAAGCTGCCCATACCAATGGCTCTACGCACAAATACCTAATCTGCATAGCAATGCCTTACTATGAGGGTGAACCCCTCAGAGTCCTCTGCTAGAATGTTAATGGGCTCCTAGATAAAGTGAAGCGTACAGCGATCTTAAAATACTCACGGAGAGTCACCCTGGATTTTCTTTTGCTACAAGAGACGCATCTCCTGAGGAATCACTGCCTTTTTCTAGCGTGTCAGAGATTCAACAAGGTCTGACATTCGAGGTTTCTTCCAGGGATTTCGAGGAGCGGCGATCCTTATGTGGTGTTCCCTTCCCTTTACACCGGCCTAAACTACCAGAGATCCTCAGGGCTGCTTTTTGACCCTTACGGGTACCCTAGGGGATGCCACTATTAATCTAGTATCGCTTTATATACCTCCAGAGACCCTTGATCCCACCCTTCCGTGCCTCTATAGAGGTAATATCCTCCCTTCCCCAGGGTATGACAGTGATTAGATGGGACTCTGACGCAGTTTTTAGAACCCACGAGGGAGGCCACTGGGACACCCTCTTTCCACAGAAAGCTAGGCAACTCACAGACTGGATATCCAGATTGGGCCTCTGTGATGTCTGGCGAACTTGGAACCCCAGGACACTCCAACACACACCCACCTCTGTCCCACACAATACTCACTCCCGTATTGACTTAATCTTTATGCCTGCCCCCGACTGTCGGTCAGTCACCAGCACTACAAAAGGGCGATTGAAGACGAACTTAAACACTATTTCCACTCCAACGAGGGCACAATACAATCTCAGGGTATACTATTGGAGGCGGGCATGAACCGGGGTTACGCTAAAGGGCATCTCGAACACAAACGATTGACACAGGATCATCAACTTTACCAACTAGAGACCTATGCCCTTTGCCTAGAGCAAAACACTACTGCGGCGGACAGTGAGGCTGAACGCCGGCAGCTCGATTTGATAAGGGAAGTCATCAGACATATATCGCTCGAACCAGCCAAGCTGATTTGGAGGTCCTCTGCCACCCGGGTTTGCGGATGGGGCAATAAAAATGCCAAATTGCTCCACTGCTAAGTTTCTGTAGGTGAAGTTAGTCTTGATTGGTGTTTGTTTTGAGCCAGGTGCATTGCAGCTCTCTAATTTGCTGTTTTATCTCTTATCACTCTATTTCTCTAAAGTGCCTGTTCTCTTTTGTTCTATTGTGTTATTCTCAGTGGTATTAGGATATCAAACGCTTCCTGTAGCCACTCATAGTTTTTTAACATAATTTATTGTGTCTAGATCTGTACTGGATGTTAGTTGTGTTTCTGAGTGTTACAATTGAGTTTATTACATGGTCGATAGGCGGATGCACATAAGGTGGTTTTAGGTGTGTTACTTTGTGTTGCTTTATGTTGGAAAGCAAGCAAATGGTGGTCTGACCATGTGATTGGAGTCACTGTTTGAAAGGTAACTAGTTCTGTATTAGCACAAATGACATCTAGGTAGTTTCCAGCAATGTGTGTGGGTTTGTGGATGATTTGATATAGGTTCAGTGTGTCTAGCATTTCGTTCTAATTCATATGTCTCGGTACTTCATAATGCTTTACACTTGTTCTTTTGTTAAAGCATAACTACTCAAAACCACAGCTACTCAGGGTTGTGCTAAGGTTTTACAAACCAGCCTGACTGGACCAAAGTAGAGTGGTGAGTATATTATACGGTGAGGTCGCACAACCATACCATGTACTACTCCTCATTTCCTGACACAAACCAAGAGGTGATCTAATACGGACAACTGCCTGTGGCAGTCCCTGCAAGGCTTGAACCCTGAAGGTTTTGCAGGGGACATCATACATATTGGGAGCAAACCTAAAAGCAAATCCAAATCTAAAAGGTCAACAAAAAGTAAAAAAAAGTTGGTCAAAACATAACTGAGGTAGCTCTTCGGATTTGTGCTATTGCCGTTTTCCAGATCCAGTCTGACGCCTAAGGAATATTATGAGGTTAGGAATCAGTGGTTAGAATTCTCTGTCAGGACATTTGCTGTTCTCATTTACAAGGAAATTCATCAAATGCTAAAAGGGAAAAGAGAGGGTTTTTCTCCAATTTGGTTCAATTTATTGTCCGCTCCAACCATCACAGCAGAAATAAAATAGCCTGTTTGCAATCTGAATGTAAGCAGTGTCTCCTAATTGTTACACATTTTATTTGGAAGCCATACCGTTTTGGATAAAAGCACACACATTAATTATAAGGGCAGAATTAGTTTTTCAATGGGAAGTTTGTATTTTTGAATGCGAGACAAGAGGATGGAGACATTAGCAGGTCTGAAGACTAAACAAGTATTTTCATAATACTTTACAAATTGCTTTGATAATTGTCAGTCTGCTCGATGTTTGTGCCCAATGAACCTGCAACAATGTATATATTTTATGTCTACGTATTAATGACCAGCATTTTGATCTTGTACATTCCAAAATGAGCAAAGTCGGAAAGGTTTTGTGCATTGCAGTTGCATTGCTAGGTCTAGGCTAAGACGTGCTAGGCTACAATGTCCAATCATGCCAACATCAGAGTTCTTAAGGCTTGTAGAATGGATTTAGGAACTCAGAAAAGGGGTCTAATGAGTTGAACAGTTGCCACTCTGCCTGCACCTCGTCACTTAGGCTGCAGGTCACACGTTTGAATCCTTCAAAGCCAATCTCAACCTTTCTCTCATCCTTTCAAGAACAGTACATTGAGTAACATTAAACTGGGCAACGGTGACACCTGTTATTTACAGTGGGATGGAGAGAGAAACAAAAACACATTACGACTATTCTATGAGAACAGTTTGTAAACATGGCTGGAGCATATGTGAGGGAAAGGCGGCATACTTCTCTTTGGAGCTGAAAAGATACAAAGGTTTATTAGGACAAAACAGGTTGCTTATGTTATTTGTTCTTTTTACGGGGCTGCATTAGATTGGGACTGTCTACCTCAGTCTTGGTAAAGTAGAATAGTATTGTGATGTACATGACAAGCAAGTCTGAAGTTGAATTCACTCCAAAAGCTTGTCAGCTGTGAAATATATAACAGTCCAATCACATTAATGTTGACTAGGATAGTTTGTTTGCCAGGAGCCAGGTACCTTCAGTTTCTGCTAGGTTGGCAGAAATGAAAGCAGAGCATTTTTATAAATAACACTAGGCATGCAAATATTAGTACAGCATCCAGAAGGCACTTTCTCCTCTGCAAACCACCAATATCCCTCAGGATTTAAAAAGACCTACATAGAGAGAAGAGCTACATCATTGGTAGCTTGTCTCTTATGCAATAATTGAAGCCTGTGCGCAGGGCTACTGGAGAAATACGACTCTACAGCACCAGTATTTTCAGTGTGAATATGACTTTGCTAAACTCGCTACACAATCCACGCTCTGCTGCATCATTTCTAGACTTAAGCAAAAATTTGTTTCCAGCTGAGACAGATTAAAAGTTGTTAAAATAGCTGCACATTGCTTGCAACACAACAACAGATATTACTAAAAAATAAACTGGTACGGTTTCAGTAGTTTATTGTTGCAATCACAGATTGAAAGAGGTGATCATTTTGCCCGGATAACGTAAAGATCCTTATTTGATTGACTAGGGCATGGTCTGAAGAACGAAATAAAAAACAAAAATAATTTTAACAAGTTGACAGAATAGTCCCTTTTTTTCTGCAAAAATATTTTAGTACCCATTTTAGTACCCAGTGATACTTTTCTTAATGCTGTAGTTATTTGAAGCAGACCAATTTTGATCATCAATCTGCACAGGAAGTGACGACTGGATCTCAGATCAGCCATCTGCATAGGAAGTGACATCATCACTCCCTCACACTTATTTAATAGCAGACACACTCAGTGGGTGCGACAAAGGCAACTTGTCTGCTCTCGTACTGGCCTGGACACTGAGAGAGCCTTCTTATGCACAGTTTTCATCCCCTTACCCACAACCAACACTCACCGCACTTGCACCGAAAGCACTTTACAACCCATCTTCTCACAATCACACAGTCCTGCAACCACCCACACAGCACTCACCACTCGCATGCATGCTTCCCAACACCCGCTCACTCAACAAACATGCCACAGAGATCATGGACAGGCTGCATGACAAAGCACCTGACCTACTTTTCCTCATGGACTCCTGGCTGAACTCTTCATTGGCACTTGACATAGCCACAGCCATCCCCCAGCTACAATATCGTCAGGCAAAACAGATTTGAAAAGCCAGAGGTGCAATTGCCATCATCCACAAGAACGCCAACAGCTGCACCACTGACATGGACAAATAATCCTCCAACATGAAACACCTGCTGTTTAAGCTCTAAGTCACACACTCTATTTCAACCTCAGTAGCACTCTTATCTATAGAACACCAGGACCATGCACCAACTTCACAGATACCATAATGGACTTCCTCACACTATTCCTTCTCAACACAATAATTACATCCTAATTGGAGGACTGAACTTTCCCAAACTCACAAGCCCTCATTGAAGACCTGGTAAACCTGGGCCTCACACGAGTAAAGGAATCTACCCATGTTGCTGGACAGGTAAGAAGCTGGGGGAAGAACAGTTTGATTCTGTTAGACCTGTCCGCCGCCTTCGATACGGTTAACCATGCCACCCTGCTGTCAAGATTGGAAGAAGCGGGGCTGGCAAATATGGCTTTGCAGTGGTTCCAGTCCTATCTGGCGGGCAGACGGCAGGCTGTTGCCCTACCTCCCTTTCAATCAGACTTCACTAATAATGAGGATGGGGTTCCTCAGGGGTCCTCAATTAGCCCGATCCTATTTAATGTTTATATGTGGCCGCTCATGGATGTCATCAAAGCTCACAATAAAGGTGTAGTTAATTATGCTGATGACACCCAACTGATAGTATCCCTGGAAGGTGACCATGCGGATTCTCAAGAGGCCTTTCACGAGTGTATGCAGGATATGGTATTGTGGCTGAGAAACAATGCATTACAATTCAACAGTGATAAAACTGAGATTTTCGGGTTGGCAGAGTGCCGACAGCGTTATCCTCTGACTTCTGGCCTATCCCCACGGATGCACCTTTAGTACCTGTGAGTACGGTACGCAACCTGGGGGTTAGCTTCAATGACAAGCTTAACCTGGAATCACATGTGAACAAAGTAGTCAGGAATTGCTATATGCTCCTTAAAGGACTCCGGAAGGCACTACCTTTGTTACCTCCTCAAGCCAGAGGCATAGTGGTTAGGAGTGTGGTCCTTAGCCGCCTGGATCACTGCAATGCTTTGTTACTGGAGACCCCTCAAGTATCTGATCTCGCGGCTCCAGAGTATCCAGGCGGCAGCAGCAAAGCTTGTCCTAATGAGAGCTCGTGGATCTTCAACATCCCAGGCACTTGCTGAGTTGCATTGGCTCCCTGTCAGCTAAAGGATACTGTTTAAGTCCTTGTGCATTGCTTTTAAAGCGCTTCACGGATTTGGACCCAAACCCCTTCAAGGCAGGTTTGGCTGGTATCCCCCTGCACGAAGCTCGCGCTCCTCGGCAGCAAGTCTGGCAACTGTCCCTAGGATCAAGAAAACCACACTGGGGGGGAGAGCGTTTGGTGTGGCAGCCGCTCGGCTATGGAACAGTCTTCCCTTGGAATTGAGGCAGATACAGGATTTATTGCTGTTTCGGAAGAAAGTTAAGATCTGGATTTTCCCCAGAGTGTAACCTATGCCACCTGTCCCTATCTATCTTTTATCGTGTCTCAGCGTCAGGATGCCCGTAGGGTTACAGTGCGCTTTATAAGTATTAAATACATACATACATACATCTCTTGGACCCTATTTTCACCACCTCTCAACACCTTCTGAATGGCTAAACCCACACCAGTCTCCAGGACAGACAATGCCTATATCAAGTTCAGAA
This sequence comes from Triturus cristatus, assembly GCF_964204655.1. Classification (NCBI taxonomy): domain Eukaryota; kingdom Metazoa; phylum Chordata; class Amphibia; order Caudata; family Salamandridae; genus Triturus; species Triturus cristatus. The sequence continues at coordinate 667,211,078 of NC_140590.1, forward strand.
TCCAAGTCTAGGTTTATCGCACACACATCACTACCAGCAGCCTGCCAAAACTAGAACAGCATCACTGACTAGGACTAGAACACCGCTTTCAACACCCAGCAACACAAACATAGCAACAGCCTCCCCAAAGCCATCAAGAATTTAAACAATTGGATCACCTTCTGTGTCAACTCACTACCCCCCTGAAAAACAGCAATAAAACAACATATAAACCCCAGGCCAGTAGGTACAGGGAGGAACTCAGACTGATGAATACCAATGCAAACAGCTGGAGCGCAAATGGAGAAAGAGCCAGGGCAATGCAGACAGGAGCACATTCAAATTAGCCCTGACACGCTACAATCAATTGACCCGGAACACCGAAACCCGCCACTCTGGCATACTCATGGATGCCACCACCAAATGAAGCAAAGAAATCTTCCCCACTCTGAAGGATTTTACCTCACCAAGGGCCACATCCACTCAATCACCCCCTCGCAGGACCTCTGGAACAACCTCTTTCAATTCTCCAGCAACAAAAATCACTGCCATTTATGGCAACTTCAATCCACAACCAGACCCAACAGACCTTGCCAAACACATCCCAATCTTATCAAGAGAATCAAAGCTAACCACATGACCGGTCATCACCCAAGAAGAACCTGCTGCCACCATGAAGCGCATCCACTCCTGGGCCCCATCAGACCCCTGTCCCAGTCAAATCAAAATCAAAATGTCTTTATTCGACCTTCCGAAGACAGGTCATAAAAGATGCAGATGCAAATACAGTGTTAAAACATCTCATAAAAATGTGCCATCATTATAAAATTCATTAGAGTTGATCACCGGAATTTTATCATGGCTAAAGTGACAATGCATATAAAATAACCGGATAATGAGCAGCAATATAATTTTAACAGCCATTAAATAATAAAATGGATCATGAAAATAGATGTAAATTAAAAAAACTCAGATCCCATCGTCTACCCATCCTAGTCATTTAAACCGATTCAGAATCATCCTAAATTCGTTCTATGGCGCATGATATACTGCAGAAAATTAGAAACAATGTAAACCAGCCCCTCCCCATCCAATAACTGTAAAAAAAGGAAAGCTGGACGACAGGTTCAAAAACCCATTCGTTTTAATAATGGGATCAGTAATTTTTTCCGTTGTTCCGTGTAATATTTACAAAAAAGGATGGTATGCATTGTGGATTGGGTAGAAATCCCATCACAAGGAAAAGGGGGTAGTTTTTTAGCCCAGTTATTTCTCAACGGAAAGACAACTAAACGGTGGAAAAAATTCAGCCTAAACCTAACCAAGAGAAACAATTCATAAGCAGTAATACTATAGGTTAGGTAAGGCTGCATCCCAAATACCGTCTGAACAGTCAAGCTGTGTCGAACTGATTGTTTCATGACCTCAGAGGTAAGTCGCAGTTCTTCGAGGTGGTTTAGACAGAGTTTCTGAAAGGCCTTCCTCGGTATCTCCCGAATTAAAAGGGGATCGTGGTAATATTTTACGAACCCTAAGTCAGTTAAAAATCTTTTAACATAGGATAACCACCTAGATTTGAGTGCATTTTCCAGAGCTTTACATTCTTGAATGATTGTTTGTGAGAAGACTGTTTTGTCCGACGACCAAATTCGATGCCACAATAAAAGTGGCTGTATTCTCGCCAGGTCCGCCACATAAGGAAGTCCCAGTTCCAAGTGGCAAGAAAAGTTTGCGGAGCTCCTTGGTAATGCAAGAAGATACCTCAAAAAGGTGTTTTCTATCCCCTGGATAGAGTCCAAAGCTGCGTGGCCCCACACACCCGCTCCATACAGAACCACTGTAATGCATTTAGCTTTGTAAATTTTAACCATTTACGCGGGTGCTTTTTTACCTAGTTTCCTAGAAAAATTTACAAGGGCTGTGGTAGTTCTCGTAAATTGGAGTTTCCTCAAATCGACTGCCGCTTCCCAGCTTAATTTCTGGTCAATCATTACGCTATTCAGGTAAATAGCCCTAGTTTTATTTTTATTGCCAACCCCAGCCTTCATAACAAAGGTTTTACCAATATTGACCTTGAGATCCAGATTGGCCATAAAGGATGAATACCTGCTTAACGCCCTTTGCAATTCATTTGGGGTGTGGGCCAGTATCACTGCGTCGTCCGCGTAGAGAAGGGCCGGTATTAGACGGTTGCCTACCATAGGGAGGTCCTGAGCCCCTCTCAACATCTCCCTCTCCAATCCGTTGGTATAAAGGGTGAAGAGAAAGAGAGCCAGGACACATCCTTGTCTAACGCCCCTCTCCACACCGAACGACGCAGTGAGTTCTCCACTGGTCCCAAACCTCACCCTGGCAGTCGCGTTTGTGTATAGTTCCCTCACAAAGGTAACTACGCTCTGCTCCACCCCCATCTCTAACAGAACAGACCAGAGTTTAGCGTGAGTGACGCAATCGAATGCGGCAGATAGGTCGACATAGACCATGTAGAGAGCTCCAGCCTTAACATTTACATATTTATCCATCAAAAGTGATAGATTTAAGGCTTGGTCAATGGTCCCCAGACCCTCACGAAACCCATATTGTAAATCAGATAAAATACTGCTATCCTCCGCCCACTCCTGCAAACGGCCGAGAATTATCCGACCCATCGTTTTCCCCAAGGAATCCATTAGGGAAATAGGGCGATAGCAGGATACTAAGCTTCGGTCCCCTTTCTTAAAAATCGGGACCAGTATGGATTTTTTCCAGGATTCCGGGAGACCCAAAATGCACAATGCATTAAAGACCCTGGTCAAAAAAGGGATCCAGAGATCGGTGTAAATTTTGAAAAAGTCTATTGGGACTCCGTTGGGGCCCGGGGCCTTCCCTTTCTTACTTGCACTTAAAGCCCGAGTGACCTGGTCTAGTGAAATGGCCAGGTCAATGGGAAACGGGGAAGACCGTTGATAGCAAGAATCGTCATTGATTTTGTTAGAAGATACTGGGTTGTTCATAAAATGTTTTGAAAAGTGCTCTACCCAGTCTTTTTCGTCAATGGCGACCTCTATTTTGGGGGAGTCACCGTTATCAACTAAAAAAGGTGATTTTACCACTTTCCAAAATGCAGCACTATTTTTTATATAAACAACTCTTGTGCAATTGGTCCCAGAGTTGTTGTTTTAACTCCGATTTTCTTTCTTTTATAGCAGAGTTATATGCCCTCCTTAGTTTAGAGATTTCGACGGGAACCCTAATTGTCATGCGTAAAGCAGATTTTAAATTTGAATAGGCTACAGTACACCTGTGGTTAAACCAGCCCTGTCTTTTCCTTTGTGTATTATTCTTTTTCACCGTTAGGGCTTCATTTATGGCCTTAATCAATGTGCCAAAATTGGTGATAACATCAGCATCTGTAGTGGCCAAATCTAAACATTTCTGAATGGACGAATGTACATTGGTTACCACAGTTTTAAGAATTTCAACAGGATCAACAAGAGCCCACTTAAGAGAGTAGCCATTAAATCTGTCTAATACTAGATCATTTTGATCCAATAAGCTAGGGATATTTGGGTTGGACCTATGATAGAGTTGGATAGTGATGCTCAGAGGATAGTGATCACTCAAAACATTCTGGTGTAAATGGAAAGAACTATCTCTTCTTATTAGTCCATTTGACATCAGAATAAAATCAATGGTGGAATGAAAACTTCTCCCATGAAAGGTAGGAGCCATCGCCATGTTCGAATTGACTAAATTATTGCCAATTCCTAGGTCTAGATTGAACATAGTTTCATTTAGGGAGCTACCTAATCTCGTGTGGCTAAAATGGGGGATAGGGTTATCGCTCTCATCATAAATGCCACATATGAGTTGATTAATTACTTGACAAGAAGTCTGATTAAAATCACCACCCCAAATGGTAGTTACCTCCCTAGCTATTTTCCGTATAATAGATGATATTAAGGAACAGATAGAATTTACTAAGTTTACTGCTTCTATCTCGGGAAGATTGTTATAAACATTTACCAACAGGAAAGTGTCCTTCATGTTTATACGAAAGCTAAGAATCTGAAAATTAGGGTCAAGTTTTATAACCCTCATCTCATCTATATTAATCAAGTTTGAAATGTAAATAGTTAAGCCTCCCTTAGCCCTACCAGACTTAGAAGGTTGAGCAGGTGCAAAATAGGGTTTGTACCCATCTACATGAATCTCTGTTGTCAGCCATGTCTCCTGTAAACACAGAATATTAAAATTTAGAATAAAATTAGTCCAGACATCATTCCCTAGTTTGGAGCGTTGTCCAGCTACGTTCCAAAATACAACCTCAATTTTTGACTTAGTGATCTCCCGATTATAGCCAGTCATAATGATAGGTGATGGGGGGGATTCCAACACTTCGTCCACCCATTGAGGGACGGTGCTTTGATCCTGTTGTTGTACGTTCTTATTGTGAACTATAATAGGATTTGGGCAGGGAAACAGAGAATCACTGTTCTCGGATTCCCTGTCACCAAACCCTTGAGGATCCCGTTTTTTTCCCCCAGTAGGGAGTCAATCTATGTCCTCCAGCCCTCGAAGAGTTGAGAAACGATTGAAAATAGGAATATTAAAATTAAAGCCCCCAAGTTGGTGCCGGGGATGGGTTCTAGGCTGTATTGGGTTCCTCAATAGTGTCTGGGGATAAAAATAGGTCAGATCATAAGTTCTAATAACACTCTGGCCTTGCCCTTGAAACCAGTTTATTATATGCGTTGTTGCCCTGCGATCTCTAAAATTAACAATAATCAAATCCCCTTGTGTTTCCTTCGGCCGGGAACCAACCCAGCCAAGTCTGCGTATGTTTAAAATTTCCCCATCAATATTAGGGGGTAAGGGTCTGTTCTGACCCAACCAGTGTACAACCTTGTTCTTTAAATAATAGTATCCTTCTTTTTTCCCTTTTTCTAGTATTGGGACTCCTACTAAAACCACAACATATGGGACCGCCTCCGGGGGCAAATCTATATGTTGCCTGTTTGCGCCGTCAGACTTACCCAGTACAATAGATGCAATTTCATTTCGTCTAGGCAAGTCAGACCCATGGATTTGCGCACTGGGATTTGTCTGCCCACTTTCTAGCTCGATGTCATCCTTCAATTGGGGTATCAGGTTTTTTTAACTCAATGGGGGGGATAAACTTTTAACAGCCACTGGCTTACTCTGTCTATCATCAATCAATAAAGAAGGTTTTACTTGTATAGAGCTATTTAGATGTGTCGCTCTATTGGTAGATAGAACTTTTATTTGATCGGAGTTACTTAAAATCGACTTCTCCTGTGACCCAAGTTGGTCAGACACTCCCTTCATTCTTTCAAAAAGTGGAAGTAGGAGTGATCTAACAAGTATCTCCAGACGTCCCATTAACTCATTAATTAATGGGTCAAAAAAGTGAAGGTCCGAATAAGTTTCGCCCCCCTGGGCCTTTGGGACATCTAAAGAAACAGGCATCTTGGTAGCTTTCACTAATTTACTTTTATTACTACTACTAATATTATGTTTGTTATTTTTTTTTTCCCCTCCCCTCTTCCTTTTTTTTGGTGGGGGGCCTGCAGTGGTGGTTTCTTTGCTCTTCTTCGCCTGAGCAGTTACAATATCGTCACTAGGAGTCTGTCTCTCTGGGATAATAAGGTCTGAGGATGTGTCAGAGGATAAATTATAAACAAGCCCTATCGAGTCGTTATAAGTTTTTGCCAAAAGGCTGGTATCTTGCATAGGTGAGGGAATACTGGCGTCGTTCGTTGGATTGTTCACCAAACAAGACAATGGTGGTGCAGTCTCCGGTGAAATAACCAACTGGATTGATCCGATTGAAGAACGTTTATTTAATAAATGATCAGCCGATAAGCGCCGCTCCACCAAGGCAATTTCTTTCTCAAGTACTGAAGTAGCCCTTATAATGAAGTTGTCCAAAGTTCCTCTTACTGACCCTCCTAATAATGAGGGTCTGCTTTGGGAATTACGGGACGACATCATTAAGATAATATATGCTTGGGCTGCTCAAGGGGCCGTAAGTCTCAATACAGTACTCACACTCGATGGGAAAAAATGTAGTACAGCCTAACAGATACTAGGTGCTTGAATGGAATATAACAGTTAAGCAAGAATCTTACGCTTTTAGTTCCGAATAGCAGGACCAAGAGTAGGGGCCCAGCCCGGCCTCCTCCTGCCCCGGACGGCCACAGACAGCCCGCCCTTTGCCCGGGCTTAGCCCGGCGCCGCACGCACGCGGACCCGCGAAGCGGAGGATGAGGTGGTTTATGTAGCGCCTCCAGGCGCGGGTAGTGGGCGGGAACTTCCGCCCTTGACAGCAGGTGTGCCTGGGAGATGTGGTCCCCCTCCTGACCACGGCCGCGGGGTTGGCAAACGCGGCGGCGGGAGGGAGACACAGGCAAGGACAAGCTGGTGAGTTCGATTTGCGTCCTGAAAGGCTGAGAAACCGCACACAGGGCTCCACACTGCATCGCAAGTAAGTATTAGTCCCCCGCTCCATCGAGGATGAGGTGGTTTATGTAGCGCCTCCAGGCGCGGGTAGTGGGCGGGAACTTCCGCCCTTGACATCAGGTGTGCCTGGGAGATGTGGTCCCCCTCCTGACCGCGGCCGCGGGGTTGGCAAACGCGGCGGCGGGAGGGAGACACAGGCAAGGACAAGCTGGTGAGTTCGATTTGCGTCCTGAAAGGCTGAGAAACCGCACACAGGGCTCCACACTGCAGCGCAAGTAAGTATTAGTCCCAGTCACGCCTACTCCAGAAGACTGCAATGCATCAGTGCCAAGATCACACCCATTCTGAACACCTTCACTTCTTCCATGACCTTCCCAGATGCTTGGAAACATGCATCTGTCATGCTACTGATGAATAATCCCTCTGGGGACCCTTCAAAAGCTTGCCAACCACAGACCAATCTTCCTGCTATCATACCCGACCAAGGTTTTGGAGACAATAATGAAGAGACACCTCACCGAATACCTCAACAACCACCAACTCCTCAACCAGTGCCGGTGACTCCGCTGAGGTGGAGGAGCATCGCCCCACTGCTGCAAAGCAGTGATAGAAAGAACAAATACAATGATAATAACTTGAGGTTATTATCATTGTGTTTGTTCCTGCTATGCAGCTTTGCAGGGTGGGCGGGTCTGCTATGCTCTCAGAGCAGGGGAGGAGTGGTTTGCCCATTCTTAAGTGCATATGACTGTTTGGCCGGTCCAAAAGTCTCATCTGAAAGAGGTCCACTGGCTCCCCATACACAAAGAGCACAATTCAAACTCCTCACTCACAATTAAAAGGTACTATATAACACCCCACCAGTATTCCTCAACAATCGCACCTACTTTTACAAACCTTCCAGATACCAAAAGGGACGGCCAAACAGTCATGTGCACTTTGCATGTTCTCCATGCAGACTGCATTACAGCCTGCGTGGAGAACATGCTCAGGCTCCCATTCCCTGGCTGAGCGCCGAACCACAGCACTCAGACCAATAACAATGCTGATTGCAGCGTAGTGATTGGCTTAGGGGAGGGAGCCTGTCTGCTTCCTGTTCCGGCCCTGTAGAGGAGAGACTGAGACGTGGAAGAGAGAGGTAGAGCGGCAAGGAGGTACTTTATTTCTTTTTACATCCTGACCCCCCGCCCGCACTGCCACTCCGGATCCATGCTGGCCGCTACTGTCCTCAACGCCACTCAGTCTGGTTATCAGACCCAACCACAGCACATAAAATGCCATCATCGCCATCACGGATGACAGCTGCATGACTCTGGATGGAGGAGACACAGAGGCCCTCATCCTCCTGTACCTCCCTGCAGCTTTTGACAGGGTCTCCTACCCCATCTTCTTTCAACGCCTACATGACATAGGAATCCAAGGATACACACTCTGATAGATCTGCTCTGTCCTGACTGAAAGAACACAGTCAGCACTATACACCTCTGACACCCACAACCTCATCTGGGGAACTCTGCAAGGATTTTGCTTGAGCCTGACCCTCTTTACCGCACATATTGATCCCTCTAGGCAGCATCATCCACTCTCACGACATCAACATCCTCTCCTTCGCTGACAACATGCAGCTCATTCTTTCCCTCACAGACAAGACATCCAGTATCCACATCAAGTACAATGCCTGCATGACTGAAATTACCCACTGAATGAAGACCATTTGAATAAAGCTGAAAAGCGACTGGACCGAAATTGTGATCTTCGAGAAGAGAACTTCAGCTGGGAATCTACCTGGTGCCCACCAGAGCTAGGACCAACACCCACGACAAGAACCTCGGGATCATCATTGACAGCAAACTAGACATGGCTGCCTAAATCAATGCTGTAACCGCCTCATGCTTCTATATTCTGAAGATGCTGAGGAAGCCTTTCAAATGTCCCCCAGTGAGCCCCCGAAAACTGTCATGCACACCCGGGTCATAAGCAAGCTGGACTATGGGAACAACCTTCATGCCAGGATAAACAAAAAACTCAATGAAAGGCTGCAGACCATTCAGAACACAGTGGCCAGAATCACTCTCAACCTCCAACACAGCACTCACATCCCAGCACATCTGAAAGAGGTCCACTGGCTCCCCATACACAAAGAGCACAATTCAAACTCCTCACTCACAATTAAAAGGTACTATATATCACCCCACCAGTATTCCTCAACAATCGCATCTACTTTTGCAAACCTTCCAGACACCTCAGCTCATCCGGACTCCTACTTGCACACATCCCACGGGTACGGAAAACCAGATCCGGCAGTTGAGCCTTCTCCTACATCACTCCGAAAGCATGGAACAACAGATAAGAGCCTCCTCCTCTCTTCTTGAATTCTGAAAGAAGCTGAAGACTTGGCTTTTTGAGTAGTCCCACTAGATTGCAGGTTTTGCTAGACTCAGACCTACGGAGCGCCGGAGTACCTTTCCAGGTGATAGTTTGTCTAAAAATGTGCAATACATTATAATGTAACATAACAAGAAGGTACTCAGATTCTAGAAGAACTCCAAACGTGTTGCATCTCATTTTAAGATCCTGCGTACTGAATCTTAAAGTAACTCATAGCGTGGCATGCCCATAATATAAATGAAATGTAATATACTGTTCTGTATACCTTTATGGAAAGAGGTGCTCTGAATAAATGTGGAACATCTTTTATTCCAAAAGCGTGTAAGCTTCTTTTCTACAACGTGCAACCTTGTGTATATTTCACACTATCTATTACACTCTTGCAGGTAAAATAGATAAGTTATTAAAATGATGGTTAAGTGTTGGTGAGTATCATTTCATTAGAATCTGCTTAATGTTGATAACCCTGTCGTATAACTTGAACGGCAATATATATTTTATAGGGTATTTAAAATTATCAACTTTACAAATGCCCCTCGATCCAACACTGTAACCAGGACTTCTACAATGGCACAGTTTAAATGGCAGAGCAGCAAAGTGCAAATCTGTTCCCACTCACAGTCGTCAATAGCCTGCAGCAATGTAGACTGAAGTGATGCTGTGCTGCATGGACAGAAAACATGCACTATCAGTGAGTAGGCAATGAAAAGGAAGAGCAGTGGTTACAGAGTTCTTTGCAGCTGCTGTTCAACTACAGAGATATTCAGTTTAGTGATGTAGTAGATGCAGTAAAACAACAGATGTGCTTCTTGGGGCCACTGGCCATTAGCTGTGGTGACCAAGCCTTGCACATTGGGGGAGTGTTGGGTATAAGCGAGCGATGATTAAATGGGTAGGTTACCTTACAATGCAAACTGTAAAAACTGAACAATTTCAGTACTCACGTTCCTCCTCTTCCATTATGAATCAAATTATTTCTCTGGTAACTAGGGATGGTGCATTATACCTGCGCGATTCAGATAGATAGACAGCAAGAGTCCGGCCTTTAAAGCTGCATTTTAGTTCTAAAATGAATTTTCTTAAATTTCTAATCACTTCAACTGATCCACTTTCATTATTGTATCGCGGTAAAAAAAATTGTGTCAGAGAAATGTAGTTTGGTAGCATATAAACACTCTTAAAGACACCCGTCCACTCCACGCTAGTCCGTTTGTAGTCGCCCTTATAAACAATTTTTACTTAATTATATCTACATACTGCTTTGGATGTAAACTAATTTACCACATAAATAATGACAATAACATAATTTCTATGCGGTAGTTTTTATATAAATACACCTTATGCAATGTCGGTTTACTCTCACCTTAATTGCCCAGACACCATGATAGCTACTCGATCACACACTGCATCTGCCTCCTCCATATAATGAGTTGTTAAAATAGCTGATCGTTCTTTGCTTTTGAATGCAGTTCGTATGGCTCGCCTATAACAATAAACAAAATAAAGCAAATAAACAACACATTGCACCTGTGCACTGAAAAAATACAAATTGCATAAAAGTAAAAAAACATCTGATGAAAGGATACAGGACATGGTAGGCGAAGACAAGTACTTGAATCCGACCACGGCCAACACCCTGCAACAGTCTTCCAGAACTCTCCGATCCTGACGGTAACATTCTACACAACCCAAGGCTCGTGACACTTCACAAGGAACCAAACCAATAAGAAACACTGTTGCACACAACAATAAGTAAAAATAGAAATTTCCTCTTGGTGCCTACTCGCTAGGATAGAGGCAGGAACACAACATTCACCTCACCATTCGACAAGAATATCAGGTGGACACAATCAGTTCACAGAGAATGAAAACGTATTACAACATTTTAAAAAGAGGGCACTCTTTTAAAATTATATAAAAATAAATATATAATCAACATAATCGAAATCAATTTATAGTTTTCCACACATGAAATTATAAAAATTGAAAAAACACAATAAATCCAAGGATTTTTTTTTATCGTACACAACAATAAGTAGCGCATCCATGAGAACTCCCAGAGAAAAGAGTGAGCAACAGACACAAATTAAGTAAAAATACATGTTGCATATGAAATGAAACCAAGAGCAAATACAACATCTAGACTCTCAGACAAGAGCAGAGACAGTGAGGCAAAAATCAGGCAAGGGTTTGTAACCATGTTGGATGTCTTTTTACATGGATAGACCACCGTTTGCAAACATCGCACAAATGACTGCACACATCATAAGGATAGACCTCAACCTTGTTAATGCCCTTTCTTTTGTTACTCGGAGTCTTGTTTATGTCTACCCTGCCCTTATTCCATCTCTTTACCCCCTGACTGATAGACAGTTGACCTGAACATATCCAGCACTTTTTCCTCATGTTCGACCTTGGAATCCCCTTTTCTCACTCCGCCAGGCAACTTGTTATCTTCCATGCCCCTAGACTGACAAGACCCATTGCTTCACACACTAGTGCGCTTCATAATGAGATTTAACTCACAATTACTTTTCTCTTCCTCTATCTGTAACAGTTCTTTCTTTACATTTCATCTACATGCTTGGTTAGCCAGCAAGGTTCCCAAAGCCCACTCCTTTTATGTCCTTTCAGTGCTTCAATGGGTGTAATGCCTGCTTGTAATGTGGAGTCAAATGATAGGACCACATAATTTTCCTTATTATATCAAAGACAGGCAATCATACTGCTTGAGCCCGTCTGATACTTTTAGCTGTTCCACTGCAGATGACACAAACTGATCGTCCCATGCAAATATCCCTTAAAAATGTCATAATTTCTTCTGAAGTAAACTGACCTCACAATCCCCCACAATTACTCTTGGAAGCGCTTCACGTACAAAGAGTTCCCCTAGAAATGTAATTGCGATTGTTTGTCCTTGGTATTTCTTCAAGTACAAAATTGTTTTGCCACAGCTTTGTTACTAATCCGGCTATACTCACATACTCGATTTGCACATAAAAACAATAGTTTAAACAAAATGTCAACCTGTAATTGTGAGAGATCTGCAAAAAAGAATTTGTTGCTGCAAATCCTTATCAAAACAAGAAAGACGTTGAAGAAGACCACAGCACTTTTCAATCCTTAAAATAATTGGGCAACATTGCGTTGGAAAACAGCCACCGCTGATAACAAACCAAATGGCATCATTTTGTACTGAAAGACACCCTTAGGATTGACAAAGGAAGGTAAGGGGTGAGATGCAGGGGACAAAACCACTTGAGAGCATAAATCAAAGTTAGAAAAATAACATGCACCATCCAAAGTGGTTATCAATTTGCCAGTCTTTTGGAGTAGATGTGCAATAATCCAGATCAATTGGTTTAAACAATATAAATCAACACATACCCTCAATACATATTTTCGTTTCATAGCTATCACAATGGGAAAACCGTCAACTGCTTCAATTACCCCTTCAGATTCTAGCTTGATTAACACGCCAGTAACATTTTCTCTGACATTAGGAACACTCCCCATTTTGTATATACTGGGGTTTGCATCTTCCTTCACTTTAATTTCTTGTTGAAACCCATCCATTTCCCCTAAATATTCCGAACAAAACTTGCTTATGCATGTCAATTATTTCATCAAGAGAACCAACACTAACATGAGTATTGAAACTTGATGCCTCAGTCAATAGTAAACCTGCAACTTTGTCTTGCAGGATTGGACCAAATACCTTCAAGGACTCCACTAGTAAACTACCTAGTAGATAAGTTACTGCTTTCTACCAACCAACATCACCATACCTAGCATTCCTTTAAAGAGCCACACCAAAAAGTCCTTTTTATGAACGCCACAAACAACCATAAATCATGGAATCTCTAAAATGTACATACATTTCTAAAAAATCTTTCTAGATCTCTCTTTGACCCTTAATAAAATTAAGTTTTGACATATAATTCGTGCATAACAGCGTCCTTCTCTAGCAAGCAATATACAGGTCAGAGGAAAGGAATGTGATGCATGTCCCAGAATCTATTAGTTAACAAATAGCCACGTGGTATTAGTCGTAGGTATATAGGCGCCACGAAAAGATTCACACACTAGTTTCCTGTTATCTACTTATATGACGGTGCTGAAAGGTGTAGAGAACCACAAACTCTACAAAGGGAAGCAAAGCTAGCACAAATTATTCTTAATCCCCAGCACACGTAAATATGAAAACTTTAAGGTTTATATTAGTTAACACAAATCACAGCAAGCCAAGTGTATCGAAGATTCGTGAGTCACCGTCTTCTTCTTATTCTTTTATTCAAGAAGCCTTCATAAAAAAACTCCACAGCCAACACAGTTTCGTCGTATAAGGATTGTAGTCCCACGACTTCCTCAAGGCTGTGCAAGTGAAAAACATATATAAAAGGCCAGTACATGGAATCAAAGTTCCCAATATAAGGGTTTCTATCATGAATAGTTTAAAGGTAAAAAGAGGAGAGAAATTCCATAAATTATATAAAGCATTTCATTTATAAAACTCCCATAACCAGTGAGTGGAATGGTGAATACATTGTAAGAGCTAAGCGTTTTGAGACTATGACCCCAAAAGGATGGAGAGAGAAAAGAAAACCAATCGCAAAACCACAGATTATAATCTCGTGCTCCGCATAAACAGTGAGTGATCTGAAGAGTCCCTAAACCACAATCAACTGTCCTTAACGTTAAACATGCAAACCCGTGGTGACTCCCACAAACATAGTTTACCAATGCTATTCAAGTTTACCTAAAATCCTCGTTTTATCATACTCCTGAAAATAGATGAAATGTGGAAAGAAGTGAAATAAAAAACGTATCAGAAACACTTCATATGGAGTCAAGTTACATCCATAACTGTGCTAATTATTCAGGACAGTCACCTACTTGAAATGTGGTGCTAATTCCAGACCACACAGGGTTCTTAATTCGACGGTGATAAAGCAAAATTGTCAAAATCCTGTTTTCTCGTGCTACGTCAATTCCAACAGTGGGCTGTAAAAATCAAAATTAACCCTCCGTGAGTACCCGTACCAAGTACAAAGCTCATTAAGATCTGGATAAGTCACCAAGAACATCCGTAAACCTCTAAGGGGCCAAAACTCACTGTTATATAAACGTGTTAACTCCAAATTTAAACCGAAACCACATAGAGTAATACTACTTGATCACAATGGTGGCTGACCAGCCGTTACCACATCCGTCACAACGTGCGTTATTCAAACATTGTTAATCATTATTAAGTATTCTCACTTCAAACGAGGACCAAAAACCTTAACCCAAAAAGTGCTTGCGTTCTCTTACCTATCAGTATAGTTGTTAGTGTGGGGACACCGTCATCTGAAAACACGGCTAAGCCAAGTACAGCCGCCTGTATCCTGGCCGTTTCCGCCAAAACCCCGAATATCAAACAAACGAAAGAACTCCTCTTGGTGACGTTAACGTATCGCGTCATCCATTACTAATAAACATAGAGACAAGACTCCGTGATGTTTTTTAATCTCTCTATTCCCGAGTTAGGAAACCAAGTCGGTTAAAAAAATATCTCTCTGTTTATAACTGTGTTTGTTTCCAAAATTGTAAATCCTAAATAAGATCCAAATGGTTATAGTATATTTTTGTTTTTAAATTTAGATGTGAGTCGACGTTAAACGTGTTACGTCACTAAAACGAATAGGTAACAGAAATATCTCTAAGTAGCCGCTCCACAAGTTTCATGGTATTTCAAATTTTGTGCCCTCTAATCTCTCCATCAATTTAGGTCATTACAAAGATTTCATTTATATCCTCTAATTAGGTGACCGTGTTACATGCCAAGAAACAACACAAGAATCTATTAGATAATTATTTCTTACACTTTCAATGGGGTCCCTACACATGTGAGTGCCTGAATAATTAACACTCAACACAAGGATCGGAATAGTGCTTTGCACATCATTTTGTACTTTTACATTCTCAACCAATGCCAACATTTGAATGCTGCACTGCAAATCATTATGTTCCTCAGCTACAACATTTGGGCTTAAACATACTTTGGCAAAGTGAACAAGAGTACTGCCTAAATTGCATGTCCTCTTCTCTGCAGGACCTTACAAAAAAGTATCAATGTACTGAATGGATGCAGATCTGTAGCAAATACCTCACAGCAACGAGCTATTGGTACTTTTTTTTAAATTTCAAAACTGTTCAAGATATTGGGTTTCATTGTCTTTACATGACACTAAGAGTTCTTCTCTGTTTTCTGCAGATTGTCTTCCTGTGAGGAGTCTCTACTGGTCGATGTGTCACCACATTTTCTTGTTTAAGCCTCAGATGACAAATTGAACACAAATTGTCTGATCAGTAAAGTTTTCAAATTCGAAAGATGCTACTTCTAGTCGCAATGTAGTTACACATCTTACAACACATTATTCATCATTATGTCCCTGGGTGAAAAGAAAATAGATATTCATACCACTAAAAAATGTTTACATTCAAAATGTTGCTCTAAATGTAGCACCACCCCCTGAAACTCATCTAGTTCTTGACTTTCCTTGGGAGTACACACATGTAAGTGCTCAAATATTCTTTGACATCGATTGCCAGACGGTGCTCTAGTAAACACATTTTCCTTGGAATGGTCCGTTAAATCGTCAGTGGCGGCTAAATAAATGCTGACAGCCTTACCCATTCTTTCCAAGGAATGGGAGGTTCTCCAGAGTGTCAAGAAAAACAGGAAGAGGGTTAACTACCTGCATACCAGCATGGTGGTGTGAATAAAAGCAGAGTGGATTAAAATATAAGTAAAAGCAGAGTGTTGTACTACCAACAGTAAAGGTGTAAACGGAGAAGCAATCCAAACTAATCACAAAAATACATACATAAAAAGCGTGGATTAAATGGATAACTCTTTAGCACTATAAATAATTACAATGTGAGAGTAGTAGCGTGATTAATGAGAAATCACAACCAGCAACACTGTTTCTGATATTCAGTTCATTCACATTGTACACAAAAGAGAGCTTTGCACATGATCATTAATACTTTTTAAGGCTCTTCCTGTGCACACACTGTATTTTATTCCTTCAACAGTCTCTCCATTGCTCATGTAAATAGTTTTGTTCTGGCACCTCCAATGACATTGCGGCAAGTCTGGACAAATTATAATTCATATAGTGGGACAGTGTTAGGATGGTGGGATTATATGATGTTTTATAATGCTGAAATGTGGTTTGATGTTATATCGACACTTTCGCTCACACCATGCTAACAGTGCAATTTCTATTACTTTCCAAGGTGGAATTTCCTATAAAATGCCATGAATTTGGGGCTGAGGCAGATTTTTTTGGGACTCTACTAGGGATACTGCCTCAAATCAACTTGCTGCACATTTCAGACTTAGTATACTTTTCAGATTTTGCTTCTGTATAAATTCTGAGAGCCTGCAGTTCATTTCTATGTCCTTCGACTGATATATTGAGACTTCTCTTTTTACCTTTATGTATTGCACTTTAATATTTTAATAAACCTTCATGAGTTTTTAAAGTTACTGATCTCAAACTCTTTTTTTGTGTTAGTCTTTATTTATTGATTGTATATTGTAATGTTGTTTAAAATCTATTCTTTATGGACGCATTGTCTCATTAATTGCGGAGGACAACACCGTCCCCAACCCTACCATGGGTGCTATGGCTATCGTGCAGATTATCTAAGAGATAGCGCCTAGACTTATCACGCATATCGCTCTACTCACACTGTAGATAACTAAGTACAGTTGTATTTTTTGGTATATGTACAGTGAGTTGTTTTGACTAAATATCTACAGGACATTTAAACAACTTCTTACCCTACTTTTTTTCCCTTGTTAGAAGTATAAAAGATCCTGAAATCTGCACATGCTTGTGATGGTCATACATCTTCAGGGACTCAATGGGAAGCAAAGAGGCCACATAAATTAAAGGTAACTTAATTTTGTCTGTCTTTTTCATGTAAATGTGAGCTAGGCTGGTGTTTTTTCTTTAAATTCTTTTCCATTATGTTGCGGTGAGGCAAGTCAATGATTTTAAACCAGAATATAGGCTGTTGCTTTGAGAAGGAAATAATATAAAAAATGATTCTCCATTGTTGTTCCATTCAGTGGCCCTACAAACATGTGATAACATAAGAACATGGCCACAATGAGAATCCGATCAAATTGATAGTTGCCCTTCAACTGACAGAATTGGTTGGTCTAAAAACATGCAACATATTTTGACATTGCATGAAAACAATTAGATTGTTCGCCTAAATGGCTGGGAGGCTCACTCAGGAAATTGACTAGGGCATATTTGAATGCATACATTTAGGCTAAAAACCATGAGTGCTGTGTACATTTCTTTATGACTCAAAAAGTTATCAATATTTATCGTTAATATTAATAATAATAAAGACATTTATACAGAGCACAGCTACCTCAGCTGGGGTGTCCCGGCAATATGGTGCAATGGTTTGCACCTTTGTCCAAGTAGTGACCCTTGCTTCTAGTCAGGATAAGGGAGTTACGTCCTTAGACAACCCCTGCTCACCCTCTTGGTAGCTTGACATGAGCAGACAGGCTTATCTCAGAGGCACTGTGTAAAGCATGTGTGCGCACATACAGTAATACAGTGAAAACACTCCAAATGGACACTACCTCAATTTAGAAAAATAAGCATTCTTTATCTAAACCAAACAAGACCAACGCAACATAAATCCACAATACATATACCAAGATATCCTCAAAATTAGGTTATTCAATCAAATAAAGCTTGTAGCAACAAATAACTCCACCTGGAGCTATTACGACGTCGTGACAGATGAAAATCCAAAGTACGGCACAGACCGTGAGGTGTGCAGCGTCAGCCGAAGAGTCACGCAGACCCCCAAAGAACATTACCTTGGCAAACAATGAAAGCAAAGACAGTGCACGGCGTCGGGGAGGTGATGCTTCGTTGGCACCAGGCAGAGTCTGCTCCTTACGACCACAGGGGATGTGATGCGTTAGTTCCTTATGACCCCAGGGGAGGTGAGGCATTGGTTCCTTACGACGGTGCGGTGTCAATGGATTCAGGAAGTCACCCACATCCAGTATCAGTTCCGCGATAATGATGCTACGGCGTCCATGAGGTCGGGGCTGTGGTGCGAGTCAGGGCGGTGCGTCATGAGCGGTGCCCTTGCCTCCGGTGCAGGCAGTGGCCTCGGTGATGGCGTTTGAGGTGATACAGTGCGGTGTTGGGGCTGCAATGTACGTTACGGCGGTGCGTTGTGCACTTCACGAGCGGTGCCGGCGTTGCACTTCACGAGCTTGGTCGCGGCGTTGCTGGCCAGCATCGGGGTTGCAATTTCCCTCTGTGGCCGCTGAAACAACAGTCCCAGATGCAGGAGGACAGGGGATATGAAGTCTTTGTGTCCCTGAGACTCCAGAACAGGAGGCAAGCTCTACTTCAAGCCCTTGGAGATCTTCTTCAAATAGGATACACAGCACACAGCAAGTCTTTGTCCTCTCCTTGGCAGAAACAGCCACTGCAGGCCAACCACATACAGCACAATGCAAAGGGGCAGTACTTCTCATTCAGTTTTCCCAGTTCTCCTCCTTGGCAGAAGTTCCTCTTGAGTCCAGAAGTCATTTTATTATGCTTAATTAATTAAAACCATTGCATTTACAAAATGTATAAAATGCTTAATAGAACAGCTTAAAAATTGTTAAAAAGTCCTTATTTTTTTAGAGTAGGTGTGATTGAGAGGACACACCGGAGAATGTACCTTGTATCATTTGCTTATTGTTATCAGCTGTATATGTTAGTGTATGCAGGCGCTTCTCTACTGTATTAAGGAGTTTTGTGCAGCGGCAGATCGGTTTTGTGGCAGGCGAGCACCGCCTGTCTGCAGTTACAGATCCCTGCTTGATTGAAGAGGGGAAGAAGTAGTAAAAGTCTTTCTTTGCCCGTGCTTGGGCAAAAGCAGATTATATGGACAAGATCTTCCGGTCCTTGATTGCATAGAGGCAGGTATTTCAGCGTGATGTTGAACCCTGCACTCAGGTATGATAGTGGTTTAGCTGCAACATAGTCACTGAGTACAAGCCAGCCATTGACCCTTTTTGCAAGTGCGGCCTTGTCTTCTGTGGTTGACAGCGCTTTGATCGATTTAGAGACCACTTTCTTTAAACTGGTATGTGTCGCTGATGATTCCCATGCAATTTCCAGCCCTAGCTGTTTTAGGGAGTCTCTGGTGTATACTGCAGCTGCCATTGTTCCCTTTTGTTTCAGTTCAGCCCAGAAGGACAAGTTACTTACCTTCGATGTATCTGTAAGAAACATTAGTTAGTTAGATTCCTCACCTTAGAATATCCCCAGGCATCAGATTGGATCCGGAAGATTTTTGTAGCAATATCCCTTGCGTGTCGCTAGGCGTCGTCTGCGGCTCCGCATCCGTCGTTGGCATCGTGCGCCAGAATGACGTCGTCGGAGTACTTAGACGACGCCCTCGCGCGCTGACGTCAGTTCTTGTACATAGCTTTCCGGGCCAGGAACGCAGAGCCATGCAAGAGACCGACACTGGTGCCAAAAAATCTAGGGCCCTGAAAAGGATAGCCTTAACCCTAGATGTCAGTTCGCAGAACGGGGAGGATGGGTGGGTCGGTGAGGAATCTAACTAACTAATGTTTCTTACAGATACATCGTTACCGAAGGTAAGTAACTTGTTCATCTGAAAGAAACACGTTAGTTAGATTCCTCACCTTAGAATAGATACCCTAGCAATACCAACCCCGGTGGTGGGTCTGCGAACCAAGATCACACCAGAAAGTCCTGGAGGACAGAACTGCCAAAGAAGCCATCCCTCCGGACTTGGCTGTCTAGGCAGTAGTGCCTGGCAAACGTGTGCAGCGAAGCTCACGTCGCCGCCTGACAGATGTCCTGCAAAGGGACTCCCCGTCCCAAAGCAGTAGTAGCCGCTGTGGCCCGAGTAGAATGGGCTCGCAGCCCAACAGGAGGGTCCTTTTTCACCAAGGAATAACAGGTTTTTATACACAAAACGACCCACCGAGAGATGGTCCGTTTGTGCACAGCTTTCCCCTTCTTAGCACCCACGTAGCCAACGAAAAGCTGGTCGTCCACCCGGAACTGTTTCGTGCGGTCCAAATAAAAGGAGAGCGCACGTTTTGGGTCCAGACGGTGGAGCCGCTCTTCCTCTTTGGAAGGATGCGGAGGCGGAAAGAAGGTGGGCAAGGTGACAGATTGCCCAAGATGAAAGGGGGTCACCACTTTCGGTAGAAAGAAAGGACGAGGCCGAAGGACAACCTTGTCCGGATGAACAGATAGAAAAGGAGGCTTGGACGATAGAGCCTGGAGCTCACTCACCCGTATAGCCGAGGTGATGGCTACCAGGAAAGCAGTCTTAAGAGTCAGAAGACGAAGAGGACAATTGTGAAGAGGCTCAAAGGGAGCGCACATCAGAAATGTTAAGACAAGATTCAAGTCCCACTGAGGCATTACGAAAGGGACAGGAGGGAACGTGTGAGTAATGCATTTAAGAAAGCGTGAAACTACAGGGGACTTGAAAAGAGAGGGCTGATCAGGAAGCCGTAAGAAGGCCGAGATGGCAGCAAGATAACCTTTCAAGGTGCCCAAGGCAGAGCCCTGCTGGGCCAAAGAAAGAAGAAAGAGGAGAACCTCAGAAAGAGAGGCGGAAAGGGGATCCACAGCCTTTGCTGTGCACCATGCCACAAATTTGTTCCACCGGCAGGCGTATACCGTCTTTGTGGAGGGACGCCTGGCTGCCAGAATGATATCACAGATTTCAGGAGGCAAGTCAAATGGCATCAACTGCATCCGCTCAATCTCCACGCATGGAGGTGGAGGCTGGACAGGTTCAGATGGAGGACCGTCCCCTGCTGCTGCGACAGAAGATCCTCCCGAAGGGGCAGACGTATCGGAGGATCGGTCAACATACTGAGTACCTCGGGATACCAGTACCTTCATGCCCAATCCGGAGCCACCAAGATGACTTGGGCCCGGTCGCGCCTGATCTTCTTCAGCACTCTGGGCAGAAGTGGTATAGGCGGAAAGGCGTACAACAGACCGCAACTCCACTCGCTACGAAAAGCGTCGCCGAGCGAGTGCCGCCTTGGAAATTCCAACGCGCAGAACTGCTGACATTGCGCATTCTCGTCGGTGGTGAATAGATCTAACCAAGGCTCTCCCCACTGCTGAAAGAGACCTTGCGCCACCTCGGAGTTCAGACGCCATTCGTGATCCATCATGCACCGGCGGCTGAGTTAGTCTGCTCTGGCGTTCAGAGAGCCCGCAAGATGTTGAACCACCAGGGTGATGCCCTGGTGTTCCAGCCATGTCCAGAGGCGCAGAGCCTCCTGACAAAGGGTCCACGACCCCACCCTGCCCTGTTTGTTGCAATACCACATGGCGGTGGTGTTGTCCGTGAACACCTGCACAACACTTCCCCGGACAGAGGGAAGGAAGGCTTTCAGTGCAAGTCGGATCGCTCTCAGCTCCAACAAGTTGATGTGGAGGCGAGACTCCGCCGGAGACCAGAGGCCTCTGATCTCCGCCTCTCCCATATGGCCACCCCATCCCAGGAGGGACGCATCCGTCACTACGACATGCTCGGGTAGGGAGAGGCTCTTGCCCGTGACCCAATCGCGGTCCGTGAGCCACCACTGCAACTGCTGTGCAGTGCCCTCCGAGATCAAGACATGGTCGGACAGGTTGCTGTGATGCTGGGCCCACTGAAACTTCAGGTCCCACTGCAGAGCCCGCATGCGCCGCCTGGCGTGATGCACTAGTAGGATGCAGGAGGCCATCAGCCCCAGTAGCCGCAACACTAGCCTGACCGAAACCCAGGATTGAGGCCGAAAGATGGGAATCAGGGCCTGTATATCCCGGACCCGCTGTTCCGGTGGATGAACCCGGAACTGTGCCGAATCGAGAACCGCTCCGATGAAGAGGAGCTTCTGAGAGGGGCTCAGGTGTGACTTCGGCACGTTGATGGAAAATCCCAGCAAATGCAGGAGATCCGCTGTAGTCTGGAGGTGGGAGACGACTGCCTAGGGCGAGCCCGCCTTCAACAACCAGTCGTCGAGATAGGGGAAGACTGGAACCCCTGATCTGCGCAGATGAGCTGCGACCACCGCCATCACTTTCGTGAACACCCGAGGGGCACTGGTAAGGCCGAAGGGGAGCACGGTGAACTGAAAGTGCTCCTGACCCACCGTGAACCGCAGGTAACGCCGGTGGGCCGGCAGGACGGGGATGTGGAAATATGCGTCCTGCAAGTCCAACGCTACCATCCAGTCTCCAGGGTCTAGGGCAGCTAGAACCTGAGCCAAAGTCAACATTTTGAACCGTTCCTTCCGGAGGAAGGCATTGACGTTCCGGAGGTCCAAGATAGGGCGTAGGCCCCCTTTGCCCTTCTTGGGAACCAGAAAGTAGTGCGAATAACAACCACGACCTACTTCTGGGCTCGGAACGCGCTCGACGGCCTCTCTGGCCAAGAGGGCCGAAACTTTCTCTTGCAGAAGATTCAAATGATCCTCCGAGATACGGTGGTGCTGCGGTGGCATGGCTGGAGGGGTCGTCTCGAAGGGGAGGGAGTACCCCCTTTGGACGATTTGCAGCACCCACCTGTCCGAAGTAATGGTACGCCAGTGGAGCAGGTGAATGCGAACTCGGCCTCCCACTGGCGAGGAATGGGCCTGAAAGCTCGGACTAGGAAGGCTTTGAGGCGGATGCTGCAGGGGTGGATGTGGACTGACTGCGTTGTCCTCCAGTACCGCCTCGGCGGAAACCGCGACCGCGTGCAGGCTGGTTCTGCGGCCGGTGGCTAGGCGGACGTGAGGAGGTGCCCCTTTCTTGGCCACGAAAGGAGCGAAAAGCGGAAGTTTGTGGCCGAGAGGCCCAAGGACTTGGCCGTTGCCCGGGAGCCCTTGAAGCGAGCCAGCGCACTGTCCACTTTCTCACCAAAAAGGCGAGCGCCATCAAAAGGCATGTCCATGAGAGTGCTCTGGACATCCCCTGAAAAGGACGTGGACCGCAGCCAGGCGTGACGCCGAAGCGCCACCGTGGTAGAAATCGCCCTACCCAGCGAGTCCGTAGTGTCGAGTCCACATCGGATGGCATGGCGCGCTGCATCTCTCCCATCGGCCAGAGCCGAGGAAAGCCGTGCCCGGGCCTCCTCCGGGCACAGGGGCAGCACGTCCTCCACCGTATCCCACAGAGAGTGGGAATAACGGTCCAAGAGACAGGCGGTGTTCAAAGACCGCAGGCCCAAACTGAGCGAGGAGAACAGCTTTTTACCGAACTGTTCCAGGATTGGGAGGTAGAGGCCTGGATAACCAGACTCTCGGGGGTGGAGTGTTGGGACAGAAAACTGGGGTCGCCCGGAGCAGGGCGGTGGCGCCTGGCAACATTCCTATCCACAGGAGGGACTGTGGAGGGCTTGGACCAGGTGCCCTGCAGAACATCAATGAGGGCCTCATTGAATTGCAGCAGAGGCTCAGTGGAGCATGCGGCAGACTGAAGCACCTCAGTGAGGATGTTAGTCCTCACAGCCACGGCAGGCAGCTCAAGCCCAAGGGCCACGGCCGCCTTGCGCAGCACCACAGAAAAAGCTGCACCCTCCTCCGAAGCCACAGTCGGAGGAGAGATGAATCCAGTGTCCGGTGAGGTATCCAAACCACTGGCCTCCCCCAGTTCATCTGCCCAGTTCTGTGAAAGCTGGCCCTGAAGGGCCAAAGGGTCCACGGACCCCTCCCAGTCGCCCCCGTCAACCGATTCCTGGTAAACAGGAGGAATGATCGGAGCCGGTCGATAGACAAAATGTGTCTCTAGCGGCGTAGGATGCGGCGTCGGGCGGCGCCGCACCGGCGTTGGGACCGGACAGGGGCTGAACCAGGGATCGACGCCGACTGGAGTCGGAGGTGGCACCGGTGTCGACGCCGGCGGAGGAGGCGTGACGAGGTCGACCGGCGTCGACTGGGGCTCAGGCCTGGGCCCCTCGGGGACCTGCGGCGTCGGGGCTGGAGCCTCCAACGGCGCCGGGGCCAGAGCCGCCGGCGCTCAAGGTCGCCCAGTCGAGTCCGCGGGGCCCGAAGGCACGCCAGCGGGCGTCGACGGCGGGGCAAGGCTCCTCATGGCCGAGAGGAAGGCACTGACCTCCGCCGGCGTCGCGTCAGTCCCAGGGACCGGCGGGTATGGGGACGTGCGCGGCGCCTGCGGCTCCGGTGAAGCCGCGGGGGTGGAACCACCCTGACCCTCGGCCGAGTCGCGCGACCGGCGAGGGGAGTCCGAAGAGCGGTGTCGCTTCTTGGACTTCTTGGAGCGCTTCGACTTACTCGAAGACTTCGAGCCAGACGAGCGACGATGTCGAGTGCGGCTCCGCAACCGATCCTTGGACCTCCTCCTGGACCGGGATCGAGAGGGGCGCGGAGCCGAGTGGCGAAGCTCGAGAAGCTACAGGACCGCTCCCGCCTAGCTTTCGAGGTCAGGGCCATACAATCGGAGCACGACTCCGCGTCGTGGTCGAGGCCCAAACAGTACAGGCACCGGCGGTGATGATCGGTCACCGACATCAGTCGGTGACAGTCGTCGCAGGCCTTGAAACCAGGCATCCTACCGGCACCAGAGTCGAGAAAGTGACCAAAAAGAGTCAAAAAAGTTAGTCAAAAAATGACTAAAGGGGTAGCTCTCCCGGATCGGCGCTTACTGGCGCGGAAAAAAGAAGAACTGACGTCAGCGCGCGAGGGCGGCGTCTAAGTACTCCGACGACGTCATTCCAGCGCACGACGCCAACGACGGACGCGGAGCCGCAGACGACGCCTAGCGACGCGCAAGGGGTATTGCTACAAAAATCTTCTGGATCCAGTCTGACGCCTGGGGATATTCTAAGGTGAGGAATCTAACTAACGTGTTTCTTTCAGATATGCCAATTCAGTGTGTTTTCCTCTCATCCTCTGATTTTGTGCCAGAATTTTATGTAGGTCCTCCTTCTGGCCAGGGTCTGTTTCTGGAGCCCGAACTCTAACCTTATTTGCGCAGGAGAGGTATATTTTGGGATGCGGAAAATTGGTTTATATGTCCTGGTAGCTATTCTTTCCACAGGAATTGTGTCTCTTCCTCGCATTGCCTCACTCCCATATGTTATTGGAGGGATGAGCTTGGTTTTAATGACTCCAAGTAGAGGTGTCAGTGAAGGCCTGCAGTGTGATTTATTTAGGGACTTCATGGTGAAGGTTATGGTGTTTCCTTGAGTCCAGAAGTCTTCTAAAGTTCTGGGGTCTGGGCCCCAATATTTATACAGCATTTTCCTTTGTTCTCTGCTGGCAGAGAGGTTCGTGCTCAGTCAAAACCAGTTTTGTCCTCTCTGGTCCAGATTCCCGGCAAGAGGTGGAGACAGCATTGTGTATGGCAGACCAGGCCCATTCAGGTGAAAGGAAATCTCCTCCCCCTACTCTAAATGCATCCCAGGTCTTTTCAGCACAGCCCTGACTCATCCAGGAAAGGCCGGACACACCTCATCCACCCCCAGTGGCTGTCTATAGTGAATGCACATCCCCAGCCCCTGTCACTCCAAAGCCAGACCGCCAATCCACAAACCAGCAGAGGCACAAGGGATGGCTAAGCAAGAAAATACCCACTTTCTAAAAGTGTTTTTTCAAACACACAATATAAAAATCATCTTTACTAAAAGATGCATTTTTATATTCTGGGTTCAGGCATACTAAATTCCATCTTCTTAACTGGTCCCAATAGGAAGTTGTACTTGTAAGATGTTATAAATAAACTCCCATTCTATCCTATGGGACAGATAGCCTTTTCATAGAGAAAAACGAAATACACTGCATTTCACTATCAGGGCATGTTACATTTACCAGTACATGTCCTACCTTTCACATACAATGCACCCTGCCAACGGGGGTACCTTGGGCCTACCTTAGGGGTGTCTTACATGTAAGAAAAGGGAAGGATAGGGTCTAGTAAGTGGGTGCACTTGCCAGGTTGGCATGGCAGTAGAAACTGCGCGCAGGCACTGCAGTGGCAGGTCTGAAACACCTTTGAAGGGCTGCTTGTTTGGGTGGCGCAATCAGTGCTACATGCCAGCTAGAAGCATTTGACTTACAGGCCCTGGGCACACACAGTGCACTGTACTGGGGACTTCTTAGTAGTAAGTCAAACAAGCCAATCATGGAAACACCAACCCATAGTCACAATTTAACAGAGGGAGCACTTGCACTTTGGCACTGATCAGCAGTGGGAAAGTGCCTAAAGCATCTAGACCAGCAAAAACTACATCCAACATACAGCAAAAAAATATCGGAGAAAATCACACCAAGGATTCCAGGTCCAACAGCAACTTTTTACATGCTTGGCACACACAAAATAGCATATTTGGAAATTGTTCTGCAGGCAGTAAATTTCTTAGTAGGCATATTATCAAGTTGCTCCCTCCAAGGCTTATAACATTGCGCATGATGCCCTTGTTTTGTTGTCCGGTTGGAGACCACTCTAAATCGGAAAGACGTTCACATCAGCATTGCACCTCTGACACAGTGTGACTAGAACTGGGCTTTGATAATGTAAACTGCCTCTGAGCTGAGTTCCTCAAAGGAGCACTTTTATGGATTATCCTGGACGCTGTGACTGAGATTCAGCCCTGCTGATTCCAATAACTACCCTGCAAAGGGCAGTGGCCCATTCTACACCAGACTGGCTTTGTGATATATCATACACAGGTATGGGTAGTTGGGTTGTCTCAAGAGATCTGGCAGACAGTACTCTCACTGTGCTCACAATAGTGTAGGTAGGGTCAAGATAGGAGTATTCATATATACAGTTTCATATAATAACATAATATTGCCATAATGGTTGAACTGTTGATCTTTTTCACCATTCTTGTAATGCACGTAACAATGCTTTGTTTCCTCCCACTAATAATTGCAGCTCATGTTTTTTTACACAAGAATACAGATACTTCAATAAATCTTTGAAAAGCTAGTTTGTATATTTTTTTTGTCTCCCTCTGGGCATGCCTAAGTAATAAAGAAAGGGTGGATCTGTTTCCACCATTGCCTTGGGAAAATTACAGTGGTCATGTTCTGAGGTTGCACATGCCATCCGGTACCCTCGAAGGTTAGCGGTCTCGATGGGGCACTGCAAGCTAGCTGGGAATTGGGACAACATACTCTGATGGTATTGATGGACCCAGTCCTCATATTCTAACGTCTATGTTGTCCAGATAAACAGTCCTTCTTAGTTATTATGAACTTTATATGACAAAACCTCAAAACAATCGGCCATTTATAAAGTGAAGGTTAGCCAGGTAAACAAATGAACGCTGAAAAGACTGTAAGATAGTCTTTAACTTTACCTACTACAAAACCTAGGCTGGGCCATAGAAAGCCAAAGCAAAACATATTAGAAAGAAGTACAGTCAGGGGATCAATACTCTTCCTCACTTACCAGGAAACCAAACAGTTCAATCATCCGGCATAAACCGACTTTGCGGAGAGGCAGCACACAGATAGAATGATCTGCACCATCCATGATGTCAGATGGCCCTGCTCAATCCCCAGGTTGGGGGGGTTAGGGGGAAATGATCTGTCCCTTCGACTGTGAGAGAAGGTCTGCATGGGAGTAGAAGGGGCAAGTTGGGCGGGCGCAAAGAGAAATAAAGAAGGTCCACACTCGCCGTGAATGGTGGGAGGCAATCAGAATGACTTGTGCACAGTCTTTGGGCAACTACCTCAACCGGCTAGGAATCAAGGGTATGGCGAGAATACATATTGTAGGGGAAAATTGAGACACAGCTCATACCTTAAAACTCCCTGCAATTTATTTATTTATTTTTAATATTTGTAAAGCGCTGCATTTACCCGTAGGCGTCTTGGCGCTAAAAACCAATAATGACAAGGAAATGCGAGGGGGTACAACCAGTTAAATGAACAGATGTGAGAGAAAAAGAAGAGAGGTTACTGAACGAACAACCAAGTTTTCAAGAGTTTGCGGAATTGAAGCAGTGTAACACTTTGTCTGATGTTAAGGGGTAAGGTGTTCCAGAGTCTGGGGGCCGCCACCAAAAAGCGTCGGTCACCCCAGCTAACTGTTTTGGTGCGAGGGACGACCAGTTGACTGAGAGTAGCTGATCTTAAAACTCTTGTGGGTTTGTAAGATTGTAGTTGGTCTCTTAAAAAATGAGGTCCTTGATTATTAATGGTTTTGAATACTATGCAGAGTGATTTGAAATGAATTCGTTTTTGTACAGTAAGCCAATGAAGATCTTTTATATCTTTGGAAATGGGTTCAAACTTTGTTTTACCGGTAAGAAGACGAGCTGCCGCATTTTGAATAGTTTGGAGTTTTGCAATTACTCTGGATTGAGCATTGAGAAGTAGCCCATTGCAATAGTCCAAAGATGAGAGGACCAGGGCAGAAACCAGTGTCTTGATGGCGGAGTCAGGGAGAAAAGGTCGTATTTTCCGGATCATTTTTAACTTCATGTGTGCTGTAGATACTGTTTTGTTAGCGTGGTTCATGAAGTTTAGTCCATCATCAAAGATGAGACCAAGGTTCCTAACCTTCGAGGTGGGCGTCGGAGGAGTACCGAAGGTCTCTGGCCACCAAGAGGTGGACCAGGCTGGAAGGAGTGGACCAAAGATGAGTACCTCGGTTTTTTCCGAGTTTAGCTTTAGGCAGTTTGTAGCCATCCAGTCTCCTATATCTAGGAGCCCTTTCTTAAATTTTTCAGCTACTTGCTCTCCGTCGCCTTTAACCGCCAACACTAGTTGGGTGTCGTCGGCGTAAGAGGTTAGGCTCATCCCATGTGCTTTGATGGTCTTAGCAAGGTCCGACACATAGATGTTAAACAGTGTCGGACTCAGGGATGAGCCTTGAGGAACTCCGCAGGGAGCAGAGAGTTGAGCTGATTGAAAGGGTCCCAGAGTGACAGCCTGCGTTCTTTTGGCTAAGAAAGACTCTATCAGGTTTTTGGCAGTGTGGCAGATGCCGAGTCCTTGGACACGGTCGACCAAGATGCTGTGGTCGACCGTGTCAAAAGCCGCTGATAAATCTAGCAGGACCAGTATGGCAGTGCCACCCTGGTCCCTAATGACCCTGATATCGTCAGTGGCTTTGATCAGGGCTGTCTCTGTCCCGTGATGTTTTCTGAACCCAAACTGCGTGTTGTCGAGAAGCTGATGTTTTTCAATAAACTCGGAAATCTGGGTATTCATGATTTTTTCAATCATCTTTGCCATGAAGGGTAGACTGGCAATTGGTCGATAATTTTTTAACTCACTTTTGTCCAGAGAGGGTTTTTTTAGCAGAGGTTTTAGTAAAGTGTTTTTGAGAGGAGCCGGATAATTGCCCGACAGCAATATTAAATTGCAAACCTGAGTGAGTGCCGGTAGAATGGCATCAATTACTGGTCTGAGTACAGATAAAGGGCAGGGGTCCAGAGGTGAACCTGATTTAATGGTAAATAAAGTATTTTTTATTTGGTCCAAGGTGACTGGTTGGAAGCAAGGGAACGTGTTAACCAGGGGGGGAGTGGTAGGTGAGATAGAACCCGGAAGTGATTTGGAAGAGAACGCCTGGTAGATATCATCTACTTTGGTGTAGAAAAAAGAGGCAAGAGAGTCACACAAGGATTGTGACGGGGGGGGTGTAAGGTCTGGGGAATTGCCTAATAATACTTTGGTGATTGAGAATAGTTGTTTGCTGGAGTTCTTAGCTTTCTCAATTTGCTCACTGTAGTATTCTTTTTTCGCTTCCGCTATCATGATTTTATATAGTGCTAAGGATTTCTTATAGGCAAATTTACTACTGGTATCATATTCTTTTCTCCAAGTTCTTTCCTTACTACGATTTATCTGTTTTTGTGCCCTTAGTTTATCATTGTACCAAGGTGCGGTGGGTTTAGCTCTGTTACTAGAGTGTTCTTTAGAAGGGGCTGACTGGTGTGTTGCCTTGCCCATCCAGTCGTATAATTGCTGGAGTGCTAAATTAGGGTCTGAAGCTAACACTGGATATGTTTGTTCTAGTATGTGTTTCAAATCTTCATGATTTATATTTTTCCAGTCTTTAAAAGATTGTTTCGGTATAGGTTGAGAATTTTTCTTACAGTGATTCTCAGTGGCTATGTTTGCAAAAATCGCAAAATGGTCGGTCCAAGGCAGTGGCAAGATATTGGTGATTTGCAGTCCTTCTAGGTTAGAAAAGATGGGGTCTAAAATATGGCCTGCTTGGTGGGTTGAAGATGTAACAAGTTGTTTTAGCCCTAGGGTGCCTAGGTCAGAGATGAGGGCGGCAGAGTCGGTAAGGTGACCTAGATCTAAATGAAAGTTCAGGTCACCTAGCACCGTAAAGCTGCTTTCTGTGGCTACAGATTCCATCATGGTGTTTATATTGGACAGGAAGGTCGTCTTTGAACCTGGAGGACGATATATTAATATCCCCTTGAAATTAAACAAGGGGGAAATGTTAATAGCAAATTGCATGGCCTCACAGGAGGTGGATGGAATAGAAGTCGTTCTGACAGAATATAAATCTCTGGCAATAATGGCCAGCCCCCCCCCTCTTTGTGTAGGCCTGTCCTGACAGTAGGCTTTGAAACCCTCTGGAACGGCGATGACCAAGTCTGGCTGTGAAGTGTCATCAGTCCATGTTTCTGTGATGAACAATATGTCGAGTTTGAAATCAGTTATCAGATCATATATTTCCTGCCTGTGCTTGCCAAGTGAGCGAGCATTTATAAGGGCTATGGAGGTGAGAGCACCTACATCATGTTTGGTTGACGAGTCATTAGTTTGA
This sequence comes from Triturus cristatus, assembly GCF_964204655.1. Lineage (NCBI taxonomy): Eukaryota > Metazoa > Chordata > Amphibia > Caudata > Salamandridae > Triturus > Triturus cristatus. The sequence goes on from NC_140590.1 coordinate 667,241,734, forward strand.
GGAAGTATTATTGGGATGGTATCAAAACAGTGAGGGCAGATGATGGCAGTATCCTTGTGGATCTCTGAGGGTTTGATCTTTAAACATTTGATCATATTGGGTGGTCGAAGCGCGTATAGGTTATGTCTGGTATATATTTTAGAAACTCCTGGAACCATTTGGGCAGGGGTTGTGGCCCTGGGCCCGGTCCCGGCGCGGACGGGCGCCAGCCCGCTGCGCGGACGGGAAGTGCCTGTACTTTTATACATCGAGGGGGCGGGAAGGGGGGGAGCGTTGGATAGACTGGAGCGCAGCCCTTCCCTCCTCAAGATGGCGGGTGAGGTATGAGAAGTCACGTGACCGTGACCGAGAGGGCAGCGCTGTTGGAAATGAAGGCTGCAGTCGCGCTATGCAGCGCGCTATGTATTCACGAAGGTGAGGTAAGCGCCAAGATTTTAGCCACCCAAGATGTATTTAGAAATACATCGAACTAATCATTGCCCTCAGCCCGGACAATGACAGCAAGTATAAGTGCAATTTCAAGATTTAAAAAAACGATAAAGAATAGTCAGAGAATCCCCCGGCTTCCGCCTCAGGGGAGAGCAATTTTAAAAAATGGTTTTGCCGGTGGTAAAGTGAACGCCCCTTAAGTAATCTAAGAGGGCGGGAGCGCTGGATAGACTGGAGCGCAGCCCTTCCCTCCTCAAGATGGCGGGTGAGGTATGAGAAGTCACGTGACCGTGACCGAGAGGGCAGCGCTGTTGGAAATGAAGGCTGCAGTCGCGCTATGCAGCGCGCTATGTATTCACGAAGGTGAGGTAAGCGCCAAGATTTTAGCCACCCAAGATGTATTTAGAAATACATCGAACTAATCATTGCCCTCAGCCCGGACAATGACAGCAAGTATAAGTGCAATTTCAAGATTTAAAAAAAAACGATAAAGAATAGTCAGAGAATCCCCCGGCTTCCGCCTCAGGGGAGAGCAATTTTAACTGAAAGCCAAAGAACAGCAGGTAACGCGTGTTCTCGTGAGTGGTGAAGAGACAAACATGACGGGTGTTCCATAGGGCATAAATGATTTGTACTACCTCCAGTTGAAGCTGCCACTTGTGGTAGGCATAGAGAAGCTGGCTCAGGCTGTCAGCTCTCATTTTCTGGGAGCCTGCCAGATGGTTGGCAACCAGCCAGATCCCATGCACCCAAGGTGACAGCCTCAGTGGTTTCAGATACAGGGGTCAAGAACCAGCTCTGTCCTGCTTGCTCACATACCATATCGCAGGCCTGTTGGCTGTAAGGCTCTGGAAAGACTGACCATGCAGGAAAGGCAAGAAGGCTTTCAGGGCCAGGCGAATCACCTGCATTGTTGGCAAATTTATGTGGAATCCTTTCTCCTCTGTATACCAAAGTCCTCTGACTTCCAACTCTTTCAGATGTGCACACCACCCGATGGTGGATTCATCCATCACTAGTCTGGCCACTAACGGTGATGGGCAAAAGACACTCCCAATAGATGGGGGCTACTCTAATGACCATCACTGAAGATCCATCTTAGTATCAGGGGGTGGGAAATCATGATAATGTTCGCCAGCTTGTAACCATGCTGGAACCACTGCAGAGAAAACCACAGGAGAGCCCACATGTGCAAGATGGCATGCATCATCAACCGTATGCAATAAGCCAGGAGACTCAGAAGGCAAAGGTCCACCAGGGCTAGAATCCAAGCTCCCTCATTTTAATCATATCCCGAAAGTCTTTATTCCTCTAGGGAGGAGGAAAAGCTCAGAGAAGTGTTGTGTCCAATACAGCCCCTATGAACGGAAGGCACCGAGAGGGTTCCAGGAGCAACTTATTGATTGAGAAACCCTAGCTGAACAGCAGAAAAGCTGTGGGCGTCAGACTCCAACTGTGGGAAGCCCACCTTGAGGAGCCAATCATCAATTATGTGTAAAAATGTTCAATGGAGGGTCTACACCAAATCTGTGTCGAAAGGAGTGTAAGAAAGGGAACTGACTACAGGGCGACGGGGTGGTGCGATATGGTTCTGCTGAGGTCATGTTTAGGGATCTACTCAAGGCTGAGACATAGTTGAATGCCACGTACTGGCGCAGGATAACTATTGCAAAGTTTCCAGATCCAGTTTGGCGTCTGGAAATATTCAACAGGTGCCTAATTTGCAGGCAGAAGTATCCATCAGGTTGGATATTAAGATATAGCCTGTTGGTAAAAGTTCACAATCCTTGAGACCCAATGAATTAGATCTGTGATTCATCCATGATTGTGCAATTTGTTTTTCCATAAGTAGTTTAACCTAAATGAGAAGAACCTTCTCTACCATTGTGCCAGAGAGTGAAACTTCAGGCATCCTACTTTCTTATCATGGTTCTGTCTTAAAATGCTGTGGTAGGTTAGTTGTTAGGTATGACAATGCACATCTTTTCCACCACAGTGCCCTGCGAGTGAAAGTGGCAAGAGTATGGCTCATCTTCGTCCAGTAGACCCAATTCATTTCTTACTCAGATTTGGGTTTCAGGGAATCTCCATTCTAGAAACAACAAAAGTAGAGAATCAAAAATGTACACAGTGAAAGTGAGAAGGCAGAAACAAGGCAATTGTTCACTACTTTTAATATCCAAAATGGGCACTAAAGGCCTTGGTCAGAAGTTGGTGATGCTCCTTTCATGCTAAACTTACACTTCTCTGACTTTATTTATAGAGTTGAGGAAAGCGCAAGGTTTACACAGGTGGAGCCGACCCTGGCTTTGCTGGTGTAAGCCTTTGACCTTGTGAGAATATAGTAGGTGCAATTAGGCTCTATTAGCCACAAAATACGGGACAGACTAAGCTCTTGCAAGTAGCTAAGGTCCATCTTTGAGTCCTGCTCAGTGCATATATGCCTACTGAAATTCAGTGCACCCATGTAGTTCTTTAAAGGAATAATTACTGAAACCTGCTCACAAGACTTGTTGAGCATCCTTCATTTGTTTGTCTAAACATAGGCGAGAGAAAGAGTCTCCACAGTCCAGTGTGAATCGTGAATGTGGATCTACATTATCTGCTCTATATTCATGAGTGGTCATGATAGTTCAACTGTTTTAAATTTCAACATACATGCTATTACTGGTTCATCTATCTTATATGCTGGGGACAGTGGTATAGGGCTGTTATAGGTTTTGTACTTTTTTAATTCAGATTTACTGCATAGGCATTGAAGGTGCGTGGGTCTATCTGGAATGCATTACATATGTCCCTACATACGGCGTATACCCCAAATACTCTATTTTGACTCTTTAAAAAAAATATATATGTAATTTAAAGATACTGTAGTAATAGCATGGAGGAACAAGTTACGTACCTATGGTAACACGTAATCTGGTAGAAACGAGATCTAGCCTCAGATTCCTTACCTTTGAATTTCCCAGGCGTCAGCCTGGATCTGGAATTTGTTTGTGTGAGCAGTACCCCCGAGTGCTGGTAGGTGGCGTTTTTCAGCTCCACACGGTGTTGTCGGCATCGTCTGCGCAGAAAGTGGCAGTCATTTAGGTACCCCCTCGGCGATCTGACATCAGTTACTTTTCAAGACTTTCCATGCTAGAAACGCAGACCCATGAAGTGCACCGACAGCGGTGTGTCCAAACTAGAGCCCTGAAAGGGATCAGCCATGACTCTAGAAATCTGTCAGCAGAAAAGGGAGGATAGGTGAGTCTGTAAAGAATTTGCGGCTAGATCTAGTCCCTACCAGATAATGCGCTATTGAAGGTATGTAACTTGCTCATCTCATAGAGACATCTAGCCACAGATTCCTACCTTTGAATAGATACCGAAGCAATACAATCCCTGATGGTGGGCTGCAGGGAAATTATAAACTAAAAGGTCTTGCAGGACCGGATGAGCGAAGTGCCCGTCCCTGGGGACCTGACTGTCCAGGCAATAGTGTTTGGTAAATGTGTGCAGGGATGCCAACACTGCTCCCTGGCAGATGTCCAGGGATAGGACTCCACGTGCTAACGCAGTGGTCAGAGCTTTAGCCCTGGTGGAATGAGCCCTTAAGCCCTAGGGGGTTGCTTCCTGGCCAGTGCGTAGCAGATTTTAATACAGAGAACGACCAAGTGTGAAATGGTTTCTTTCTGCGCCGCCCGACCCTTCTTCACTCCAACATACTACACGAAGAGTTGGTCGTCTACCTGGAACTTTTGTGTGCAGTCAAGGTAGAAGAACACTCTTTTTGGGTCCAGACAGTGATGTCGTTCCTCTTCTTTTGAAGGATGTGGAGGATTATAGAAAGTGGGCAAGGTAACGGATTGGCCCATAAGGAGTGGTGTTATCACTTTTGCCAAGCAAGAGCAAAGCACCAGTTTGTCTGGAAAGCCAGACAGGAATCGAGGCTTGGATGATAAAGCCTGCAGCTCACTCACCCTCTCAGCAGATTGTCTTGCCCAGAGAAAGGCTGTTTTGATAGTGAGCAGATGGCAGGGACAATTATGAAGAGGGTCAAAAGGCGCACACATTAAGAATGTGAGGACTAAATTAAGGTCCAACTGAGGCACAATGAAAAAAGAAGGGGCAAACATTTACAAGACCCTTCAGAAACCTATTTACAATAGGGAACCTAAATAAAGAGGGTTGGTAAGGCAGCCGCAAAAAGGCAGACAGAGAAGAAAGGTAACCCTTTAGAGTACCCAGAGGAGAACCCTGATGGGCAAGGGTAAGAATAAAAAGAAGGACATCAGAAAGGAAAGCAGAAACAGCGTCAATAGACTTCCCATTACAATATAAATACAAATTTGTTCCACCAGCAAGTGCACACTGTCTTGGTGGAGGGACGCCTGGCTGCCAGGATAACATTGCAGACTTCCGGGGGAATGTCAAAACCTGTTAACTGTCCCAACTCAATCTCCATGCAAGAAGGATCAAGTTGACAGGGTCGGAGGAGGGACCCTCCCCTGCTACTGCGACAGAAGATCTTCCCGAAGGGGCGGACTGATCGGTGGATCGATGGTCATGCTGAGAAGCTCAGGATACCAGACTCTCTGTGCCCAGTCCGGAGCCACAAAGATGACTTGGGCCCAGTCGTTCCTGACCTTCTCGAGAACTCTGGGCAGAAGTGGTATGGACTGAAAGACATACATGAGGCCTGGGCGCCACTCAAGATGAAAAGCGTCTCCAAATGAGAACCGCTTTGAAACTCCAGCGTGCAAAACTGTAGATATTGCATATTCTTTACAGAGGCGAACAGCTCTAAACAAGTCTCTGTCCACTGCTGAAACAGACCTTGTGCCACCAATGGTTGGAGATGCTATTCATGATCCGTTGGGTATAGGTGGCTGAGTTCGTCCAACCCGGCGTTCAAGGAGCCTGCCAGGTGTTGAACCACCAGGACTATGCCCTTGCTCACTTTGCCACTGGATTCAATCTAGCCTGGCTGAGGGGTGTTACCCCGAAACCTGTCCCAGGATGCTTGTTTCCAGTCCAGGGAAGACCTGGCTTGGCAGTTCGGGCTGGACTGTTCACATAAGAAACAGGGTCAAGACTGATTTGCATATGGCTGGGTCTGTACTGGGGTGGCGAAGTGAGCTAAGGAAAGATGATGGATTCAGCCCAGATCTGTGACTGGAGGTGAGTGTCTGAAAAGTTTCAGCACTCCATCCATCATCTCCTTGTGTATGCTTTGTTTGCCCTAAGTTGGCAGGGCATGCCCAGACATGGGTCCCTTGCTCACTTTGCCACTGGATTCAAGCTAGCCTGGCTGATGAGGGGTGTTACCCCGAAACCTGTTCAAGGATGCTTGTTTCTGGTCCAGGGAAGACATGGCTTGGCAGTTCGGGCTGGACTGTTCCCATAAGAACAGGGTCAAGACTGATTCGCATATGGCTGGGTCTGAACTGGGGTGACGAAGTGATCTAAAGAGCGATGATGTATTCAACCCAGATCTGTGACTGGGGGTGAGTTTCTGAAAAGTTTCAGCGCTCTGTCCATCATCTCATTGGGTTTGCTTTGCTCGTCCTATGTTGGCAGGGTATGCCCAAACGTGGGTTCCTTGCTCACTTTGCAACATGTTGTGTGTGTCCGTGTATTATTGAAACATTGAAACCTCTATTCCTTACAGCAGGGGTTAGATCAGCCGCCCAGGCTTTTATTTTATGTTTAATAGGTGAATCAATTCCACTATTATGTCTGATGTAACATTTTTTTCAATTGCAGGAAAATTGCTGGTATCTTCAGTGTGCCATTAAGGGTAAGGTACATTTTGGAAAATATATGGATGCTGCTGCCAGGTTATTAGCACTTTGAATATGTTTGCACTTGGATTTTATGATTCTGTCTTAGGCAATATTTGTGATTAGTACCTAAAGATTATATTGAGGCACCTGTTTTTTATTGCTTATTTGCACAAGGACTTATAATGTCTACAATGTTTGCACTTTGACACTTTATAGCTATTGCACTATGTCATATGATATCTATAGTTTTTATTGCACATCCCTTGGAATCTGACTATCACATGTTATTTGATTTATGAATTTTTAACAATTGTGATAAAAGAAATGCAACTATGGTATCAATGTTCTAGTGTGACATGTAACAACAGAAATAACCATCCTTTTATGTGTACACAGTTGTATATTAATTGGTGAATAATGGATTTGTTTTTTATTCATGATTTTATTAATTTTAATTGCAATGATTTTGGATAATCGAGCAATAAAGAATCCCTTACTCACTTGAAAAATTATGAAAAACCTTATTTTAGAAAACGTTAAAATATGCTTTTCTAATTTCTCTGCCTTTGTACTGCCACACTTCTAACTCTTCAATAACATTTCCCCCATCCTAAACATGACATTTTCCCCATACACTCAAATTCTCTGTTCCTTCCATGGACACCCAATCTTCTACTACCTACAGTTCTTTCCTTTCAGTATAAAAAAATAATGTTAACTACAAAACATGCTCTCAAGCTTGTGAACTGGAGTTCCTATTAGGTACTTGGTCTTAAAACTTTCAATGCTGATTCCCTGTTGAGTAAAACAATATTTGGTTGGGACAACCTATATGAAACAAGCATTGGCAAAGGCTGTGGTTGCACATCATGGAGCGGTAAATTAATAAATATAATAAATGCACCAAAGCACTTTTTTTCCATAAAGGAGCAGCTCCACAACAAGGTTTGCAACAGGGATGGGTAGCAATGATGGAGAGAGTGGGAACATGGTGAGGATTATAATAAGTATCAACATGCAACTGGAAAAGCAGGGAGTGGGAGCAATGGAAGTGCTGGATGGGGGCTATTAAATGTAAAAAAACTGAGCAAGATGGGAATGTCAAGGGAAGCAATGGACAAGCTGCAGAAAAAGAGGGCTTCAATAAAAAGAGTATGTGTTTTAAGGGGGAACAGCACGTCGAAGACAGCAAGAAATCACATCAATTTACGTGGAGTGCTGAATGAAAACAACGAAAATATTTCCTTGACTGTAGGCAGTGGAAGGATAGAAGTCATACAATCAAAAGGATGGTAAAAAAGAACAAGTTACTTACCTATGGTAACGCCTTATATGGTAGACTCTATTTAGATGCAGATGTTTTACCGTAGAAAATTCTCGAAGTGTCAGAATGGATCTGGAATTTTTCAAGCAGTACCCCTGCACTCCAGTAGATGGCCTTCTTTGGCTCCACATTGGTGGCGGTCATGCCGGAAATGAAGTGTACGGTGCAAATACAGGTGCCACCCCAGCGTCCTTTTGAGACTTTTCATGCCGGGAGTGCGGAGCCATGATGAAGGCTTACAACTGGTGTGAAATTCTGGTAAGGAATCTATGGCTGAAGCTTCCACTAGATAAGGAGTTACTGAACTTTTTCATCCGATAGAGACTTCTGGCCGCTGATTCCTTACCTTAGAATAGATACCCAAGTAAAGCCTCCATGAACGTGGGTCTTGTCACGACAGACCTGGCAAACCAAGCAGTAAGGGTTAGTAAATGTGTGCAGAGATGCCCCTGTTGCTGCCTGACAGATGTCCATGACAAGGGCCTCCGAAGGCTAATGCAGTGGTTGCAGCCTTGGCTCTGGTGCAATGAGCTACCAAGCACTCAGGGGGTGCTTCTTGGTCAATAGGTAGCAGATGGTTCTGCAGAGTACTTTCTTGAGTTGGTCCATTTCTGCACAGCCTTTACTTTTTTGACCCCAAGGAACAAGTTACTTACCTTCGGTAACAATATATCTGTAAGAGACAAAGATTAGTTATAGATTCCTTAACTTGTGAATTACCCCTAGGCGTCAGACTGGATCCGGAGAATTTTTCGTCAGCAGTACCCTTGCAGGTCAAAAGGTGGCGTCGGTCGGGTCTGCGTTCGTCGTTGGCGTCCTGGTCGCCGAGATAATGTCGCTGTAGCTACTTAGATGCCACCCTCCGGCGCTGACGTCAGTTCTTCCACAAGACATTCCATGCCAGAAGCGCAGAACCATGCAAGCCACTGACCACTGGTGCACAAAACTAGGGCCCCGAAAGGGATTCCCTGAACCTAGAAGTCAGTTCACAGAACGGGGAGGATGGGTGGGGCGGTAAGGAATCTATAACTAATCTATGTCGCTTACAGATATATCGTTACCCAAGGTAAGCAATTAGTTATAGATTCCTTACCTTGTGAAAAGATACCCTAGCAATACCAACCCCAGAGGTGGATCTGCAGACCAAGTTCACACCAGAAAGTCCTGGAGAACAGAATGGCCAAAGAAGCGGTCTCTCTGGACTTGGCTGTCCAGGCAGTAGTGTTTTGTGAACATGTGCAGAGATGCCCACGTAGCTGCCTGACAGATGTCATTGAGGGGGACTCACCGTCCCAAAGTAGTGGTAGCTGCCGTCGCCCTGGTGGAATGGGCGCGCAATCCCACTGGAGGCTCCTTCTTGGCCAAAGAGTAGAAAGCTTTGATGCTCAGAACAACCCACCTAGAGATGGTCCGTTTGTGCACGGCCCGGCATTCTTTGGTGCCCACGTAGCCAACCAAGAGCTGGTCATCCACCCAGTATTGCTTAGTGCAATCCAAATCAAATGAAAGCGCTTGTTCTTTTGATCCAGACGGTGGAGCTACTCTTCCTCCTTAGACGGATGCGGAGGCGGAAAGAAGGTGGGCAAGGTGATGGTTTGACCAATGTGGGAAGAAGTAACCACCTTGAGAAGAAAGGAAGGTCTGGCTCTGAGTACAACCTTGTGTGGATTAACAGCCAGAAAGGAAGGCTTTGAAGAAAGAGCTTGAAGATCACTCACCCAGAGGTGATGGCAACCAGAAAGGCAGTCTTTAAAGTAAGAAGTCTGAGAGGACAGTTATGAAGTGGCTCAAAGGGAGCGCACATAAGGTAAGTAAGAACCAAGTTCAATTCCCACTGAGGCATTACGAAGGGAACAGGAGGAAAAGGATGAGTAATGCCCTTAAGGAAGCAATTTACAACAGGGGACTTGAAAAGAGAAGGTTGATCAGGAAGCCTAAGAAAGGTTGAAATGGCTGAGAGGTAGCCCTTCAAAGTGCCCAGAGCAGAGCCCAGCTGGGCCAAGACAGGAGAAACAAGAGAACCTCAGAAATGGGGGGGCAGAAAGGGGATCCACAACCTTTGCTGCGTACCATGCCACAAATGCGTTCCATCTGCAGGCGTATACCATTTTAGTGGAGGGATGCCTGGATGCCAAGATAACATCACATACTTCGGGAGGAAGGTCGAAGGCTGTCAACTGTCGCCGCTCAATCTCCACGCTAGGAGGTGGAGACTGGACAAGTTCGGGTGGAGGACTGCCCCCCGCTGCTGCAACAGAAGATCCTCCCAAAGAGGCAGTCAGATCAGAGGCTCGATGGCCGTGTGTAACAGCTCGGGCAACCAGACTCTTCGTGCCCAATCTGGAGCCACAAGGATGACTTGGGCCCAGTCGTGCTTGATCTTCTTCAGCACTCTGGGCAGAAATGGTACAGGCGGAAAGGCGTATAGAAGACCGCAACTCCACTCGCGATGAAAAGCGCTGCCTAGCGAGTGCCACCTTGGAAATTCCAATACGCAGAATTGCTGATATTGTGCATTCGATTCGAGGCGAATAGATCTAACCAAGGCTCTCCCCACTGCTGAAAGAGACCTTGCACCACCTCAGAGTGAAGATGCCATTCATGATCCATCATGCACCTGCGGCTGAGTTTGTCCACCCTGGCGTTCAGTGAACCTGCCAGGTGTTGAACCACCAGGGATATGCCCTGATGTTCCAGCTATGTCCAGAGATGGAGAGCATCTTGTTTGTTGCAGTACCACATGGCGGTGCTGTTGTCCATGAACACCTGCACCACTCTTCCCTGGACAGAGGGAAGGAATGCTTTCAGTGCAAGACGGATCACCCGAAGCTCCAGAAGGTTGATGTGGAGCCCATACTCCGCCGGAGACCAGAGGCCTCTGATCTCCCGCTCTCCCATGTGGCCACCCCACCCTAGAAGTGATACATCCGTCACCACTGCTTACTTCGGTTGGGGAAGGGAGAGGGATCTGCCGTTGACCCAATCCTGGTTCGTCAGCCACCACTGCAATTGACGTGCAGTGCCCTCTGAGCTCTGAATGCAATCGGACAGATTTCCCCGATGCTGTGACCACTGGAACTTCAGGTCCCACTGCAGAACCCGCATATTCCACCTGGCATGATCCACCAGCAGGATGCAGGAGGCCATGAGTCCCAGCAGCCTCTGGGTCATTCTGACCGAAACCTGGGATAGAGGATGAAAGAACGGAATCATAGCCTGAATATCCCCGACTTGCTGCTCAGGAGGATAATCCCGAAACTGTGTTGTGTCCAGAACTGCTCAGATGAAAAGGAGCGTCTGAGAGGGAATCAGGTGTGACTTCGGAACGTTTATGGTGAACCACAGCGAGTACAGGAGGTCCGCCGTATTCTGGGGCGAACCCACCTTCAACAGCCAGTCGTCAAGATAGGGGAAGACTGGAATCCCAGATCTGCGCAGATGAGCTGCGACCACCGCCATCACTTTTGTAAACACCGGAGGGGCGCTGGTAAGGCCAAAGGGGAGCACAGTAAACTGAAAGTGCTCGTGGCCTACCGTGAACCACAGGTAATGCCGGTGGGCCGGCAGGACGAGGATGTGAAAGTAAGAATCCTGCAAGTCCAACGCTACCATCCAGTCTCCAGGGTCGAGGGCAGACTGGACCTGAGCTAGCGTCAACATTTTGAACTTCTTCCGGAGGAAGCAGTTGACGTTCCAGAGATCCAAGATAGTATACAGGCCTTTGTCCTTCATGGGCACCAGAAAGTAGTGGGAATAGCAACCACGACCTACTTCTGGGGCAGGAACTCGCTCGGTTGCTCCCTTGGCCAAGAGAGCCGAAACTTCCTGTTGGAGAAGGGCCACATGATCCTCAGACATGCGATGGTGGTGAGGTGGCAGGAATGGAGGGGTAGTCTCGAAGGGGAGGGAGCAGCCCCTTCGGACTATTTGCAAAACCCACCTGTCGAACGTGATGGTGCGTGAGTGGCGGAGGTGATGGCGAATCCTGCCGCCCATCAGTGATTGGTGGCCTTGAAAGGTCAGACTAGGAGGGTTTGGAGCCTGCTACAAAGGGGGCGGTGGTGGACTGCTCCGCTCGCTGGCCCCCCTTCGGTAACCACAAAAGGGGCAAAAAGCAGACTGCGCAGGGCGGGTGGGGGAGAGGCCCAATGACTCGGCCGTAGCCCGAGAGTCCTTGAAGCGCTCTAGCGCGTTGTCTGCTTTGTCGACGAACAGGCAATGGCCATCATAGGGTAGCTTGGACATCCCCAGAAAAACCAGTCGACCAAAGCCAGGCGTAGTGTCGAAGGGCTACCGAAGTTGAAATCGTCCTGCCTAGCGAATCGGTGGTATCCAGTCCACATCTGATGGTGAACTTGGATGCGTCTCTCCCCTTGGCGACTGCACGGGACAGCACGGCCCAGGCCTCCTCAGGGCACTGTGGCAGCACCTGAGCTATCGTATCCCACACAGAATGGGTGTAACGGCCCAACAGACATGCGGTGTTCACCGACAGCTGTCCCAAGCTGGAGGAAGAAAACATCTTCTTCCCAAGATTGTCCAGCTTCTTGGATTCCCTATCAGGTGGTGCGTTAGACAATGCGCCTTCGGATGTAGGGGCATGGACCACCAAGCTCTCAGGGGTGGGGTGTTGGGAGAGAAAAGTGGGGTTGCCTGGTGCCAGGCAGTGGCATCAAGCAATCATCCTATCCACAGGAGCCCAGGTGTTGGGCCTGGACCAGGTGCCCAAAAGGATGTCAGTGAGGTTCTCATTAAACGGCAGCAGCGGCTGCGAAGAGCTTGCTGCCGGCTGAAGCACCTCTGTCAGGAGGTTAGTCCTGACCGCCACCGTAGGTAGCTCAAGGTTGAGAGCCTCGGCTGCCTTACGCAACACCACTGCGTAAAAAGCTCCCTCCTCCGTAGCCACGGTGGTAGGAGAAAACATGCCAAGGTCTGGAGAGGTGTCCAGATCACTGGCATCCCCCAACTCCTCTCTCCAGTCTGGTTCATATTCCAACTGGTCAGTTAAAGGATCTCCAGACCCCTCTAAGTCCTCCTCATCCTCCCCTAGATGCGAATCTGGCCTGAAGGAACCAGGGTGAAAAAGGGGTACAAAAGTACCCATCGGCATCGGTCCGACTGCATGCCCACATCGGGATGGAGGCCGGGGGGATGCCGGCTGGGGACACAACCGGCACTGGCTGCAGGTGTGGTGCCGGTTCAATCGATGCCGGTGGAGGTGTTATGAGGTCGACCACCGCCGATCCACATCCAGGCCTGGATCCAAGGGGGACGAAGATGCCAGCATCGAAGGCCCAGGGCCAGCAGGCGAGTACGCAGGGCCCAAGGGCGCACCAGCAGAGTCTGGCTGCCCAAAGATGACATGCATCGCTTCATAGAAAGTTCGAAGCTGGGCAGGGGTCGCTCTGGGTCCCAGAAAGGGAGGGAAACTCAGGGCCAACCCTTCGGGCTCCGTACGTGGAGCTGCGGGACGGGCACCACCCGCATTCCTCGTTGCGTCGGCGGACGGACTGGGAGAAGTCGAAGTGGGACGATGCTTCTTCGACTTCTTCTTGTGCTTCGACTTACCTGAGGGGTGCGAAGACTTCGAAGACGAGTGATGGTGGCTCCACGACTGGTCCCTCGACTTCCTGCATGGCCGGGCCTTCGAACGGCGCAGAGCTGACTGCCGGGCCGAGAGAAGCTTTCAGGACCGCTCCCGCAAAGTCTTTGGATTCATGGTCTGGCAGTCAGAACATGACTTGGGATCATGGTCGCGTTCCAGGCACTACAGGCACACGCGGTGCGGATCTGTCACTGACATCTGTTTTCGGCAGGAACCGCCAGCGTTGAAACCGGGCATCCCTGACATGCACAAGGATTCGAAGACTCAAAAACGGCGTCGACATAAGTTGGCAAAATGTCAGTCAAAAAGTGACTGGAGGTACCGCTCTTTCCGCATCTGTGCTGGCTGGCGTGGAAAAAGAAAGAACTGACGTCAGCGTGTGAGGGCGGCATCTAAGTAGCTACAGCAACGTCATCCCGGTGACCACGACGCCAACGATGAACGTGGAGCAAACTGACGCCACCTTTCAATGCACAGGGGTACTGCTGACAAAAAATTCTCCGGATCAAATCCGACTGGGATTAATTCACAAGGTAAAGAATCTATAACTAACTCCCTCTTTCAGATACACACCAAGAAGAGTTGATTGTCTAACACAGAACTTTTTTTGTGCGATCGAGGCAGAATGACAATTCTCTTTTTGGGTCCAAACATTGGAGTCTCTCCTCCTCTTTTGAAGGTGGAGCAAGGAGAGTAGGCATGCGACGTTCTGGTGTACATGGAAAGGAGTCACAACCTTTGAGAGGAAGGAAGCACGTGTCCGGAAAGAAGGTGGTGCAGAGAGTGCCTGCCATTTGCTGACCATCCTGGCCAATGTAAGGGCCACTAAAAAACACAGTCTTCTTGATGGTTAATAAATGGAAGGGCAGTTCTGCGGTGGCTCAAATGGCACGATATATTAAAAAAGCATTGAAAATGCAATAGGTCTCGCATTTGATTAAGTTAAAGCCATTTGCTTTGCTAATGCTATTGTATGAGTGCATGATCGGAGCTCCCCCACTTCCTCCCAACTAAACCATCGCCCCCTTTCTTGTTCTAGTACGCAAGCACACGAGGAGCAGCGTGTTAAAATGCCTGCCCCCCCACCAACCCACGGGAAAGGGGAAAACAGGATCAGACACACCTTCGGTATAGCTGTTAGTAAATCTTAACAGCCAATCGCTTAATTCACCGTATACGCAGGTACCATCCATACATCGTTTTGGAATGGGTCCATTATTTTTAGTTGACCCGGATCAGGCGGGAAAATGAGAATACTCTACACTGGGGGTATGAGTTTCTCTGGTGACATTAATCATGTCACGCATAACTGCAAACGAAGAGAAAACAATCTAAAAAAACAAAAACAGAGCTCATCCATTATGCAACCGCTGGCTTCTTTCGTGCTATAAGTTGTTCTGTGGTACACCTTATTCAGCAGTGTTGTGTGCACCTAGGAAAACAGTGCATGGAACAGTAAATTTTAATGTGCTTTACATCAGACATGTTTGCTTGTATTAATTGGAAATTTGCAATGATCCTAAGTAATCGCGCAATAAAATATTTTCTTTCATTTTCATTCATTCAACTGGGATCTTGTGCAAACGAAGCGCTAAAGGGATGAAATGCTTTGAGGCAAACTCAAAAGTTTTTCTTAACTGGTACTTATGTCATATATTAAAGGGAGGCTGAGATCCCAAGTTATCATTCCCCCGTCTCTCCTGTTCTTAAGTTCTTAAGTACCTAATGCCGAATTCGATCAAAGACTACCCTGTATAATTATCAATTTTACTGTGCACTATGTATATATTTTTTCTATTCCTTCATGTATGTAGGTTATTTGGTGTTTATGTGAAGCTCTACTCTGCCCTGGTGGGTCTGGTTCGCACTGTGTAAAGCAGCAAATTATTTACATAAAGGGGAAAGAAATCAGCTTCAGAGCAATTAGGGAACTATGCATTTCATTTCAAAGGTGAAGCAAACAGTGCACTGTTACAGTGTTTCATGGCCGTATGGCTTGAATTGGAACTATACTTCAGTTTCCCAAGGAAAGATCTTATAGAAAATAACATCAGTCATTCGGATACATGTAATCTTTGCTTTCCCTCCTCAACGTGTTGGGAATATTCCGTGTTGCGGGTAGGACTGGGAAAGGAAATGCTTCTCAAATAGAATGCTGTCATTTTGAGAGCTCAGGTTCACATTCACCTGTGGTCAGCTTATTCCCTCCGCACTTGGAGTAAGGGCTTCAGTAAAGGGGGTAAGGGTTCAGATGAGGAAACATCGGCTCAAGTATCTCTGTCAAGACAGTCATCTCGACTGCAACTGAAGTTCCAAGACCTCAGCCGCAGTAGTCACCACAATAGAAAATGAGGCACTCTCCTTCATAGCCATGGTAGGGGGTGAGACCAAGCGAGTGTCCAATAAGGTGTCTAGTCCACTGACATCTGCCAGTTTCTCACACCAGTTGCCCTCAGTATTGTCTAGGTAATGATAGTATTCATAAGGGTCCTCAGATCCCTCTAATTTGTCTCCCTATAGAGGCCTGTCAAATGAAAAACGCTCTGGTTCCAACCTGTAGGCCATGGTCCTGGACAGTACTGGAACTGTCAGATGGCGCCTGTACGGCTCCATGTCGGAGTCGAGAATGAGGATGGCGTCATGGTGGTGTGTCGGCGGCATCAGGAGTGCCGGTACTGGAGCTGACACTAAGGAAGGTATCTGTCTCACAGGCGGCAAAGCTCTAGATGCACGACTGGATCCATGGGCCCCGACTGGCACCCAGGGTGAATTTGCCAGCAAGGATCCAGTGGGGGCCCTTCCCAAGTCCGTAGGTACTCCAGAGGGGGAAGGCCACCCAAATATAAGGGGTACAGGCTCATAAATGTCTTTCAGCTTGAAAGGGTTTCTCCAGCTTCACAGAAGCATGTGGCCTGGAATGCAGATGCTCCTCCACCTCGTCCGATGACTTAGACAGTATGGCTAAGTAGAAGATTTTCTTCGACATCTTGGATTTTTTCTTGGGATGGGACTTCCCCAACGACTTTGAACGAGACGATGACCGCTGGGTGTGGCTACGCAAACCGTCTCAGGACCTTTCATGTGACCAGTATCTTGAGTGTCGTGGGGTCATCCAGTGTCGGGTAGCGAGGAGCCTGAGTGAATGCTCCCTCAGCGCCTTTGGGTGCACGGTGTAGCAGCAATCGCAGGTCTTTGAAAATGTGGTCCCTCTCCAAGTACCACAGAAAAAACAAGTCTGGATCTGTTTGAGACATCTGCCTATGACAGGCACTACATGGTGTGAAACCAGTAGGTTTCTTTGGGGACATCCTGTCACACCAGGAGAGATATCTCAAGAAAACAGTTTGACAAAAAGTCAGGAAAAAAAACCAGTCAAAAAACAACTGAGGGTAGCTCTTCACGGATCAGAACTATCTGGAGTGGAAAGGAAAGAACTGACGTCAGGACGCTGGGGTGCCGCCTATGTGGGCACCGCACATGTCATTTCCAGTGCAGGCAATGCTGATGCGTAGCTCAACTACGCCACCTACTGGCACACAAGTGTACTGCTCGAAAACCTCCAGATCCAGTCTGACACTTGTGGAATATTCTAAGGTAAGGAATCTCCAGCTAGAAGTCTGCATAAGATGCTATTCTCCAGTAGATATTTAAAACAAGCATTGGCATAGCCAATAGGCCTCTGGGGCCTTATAAGTGTTTAGAGAGAGCTATTGCTTTGTTAACCTTTTTAATATGTGTTGCAGAGCATTGTGAATGTTGTGCAGCATGTTTAAAAGTTATAAGTTATAATTAAAAAAGTGTTATAACCATGTGTCACCTTATATATAACCTAGAAAACATTATATACACCTGAAGTATCCTAATAAAAACCAGAATTAACACCAACAATGTGTTCTAGTTTTTTTGTTTATGCAAGGAATGGGGCAGTGGGGGGGAGGGGGAAATGGGGGTGCTGTGGGGAGGGGTGGAGGTTGAGGGAGGGAGGGGGTGGGGCGAGGGGAGAGTGGAGGTGGAGGGAGGGGGTGAGTGAGGGAGGTGGAGGGAGTGAGGGGGAAGTGAAGTTGGGAGAGCGGAGGTGGAGGGAGTGGAGGTGGGAGTGGAAGTGGAGGGAGGCGGAGAGGAGGTGCAGGGAGGGAGGAGGAGTGGGGGTGGAGGTGGGAGTAAAGGTGCAGAGAGGGAGGGGGTGGAGGTGGGAGTGGAGAGGGGGAGTGGAGGTAGAGGGAAGGGAAAGGGGAGTGGAGGTGGAGGGGGTAGAGGGAGGAGGGAGCTGAGGTGGAAGTGGAGTGAGGGGGAGAGGAGGGGGAGGGAGGAGGGAGTAGAGGTGGAGGTGAAGAAGTAAAGGTGCAGCGAGGGAGGGGGAGTGGAGGTGGTGGGGGAGTGGAGGTGGTGCTAGGAGCAGAGGTGGAGAGGGGGGAGTGGAGGTGGAGGGAAGGGAAAGGGGAGTGGAGGTGGGAGTGGAGGGAGAGGGGAGTAGAGGTGTAGAGAGGCAGGAGTAGGGGTGGAGGGAGGGGGAGTGGAGGGGGAGTGAGGTGGGAGTGGTCAGTGGAGGGAGGGGGAGTGGAGGTGAAGGGAGAGAGGGCGGTGGAGGGAGAGAGGGGGGAGGAAGGGAAGTGAGTTGGAGGGGGTAGAGGTGGAGGGTGGGAGTGGAGGGAGAGGGGAGTAGAGGTGCAGAGAGGCAGGAGTAGAGGTGCAGGGAGGGGGAGTGGAGGTGGTGGGAGTGGAGGTGGAGGAAGGGGGAGTGGAGGTGCGGGGAGGGGGGATGGAGGTAGAGGGATGGCAGAGAGGGGGTGGAGGGAGAGAGGGGGGAGTGGAGATGGAGGGGGAGTGGAGGTGGAAGGAGGGAGGTGGAGTGGAGGTAGGAGTGGTGGTGGAGGGAGAGAGGGGGAGTGGAGGTAGGGAGGTGGGAGTGAAGGTGGAGAGAGGGGCGGAGTGGAGGTGGAGGGAGAGAGGGGCGGAGTGGAGGTGGAGGGAGAGAGGGGGAGTGGAGGAGCAGGAGGAGTGGAGGAGCAGGGGGAGTGGAGGAGCAGGGGGAGTGGAGGAGCAGGGGGAGTGGAGGAGCAGGGGGAGTGGAGGAGCAGGGAGAGTGGAGGAGCAGGGGGAATGGAAACTAGTATCACCAAGCATCCTGGGTTAAACCATTTTTATAATGGAGAAAAAGTAGTTACACAAGTCACAACATGCTTACTGCGGGCTGGTTGGGCAAAAAAGACAAGGCTGCATGAAAGTCACCATGCAGGCGGTTCATTAGCTCCATTGTGATCCCACATGGTCAGCGCTGTCTTCTTCTTGGCTTTATCTTTTTAACCTATATGAATTATCCTTTCATGCCAAAATTAAAGATGCTCCAACGCCGCTCTCAATGCTGCCAGGTTTATCTGTGAGTAGCTAAACCCGTTTGTTGTTCTCCTCTGCATTCTGGGCCTCTTAGTCTTTGTTTAATAATTAGCTAAACATGGCTAAAATGTCAATAAAAACAGTCGGACTGAATGAGCAGTTCGTTGGAAATAGCTGCGAAACGCGAGAGCTCGGCACCAGTTATTTTCACATGCAGAAGGGGCGTTTAATCCCTTTAAAGCTGATAAAATTGAGAACCTGGGTGGATAAAAGCAAGGGGCCGACAGTGTCCCAGCAGGGGCTTAGACAGAGCTCCATGAACGCAGCTATGAACCTAAAGTCATCTTGTCCTCGCTAGGCCAAGAGGGCTCTTGATGGGTGTATAAATCTCTACTCACCAAAGTGTTGGACTTTTTCACCATCCTAAGGGAGAGGGAAGGGCTGGATATGCTCCCTAGAGGAGAGAAATGGGTGGGAGGTCAGACCCCCCCCACCCCCCGGGAGCTGGTTATCCCTTCCCACCTACATCTTGTTTAACTGAAATACTTGCACGTCACCTATTTTACTCCCAGGCGAGTATGAAAAATGGGTGCACTCCCTGCTCCCACATGCCCTAGGTGTATGAGTGACAAGTGATTTCTTCCATATGATGTGGGCTTGCCCCATCATTGAGTGCTACTGGCCTGAAATTGTTACCATCCTGTTGGAATATTAGCGAGACTCAGAGGTGGGGGGTACAACATTTTGGGGGGTGGGTGACTCTTCCCGCAATATGCAGAGTGGAGATGCAGGGGCTCTAAGAAGGGGTAAAAACAACAAAGCCTCGTTAACGCGCAAATGGTCTTTTAAAGACTTGTGAAGTACTCTGGTGCGGATGTGTGTGTGCCCGGGAAGCTGTCTCAGCCCGGGCTGCAACACACGACGGGGGGAGCCCAATGGGCGTTGCAGGCCTGGAGAGACTTGTTGACTATTGTCCTTAAATTGCATTGTTAGGCATCTTGGAGGATGTGGATGGAGGTCGGCGGGATTGGGGGGAGGGGGGAAGCATACCCTGGTCGGCATAGAATTTTCTTTTCATGCAAAATTCAAGATGCTCCAACGCCGCTGTCAATGCTGCCAGGTAAATCTGTGAGTAGCTAAACCAGTCCGTTGTTCTCCTCTGCATTCTGGTCCTCGTAGTCTTTGTTTAATAATGAGCTAAACATGGCCAAAATGTCAATAAAAATTGAATGCCCTGGACAGCTAGAATTCGATTTAAGCTTTTCACTGACTGAGATGCTGTCCCATTATCCAAAAGGTGTCCAGTTAATTCAGTTCCTGTCCTGCATCGGGCATGCAACACAACGGTGAAACTAGGCACGTTTGATTCATTGCTGTCTAATGACTGCTGTGGGGGCCTGGAGTTGGAGGTGTCTGTGTTCGTCTACTCTGGGGCTTGGATTGGCGAGGGGGGGGGAGAGGGGGCTCTACTATTACACTGGCACTGGGCTGCCCTTCTAATGGATGCTCCGGGACACAAAGGGTTACTGACACATCGACTCCACTTTCCTATCAGTAAATGAGACCAAACACAGCTTAGTGTGATGATCGACCAATAGATATTGATAATCTCAGATGATTCTACTCAGGGGCCGGGCTGGGGGTGGTAACAAGTCTATGGAACGTTGTATTTATAATGTAAGCAATTTATCCTGTGGAAGTGGTGTGCAATGTTTGTTATATAGCTAATGTGGTGCCCCCTGCACCTCCAGCTGGTTTGTTGTTTTGTTTGTTACGAGTAAAAATAACTTTTAAAAATTATCACTCACTAGCAAGTGACACGTGACTAACAATCTGAAGTGGGCGGCCGCAGAGGTTGCAAAAACACCCCCTGACAAGCATCATATCTGTTAAGCACCCGCCATCACTTTGAACCAAATTAATACTTGTATTTTTAAACGGAGAATAAGGCACACGCAGCTTTCACACTAGGCTTTGTGCACCTTATTAGCGGCAAGTGCACCCCTGTTTTGTGCCGCGCCTTCACCTTGATGCAACTCACGCGCCGTATAAATGGTTCAAACATTTCCACACAACAGATTTTATAACAAGCGTGGCTGCGCGGTGACCGCGCTTTTTGGTAACACATGGCGTCGCTGATCGCTTCGCGAGCTGTAGGTCGTGGGCGAATACATGCACCCGCCTTTGGCCAATTGCGGGCTTTAAATTTTTGAAAGCCACACGCAATGGCCAATCACTTCAGCTTTTCAGGAAAGCCACATGCACAAGTTTGCTGAAAAGCTGAAGTGATTCCAAGAGGTAATTTTCTAGATCAGTGCATGCGCGCTGCGCTAGGCTCGACCTAAACAGTGGCCCCAAAACAAGGACAATAGACGTAAGAAGAGATGACTATAGACCCAGAGTCAGTACCATATTTCAAGCTGTCCAGCCGGACAGGAATGCTTTTAATTGGTAAAATTAACACAGAAACAAAGTGGAACACAGGGTTGCATCCTACTAAGTGTGTATATAAAGCAAAAAACAGAAAAACAAAAGAGAGGCTCAGGCAGAGCGAATTGCTTGTATGTTATACGTTCAAATAGTACAAGCAGAAATGTGTTGGGACACCGTTACACATGAGTAATATTAATTAGAAAAGCGTTTACAGTGCACATAGAGTCGACGATGTTTTGATCCCTTTTAAACATTTTTGGGATCATCATCAGGTCATAGTGTTACATGCCTGAGTAAAATTCCCTGTAAAAGTAATAAGAGAAAGGGAAAATGGGAAAGACAGTTAGGATGAGTTTAAAAACCGGCGAAAAATATCATGCAGACGCAAGTCAGCTGGTGACTGATTTAAGAGAACTTCGACGCAAAGGACACATGATCTATTGTCAATCTAGTTGTGTAAAAGGTCTAGATCTGTGTCAGAGGCGGAGTGTTGTGATGTGTCATGGGCCATTATATCAAAGTAAACCGGTTTTAATAGAAAAACCGTGTATTTGGTAACTGTGGTCCATGATGTGAAAAATGGGCCAGTGGCCCTAGAGTGGACAATCAATAGCCATGTACATGTGAGGATAATTGCGGGACAAAAAAACAAAATGGCATGCTGAGAAACAGTGTGTCCTGTGCACAAGATGTGAAAAACATGGGCTGGAGCCCTGAAATAGTTGCCCTTGTGGAAGTAGGAGCTTACCGTAAGAAAAACATGCCACTAGGAAGACCGCAGAAGGGTGTCCTATGAGGTTGCTGAGAGGCAAGGTAAGATAGCGTACCTGTCTAAAATTGCCTTGAGCGACCTTAATGGGAGAGTGAAAAGTCAATGCGGTGAACCGCAAGACTGCCTAAATTACATGCATGGTGATTGATGAATAAATGGGGAACGTACCGGTGTTCCAGTAGAGATTACACTGGAAAGGATGTGAACAGCGTCCGTGGTTACAAACTGATTCAACTTGAGCGAAGGTCTCGATGGACTCGGGTCTCTGGCAAATCCCAGAGGTTATGCGGTTCCCCACATTTACTTTTACCTATCCGTTCCCTCTTAGGTCCATCAACACCTGTGCTTAAGTTAAGTCGGTTTGTAACCGCGGACGCGGTTCACATAATTTCCAGTGTAATCTCTACTGGAACACCAGTATGTTGCCCATTTTTCATCAATCACCATGCATGTAATTCAGGCAGTCATGCGGTTCACCGCATTGACTTTTCACTCTACCATTTAGGTCGCTCGAGGCAATTTTAGGCAGATACGCTACCTTACCTCGCCTCTCAGCAACCTCTTAGAACACGCTGCTGCGGTCCCTCCTAGTAGCATGTTTTTCTTACGGTAAACTCCCACTTTCATATGTCAACACGGCCAACTATTTCAGGGCTACCGGCCCATGTTTTTCACATTGTGTGCCACAGGACACACGGTTTCTCACTCGGCACCGGCTCACTATGCCATTCTGGTTAATGTCCTATGTTATCCTCACATGTACATGGCTATTGATTGTCCACTCTAGGTCCACTGGCCCCTGTTTTTCACACCGTATACCACAGTTACAGAACACACTGTTTTTCTTTTAAAACCGATTCACTTTGATATAATGGCCCATGTCACATCACGACACTCCGCCTCTGACACAGATCTACACCTTTTACACAACTAGATTGGCACTTGATCATGTGTCCTTTGCGCCGAAGTTCTCTTAAATTAGTCACCGGTTCACTTGCGTCTGCATGATATTTTTTGCCGGTTTTTAAACTCATCCTAACTATCTTTCCCATTTTCCCTTTCTCTTATTACTTTTACAAGCAATTTTACTCAGGCATGTAACACTCTGTCCTGATGATGATCCCAAAAATGTTTAAAAAGGATTGAAACGTCGTCGACTCTATGTACACTGTAAACGCTTTTCTAAGTAATATTAGTCATGTGTAACTGTGTCCCAACACATTTCTGCTTGTACTATTTGACTGTATAACGTACAAGCAATTCACTCTGCCTGAGCCTCTCTTTTGTTTTTCTGTTTTCTGCTTATGCTCTATATACACACTTAGTAGGATGCAGGTTTGTGCCCCACTTTATTGTTTCCGTGTTAATTTTACAAATTAAAAGCATTCCTTTCCGGCTGGACAGCTTTAAATATATAACTGACTCTGGGTCTATATTCATCTCTTCTTAAGTCTATTGTCCTTGTTCAGGGACCACTGTGTTTAAAACTTGTAACTACCCAGGGCCCCTGACCAATTAAATTGGGTTCCCTTGTCCTCTATAGCATTCTCCAGCAGATGGTCAAATGCAACTAGACGAAGTAAACCTTCAAATAAGCAACAAAAAAAATGAGATACACAAAAAAGGCATCGGTTAATCAATGGGCTGACCCAAAACCCTATGCAAGCATTGGGTTTTGTGCACGACAGACATAATAAAGCTGCGTACATGGGATAAAAGAAGGCTTAGATTATCTGTTGAAAATAAAATGTCAGCCTTATCCTAATCTAAGTCTAATTGCACACTCCTTTTCATCTCCTACAGTTTGAAGAGCACTCTGCAAGGAAAAATATGTTTAGATTTAGACATACAACACATTCAGTTTAACCAAGCCATCTGCCTAGCACCTGTGTTCCCTGGTGTATGCTATACGTCCTGTCGTGCAATGTTTAACAAAGCACTGAATAGAATAGGGAACAAACTTACCACATCTGCTGTTTGGCCTTAGGATCCATGCCAGTCGATGGCTCATCCAGAAGCACAATATATGGGTTTCCCAGCATGCTCAGTGCAAAACATAACTAAGTAAGAGAGAATCATCAAAAAGAGTTATTAACTACATCAATTTTGGAAAATAAGAAATATTTTGAGAAATATTGCTGCATACCTTTCTTTTTATCCCTGCCGACAACTTCTTAGAAGGCTTTTGGAGATGTTCTTTCAGATCAAGGGCACTAGTGACTCTGAAAAGCATATGACATTGTATGATGCATTAGCATTTTTATGAGAACTGCAGAGTATGATTTATGAACCCTGGGTATACATGGATTTTTTTTACTCTAAGTTGCATAAAACAAAGATCCAATGATTGATGAATGTTAATGATCTCTCAATAGACAACATTCAGCTAAGTGAGGTGAGACAAATGTCTTAGCATTCAACAACTGAAGCATCACTCCATGCTTTCCTCTCCCTATTTCTTTTGTTTTGAAGCTGAAAGTATAAATGTACAGTGACGTAATCTACCATGACATCACTAGGCCATGACAACCAATGCTGAATAATAACACAGACAGCATGAAATTACCAATTCATGACCACCAGCGTCTGATGGGGCAACAGGCTGTATGACATCATTAAACCTGGATTACAAATGTCTTATATTTCATAGCTTATGTACAGCAGTATGGACACAGTGCTCGTTTAGAAAAAAAAAGTAATCCCTTTCCTGCCGAAGATCTCTGAATTTGACTGGTGAGGAAAAAAACTTGGCGACTGTTCCGAACTCCAACCTGAACTCCGCCCCATGGCATGTTCATGCAGACTCAAGGGGCAAGATGTGGACAATGCCTTTCCAAATTACTCTGTTCAGTGCTAAGGAACTTCCCTCCTATGGGTGCAGGGTGCAGTATTCCTATTCAGAGAACACTGATAGCAGGCACTCGATTCTGGTCCTGCAGAAAGCCATACAGATCCCATTGAGCAGCTTACACATAATGGCTGAAACATGCTTACTCATTCCAAGTATGTGAGAGTTGATTGGTTTCCTGCTACGTCTTCACAACTGCTTTTAATCCTTTTCCAAGGTTGCCATTATTAAAGTACACCAAACTGGTGGGTGACCCAAAAGACAATTTTAATTCGCCTCTTTTTCATCTGAGATAATAATCCTTTAAAAAAAAAACATTGCTGTAACCAGGTGTTGAAGCACAGCCAGGTGTCTCGGGTGGGACCCTAATGATGAAGCATGCTACCAGCTAGGTTGGTGGGTGACGGGTCTTTTAAAAATAAAAATAAAGGTGTTCTTTCACACCCAGTGTGAGGGGCCTCTCTAAAGATTTAATAAGGAAGTTGGTTGTGTACTTGCTTCTCTTTGCTGAAAATATTGATACGGTAATGTGAGCAAACTCTTACTTCTCACTCTCTTCTTTGTTACCTTTTTTCTCTCTGACTCAGTTAACAGTCTTTCATGATATCAGAAGCCATTTATGATACCATGCCAAAGCTACTACTCTGATGAGTCACAGTTTGTGTAACATCAATGACCCACAAACAGCAATAGTTGCTTGCTCTGAGACTATACAATGTTCCTGGTAATACTGTGTGAGGCATAGAATCACTAGGGTATGACATTCAAAATGTATGAGTTGGACATGGGCTGTATGAAATCATTTTCAAATTTATACCAACATAACTGATCAAATTAAGGCTGGCATCGTCATTTGATCAGGACCATTAAAACCCAGCTACGCCATAAGCTTTATAAACTCAAACGTAAAACCACCAACGTCTCATTTGGCTATATATTGTGAAAAACAATTAGTCATACCTGATTGATGCTTCTCTCATAAACAACAAACAAGCAATGTATGTAGCACCTCTTGGGTAAAGGGGCATATGGTATTACAGTAACAGGGGACAGAATGACTTCTCCCTTAAAGAAAAGATGATAAGGGTTCATGCATTTGCATCCAATGCCAGTTGTTATTCTGCAGGCCTTTACATCAGGAGTCATTAACTTACATTCATTGCATCAGGAGTACTGTCATGTAGCATGTTATTACATCAAGAATGCCTTTCTATAATTTTCTTTTCAAATTATAATTAATGTAAATATTTATTTTAAATTGTATAGTAAATGAATATTACTATTCATTTAATGTTTATAAACTATCAATTCCTTAACTCTAAAAAATCCTTACTACTCCTATACACTACCCTTTCCTGAGCCCTAAAACTCCATACTATCCCTACACACTACCCATCCCTGAGCGCCAAAAGTCCTTACAAGCCCTATACACTACCCATCCCTATGCCCCCAAACCCCCAATTACTCCAATATATTACCATCTCTAAGCAGTATAAACTCCTCACTACCCACCCCTCATCCATAAAAAAAAACCACTACCGCATACACTCCCCATCCTTGAGATGGGGAGTGTACTACTCCTATACACTACCCATTCATGAGCCCTAAAAATCCTCTTTACCCCTGTTCACTAAACATCACTGAACCCAAAACAAATCTTACTATCACAATGCACTAACCATCCATGAACCCTAAAAACCCACTGCTACTCTTATTTAAACTTACAAAAATTAAAACCATACACCAAGATTTTAATTTCATTTTTTTAAACCACTTACTTATTAACTTATATTTAATTACTTAAAAGTAAATAACTTATTACTTAATAACTGCATACATTTAATTCAAAATAAAGTTAGTGTTTGTGTATGTATGTGTATGTGTATATGTATATATATATATATATATATATTAATCTCAAAATAATGACAGCGCGGCACTGTTCTTGGCAACAAAGTTGTTTTATTTCAAGTCGTAATCCTTCCTACGCGTTTCGAACCGTAGTTCCTGGTCACGGTAGATTATTACATTGGTCCTACTTTGATTTTTAACTTATATACATATATATGATGTCACTGTTATGATGCATTCTGGGTGTAGTAGTTAGTCTACTATCAAAGTCACAGAACTTTATTTATTTTTGCATGTAAATGTTTTGATTGGTAGCATGCTTCACGGATGGTGTGTTGCAATAACAGAGAAGTACCTTTTCCAGCGCGCTCGTCATTAATTAATGACAGAAGGGCGTTGAGTTCAATTCAATGAAATAAAACATCTGATCGCCACCCCACCACAGTGATGTCCGTTTCTTTCTTGACTCTCCCTATTGCTCAGAAGTGAAGCCAGTGATGCCAGTGTGCAGATTCCTAGATAGAGACCTTTTTAGACTGGATAGGGGAACATTCCACAGAACGGGGAAGAGCTTCCGGACAAGGGAAATACCCGAATGATGCACAGGGTCTCTGGGCACAGGACCCAGGACCTCACCCAGCTCTGCTTGCTATAGAACCCCATGGCTGTGGTGTTGTCTGTGAGAACTTGCACCAGCCATACTTTGATCGAGGTCAAGCAGGTCTTTAATGGCAAGCGAATAGCCCACAACAACAGCAAATTATTATGGAGGTGGGTCTCCGCAGAAGACTAGAGCCCAATGATCTACATCTCTCCCAGATGTCACCACCGTCTACTCTGCATGGGGCAGGGAAAGGGGTCTGCCACTGGTCCACTGGTGGTGAGCAGGCACCACTGCAGATCTTTACTGTCTCGGACGTCACCTGGAAGGAATCGGACAGGTTTCCTTGGCACTGAACCTAATAAGACTTCAGATCCCCCTGCAAAGCTCGTATGTATCACTAGGCATTGTCAGTGAGCAGAATGCAGGAGGCTAGTAAGCCAAGCAACCTCAGAGTCATCCTCACGGAGACCCAGGGCAGAGGATGAAACATTGGGATCATAGCTCAAATGTCACAGGCTCGTTGGTGCAGAAGAAAGGCGTGAAAGTGCACCCTATCCAGGATGGCTCCATTGAAGACGTGAAGGAGTCAGGTGCGACTTCAGCAGGTTGATTCTAGAACCCCAATGATGTGAATAGGTTTGCCATTGTCTGAAGGTGGCAAGTGGTTGACGCTTACAAGCCTGCCTCCAACAGCCAGTCATCAAGGTAGGGAAGACCGGTACCTCCAACCTCCCTTCACCTTTGTGAACACCCGAGGTATACTGATGAGGATAGAAATGAGCAAGGCAAGCTGAAAGTGCTCATGGCCCACCTTCAAGTGCAGGTAATGACTGAGGGCCTATAGGAATGGTGGGGGGGTGAAAATAGGTGCCCTGCAGGGTCAGTGCCACTATTCAGTCTCTGGAATCCAGGGCAGAAAGAATCTGGTCCTGGTAAACATTTTGAATTTGTCTTTAAACAGGAAGGCATTGAGAGGATGAAGATGTAGGATAGGATGGAGGCCTAAGTCCTTCTTGTTAATGTTAATGTTAATGTTAATGTTAATGTTAAGGGGAATTTATTGAGCGCACTGTCACCATAGGTTTCCTGGCGCTGATAGACTACCAAGGCAAAGCAGGAGAAACTTAACGGGGATGTGAAAAGAGCAGAGTTTTCAGAAATTTCCTGAAAGGCAGAAGACAAGACTCAGTCTTAAGGGAAAGTGGGAGAGAATTCCACAGCTTAGGTGCCAGGTGGGAGAAGCTGCGTCCACCTAACCTAGAAAATTTGACACGGGGGGTAACCAGAAGCTTCAGAAAAAGGAAATAAAGTTTGAGGCCAGCACCCTCTCTACGGCTCCTTTGGCTAAAGAGCCTACACCCACTGGCCCGCCTAGAAGTGATCCTATTTAGGTGGCAGGTGTGGTGGGCAGGACTTAACTGTCAGATGTAATGTGTTGCCACAACTGCAGAAAAAGGCTGATCCAGCCTCCTACCGGATGGCCAAATGCTGCTAAGGGTGCACTAAAAGGGTTCTGAAGTTATGGGCTGAGTCATGGAGGATTGGGATAAACTCTATAAATGATCGCCAGGTCCTTGTCTATTGGGCCCATGGCCTCACCTCGAAACAGGCGGTAAAGTCTTACGTCAATACACCAAGCCCCTGGCACATTCCCAAAAAGGGCAAAATTATTAGGGTGGGGATTGCCTAACTGGAGCTTAAAGACCCAAGCTTAAAGGCCCAAAGAAGGTACTGTAGCTTGTCTCTCTTTACAACAGTGTAGGTCTGAGTCTGCCTCTTCACAAAACATGTGGGAGTTGCTGAAAGGCTATTAAGTAGAGCTGGACATCACCAGAGAAGCCTGTATACCTCATGCATGTGTGCCAACTGAGTTCCACGCTTGGTACCATAGGCCTTTCCAGATAATACATTGTGTCTAGGCCTGATCGGATGAAGAATCTGGCTGCATCCTGACCACCCTGAATGATGTGGGCTAAAAAGGCATGCTTCTGGGGCCACTGGAAGGATCTCATCAGCCATGTCCCAAAGGGCATGGGTGTAGCGACCGAGCAGGCAGCTTGTATTAGTCAAACTCAAAACAAAGCTGGCCAAGGAGAACATTCACTTGCCAAAGGTGTTCACGCGTTTGACTGCCCATCAGGAGGAGTGATTAGGATGATATGCTTTCTCTACTGGTGGACATCTGCATCACCAAGCTCTCCGGTGTTGGGTGCTGAGTCATGAAATCCTACTTATGATGAAGGATGATCAAGGACCTCAGCAACCTTTCCTATTAACAATAGCAAAGGATATACTTTCTTCTGTTGTTGGTTCGGGGAAGAAACCAACCCATTCTGTGCACAGTTTTGTGGAAGTCGAATCTTTAAAACAAAATATCTTTTTATTACATTTTTCACTTATTAAGTATACATGAGCATTTTCGGCCTCTAAACAATAAAATGTAACAAACTTTAGAGTTGTATTTACAGAAATGGTTCTAATCAGTTTGTAAACAATTCAAAGCACAACAATCCTGTTAATTATTTTAGATTCTAGATGCAAATTCGAGGCCCTGTGCGTATCGCATCAAATGTGGGAGTCTTCTCAATGTCCTTAAATTGATATTTCAATGTCTTATTTTTTAACATAACAAATAACTGTTTCACATACAATTTAATAATAACAAGAGCACTTCGAGGTTCCGATAAGGATTATCTGGCATCTGTCCATTTGTACTGCTGACTAACATTTATAGGTGTGTACTAGGGGTAAGCTAATGCTGGAGGCAAGACATGGAGGGCATCAATGGAACAGTACAATTTGTCATTCCCCTTTAAGCAATTCATGGGGGCGGGGTCAGCAGTGATATTTATTCATGTTCGTGTGGTAGGCTATAAGGCTTCAGATGAACTGTCCTTGTCACCTACATCCCTCGCCTGAGTCGCCTCCCACTCCCCTAACACCTCCGACCACAGGTCTGCTATTGGATGATGTCTCACTCCTCTATTGTCTTCTTTGATCAGAGCTCATTCTTCTGCCCTTCAGGCTGTGACATCTTTTTCTCGATCTAAAATGTTCGGGCCCGTGGAGGATTTCCATCTTAGTCCTATCTGTCTTTTTGCCAGGACTAAAGCTAGGTCTATAAAACAATTGCCAATTTTTGGGGCCGTGGGTCTTGTGAACAGGCCTACTAGACATACTCTATTGTGAGAGGAATAGTATGTGCAAGGACCTTGCATAGCATCCCAATTACCTTACGGCAGCAATCAAGCCAAGCCGGACACTCCCACATCATGTGTTTAAAGTCTGCATCTGGAGCTGCGCATCGTGGGCATTGCTTGTCTGTGCTATTTCTCATGATGTTGAGCCTATGAAGGGTGAGGTATGTCGTGCAGAACGTTGAATTGGGAATATTTTAAGTTAGAGTTTCTAGAGACTGTTTTTTGGCAAACTAATCGCTGTTTTCCATTCTGATAAGTGTGTATTATAGTCTCTGTGCTGTCTGGTTTTGAGACTACGATACACGCTTATCGCAGTGATGATTGTGGAGAGGTGTGGTGCAGCGGCCAGGGCAGCTGGCTTCGGAGCACAGGGTTAGCGGTTCGCTCCCCGGTTCCGGCGGCAGCTCAGCTCAGCACCATGTGACTCTGGGCAATAGCTCACTTAATTTCCAGTACGGCCCACAGCGCCTTGAGACCCGTAAGGGTGAGTAGTTCGCACTTTACAAATACTGATATACATTTACATTAACAGAGGGACTGGATGAGGCCCTGGAAATGTGGGAGCATATGATGCTGGAATTCTGTTGCAATTGATGAGTAAGAACTTTAATGAAATTCAAAGCCCTGAAGAAGTTTCAGGAGTGTTTTGGAACGAATTGCGTTGGCTGGATTATATGTTTTGAAATTTGAAGAGTTATGGATAAAGGATTTCTTTGAGATTCATGAGATTACACTTCTCCTCCTGGTGCTCCTGCACATATACTGTAACAAACCAGTGGGAAACCTAATACACCCTTGGAGGCTTGGGCAAATAAACAAGTGTTAGATAAAGGTGCCTACAAGGGATTTTATTCACTAATCTTAGTCAGATTTCATAAAAACGTGTTACTTATATGTTACGCTCCAATTGGTGACTAAACTTTGAAAAAATCTAAACATTAATGTAGTTGTTCATGAAATGAAGAACAAGTTACTTAGCTTCGGTAACAATATATCTGTAAGAAACCTTAGTTAGTGTTAGATTCCTTACCTTAGAATATCCCCAGGCGTCAGACTGGATCCAGAAAGTTTTCGCTAGCAGTACCTCTGTGCGTCAATAGGTGGCGCCGTGCGGCTCTGCATCCGTCGCTGGCGTCGTATGCGCCGAGATGACATCACGGAGACTACTTAGGCGCCACCCATGCGCACTGACATCAGTTCTGTACACGACTTTCCGCGCCAGGAACGCAGAGCCATGCAAGACACTGACCACTGGTGCATAAAACTAGGGTCCTAAAGGGGATGACCTTAACCCTACGAAACAGTTCGCAGAAAAGGGAGGATGGGTGGGGCCGTAAGGAATCTAACACTAACTGATGTTTCTTACAGATATATCGTTACCGAAGGTGAGTAACTTGTCCATCTGAAAGATACACTTTAGTGTTAGATTCCTTACCTTAGAATAGATACCCCAGCAATACCAACACCGGTGGTGGGTCTGCAAAGTAAGATCACACCAGAAAATCCCGAAGAACAGAACGGCCAAAGAAGCCGTCTCTCCGGACTTGGCTGTCAAGGCCATACTGCTTGGTAAAGGTATGCAGCGAGGACCACGTAGCTGCCTGACAGATATCCTGCAAAGGGACTCCCTGTCCCAGAGCAGTAGTGGCTGCTGTCGCCAGAGTAGAATGGACACACAGCCCCACAGGAGGCTCCTTTTTAGCCAAGGAGTAACAGGCTTTAATACACAGAACGACCCACCAAGAGATGGTTCGTTTGTGCACAGCCCAACCTTTCTTGGTGCCCACGTAGCCAACAAAGAGTTGATCATCCACCCGGAACTGTTGTGTGCGATTCAGATAGAACGAGAGCGCACGTTTTGGGTCCAGACGGTGGAGCCTCTCTTCCTCTTACGAAGGATGCGGAGGCGGAAAGAAGGTGGGCAAAGTGATAGTCTGCCCGATGTGGAAAGGCGTGACAACGTTGGGCAGAAAAGAAGGACGGGTCCGTAACCCCACCTTGTCCGGATGAACAGAAAGGAAAGGAAGTTTAGAAGAAAGAGTCTGGAGCTCACTCACTCTTCTAGCAGAGGTGATAGCAACCAGGAAAGTAGTCTTTAAGGTGAGAAGACGTAAAGGACAGGTGTGAAGCAGCTCAAAGGAAGCACACATCAAATAAGTAACCCACAAGATTCAAGTCCCACTGAGGCATTATAAAGGGGACCGGAGTGAACGTGTGTGTAATGCCTTTCAAGAAACGACAAACAACAGGGGACTTGAAAAGAGAAGGCTGATCAGGAAGCCTTAAAAATCCAGAAATGACCTAGAGCTAGCCATTGATAGTGCCCAGAGCAGAGACCCACTGGGCCAGAGAAAGGAGGAACAGAAGAACTTCGAAAGACGGGCAGAAAGGGGATCCACAGCCTTCACTGTGCACCATGCCACTAATTTATTCCACCTGCAGGAGTATACCGATTTAGTGGAGGGACGCCTGGCTGCCAAAATAACATCACAGACTTCGTCAGGAAGGTCAAAAGCCGTCAACTGTCGCCGCTCAATCTCCATGCATGGAGGTGGAGGCTGGACAGGTTCGGGTGAAGGACCGTCCCCTGCTTCTGCGACAGAAGATCCTCCCGAAGAGGCAGTCGGATCGGAGGACAGATGGCCAGACTGAGTAGCACGGGATACCATACTCTTCTTGCCCAATCCAGAGCCACAAAAATGACTTGGGGCCCGGTCGGGCTTGATCTTCTTCAGCACTCTGGGCAGAAGTGGTAAAGGCGGAAAGGCGTACAAGAGACCGCAACGCCACTCGCGACGAAAAGCATCTCCGAGCGAGTGCTGCCTTAGAAATTCCAACGCGCAGAATTGATGACATTGCGCGTCCTCTTCGATGGCGAATAGATCTAACCAAGGCTCTCCCCACTGCAGAAAGAGACCTTGCACCACATCCGAGGTCAGACGCCATTCGTGATCCATCATGCATCTGCGGCTGAGTTTGTCCGCCCTGGCGTTCAGGGAACCTGCCAGGTGTTGAACCACCAGAGACATGCCCCGATGTTCCAGCCATGTCCAGAGGTGCAGAGCCTCCTGAAATAGGGTCCATGACCCCACCCACCCTGTTTGTTGCAATACCACAGACAACGGTGGTGTTGTCTGTGAACACCTGCACCACTTGTCCATGGACAGAGGGAAGGAAGGCTTTCAGAGCAAGTCGGATCACCCGGAGCTCCAGAAGGTTGATATGGAGCCGGGATTCCGCTGGAGACCAGAGGCCCCTGATCTCTGCCTCTCCCATGTGGCCACCCCATCCCAGGAGGGACGCATCCGTCACCACTGTGAACTCCGGTTGAGGAAGGGAGAGGGATCTGCCATTGACCCAATCGCGATTCGTGAGCAACCACTGCAAGTGACGTGCAGTGCCCTCCGAGATCTGGACATGATCGGACAGGTTGCCCTGATGCCGTGGCCACTCAAACTTCAAGTCCCACGGCAGAGCCCGCATATGCCATCTGACATGGTGCACTAGCAGGATGCAGGAGGCCATCAGGCCCAGGAGATGGAGGGTCATCCTGACTGAAACCCGGGATAGAGGCTAAAGATCGGAATCATAGCCTGAATATCCTGGATCCGCTGTTAGGGAGGATAGACCCGAAACTGCGCCGAACCCGCTTCGATGAATTGGAGCTTCTGAGAGGGAATCAGGTGCGACTTCGGCACATTGATGGAAAACCCCAGCAAATGGAGGAGGTTGGCCGTAGTCTGGAGGTGGGAGACGACCGTTTGGGGCGAGCCCACCTTCAACAACTAGTCGTCGAGATTGGGGAAGACTGAGACCCCTGATCTGCGCAGATGAGCTGCGACCACCGCCATCACTTTCGTGAACACCCGAGGGGTGCTGGTAAGGTCAAAGGAGAGCACAGTAAACTGAAAGTGCTTGTGGCCTACCATGAACCGCAGGTAACGTTGGTGGGCTGGCAGGACGGGGTCACGAAAATAGGCATCGTGCAAGTCCAACGCTACCATCCAGTCTTGCGGATCGAGAGCAGACAAGACTTGAGCCAAAGTCAACATCTTGAACTTCTCCTTCCGGAGGAAGCGGTTGATGTTCCGGAGGTCCAAGATGAGACGCAGACCCCCTTTGTCCTTCTTGGGGACCAGAAAGTAGTGGGAACAACAACCCCTCCCTACTTCTGGCTCAGGAACGCACTTGATGGCCCCCTTGGCCAAGAGAGCCATGACTTCCTGCTGGAGCAGTGCCAAGTGTTCCCCCGACATGCGGTGGTACTGAGGTGGCATGGCTGGAGGGGTGGACTGAAAGGGAAGGGAGTAACCCTTGCGGATGATCTGCAACACCCATTTGTCCAATGTGATAGCCTGCCAGTGGGGGAGGTGATTGCGGATCCTGCCACCCATTGGCGTGGGGGGCCCCCCAAAGTTCGGATTAGGAAGGTTTGGAGGTAGAAGCAGTGGGGGCGGAGGTGGGCTGACCCCCACGCTGATTCCCAGACCCGCCCCTGCGGACACCGCGTCTGCGCTGAGGCTGGGTCTGCACAGGCTTGCTGAAGGAACGTGCCTGGGCGCCCTTTCCGCGACCACAAAAGGAACGAAAACCAGAAGTGGCTGAGCTTTTCGTGGAAAGACCTAAGGACTTTGCCGTGTCCCGCGAGTCCTTAAAACACTGCAGCGCACTGTCTGCTTTATCGCCAAACAGGCGAGTGCCATCAAAGGGCATGTCCATGAGTGAACTTTGGACATCTGTCAAGAACCCGGTAGATCTCAACCAGGCGTGGCAACGATGCGCCACAGTCGTAGCAATTGCTCTACCTAGTGAGTCTGCGGTGTCCAAACCACACCGAATGGCGAACTTAGCTGCATCTTTACCCTTGGCGACAGCTTGGGACAGCACGGCTTGGGTCTCTTCAGGACACTGAGGCAACACTTGTGCATATGTATCCCACACCGCGTGGGAATAGCGGCCCAAGAGGCAGGCGGTGTTCACCGACTACAGCCCTAAGCTGGCCGAAAAGAACAACCACTTGCCGTACTGCTCCAGCTTCTTAAGAGTCCTTATCCGGCGGAGCCGTGGGAAAGGCACTCTGGGACGTCGAAGCTTGGATGACCAGGCTTTCGGGCGTAGGATGAGTGGTCAGAAATGCAGGGTCACCCGGCGCTGGGTGATGATGCAGGGCGGCGTTCTTATCCACAGGGGCCCCTGTGGATGGCCGCGACCAAGTGCCCAGTAAGACGTCAGTGAGGGCATCATTAAATGGCAGCAGGGGCTCCGATGAAGTGGACGCCGTCTGGAGCACATCAGTGAGATTAGTTTTTAGGGCCACCATAGCGAGATCAAGGTTGAGGACTTCAGCTGCCCGACGGAGCACCACCATGTAAGAAGCACCCTCGTCCATGGTAGGAAGAGGAGAGGCAAACCCCGCATCAGAGAAGACATCCAGGCCGCCGGCCTCCTCTAACTCGTCTGCCCAGTCATACTCAGAGTCACACTGATGAGCAAGAGGGTTCTTGGACCCCTCCCAGTCGTCCTCCACCTCCGCCGTATATGATACAGACTGCGGCGGCAGGGCAAGGACCGGGGAACGAACAAACAGCGCCGGACAGGGCAACGCAGATCCCAGGCAGGGACAAAATTGTCCTGGAACCTGGGCAGGGGCGGAAGAAAGGGCATCCACTGCGGCGCCAGAGCTGAGGGTGGCACTGGGGCCAGAGCCGGCAGCGCGGGACCTTGTGGCGCCGTGGCCGGAGCCAGAGGTGTTGGATCCTGCAGCACCGGAGTCGCCGGCGGCGCCAACGGCCCGACAGGATCCTGACACAGGACCGCGGGGCACGCCGGCGGGAGCCCGATGCCTAAACAGGTGGTCCATGGTAGCAAGAAATTCTTGCACCTGAGCGGGAGTCGCCGACGGATCCGGATAAGCTGGGTAGGCCGTGGGACTCCAGGACTCCGATGGAGCCGCAGGGGCGGAGCCCCTGTCCCCCTCGTCCGCATCCGGGGACCAACTGGGGGACATCGGAGAGCAACAACGCTTCTTCGACATCTTTTTGTATCGTCTCTTATCCGAATCCGAGGGTGAAGACTTGGAGTCCGAGGAGCGATGATGGTGGCCCCGCGAGCGTTCTCTGGAGCAGCCCCTGGACCGCGAATGGCACGGGGACGAGACCTCAAGCAGCTTCCGGCGCTGCTTGCTCAAGGCCATCGGGGCCATGGCCAGACAGTCCATACAGGCCTGGGAGTCGTGGTCGCTCTCCAGGCAGTAGAGACAGACGCAGTGGGGGTCCGCCACCGGCATATTGCGACGGCAGGCCCCACAAGACTTAAAACCAGGCATCCCTACGTGCAGTAGAGTAGACTCAAACTTACAGGAGACAAAAAGTCTCAAAACTGTGGTAATAAAATGACTAAGGTACTTGCTCTAACCGGATCTGCGCTTACTGGCGTGGAAAAAGAAAGAACTGACGTCAGCGCGCATGGGTGCCGCCTAAGTAGTCTCCGTGATGTCATCTCGGCGCATACGATGCCAGCGAAGGACTCGGAGCCGCACGGCACCACCTACTGACGCACAGAGGTACTGCTAGCAAACACTTTCAAGATACATTCTGACGCCTGGGGATATTCTAAGGTAAGGAATCTAACACTAACGTGTTTCTTTCAGATATGAATATTCAGCAGAACAATTAGAAAAACACAGGTATATATCTTTTCATGAGTACACAATTTTTAATGTGAAACAGAAATGTAAGGGGTACATTCAGAGACAATAAAACACCATGATGGAGGGTACACAAAAGAGCCTACAAATCATAGGTGAAAACATCTATTCCAAAAGTATATAAGGAGGGAAATTAATCTAAAGCAATAGAAAACAATTCCTCAAACGCCTCAAATGCTAGGGAAATAGATGCGACAGCACCTTCTAGCTGCTGTTTACGGGACGATTTGGAGACGACGAGTCATTTATAACTTGCTCTTTTGGAGGTTCAGTTCATCATAACTCTCTCTAACTTCGGGAAGATACTTCGGAAAGAGACTTCTGCCTTTCTGATTGAGGTCGTCAGGCTTGAGTTACTCCTTTATATTGAACGGAGACAGAGGTTTTTACTCTATCATTATAGGAGCCTATTCGTAAGGCCCTTTTTGTGTTTTCAATACTCGATTACTTTGGTTCGAGTTAACTACTGAACACGATTAGAGGGACTTGTTTTACAAACAACTGTATGTCTTGAAGACGGTACAGTATATAATAGACTACAATCAGTCTGGCCCTATGCAAACCGTGGCGGGCGGGGGGTGTCGGTTATTGTCAAACCGTCGTCAAACCGGACTGCCCGCCATCCTACCTCGGAGCCATCCGCACGGAATCCAGAGGATATATACTGTACCTTTCACAGAAGGCTGAAAAGCGCACTGTAAGTACGCGTTATGTTATATGTGTGATCAGAGACGGGTGCACCTTAGCACGTGCATACCCCTCGTCTAACGAATTTGGTCCTGAAGAAAGCCTAGCATTGTCGTTAAAAGGCTGAAACATGTAGACCGTGTCTTGTCTCACAAATTTCACTGTCCAGATGCCCTAGGTCAATCTAACCTACTCAGGCTTCTCATCTTGGGCCATATGTAGGTCATTTCTATTTACCGATTCCTAAATACCGAATTTTACCCATTCGGTATTTAAGAATCGGTAAATAGAATGTAGGTAAAAAATCTGTAAATTTTACTGATTCGGTAATAAGGAATACCTTCCCATTCATTTAATGGGAAGCCATTCACTATTACCGATTCGGTAAATACCGATTCGGTAATAGGGGGAGCTTATTCAAGGGTGGCAGGGTGTCACATTGACACCCTGTTGCACCCCTGAATCGTGCATGTGTGCACATGTGGTGCACATAAATGCCCTAAGGGCATGTAAGTCTGCCACATGGCACTTTTAAAAAAGCACAAAATTGCTTTTTAAAAGGTATTCGGTATTTACCACCAACCTGTAGTTGGTGGTAAATAACGAATCCTTAAACCAAAAATGCACTCACTTGAGTGCTCCCTACATAGGATTTAAGGATTCGGTAATTTACCGATTCCTTAAATTAAGGAATCGGTATTTGACCGATTCCTTAAAATAACGAATCGGTAAATTACCGAATCCTTAAATCCAGCCTCTTACATCGCAAAGGGCTAAATACCGGTCGGTAACGGGAAATTTACCGATTTTTGGCCGTTACCGTCCGGTATTAGCCCACATACATATGGCGCCTTGTCTTTTAATCTTGTTTTATTGCTCCATATTAAAATTTAGGGAACAATAAAGACAAGTTTAACTCACTTTTCCATTCACGCACTTGCACTTTTGTCACCGAATAACCTGCACCGCTGTAATCAGGCGTTGAAGCACACCTGAGCGGCATTCGGCTACTCGGGTGGGAACCAGACGATGAAGCATGTCACCAACCAGGTTGGTGTGTGAGGGTTCTTCTAAAAAAGGAAAAACTTTTTACTCTTCCTTCTCCTTTCTTTCATATCTCATTTATCCCTTGGTTTGGAGCAACTCCCTCAATTGATTATTGATTAATCTCGCAGGGGACTGGGAGTGTTCCCCTATAAAAACCCTTGCTCTCTTGTTGTTGATTTAATATTAGATCCACCCAAGACACAAGGAAGGATAACAGGAAAGATCACCCTCTAGATGTCAAACTGAAATATATGTTAGAGAGGCTGCTGTTGGTTTGTAATATTGGTTTCTTGAAAGATGTGTTTGTTTTGAAAGATCATCACAATCTCAATATAGATTTGTTTGACAACAATTCAGGGGTTGGGGATATTGGGATGGATGGTAGGAACGCAGATGTTGGAGACAGCCTGGGGGTATTCATCATCCTAGATCCAGAGAATGGCAGACTAGAGACTGTGTGGCCAAGTGTGTACATTCAAGAATAAGAAAAACTCTGGAGGAAGAGGAGAAGAATGTGTTGAGTTCTGAACGTTGGGGACCAGGGAGGGGGAGAAGGCGTTGGCGGGGGGTGAATGGAGGCTAACCCCAGACTTGAATGCAATGATGGCCAACTGCATGCTTAAAATGGGAAAAGCCCAGAATAAAGAGCTAAAATAATCTTTAGAGATGTGCCAAAAAGAAGCTACACACTGTAGTGGGCCCTGTCACTGGAATTTGCTATAGGACAAAAGAGGTTTTAACCACCGGAGAATCCACTGACATTGATTGTCTTATGGAAAGGAGTAAACATATTGTTTAGTTAACTGGCAATGCTAATTCACCTACAACTGCTGAATGGAGAAAAAAAATATATATATATATCTCTATGGGGAGGATGGTCCAAAGTTTTGAGTGTTATTAGAGCATTTCTTGAGGATGGGTTTATTAGGATTTGACTAATAAAAAGTTGCTGCCCAGGTCTTGGTCATTTCGCATCTCAAGGTGATTATCAAGAACAACAATCTCACTCTAGAGAAGGTCTTTAGCCAGCAACGGGGTTCTAGCCTCAGCAAGGAAGAGGGTTCAGAGCAAAGGATAATCGTGGCAGAGAAAAAATTGGGATATTACCTCAGATGAGTGTAACTTTCCTTTCCAATTGTTCTCTGCTAGGTGTAGGAGGCAGGTTGAGATTTCATTTGAATGCATAGAAGAGAATAAGATCAGGCACTTGAGTACTGGAAGCTGTGGCTGGTTACAGAATATAATTTTTGTAGAGACCAATCCAGGTTCATTTACCACAACAGATAAGAATTTCTCAGCAAGAGAAGGTTTTGGCAACTAGAGAAATACAGAGTATGTTAGAGAAAGGAGCAACAGAAGACATTTCTTTAACAGAGGCAGTTTTTGTGAGCAATATGTTCCTGGTAAAAAGGGATAGTAAATGGATGAAGGTTTCTGGTTTGAGGCTGGTGATAAATATGATAGATTTAAACTAGTGGGTAATATAGTGTCATTTCAAAATGGACCTACAAAGGGATATTCTCAGAGCACAGGATTGGATAGTGAGACTGGATCTACAATTTACAATTCAACTTCATGAGGATCATCAGCATACTTGGTTTTGGTTGGATGGACATGTTGTGGCAGTTTATTGGTTTATCCTTTGGTCTCTGTTGTGTGCCAGTTTGTTGCTCATTTTTGAGAGCTGTTATGGGCTATCTGTGTCAAAGAGGTGCCAGACTGATCGTCTATTTTGACGTTATTTGGCTGATGGCTCTAGATTTAACTTTGTTGATGTCAAAAACAGTTTCTCTCTTTGAGGAGTTAGGGTACATTGTTAACAGGGAAAAATTAGTGAGGGAGCAAGGGAAAAAGGTAGAGTTTTTAGGATTTGTAATGGATTCAAAGAGTTCTATACTGCGTCTTCGTTCAGAGAAGATTCGACAAGAAAGGAAAGAATTGGGGAAATTATTGAGCAAGGGACAAAGATCCATGGAAGAACCTAGCTAGAATCATATGTCTTATCCTCAATGATTCTGGCTATGTTCCTGGGCGTCTGAATTACCCCTCTTTACAGAGGTTAAAGGTAGAACTTCTTCAGGAAGGTTGTTAGTAACATCATTATGTTACAAGGATTTTAGAAGCGATGGAGGAGCTGTTTTGGTGGATAAGGAGAATGAAAGCCTGGAAAGGCAAGGTGATGTTTGAAGACAGACTAGAGATGGTATTAGAATCAGATGCAAGTCAGCAAGGATGGGGGTTCAACAAATTGACTCTTGACAACTGGAGGAAAATGAACCAGGGAACAGCAGTCCTTGACCATCAGTTGTCTGGAGTTACCAGGTTATTATTGTATACACCATCACAGATGAGCCACGAAGAATGAATTTGAAGGAAGACTAGGAATGAATGTATTTGCTGGATTCAAGCGAGTGGATGATATGAAAATGCTTCTGAGATTGATAGCAAGTAGAGGTCCTATGATCACACACCTTTTTGCATTCAGGTTGATGAAACACCTGTATAGGTTTTTACAGTTGGGGACCATATCAGAAGCAGACGCATTTAATGCCAT
Source organism: Triturus cristatus (assembly GCF_964204655.1). NCBI lineage: Eukaryota > Metazoa > Chordata > Amphibia > Caudata > Salamandridae > Triturus > Triturus cristatus. Next base: position 667,282,896 of record NC_140590.1, read on the forward strand.
TTTACAGACTTGGCGAGTTAAAAGCGGATAAGCTTTTCCTTTATTTTCAATGATTCTGGGGGGTTTGTAACAGATGGCGAGAGACCAGGCCTGTCTTGTGATAGGAATGTCAGTACAAGTCCTGTTCTTGTTTGCTTCAGTTTCCCTCTCTGTTGTAGAATATGTAGGAGGAATTAATTGAAATGGTTCAAGCGGGTAAGCTTCAGCTGGTTGTAAGGAGGATTTCAGGGTCCTGGTGAGCCAGAGGTTTTTCTTGAGAAACATCAGATTTGGTCAAGGATGCATGGGCAAACAAAATAAAAGGTTATTGTTCAACTTTGAGCTCTTGGAATAGTTGGTGTATCGAACAGGGTTTGGGATTCCTGTGAGCACTTGTAGTTCAGATTGTGAATTTGTTTGACAAAACTATTTACCAAAGATTTGAGTTGCAAGGAATGTATATAGATCAGCTATTGCAGCAGGTCATAATTTAGTAAATGGAATCTCGGTTAGAAGGAATGATTTGGTTTGCAAACTGATGAAAAGCATTTGTTTTAAGGGATCTTCAGAACAAAAGTATTCATGTGTTGTGAGTTTGTTGGCCAGATGGACTGGCCGTAAAATGTTGGTTTGACATTGAAGCATTTCTTGTGGAAATTGACAATTTTACTGTTTCGAGTTTCATTTAAATAATGGTGTCGGATGTTAAAACATTTAATTTGTGTAATAGGTATTATGTGCCAGAAAGGGTATTTTCAACATAACTAGGAGAACAGAAACTTTATCAAAAGTTGTAGAGTATGTGGCTTTCTGGGATCATCCTAGGCCTTAAGTGATGCAAAGTATCAGAGTATGAATAGTGAATAAGAGAGGTAAGATGTGTAAATTGTGCGATAAAGAAGCAGGTATCAATGTGGATCTGCTTGTAGCTTATTCTTCAAAGGGTCCGATGGCATCAAAGCCATATGTAATTGGAGGACAGTTAGAAGATATTTTACATTCTGCAGACTGGTCTAATGTGTCTGTTTGCAAAATTTAATTTGAAGCCAATTGTGCATTCTTCTGAATGTATTGCGAAAGGTCTTTGAACTTGCACATAACCTGAGCTTTTGGTCTTGACATAAAACTATGATTTTTTTTAAAACTCTGGTGGAAAGAAAAACAAGATTTTACCAAAGATACAGGGGTGTGGGTTAGCCCACTAATTTCCTGTCCTGGAGGAACGCCGGTGAAAGATGTGGTAAGATGTTTAAAAAGTGTATACAGTATCATCTTCATGACAATTTGTTGTTTCTTTCAAATATGAAATGAATAGCTTGAAAAGGAATTTTAGGGAATAGATTTTGAAGGGAAAGTTAATGCTTTTTTTCTTTGTTGATCAGGTTCAAAAGGATAGATTTAGAAGCTTGTTATACCCCAAAAGTGTGGAGTAGCAAAAGTTCTCAAAACGTTTTTAAGAAGTTTGTTGACGAGTGGAAAGGTTTTGACAAATTCTTCGGTTTGAAGATTAAAAATCAACGTTATTCAGTATCAAAAAGTCTACATTTCAGAAGGGATATGATGTTGTATGTGTCTATGTTCTGTTATTGTGGTACCATGCTGCTCGCCGTTAAAAGGGATAGCACATAATCGGAGCCTCTGTTTTTTAAAAAAAAAAATCGAAATTTTCTTTCTACTCAAATGTCGGAAATTGGAGCTATGGCTAGCAAGGTTTTCTGGGGTGGAGGTTCACTTTCTGATATCCTCAAAGCAGCTGATTGGTCAAATGCTTCAACCTTTGTTAAATTTTACCTTAAGCCTGTAGAACATGTAAGCAACATAGCATTGCAAAGCTTTAAACTTGCATAATGTAGCCTCCGGTCTTGTAATGAAATGACGATTCTCCAATTATCATACAGAGAGAATCTTGATTTCATTAAAGACAACGGAGGCTGACATTATCCCTCCCACCGCTCCCTGGTGGTTGTTTATCTTTGACCTTGTTGCTTTTCAATTTTATGTTCTTTTTTCTAGATTCAACTTCCTTGTAAATCCAGATCATCGTTCAACGCGGATGAAGTTGTCTTAACGTTTCGCAGCTCTAAAGAGGAAGTTACTTGGTTGCTATGGCGCTTTGCTATGCTGTTTGGAATGTTTTATTTGTGATGTAATGGTTACACTTTGAAGGGCTGCATATCTTGGGCAGCAATAAAAGTTATTGCATAATGTCAGCCTCCGTTGTCTTTAATGAAATCAAGATTCTCTCTGTATGATAATTGGAGAATCGTCATTCTCTACCATATACTTAGATACTTTCTGTTGGGATATGAATCAGGGATATGAAAGTATACTCTGCAGAGGCGCATTACAAACATAATTCAGACATAGGTCAGATTCTCCAAAATCTCCAGAACAAGATAGTGATTTAACCTATAAAATATGTTAATGTGTGTTGGAGCTTTATGATGGTAAAACTGCAATAATAGAAGCCACTGCCCTAAGCCTATGATCTTAGTGGTTTATGAACAGACAGGAGAGTTTAAGAGTCCATCTGGAATACTAAAATCTCAACTTTCCTGATATGTAATTGGGTACAGTCTGGAGTAGGAACTCATTCACAATGCCTTTCTAATCACCATCCGTACACTTGTATAGCCTGCCCGCCTTCTGGGTTTTGGAATGAATTGACTATTGTGCCTCCTACTCAGCCAGGCTGAATGACTTTGGACACTAATTCCTGTGACTGTTCTCCAAGTCACCTCATTATTTTGATGTCAGCCAAGAAACACAATGCAAGATGCCAAACACCCTTGAATCCTTCACATATGTATCACTTGGAGTTTCTTGAAATCGAGAGTATGGGAGTAGCACTTGTGCAGCAAGATATAGAGTTAACTGATAATTTTACAATAATCTAAAGCAGAAAAACATGGGATTGAGGTTCTCCTGGCCCAGTAGCTAGTTGTTTGCATGAAAATATTTTGCCATGTGAAAATAATGATTTAAATAACCTTTTGAAAGTTATATAAATATTTACAATCAAGTTACATACTGAACTAAAGCCCACCATTTCAGCGAAAACGTAAAGGCATTATTTTCCATCGGTGAAGATCGTTCAAATAGAAAAATAACTGCTGGATAAAAGATTACCGTTTTATAACGTCCTTCAGATCACTTGCAGTCATTCCTTTGATGGCTCCAAAAACCTCAAGATGTTCTTGCAGTGTAATTTCAGGCCAGAGAGGGTTGGTTTGGGGACAATAGCCAACAAAATTAACAGGATTGGTACCTTCAGTCTGTGAGTATTCACCCATCTGCACCTGTACAAATAGTCATTACCGCCGATAAATGCTACATTTTGTGTCATAGCAATGTGTACTTTTTTACTACAATCAAATGTTTGATGACAGTTTCTTTGAAGTGAAAAGACACTTAAACCATTAATTCAGTTTTGTGAAATTCTAAGGCTTTTTCTGTAGAGCAACTTGTATATGAAGAAAATGTTCCGCTCAATACATTCAGAAAGTTAGCAACAAAATCCAAATATTCAGATTCAAATATTCAGGAATGAGTATGAATACTAAAATTCCAATATCCTCACAAAACAGTTCACCATATCTAAATCTATATTGACCTGTGACAAAGGAGAGTTTGATGCTTAACACAGTGACTAAGTCCAACTGTAAGCATTGAAAATAGGCCCCTTTAGCCCAAAGTTAAGTAGTTAAGAACAATCATAATAAAGGTGCAGTGAGCTCTTTACGCCACAACATTTGCCTCAACAGTCCTAAAATTGGGGAATTTAACATTTAAACAGAGAAATAGATATTTATCAGTGTTGCACTTGACTACTTACAAAGGCTTTCAATGACCCACAATACAAAATCCCAGAAGTGTATTTACTATTTTCAATGTAAATCATGACACTTTCAAATTTAACAGCTGAAAGCAAACTTGTTAGCTGCCATCTTTAACCTCCTTGTTATTCTCTGAGATATTTCAAGCGTATGGCACCCATTAGTTTATTACTTCATGTGGATGCACAGGCATGAGAGCTTCGCAATGTCTTTAAATCAAGCATAGAATAATAGTTAGGTGTTATTGTAAGACCAATGTATCTTAAGGTGGTTCGCAATGAGTGGTGACCACTTGGTTTTAATAATTCTGAGGTAAGGACTTTTTGGGAGCAGAGTCTCTCCATCTCTAACTGACACAAACAAGGGTCAGTTCACTAAGGGGTCCATTAGTATGGCGGGCGGACTTTGTCCGCCCGCCATAGCCCTGGGAAATGGGACCGCCCGCAATGCATGCGGCGGTCCCGCATGTGAAATTAGGATGCGCCCGCCACACTGGGGAGCGCATCCCGCATTATTAACATTGCGGCGGTGGGTGCTTTCAGCAGCACCCGCCGCAATGTCAAAAATGCATGTTGTGCATTTGCATGCACAACGTGGCAGGCACCGCGCGGTGCCTGCCATGTTGTGCATGCAAATGCAGGGGGGTACCATAGGTACCCCACATGTGCCCCACCACCCCCCCCAACATCCTGGGGGCCCGCAACGGACCCCCAACTTCAAACTCCGCATGCCTTTCCGTGGCGGCGAACGGCTGCTTACCATCAACATAATAATATGTATGGCAGTGTCTAGCAGACAACGCCACCATATTCAACCCGTTTCCGCCCGGTCGACTCATCGACCGGGCGTAAAAGTGGCGGACGGTCTTCCCGTCCGCCACGGTACCCCCGCCATACTGATATGGCAGGGGGTAATTTCTATGCGGGTGGTGATTATGGCGGGCAGATCGCCACCGCCGTTCAGGCGGTGGCGATCCGCCCGCCATACTAATGGCTATCTAAATGTCTGCCCGCTGCGCAGCATGTTGTGAAAGTTTCAAAACAGTAAATCTTTTGATCAAATGTACACATCAGCTCTGCAGTGCTTTCTTTGACCCTTCAGCCCTTCCCTTTTCCGATGGAAAAGGTTCACCACCTTTAGGAGGAAAGCGGCTCTAACTTGTCAGTTAAAATGATGTGTATGGAAGCATAAAATAGTCTAGAAAGGTAAAGCGAGACAATGAATGGGTTTGTAAGGTGACTCCATTAAAAAGACAAGAACCAGGGAAAGATCCCACAGTGACATAAAAGAGTGGAGGAAACATACTGGTCAGACCTTCCTGATTTGTAAAACAAAGGAGGTGTTGAACAGGGATGGTTGACCAGGGAGGCAGAAGAAAGCTGGGAAGGCTGCCAGGTACCCTTTCACCATATCCCCAGGACCGTCTCCTGTGCCAGAAAAAGCGCAAACTTGAGAATGTGCCGGAGTTAGAAGAGCTGAAGAGCAAAGCTAGCGGAATTAAATCCGGATCCCCACTAGACCCAGCTCGCCCCGAGATCCTAATGCAGGGAGGAAACATCATTATGCGTTATATCTCTGAGCTCATTGCACGCACCTTTCAGCTGGGAGAAGTTCCCCATAAATGGAAGCAAGCGACAGTACGTCCACTAAAAAACAGCCGTCAAAAAAGGCGTCAAAAGATCACTCTGTGCTAGAAAATCTTCGCCCCATCTTGTTACTATCTTTCTTTGCAAAATTTGCAGAGAAAGTAATAAGCAGCTAACTAATCATATCAACAAGAATGACCTATTTCAATCAGGTTTCAGAGCTGCGCACTAAACGGAGTTGGCGCTGCTTTTGGCCACCAAAACACAGACAATATGCGGATGAAGGGCAGACGGCTGCACTGATCCTTTTGGATCTAGGTGCGGCTTTTGATACCGTCTCCCGTGGTCTCCTCCTCCAAAGATTAGAGACATGCAGCGTTAGGGGCTCCACTCCGCGCTAGATGACAACTTTTCTCTCCTTGTAGAGCTCTCAAGTCGTACAACACAAGCATACATCCAAGAGTATTTCCCTGTCACAGGGATTCCCACAGGGATCAATCCTAAGCCCCTTGGCTATTCAATTTATAGGTGGGACCACTTGCAGAGGTAGTGGAAGGTCATAACGTGACCATCGTGTCATATGCTGGCGATACTCAGCTGATTGTCGCGTTGTCTCAGAACCCGGAACAGACAGTCCACCAATTCTCCCAATGTCTGGAGGATGTAGCAGCGTGGATGTCCAACCATTGCTTGAAACTCAATGGAAACTAAACAGAGGTGTTGATCGTGGGAAAAGCCCAAACCATTTGGACATCTGCATGGTGGCCTGAGACGTTAGGTCAACTTCCAACTCCGAAAGTAGAAGTAAAAAACCTCGGAGTGTGGTTTGACTCCAAACTGACATTTGGCAGCCAAATCCGGAAGATGACGGGGAAATGTTTCGGGACCCTTAAAGTCCTGAGGACACTCCTTGACCTATTACCCACCAATGCAAGGAAAACGATAGTACATGCCTTGGTCACCTCCCAGATGGACTATGGCAATGTTCTATATCTGGGTGCGTCCAAAAAAGGGCTGACAAAACTCCAGTCGATACAAAACGCGGCAGCCCGCCTAGTGTTGAACCTTTCAAAAAGAACATCCACAACGAAGGCCTTGGCAAGCTTCCACTGGCGACCTGTGGAGAAGAGAATTATGTTTAAGGCAATGTGTTACTGCCACCGAATCCTGTCAAAAAAGGGTCCACTGTATTTTCAATCATTGATTACATCTTATACACCAAGCCGGAACCTAAAATCCAAAGGCAGGGCACTGGTGACTGTGCCGAGAATACAGCAAGCGAGGATGGGTGCACGCTCCTTTAGATATCTAGCAGCCAAGACCTGGAACACATTGCCTACAGACATAAGAGCAGAACCCTGTGAAACCACCTTTCGCAAAAATCTAAAGACTTGGGGCTGTTCCCACTATCAAACCAGAGTGGATCCACTAGAACTACTGTCACATGCCTCTAGCTTTTCGCTTAGAGTTTCTCAGCTGCCTCACTGAAAGGCTGCTTCTAGCGCGGGGACACACCAGTGGTGTAGCCAAGCGGTTTACAAATGGATAAATAAATAAATGTCAGACAGACATGCTTTCAATGGGTCAACTTGTAGCTCAGTGCACCAAGCGACAAATCTGTGCCTTCTCCCAAAATAAATAGACTTGTAGGAAGAATGTCAGGTGGATAAGAGCACATTGACCACATCATCAGGTAGGTAAAAGGCATTGAGGTGTTACAGCTCAATCTCCACACATGAAGGCCTAGGCTCTGGATGTGCAGGTGAGGAACTAGACCATCTAACTGGGAGAGAACCCTGAGAGGTAGGGGCATACAGGGAGAGGTGCAGTAGGTCTGCGAACAACACATTTCTAGGCCAATCCGGGCCCCTAAAATGACTTGACCTGGGTGTTTGCAATGCTTTTTCAAAACTCAAGAATCAGGGGCATGAGACGGAATGCGTAGTGGATAGGAAAGCTCTACTTAAACTGAAAAATGTCCCGTAATGTTCCCTGTCTTGGATACTGGAAAGCAAAGAACATTGGGCAATGTGAACTGGAATGAATGGCAAAGAGCTCCCTATGATTATTGGCCATCAACTACATTATGTGCCCAGCACTACAGCCTTCAGCTTCCCAATGAAAGAGACTGAGATCCTACTTCCCTTGCTTGCTGATATACCACAATGCAGCCATAGTGTCTGTCAAGATTTCAACTCCTCCAGGTAATAACCCCACCCTACAGTGGAGGGGGTAGGAAGAGCATTCTTCAGTAAAGGTTCTCCTGGTTTTCCTCCAAACCCAACCAGGCAAGCTCCGTTGCAGTGTGCCTGGAAACCATAATGGAATCTGTATGGTGTCCCCCATGCTGAAACTGCTGCCTGCGAAGACACCACTGAAGAGCCTCATTTGCAGGTGAGCTTCTGTGACCAGGACATTGCAAGAAGCCCTAACAGGCAAAGGACACAAAGGACTGCAATCTGAGCACCTTCCTGTACTCATGGGAGAAGAGCATGAATATCCAACACACTCTGCTGGGGTGGAAGGCTCGGCCCAAGGTGGTATTCAGTACTGCTCCTATTAGCAGTAGGGTTTCAGAGGGCTTCAGGTGAGCTCTGAGCACACTAATAGAAAACCCAAGTCACACAGGAGGGATACCACTGGCAACAGATGTCACAGTACCAACTTTGGAGTGCTGCTTTTCAGAAGTCAATTTCCAAGTAGGGAAACATTGGTTTTCACAACTTCCTGAGATGGACTGCCAAAACCAACATCGCCTTTGTAAAGATCCATGGTACTGATGTTAGACCGAAGAGAAAGAACACTAATTGACAGTGAGTCGAGACCATCACAATCCACAGGTGCTTCATCTAGGACTCCGGGGTCGGTAACACCATCCACTATCCAAGTTTGAGTGCCAAAAAAACCTGTGGAAGGGGCAGCACCTTCAACGCCTCATTGCAAAGGAACATATACAAGATCCTGAGCTCCAGGACCATGCAAAGACTGCATCCTTCTTTGGAACATGAAATGGCATTGTTGACCAATTACCTGTTCTGACACCAACTCCACTGCGCCTTTCACAAGCAAGGCGGAGACCTGTTGTAGTCGGAGGAGGTGTTCCTGCGCAAGGTCTGACCGAGGAGGAGGAGCCCAGGGGGTGCTACTGTTGGAAGACTAGAAAATACCCATTTTACACAATTTGAAGAACCACTGGCTCGAAATTATGGCCTGTGGAAAAAGGAAAACATGTCTCAAATGGGCCAAGAAGAGAAATCTAGAGCTGCTTCCTTGCAGAAGACGCAAAGGAGGAGGTAGTAGTAGCCTGTAGGGCTAGACGTCATTGCCCCTTTACACAACCTATGGGTTTTTTCCCTTGTTGCTGTGTGAGAGCCTCTTGGCTTTGGCAGATGTCGAGACTTCTCACAAAGCCCTGAAACTTCCAAAATCACTGACACACTTTCCTTTGTGTCTGAAGATCAAAGGAACATGCAGTAGCTGAACAGGTCTCAAAACGTTCCAAGGCTGATTAAGCCTTCTCCTTGAACAACGCTGTGCCTTCGAAGGGGAAGTTCATGATTGTCATTTGACTGTTCTAGCCAGATTTATATATCTACAATCTGGATACGATTCTTCTGCTGCCCGAGGTAAGGGCAACCATTTCCCGAAGCCACAATGTCAACACATACTGGAATATGTGGTAGGCAAGTTTCCTCTGAAAACTGCCTCCTTCTCAGGAAGAAAAAGCCAAAGGCATAACAAACATCATTGATGGATGAAGACTTCAAAGACATGAATGAAGAAAACCAGAAATCAGGAACATAAAAATGGAATTCTTTGGTAGTGAAGAGTTAGGATCAGCAAGTGGAGGGTGCGAGGAAACAACTAGAGGAGCACATCTTTGTTGTGATACATCCACGAACCAGACTGAAGCTGTTATATAGCAAAAGAACATGAACAGGAAATGACATGAAATATCACAACGGGAACTATAATGATGTGGAAAATGAGGAAGAAACAAAGGAAGAGATAGCCATGATGTAAAAGTAAAAATAAACAGAAAAAAGTCTGAACTTGACTAGATGCAGTGTAGCTTTATAAATCAGCTGCAAACTCTCAGGCAGGTGATTGCTATTTTAGAGCTGGAGGAACAAATAGAAGAAACCAGGACACCAAGAGAAGGCAGCTCCAGGTGAGTGAGACTCACAGCCTGCCGATGCTGGCTTCTTGCAGAGTAATAGGACGTCATGAACCCCAGAAACATGCAAAGTACCTCAGAAACATGCAGGGACCTCGGACACCTAGATGACTGAGACACTGTGGCTCCAACACAGACGAGAATCCTGAGGTTCTCAGCTCGGCATGTGATTTAATAGCGATCGACATTCCTATGGATCTGGCGACCAATTCTGTTGTATTCAGACCTGACTGGATGACATTGCATGATGCTGCATACCCATCTCTGATGTGGTCTTCAAAGTGGACTTAAAGTTCCTGTTGGAGATTAGGGATTAGTGTGCCAGCCACATCCCAGAGGGGGTGAACATAACATTCCAATAACCTTTTTATTTTTATTTGCAAAGCACACTATCACTATGAGGGTATCCTTGAGGCATTTATGGACATGAGGGCAAGTCTCCCAACCACAAAGATGGTCTTGGCTCAGGCTTCTATCTTTTTCGTTTCCCTATTCTCAACAGTAGTAGAATAATTCCCAGTAGTCACTCTGGATGAGGATGAAGCTTGCATGACAAGGCTCTCTGGCGAACAATAATGAGTGGTCAATGGGGCTGGATGTCTCTTGGCATTAGCAAGGTTGACTGCAGGAGTCGAAGATGGGTTGGCCCATGTTTATAGTACAGAATGTTAGCCTTAGTCTCCGTGGATGGCAAAGGAAGCTCCAAAATATTTGCTGCCTTGTGAATAATGGAATGATAGAAGGATACGCTGGGAGGCTGGAGAACAATGGGTCTACAAATCTCAGTTCTGTGGAAGTGTCAATTCTGCTAGCCTCTGATAGACCCTTAATTCCAGCATAGACTTTTGAGGATCACCCTAGTCACAGTCCATATGAGAATTACACTAATCACAGTCCATACCAAACAGGTCAAATATCAAATACTATTGTTTTTCCAATAAACACTGTGACTTCCTCCTAGACCAGTGAACTGAAGTTTGGAAGCCTAAGGAGGCAACGGCAACGGCAACAGTGCTATACGAGAAGTTGGTGCCTGGGCTGTAGCAGGAGCTGGAGTCAGCAGTGTGACTCCCCGCAGATTAAAAAGTGATTTAATAACCCCTTCCTTGCATTTAGAAGAGCTGGAAAGATACAAGTCAGGTGGATAATGTTTTTCTTCCCGTTTTACACAGTCTGGCGTGAGTACTTTTGATACCCTGAATCCAAGGCATCATATGGTTAAGGCCAGGTAGGACACATAACCGCAACCTGATGAAATCATCTTTTAGTTGTCTGGCCCATTCTGTCTCTAAATAGGGCAGTGGTTTGAGAATTTTGTATTCAAGTCAAAATAACTTTATTCGGTTCCAAAAACCATAAAAGTGTCACACGGATATTAGCTAAAAATGAAATTTACATATCATGGTTACAGAGGCTTAGATAAAAACAAACAATAAAAGGCAGGTAGTAAATAGCGTTCAAACAGTGTAGGGAGGAAATATGGACCCTCACATCGAATCCCCCATACGTCCGTCAACCATAACATTTCGTCCATATAATACATTTTGTTATAAAAGGGTTGCACAGGTTTTATTAGGCAATAATAACTCATAGCGTTTTCTTATAGACATTGCAACTCTAATAAAATTCGAAACAGCAATGGAGATTGCTAAACTAGACAAAGACTGTAAAAAATTAAAACTGCCAATGTAGGTACATGCCCGTGTTTCCCTCAAAGGTGGGGTTACTAATTTCCTCCTCAACTCTTTGTAAAGGGGACAAAACAAAATAAAGTGCAACGTGCTCTGAGCTGCCAAATAACTATAAACTATGAACCCATCCTGATTGTTTAGAGAATGCCACTAAAAAAGGCAATGTGCTTAATCGAAACCTAGTCAAATAAAATCGTGCTTGAACGTTAGTGGTAATAATTGGATAAAATTGCTGTTCTCTGGGAAATGGACGTGGGGGGCCTGATACTACCATTTGTGCACGGCACAGGTGTGCCCTAGCGTAAAATGTCTCTTTTATAACGGATTTCGCATTTATATCAATACTTTCAGGATTGTCATAGTAGTTCCCCAAACCTATGTCATGTAGATTGTCCTTCACAAAACGGAGCCAGGGGATAGACAATGGTGGTACAATCTTTGATAACATCCCTTGAGAACGTTAGGTTCTCAGATAACCAAATCTTGGCCCATAAAAGCAATGGGGTAATGTCAATTCGATCTTCGAGATAGGCCAGCCCTATCTCCTGGTGACAAACAGGAGTGGGGCACTATTTGGGGCCAGCAATAACCTTTTAATAAATGTATTTTCCAGAACATGCAGTTGTCAGGTTTTATGGTAGCCCCAGACTCCTGCCCCATAGGATGCCACAAGCAAACATTTGGCTTTATAAAGGGTATCCAATTCGGTCACCGGTTTATGGCCTAACTTGCGGGCAAAACGAAATTACCTCTCCACAACCCGACTAGTATGTTGTACTGTAGCTGTTATAAGATGGTCCCAATTCATAGAATTGTTAAAAATATTCCCTAAATAGGTGTACAAAAATTGCTTGTCAATGGTCTTGCCCCTATCCTCAAATTTTCTTGTATTTGTTACTTTGGGGCCACACCCCATGACATAAGATTTAATAAAATGTACTTTTAAATCCAGTGCTGCCATTAAATCGGTAAAAGCGTTAAGTGACTTTTGGAGGCTGTTGGCAGTCAGAGCCATTAAAACAGTATTGTCCGCATATGATAACAATGGGATCGCGTTGCCTCCAATTTTAGGAAAGTCAAATTCCTACTCTATTAAAAAGCCTCTTAACCATTTGTCTACAATAAAAATAGGAAAGGAGCTGAAATGCAACCCTGCCAGACACCTTCTGTGGAGACATTGGGCCCCGCCTCCCCCCCCCCTAGAGCCGTATCGTACGGATACCGATGTAGAGGTGTGAAGCCTACGTAGGAGGGATACAAGGGCTTCTTCAAAACCCATTTGTTCCATCATTCCCCACAATTCCTCCAGATTAACTGTATCTGGATACGTTCATTAAGGCCAGATGGTTAGAGCCCCTCCTAGCCTTCATGTACTTGCCCATGATGAGGGACCAATTGAGGCACTGTTCTGTTGTACTCTAGTCACAATAGGTATGCAGTTCCTCAAGGCGGATAAAGTGATCAAGAGGTGGAGGAGGGGGATCCTCCTAGTCGGAACTAGACTCCACACACACCCAGCAAGATAGGTGTCATGCTTCATCATTTGGACCTGCTCCTCGTCGGGTCGGTGCTGCAGTCGGTGTTGAGTTAAAAAAAGATTGGTTAAAAAAAACAGTGTAGCAGAGAGTTTGCTTAAAATCTCGAAGGACGTCGGCAGGGTCGGTTTGAACTCAGTCTGTTGGTGAGACCGGTTACATGTACCAGTGTGTCGGCGGAGTTGATTCGAAGCGTGGGTGCGAGGCAGGAGGCAAGTGCATGTGGACACGAGTCATACACCAGGCCTCAAGGCGCTGTTGCTGCATTGTCGACAGTAACACAGCAGTTATATCCTGCAATAAAACGGCATTCTTCAGCCGCAAACACATTTCACAAATGAAGAATTAATTTAAATAGCTGGCTTTAACCCTCCACGCTTACTTACATGCTCAGAGGAGGTAAAAGTGACGCAATTCTTAACCCCGCTAGCAGACTTTGTGTAATATATATGTGAAAACATCGACGGCCAGGCTTCCTGACTGGTCCACGTGACAGGGGACTAGCGCGTCACCGTGAAAAAAATAAAATTGACCACCGGACAAAATTTGGTGTATATATAATCGGGTGCATATTAAAAAAAATCCCGCCGAGCCTGGCAGGCCGTGTGTGGGTTACACTGTGTTCACTAGAGCACAGCTTCCGGGGACATCTAGTGAGGACGAGGGAGATGGGCTTCTTGAGAACAGAAACAGCTCAACGCTAGCTATTGCCTATTCATCAGGAAGGCGTCTGTCTACCTCGAAGAGGAAGGGCTGGCTCCGTCTTGGGGCACCGTCTGTAATCCGGCCTTCACCCCTTATCCCTCCACACATCTAAACCAAAACAGCCCTGTGTTTGCACTTCTTTCTTTGGGGATAAACAGGTTCGTTTAAATCACAAATCTATCACCTGCTCCACTTCCACCTCGCTAAGTGCATTTCATTGTGTTTTCCCGCCTCCTCCGCTGCGAAACAAAACACCAGGAAGTGAGCCTTCTTGTCAGCCGTGGTCGCCCGGACTGGAACCAGGGCTCCCCCTATATGAATATACAGTTTTCAGATAGCACGTGACATAATACTGGCTTGGTGGTTTTTTTTTTCTTTTTTGTTGCTAGTATGCGTTCAGGCTTGCACAAACAGATGACAATACGTGCTTATTGGCACATCCTTCTGTTGTTAAAGTCACGTCGTGTGTGGCAACCCAGGCTGAGTTTCCAGCACCAAAGTCGGCAGTTTAGCCGACGGACCACATCCTCTTCCCCAAGAAACTTAACAAAACCCAAATCATAACTAAACAAATCATTTAATATCACCGCGCCTCAAAAGGAATGGGTCTGTAATGCAACTGGTGCCCATGTAAAGCGCTGTTATACCTTCGGGTCGCGTTCGCGCTATATAAAACTTCAACAGCAAAAAAACTCGGAAAAAATGAAAACCATCCGTAGCAGTGCTTTCAGTATTTTAAACGATTCATTTCGAAACCACGAGGGGCTTTCGAGGCTCTTACTCCGGAGGGGTGTAGACGAGTATGCACATAAAAAACATATTGCCCGTTAACATGTCTAAATAGGGGTGTGGGTGGGTACGAACAGTAAGGGACAGTACAGATGACTTCGAGCCAGACGCGCAACGCACATTGGGATCAAAGGGCTTCAGCCCCACTCCCCTCACGTCGTGTGTGGCAACCCAGGCTGAGACGGCTTCCTGGGCACCCGAGTACTTCACAGGTCTTTAAAAGGCCATTTGCTTGTGAATGAGGCTTTGCTGTTTTTCACCCCTTCTCAGAGCCCCTGCATCTCCACTCTTAACTACTGCTGGAAGAGTCAGCCCCCCACCCGAATTTTTTTCTTAGCCCCCTCGAAATTTGGCTCTAGTTGTGCCCCTGCTACGAGTGTATCTAAAGGGTGATGGTGACCAAGCGTGCACCACTGAGCGCCGCTCCTCTAGATGTGTGCACGAGGGTGCTGCTGCTCATGTCTGTGTAAACAAGTCTGGTGCCCGCCCAGCGTGGGCTCAACAACCGTCCTTTGTGGAGGGTGCCGAAGCCACCCGAGTCTGCGCACATCAGTGGTCCAAGTGTGTGTGTGTGTGGGGAGGGAGGGGTCTGATGGGCACGACGTGCCCATAATTGTAACAAGCATTGGCATAGCCAATAGGTCTCGCTTTTTTGGACCTTATAAATATTTAGTTTTGCAGCCCAATATCTTTTGCGCAACACCATCAGCTGTTAAATGGCTAAACCTTGTACCTTATAGGTGTTTAGCCATGCAACAGTTGATGTTGCTGCACCAACGATATTGTGCTGCGTCACTCCGCAGGCACTGCGTAACCACCACACGACGAGTTGTGGGGACACAAGTCGCGCCATAAGTGGAGTTCGGTGACAAAGCTGCAGGCCCTGGAGGGTCGCTCTGGCAAGAACGAGCTGACTGGACGCGCCATCTGGGCGCCATGAACAATCTATGTTCCTGTTTCCTTTACTCTTTTCTACCCTCCTGCCGTCCGCAAGTACGATTCCTGGCAGGGCCAGCTCGGCTTTTCATCCTCCTGAAGTCTCTAAATAAAGAAGCATTGGTGATAGTAATAGCAGGCACTGACAGCACCACACGACCCCATGACGCGTGCCACCCTGTGCCGGTGCTGAATTTATATTCGGCATCGGGTATTATTGTTGCAGTTATTAATGCGCTCCAGCGCCTCGAGGGGAAATGAAGCACTGTATAAATGAAACAACAGTACAATTCTATTATCATTATAAGATGCTCATGACTTTTAGTTCATAACAAGGGTCACGTTGCCTGTGTGTTCTCTCACTAGACTTTATGTTTTAAACGGATACATTTGCATTTCTTGTAGCATTTACATAGCACCTTGTACCCTTTATGAGGCCCGAAGCGTTTTAGAGTATAGGAGTAAGGGTGGGGTAATCAGGTGACAAATCATCAGAGCACAATGCCTTTTATTTGTGTTTTCGTTTTTCAAACCTAAATAAAAGGCTACATTGCAATTTATCCACTGCAATGCCAATAGCTTAAACTCGCGTAAATGCGAGACCTATTGCATTGCAAATGCTTGTTGTTCCTTTCACTGTAGCAGTGACCTGGTTTGTTTTAAAAAAAATAAGACCTTTGGCGTCACACTGTTTGTTCATTTGCATCTCACTGATGCTGGGAACAAAGAGATTGCAATCTTTACTGCTGATCTTAAAGCACTTAATTATCTTGTCCTGGTTATCACAGGAAGCAGGATTAGGAAGATCAAAGCAAAGTGCCGGGCCAGGCCAGGCGTGGCGTCTGCCTGCTGGCTAACTCAATTGAAAAGCGTGCAGTGGAGAAGTGTAGCTCACTGGTTAGAGGAGGCATACCCTGAAGCAGAGGTCAGACCCGGGACCAGGGTTCAATTCCCGACGCGGCAGGTTCTGGAGCCCAATTGTCCACGGACTCGATAATTCTCGCTTCGGTGCCCACTCAAAGCACGAGTTCACACTATGCAGCTCTGGGCAACAAGCTTGCTTAATCTCCACAACGGCCCCCCCGCGGCGGGATGCCTGGCTTTCACCTTGGGGATGCCCAGTATGGGTCATCTCACAGGGAAAAACCAGGACGGGTTCCCAATGCAAGCGCCAAGATGCCCAAGGGTAAGTTGAGCGCTATATAAGAACACATAATAATAATAATAAGTGTGTGACTAATTTAGAAGAAACACCGGCCGGGCCTTTCACTGGCTGCTGGCAGTCTGTCTGCCTGTGAAAAGCCCGGCCGGTGTTCCTTCTAAATTAGTTATGCATGCTTTCACTTTAATTCATGCTGCAGGCAGCCATCGGGTCAGGTCACTCAGCTGTGTTCATTAATTAAATTACACAATACTTACTTATTCAGTCAGTGGCACAGTACTCGCCTCTACCACCTCAATCCCACACGAGCTCGATATGTTCTCTTGAACTAGCCTCCAACTCGTGACTGTGGCAATAAAGTACATTCCAAACAACAAACTGGAAAATTCTGGATTAACCCCTCCCCCTGACCCCTGCACACCAATCACTTCTGAACAACAACTGTTACTGGGTGGTCTCTCAAGTCTCGAGGAAGAGGCCGAGGAGGCCACTGCCACACCCCACTACTTTACCGAAGCGTTGGAATTAATGGGGAGCTTCTGACTCCTCCCTGGGCTAAACAAAATTCGCTCAAATGAAAAGCTGTATTCTGCCAGTCTGGTACAGTGTGAAGTGTCAGCTTGTTTGCGCCAGCTGAGAAACGAAACCAGGACAAGATAATTAAGTGCTTTAAGATCAGCAGTAAAGATTGCAATCTCTTTGTTCCCAGCATCAGTGAGATGCAAATGAACAAACAGTGTGACGCCAAAGGTCTTATTTTTTTTAAAACAAACCAGGTCACTGCTACAGTGAAAGGAACAACAAGCATTTGCAATGCAATAGGTCTCGCATTTACGCGAGTTTAAGCTATTGGCATTGTAAATGACAATGCCTTTTATTTAGGTTTGAAAAACGAAAACACAAATAAAAGGCATTGTTATTTGCAATGTGAATAGCTCAAACTCGCGTAAATGCGAGACCTATTGCATTGTAAATGCTTGTTTCCATTGTTAGCTGTGTCGCAATCTCTTCTCCCTCATGGGTGGCGCGTTGATTTCCCTGTCTCACGATGATAATGGAGGCTGAAAGTGAGGGTTGTAGCCTCGGTTCAGGATGTGTTAAAATGGCTGCCGTGTGAAAGTCCTCAGTGACAGTGGCGGTAACTAATGGGTCAAAGGGAGGCGCTAGTGACAGTCTCCTCTCAGCCAATTCTATTTCCTTTTTTAGTGCCCCCACCGCCTTTTGTAGAAAGCAGTCTAAAGTAGTGTCAGTTTTATTTGGAGCGAGGGCAGCTTTCTGTTTCCCCCATGTTAGATACAAATAAATTCAAAGCGCCTCCTGGCGCTGGATGTGACGTTGGTGGGAGTGAGCCGCAGTGCAGCCTCAATCAGCTAGTCCTGTGGACAGGCAGTGGTCCAGAGAGCCGGCAGTAACAGGCGTCCCGCCCTGCGGGAGCCCGCGCTGAAATGTACAGCGCCTCCTCGCGCTGGATGTGACATTGGCGGCAGCGAGCCTCAGTGCAGCCTAGATCAGGTAGTGCTGTGGGCAGGCAGTGGTGCAGAGAACCGGCAGTAACACATTTTTGCATTAATTTAGTACCATCCAAGCATGAGATCTGCGTGCGAGGATCTCTTTGTCTTTTAGCAACGAGGCTATTTTCATCAAACTGTTGATAGCTTTTTTAAAAGACTCTAAAGGCAATGACATTTCCCATAATGGAAGAACCACTATATAGTTAATCGCAGCTTTCAAGTACTGCCATCATGGAGCATTTGCATTAATTTGTAAATCTTGCCAGAGAGCTTAACATAGTTGATTTGATCCATCTGACTTTATTCTTTTCCATACTTTGATATATGCTCCTTTCCTAGCTATATTTTGATTAACTAGGCCGAACTCCAGCCTTATGAGGGCCAGAGA
The DNA here is from genome assembly GCF_964204655.1 of Triturus cristatus. Classification (NCBI taxonomy): domain Eukaryota; kingdom Metazoa; phylum Chordata; class Amphibia; order Caudata; family Salamandridae; genus Triturus; species Triturus cristatus. The sequence goes on from NC_140590.1 coordinate 667,301,191, forward strand.
GACATTGCTGGGAAGACGAAAGAGCGATCTAAATGTCTAGGAGAGAGTCGTGTTTAAACTTGAATCGTCTCTGCCACACAGTGCCTCGCTTCCATAGGCAATACTCGGTAATAATATTGCAGTTATCACTTTTAGCAATGACAGCTAAAAGTGATACCTGCAAAACTATTACCTAGTACTGCGGTTCAAGTTTAAACACGACTCTCTCCAAGACATTTAGATCGCTCTTTCGTCTCCCCCGCAATGTCTCTCTGGCCCTCATAATGCTGGAGTTCGTTTTTGCAGGTATCACTTTTAGCAATGATAGATAGCTTGGACCATCTAATGATGAGTAGAGTGGTTCCCTTCTTCTGCAGGCCATATTTAAACTGCTAGAAGGAGCCCCTGTCATCAAATAGTACTCCCAGGTATCTGTACGTTTGGACCGGTTCCAATTGTTGTCCTTGTAGGCACCATTTGTGCTTTTCTGTAATCTAATGCTCACTTCCATGATCTTAGTTTTCTTTTCATTAATAATCATGCCATTGACTGTTGAGTAATGTGACATTTTATCAATAAGGCGTTATAAGCGGATCTTAGTATTACTTAAAAAGATCACATCATCTAAACAGAGTGGGTTCAATATATGCTTATCTCCCAGCTTAGGGAGCGATGCCCATTTACTTCGGCCAGTGCTTGAGCCAAATCAGCCAGAAATAAGTTAAGCAAGGATCCGTCCTTGCTTCAAACCTTGTGAGAATTCCTAGAGAGGAAAGAGCCATTTCACATTTTCACCCTTACCCACGTATCTGAATACAGCAGCTGATCTGTTTGTAGAAGATGGGGGAGGGGGAATACCCAGGTGAACCAGTTTTTGGCAGAGAATATGTCGCTGTACACAGTCAAACGCAGACTTAAAGTCCACAAAGAACAAGTAAATTTGTTGTTTGTTTAGCTTGTATTTATCAATAAGTACCGGGAGCACTAGTGAATCTGTCGCCATCCCGAGTCCTTGAACAAAGTCCGTTTGGTTGGGAGGGGAATGTTTTCTGTGCTGGTGGCGACGATGCCAGAGGTGACGGCAGTGCATTTGAGAAGACAAAAAGAAGGCAAAGGGAACCAATGGAACATCCACTAACATGAAGTCATATGGCAGAGGTACCATGGAGTTCAAAGGAGATCCAGAGGGGGCCTTTGCATGCCAAAACATCTCAAACATGGCATTCAGATACAGCGCTACATCCACTCCGGGCGCTGGAAAGTCCAGGTACTGCTGTAGGGCTTGAGCTCAGTTCTTAAGGAGGCAGTGACTTTGACAAACTCTGGCTCCCAAGAGGAATCAGAGTGGGACCTCTGTGATCAAACCTCGCCTACGCTTAGTTGCTCTTCTTTTATGTTTCTTGTGGGCGAGAATCTGAGAGGGGCTGGCCGTTGCCAGGTGGTTCAAAGTTGTCATGACAGTGGGCCTTGGCTGCCTCCCTAAAGTGTAAATTTATGTCCTGGAATGTGAGGGGGCTCAACAATATGTCAAAACAGTACAAAGTATACTCCTACGTCAAGAGGCGAGTGGCACATGTGACCCATCTCACGACTCGAGAGGGGTTGGCATTCCACAGGCACTAGTGGGGCCAAATTTACTATACCACTTTCTTGGTGTTTGAGCGGGAGTACTTATCTGGGTGTGCCCTGGGTTCCCGTTACAAAAAACTGGTGAAGTGGTGCACCTGGCTGGATGATAGTTGGTGGTAACGGGAAGGTTGGCCTGCCTGAACTTGATTATGATTATGTAGGAAGCTGGCTCTGTATATACTATACCAAAGTGAGGTATAGTGTGCACAGAGTCCAGTGGAACCCCAAAGGTAGGCAGAGGTAAAATAAGATAGAACCTTACTCTCTATTTGTGGTAGTGTGGTCGAGCAGTAAGGCAGTATCAGAGGACAGTGTTAAGCATTTGTTGTACACACCCAGTCAGCAAATTAATTCACACACTCAAAGACTGCACTTCTGACCAATTGTTTTTATATAAAAATATTCTTTTAGTTATTTTATTTCTAGAACCAAGTAAGCCTGGCACAGGTAAGCAATAAATACTTTACAGTAGTAAATGCTGATTGTAATACAGTTCAATTGCAATTGTAAATGTACTATGGTTTGACTTACAGTATTGTTTCAGAGAAATGTAATCACTTGTAAATCCAGTACATAGACTTGAATGGAATTTTCAGTAAAATAGCAGGTAAGTTACTTTTGGATTACTTTTCTTACTCAGCGCTGTATGCAGGAATGGGACATTTCCTTTAAACAGGTGAGTAAAAGCGTTTTTGTTAAATCGTACAATTTTAAAGAATTTCTTTAGGTTGCAAACCTCCACACAAAAACTTTTTCAGGAAAAAGTGTCTATGTTATCCTATGGGGGAAAATATGGTTATCGCTTTTTAGGTAAGTAATTGGTCTTTGGAGTTGAGGTTCTGGGGTTAGACTCAGGGGTCCCCCAGGGTCAGTGATGCACTCTTGTTACACCCTCAGCGGCACTAGGGCGGCCGGGTGCATAGTGTTGCGGTCCAATGTTATCCAATGGGGATAGGGGGACTCCGGTTGGTGGCTGCTGGCAAGCAGGCCACTGGGTTGTGGGAGCAAAGCTCCTGCACTTTAGCTCAGGGCAAATGGGGGAAAAAAATAGCACCAAAGGTGCACCCTCAGCGGCACTAGGGTGGATGGGTGCAGGGTACTGTTTCGAGGTCAGATGCCCTGTTTCCAATGGAAAACCTCCGGTTTGCAAAAGCACTGCAGGCATGGAGACGAAGGACTTCTGGGTACGACCACCACTTTGAGAGTTGGGAAGTTAGGGGTTGGTTAGGCACCATCGGTTTGGGCACACAAGGCCGTGGGGCATCGGGTCAGGGCTGCCTTTTGGGGTCGGATCTTCTTACCAGCTCCTGGTCGAGGTTAGGGGGGCCTTCTGGATTTAGGCTGCAGGCGTCGGCTGGAGGCAGCTCAGGGGTCGCCGGATCTCGGTTCAGGATGCACCTTACTCACTAATGTGTCCCACTTCCAAGTGTACAAAAACACACTATCTCGAGTTTCACAAGATCACATCTTTTAATTTACTGAGACACGATCTGATGATTTAAGGAACTTAAGAATGGCCGCCATGATAGATGTATTAGAATATACAGATCACAGCGAGGGCCTATTTCGATGTCTATGGAACGGAGAGCATTCTGGGCAGGCCGTAGACAGAGCGGGCAGTGATTTGCGCTGACGTGAATACCGGCTCCTTAAATATAGGCATTATGCGAGAGACCCGTATCGTCGGAGGACGGATGAGGGGAGACTGGAGACAGTGTCTCTTTGGAGTAGTAAGTGCCTACCATCAGCTGTATTTGCAAGAAGTGTTTGGAGGCTTGATAGTCGATCGGCCCCCCCGCCACACCCCTTTGTTTCCCTAGCACTTCGACTGTGGGAAAGTTGAGCGGTGATGCGAGCGCGATTCAGATTAGCTGTGGCCAAACACTGGTGCATATATGCAAGGTGATGATAATTAAGTGGAATAATTATCTCTGAAAACATGGCTGCATTGATAGTGATGTCCCGTTTTTATTTAGAGTGTGACGACAAGAGCACCCTCCCCCGCAGTCCCGGGTTCAGAACAGGACTCGTAGACTCTTGTAAGTACATAGATTCCACTGGGAGTTGGGTGCAATTTATCCATCGATTGATTAAAAACATTTGATGTTCCTCCTCTTTGAGGTTCTAGAGAGAGCTACGGTTGTATAAATTTGCCGTTTTTAAAGTATAAGCACTGTAATTACACTTATGGATCTCTGAGTAGGAATGATTTGGCACTCAAACCATTGGTGTAGGGTTCCATGTGGGCTGTGGTGTCCACTTGCATGGGTTCAGGGGTGTGTTAGAAGAATAGGCTGCAATGGAGAATATTAATCACGTTAATGGACGCTTGGGAAACACAATAAGAATTATAAATAATAATAAGAATTACGAGATTGGAAATCACGATCCATTTTTCCTCTTTTCTTGTTGTAGAATTGTACATCCTCTTGGAAATCCAAAAATAGAGTGACGCTGGGGTAACACCCCGATTGAAAAGGTAAAGAATACCCGAGTAGCGGTATAGACCATTAAATAGGGACCAACACCCTGATGAATGCCAGAGTGATCCGGTTGGGCACATAAAAAGCTGGCAGAAACATGTTGGTTTTTGCAGTGGGGATTGAAGGGTCGTTATCTTCCCTGAATACCCCATTTTGTTGATTTTAATCCTGCCAGAGGTTGACAAGAATAAAATTTGTGGGTTAACCTCGAGACAGTTTTATATCTATTTCTGCACCTCTCTTGGTCCCTTCTTCCAGGAGAAAATTTGTTTTCCTTTTTGGTTTAGAGTTACACTTTTGTGCTTGATTTTTGTCTGTCTTCTTTACTATACTTTACCCTCACCACTTCTCTTCATCGTATATACTAAAAAATTGCGCTCCATCCAAGGTGTTGGTCTGCACCTGGGTGTATGATGCGGCCCAATGATGAAGCATGACACTACCAAGTGTGTGAGGGCAGTACTAAGACATCTGTTGATTTTCCCACGTGTAGCTTCCAGCACAGTTATTTATGTTTCTGATTGTTTCTCTGTCATAGGCCTTGGGTACCTGATTAGCAAGAGCCCAGGGCACACTCAGTCAAAGTACATCAGCAATTAGTGGGGAGAACCATGCAGAAAGAGGGCACTTTCTCACAGACTAGTATTTACGCCCCTAATGTGGATGAGGCCAGCTTTCTAGGAGTTGTCCCTGATATGGGCACCCTATCCGGTGCACTCTATTCTTCTGGAGAGAATTTTAATTGTATTGCGAATCCTAAATTAGATAGATCCTATCCACCCTTGAGGGACTCCCAGATCATCACGTTGGTGATGAAATTTGCTTGATGGCAGGAACTAAGGGAACTTATTGAGTCTTGGAGGAGCACCCACCCGCACCCACCCGCTGGATAGCGACTACTCATTCTTCTCAGGCCTACAAGAGCTGCACGTCCGTCTAGACATATTTCTCTGCTCTTCCGAGGTGTATGTGTTGGACCTGTCAGCCCTAGGGTGGTCTCCCCTTCCATTTTTGATCGTGCCTCATTTTTTCCACCCTCATTTTTATGTTGGACTAGGTCTCCGGGCGCCTTTTCATTGCCAATCAGTGCAGGTGCTCCCTTCTCCCAAGATGGCTGCCACAGGCCCCTGCTACTGCAGAGTGGTCTTTCATAGTAGCACCCTAGCTGCCAGGAGCTGGCTGGAACCCCACAACAATGTTGCGACTCCAGCCCGCCTTTTTGTCCCATAGGTAGAGTGGGGAAGCTCCTGGAATGTGCTGGAACCTTCTAGAAGGGAGGTGTGGTTTTTCTTTTGCCGCCTTGGCCAGAGGTCACCTGACCTAGGGCTACTTAAGTGAGGGAGGGAACTTTTTGAGTTGAGTTGGCCAGTGGGGTGAAGCAGAGCTGGAAGAATCCACCAGGAGTGTAGGCGGTAGGGCCTAGCCAGGGACTTATGCCTCTGAGAGTGACAGGATTTAGGTGCTGCCTCTTAAGTGAGTGAGGGACCCTGTGAAACCCACTGATCTTGCCCAGCAGTAGGAGGACCCAGAGAACCTCTGCCCAACCTGACTAGGAGAGACCTAGTCGCCTTCTCCATCCCAACTCCCCTGTAACAGAACCCCTTAAGGGCGCCAGATACATCTGCGCCAACAAGACTTCATCTAACATCTGAGAACAGAGACTTATATGCCAAGCACTGAGACTGCGTGTCCAGATTGAACTCTAAACTTGCGTGTCCAGATTGAACTCTAAACTTATATGCCAAGCACTGAGACTGCGTGTCCAGATTGAACTCTAAACTTATATGCCAAGCACTGAGACTGCGTGTCCAGATTGAACTCTAAAGCTTATATGCCAAGCACTGACACTGCGTGTCCAGACTGACCCCTGAAGCCGAATGCAAAGCAGATTGAAGAGCCACAGGGGATCGACCAGGTATTAGCGCTGTGACCCCTGCGCTCCCTGACCTGGCCTGGGACCCCCGGCAGCGTGCTCCGCTGAGCGCGGAACCCCCATCCTTAACTTGAGCACCCCCCTGTGACGTGGAAGCCAGCGCGCTCACCACCGCGGCCCGGAGGCCGGAAGAAGTGCCCTGCAGAGTCGCGAGGCCCGTGAGAAGCCCGGGGCCCTGCCGTCGCAGCTGTGTGAGAAGGTGCGCGAGGCCTGGGGCCGAGTTCCCCATCGTCGCTGGAGCGGACGCCGTCGGACGCCGAGAACGAGGTAAGCCCGGAGGCTGGGATTGTCCCCGGTGCGCCCCCTACTGGTCGGGAGCCGCACCGCACCCTCAGCCCGGGTTCCCTCTCCGTGGGAGTTCCCCCTATCAACGCGACAGAGAGACCCCGCCGAGGGATCCCTCCCTGGTGTCCCCCGTGACTGTATTGATGCATGGTGCCCTACGAACTGCACTGGAGCCGAGAGACTCGCTCCTCCAGTCCCGGGCACTCCCCGCTAAAAGCTCCGTGAGGCGCATTGACTGTCCTACCCCGTATTGAAGTACTCAGTGCCCGTAATTACGAGTAGCGCTCTGTTGCTCCTGTGCCATATTGAAGTGCTAAATGTCAGTAATTACGAGTAGCGCTCCGTTATTCATGTGCCCTATTGAAGCGCTACGTGCTGTTGATTACGAGTCGCGCTCTGTTATTTCATGTGCCATATCGAAGTGTTACGTGCTGTTGATTACGAGTCGCGCTCTGTTATTCATGTGCCATATCAAAGTGTTACGTGCTATTGATTACGAGTAGCGCTCTGTTATTCATGTGCCATTTTGAAGTGTTACGTGCTATTGATTACGAGTAGCGCTCTGTTATTCGCGCCCATATTGAAATGCTAAGTGCTATTGATTACGAATAGCGCTCTGTTATTCATGTTCCATATTGAAGGGCTAAATGTCCTTGATTACGAGTAGCTCTCTGTGCTAGATGCCCCGTTCTGAGGTCGTCACCGCTTAGCGCGCCTAGCGCTATAATCACCCTCCCTCAGGCGCTACAGGAAAGTGAAGCGCGCGAGTGCATATACGTGAAGGGTGATTATATCTCAGGCAGTACTGATATGTCATGAATTGTAGTTATGGTATGATCAACATTTATAACTCCTGACTGATCTGTATATCGCTAGGAATTGTGTTATCTGGTTCTGAAATGTACTGCTACCTCATGAACTGCATCTAACGTGATCTACTTGGATAAACTTGAGTATTTACATAACTCCTCCAGTGTGGCGTCACTTATTGTGTGTGTTCCTCGTCCCATGTGAGGTGCGTGTTGTATGGTTGCTTTACACACAGACCTTTGGTGGCCCGACCGCTCGTGTCACGTTACCGCCCCATAGGGCCTGGAGACCCCAGGTCCTACAGTATGATGTAGAATACTTGGCCAGAAAAATCTCGGACCATAACCCGGTACTGTTATCTCTGCACTGGAAATTGGGATGTCTCCTTAGACCTGACTGGCGCTTAACAGTAGAGGTGCTGGAGGACCGAGTATTCCAACAGGCGATTGCAGAGGGAATCAGGCAGTACTTTGAGCTTTATGCGGCTACAGTGTCTTTCCTGCAGGTTGAATGGGACCGTTTTGAAGCAGGACTGGTGGAGAGGTTCAGATGTTTCGACTCTAGAGCCTATATGATCCGGGCGCATGCTGAGCAGGACAAATCTGGGGCGTTATTGGTTTGGCTGGCTAACCCAACTAAGCAAGGATCTGTGACTTTAGAGGTTGAAGCACCGAGGGGAAAGAGAGCTTATAGGCAAGAAGCTATAAACAACTGCTTTCTGGAGTACTTTGCATCCCTCTATGGGAATGCTGCTGACCAGGCGTGGTCAGGGATAGTTTTTTTTCTGGACCCGCTCCCACTCCTTATTCTTACAAGAGAGGAGATTATGGACCTAGGTGGGGAGATTGAGTTGTATGATGTTAAAGCTGCAGTGAAGCATATGGCCCAGGGGAAAGTGCCGGGCACTGATGGGCTCCCGGTTGAATTTTACGGCACATATATTGAGACCTTGCTCCTAAGCTGGTAGAGGATTATAGAGCGGCACTTGCCTCCGGCAGTCTACCAGCCTTTACCTGTGAGGCTCTAGTCATCCCTTTATTGAAACCGGGCTGCCCCTCCCAAGATATGAAGGCTTACAGGCCTCTATCAATGGTAAACATCGACTATAAAATATTGAGCTGAATATTAGCAACATGATTGCTGGTCCACATGCTATGATTGGTGATTACGGATCAGGCGGGGTTCATACCGGGCCGGACAACTGTGCTCAATATCTGTAGGCTCATGGCACGATGGCTGATGACAACTATGAGAAACTTATGGTGGCCATTAATGCGGTGGATATAGAGAAGGCTTTCAAAAGCTTGGAATGGAATTTCTCTACAGAGTGTTGGAAAGGATGGGGCTGGGCAGCGGATTTGTGAGATGGACTTGAATTTTATACTGCGACCCCACGGCTAGGGTGTATATCAACAGGGTGATCTCTGAGAGAAATGCTGTGGGCTGAGGAACTTGACTGGGCTGTCCATTATCTCCATTGCTCTTTGCACTAATGGTTTAACCACTGGCCTGCTGCTTGAGAACCGGGAACGCTTATAAAGGATTGGGGGTGTGGGGCTCGATGCATCATATTGCTTTATATGCGGATGACTTGCTACTGTCCCTTGAAGATGCAGTTGTGAACGCGAAGGGTCTCCTGGATTGGTTTGGGGACGTATTGGGCCTGAGAATCAACTAGTAAAAGTCTAGTATTTTACTCCTGTGCATGGGAGGGCAACCTATCCAGACTCCAAGAGAGCTGAAATGGGAGCCAACATGCTTTTAATATCCGAGAGTCAAGATATATCATGGTACGCAGGACATTCTAGAGGACAACTTGGGTATGGCTATTCTAGCCCTGCGATCCAGTATAGACTTCTGGAAGACACTGCCGGTCTCAGTAGCTGGCCGGATCACCATCACTAAAATGGTAGCACTAACCTGGATGCTGTATTCTCTCACATTGTTGCCCATAGTGGTACCCTGCTGAAGGTTCCTGGAAATTGAGTCTCTAATTACTGAGATTGTGTGGGGGTTGAGCCAGCGAAGGGTAGTGATGACTAAGCTACAGAAACCGGTCACAGATGGGGGTCTAGAGGTGCTGGATTTTAAAGCCTACTATTTGGTGGTGCAGATGCAGTAGTTCACCCATGGGTGGCAGGAGGTTGAGAGAGGGGAAGGCCCCTTAGTTCCCTCGTTGCGCACACTCTTTCAGCTTCTCCTGAGCCCCTGACTGATGACTAGAGCGGGCCTGAAGAACTCAAAGTATCTAACACTCTGAAAAGTGAACCGGTTGTACATTACAGCTGAGGCAACGTGCCCTAGGTACGGGGAAGTGGGAGCTGAAATATTTCACATGTTTTGGGCATGCCCTTCCCTTTTGGGATTCTGGGAGGAAGTAGTGACCTGCATTAACTATGTCAAGCAGTGTAATATTGCTTGCTCTCTGGGCCCCAGCTTATTAGAATGGTTCCCTCACCCGACCAAGCATAAGGTTACATCCAGATTCTCGATGAACTGGAAGGCTGTGGGAGGCCCTAGATTGAATAAATGTCAAAGTGAGCTTCTCAAGTGGATGAGATTCGAGGTTGGGTCCCTGCTCCGTGATACGAAAAGAGGTTGTGGTTCCCTTGCGATGACACGAGCATGGGATGCCCTGGTGATTGTCTGAATGAACCGGAGCTGCCAACACTGGTGGGATCATCTGGAGAAGTGAACAATGTGTGAGAGCCTGATGTATCAGTCTCAGGAGTGTGCCCTGGAGGGTGGAAATGAAGGGCAGCTGCTTGAGCCCAGAGAATGGTAGAGTGCTGGGCAGGGGTGGTTCCCCCTGCACGGAGTCCTGAGATCATGAGATGTGGGTGTGAATGGTAATATGGATTTGTTACAGTTGTTTGCTAGTTCATTTTTTGGGGAGGGGTAGATTACCTAAGGATAGGATGGGAGGGGGGAAGATGAAAGGGAACTGATTACAAGAGACTTGGCTTGAAGACTTTACTCCAACTGAACTCCACAGCTTGAAGGGAATAGTGGGATGCTAGTGGAAAGGTATGGAGCAAGAAACTGTTGCATCCCTGTTATATAATGTTTTGTCATGCCTGCAATCTGATAATAATACAAATAATTGTTTATAAAAATATAAACCTGTGGAATTGCATCTGAGTCATGAGACAACTTCAGATAAGAATGTGCAAACTATGAACCATTGAAGTCTTTACACATGCACAATTGGTCTGTTTTGCTAGATATAGAAGTGTAACCACTTTTATATATTTTTTTTGTAAAAAAAAAAAAATTCAATCAGATGTGCTTTTTTCCTCTGTATATATAGTCATTCAATGATGCATTCACGATAGGGAAATTCTATGTATTATCCGTTCTATTTAACCTCCTTGGGATGCACACATTCCAAACCTCGTTTTGATTCAGGTCAGCGTCAGTGTCAGGAGGAAGCGCTCTTCTGCCTTTTCACTCTGGACACTGACTGAGGCTTAAAAATGGAGGCTAACGTGCGCGATTTCTGCTTCGCAATTTCTGCTTGTTGTAACCGGAGCAGAGTATACATTGCCATTTCTCCCTTCAGGGAACTATTTTCCTGTTCCCTGTACACGGAATATCCTCAGACCGTCGCACCAACTCTATCTAGTCATAAGTCCCCTGCCCTCGACACACACTCAGGGGTGAGTTCTTTAATCAAAGAGCTATACTTGATTCTTGACCTAGAGATTTAACCTGTTGTGTTTTTAATTTATTTTCAAGACATCCTTACTGGGTCCCCGAGTGAGTAAATTTACCCTTTCATTTGTTGTTTTGTAATTATAGCAAAGGCTATGTAATAAGGTACGGTGCCATCATAATTATTTCATGATACATACTTGACCATCTCTACATATTCTAAAGATTTTGATTGATTTGGAAATGTATATAGCACACAATTGCTCCAAGGCATTTAGGCGCTGCGCGGTAAATTGCCAGAAACAGAAAGAGAGAAGTTTAGTTAGAGAACAGCCAGGTTTTTAGTGCTTTTCTAAAGGAAAGCAATGTTGGGTTGTTCTTTATATCTGTCGGGAGTGAGTTCCACAATTTCACTGTGCCCAGAACAACGCTTCTTCTTTCCCAACGTGCCTTGTTGAATCCGGTGGTTTGAAGGAGTTTGCTCTGCACTGATCTTAGATTTCTAGCTGGAAAGTACCAAGTGAGGTTCTGTTTCAGGTACTGAGGACCAGTCCCGTTCAAAGCCTTGAAAGCTTGACATAAGGATTTAAAGTCTATCTTTTTTTTTCCACTGGGAGCCAGTGTAGCTTTCTTAATCCCTGGGAAATAGACTGGAATTTCGGACTGTCCAACAGTAATCTAACGGCTGTGTTCTACACCTGCTGTAGTTTGAGCATATGCTTCTACACCCGCTGTAGTTTGAGCATATGCTGTTTTTGAACATATACAGGGCATTTCCGTAATCGAGTCTAGCCAGGACTAGAACTGCCACAAGTATTTTTACTACCTTTGGAGGAATTAAAGACCAAACTTTCCTAATTGTTTTTAGAGTCAGGAAGACCGTAGATGAAACCTTATTAATCTGGTGTTGAAAGGTCAGGTTATCATCAAAGATGATGCCCGATTCTTCACCTTCTTGACTGGGACCGGAAAAACACCCAGGTTGTCTGGCCACTAACTATGCGACCAAAAGGATGTGTTGGAACCCAGCAGGAGAACATCCGCTTTCCCCCCGTTCAGCTTTAGGCAGTTTGAGCTCATCCACTGATTCACACGGGACATGCAACAATTACAACGGTCAGCAGTTTCCTCCAAATTTCTGGAAATGGACAACACTAACTGAGTATTGTCTGTGTAGGAAATCACGGAGATGCCAAACTGCCTAATTAAATCAGCCAAGGGAGTCACATATATGTTAAGCTCTGAGGCAACCCACATGGAAGCTTGAACTGTTCTGAGAAGGAAGTTCTGAGCTGAACATACTGAAACCTATTGTTCAAATAGGATTTAATCAGTTTGAGGTCAGAATCCTTCCCCCCGCCTCTGTGAGCCTTCTGATCAGGATATCCTTATTTACGGTGTAAAAAGCCACGATAAATCCAGTAGTATCAGGGTGGCCTTGGCACCCGAATCTAGTATTGCTCTGAGCTCCTCTGTTGCCATGACTAAGGGAGTTTCCGTACTATGCCCTTTACAGAAACCATATTGCGAGGGATCTAACAGATCCGCCGGTGATATGAAGGCTGTTAATTGGATGTTTAGAATTTTTCCAGGACTTTAGCTGGGAACGGTATCTTGGAGACTGGTCTACAGCTGCTGGTGTCACTAGGATCCAAATTAGTTTTTTTTAAGAGGGGTAGGATTTAGACTGTCTTCCAAGAATCGGGAAAGATACCAATGCTAATAATCTCCCTGAAAAGTATACAAAGTTGCTCACTGATGAGGTCAGGTGCCAACTGGAATAATTTAGGGGACAAGGGTATGAGGGTGCTCCGGCTTTTGATGTTCTGACCACCTGGGATATCTGTTCAATGTTTGGTGGAGCAAAGGACACCAATAAATTATCGGTATAGGGGAGTGTATCGGCTGATGTATTGCCTATACAATCGGGCCCTTGTCTATAAGGGATCTATAAACGGTCGCCACCTTATCCTTGAAGAACCGTGCGAGTAGGTTGCAAAATTCCACGCTATTGTCCCCGTTGGTTCTTTCTGGAATTTTAACTAGCCTCTTTAAGGTTGCAAAGAGTACTTTGCTAGAATTACCAGCTTGCAGAATTTTCTCTGAAAAATATTTGCATTTTTTTCAATATCGTTTTCTTATAGTCAGTGTCTGTACATACAATATTTTATCTGCTGCACTGTACTGCCTTCTCCACCGTCTCTCTGACTTTCTACATAGTTGTTTTTGTGCTCTCAGTGCGTCACAGAACCAAGGTTCAGAGTTTTTTTCTCGCTTAGTGGAGAAGCTTTTCTCTGGGGCTAATGTGTCTGCTGCTGCTTTGATCCAGTTGGTATGTCTGCCGGTTGCAAGATTCACCTCAGAAGTCAAGTCAGGCTTTGAGTTTGACAGAGCTGATTGCAAAAACTTGGGGGGGTCGATGTTTCTCCAGTTGCGCTCTTTTAGTGCTCTATGAAGATTATGGGGACGAGGTATATGATGTGGTTACTGTAAACAATATGGCTTTATGGTCTGACCAAGAGATTGGCAAAACCTCTCGGATTTTCAACCCGGGTATAGATGTAAAAATGCAGTCTGTGTGTCCAGCATTGTGTGTGGAGTGCTTGACAATCTGTCTTAATGAGACACTGGCCATCATGTCCACTAGAGAGGCTGTGTAGTGATCTTCTGATCTTTCTAGGTGGTAGTTAACATCTCCCAATATCGAAAGGTCTTCTGAATCGATACTAGATTTGATAACGGCTGATGGCTTCCGCAAAATTGTTTTTTGCACCAGGGGGTCTGCACAGCAACAGTCCTTTAAAAGTATAGTTTTCGCTTAGGGTGATTCTAAAGGATAGCAGTTCACAGTCTGTGATGCTTCCTGTTGGGGAACCCTTTATTGTCAAAGTGTCTTTAAGAATGATTACTAGTCCCCCACCCCGTTTGTCTGGTCGATCACTTCTGAACATCCCTTGAAAAGTCGATGGACCACATCCCGGCGTGCCTACGAAGGAATACAATGGTGTCTACAGCTCTGCCTAGGGAATCAGCAACATCCAGGACACTGCTGACAGAGTTTGGCCGCATCAAGACCATCTTCCATGGCCTGAGATAGGACAGCACAGTCCTCCTCTGGAACCATGGGGAGCACCTGAGCCACGGAATCCCACACAGTATGAGAACTTTAAAAGGCAGCTGGCATTAACAGAGCAGAGAGTCAAACTCACTGAGGAGAAGATCAGTTTCTCAAAGGTCTCTTTTCGCTTGGTCTCTTTTCTTTTGGTCTCCTTTATCTTGGTGTCCTCAACCAGCATCTTTAAAAGTAAAACATACAAAACCAACATTGGTGCGAAACTTTAAATTGTAAAGTACAATGCACCTTGTTCTGTTATGATTTTAAAAGTTGTCTATAACAAGATTACGCAAGTGCTCCATTATTGTTTTGTTGTTTGCAAAGCAATTATCAATCCAAAAATGGAACTCCAGGAGGCTGTTTATTTGAGGAGTCTTTTTAGATTACATCAGAGCAGCACTCAGGAGATTTCAAACTTTGAATTTGTTTTAACTTTCAAGAGCAAACTGTGTGGCAAGTTGGCCCTTTTGTATTTTTCTAATTTATGTAGGGCTGGCGCAATAGATCCCACTTCATCTGCTACCTGATCTGGGCGAAGATGGAAAAGAATCCAAAGCTTTATTCCTAAATTACTCATCGCTGCAAACCTAACTTGTCACATCCTTGTCAGAATAGGTCTCTACCTGAGTTCAAAACTAAATAAAGCAAACTATTGAGGCCTGTAGTTTTACTCAAGATCTTAGTTCTTCACTTAGAACATACCTGGCTCAGGTCCTTGCACACAATTATACTTCTTGGTGTCAAGAAAATACCTAACTGTAGCCATGCTTCAGAAAATAGGTTCCAAGTTATTGCCTCCATTACTCAGAAGGATTTGAGCAGGGTTGGGGTATGACTGCTCTAAAGTCCACCTGCTACTTCTTTGGTTGGACATGAGTCCCTTTAAGCATTTCTTTGTATCTGCCCCAAGTTGTTTTAAGTAAATGTAATCAAGGCCCATGTTCAATTTGTACTCATCTTTTACAGTTGAAACAGCATGTCTTTTTAGACTCCTTGATTGTGCCAATCAGGACTGTACCTGAGTTTGAAATTTACTGGATGGTTGTTCCATGGCCTGTGAACCCGGACGAAGGACAGTAAGGAAGAGTGTCTTTATTGAGGCTGTTGGACAGTAAGGCTACTTAGAATTTTAAAATGCAAAAAGAACTATTGATGGACAGAATGCACAACAATGTCATACATTCACCCCAGTACAGAGATCTGGGCCTAAACCCAACCTTTTTTTTGCTCACCATGCCATTCCAGTTTGGACCCAGCCATATGCAAATCAGTCTTGACCCTGTGCCCTATGGGAACAGTCCATTCCGAACTGCTAGGCCAGGTCCTCCCTGGGCTGGAAACAAGCATCCTAGGACCGGTTTTGGGGTTTCACCCCTCTGCAGCCAGGATAGCTTGATTCCAGTGGCATGGAGAACAAAGGACTCACGTCTGAGCATACCTGTCCCACTCGGGGTGACAAATGCAAAAAGAACTATTGATGGACAGAATGCAGAACAATGTCATACATTCACCCCAGTACAGAGATCTGGGCCTAAATCCATTTTTTTTTTGCTCAACATGCCATTCCAGTTTGGACCCAGCCATATGCAAATCAGTCTTGACCCTGTGCCCTATGGGAACAGTCCAGCCCGAACTGCTACGCCTTTTTAGTTTATTTTTTTGTACCCTTTTAACTGTCTGTTTTTAATAAACGTTGCATGTTTATTCTGTTTTACGGATAATGATGATTTATTTATGGAAAAAGCAAATAAAATTCCATCAGTGTAAAATCAAAGCACAGGTGCACCACAGCAGAAGATTAAGGTTCACAATCATAAAATTTATCTCCAACAACGTGAATTCTTTAAAGTCTTTTCTTGTATTCCATTTTCATTATACGTAGAAACAACAGACTTGAGTTCTTATAACTCAACAAACAGAACAGCCGACGCGTTTCGTCCTGATACAGGACTTCTTCAGGGCGCTAGTTGACGATGGTGAGCGGAGTTTTGTTATGCTCGGAAAGCATGATAGATTTTGTGTAGGAAATATTATCCCATCCAGCAAAGTTTTGTATCTATATTCCTAGAATTCATATCAGTCCAATCATTTTCAGCTATTTGTTGCCACGTGCAGGCCGCAATCAAGAGTACCATGCACACCAAAGAGAGAAACTGGTACTTTTGTTATAAAGTGAAATCCATCCAGATTCTCTTTGGATTATCCAATATCAGCATCAACGTGAAGTGAAATGTCTCTATATAAGAACCAATTAAGACCAAACCCGAAGCAATTGCAATGTAATAGTTGCAGACTGCAGCGGTAACTGAGAGACGACGTTGCGATCCAAACGCAAAAGCAGAACATTCCATCAGTTATTACATTTTTTAGTTGTTGCATTTGCCAAATTCCCTTTAGCAATATACTCTTCATCCTGGGCCCTTTAACCATAAACCCTTAACCTGTTTACCCATCACCAATCATTCTTAAGCCCATAGAATAATCACTGCTGACCCATAAATCCCTCACCCTTAATCACTTCAGCCTTCAAGCATAAACCCATCAAAGTTTACTCTTCACCCCTAAAACATTGACCACTAAACCCTTCACCTGTATAAACCTCACCATTAAACTTTTCTCAGTTCACCTTTAAAACTCCAACATTCTTTATTAAACCCTTCCGTATTTAATCCTTGACCGATCACTCCTATAAGGTTCACACCTAAACATTTGGCCATTCACTTCTAAACCCCAGACCCTTAAACCCTTCTCTCCCAAACTTTACGTCCTTTACCACTAAACCCTTTACACATCACACAAACCCTTAAACTTAAATCATTCACACTTAGATTTTTAGTAACAAGAAAAAGGCCCCTATAATATATCAGTTATCATTCTTGTCAGGTGGTAAATAGTATTTATTATTAATCACTTCCCTAGCAGGCAGCAATACCCGAGTGGGTGAGCAATTACACACTGAAATACTGTTCTGAAATGGTAGGAAAATAGCATAAGCAGTACGTTTTGGAACCCTATGTCAACCATGAAATTACAGCAAAAAATGACAAAGGTCCACTGTTAAATGGAAATACAAAACAAGGGGATTTTGATTTCTTTTTTCTCTTAGTAGCTTCACAAATTCAAAATAAACAATGTAGGAATATTGCACTGCTTATATTTTGCATAACATATGAAACATGTCTCGGGCCTGCCACTGCTGAGCCTGTGAGTGGAGTTTTACTGCCACTTTGACTTGGTATTTAAAACCCTTTGCCAAACCTGAAACTCCCCTTGTAATACTCATACGTCAACCCTAAGATAGGCCCTAGGTAGCCCAAATTGGAGGGTGCTGTGTAAGTAAAAGGTGGGACATGTATTTTTAAGTTTTGCATGTACTGGCAGTGAAAACTGCATATATTTTGTTTTCACTACTGCGAGGTCTACTCCTCTCTTAGGTTACCATTGGGAATTCCTCAATACACTTTTAAACTCTAATTCTCGATTAGAAAGGAGTAGCTAAATCATGATTCAAATCTTTGGGATGGTAATGCTAAACCCTCTTTACGGGTAAAGCTGAATTAGACATTACTATTTTTGAAATTACACTATTAGGAAGTGGACATTTCTCTGCTTTTACAGCTCAATGAGCCTGCAGCCTATCTATAATACACGTCTGGGGTGGGTGACGTCTACACTTTGTGCATTCCCTCTAGACAAACACAGGAAGGTTAGGTGTGTTTGAGTACTCATCTGCATTCTGATGGCTCTTCCTGGGCAGGAGGGAGGGAGGAGCTGATACTTGCACCTGACTAGGTAGTGTCCTGCCCCCACACAAAGGGCTGATTACCCTCTACTGATAGTCTGGAGCCAGGGCTGGGAAGCGAGGACCTCTGCACACGCCAAAGACCCTTCTTTGAAGTCCCCCACTTCAAAGCCACAACTGGGTATAAGTACTGGGTATCTGACCCCTCCAAACCAGACACCTCTGGATCTACAACTAGACTCTCTCAGAAGAACTGCTGTGCTTCATCAAGGACTGACACTCTGCTGGACTGCCAACCTGGAAGGCCTGCTTTTCTCTTGTGTTGCCCTACTGCTCTCTGACCCTGCTGAGGAGAGCTGGATTCTGCCTTGCGCCAAAGTGATCTCCAAGGGTTTGCTTCCTGTCGCTTGAAACTCAGGGCTATCAAAGTCTCTACTCCTGCTCGTGTGCCTGTGCATCGACACTGTTGCAGGTGTAGAATCGGCACAACGCACTCGGAACCGCCGCATCGCAACCACTGTATGGAGAAGAATTACTCACTGCCTATGGACCTGCTGCACTCGGAACTGACACTTCGCACAACCGACTCATCGCATCTTCACCACTGTGTTAAGAAAATAGACACACCACCTTGACTGTGGGTTGACATTGGTGCATCACCTGTCTGCACACTGCATCTCGCTCGTGCGACCAAGACCAAGGTACTCTGTTCACTTGGCCTGCATGGCTCCTGTCCCCGGTCTGCCCTCCATTGTAGTCGGCTTGAACTGTTTACGTTGCCCCGGTCCAGAGCGACCAGTTAACTCCCAATGGGGCTTATTGCTACTATGAGCTAGACCTCTTTTTTGTCTTTAAAAATTCATAACTCTACTTCTACTTATTGGATTTTTGTTGTTTAGGTCTTGATTTATTTATAAAAATTATTGTCTATTTTCTAAACCAGTGTGGAGTCTTTTTGTGGTGTTTTCATTGTGTTACTGTGTGTGTGTGTGTTGCACAAATACATTACAAATTGCCTGATTGCTCAATGCCAAGCTACCAGAGGGTAAGTACAGGTTATCTTTAAGTGTGTATCTAGCTTGCCTCGACTAGAGTGCTGGTCCCAACTTGGACAGGGTGCATACCTCTGCCAACTAGAGAACCCATTTCTAACAATATAGGAGGCCATTTTTCCGTCAGGGTAGATTACAAGTGCCTCGCTATTTCGAGCCACATAGCAATCTTCAAAAAGCAAGTTGAAATATGCATAGAAAACAGGTTGAAGTTCAGAAAAAAACCATGCAGACAATGGAACAGTCATGCAAGGAGTTGTATGTTCAGGAAAACCTGTGATAGCTGATCATTAGAAGTTAACCTACTGAAAGCCCAGAAGTGGAAAAAGAAAATGTTCCCAATTAAATGTAATTGTTCTATTAGTAGCCCCAACTGCTTTCCCACATTGTTTGAACTGACACAATAACTATAATTAATACATAATTTTTTTAAATTGTGAAGAGTGATATCTAATAGGACAAAAGTGAGGTTTATGACTATTTAGTTAAACATATACCTGTCCAGCAGTAGGTTCGGTGTCTCCTACCAACATGTTAATGAGGGTGCTCTTGCCAGCTCCATTCGGCCCCAAAAGTCCTAGTATTTCTCCTAAGATCAATCATACACAAAATCTGTAAGAATTCGGTAAGACATCAAGGAACCTCATATTTCTGAAAACATACACTGGTTTGAGGTAAATAATTTAGTTCCAACCTTTTTTTACAGAAAGAGAAACATTATTTGTTGTCCATTTCTTAATTTTTCGTCCAAGAAGAAAATTTCGTTTTTCGTTGTATTCTTTATACAAATTGCAAACAAGAACTGCAGGTTTCTAGAGAAAGAAAAAGATACCACAGTGAAGCCAGGTCCAAAGGGTTACTTTTAAAATTAATTTACAAAGATTAACAAAAACAGAAAGAAACAGTTACAAGCATTATAGCAACCTGCTTACCATCTCACTACCAACTGCTTTGTATCTCTTACTCGTATGAGAAGGGTACCAGTCTGGCCAGGTCTGAGTCATGACCTGACTAGGGGCTCACCCAACTGGTGCTCATCTGCCCAAGGGAGCCTTTGATATTATGCGAGAGTATTGAGGTGCAAACTCATACTCAACATTTTGGCGTCCGTTGACATTGCATGAGTAGATAGTATATGGGCCTTTTAAAGATTGTGTAGTTTCTGCGTATGACTGCTAACCTTGACTGCTCTTCCAATTCTTTCCTAGTTCATGAGGTATATCTACAATGGCAGCAAGTATCAATTGTCTTTAAAGCAAACACTGCCAAAGCCAATAGGAATTGCTTCAGCAATGTTTGTTCACTCGCGATATTGGCTTCGCTGGTACCACAGGCTGGTAAGCATTTGTAAAGCCAGCAGTGACAGCTAGCCATCTTGGAATTATACTTCCAAGAGGGTCTGCAAGTTGCATCTATAACGTGATGGTCATTTTGAAAGCTACTGGCTTTGCGATTGCTTGCACTGCAATTCAACAAGCCAGCAATTCAACAAGCCAATACTGCGAACTGCAGCAGCCAAGGCCTGCGCTGGGAGAAGATGAACACAGTGAAATAGGGCAGAGATAACACAGGGAAGCCGCGATAAAGGGCAACTAATCCACTGGAAGGGGAAGAATGTGGTCACTGAGAGTTACTTGTGCCATGTAATCTCCCACAAAATGCCATGACCTTCAAGGACCGCTATCCCAAACAACGGCAGCGCTTTAAAACTAAATTAAAGCAAATGGTTAAAGGGGCTGACCAAAAGCCCAATCTCTGTATGTATACACTGTGAACTCTATTCTGTAAAGTATTGGTAACCCAACTTCTCCGACAGACAGCTAAAAACATTGTACTCTGCCACCCTTAACTTGCTTTTCTCCTACAGAACTGGCTACTCAACTATAATCAGACTAAACACACTACCAAAGGGACTGAAAAATAACAACCAGCCCGTGGGAATTACAGAGGCAATATACAGACACACAAGACTAGGCATGTTATAAACAATGAGTTTTAGGGTTAAATATGGATTGTGCTGGGTAATAACCTATGAAATCTTATATTAACTACTTCTCTGTAATAATAATTCATGTAACTCTGTTTTAAACATTGAATTTAGTGCAATATACAAAATATGTTTGGTAGTTAGTCCTACCTTTCTTCCATATGTTCAACACACAGTTAGTTTCATCAACATAGAATGTCAAATTTTGCCCAGAGGTTGCATCAAAATCTCCAAGTGTGCCGAGCATTAGTGTTCTCTACACAATATCAATTCTAACATCTGAAAACAAGAAGCTGCCTTTAGTGAGTGTGGTGATTCTACTGTTCAAACTAATGTAGTGACCCCGCCGGATATTGTCTTCCATTTTCAGACCAACATGAGGTTGAAACCATCAACAGCATTATTCTGAGTGTTTCTGACAATGTCAGGATGCAGATTCGGTAGAGATACCCTCTATTTTATCACGCTTTCCTCTGATATGAGACTCTCCCCCTGTTCAAGATATCTTATCAAATGCAAACTCACTACAGTGAGCTCTTGGTTAAGCCTTCCTACAAGTAAATCTCAAAAGATACCCTCAGAAAAGGACACTGCAGTCCAGACTGGGACCACAGATAATCATCTTGAAAATTACTATAACAAGAGTATAGGTGGTACATCTTTCTGAGTTGAAGCAGCTAAACCCTGGAACTTGCTTCCATCAATAATACAAATTACTGCCAACTACCTTGAACTCAGAAGGATTGTTAAGATCTGATTGCACGACAGATGGACCCACAGGAAGTGGGCCGACTTGGTCTACTAATTCACATTCAATAAGGATGAAGATGACTGTGCCCGGCCTAATATCTGTTATGATTCAAACCATTACTTCTACTGCTCCATTAACTAAATCACCAAATCTACAGAAAATGAAGGAAGCTCCAGGTCAATACCACTGCACAGCCACTCACAAAGGTCGTTCAGGCGCAGCTTCAGGTGTGACAAATATAGTTCACATCAACATGGACAGGGATTACCATGGATCTATCAAATTCACAACATTTGAAAATGAGAACAGAACAAGTAATAGATTTAATACACTGTTATCACTACCTCACCCAGTAAGCTCTACTAGTAATGAAATCCAAAAAAGTGTTTTACATAAGTAGCATACTAGTTAACTTGTGAATAATTACCATTCGTGCTATGCATCGCCTCTGGATGGCTCTTGCATGACTTTAGCCAGGAGAGCTGGGCCCCGACTGGCATGAACTGATCTTGGTCAAGGACTGGACACCTGCACCCCATTGTCCAATACACAACTGATGCACAATCACTAGAATGACTGCCAGTACGCAAACTGGATAACCACTCCAGAACATATTATATGACATGTTGCGTGATGATTTAACAAACTACATAACAACCTGAAAGGCAGACTGCTTACAAACAGCATAATTAGATTGACAAACAGTATATTCAGACTAGTTTGGATTATTCGATTTTAACTCAAGTAGTTTGCTATAAAACAAGGTTGAAAATAAGCCTGGACGTAATTTAAATTCCATGAGCATAGTTTGTGTAATTTGGGTAATTTCATATTGAATCACGCCATTTTGTCTAATTGAGCACCATTTAAGTTAAACATTTACTGAGAATGTGCCACTAACAGTACAAATTTAGCACAAATGCACAGGAAAACCACTATAAGAGGCTTTTGTTCGAGGTGCTTTTTATTTTTTGCACTTATTTTAGTTTGTAATGCAGTCCTGTGTCAAAATGTTACAGGAGGACACATTTTGTGCTAAAATATAAAGCTAAACGGCAGATTTGTATTTGCCGTAATAGTGGAAATTTCACATAATTACATAAATTACACACACACCTATTTAAAAACAAAATCAATATCAGGGTTTAACAGTTAAAGAAAAAACATTAAACTATCATTAACATATAAAAATATTAAATCCAGACATGAAGTAAAAGAATTAAGTGAAGATGTGAAAGATGGTGCACATCTCCCGCCATGCCCATTCCTGAGATATAACAGCATTCCGCTACCAGGGTATCCATTAGCTCACTTTTCTCATTAAATAGTTTGATATGTCTTCTACTAAAGCTCTTTTTTCTTACTTTTACAGCACTTAGCACTATTGTAGGAAATGGGGTTACTGATTGAGAGGGGTAAAACCCTACTCAGTCTGTCAGTCAAAATAACTATTTCGCCGATACAATATCAGCATAAAAAGTATTCTACAAACATACTTTCATCAATAATAAAAACAACCATTACAAATTTAAACATGTAATTAAAACATAGTTTAAAAAAACAGCAATAAAAAATGTTAAGAAAATTTATAAGCTAAAAACAATAATTCATATATGTGTGTGCAGAATTTGAACAGGCCAACATTTTTAGTTAAGTTTTAAAATCCGATTATAGGTTTAGTCTCCTTCTGTTTAAAGCAGATAAAAAGTATGAAGCCAGACAAAAACATGTAAAGGGATCTGACAATGACAGGAGATAATATAGGGCTACACGATATTGTCTGAGATTCATTTTTCGAATAAAAGGGACAATGTATCTTTTTCTTTCATTCATATAGAATTTACATAAAAATAGAAAGTGCAGGTCATTCTGAGACGATCACTTACCACAAGGGCAAGGTGGAAGTGCATTAACCGCATAGGTTTTATACGGGTGACCTAGCATAAGGGGGATATAGTTTAAATGAAATCTCACTAAAATATATCTGTGTTGGAGTTTGAAGACAAATGTTAAATAAGAAAGTTTAATGTTTATTATGCTAGGTGCTGTTTGATATTGTCTGGCTGTGGACAATTTGAGGTAAGAATCATGCCTCTTTGGATTGAAGTGAGATAATAAGCGATTCTTCAGCTCCTTTTTGGTTAATGACATTCATAGCTTTGGATCCTCATATAGCTTATATAGGCCAACGGCCTGCAGGGTAATCCTGATGTATTTTAACCACCTTATTTTGCTTACCCCATCTAAATTCAGGGAATCGTTTAGGGTATCTCTGGTTAACGAAAGGGTTCTTTTCGCCATACTGAGTGCCACATCAAAAGCAGCAACCATAATTCTTGTTAGGGTGAAGCATAAGCAAACCCCAAATCAACCTGTGCTCATCCCTCTGACAGGTTGGCACAAAAGCAGACAGGCAATGTGTAAAGTATTTATACAGCACTTCAAACCGTAATAAAGTGAAAATACAACACAAGAAAAATCCCACACCAAGTTAGAAAAATTCATTGCAATGTAATAAATCATTTGATAAAAAAACAACAAAAATCCTAAAAGTAGTACCCGAGATATGCAAATTAAGGGTTTTGTGGAAATCAAGCTCTAATTAGCAGAGCTTGTGGAGTTGTACACATTAAATTCACCTGAGTTACCGAAAAACTCAGCGGAGTTTCGCAAGCAGGCAGAGTTGCTCGCCCATCCCTACTACAAGTTTATCTGACTTGCGCACCTGATACGGATCTCGGCTAACCTCTGTGGGTGTAAAAAAAGGTTGGGTTTTCATAAAGACGCTGTTGTGCTCCTTGAAAAGAAAGGGATTTGGCCTATGTGACCTAGAACTGTTGAGCTGCTCCTGAGGACATGGCTGACAACAAAATACAGCCGGTGACGGGCAGGGCCCACCATGCCAAGACTCTGGACTGCATCTATCACCCTTGTGGGGTCCCAAGGCTTTCTCAATAATTTTGGAACTGAATTTATGCCAGGAGTTGTAAGTAGAAGCACAAAGTCAGAGAATAGGGCGCATGTACAAAAGAGTGTGGCAGTAGTAAGTTGCGTGTAATGCATACATCATTACATGTATACTATAGTTTATATCTGTCATTTTCAGCATCATGTGTTGCTTTGAGGCACTAGGAACTGAAGCTGAAAATAGAAGCATCAATGAGGGCCGAGCAGTCTGCTTCAGAGCGTGGTTTCTCTAACTATGGGTGTTTGGCATAGCGCACTGTGCTCATTGCTCAAGGTGCCTGTTCCTGCACAGCTCACTCCCCCTGCTTTCCGTCACACACTGCCAGACTCTGGCATTTTCCTGGATTGTTGTCCCAAGAAGTATTTTAACATGTTTTATTTAACTTGGTTTTACAACAGGGATATTCTATGTCAAATTAGGAGGCACCCTGAGCAGGCTTCCTCTTTGTATTGCCCTGCAGCTGCACTGGAAACTCTGCTACTTTGTCATTCAACCATCTCCCACCACCCATTCCCCGGCCCCGGGTTCCACCTTGTTGAAGCCACCATACGTGGTCTTGTAAAACCTGACCTCTTCCTCGACCTGTAACAGTCCAGAGAGGCCGTTACCTGCAATCTTCTGACAGGGTGAGCCCGCCGCCAGACTCATGGTGTTGTAAATTGAAACGACAATGTGATTAAGCATTTACTAAAGACATTAATTCCCTTCTCTAGATCATGTTTTCTCCGTTATGTTGACCGAAGTTTGGACTCCATTTTGTATTGTTATGCTTCCACGCGTTCCCCACGAGAAGAGTCCAACCTCTGTGTTAGTTGCTCTTGTAATCTGCCTAGTAACAGTCTATAAATAGCTCCTTTGTCCATCTGGCACATGCCCAGACTTGACCACATCTGTTATCAGTTAGCCTTGCTTGACCATGTTTTCGCGGGCTCAAGGAGTGTGTTAGCTCCGCCCACATATTGATTCAGTATTGAAAATGACCATAAATGGTAATGTTCTTCGGCCTCATGTTGTATCCACCCACTTATGAGCCCCTCTATTCTGTATAAAAGGGGACCATGTACGTAAGTTCTTTGTGCTACTCTATGCAATACTGAAGAGTGTTGTGTGGATTGTAGGACCACCCTTAAGGGTTAATAAATGCTGTCTTTGTACTTTGCAGTTTCCGTGCCAACTTCCTTATAGATTCCATTACAGGAGAGCGAACCCTTGTGTCCTGCGGGCCTAGCTGGGGCCTGTATTCATCAATTGGCGCCCGTCACGTGGGGCTCATCGGCGACTCGGATGCTCGAAGGACTGGTCGCGACGAAGGTGAGGAATTTGGCCGGGGACGTGATCACTGCCAGCGGCGTCTTAGCCCTGGCATCCCGAGGTTTTTTTTTCCTTCCCTTCCGAGCTGACCGTCTGGGTGGCGCCGGTCCTCGACTGAGACCTCTTCTGTCGGTCTGGCCGTGAAAGCCGTTTGGGCGATTGTGGAGCTTGGTAGTTGGAATCTGGACTCTTGATTGGTAAGAACCGGTGTACGGTACTTGCTCCGAGTTTTTGAAGCCTGATCTGGCTATTTGAGTTTGATTTGTGATGACTAGTCATATTTTGTATTTGTCTTTGTGAAAATATATGCGTTGCAACACATATAGGCAGGTAATGTGGAGAGATTTCTCCGGAGCTGTGTAACTTTGAACGGCGCAACGATTAAGTGCCATTTTTTCTATAATATTGCATATTTTGCATTATTTCTGAGCATGCCTGCTTTCAGCGCACTCCGTAAGTGGTGTTGCTGTTTTGGAAACCGGTTGAACCTCGAGGAATCTGCTCCAGCTCCCCCAGAGGGGACTCCTAATAGGGATATGTATGTGAAGCATGGTCTTTCTTCCATAATGTACAGCACAGTATGGAGGAAATATACTAAAAAAGATCCTGAGTTACGATGGCCTTTGTATGGATCGTTTGATATACGTAAGATTGAGTATGTGGAACAGTGTATGTGTAAGCGGCGTGCTCGTCAGGATATGTTTGAGTGTGTGCGGTTGTGGGTGAAGGAGGTGCGTGAGCGAGAGAAGCGTGAGAAAGCGCTGTTCGATAAAGAACAACGGAAGAATGATCATGTGCGGGCACAGGAAGCGAGGCGTCGGGAGGACAAAGAACAAACGGAGAGGCAAGAGAAAGAACGTAGGCTGCAAGTCTCGGGTCAATATGCTGTTCGGCAGCCACTTTATCCTGTCCTTAATAATCTTGATGATGATTTTTATTTACTAGATCGCTCTCCGCCCCCTTATGTTGGCGCATCTGCTCCGAGGCCACAGGATTCTGTCCCGGGTCCGGGTAAGGTAGATACGCGGTCCATGTTATCGGCTGAGCATATGGCTGAGCTTCGGCAAATTTCCTTCCGTGCACTTAAGGGTAAGGTGTCCGTGGATGAATTGTTCCATACGTGGGGGTCGTGGCAGGATAGAGAGAGATTGTATTTTTTGAGCCATTTCGCTGAGGAAGTGATTGCTGCTTTTCGGAAATATTCTAGTGTCTTTGAGCCTGAAGAAGTGACATCGGATGCTAAAGCATTGCATGATGGTGTTTTTTCTCCCTCTAAGGCTCCTGATACGGCTCGGCGGCTATTCGCCTTGCGGGACGCGGTGCTGGCCCATAAAGAAAAAGCGCGCCAACGAGCAGGGGAGGAGACGCAGTCGGATTCGTGTACCGCAGGAGGCCACTTATCCACCTCTCAATCAGATAAGAGCGATCTAAGCCAATGCGCGAGGCGGCACCTTTGTATGTTCCTCCTAAAGGAGCGGGGACTAGCTCGGACATTACCTCCGCCGATGCTAAGGGATATTTTGTGTATAATTGGGTTTATACTCCGTGGCATAGAGCTGATGTTATGGCATTAAAGAATGCGCTGCCTGACCCCCGCAAGAATCCAGCGGCCTTCTATGAAGAAGTCGAGGGGGCCTTGAATTCTTGCGTTATGACCTTAGCAGATATAGACCTGTTCTTTGGCCTTATTCTACCACCGGATATGTGGCGATCTGTCCGAAAGGTAGATGATATAGTTGCCTTTAAGGTTCGGTGGTCCGAACTTGAGGATGAGGATAGGGAACGGAAGCCCGCGCAGAAACCACCCCAGAGTATTTTAGATCTCCCTGCTGCTATTGTGGCTAAGTTGAAGACAATTATCCCCCCTAAAAAGATTGACTGGAATATGTTAGCTGCATGTAAACAGAAAATTGACGAGTCAGTTGCGGACTTCTTTACGCGCTTTGAGGAGACGTTTCATGATTTTAGTGGCCAGTCGCTTACTGACGATACGGGCCGCCACCTTTTTGCGGATAAATATGTGGCTAATCTGCTGCCGCCAGTTGCGGCCCGTCTATAAGCGAGTGAAAGTTCTTGGTCCTCCGCTACACCGACGGCTCTCCTGACTATCGCCCAGTATTATGAGCGTCAGGAGCAAGAAGCAAAGGGCCAGGAAGAAAAGAAATCGAAAGATTTGAAAACAAAGGTGATGTTGGCACAAGTCTATGGCCCGCCCCGACGGGGTAGTAATAGAGGTAGGGGAGGATCTTATGGTCCTCCCTCGGGCCGATCTGATTTGAATAGGAACCAATGTGCGTATTGTAAGCAGTCGGGTCATTGGGCTAGGGACTGCCCGGTGTTGCATGCATCGCGTCAGGGGCATACCCACGGTGGCCCGCGAGGTAGAGGGGGTTTCTCGAACTTTCGAGGGAATTCTAACGAACAGGCTCGTTTTGACTCTGCTGGGCAGCACCGAGACCGATCAAATGTTTTCGATCGCCAACATCAGTACCAAGCGTCGGGGATTGACCGGTCGGGGTACCATGACTCTCAGCATGCATAGGAATGCGTTGGATGGGGGTTAGAATCAGTTGAGGTGCCGGTCGATCAGAAGGGCCCTTATGTATCGGCTGAGGTTTTGGGCTCTACTGATCAGTTCCTAGTGGATACAGGAGCGACACGTAGTGCACTGTCTAAGCAATTGGTTCCGGGGGCTCCCCCATCCGGCTTAATGGTCACATCGGTAGGGTTTGACGGTACACTCTCCCGAAGCCCTCTTTCGCAGCCCCTCATGTTTAAGGTGGATTATTTTTCTGCACCCTGTCCGTTTTTGCTTGCCCCGTACACACCGGACAACATTATGGGTCTTGATATGTTAAAGCATTTTAGGGCTACGATCCGCTGCTCCCCTGCTGGTGTGCGGGTAATATTGAATGACAATTACCCCCGATCTGAACGGATGTGTACGATGTCAGAGGATGCGCTGTTAGCTACCCTCCCTCGTGCTTTGTGGGCAACGTCGGATACTGATGTGGGACAAATGGTGATTCCACCGGTTCACATTAGTGTCCAGGAGGGGGCGGTGTTACCACGCCTCCCACAGTACCGTATTTCCCAGGAGGGCGAGGAGGCTCTCATGCAGATAGTGCAGGATTTGATGGCGGTAGGGGTAGTGGAGGAAGTCCCCTACAACATTTGTAACAGTCCGATCCTTCCCATACTGAAAAAGGATACGGATGCCAGAGTTTATCGGTTTATAATTGATTTGAGAGAAGTGAACAAGATCGTGATACCTCAGTACCCAGTGGTTTCCGATATCACGACGTTGCTTACTTTGGTCCCGCCTACGGCGACTATGTTCTCAGTGATCGATTTGAAGAATGCCTTCTTTTCCATTCCCATTCACCCTGATAGCCGATATCTTTTTGGGTTTACATTAAATAATAGATCTTATCGTTTTTGTAGGATCCCCCAGGGCTACACAGAAAGCCCTAGCATTTACAGTCAGGCTTTGAAAAGACAATTGGATTCCTTTGTTCTGCTCGAGGGGGTCGCCCTCATTCAATATGTCGATGACATCTTGCTGGCGGCTGACACCCTGGAGTTGTGTGAGAAAAGTACGTTATCCTTACTCTCCTTTTTAGCATCCCACAATCATAAGGTATCTAGGAAGAAATTGCAATTCTGTAGACCAAAGGTGACTTATTTGGGTCACCTTTTGTCTAAGGAGGGACGTGCACTCACACCGGATCGTATCCAAGTAATTTTGGACACACCGAGACCGTCCACGCAGAAGGACGTGCGTGCATTTTTGGGCCTTGTTTCTTTTTGTAGACAGTGGATATTGGGGTTTTCACACATAGCTAAGCCATTGTTAGCCCTCTTGACAAAGGACACGCCTATCCCAATCCCTTGGTCAGATGAGTGTGATACTGCTTTTCAGCAACTACGACAGGCCCTTTGTTCAGCACCAGTGTTAGGGACCCCTGATTATGCAAAACCCTTTTCGTTGTATGTGCATGAGAAAGATGGATGTGCATTGTCAGTTTTAGTGCAGATGCACGGCGATAAGCAGCGCCCTTGTGCATATTTTTCGGCCGTACTTGATCCTGTCGCCCGAGCATTACCAGGGTGTTTTCGCTCGGTTGCGGCGACAGCTGTGTCAATACGCCAAAGTGAGGGAATTGTGTTATCTCATAAGCTGTTGGTATTAGTCCCCCATGCTGTCGATGCCCTGCTTAATCAAACAAAGACGCAGCATTTGACCAGTGCCCGTTTAACGGGATATGAGTTGACGCTTTTGGCTCCTCATATTACGTTAAAAAGGTGCGTAACGTTAAACCCGGCAACATTGTTGCCATACCCCGAAAACCAGCCTGAGGCGCGGAAAGCGCATGATTGTATTCTCGTGACTGAGGAACAAACAAAGGGTCGTATTGATCTCCAGGATACGCCCTTTTCAGATGTAGATGGAGAACTGTGGGTGGACGGATCATGCCTGAAGCTACCAGATGGTACGACTTCAGCAGCGTATGCGATTACCACATTGCAAACGATAGTGGAGACAGCACGCATACCACAGAAATCAGCCCAAGCAGCGGAACTGATAGCATTGACACGAGCATGTGAGCTCAGTACAGGACTATGTGTGAATGTTTATACAGATAGCCGCTATGCCTTCGGAGTAGCGCATGACTTCGGCCTACTCTGGAAGGAGAGAGGGTTTTTGACGTCACATGGAGTACAGATAATGCATGGAGAGTTAGTTCACAATCTTTTGACCGCATTGACATACCCAAAGAAAATTGCCATCGTTAAGTGTAGCGCCCATAGGAAAGTAGTTGATAAAGTTGGAGAAGGGAATGCGTTAGCAGATCGAGTAGCACGGGAGACTGCGATGTAGCCCGGTACTACTGCCATGTATGTAGTAAAGTCACAGGTGGAAAGATGGCATGATGCGAAGGAGGAAGTGCGAGAAATGCAGAGGACCGCTTCTGACAAAGAGCGGGAACAATGGGCTAGCGAGGGAGAACTGGATGACGAGGGCTGCTGGAGAAATAAGCAGATGGATAGATGGAAATTACCCACAGCTTTTGTACAACCTATGGTTCAGATGGCACATGGGCTAGCACATGTTGGAGCTTCCGCAATTGTGAAATTGCTTACCCAAGTCTGGGAGCATCCAGAGATTGCTAGCACAGCGAAGAGGGTGGTGCAGACCTGTATGATCTGCCTGAGGTATAACCCAGGAAAGGGTACTCGAACTCCGGCAGGAGGATTTGTGACACCTACTGCACCCTTCGAGGTTTTGCAGATGGATTACATCCAGCTTGAGCGCTGTAATAATCTGAAGTATGTTCTAGTAGTGGTCTGCGCTTTCAGCAAATGGGTTGAAGCGTACCCTACGAAAGACAATACTGCAATGACCACTGCGAAGTTGCTGCTGAAAGAGTTCTTCCCTCGATATGGCGTCTGTAGACTTCTGTGGAGTGATAATGGGCCTCATTTTGTAGCGGATGTTATAAAGTACGTCTTGAAGGGCCTGGGCATCACCCAGAAGTTTCACGCGGTATTCCACCCCCAGTCTGCAGGACTAGTCGAGAAGTATAATGGTACGCTGAAGCTTAAGATCGCTAAAATTCAAGCTTCGACGTCTTTGACTTGGCCAGACGCTCTGCCACTGGCATTATTGTCAATTAGATCGGTACCGCACTCTCGAACTGGCCTTACACCGTATGAGATTGTTTTCGGACGCCCAATGAATATTTGGGGTCCACCAAGACCTAAGGCTGTGTATGATGTACCTTGTGTAATGATGAACGATTATCTGGCACAGTTAACGGATAACTTGGTTTCTATCCATCAACAGGTCCGAGAGGCGCTCCCTGATCGGTCTACCGGTGAAGGACATGGTCTCCGGCCTGGGGACCACGTGATGGTGAAAATATTTGACAGAACAAACAGCTTGGAACCGAGATGGGTGGGTCCTGAGCAGGTCCTCCTCGCAACAAGGACGGCTGTGCGAGTCTCCAACAGAAAGAACTGGATCCATTCCTTGCACTGTAGGAAGGTGCCGCCCGGATTGGTGGAGCCTGCCGTGCTGACCGATCAACGAGAAATCTTGGCTGCAGAGACAGGCCGTGCTGCGGAGCCAAACGCCATTGAGGAGCTCTTTCCGGACCACGCGACTCCTGGAGGAAGGCGATATCATCTTCGACCAAGGAAGTGAGTTTTCCAGTACCGGGACATACTGTCAGAACGGCCCTTGGGTTAGTGAAACGGAGAGCCGATGAGGCAAGGGGGGGGGATCAGCCCTGCATTAGTGTAGCGACACCAGTCTTGGCCCGCTGGTGAAGAATTCAACCGCTGCCCAAGGGGAAGAGTTCTGACAGACTTTTAGTTTCAGGAAGATATTGGGTTTTATTTTTACTTTGATATGGAGAAAAAGAAAATCCTTTGTGCATTAGGGTTCATGTTGACAGTAGCCATTGTTGGGATAACCACATGGTTCGTGGAGGATGTAACTCCCGCTCGGAAGATTCTTGTGTTGACAACTCCGGTGCCTGAGGAGCACTACTTTTATACATTACCGTATCAAGAGTTGAAGCATCGACAATCTTACTTGAACAACACTTTCATCCAGATGCTGCATCATACCCACGTTGCTACGAATGCTACGAACTGTTGGATATGTGGGATGATGCCAGCTCATCAGAAGAAAGGAGGAACGCCATTTATACCACTTCCTTTCTCTCATAATGGCTCTTGTAGAGCATGGTATACTTTGCTTTTTGCCACTCGGAAACCGACAGTGGGACGATTGCTCTTCAGACTCAATAAAGAATGCCATCAAGACAAAAATGGGTATCCACAAGCGAATGGGACAATTTGGGAGTGGGAAGAGTACTGACCAGACAATGAATCCATTCCCTACATCTTCACGAACACAAGAGACACTGTTGGGAAGGACAAATTTGTGATTCAAGTAGCACAAGCTCAAGCTGACTTGTGTGTCCAGAGTGTGGGTTTTATTCCTGTTGGTGTCAGTGATTGCATCACTGTCCTGAACATTGATGGATTGAATAATAGTACCTTTCTAGCGTCCCATAATACATACTTTGTGTGTGGAAATAAAGGTTATTACCGTCTGCCGGCTGGGTGGTCTGGGGTATGCTATGTATCATTTCTATTACCTCCTGTATTCCTAGCACCCGCATCTTATCATAAGGATCTGAAATTATTGAATAATGTGACTGTAAATAGGTATAAACGTACCTTATCAATTGATGATGTAGATCAGACTGATACCAGTCTGCAGCAGTATATTGATTTTAACTTAGGACTGTTTTTCTTTGTTGGAGCTGCCCTGAACAGTAGGAAGATCCGAAGATTAACAAGAGTGGTAGAGGCTGTGACGAATCAGACTGCTGCTGCTCTTGGGAATCTTACGGAGGAATTGCAAATTACTAGAATTGTTGCATTGCAGAACCGTATGGTATTAGACGTTATGCTAGCTGACAGAGGAGGAGCATGTAAAATTATTGGAAGTAGCTGTTGTGTGTTTATCCCTGATCATACGCCATCAGTTTATAATGCCATCAATAAACTGCATAAAATTGCAGCTGAGATCCATACAGAAAACGGCACTTGGTCCTTTTCTGGATGGTTTTGGGCGTTAATTACTGCCTGGGGATGGAAGGTTCTAACTGGTCTCTGCATTATTGTAGCGGTTCTGTTTTCGTGCTGTATCTGCGTTCAATGTGGTCCCTTGCTCTGCTCATTATGCGTATCATTCTGTATCCCTGATAAGAAAGCTATTGCCGATGTTGCTCACCAAAAACGTTTAGCTAAAGAAGTTGAAGAAATGATGACAATTGACATACATGATGATTATCCTAACAAACCGGATGTCTTCAGTAAATGCTGAAAGGGTCGTCTGTTGTAAATTGAAACGACGATGTGATTAAGCATTTACTAAAGACATAAATTCCCTTCTCTAGATCATGTTTTCTCCGTTATGTTGACCGAAGTTTGGACTCCATTTTGTATTGTTATGCTTCCACGCGTTCCCCACGAGAAGAGTCTAACCTCTGTGTTAGTTGCTCTTGTAATCTGCCTAGTAACAGTCTATAAATAGCTCCTTTGTCCATCTGGCACATGCCCAGACTTGACCACATCTGTTATCAGTTAGCCTTGCTTGACCATGTTTTCGCGGGCTCAAGGAGTGTGTTAGCTCCGCCCACATATTGATTCAGTATTGAAAATGACCATAAATGGTAATGTTCTTCGGCCTCATGTTGTATCCACCCACTTATGAGCCCCTCTATTCTGTATAAAAGGGGACCATGTACGTAAGTTCTTTGTGCTACTCTATGCAATACTGAAGAGTGTTGTGTGGATTGTAGGACCACCCTTAAGGGTTAATAAATGCTGTCTTTGTACTTTGCAGTTTCCGTGCCAACTTCCTTATAGATTCCATTACAGGAGAGCGAACCCTTGTGTCCTGCGGGCCTAGCTGGGGCCTGTATTCATCAATGGTGCTTCGGGACTCAAATTCAAGGACTCCGAAAGCCTTACACGAGCCTTATGTTGCTGGTTGCTCATCCGCACTGTTGTGCTCGGTTATCGACTCCACACTTGTCTGGAAGAGCTGTAGATATGAAAGAAGGACGATTGCTGCACACAGCTCTCACACTGTAGTGGTGCAGCTGGAGTGATGACTTTATTTGCTCCTGCGCCGATAAACTCCACTCCAAAGCTGCTGGTGTAATTTTACCGAACTGTGTGCTCCAAGCAGAGTGTGAACTAGCAAAACTCTGCCGACGTTGCAGAGTTCACCAGCCACCCCTATTGACTATAGCTTGAGTGGCAGTTTTTCTAGTGTTGCTTGGGAGCCATTTCAAGGTCTTACTCAGCATATTGTGTTAGTAGGGTGCAGTGACATCGTTGACGTATGTGGGCATGTCTATTGGACTGGCTCGGATCTTACCCGTGTACAAGCCGAGCCCTGAAAACACTGTTTTACCCGAGTGTCTATACAAGGTTTCCAATTTGTCTTTTCCCTCACAATTACACAGGATCTACAGTGAGATAACTTTCAAAATGGAAAGTTTTGTCGCAGGTGCAAACGCAATGTTTAATAGTGGTTGATAATTGCACTGTATCCATGGTGAGTAATTCCAAAGGTCAATCTATTTGAAAAACCAGAAGTGATAGGCGATCGAAGTGCACAGGCAGCATTTTGTTAGTTTCACTGTAAGCATCAATTTTTCTTAATATAAAACTATGAAACTGTCTATTTCAACTTTTCTCCCAACTATCGAGGTGGTTGAGAAAGAAGTGACGGTAGCGTGGGATGTGGAAACCTATAAAGCTGTATGTGGCTGTTCCTGTGTTTCTATTGAAAGATACTCCTTTTCATATATTTTTAATTTGTTACTGACATCTGGCGTTATTTCGACACTTCTTAGCTATGAAATCATCCACCAAGGAGCATGAATTTCTCCCCTTTGCCACCCAAGCCCTTTCACCAAAGGGGGTGACAAAAGCAGAGTTAACCTCCATCAAAGGTAGTGCACCCACCACCAAAATCAAGTGGTAACACCTGTGCCACTTTTGAAAGAACTGACATCAGAGACTTATAAGGTCCCAAAGGCGAGACCTATGGCTATGCCAATAATGATTGTTTTCTTTGATTTACCGATCCGAAATGGAATGGTAAATTAAAAAATGAAATAAAAGGAGCACAAACGTGTGTGTGTTTTCTTTTAAAGGGACTGGAAGCAACTTGCTGGCTGGCCTCCTCATCCACAAAAATAAATAAATTTAAAAAATAACAATATTTAAAAAAAGACAGTGTTGGTGGGAACGGAGGAGCAGGTTGATAGGAAGCAATGAATAGTGGGCTGAGGAGCGGAAAGTATAATCAAAAACAGCAAGGACCGCAGGGGAATTTGGCGGGGGAAAAACACAAGGGAACGAGCTTGCAACACGAGGGAGGCAGCAACACAGGGTTGCCGATTCCGATCCGGGTCGGAAAGCACTCCGACCGAGTCAGATCCGGAGTGTTTTCCGACCGAGCCGGACCCCTACAGTCCGACTGAGCGAGTACGATGCGCACGTATGCTGTCGGACTCGGTTTGGTCGGACTCCCATAGAAGTCAAAGGGAGCCAGTTTTACGACGCGTACCTGCGCTCCCATTGACTGAATGGGTACGTCTCGAACAAGTGCGCCCCCTACAGTGGGTACGCGTCGGTGCCATCCGTACCGTACATGCATGTGTGGGGTAGACCCATGTGTCTCCCCCTGTGTGCGAGTCGTACAGCTGCGGGTATCGAGGGGTCCGACGCGGACCCCCGAAGTCCAACTCCTGGAGCTTTTGCGAGTCGGACGGGAAACACACGTACGGCCCGTAGTTTTTCCAGCCGGATCACGTTCGGTGCCCTTCTGACCCGGATCGGAATCGGCCCCAGAGTGCAGAGGGGCTGCTATTTGGTGGGGGGAGCATATAAGTGAAGGAGCCCAAGGGCTGCATTTATGCCAGCTGGGTGGGAGTAAGGCTTTGCAGGGTAGGGGTGGGAGGGTAAGGTGGGCGTTGGCGATACAACGCATGTGCATGGTGTGCTGAGTGAGACATGGGGTTATTTTGAGGCTTTCATACCCTACTGCCCTCTAAATTAATCCTCTAATCTCTGGAAGAGTCATAGATTTGACAATACTGTGCTGTGCAGTATCTGAATCACTCTATCTCTACTGCACCTTGGTGCAAGCTTTCTCTATTTGCTATCACTGCTTTGGGATAGTCAAGGGAAAAAATGTCCTTTTTGGACGATATCTAACCAACCCTGACACGAAAATGATACATCCAATTCAGAATCTGGACCTTCCCACTTTGTGCTTATTCTAATAAATGGTCAAAAGTCACACCCCTAGGGTGCACTGCCTACAATTGCGAGGAAGAGTCTGAGCTTCATGTTTTTTTTCTGTCCTGGCTATAAACTAGCCAGACAGAGTTGGTTTATCCAACTCTGCAAGAACCTAGGTTTTATGCACTGTGAGAAGGCATTCAGAGTCCTGAAGTATGACACTCACACACCCATTGTCTTTGCTATATTCCGATTTTTAACCTCGATGTGGCGTAGTCGCTGGATGTTCCTTAATTCGCCAACGTGACCTTAAAAGTCTACACTGTACATGTTCTTTTTTTTTTAACTTTCCATCCAATTTTTAACCCTTTTTAATATTTTAATGTTAAGCCTATTGATGAATTGAGATTCTATCTGGATAAATTTGTTGCCCAGTTGTTTATGGCCCATGTGGCTTTTACAGGTGGAAACAGATATGGAAGCTGGATGAGGATGGGTTGTACGTATGAATTCCCCGGATCTACCACTCTGTGATCTCTGCGATGCACTTTAACCCCTTCGGTGCTCATGACGGAACGGTTCCGTCATGAGCCACGGTTGAGCTGTGCTCATGACGGAACCGTTCCGTCATGACCACGCCCGCGCAGGAAAAGATCAGCACAGCAGGGGAATCCGTCCAGCATGGAAGGGGTTAATGCTGCTAAATTTGTAATCTGTATAACTATTCATGTGGACAGTTTGATGGCATTTTATTTGTGTAATACATGTTTTAAGTATGCACTTTTATGGTCCACATTGACTGAAATAAAGTTTGTTGGAACGGGAATGGAAAAAAAGTAACTTCATTATTGAACTGTAATAAAATAGAATTGCACAATGTGCAAATAAAAAATCTACGATCAATCCCAGGTTCCCAAATTGACCAAATTGTGTGATCCTAGGCAATTGTTTCATTTCGCTTTGCCTTTCTTTTCTTCATTATCACACATATGCCCAGCTTTAAAAATGTGTGTTCTGGATATGCACAGTGCAAAACATTCTCATGTTTGAATTAATAAACTATAATGTTGACCATGTATAAATGCATTCCAGGCCACCCAGAGGGTTCGACTTGACAAATGACTTGCCTCTTACTTAAGTATTGATATTGTTGTCAGGGTGGGAGGAGGCATGAATGTTTCTACGTTCATTTTTTTAAACTATCACTTTAAACAGGTTTTCGTTCGGTCTCTAATCATATCAGGTAAATTGCATTCTTTCCGTGGTTTAAACTGCTAGTAAGACGGGCAGTTTGCTCTCGGTTTTTTCACGCTTCAGTTTATGTATTTTTTCTGTTCGCTGCAGCACATGCGGTTGTATTCAGCCTCATAGCAATAGATCAAGTTGATCTAATTTCCAGCTATACGCCAAGTAGGTGTTTCTTACCTTTATTCTCTCGCTGCATGAACTTCTTTTCTTGTTCTCAATCTTGGCATCATGTTATCACAGTCAGCACAAACTACGGTGCATCTTAACCAATCAACATCCTAGTTGGTGATGGCAACTCTTCTGATCACACTTTCCGGATTACAAACTTGACAATGTTATTGCAACCTTTTGATGTTGTCACATGGTTTTTGGCAGCGATATAACACATTTCATTAATGAATATATCAATTACTTGAACATGTAGCATTCATGTGTATAAATAAAGTTTTTTCTTTGCATTACAGAGGCCACTGATGAAGGGACCTACAGTCCCGAAATGCATTGGGCTTGGGCTATTTACAACTGTCTGTGAATTACAAACATTGTAATCCTATTATCTGGGAGAATGTATTGAAAGATGAACAGTTCTATGTACAAACTTCAAAGAAAGTAATCATGATAGGTTTTCAATTTGATGTATTGTCATTATTCTTTTGATCTATTTTCATTACATAATAAGCAAAATTGTTGAATGAAAACCATTAGTTTGGACCTTTATTATTGAACAATTGTGAATTTTCTTAGTCAATCTTGGAATAATTTGATCAAACGTCCAGAACAACACATTCGTAGCGCACACAGTTTTCTCAAGCGAATGTTCGCTCAACGTCACTAATACGCCTGGGTCATGCCGCTCTCGCACCTGACACAATGACTCACACATTGTAATGGTGTACGGACAACAGACCACATGCATTCTAGTCCCTTTTATTAATAGCATCTGGCCGCCTGGCCAGAGGCTGTGCGGCAACATCTGGGGCATGGGAGCCACAGTAAGGAAGTCCGGGTGGCTCACTACATCCCTACCCTACTTGGTACTGAAAAACAAGCCTGAACATTAATTACAAAGTCTCTGAACTTTTGGTTTTGTCTCAGGACATATCGCTGATGGTGGTAGATAATACCTGTGGTCTACGTCCTGCTCATGCTGGGTCTCCTCGCCAGTCCTCTCCTCGACCCCTTGAATCCCTGATGCATCTCTGTTCTGTGATTGTCTCGCGGGTTCCTCTACTACAGGAGGGTTAACAATATCAGCAGTCTCATTTCCCTCATGTTTTTGCTGGCTGGCCATTCTCACTTTTCCAAACCACAATATATTTTGATTCACTACCTCATCTCCTTTTCGAGCAGTTACCATGGTGCCATTGACACTCAGCACAGTCCACATATCCAGTTCATATGGTGTCATGAATTTTCATCCAGGTCTTCTGCTCTTCAGGATCACCAAATCCCCTGCCACAATCGGTCGCAACGTCGCTGGGTTAGACCACACTTTTGCCTGATGCCTGATGTGATTTCGAAATGTAAGTGCACTGGGTCCCTGTTAACCAGGTCAGCAGTGCCAGATTGCTTTCCCAAAACATTGTACCATGATTGACACAACTTTAGCTAACCCTGTAAGTCCCTAGTAAATGGAACCCCTTGACCTAGGAAATGGGTACTGAAGATGGTCCTCAGGGGCTGAAGCACTGGTTGTGCTACCGCAAGGCCCCCTCATCAAGGCTGTGCAAACTACCATTGCAGGCTGCGTGTCTCGGTGCAAGAAAATCCTAAGAGTCGACATGGCACACTGTCCTGTGTGCCATGCCAGCCATACATTGCATAAGATATTGGCAAGTCACCCCTACTGCAGGCCTTCAGCCCTAATGCAGGGTGCGCTATATACTATGTGTGGGCATATCAGCATGAGCTGATATGCCCTTACAATGTCCAGTCCATTCTGTGATGTTGTAAGTGAACAGGAAAGCCATAAAGATTATATGGGCTGGATACTATTCAACACGGGTTTCCGAGCTCCACAATGGCTTCACTGATTTATAAGATGTTTGGTAAAAAACATCTTGTTTTAATATCCTCACTGATACCAGTGTTGGATCTATTAATAATTCACACCGTAGACCCTTTTAGAGGTTCCCCTGAAACCTAACCAAATAGCAGTGTGGTATTTCACCAGCCTGCCACCACCAGACATGTTGCCGACCTCATGGGGTGAGAGCCAGCAGTCTGAGAGGACAGAGGCAATACCTGCTGTGGGTGGTGGGTTTCACACCTCCTCCAGGACAAGATGGCCTTCCCAACGGAGGTCTCTAGTTGGCAATGGTTTGCACCGTTGTCCAAGTAGGGACCTTCCTTCCTAGGCGGGGTAAGGGGAATACATTTCTAAAATAAACCCTGCTCACCCCCTTTGTAGCTTGGCACAAGCAGGCAGGCTTATCTCAGAGACAGTGTGTAAAGCATTTGTGCACACATACAGTAATACAGTGAAAACACTACAAATGGACACCACACTAGTTTAAAAAAAAAAAAGAAGTAATCTTTATCTAAACGAAACAAGACCAAAATTACAAAAAATCCACACTACAATAATCAAAATAGGACTTTTAAAAGGTAGAAATAGTTCTGTTCATAGAAAATGTTGGATGCAACACTTTCAACATAAACTACCTTGCATGCACCGAAAACACAAGCCAAATGGGTCGCAAGGAACTTGATGCGTCGGTTCCTTTTACACAGGGAAGGTGATCCAGGACGATGTGATGCATGAAGATCTGGGATATGCTGCAACGATTCCAGCCGCGCCCCCTCAATGCGCTGGTTCTTACCCACAGGGCCTTCGTCAGAGTCGGTGCGGTGATCTCGGGCGTCAGAGATCGGTGCACAGGACTCGTTGCACGGCAGACACTTCAGCCGCAGACAGGCACTGAGTCCGCTCTTCGGCTGCGGCGATGCGTCGTAAATTCTTCTCGCACCACTGCGATGCGTCGTAACCGGGCGATGCGTAGATTGGCACAGAAACAACCTCCAGAGGCTCGGAACACTGGCAGGCACCTCTTGGCAGGTGAGAACTCCCAGCAAAGGAGTTCAGGGGGGATTAGGGGTGAAGTCATTGTGTCCATGAGACTTCAGAACAGGAGGCAAGCTCTACTTCAAGCCCTTGGAGATCTTTCTCAAGCAGAAGACACTTCACACAGCAACGTCCTGGTCCTTGCCATGGCAGAAACAGCCACTGCAGGCCACCCCCAGACAGCAGACAGCAAAGGGGCTGTACTTCTCCTCAGTTTCTCCAGCTCTTCTTCTTGGCAAATGTTCCTCTTGAATCCCAGAAGTCATCTAAAAGTCTGGGGTCTGGGCCCAACCTTTTATAGCACAATTTCCTTTGCTCTATGATGGCATAGAAGCTCTTTAACCAGCCAAAACTACCTCTGTCCACTCTGGTGCAGCTGCCTGGCAGGAGGTGCAAACAGCATTGTGTAAGGCAGACCAGGCCTATTCAGGTGCAAAGAAATCTCCTCCCACTACACTAAATGCAGCCCAGGTCTATTCGACCCAGACTTGATTCATTCAGGAAAGGCAGGAAACACACAACCCCCCCTCCCCCAGTGGCTGTCTAAGAGAATGCACATCCCCAGCCCCTGTCACTCCAAAGCCAGACAGTCAATCCACAAACCAGCAGAGGCGCACCGGATGGCTAAGCAAGAAAAGACCCACCTTATAAAGGTGGTATTTTCAAACACACAATATAAAAATCATCTTTACTAAAAGATGCATTTTTAAATTCTGAGTTCAGGCATACTAAACTATATTGTCTTATCTTGTCCAATGGAAAGTTATATTTATAAGATGTTATAAATAAACTCCCATCCTATGGGACAGATAGCCTTTCAATAGTGAAAAGAAAAAGACACTGTATTTCACTATCAGGACATGTCACACACCTCAGTATATGTCCTACCTTTCACATACACTGCACCCTGCCCATGGGGCTAACTTGAGCCTACCTTAGGGATGTCTTACATGTAAGAAAAGAGAAGGTTAGGGCCTGGCACGTGGGTGCACTTGCCAGGTCGACGTGGCAGTACCAAACTGCGCACAGACACTTCAGTGGCAAGTCTGAGTTACATTTAAAAGCTGCTCATGTTGGAGGCACAATCAGTGCCACAGGCCCACTAGCAGCATTTGATTTACAGGCCCTGGGCACACACAGTGCACTGTAATAGAAACTTACCAGTAAATCAAATATGCCAATCATGGAATCACCAATCCATAAACACAGTTTACAGGGAGAGCATATGTACTTTAGCACTGATCAGCAGTGGTAAAATGCCCAGAGTCATAATACAAACAAAAATAGGGTCCAAAACTGTAGGCCAAAAAAGCAAAAAGTCATGGGATAAACCCGCTGGAAAAGCCAGGTCTAACAGCAGCCATTGAAATCCAACCCAGGAACCTGCAGATAGTGGGAGACGCCAAGCCCCATTTCCTGCTCCACTTTTGGCAAGAGGAAAGGTAGGAAAATTAGTCCGATGAGGTGGAGGGTCCACCCTCAGCCTGCACCACCCCTAGGGCGGGGCAGGCAAAGTGAACCCCTCTCCTTAAATTCCACCATCTTGAGATGGGGAGAAAACACCCAATCAGGGCTAGGGTTTTGCCTCTTACCACCGGAAGGGGTCACTAGAGGGTGTGTAGTGTAGTTCCTATATTACTGATTGGCTCTGCACATTGGAATAACATACACTATAGATTTGACAAAGGACTAAGGTCAGTATGTCTCTATCGAGTATATTAAACTTAATTACTTGTGTGAGCCAGCTAACTCAGAGGTCACTAGAAACTTCTCGTATATACAAGAAGGTATTAGTCTCTGACAACCGCATAAACATGACAACTTTGTTTCCCTTTAGAATCGGAACAGTCTCAGAATCGTGGAAACAATAAATAACAGTTTCACTCAGTCAATCGTGCATGCTTCGTTTCTACAGAGTTGCACAGAAATAGAGAGACGGGCGTTTCAATAAAAGAATTTATTGAACAGTCTTATTTCTCATGCAAGAGATATGAATTGCTACAATCGTAAGACTGACTGCGATGTACAATATGTACGAGGTTAGCAGTAAGATAAAATAATACTGCAATAGCATGGTTTGTAGCTATGACATATATTAATCAAAATACA
Source organism: Triturus cristatus (assembly GCF_964204655.1). NCBI lineage: Eukaryota > Metazoa > Chordata > Amphibia > Caudata > Salamandridae > Triturus > Triturus cristatus. Next base: position 667,344,156 of record NC_140590.1, read on the forward strand.
TACATAAATAACATAATGCTAAAATGTGATACTCCTCTGATGCTTCTAAATTGTTCTACCCCAGAGTACCTAACCTAAATGCAGTACGCGGTTTGAAGTAGGCGCTGTTTCTAAAGTATAGCTAGCTATATTTTAGTTTAGCCAAGAGTTGCCAAAAGTTTCTCTAAGTTCTAGTCAGCTCCATACCTAAGAATGAGAGAGGTTGGAATCTCTTTTCTGGGCTCGATAGTCTAACCCCCCGCAAGGGAAGTCAGAGAGCACTGGAGCTGGATTCTCTGCAAGGAGGATGGCAGCGTCAGGTCAGTGCATCAGGCTGGAACTCGATCTCTTTCCGAACTTGCCGTGGCAAACCGTGTAGTCTGGGTTGGATCGAATCCTCCGGGAACCGCAATTTGCCATAGCAAGTGCTGGTATATTTATACCTTGAAGGTGTCTAGGAATGCCAGTATTGATGTAAAAGTCGGGCAGAGGAATGTCATGAATGAACCCCTAAAGATTTCATGAATAGATGAATAGATGTTCATGCATACTTAATGAGTTCTTGGAGAAATCAATATTCAAGCTGAGGGAAATTCCTAAAGGCTTAAGGGTCTGGTTTTCCAAGAATTCATTGTGACGTGGATGGACGGATGTAGGTGGTCATGCCTTCATTTGGTGTGTACGGACAATGTCTAAATAAGGGCCGGATCTCTATGTCCAAATAAGGGCAATGTGAATTGTACCTATATAAGGGCATAAATCGGGAAACCTATATACGGAATCTAAATCTGCACACAACACCCACTCCAGTTTCGTATGAATGACATTACTAAATCCTAAACGTTCTAAACATATCTTAAAACAGAGTATCGCATGGGTTTGCTAATATAATGCTAAAAACATATCTAAAACGTATGTTCTAAAAATACATTACAAAACCATTGCTTTGCACAAAGTGTTGTACATATTAAAGGCAATGTTCCATTCTAAGCACAGGATCACATTGGAATGCTAAATGAATGAACCAAAATATATACATGTGATGAAATGGCTCGTGAATACAGAAGAAAAAGGGCCGAAACCATTTCACATCAGGTTACATAAGTCAAATTGTTATACATGACAAGGTGGCATACTGACTCTGGAAGAGTTATCAAAGAATTCTGTTCTCTCTGAATAGTTCTACTATAAGCTGTGCCAAAAAATACAAATTTGGATTTGGAAGAAAAAAAAAAAATTATCATAGAAAAAAAGGTTCCAAAGTCAGTCCACCCGGAGCTGTTTTGTGCTGTCCAGATAGAAGGAGAGCACACGTTTTGGGTCCAGACGGAGGAGCCTCTCTTCCTCTTTCGAGGGATGCGGAGGTGGAAAGAAGGTGGGCATTGTAACAGACTGGACGATGTGAAAGGCAGTAACCACCTTAGGGAGAAAGGAAGGACGAGTCCTGAGAACAACCTTGTCCGGATGGACAGAGAGGAAAGGAGGTTTAGAAGAAAGAGCCTGGAGCTCACTCACTCTTCTGGCAGAGGTGATGGCAACCAGGAAAGCAGTCTTAAGAGTCAGAAGACGAAGAGAACAATTATGAAGTGGCTCAAAAGGAGCGCACATCAGATAGGTTAACACCAGGGTCAAGTCCCGCTGAGGCATTACAAAAGGGTCAGGAGGAAACATGTGAGTAATGCCTTTGAAGAATCTAGCAACAACTGGGGACTTGAAAAGAGAAGGCTGATCAGGAAGCCGTAAGAAGGCAGAAAAAGCTGAAAGATATCCCTTGAGGGTGCCCAGAGCAGAGCCCTGCTGGGCCAGGGAAAGAAGAAAGAGGAGAACCTCAGAAAGAGGGGCGGAAAGGGCATCCACAGCCTTTGGTGTGCACCATGCCACACATTTGTTCCAACTGCAGGCGTATACCGTTTTAGTTGAGGGACGCCTGGCTGCCAGAATGACATCACAGACTTCAGGAGGCAAGTCAAATGGCATCAACTGTCGCCGCTCAATCTCCACGCATGGAGGTGGAGACTGGACAGGTTCGGGTGGAGGACCGTCCCCTGCAGCTGCGACAGAAGGTCCTCCTGAAGAGGCAGTCAAGTTGGGGGATCGATTGACAGACTGAGTAGCTTGGGATACCAGTATCTTGGTGCCCAATCCAGAGACACAAGGATGACTTGGGCCCGGTCACGCCTGATCTTCTTCAGCACTCTGGGCAGAAGTGGTATAGGCGGAAAGGCGTACAACAGACCGCAACTCCACTCGTGACGAAAAGCGTCTCCGAGCGAGTGCCGCCTTGGAAACTCCAACGCGCAGAACTGATGACATTGCACGTTCTCGTCGGTGGCGAATAGATCTAACCAAGGCTCTCCCCATCGCTGAAAGAGGCCCTGCGCCACGTCCGAGTTCAGACGCCATTCGTGATCCATCATGCACCGGCGGCTGAGTTTGTCCGCCCTGGCGTTCAGAGAGCCCGCCAGGTGTTGAACCACCAGGGTGATGCCCTGATGTTCCAGTCATCTCCAGAGGCGCAGAGCCTCCTGACAAAGGGTCCACGACCCCACCCGCCCTGTTTGTTGCAATACCACATGGAGGTGGTGTTGTCCGTGAACACCTGCACTACACTTCCCCTTACAGAGGGAAGGATATGCCTTCAGTGCAAGCCGGATTGCCCGCAGCTCCAACAGGTTGATATGGAGCTGGGACTCCACCGGAGACTAGAGGCCTCTGATCTCTGCATCTCCCATGTGGCCCCCCCATCCCAGGAGGGATGCATCCGTCACCACTACGTGCTCTGGTGTGCTACTTGATCGCGTGACCCGTTTTGCTGCTTTTCGTATCAGGAAGAGCGCCCTGAAATGTTTAAATAACATTCAGATTATTGCCACTTGGCGTCATGACTTAATGGACATACTGGCATACCATATTATATTACTCAAGTGAATTTCCAACTTTATTTAGATCTTTTGAAAGACATCTGTATGACTCAATGTTATATACATCCTTGAAAGCTTTACTGAATTTTATCACGATACCGATCTATTGATCGTGTGGAAACAGATTGATATTTACGTGAATCCAACTTCGCTAAAGTAGAGCCCTGAAGAAGTTCTTGTCTTGTAGAACGAAACGCGTTGGCTGATGTCTGTTTTTAAGAAAATATACAAGGATTAAAGAAATACAATAAGGACTCTTCATATTATTTTGGACTTCTTACTGGTGCACCTTCCTCTTTTGTTAACGTGCTCTGGTTGGGGTAGGGAGAGGGATCTGCCACTGACCCAATCGCGGTCCGTGAGCCACCACTGCAACTGTCTTGCAGTGCCCTCTGAGATCAGGACATAGTCGGACAGGCTGCCCTGATGCTAAGCTCACCGGAACTTCAGGTCCCACTGCAGAGCCCGCATCCGTCACCTGGCATGATGTACCAGCAGGATGCAGGAGGCCATCAGACCCAGCAGCCGCAGGACCATCCTGACTGAAACTCGGGATAAAGGCTGAAAGATCGGAATCAGAGCCTGAATATCCCGAACCCGATGTTCTGGAGGATAGACCCGAAACAGCGCCGAGTCCAGAACCGCTTCAATGAAAAGGAGCTTCTGGGAGGGAATCAGGTGCGACTTCGACACGTTGATGGAGAACCCCAGCAAATGCAGGAGGTCGGGCGTAGTCTGGAGGTGGGAGACAACTGCCTGGGGCGAGCCCGCCTTCAACAACCAGTCGTTGAGATAGGGGAAGACTGGAACCACTAACTTGTGCAGATGAGCTGCGACCACCGCCATCACTTTCGTGAACACCCGAGGGGCACTGGTGAGGCTGAAGGGGAGCACGGTAAACTGAAAGTGCTCGTGGCCTACCGTGAACCGCAGGTAACGCCGGTGGGCCGGCAGGACAGGGATGTGGAAATACGCGTCCTGCTAGTCCAACGCTACCATCCAGTCTCCAGGGTCTAGGGCAGCCAGAACCTGAGCTAACGTGAGTATCTTGAACTTCTCCTTCCGGAGGAAGGCATTGACGCTCCTGAGGTCCAAGATAGGGTGTAGGCCCCCTTTGCCCTTCTTGAGAACCAGAAAGTAGTGGGAGTAACAACCCCGACCTACTTCTGGGCCAGGAACGCGCTCGATGACCCCCTTGGCCAAGAGGGCTGTAACTTCCTCCTGTAGAAGTTGCAAGTGATCCCCCGACATGCGGTGGTACTGCGGTGGCATGGCTGGAGGGGTCGCCTCGAAAATGAGGGAGTAGCCCCTTCGGACGATTTGCAGCACCCACCTGTCCGACGTGATGGTACGCCAGTGGAGCAGGTGATGGCGAACTCTGCCTCCCACTGACATGGAATGGGCCTGAAAGGTCGGACTAGGAAGGCTTTGCGGCAGATGCTGCGGGAGCAGATGTGGCCTGACCGGCTCTCTGTCCCTCTGCTCCGCCTCGGCGGAATCCACGTCCGCGACCGCGTTGAGGCTAGTTCTGCGGCCTGTGGCTAGACGGACGTGCGGGGGCGCCCCTTCCTTGGCCACAAAAGGGGCGAAAAGCGGAAGTTAGCGGGCGCGGGCAGAGAGGCCCAAGGACTTGGCTGTAACCCTTAAAGCGCAACAGCGCACTATCCGCTTTGTCGCCAAAAAGGCGACGGCCATCGAAGGGCATGTCCATGAGTGTGCTCTGGACATCCCCGGAGAAATTCGTGGATCTCAGCCAGGCGTTGCGACGAATCGCCACCGCCGTCGCAATCGCTCTACCTAGCGAGTCCGTGGTGACAAGCCCACATCGACTGGAGTACCGTGCTGCATCCTGCCCCTCAGCAAGAGCCTGGGAGAGCTGTGTCAGGGCCTCCTCAGGACACTGGGGCAGCACGTCCGCCACCGTAACCCACAAGGAGTGGGTGTTACAGTCCAAAAGGCAAGTGGTATTAATGGACCACAACCCCAAACTGAGGGAGGAAAACAGTTTCTTCCCAAACTGTTCCAACCTTTTGGATTTCCGATCCGGAGGAGCGGACGGGAAGGCGGTCTGGGACGTAGAGGCATGGATAACCAGACTCACAGGGATGGGGTGCACTGACATCTGACACTGACATGGGGTGCAATCCTACATGATTTTTATACAGTGCTGGGGCTTGGGCTACTGCCCATTTCCTGGCTAATGTATATTTTAAATGAATTGGAATATGGTTGGAGAAGGCAGGCATAATGATGGCTTCGCCATGTGGGCACTCTCTGACAAACTCTGGTGGCCAGTCCTGTTCTGCTCGAAGTATATCATAACCCTTTGAAAGATGCTCCCAAAAGAGTCCTTTCACTTTTTTTGGTATGTCTCCTTCCATTCGGAGTGTTATTTCATATAACCTATGTGGAACTAACCTTGGTGTCCACAGTCTCAACTTGTATGTCTTCATTCAAGTCCACTGTCTCCAGAAGTCCCTTCAGGTTCTGGTGAGCTATTGTAACTTCTGCTGCACTGTCCAGCATGGTCTGGGCCCACTCTCCGTTCCTGAGTTGGGTTCTCCGTATTCTCGGCATGTCTGATCTTTAGACCTGCTACCTTTTTCTTGGAGAATTGAGGTTTTGCTTTATTTTTCTGAACGTGTTGATCGTCTTCTTCATAGGATTTTTCAATTCTTCTGGCTAGTTCTTGAGGTTGTTCTGTTACATCAAATTCCCTTAGTTTTTGGCGGATCGCCACTGATGCTGCTTCTCCTTTAATATTAGATAATATTATTGTTGAGACCTGGTCGAAATTTTTAAGTAACTTCATACCTAAATTCAGAGCAGGCTCGGCCCCGTATTCGTTTTGAATCTGTTTCAGGACATCAGTTATTACCGCCATGGATGGAACACCAAGTGTTTTTGTGTAGCTAGAAGCAAAGACTGTGCCCCAAGTGGTGCAGTCTTCCAGATGTGGTGTGATCCCCATTGGTTAACCGACTGTTAGAATTGTACGATTCTCATAAGGGCAAGTAATAGGAAATACTGCTTCGATTTGAGTAATTTTTTGAGCTATCCAGAATGGAATTTATTCACGTTTTCTGGGCATATTACCCATGACTGCGTGTAAAGTCTGTGGAGTAATTGTTTGCGTATTCCCCTGATGAGGGGCTGGATTTTGAATTGTTAATGGTGGTTGGACTGTGAAAGTCCGCATGAATCAATTGTCTATAAATTTTGATTAGCTCCTTGAGTTGAGCTAGTAGATCCACATCTGACATTTCTTAAATGTCAGGATGAGGTGTATAGCCGGCTAAAATCGGCCATGTTGCTCCAGGTCTACCTAGTGGACCGAGCCTGGTAATGTGATTGCAATGTTTTGGGGCGCCTTTAAACCAGAGCTCATTCTCCTGGTATGTGAGTGGAATTTCAATATCCTCGAAAGGAATATATTGCTCTGGTGGTTCATCTTCTTTGTAGAAGTGAAACAAGTGTGTTTCTGGATTTGATTCTGGGAATACTATCCATGAGTAGAATACCTCTGTCTGGTGAGATTCATGTGCCTCTATCACAAAAACTGCTCTACCACCTCTTGGTGTTAGGCCATGTTTTATACGTTTTAGAGTGATGGCTCTCCTTAAATTTGGATGGATGATTATAGCATCCTCGTCGGTTTCTTGAAAACCTGTACGATTAAAAGCTGCTGCGACTTGGCCGACTACAGCTCCACCAGCATCGGTGTTTGTGCCGTTTTCGGACATGTTGAATTGAAAAATGCAGAGCAAGTTTCAAGGGAACAAAGATAAGGTGCACAATATTTTGGAACACTGTATCCTTTCAATGTTGAACAAAACCAAACAGCTAATACATAGGACTTTCGTCCTACTCAGCTATGGCGGATATCATCCCTACCCACTCAAGACGTCTTGTGGAGTTTTATGAGTAGAGGGTCTCTGAGAAAAGCACGACTGAGTTACTTCAGTATCTAGCGTTAAATTAGTGCCTTACCAAACCGTTGGGCGCCATGTAGTGTAGTTTCTATATCCCTGATAGGCTCTGCGCATTGGAATAACCTAGACTATAGATTTGACCTAGGACTATGGTCAGTATGTCTCTATCGAGTATATTAAACTTAATTACTTGTGTGTGCCAGCTAACTCAAAGGTCACTAGAAACTTCTCGAATATACAAGAAGGGATTAGTCTCTGACAACCGCATAAACATGACAACTTTGTTTTCCTTTAGAATCGGAACAGTCTCAGAATCGTGGAAACAATAGATAACAGTTTCACTCGTGCATGCTTCGTTTCTACAGAGTTGCACAGAAATAGAGAGATGGGTGTTTCAATAAAAGGATTTATTGAAAAGTCTCATTCCTCATGCAAGAGATATGAATTGCTACAATCGTAAGACAGACTGCGATGTACAATATGTACGAGGTTAGCAGTAAGATAAAATAATACTGCAATAGCATGGTTTGTAGCTATGACATATAATAAAAAATCAAAATACATACATAAATAACATAATGCTAAAATGTGATACTCATCTGATGCTTCTAAATTGTTCTACCCCAGTGTACCTAACCTAAGTGCAGTACGAGGTTTGAAGTGGGTGCTGTTTCTAAAGTATAGCTAGCTATATTTTAGTTTAGCCAAGAGTTGCCAAAAGTTTCTCTAAGTTCTAGTCAGCTCCATACCTGAGAATGAGAGAGGTTGGAATCTCTTTTCTGGACTCAATGGTCTACCCCGCCGCAAGGGAAGTCAGAGAGAACTGGAGCTGGATTATCAGCGAGGAGGATAGCAGCGTCCCGTCAGTGCATCAGGCTGGAACTCGATCTCCTTCCGAACTTGCCGTGGCAAACCGCGTAGTCTGGGTTGGATCGAATCCTCCGGGAACCGCAATTTGCCAGAGCAAGTGCTGATATATTTATACCTTGAAGGTGTCTAGGAATGCCAGTATTGACGTATACCATCCACTAGCGCATGATGTATTTCATTTTTGCTCCATCCACGCCAGAAACTAAAATCTGTACTCTGGAGCTAGCTTCGTTGTGGGGGCTTGAAACACCCAACAACTGTAATGCCGTCTCAGGGCAGATCAAGGCAGGGAGATGGAAGTGGGGAAGTTCATGGACCTTGGTCTTTTTTCCTTCCTCAACATCTCTTACTGCCAAAAAATCTTTAACCACCAACGCTGTGGGCAAGAGAGATCAAAGCCCTTCTGCCTTATACTTTTATCTGCCCAGCCATTGTTGTACCACTGTAAATCTGTTCTAGAAGCAGTCCGGTTGTGTCAAGCCATTATATTCTTGTTCTGCTAAATACATGCGAGATGCAGTGCTACCGAGCTGTGGAAGGCAGGTAAGGATGTGAAAGAGAAAACAAAAGATGAGTAATGTCTACATAGAGGACTGCCAAAGACCAGCTCATCTGTGGCCCCAATTCATGAGTGCTAGAGCAGAAACATGCTCTTGGCAGGATTGGGACCTGAGCTTCTCTGGGCACTTCTGTCATTGACATCAATGATGTTCATCCCACACTCAATTCTGCTGTGGCATATATTGGCCCAAAGAGAGGGATGAAAGCAAAAGCAGGGGTGCGTAGTTATTCACCAACAGCTGGCTTCAGGCCTTTGATGCACAGTTTGTTGTGACATGCAAACACAATCCTCGGCACATATCTCATTGATGCCACTGCTTACATTCTGCAAACAGCCTTCTTAGAGGCATGTCTATTCCTCATGCCTGCAACCTCTCAGCTCCATCAGCACTGCTCCAGAAGAATAAGCTAGGCAAGCTGAACCCTCTTCAACAACCAGCTCTCAGCCAACCACCCCATAAAGTGAACATAAAGACAGATATTCACAGCAAGTCAACTAACATAAGAAACTATCACACTCTTAATACAATGCCTATTTACATCTCACATAACATAAGGATTACCTCTTCACAGTTTTCACATGTGATCATCTCACCAACTCTTGCCCTTTCTGCTCGGACATCATCATCTTCATCATTTGGTGCTTCGGAAAATCGCAAAGGCTTTGTCTTCTTAGTACAGGTTCTGAAAGAGGAAAGAAACAGCTGGACGTATGGAACATTTACCCCACACTGATGAACAAGGCACTGGAAGTTCCTTCCACTCTTTCTCTTAGTTCTTATGGGATATCAATGTGCAAAATTATTTTTTACAAATCACACAAACAAAGTAAGACACAAACAAGTTACATATCTTCAGTAACACTCTTTCTGGTGGATCCCCAATCCAACCGCAGATTCCTCAGCTCTAGAATATCTCCAGTAGATTTAAACAGCATTGTTCCCGCATGCTGTTAGACGGCATTGTGCGGCTCTGCACGGATTTCATTTCACCCCAGAACTCACAACAGAGCTGTAAGGAAGCACCACGCCTGCGCTCTGGTGTCAGTTTCATCCTTGACTCTGTCTACGCCCTCCGAGCCCAACAATAATCAGTGATACCAGTGTGCCGATTTCTAGAGTGGGACCTTTTTAAATTGGATCGGAGACCATTCCACAGTATGAGGAGAAGGGAAGGCGGTGAGGAATCTGCAGTTCGACCGAGTATCCACCAGAAAGAGCATTACCTAATGTAATTGACTTGTTTTCTGATGAATACTTCTAACTAAAGAATCTTCACCTTTAGAATAGATATCAAAGCAGTACCTCTCAAAGGTGATGGGTCTGTGGAACGGCTCAGATCAAAAAGTCCTGAATGACCCAACCAGTGAAACACCTTTACCATCGGACCTTGCTATCAAGGCAGTAATACTTATTGAACATTTGCATGGACGTTTATGCCGCAGGCTGACAGATGTCAAGTACAAGCACTCTGTAAGCCAGCGCAGTGATAGCAGGCTTGGCCCGGGTGAAATGGTCCCCGAGCCTTTTCAGAGGCTGTTCCTTGGCCAGTGCATAGCAGCTCTTGATGCAGAGGACTATCCACCATGGCAAAGTGCTGTTCTGCACTGCCTCTCCTTTTACGGAACAGCTGGTGGTGCGTCTCCTCCTTTTTCAACTTTATGCATTATAGCTGTCTTGTTTCGTAGTACCACTTTGTGTGGGAAAAAGGTGTAATAAGGTGGCTGCACTGAGTTCGCTCACACGAGCCAAAGTCACCGCAACCAAAAACTACAGTTAGGAGAAGTAGTGGACAGCTGTGCATGGGTTCCAATGCCATGCACATTAGAAAAGTGAGTACCAACTTAACATCCCACTGCAGCATAACAAAGGGTTTGGGAGAAAACAAACGAGTCACACCTTTGAGAAACATAGCAGGTGATTGGAATAATAATGGCTGGTCCACTAAAGGTAAAAAGGCCAAAAGAGACGACAAATCATCTTTAATGGTGCCCAAAACAAATCCTTACTGGGTCAGACATAAACTAAGTAAACCGTTGTTTGATATATTTTGCCATTGATGGAGGAAAAATCTGATTCTGCATCCCAGAGCGTGGTTGTGTGCCGTTAAGGGCTTGGAGGTGGATGCCGGAGTGGCAAGGGACTAAGATGTTCACTATCCTTGAAGGCCTGGGTGTTGCCTGCTTTATCCCCGACCTCCAAAGGACTGGGCTAACTGCTGCAGAGGTGGTGGGCCTTGGCGACGGCAGTATGCCTCAAAAATGGGAAAACTAATATGGATACTGTCTTGCAGGGTCAGAGAGGTATACGCAACACGCCATGGCTCAGGTTTCTTTGAAGCATTCTAACACCAAATTGGCCTTATCACTAACTACGCAAGACCCATCAAACGGCATATGTCCATTAAAGAGGCTTGCACACCCAGAGTGGATCTCATCCAAGCCCCTGCAACAGAAAGACCACACCGGTGCCAACTGCTCTGCCCACCAACTGCTCTGCCCAATCAGTGAGTAGTGTCCAGTCCCTGAATGGATGATTCACTTTGTGGTGTCCAGATTATCTTGGATGGTTTGAGTAATTTAGCCAGAAATTCTTCGGAATTGCCAGCAAGATCTTGTCAACTATGTCTTCTATAGGATAGGTATATCTCAGAGTCAAACTGCTGGTATTGACTGGGGGTAGGACTATGCTTGTCAAAAAAAATCCACTCCCTAAAAGTCTCAAAACGTTTCGACTGTCGGGTAAGGGGGAAGAATTAGGGTTTACCATACTAGTGGTAGCTTGAACCATCAGACTATCTGGTGTCGGGTGCTGTGTCCAAAAAAATCAGGGATGCTTGGTACTGGTCTGTGGCATTTGGCAATGTGCCAGTTTACCGGAGGACAGAAACGGGGCTTAAACCAGATGCCCATAAGGGTTTCAGTTAGGGCATCATTAAATAGTAGTAGTGGCTTTGATGAAGTTTCAAAACCTCAGTGAAGACAATGGTTTTGACCTCCGAAGCAAGTAACTAAGTTTGAAACTTTTGCCACAGTCGACTATAGCAAAGAATGTGGTCTCTTCTGCTGATGGTCCGGGGTGGAACACCTCCCAATGTTTGGGGAAGTGTTGAACCCACTGGCATTCTGCTAATATAAATTAAAATTGACATCCTATTGCTGGAGAAAATACTCTCTCTCATTGACGTGGTCATCCTCAAATGCTGGTTGGCCCTGATTAAACTCCGAACCAAAATTTTGTTGGAGTGCTGTGGTGTGAGTCAGAGATGAAGGCAAGGTTCTTTCTGAGTTGGAATGAAATGGGGCTAGGTGAACTGGTACAGTGTTGAGAAGCAACCTCTGTTAAGGATGACATGGATTAAAAGAAACTTTATTCTCCTCTGGTTCCAGTGGCGTTGGTGCTGATGTCCCTGTAGCAGGGACCAGCGTGGATTTTAATAAGGGAATGAAAGTCGGCTCTGGCCTTGGATTAGAACCTGAGGTGAGTTCTGGAGGCACAGATAATGCCATGGGCAGACCCACAGGCAGTTTTCTGACTGAAGGCCTCTGTGAATCCTAGGGCTCAAAAGGCATTCCAGAGGTTGAAGTATGGGTGCTGATAATTAGCAAAATGGCCTCTCTAAATACCTCGATCTGTTGTGGTGTTGCTGATAGACCCAGAAACTTAGGGTGCATCAGAATCGGTTGCAGATAGGGCAAATAGGCATGGGACCAAGATCAAGAACTCGAGGCACCCGGATGTCCATGCGATTTCTCGGGTTGAGAGTGGTGGGACAGGGCCTAAATTCACCTGGCGTTCTTATGTTTCCGCTTCGACTTACCTAAAGACTTGGACCTCGACGACGACCTGTCATGGGACTGTTCTGAGAGATGTAATGGGTCTGCTCACTCAACTTCAAGGGGGAGTGGGATGTCCAAGGCTTCTTTTAGTGTTCGACAATATACAGTTTGGGTTTGTGTTCTCAAATCGCTTTTGGGTTCATAAGGGTGAGCTCATTGCAGGACTGCGAGTTGTGTGCCGAACAAAACCACCAGAGACAGACCACGAGGGGATGTGTCACAGACATCTGTTTGTGTCCATTAATTCAAGGTTTAAACCCTGTGGTTTTAGGAGGGGACTTAGTTTCCCTCGCACTGAGTAAAAAAGAATTTTGAAGCAAAAAACCTCGACAAGGAAAATGATGGTAGCAAGCTCCAGGCCTGCATAATAAGGCACAGAAAAAAAGGAGCTGATGGCAACGCACAGGGGTGGTGCTTAAATTCAGCTCCGTTGTGACTTGCAGGGCGGAACAAAGCTGGCGCAGAGCCGCACAACACCATCTACCGGAGCAATGCTGTTGACATCCGCTGGATTCAGTGGCGCCTGGGAATGCACCCTAAGGTGCATAATATGGCATTAGAAGTATCGATCAGAAATCAGTGTTATTGCATTTAACCAGAGATGCTGAAACTTAAACATTTCAGCACCAAGTGGTGCAAATTCAAACCTTAATTTAAAGTCTATAGTTTGTAGAGGGCTTTCTCATTTTGCTGCCAATCCAAACTCTCTAGCTGTTTCCTAGTTTCTCAAGCCAGCAGCAGAGCCCCGAGGTGAGGTTTTCTATCACGGGTATTATATCTCAATCTATACACAGTGGAATATCTTCTACTGCATGCACAATCCTTAGAACACCAGTTTTAGTTCTGGCTTGGCAAAGCAGTAGTCGCCAAAAATTATGTGATCAAAAACAGAGCTTTCAGGAGTTCTACAATGAGGGATTGTGGTTCTGCCAAGATGTTGTTTCATCCAAATACAGCTTTAGATTTGACAAAAGCTGTGTGCTATAACAGGAAGAGTGCTTACACCCCAACCAGCTGTGATCATTTGTTTATGCAGCTGCTTAAAAAGACTCAATATCAAGAAAAGCTATTGTGTTTGAAGTTTCGGTCACACACATGCCACTGGGATGGATATTGCCCTTTAAGATCACAGATCTGTGATGCTATTAAATAACTTTTCCTAGCAAATTAAATAATTATATTACTCGTTCTCATCAGGTTGCTATGTGTGCAAGCTTACGTTCAATACAGCAGGCTTTGTTGGTTACGGTAAGAAGCCAATAAAAAAGGCTATTAGCTAGATCAGTTTATAACGAAGGAGATACGATTAAGTCAGTGGCCAGACTTATGTATTGTGAAAGGTATATGTTAGTCAATAGGCATTTGAAGGTGCTGTTATTAATCTATTAAAATCTGCCAAGAGGTATTTTATTCCATGGAATCTACCAGTTTACTGTAGTAGGAAAGGGTTTTAGTGTTGGTTACTCCCTCTCACAAACTACAGGGACAAAACATTTGCGCTGTGATATTCCTTATTAGGCACTTTTCAGAAACCTAGGGTCAGATGCACAAAGCATTTTGCAAAACGCAATTCAGAAACTTGTTACCGAATCGCCATTTGCTATTTAGTATTTGGAAGGGGCATGTTTAGGGCATCCCTTCCAAATACTGAATAAGCATGGTATGTATTACTGCTTTGTGACTGAATTTCAATCGCAAAAAAGTATACTTTACCACTGGTTTAAAACTGGTGGTAACCCATTTGCAAACAGGAAGGGATCGCAGAGCAACCCCATCTCCCTTGAGAATGTAAATAATAATAATTTTAATACAGGCAGTGGTCCCACTGATTTTCTGCTCTATGTACCGGACACCCTGCCCATAATACACGTCTGGGCTGGGCTGAGTGACAGTAATATTTGTACATTTTTCTTCAGACAGCCTCAACACAGGACACACAACTGCATCTGCATTCTGATGGCTCTTCCTGGACTGGGAGGGGCTTACACTCCTCCTAAGTAGATAGTGTCCTACCCACACACAAAGTGCTGATCACCCCCCACAGATAGCCTGGCAGACAGGACTGGGGTGAAAGGGATCCTTGTGCACTTCAGAGGGCTACTTTGAAGTCACCTCCTACATCAGAGACATTTTTGTGTACATGTACTGGGGCGCTTACCGCTGCGGGTCAGACACTTTTTGGACTTGTAACCAGACACTGCTGGCCCTACATCTGCACACTGCCAGAAGGACTGCTGTGCTGCTAGGAGGGACTGCCACTAATTACTCTGCTGTGTTGGTCTGCTGCTTGTTGAGCTGCAGGAGGGACTGCAGCTTTGCTATCGGTCTTGTTGTGCTGGCCTTTCACTCGCTACCTTTGTGATGTGCTGACCTAAAGCATTGTCCAAGTGCTTGTTGGCTTGCCCCCTGTTCTTGAAGTCTCAGGGCCATCAAAGACTTCGCTTCAGAAAGTCCGAGAGCTTCGCTCTACACAGGTCCACCGTTTGCTTTTGATCTGACCTTTCCAACCAGACCGAGTGCTTTGCTCTACAAAGGTACAGCATTTGCTTTTGACCTGCAATTTCAAGTTACACCGATCCGTGCTCTGCATCGATCAAGATCGCTGTCTCTGTGTTCTAGCCGGTGCCACCGCACTGAGAGAATCCTTCCAGCACAGACCCTAGAGTTGCTGTGGTGACCAGAGATTACCCAATGATGTTTCAATGGACCAGCTCCCCCGCCCCCTGTCAGTAGAGGCCGCGCTGCACAGCGACGTCAGCGCTCATCACATCCCAGAAGGAAGGGCTCTGCCAAGAGTTAGATCGCCACATCCGGGTCCCTTCTGTTCACTTGAGCTGCCACGTCTGTTCTGACACTCCTGCTACTCCATCCAGAGCCCAGGTACCATGCGTGCCATGGGTAGCCGGTCCGGAGTGACCCCTAAAAGCAGCGCATGGTGCTTCATTGAGCACTATCTTGCCCCTGCACATTTGAGGAAGTAACCCTTGAAAATACCTATATGACCATTAGTGTGGTTAGCACTGTGTTTATTTTAATGACTGTAAAGTATTCATAGCTTGAAACTTACTGATTGGAATTTTGTTGTTTTGGCCTTAATGTGTTTATAATATAACAAGCTATTTTGATAAACCTGTGTGGAGTCATTTTGTAGTGAATTCATTGTGTTACTGTGTGTATGTGTGTTGAACAAATACTTTACACATTGCTTCTTTTGATAAGCTTGCCTGCTCTGCGCAAAGCTACCAGAGTGTGTGCACGGGTTATCTTAGTTGTGTATCTCGTTTACCCTGACTAGAGCGGTGGGTTCTGCCTGGCCTGGGTGTATACCTTAGCCAACCATAAATCCCATTTTTAACAGTTGCAAACTGCAACCTACCTCATTAATATTCATGGGGTAGGCTGATTTGCAACCCATAAGGAATAACTAAATAAAAACTCAATGAGTTTCATACACTAGGAATACCGATTTTCAAATTGTGCTTCGGAGAGAATCACAATTATGAAATCAATTTTCCTATTGTTGTACATCTTGCCCCTAGTATTTTATTTTGCTAGGTGTAATTTTGTTCACATTGTTAATTTTGTGAATGGATTGTTGGCTGCCTTGTTGGTCCAAAGTTATAGTCATGATTGGTTCACTGTTAAAAGGTATGTAAAAAGCCATGGATTTGTTTTCTTTATTAAAAAACATTAAGACAAAGACAGTAGACCTGGATATTTTATTGTGAAAAGCAATTCTTAAAGCCAATATGCCTTAAACGGTGGATTGTTCTCACATTGTGTTACAGGCCGTGGACAGGTATTGTGTTACATGAAATCTCAAAGAGTACCATAATAGACAAGAGGATTATCTGTTCGTCATCGGTTGCGACAGACCCTCATGGCAGAAGATTTTCAGTGTGATAATCCTTGTTAGGCATTTTTGAGAGAGGCTGTATAAGGTTTTGCCAACCGCATTTTTGTACATATTTGTAATTTTATAATTGCATCCATGATAGCATATGCACACTACGCCTATGTTGATTAAGATGCCAAGCCACTGGAATAGGCTATAGCCATTATAGGTTAACTGGGAAATGTTATGGCAGATGTCATAAGATTGATCTGTTTATTGTGAAAGTTATGGGAAAGCAACTAGGTCTGACTTATTGTGAAAACGTATACAAGGCAATAGGCTTCCATCAGTGGATTGAATTACACAATGGGGAAAGCCTGTATGAAGGAACTATGTTCAATAAAATCTCACAAATTACCTAACTAGACAAGGGTTTTTATGCTGGTGAGCTACTCAAACAAAATATTTATTAGGCCCACTTAGGAGAGATTTTATATGGTTTTGACAACTGTAATTGTATGCATATTTGTAATTTTAATACAGTACTCAATACAGTAGGTTTGAGTTGGGTATGGAGACAAGCCTATGATAAAGGCTGTGGGACTGAATTGGTTCGTTGGGAAAAGTTACCAGATGGCAAAGTTGTGATGTGTTTTTATAAAAGTTACAACAAAGGCAGCAGGCCTCATTTATTTATTGTGAACCACATATGTTAAAGCTGTTAAGAGTAGATTTTTATTGTACTGTATTAAGCTTGTAGGCATGTATTTTGTTACATGTAATCTCACAGATTATCTTTGTAGGCAATGATTTTGGTGTTGATAACTCCCTCTAAAAAACTGCTGTCACTCGCAGGGCAATAAGAGCCAATGTAATAGAGCTGACAGTTGAAGCACTCCACTTGTATCAATTTTAAAATGTGGCATGGGGCAATGGGTCAGCAACATCAAACAGTGGTTCTATTGCCCCATGTGTGGTGGCATATTCCTGTTTATGTGCCCATCCACCTACAAATGAGTGTGCTTCAGTGCAAAGACTGGCACATCAGTCCTTCAGTTGTATTAATTTTTTCTATCATCTCTTTACGTCTCATCTTAGAAATTGACTTTTTAGACCATACTACAGCTCACAAGACAGTGCTACAGGATTCTCCATTATCCTTAATTTCATCTGCAGCATGCCATATTTCCTGAGGCCATGGTCTCTAGACCACGCATTTGTCACAGAATGGTATTTTCTATAGTTTCACTGTTTTACCATTCCAAGATGGCAAGCACACTGGTTCTAAATGTGCAGCCATACTAGCACTTCAAAACAAAACACCATGTAGAATACCATTGCACGACAGCCATCTGCTGCTATGCATAATTGTATTTGTTATTGCAAACATATGCCTGCCATATTTAGGCAGTAGTATATATTCTTTATCTTTTAATTTAGTTTGTGTATGTTGTTGAGCTTCTGTTTGAGTTAACTCTAGTTGGGTAAGTGTATGAATGCAAGAATGAGTCAGTGGGTTGAGAAATGGACACATGGGTGCTACGATGAGTGACAGAGTGCAAGTATGACTTTCTGGATTTCTAAACCCATCGTTGACTGAGGAGGTACTTTGATTTCAAAGTCAGACATACTGCCAATGTGTGTTTGAAAATACCTTTACAAAGACATGCCTTTTCTAAACATTGTTGAAGTGTTAGAAAAACAAATCCAATTTGCCTAATTAACAATATAGGCCCTAATTAGGATATCGGTCGGAGTTGCCTCCGACCAACATCCCTGCAGTATCGGAACTGATTGACCGAGGGTCAACGGTCCGAAACCGCAATTACGATGCGACTGCACATGGTGTGGTCGCAGACTCCTATTTCCCTGGGGGAGTTTGTGCGGCGGTCAGAAACCGGCCGCAGCACAAACTCCTGTAGAGAAATGGGAGTCACTGTAAATCCCTGCACCGTGTGACAGGCACCATGAGGTGCCTGCCACATGGTGCAGGGATATACAGGGGGGCACCATAGGTGACCCTCGGTCCCCAACAGGAGGCCGCAGAAGAAGGGGGCCCTACTAGGGACCCCCAAAGTCACTTTCCGACAGGCTTTTCATATCAGAGAGCCCAACAGGGAAAGCCTGTTGGAAATCGACATCATAATCCTGTGTTGTGTCGATTTAGATACCATATATAGGTTTCCCGATTTATGTCCTTATATAGGCACAATTCGCATTGCCCATATTTAGGCATAGAAATCCTACCCTTATTTAGGCATTATCCATGCTAACCACATACAGGCATGGCCACCTACATCCGTTCATCTACGTCACAACGAGTTCTTGGAAAACCAAACTCTTAACTTCTTAACTTCCCCTTGCTTGAATATTGATTTCTCCAAGAACTCATTTATTATGCATGAACATTGCTTAGGGGTTCATTCATGACATTCTTCTGCCCGACTTTTACGTCAATACTCGCTTTCCTAAACACCTTCAAGGTATAAATATACCTTCAATTACCATGGCAAACCACGGTTCGGCTGCCTACTTGCACGACGCGGCTCGCCACGGCAGGTTCGGAAGGAAGTCAAGTCCCCACCTGACGCACTGACCAGAGGCTGTCATCCTCCTCGCAGAGAATCTAGTTCCAGTGTTTCTGACTCCCCTTGCCGGGTGTTAGAGATCGAGACTCGGAAAGAGATTCCAACCTCACTCATTCTAAGGCATGGAGCGGACTAGAACCTAGAGGGACTTTTGGCAAACTAGACTATAGACAAACAGCGCCTACTTCTTACTTTGTACTACACTTAGGTTAGGTACACTGGGGCAGAACTAGCTAGAAGCATCAGATGAGTATTAACATTTTAGCCTGTGTTCTTTATGTATGTATTTTTATGAATATCTGTCATTGCTACAAAGGGGAACCGGGCACTCCAGGAGAGTTAGACCTACTGCAAGTAGACATTAGTTAGAATGTGTTGCCAGGGAGACGTTCCAGGGCAGGCAGTACTGTGTCAGGGAGGAGTGCATCGCCGGAAGAGTACGAGGACAGGAGGGAGGAGAGGCAATTGAGATTAGAGCTTGCTAAAATGGAGAAGGAGAGAGAAGAGAAGGGGCTAGCCATGGAAGAGAAGAAGCCAGCGCATGAGCCTAGCCTAAAAGAATTGGAGTTAGGAGCATTGCAAATAGGGGCGCAAGGCAACAGGAATGGTGGCAGCGTACCTGCTGAGGCTCCCCGAGAGCCTAAGTTTTACCTACCTAAGGAGGTGGTGGCCAGTTTTAGTGTAGGGGATGACATTGATAAGTGGTTGGCGGGGTATGAGGTGTCCTTGGTAGCCTTTGGGGTGCCCGAGAGTTACAGGGGGGATGGCCTGTATCGGTACATACCTCCGGTGGTAAGGGACACTCTCTAGACTTTAGAAAAAGAAGATCGAACAAATTACCCTGTCATGAAGGAGGCGCTACTTCACTCGGGTGTCTCACAAGGGACCCAGGGGAGACACCTCGAAAGGTGGACAGGGTTTTCCCCAGAAGAGAGAGGGGGGAGATAAAAGGAAGGAGTTCTTTAAAGGCCCACAAAATAGACCGCCAGGGAAAGGGGAAGGTTCCCCACCCCAATCTGGATTCCAGAAACCCACTTACCCTGACAAGAGTCAGCAGCCCAGAAATGTCCGGTGCTACCAGTGTGGGGAGATTGGACACTACACGGGGGATTCCCAGTGTCGCAAAAGGACTGCAGCCCCCACAGGAGGTAAGAGCCCCGGGGTGGCTAGTGTAGCGCTGGGGGAGGAGTTGTCCCTAGATGAGGGGGGTGAGTGGACAGGCTTGACCCTGGTTTCACTGGGGGATAGAGAGATGGTCCCAGTGACGCAGTTACCCTTGAACACTGCCAAGTACTGGCAGAGGGTACGGGTTAACGGGCAGGAGGTGGAGGCTCTGAGGGACACGGGTGCCAGCATGACGATGGTACTGAGACAGCTAGTGTCCCGGGAGCAAGTGATCCCTGACGTACTACACCCGGCTGTGTTGGCTGACAGCAGTGTGGGTCACTACCCTGTGGCTCAGGTTCCCTTTGAGTGGGGAGGGGTCTCGGGCCAGTTGAGAGTCACCGTAAGCCCTGCCTTGCCAGTGGAGTGTCTGCTTGGAAACGGTCTGGAGTATACCGCCTGGAAGGAGGTGGAGTCCCAAGCCCACACCGAAATGCTGGGGTTACCAGGGTGGACTTGCGTGGTCACGAGGTCCATGGCTGCTCGGCAAGGAACTCAACCCGGGTTGGAGCCTGGAACAATGGCCCAGCACAATGCTGGACAAGAGGACATTGTGGAGGACACACCCAGCGAGATGGATGGGGAGCCCGCGGAGGTGAACCCGGAGTCCGCGGAGGTAGATACCACTAGCAGGACACCTGGGCCAGGACAAAACCTTTGCTCGGTTGGTCCCACATTTTTACTGGCCCAGAATGCGAGTTGCCTCTGACACCTTTTGCAAGACCTGTAAGACTTGTCAAGCGAGTGGCAAGACAGGGACTAAGTTGAAGGTCCCTCTGGAACCGCTCCCGGTTGTCGGCACCCCTTTTGAGCGGATAGACATTGATATTGTCGGGCCAATAGACCCACCGACTTCTTCGGGACAAAAGTTTATCTTGGTGTTGGTGGACCACGCCACCCGGTACCCGGAGGCAATCCCTCTGAGGACCATCACTGCACCTGCGGTGGCGCGGGCCTTGATGGGCATTTTTACCCGTGTGGGATTCCCCAAGGTCGTGGTGTCAGATAGGGGCACGAATTTCATGTCGGCCTACATGCAGGCCATGTGGAAGGAGTGCGGAGTGACCTACAGGTTCTGCACTCCTTACCACCCCCAGACTAACGGGCTCGTAGAGCGCTTCAATAAGACCCTGAAGGGAATGATCCGGAGCCTGCCAGAGGACTTGAGACGGAAGTGGGACGTCCTCTTACCCTGTCTGCTATTTTTCTACCGAGAGGTGCCTCAGAAGTGAGTCGGATTCAGCCCCTTTGAGCTGCTCTATGGCCACCCCGTTAGGGGGCCCCTCAGCCTTGTGAAGGAGGGGTGGGAAAAGACTTCTACGAGGCTTCCCCATGACGGTGTCAGCTATATGCTGGCATTCCGCAGCCAGATGGCCAAGCTGTGGAAGGAAGCCTCAGACAACCTGGAGGCTAGTCAAGCCGTCATGAAGGAGTGGTACGACCGGAATGCTCGGACGGTGGAGTTGGATGCTGGACAGAAGGTGTGGGTCTTGGAGCCCGGAGAGCTTAGCGCCCTCCAGGACTGGTGGACTGGACCATATGAGATCTTGGTGAAAAGAGGCCAGACCACTTACGTTGTAGACCTCAAGACCCCCCGACAACCCCATAGGTGTTCCACATCAACTGCCTGAAGCCGCACCATGAGCGATCAGAGCTTGCTCTCCTTATGGTGATGGATGGGAGCGAAGAGGAAGAAATTGAGCCTCTTCCGGACCTTCTGGTGGCCCAAGAGAAGAATGGATCGGTGGAGGAAGTGGTCCTCTCCCCATCCTTGACCCCAGAGCAACAGAGGGACTGCCGCCAGGTATTGGAGCACTATGCCTCGTTGTTCTCCCTCAATCCTGGGATCACGCATCTGTGTACCCATGACGTGGACACAGGGGACAGCCCACCCGTGAAAACCAAGTCTTACCGGCTGTCCGACAAGATCAAGATCAGCATCCAGAGTGAGGTGGCCAAGATGTTGGAGCTGGGGGTGATTGAGCCTTCCAGCAGCCCATGGGCTAGTCCGGTGGCGTTGGTGCCAAAAGCGGCCCCACCGGGCACCACACCGAAACTTCGGTTCTGTGTGGATTACTGTGGCTTGAACTCCGTGACCAAGACGGATGCTCACCCGATCCCTAGGGCGGATGAGCTGATTGACCGACTGGGAGCAGCTCGGTATCTGAGTACCATCTACCTGACGGCAGGATATTGGCAGATTGCCATGGCGGACGGAGCCAAGGAGAAGCCTGCGTTCTCAAACCCAGAGGGCCACTTTCAATTCCGTGTGATGCTCTTTGGGCTAAAGAATGCTCCGGTCACTTTTCAGCGGTTGGTCAACCAGGTGCATTCTGGCCTAGAGGCCTTCTCAGCTGCCTACCTGGATGACATAGCTGGCTTCAGCAGCAGCTGGGAAGACCATCTGGAGCATCTCCAGGAGGTGCTACAGGCTCTACAGGGGGCTGGCCTAAACATCAAGGCTAGCAAGTGCCAGATTGGACAGGCATCTGTCGTCTACCTGGGACACCTGGTGGGCGGGGGTAAGGTGCAACCCCTCCAGGCCAAAATCGAGACCATCTTGGCCTGGGAGCCACCCAAAACCCAAACGGAGGTCCGGGCTTTCCTCAGCCTCACGGGTTACTACCGCCGGTTTGTCAAGGAGTATGGAACCATCGTGGCACCCCTGACTGAATGGACATCCAAGAAGCAACCACACAAGGTCATCTGGATGGCTGCCTGTCAAGAAGCATTTGACACCCTTAAGCACGCGATATGCACCACTCCAGTGCTTAAAACTCCAGACTTCAACAAGGAATTCATCGTGCAGACAGACGCCTCTGAGCGTGGCATTGGAGCTGTGCTCTCTCAACTGAACGAGGAAGGCCAAGACCAGCCAGTGGCCTTTATCAACCGAAGGCTACTCCCCAGGGAACAGCGGTGGAGTACAATAGAACGCGAAGCCTTCCCCGTGGTTTGGGCCCTGAAGAAGCTGAGGCCATATCTTTTTGGCTCTCACTTCCTCATTCAGACCAACCACCGACCCCTTCGCTGGCTCATGCAAATGAGGGGCGAAAACCCCAAATTGTTGAGGTGGTCCATTTGCCTCCAGGGGATGGACTTTCGGGCGGATTATCGGCCCGGAGTAGACCACGCCAACGCTGACGGTCTCTCCCGGTTTTTCCGCCTTAGTGATGAGAACTCCCTAGAGGTTGCATAACTCTCCCCACTTTCGGCTGGGGGGACGCATGTTAGACCTGTCAGCCCTAGGGTGGTCTTACCCAGTTTGTTTGTCCTTTTCGCCTTATTTTTGCCACCGTCTTTTGTTGGACCTCGGTCTCTGGGCGCCTTACCACTGCCAAAAAGTGATGAGGTGCAGGTGCTTTCTCCCAATAACATGGCTGCCACAGGCCCCTGCTACTGCGGATTGGCCACTGAATACACGCACTAGTAGTTAGGAGCAGGCTAGGACAACCTGAGACTGTATCTCCGCCGTCCCGCCTTTTTGTCCCATAGACCAACATGTGGAAGCTCCTGGAACCTTCCGGCCCTGGGAGGAGTTATGCTTTGCCGCCTTTACAGGAGAGTCACCTGACCTAGGGGTATAAGAGGAAAGGAGGGAAACTGAACAAGTCAGTTGGGGCACCACTGGACCTGGGGGAACCTCTGCCAGAGTATAGGCGGTTGGGCCTAGGGGAGGAACCTACACTACTGGGACTGACTGAGCTTAGGCCCTGCTGTACCCAAGTTAGATGAGGGACTCTGCCAGCCTGCTGATCTTGCCCAGTGAGTGGGAAACCCAGGGGACCAACTCCAGTGTGCTGCAGGGAACCATCCTGCCTCTGATGCCTGCCAACTCAACCCCCTTCTTCCCCTCAAAAACCTGCAACTAAGACCTGCCATACACCCCCTCCCGAGATAAACGCTGTACTGAAGACGTAGACTGCCTGCTATGAGCATTGCTGATGGGGATCAGGAGGTAAAAAGCGCTACTGATAGAACTGTGCCCCTTTAGTGCTAGACCGCAACAACCTGCTGCTCTCCTGCCAAGCGCTTTATTGTAGAGACTGGCTCCTGTGCTAACTGAACTGCTGCAATAACTGTGCCCCCCAGGGCTGTGCTACTTAAGGGCTGTGTTATTCCAGCGCTCTATCGCCTAGATCACCACCGAAGCCCAGGACTTGGTTGCACTGCTGCTGGGCCCCTGCCTGCTGTGATTCGCTAAGCGCTGGGGTAGCGCGTTGTTACTGGCCCCAGTATCTGCTCTCTAGCACTGTGCCAAGAAGCGCGCCATCTGCCAATCACCGCCACAGCCCGGTACCTGTGTCCTAGCGCTGGGTCCTTAAAGCGCTCATCTGCCGAGGATCACCGCTGCGGCCCGGGGCGCTGTGAGATCCTAGGCGCTGCCTGCGTCTCCAGCTTGTGTGTGCCTTGGTAGGCGCCTGTTGACACGAAACCACCTGCCGCCCGAGTTCACTGCTGCGGCCCCCGAAGCCTGGGGAGGACCGCCGCGGTATTGCATAAGGCTGCGCTAGGCCTGTGAGGGCAGAGAGGGCTAGGGCGCCGGCCACGTCATCGGCCACGTCCCCCTGCCAGACGCGCCCTCATTGGCTCTTGGCGCCATGCCCCCTCAAGCCACGCCCTCATTGGTTCCCGGGCCGGAGAAAGCATCGGGAGGCCCGGGACCGACTCTGAACACCGGCAAGGGTGCTCCCAGGAGAGCGAGAGCCCACTACCTGCCTCAGACCAGGACCGAGCAGTGAGGGCCTCGCAGAGGCCAAAAACAAAGGTAACACCCCCCGGGGGAGGGCGAAGGTATCAGGGGATAGCGGGGCTGCCGAGGAGCCTCGCAACATCGGAGTGGCAGCCCGGTGACCGCCCCTCTCTTCAGGAGACTGCAACTGGGCCCTGAAGGCCTATTTAACCCTTCGATGGCCCTGTTGGCCCTAGGGGCCTAAAGCAAGAGTGGAACTGCTTGGAGGCCTGCTGAACTGGGCATAAGGCTGCCCCGGGGAGTGATGTACTGTGCTTGAATTAACCCTTGCCGGGGGACTGTTCTTTCTAGAATGCCCCTGCCTAGGGAATGTTAATGTTGCTGATGCCATACCCCTGAATAGTAGAAGTGTTGCATTTCTCATGATAAATCCCTTTTGATGTCTATGTTTACAGGAAATGTTGTTCCCTAGACTGCCCCTGAACAGAGTGTTATTGTCATTGAATTAATATCGGAGAGATGCTAACCCCATTTGCCTGCTATATGCGCAATGTTAAGTGCCTGAACTAAAAAGATTAGATAAAGAGTCTTGAATTACACTGCAACCTGGTGTGGTGTCAAGTTATTGCATGTGCATTCTTGAGTCAGTGTGAGTGTGTGCTGCACCACTGCTTTACACATTGCCTTCGGGTGCCTTCCTGCCTCGTGCCAAGCTACCGTGTCGGAATTGGTGATTCCAGTTCTAACAGTCCCAAACTCTGATGATGGCACCCCTTCTAAGAGAAAGGCCAAGAGGGCCTGAATTTGTAAATGGATTATGGAAAAGTAGTCCGGTGTTGCTGGCATATCCACAGGATGGGACAGGAAGGGTATGGAATAACCATGTTCTATGGTCTGGAGCACCCATTGGTCCGATGTGATGCTTCTCCACCCAGGATGATAAAGGATAATTTGACCTCCCAGTGGGTGATAGTGAGCTGCAGAGGATGATTGAAATCGTTTGTGCTGCAGATTTGGTAGTGAGGGCTAGGGTCTGAGTAGAACGCTGCTCCTGGGGGCTTGGATGCTGTCAGCTTGCTCTCCGGCCTCTTGCCCAAAATTACATAGAGGCCTATTGTTGTTGAGTCACATATAGGCATTGCCTCTGCTGGTATCTCTTACCAAGCCTTGAAATGGACGATGCAATTGGGAAGTCTGCCGAATAGGTGGAGTTTGGCCCATAGAGCAAGTAGTAGCTTTGCTCTCCTCAAATCTCTTCAGGGCCGAATCCACCTTTGCTCCAAATAGCCTAGTGCCATCGAAGGGCCTTTCCGTAAGGAACTGCTGTACACCTGTGGAAAGTCCTGTGGATTGAATTCTGCTGTATAGCCAAACTCCACTCTGGTTTTGACTTCCCTACCCAGACAGTTGGCTGTGTCTAAGCCCGTGTGAATGGAGTGTGTCTTGACCATCTGTAATTAAACGTCAGAGGGCAGGCCTTATGTCATCTAAGACAGCTAGTAATATGTCCGCCACCCTGTCCCACAATGCATGAAAATATCTTCCAAGAAACCAAGAAGTGCTGACTGAAAGTTAAGGATGGTAGAGGAGAACACTTGGTTTGCAAGTGTGTCTATCAGTTCTGACTCCCTGTGAGGGGGAGTAGTAGGGAATGAATTGGGGTTCAGACAGCTCATGGATGCGTGCACTACTAG
Source organism: Triturus cristatus (assembly GCF_964204655.1). Taxonomy (NCBI): domain Eukaryota; kingdom Metazoa; phylum Chordata; class Amphibia; order Caudata; family Salamandridae; genus Triturus; species Triturus cristatus. The sequence continues at coordinate 667,370,231 of NC_140590.1, forward strand.
GCTCTCTGAGGTGGGGTCCTTGAGTAGGAAATCAGGATCCATGGGACCGGGACAATGGCACCCTGCCACCTATCTATTCACTTAAGGACAAGATCCTGGCTTCGCCGACATGCCCATGAATATATCAGTTAGGGCCTCATTAAAATGTAATATAGGTTCTTGACTAATGTGTCCCAGGTTAAGGATCTCTGTAAGGACATTCGTCTTAACTTCTGTTATTTGGAGAATTAGGTCTAGGCCCCACGCTGCTCTCCCGATCACTGACGCGAAGGAAGCAGGCTCTTCTGTTGCCATGCCGTTCAGCTTAGCGCCAGGACACTCTTTGGAGTAACAGTGCGCTCTACAAATATACCCACATAGACATTGACATGACTGGGTTTGGAGAAGATAGGCCAGTATCTGGCAAGGTGGCCAAGCTACCACCCTTGGGTAAGTAGTCAATAAGTTTGCCATCATCATAAAGACCATCTTTATGGCCACAACATCATAATCATCATGATAAGGATATGTTTCTGGGTCCGAATGGGTATATTGGTGTGGTCTTGGTTGTGTTTCGGAGTCCAACAGAACTATCAACTCCATTTGCAGCATTAGTGTAGTAGTTTTCTATTAGCATGCTGTTCATCCACTCTGTTATGCCTATGATGTCACTGTCGTGACAATAGAATGATATGGTTTGAATCTCAGGAGGTTTTCAGATCCTGGAAGCGATGGAGATGAACAGTCAATAAGGTATATGCTCTTACACTTACCTTGTCTGGTGTAATCACTACAAAGTTGGCGACGAGTTTGATTGTTCCTCTCTCCACCCACGTGTGCAGTAGCGGTCTCCAGTGAATCCAGACTTTGTGAGCTGACTTTTTCAAGTCTATTTCCGGATTCAACCACGTTGAGAACACAAGCTAAAGTGAGCCATTACAAGCCTGCTTGTATTCACAAAAGAGAATGGAAAGAGATTTTCTCTGTGTGTCTATGAAGCAATATACTCTCCCTCAAGCGTTACCAGCGGATGTCAGTACGAGGATCAAGAAAACTGTGATTTTTGCTGAAACTCTATCTGTGTGCCCTGAACTGTGCCTTAACTGTCCCCACAAGAGCGCTGGTATTTCTACTTTAATCGCCTCCATGTGAGCTCTGGTGTCGTCTCTTTCAACTTAAGGAGAGCGTGTGGTCTGTCGTATTTGTGAGGAGGCAGAGCATACACGGAGATCTGTTTCTGTTCCTTGCTTTCTCCAAATGATGACGTCATAGACTGTCCGGAGAGTGTTGGTGGAAGCAGAAGAAGCCACTAACAAGGGGGACCCCTGGCTACTAATAAAGTGCAGGTAATGCAGGGGAAATCACAACACCAAAGAATCAAGGGGTTACATTCCAAGCTAATTCTCAAGGGTCCTCAGAAAGGATACCACAATGGGAAGGACAAACCGGTACAGACGATTGCAAATGGTCAACTGTTTTAATCAAAAAAATATTTTCTCATATAATTTTTCAATTGTCAAAATCAATAGATAAAGCAGTAAAGAAATAAGAACATACACAAATTACATCCTCAGTTGGTATAGTCACAATAAAAGGTCCCACATCGAAAAAATCAATCATACTAACATGCACTCAGAACACACATTCACATTTTAAAACAACAGTCCATGACAACGTCAAGGTAAATCAAGTGCCACATGATGGTAGGATGACAGAGATTCGTAAATCATCCGAAGAGTGAGGGTAGTTACAGTCCAGCTACCCGACACAAATTAAACATCAACGCGCGTTTCGGTGTCTAACCCCAGCCGGGGCCACACCTTCATCAGGGCGGAGATGGTCAAACAACAATGGGACAGACAAACAAACCTAGGATCACAGAAAAATACACAATCAGTGGTTGAAATAAACACATAATAAAGACATAAGTTGATGATAAAAATTGAAACAGTCTAAGAGCAAGCGTCAGGACCGGAAGAATCTAAATATTATTTTATAACCTTTTTGGTTTTAAAAGGGCCAAAAGGCCTGCATTATACGGAATCGGGTGCACCAATACCTTGGAGATGAGACCAAGACTGGAGAAATGGCAATTAGTCCAACCATATATCATGAGTGAAAACATCAGTGCCAGTGGGTTGCCATACCACCAAATAAAGACATAGTGTGACAAGAGTGGGCCGAGTAAGTTGATGAATTGAAGAAGATAACGAAAGATAAGAGGAAAGGAGAATAAAGAAGAAAATATTTAAATAGATGCCAAAAACCAGCGAGCAGTGGTGCTAAGGGGAATTCTAAAGGGAGCAATACCTGGGCGGTGAAAGCCAATAAATACCCCCAGGGGAGCAGACGAGGGATCATGGAGCAACTCCACTCCGGCAGGGGATCTACTGTATGAAATAATGATGATATTAAGACAGAGGGCGAAGTTACATACACATCTCCCCAAAGCGTCAGGAGTACAAAACCAAACAAGCCAAGATGTACTTGATAAGGGCAACCATACCCACCAGGAGTAATTCACCACGGTGGATATCCACTTTTCATTCCAACTAGCAATAAACGGGCAGAGTTCCTAGGATGGCCGCAAGATGGAGGATATCAGGCGACCACGACAACAGGTTAAGGATGAACCGATTTCTTTGAGAACCATCAAGAGTTTCTCTGTATCAGAAAATAACAACACCGGACAGGAATCGGAAAGGAAAAACGAAGGACAAGGAATTAACGAAAAAATCAAAACAAATAACAACAGATAGCGGCAGGCAGAGAAACAGGGTTTCATATAGGATATATGGGGTCAGAGGCTACTGCCAAGGGTGGAAGTGGCAGTGGCGCCAAAAGAGCAAGAGATATATGTGAGCTGGGTGCTGCTGTCAAGAAAATTAAGCAGAATGGAGAGAGCAATTGCGTTTAAACGATACGGGCCATAACTCAGAATGCAGGGCAGGAGAAGCTGTGAAGTCTTCGTGAAGGGACTGGCGTTTCACGATCCGCTGATGGCACTTCACCTTTCACTTCCGTATTCCTGAGAGGTCTTCGTCAGGGGAAGGTGTGCGCCTGTTTGGTGTGCGTGTGGCGTTTTACACTCGTTGTGAGGAGGAGCTGTGTCTTCTGTTCAGCTTGACGTGTTGGTCAACTTCCGTATTCATCACCAGGCAAGCTGCACGTCTGTGCTGTGTGCGATGTATCTCATCCATGTCATCACTTTGCATGTCGACGTTGCCTAGCTACTAAAGACCAGACTGTACGGAGTATCACACAGTGTGCGTTGTATCACGCAGAAGTAAGCTGTGTCCCTGTGTTTTCAATGCTTTTCCTCTCAAGTATTGCATTTTCGTTATCTGGTCCACAGTGAGCAAGTTTTATTTAACTTTCTGCACAGCGCCTAGTGTGCAGTGTCCGTCATCCTCAGAGATACTGCATTTAACTTCGGTGCTTCTGCACTGCGCAGTGTGTTTTGTCAACAGAATCATCGGGTGTGACGGTTGCCCTGAAGAGACATAGTGTTGTCCTGAGAGGCTCCGCGCTCGGCTGTGATGTTTTGCTGCATAGTCTTGTTTGTGACATTTATTATCAATGACATTTTTTTAATTTTTCTTCTCACATAATTAGTTTCTGGTGTGCTAACTTCTTTTCTCCACAGGTTTTTTCACCTCTTACAGTGATTGTTTCTTCTTGTTTTCACCATGAAAAATGTTCAGGCTCCTCCCCCTTTCTTACAGCATCCAGGTGATCCACCAGTCAAGTGGAAAGTGTAGTATAGAGCCTTTGTGAAATATCTAGGCACTATGGGGGGCTTGAGATTCAACACTGAAAGGAAGCATTTCATCTTAGAGCATAATCTGGGGTTCGAGGGACAAGCGGTTTTGGAATATCTTCCTCCTCTAGTTGTAGTTCAGGGTGAAGAGGAATTAAATGTGTATGATCAAGCTGTGGGTATGCTAGAGACACAGTTTGATGTAGAGAGTAGCATAGTTGTTGCAAGGCATAAGTTTTTACAAGAAAGCAGGAGTGTGAGGAGAGCATTGTGTCTTATGTAGCTGCTTTGCGCATTCTCGCTTCAGAATGCGAATTTGAACATTTTACGTCTCAACTTATTCGAGATCAAATTGTTGTACATTGTTGGGAGAAGAAAGTTCAAGAGAAATTACTCACTTTAAAGAATCCTTCTTTGGATGAAACGATCCCCATTGTCAAGAGTATTGAGCTCTCTCAAAAAGCATCAAAAGAATTTAAACCTGAGAAGAATGTTGTAGGTGTGGTTAAGGATCATAATGAATTAAGTGAAAAAAAGTCAGATATACAAAGATAAACCGCAATCTGAACAAAGAGGGAACAGGTTTGTTTCCACTAAGGTTGAGAAGAAAGGTTCTTACTCAAAAAATGTATGTAATAAGTTTGGGTTCCCATCGCATTTTCCCAATTCAAAGGTGTGTCCGGCAAAGAATGCTTCTTGTCGCAAATGTGGGAAACAAGGTCATTTTGCCAAAGTGTGTGATTTCCTGGGGAGTATAAATGTTGTGTATTCAGAGGAAGCTAAGAGTGATCCTGTATGTGAAGTTGTTAGCTCTCTTACAGATTTTGTAGTGGTTGTCAAAGATGATTCAGAAGATAGTGTCGATCCCATTGTAGATGTGTTGGTGGATAGGTAGTGTCTGCACCTGCTGATGGATTCGGGGGCGCGGATGACTATGATTATGGAAGAGTTGTTTAAGAGCACGTGAGGAAACAGACCTCCTAACCCTCCTGACAGAAGTCCCGTCTCTTATGAAGGGATAAAAATTGATTTGACGGGGTTTTTTGTGACTTCTTTAGTTTTTAAGGACAGGCACATCCAAGGGAAGGTTTATGTGGCCACAAAGGGTCTCAACATTCTGGGTTGGTATCACCAGGGGTTGTTAGGGATGACTTTTAGGCCAGGCATGTCTGAACAGGTGTCAGTAGTGGGTGAACAATCCGAAGGGAGGGTTTAGCGTCCTGGTCCATGAAGTTTCCCAAAGTTTTTGCTGATAAACTTGGTTGTGTTAAAGGGTTCAAACACTTTATCAAGGTCAAGGAAGGGGCTCTTCTGATCAAACACAAATTGCGTAATGTGCCTTTTAGTATCAGGGATGACCTGTCATTGGAGCTTAAGAAAATGTGTGAAACAGGCGTCATTGAACCCATTGAGTCTTCTCTTTCGTTATCTCCCTTGGTGGTCGCGCGCAAAAAGAATGGTACTCTCAGGGTTTGTATTGACTTACGCAGCCTGAATCGGGAGATTTGGGTGGTTTCTCACCCTCTTCCCCGTATCGATGACATTCTTTCAAGATTTGCTGATGCAAAGTACTTTTCAAAGATTGACATAGCATCCGCATACCATCAAGTTGAGCTGGATCCTGTTTGCAAGCACTTGACTGCTTTTGTGTCACCTGTTGGGACTTTCCAGTTCAGGAGGATGCCCTTTGGGCTGACCTCCGCAGCCTTGGTTTTCCAGCGTGTCATGGAAAAGGTTTTAGAGGGTGTCACAAATACGGTTGTCTTCCAAGATGATATTTTGGTGGCTGGAAAGAGCAAGGAGTTGCATGACAAGAATCTTACTGATGTTTTGGAGAGGTTGGAAGTCAAGGGGTATTGTTGCCAACAAGCTCAAGTGTGTTTTTGGGGTTGATTCTACTGAATATCTGGGACATCGCATTTCTGGTGATGGTATTGGGCCAAGAGAAGGTCTCATCGAGGTTATTTCTAATGCTCCTTGTCCCACCTCCAAAGAACAAGTCTCCTCATTCCTAGGCTTGTGTGAGTTTTACACAAAGTTTATTTCCAATTTTGCTGCTAAGACCGTCCACATGAGCGGTCTCCTCAAGAGAAAATGTGTGTTTCTCCTGGGATGACTCCTGCCAAGAAGAGATTTTGCAACTCAAAAAAAGAGTTAGGGTCATGCAACATTCTTACCCCTTTTGATCCCCTCTTTCAATGTACGGTGTCTGTCGACGCAAGTCTAGATGGCCTTGGCGGGATGATCTCCCAAGTCAAGCAAGGAAAAGAGTTCACTCTAGGTTTCGCCTCCCGAGCATTACGCCAGAGTGAACGAAACTACTCAGCCATTTAGCGTGAGTTGCTTGCATGTTGTTGGGTTGTTGAGCGTTTCAAATGTTTTTTGTGGGGGAAGACATTTACACTCCTTACTCATAAGAATGTCATTCCTATTCTTAAGGGTAAGATTGTCAAAGACCACACTCCCAGAATTGGTAGGTTGAGTTCCGAGTTGCTACAGTACAATTTTGAGGTGGCCCATATCCCTGGTGGGCGAAACACACTAGCTGATTATCTTTCAAGGTCTGCTTTACCTTTAGGGAAATCTGATCATGACAACGATGCAGATGAAGAGTGCCTGATTACTGCAGTTGATGCTTGTGGTGTTGGTTGTTTCACGGAACGCAACTGGTTTTGTGGAATGGAGTCCGATTCTCTGCTTAAGAGGGTGAAGGGGTTTATTGTTTCGGGTTGGCCTAAGGAAAAGCATCTTGACAGTGATTTACATGCCTTCGCCAAGGTCGCTGATGAGCTTACTTTGGAGGGTGGAGAGATAATCATGCGTGGGGATAAGTTTGTCCCTCCTGAATCTCTCAGAGATTGTATCATCGACTTTGGGCATGAGGGACATCTTGGGCAGAGGAACAAAAAAAAAAGGATTCGCAGTGTGTATTGGTGGCTTTTTATAGACCGTCAAATTAATGATGTCGTGGAGATGTGTCTGACTTGTTTTCCCAGTGATAAGGTTGTAAAAATAGTTTCCCATCCTGTACAACAGGTTGAGGCATTTGATGGCCCTTGGTTGAAGTTGGCAATCGACTTTGTGGGAACCCTAAATGTGCTGGGCAATATATACAAGTTCGCTCTGGTCGTTGCTGATTATTTCAGCAAGTGGTGGGAGATCCATTTTATGACAGACCCCAACTCACAGGAGGTTATCAAATTTCTTCAGAGTTTGTTTGCCAGAGAGGGATTCCCCAAGGAGATTGCATCAGGCAATGGGGTACAGTTTCCCTCCAAGGAGATATCTGTTTTTCTGTCTCAGTCCAGTATCACCCACCGGTGTGTGGCTTTATATCACCCACAGGCCAATGGTTTCATTGAGCGCAACAACCATATTATGGTTGAGTGTGTTCAGTGGGCTGTTTCGTCCAGAGTTGACATCAAGGAAGCTGTTCAAAGTATGTTGTGGGCACATCGTACCACCCTGAGTTCCATCACAGGTTCTAGTCCTTTCGCTTTGCTTAGGTGTAGAGATGCTTCTTTCCACGTGTCCTGCTTGGATAAAGAAGTCAGGTTTGGTGTCAAGGTGCCAGGAGACAAAAGGAGATAGGAAAATACCCGATGTTTCAGATGTGGCCAACTTCAAGTCCTCTGTTTCAGTGGGGGATTGGGTCAGGATTACATCCCCTCTCAATGTTCCCAAGTGTCTGTCAAAGTTTGGTCCTCCTGTTAAGGTGGGTGCTACCTCGCATTTTGCTGTAGGAGTCAATGGTAAAAATTGGTGGAATCTATCTAGGATTTACAAGATTCCAATGAAAGTTGTTTTGCAGTTGGGTCTTGAGTCAGAGAACACTGTTCATGTTCAAGAGAGTATGCTGAGGTCTTCCCAGTCTTCTGAGGCAGGGAAATCCTCTTTGAGATATGTTCCTCCGCGGAGAAGTGGTAGGATGAGTGTCCCACAGAAACGTTTACATTTGTAATCTATTTTACTTCTGTTATACATTATCACTTGGTCTATTATACACCTTATTTGTTTTGAGTGTATTAATGGACGTCTTGTTCATATTATCATCTATACTTTCTGTTATCATAAAATGTACTCTTTTTGCCCTTCCACTTTTCTCATTCCTTGGTTTATTTTCCTTTTCTTCTCTAATCTGTTTCTTTATTTTCTTCTACCTTCGCTCGTTCTTTCTTCCTTTGTGTATCTATGGGGAGAGCTATGATCTCCAGTGTTAACGTGCTTAAATGATGACAATAGAGACCTTATTTATCAGCAAGTCTCAGGCTTAATGGCCAAGTAGAAATATTTGATATATGGGGCATCCATTTAGGAGATACTGGAAGAAGAGGTCTAAAGACACAGTAATCTGATTTGGGACAAGAAATCACCGGGGCCATGGGTGACTGTGGGTGGTGGGATTCTTTTTTTTTTTTTTGAAGCCGTTTATTACATAATCCCAAAAATATACAAAGATGGGCCTACAACCTTCAGGCCGGCCGCTAGCACACAGAAGGAGCATATAATACAGACAGTAGAACACACGCTGCGGCAGAAGGGAAATCACAGGAGTTGAAAGAGGCGTTGGTAGCCACGCCATCCGGACCCCACACAACGGCTTCATTTTTATATAAATAATCAACAAAAAACAAGTCCACAAGGCAACCCACAGTCAGAAATAACAGCATGTGCTCCCCTAGGGGGGGGACCCCGCCGATCCATAGGAGTATCGAGGGGTGGTGGGATTCTTAAATGTTTTTCACTGCGCGTTGCGGCAATTTTGAGACACGCGTAGGAGCGGTTAGCGCTCTAGTCTTTTTGCCGCCCTGCCTTTTCAGTATTTATTGGCCACGGAACGGACGCGCTTCGCCTGAAAGGTTGCTCTGCTAATTTGCACACTCTACTCTTTTGTCAGATAACTTGATATTTCTATGTGTTGTAGGGAACGGGGGGGGGGGGAAATTTGCACTGATTTTTAAAATTGTACTGATTCTTAACTTTGTATTGTTTATGTGCAGTTCTGGAGTGTGTTAAACTCCTTTTTAACTTCTTAAACGTCTTTCACTATGAGTAGCGGCCATTTTTGAGCCACGCGTAGGGGCTGTTAGCGCTCTAGTCTTTTTGCAGCCCTGCCATTTCAGTATTTAATGGCCACGGGACGGACGCGCAGCGGACGCGCACAGCGGGGGAGACGATGGCGCGCCAAAGGCGCACCTAAGGCAAGCCCGTCTGCGCCCGTCCGAGCCCGATCGGGATCAGGGGCCAGGACCGTTGGACCAATCGAGAGGAGTACTTATAGCTATTCACCCTCCCTGTTAAAGGAGCTTAAGACCGTGCCATACCCCGATTGTCTACTATTTAATCTTGAATCCATGGCCTCACTTTGCCCCTGCTGCGGGTCTGTACTTAAGCCTAGTGAAGGTCACTGTTCAGTAACTGACAAACCTCAGGACAATCCTTCCGTCATCCACCGCAAGGAAGTGGTGGGAAAGCACTCCTTTTTCTATATAAATTGTCGCTCACTTGCAAAGCATAAGCTAGATATTCTGGATGTCTTGATTAATGAGAAACCAGATGCCATTTTCCTTACCGAAACTTGGCTTCATGGTAGCTCTGGCCCCGACATAGCAATTGTTGTGCCCCCAAATTATGCTATTATTAGACGTGATAGGGGAATTAAAATATGGAGGAGGTATAGCCATTATTTTTAAAAATTCTTATATTTGCAAATTTGATGCTTTACCCTTCCAGGGTTGTGAGGCCGGCCTTTTCAGGCCTATTTTAACCCCCAATTCACCTCTTCGGGAATTTTACTCTATCGGCCACCTGGGCCTGCAGGGGCCTGGGTCGCGTCTTTTACGGATAAAGTTATACCGTATCTCGTAGATGCTACCAATTTTACTATATTGGGCGATTTAAATCTTCATTTCGAAGAGAGTTCCTGCATAACCAGTACTGCACTTATCTATGACTTTGCTGCGGTGAATTTGCTGCTTTGTAACTCGGGGTCTACCCATGGGGCTGTCCATCTACTTGACCCCATCTTCTCTAATATGCATACTATGAGTTGCTCCCCAGCTTTGCCTGTTTTGTGGTCCGATCACTTCCTAGTTGGCTTCTTAATCTCAGATGACTTACTTGATCCGTCCCCTATGGTCTCTGGTCTTTCAGTTAAATCTAGGAAATGGGGGAATTTGAAAACTGGTTCAATAATATGCTATTCAAAACTGCCCCTATAGTCGGCCTCTCATTTACAGACGATGTGGCTGCCGTTCAAAGTAGGATCTCTAATTCTGTTGAGGTCTGTCTCCCTTTATCCACCATTAAGGCAAACAATCACCGCCCACCTGCTCCCTGGTTTACAGATAAGTTAAAAACAGAAAAAAGCAAATGCAAAATATTGGAGAGACATTGGAGGAAGAGATATGCCCCAGAGACAAAACTAACCTATAAAAAAGCTTTAAGGGATTACCATACACTTTGCAAGATTGCCAGCACAGATTATGTGACATCAGCTGTGTCCAGAGCACAGAATAATTACAAGCAACTATTCAAGCTTGTAAAAAATCTGTCTGGAGCGGATTGCTTACCTGCTTCTCCGGATCGGAGTGCTTTACAATGTGAGGAGCTTGCTATATTCTTTTTGAGTAAAGTTGAAAAAACCATTCCAGGAATCTACACCGAATAATGCCTCACAGCAATCTGGAATTCCCATTTTTTTGCTAATGTTGTGCTCATTCAGGATGATTTGTCTTTTGAGCATACTGACAAACTTACCTTCTGGGCACCCTTAGAAATTAATTCCTTCAGGCGGATTTTAGGGAGCCTTAAATCTGGCTCCCCTATAGATCCCATTCCTGTCACTGTGCTGCAGAAATTGGCACAATCCTCCCTGATGCTCATCATGGAGCTGCTTAATGCATCTTTAAAAGAGGCTATTGTCCCATCTATCTGGAAACATGCAATGGTTCTCTCATTATTAAAGAAGGCCTCTGCTGACCCCACTCAATTATCTCATTTTAGGCATATTTCCCTTCTTCCTGCGTTTTCCAAAATGTTGGAAAAGCATGTCAATTTTCAATTGTCATCTTTTGTGAATTCCCGAAATTTCCTTCATGCTCCCCAATAAGGCTTCAGAGTGGGTTTTTCGACCGAAACCGCTTTGCTTGGGGTTACAGATATGGTACGTCAGCAAGTAGACGCGGGCGGAACGGTGGCACTTATACTTTTAGATTAAAGTGCCGCTTTTGACACCGTTTCGCGTACCGTGCTACTGCAGGCCTTGCAATTATTGGGTGTGACTGATAGTGTGAGATGGACTAAGCCACGCCCTATTTACACCACTAAGTTAGCATAACCGAGATCATAGTTAACAAGCAAGCTTGTTGTTTCTGCTGCGCTGCACACTACACTGTTGTTATGTGTTATTCATTTTGTAAAATGCTGACTCGTCTTTGCCTTACAGAATAACAAACGGTTGTTATACATTCTTAACCGTGAAATGTGCCCTTGGTCTCTACATCATGCAAAGAACGCGTCTGGGTCACAAGAAGGTACAGAGTGTTGTGTTTAGATTGATCGTAGACACTTGTTAGACATATCATGCATACAGCTGCCAATGTTTGAAGGACAAGCGTCTTTAATATTGCAGAACAGTTTGGTTTTACATTCATTCGAACAAGAAGAGCTGATGCATGCTGTGAGAGCTGATCCTTTGATGTGATTCTACTAAGCTTATCTATACGGTATGGGGCCCCCCCTGTTAGCCTAAGAGACCTTTTAATAGTCTAATAATAATAATGTATTAGATTATAGTGAAAGGAGTGTGGCCGTATACCACTGTCATTAATAGTATGATTGCTCCTTTCATTCTATATGGTATTGTAATAATGCTCATGATTCTGATCTGTATTGTTAGTCTGCTAGTGTTAGCCAAAGTACTGCATCTTAGGACGCGAGGTTTATAAAATAAACTCTTTAAACTTTACCGTGTCTGTATTATTCCGTTGTGGACTAATAAATAAGTACAAACAGGTATTTCAGATTCCCACCACTCCTGAGAAATATCTAAGTCGCTTGTTCTGGTTTGTCTATACATTGGGACCACCTAGCTAGATCTAGGTTAACGAATGGGATACTAAGCTAGTCGGATAAGGGGTTCTGGGTTCTGAGGGGAGTTTTCTGGTACACCACAATTCTCTGAGGTCCTGGTCTCCTGCGCATAGTTCTGTGCAAAACATGGCGCACCTAACGTTTGGTCTTAACGTCTGAGACGCTTTAGTAGTGCTGGTTTTAGTCCACAACAACCCTCGCTCTCGTTTCCGGAAAACTTGAGTGACGGTTTAACCTACCTAGGTTTAGACTAAAGGTTCTATCAAGCTTGAAAATTAAAAAGGTTATAATTTTTGAGCCCAAGTGCTACTGTGTTAATCGTTGTTCTTCTTTAGGGAGTCCTTATGGCGGTTAATATTCCCGCTCATAGTAGGGTTCCCCTGCGCGCTCATCTGAGGGCGTATGGGGTACCTGATGACGGGATGTCCGTAGTCTTTGTGGTCAGTGCTGATACCACCTATCCGTATGAGTTGTTTTACTCATGGGTGACCTTTGCGGAGGTGGATACAGACGATAATTTGTTCCACGAATATACAGCCTCGGCTGTACCTGCGGCTTATGCCCCATATCGAACTCTGGAAATTCCTATTACTGCCTGGCAGCATACGATTTGGTTTAATGGCGCCCTCCCCCATGAGGTCGTATCGGCGAGAATGGGCCCGTTGTCAATTGCAGGGGCTACATGGCCGGTACTGGCCGGATATACTCCGCACCCACGCTACCTAACGGTGGGAGTGGGTGATTTACGAACACTACACACTGCCCTGATTACGGTCCATAGGGCTTTAGTGCAGTATGTGTCACGCACAGTTCAGGTGGGAGCACCTGCGGTGGCTGGACACGGGGCAGATCACCATCACGCGGTGGTGATAAGCCCTGTTATGGTTAACGCGGTTGTCGGCAAGCGCCCCCTCAGTAAGGATGAATTTCCTTACTGGCTTGCAGAAAAATTTGATCAATTAGAAGCCGTGTTTCCAAACACTACACCTGTGGATAAGCACAGGATACTCACCATTACTTTGCCGAAAGACCTGGTCCCTGAGATTGTTGATTGTGACAATTGGGGCAAGATCTTTGATGCGACATATTCGAAGTGCTACGGCACTCCGTCTATGGCTGTACTACCCTCCGTCATCAAGAAAGTTCAAGAAAGTCATGGTGCGGAGGCAGCTATTGAGTTGGGAATGAGGCTTGTCGACAGTTTCGATGTGGTTTGTTCCATGGTAATGGGCAACCTCAAAGGAGATGCCATGCAGTTCCAAGTTGGCAATATGCTGGAGCTTCTGGCTGATGAAGACAAGCCTCGGCAATTCGCAAAAATTATTGCGAAAGCCTACAGGATGGTTGGACGTAGTGCCTTGGGTGTAAAACCCACCATCAAAATTCCAGATGTAGTGCAACAAACTAAGGTGAGTTCGTCTACAAAAGACGAGAAGCCCAACTTTCCTAAACAAAGTTGGCGAGCCAAAAACAAGAGAAGCAGCAACAGAAACAGGTTTCTCGTCCTGCCTCACCAGTTCAGTCGTATAGTGAACGCACTTATGATTTGCGCGATCGTACTCGTATTAAGTCACCTGATAGGTTTCAGGTTTCTGAACAACGCTCTCCTCGTTCTTCACAGGAAACATCGACTTCGCACTCTGGTGGTGGAGATCGAGGAAGAGGACGGGGCACTCAGGGTCGAGACCAGCCCCGCCAGACTGACGGTAAAGGCAAGCAAGAAGACGCTGCCAGACCGCGTCCACCGTTTCAGAAAAAGAAAGTTGCTGCTATCTCAGCGAGATATGCCTCAGATGGTCAGGACACAGCTTCGGAACCTGACATGGGCACTAACGCTGCTAGACAGCGCGGCGGAGGTTACAGTAGTGCGGGAAGCATTGCGTCCGTTTCTGGAGGCGACAGCAACTGACATATATGTGACAGTTGAAACTGCTGATACTCGCGTAGCCCCCCCAGAAAGATTATTTGAAATAGTCCTTAATATTGAGGGTGACATACAACGCAAAATTAAAGGGGTTTTTTGGGATAATCTTACCACCACATATGATATTCTTTTGGCGGAGAAAGATTGGCCTCCGGCTTTCATTTTGGACGCCCCTAGGGGCGAGGAAGTTATACTTCCTTCCTTTGGGCACGCAGTGCCCACGGAGGAGTCTACTAGGTTGGCCGGGGAGTGGGCGCAGGTGCTTGCGCCTGCGTTATATCATAATCAGGTTGGCTGGGATAAATGTTCTCCCAATCACGAGATTCCATAGCGATCCGATCCCCAGCCTCAACCCCAATATCCCATGTGTCGCGAGGCTAGACCTCACGTCGCGTCAATCCTTGAACAATTGGAATATGAAGGAGTAATTGAGACATGTGTGTCACCCATGAATAATCCTTTATTCACTGTAACGAAGCCTGACAGGTCGTACCGCCTAGTTTTGGATTACCGGCATTTAAACTCACATTGTCGGACGTGTGCGGTACAGAATACTCATAGTTCGGCTCTCGTAGATAGTCTTGTGAGAAAACGTTTCAAAACTACGCTCGACTTATCCAATGGCTTTTATTGCCATAATCTGGCCCTTCTTAGTTATGAGTGGACAGCATTTACCTCGGGTGGTAAACAAAAATTGTTCAAGAGGCTCCCGATGGGCTATAAAAACAGCCCTGGAGTTTTTGCCGCTCGCGTGGTCTCTCTCTTAGAGATGGTAGACCCGGAAGCATACTCGTATGTCGATGACATCTATCTGACAGACGACGAGTTGCTTCCACATCTTGCTCGTGTGGATAACATAGTGACTATGTTTGCAGACTTCGGTTACAAGTTTAACTTTAAGAAGTCGCACATTGCGGAATTTACAGTGTTGTTCTTGGGGTACGAACTCAATAATGAAGGTCGAGGCCTGGCACCGCAGTTCCTTGAGAAATGCGCGAACCTTCGTATCCCTACGACACTGACAAAAATGCAATCCTTGCTGGGTTTTCTGAATTTCGGTCGATCCTACATTCCTGATTATGCCCAGCGTATCAAGACACTTTATGCCTTGATACAACCAACTTATACCAGATCTTGCTTGCTGCCAGAGCACACGTTGGCATTATATACATTGCAAACTGATCTTCTTACAGCTAAATATCTAAAAACTCGTGACAACCACACCAAACTGGTCATTAGAATTGTTCCAGGCGCGGAAGGTTTCACGTACTTCAATGAGGGTGACACTGTCCCCATTGCTTACAAATCTCATCGGTACACTTCGGCTGAGCTGCGATTTTCCACTGCTGAAAAAGTCTTGACAGCAGTTCAGATGGCGATCCTGAAAGAACGAGCGCTATCACAAGGAAAACGCATACTGGTGGTAACACCGTTTCCTGCTCTTGAAGCAGTCACTAAGGCTAGTGTACCAAATTCTAAGGCTTTGCATCCAAGGTGGATACAATGGGCGACCTCCTTAGCTTCGCCTGACGTCGAATACATTTTTGACGCAGCGTTGCAGACTCAAGAGAGTTTGGAGTATGAATTCGTTCATCCAGCTCCACAGTCATTGCGCCCTATCGAGGAATACCATTGTGTCATATACACTGACGGGTCGGCGCAACCCGCAACTGGATCAAGGCACGCTTATTCAGCGGCTTGCGCAATTGTAGTCGGTACTTTCGTGAATGGAGAGTTCAAATCTGATGCAGTGCATACGCAGTCATTGGGTGATTGTACCGCGCAACTGGCGGAGCTACGTGCTCTGGTGCTAGCACTTGAGTTTGCTGATCACAGAGTCACTACTGTTATAGTGAGTGACTCTTACTACTGTGTTCAATCTTACAACGACAATATACTTTTTTGGATTATGAATGGTTTTCGTGATTCCAAAGGTTGCTCAGTAAA
This sequence comes from Triturus cristatus, assembly GCF_964204655.1. Taxonomy (NCBI): domain Eukaryota; kingdom Metazoa; phylum Chordata; class Amphibia; order Caudata; family Salamandridae; genus Triturus; species Triturus cristatus. The sequence continues at coordinate 667,385,935 of NC_140590.1, forward strand.
GCATAAAACAATTTGGGCTCGAGTGTCAGAACTCAAAGGGAGTTTGCCACTTGTGGATGTAATTCACACTCTTGGTCACCAACGAGTTGGTGTCCATGCTGTCGGTAACAGTTTGGCTGACGAGGCAGCTAAAACAGCAGTGGCGACATATTTAGTAGCAGCAGTTACAAGATCAAAATCTAAGATTGATGCAGACATCTTAGCAGCTATTGCTGCTTCTGAGACAGGGACGAACTTCCCTAGAGGTTTCCCTTCCCGATACCATTATCACTTAAGTCCTGATAACGTCCCATTAGTGAGGATTAACGACGTTGGTGATAGATTAATCCCCAACGCGGACTGCAGACCAAATTTGATATCAGCTGCCCACGAAGGTGTTGCGTCTGCGCATGCTGGAGTGTCAGCGACTGTCTCTCTGTTGCAGCAAAGTTACTGGTGGTACGGTTTGTATAAACAAGCGCGGGCTTATGTACTTAATTGTGACATTTGCCAGCAGATCAAACCTTCTTCTGTTGCGCGTCCACCTCCGACACAGCTGCATATATCTAATCAACCACTAGCGTGTGTTTATTTAGATCACTGCGGTCCTTTTACCTCTGATACTGCGTACAAGTACATCTTGGTTGCAGTAGACTCGTGCACACGTTTTCTGTGGGTGTGGCCACAAAGGAGTGCTGATGCCAGGACTGTCATCAAAGCATTGCGTGTCTTTATAGGGAGCTTTGCGTGTGGTACCCTTCACTCTGATCAGGGCCCGGCGTTCGCCTCTAAGGCTTACAAAGAGGCTATGAGAAGTTTGGGGGTCCAAGTCAAATTTTCGTCTCCATACCGGCCTGAGGGCAATAGTGTTGTGGAACGGATGAACCGTGACCTAAAGCAATCGTTGACAGCCAAGGTGTTAGGTACAGGCCGGAACTGGCTTGCCCACTTGTATGACGTCCAATGTGCACTTAATAATCTCCCTAGAAGGTCTCTGGGTGGGAGGACCCCTTACATGATGCTCTTTGGGGTGAGAATGTTTGTTCCGGACCTTGACGGTCTAGACATGGCGGCGGCTGCCGCCCCTTTTGACATGGATGACCACTGTGCTGTATTGCAGAATCTACAAGAAGCAAGAGACACTCTGGCAAAAGAACACGTGCCCTCTGCATCAGAAGAAGCGCTCCTGATTCCGGTGGTCGGCTGGCTACCTCGAGTTGGTGATCTGGTCCGTGAGAAGGTGGAGAACAAGAAGGAGTTTGGCCCCTCTTATCGTGCACCAGTCCCAGTGCTTGGAGTATTGGGTACACGTACAGTTGTTTTACCACCACTTCCTGGTCTCAAAGAAAAAAGGTACATTTCAATTGAAAATGTCAAGTTACACAGGGTGGCCGATTCTCCATAGTATGACTCCTTCGGTTTCCTGCCCTTCAATGCTGAGAAACTCTGTTGTGGTGCCACCCTCTATCATCGTGCCTGAGGTTTCCATTGAGATGATCACAGTTAATGATCCGCCACCTACTGCTGGTGGTTTGCCCGCTGATCCTGAGTATGCTTATCCTACGGAAGTCGCTTTGCCCCTTTTAAATACAACAACAGTTACCCAGTCACGTTCTTCCTTTGAAACTGAATCATTGACTTCCACTGTCCCTTCCAAAATCTCTATATGTTTTGCCTGGTTCAAGAGACATTTTTTGGTTGCACCTTGGACTTACATCTGGTTGGTGCTGATTTGTATTTTTTTATTCATGACAATTGGCTTTGTGGTAGTGTTTTTTAGACTTATCAATTTGACACTACCTGAATGAACGTTCTGCAATTCAATTAATTGATGGAACTTTGGCCCCCCATTCCTCATCACACATCATGAAAAGAGACCAGACATTTGTGAACATCACCGCCTGGCCTGTACGTGATGGGATTGCTTGGGATGCGGTGAACTTTCAAATTCATGGTCCCACCGAAGTTATTAATGTGCCAACTGTTTTTCGTGTTTCTATGGGTGATGTAGTTAAACAAAACATCCGCTCAGATGATTGGGATGTACAAGCAATAGAAGCACTGTTTTCTGATTTAAAATATTATGCTGCATTTGATGCTGAAGATCTGTATTAAAATACTGCAAACTATGAGGAGCAGTTTTGTTTATAACATTATGGCACACATTTCCTACACAGAGCAAATACTTTCAGAAATGTTGTTAATTTCACACAATGGGAACATTGTCCTGTCCCTATGCCTGGCAGCTCTGCCACTTTATTGAAAAAATTCACATACTTTTCGGATTTTAGTGTGTCAACCCCTGAATCTTTTTACTTTAAGGTAGCTGAAGAAGCCTCTTCTAAAGTCAGACTGACACACACCAAATTATTATATTCCAAAGCCTTTATGGAGGAATTGGCTATTGGAGGTTATGACGTATGGAAAGCTACTATCGATCCTAAATCGGTTTGGGGAACTAAACCGTGGCAGGTACAAGGAACAGAAGCTTTGCATCGTGCCTGTCTTATCCCTAACCATATTTTATTTTTAAATTCATCTATTTTTCAGACAACCTGTTTTGGATTGGCTATATCTAAAAAATTAATTTCCCCCGCGATCCCTGATCTGGGTGCTTATCCTGGTTGGGAAAATCACTCATATCTGTCCCTTACTGGGTTGCAGTCGCTTGTTTCCAATGGCACCTTCAATATTCAATGGGAAGTGTTGGTTTGAGCACAAAATGTCACACGCGCAAGATTAAATTACGATTTATGCGATTTTTCAAAAGGCACAAAATATTAATGATAATCTTTGTAATTGTTGACTTCTAGTTACCCCTGACGAAGGGCTGGAAATCAGCCCGAAATGCATTGGGTTCTGAATAAAGAAATGCTGCACTGAACTACTTTTGTATTTGGATCATATTTCCGAAGAGGCCTGGATGGGCACACGTCAATATGAGAAGCATTCCAAATGCATGATGAGACATATGTGGATAAATGGGAGAAGAAAAACGCATGATAAACTTTATGGACAAAACTGGATGAATGTTGAGCAAGATTTAATGGAGTAAAATTGGTTGGATGTGGTATCCTCAATACTCAGTGCGTCTGGGAGTGGAGCGCGGGTTACGCGCTCCCCACATAATTGTTCTAATTTTGGATGCATTCAGGGCAATGCATATCCCAGTTCTGCACGCAACAGCAAAAGTATGTTTAAAATATCACTGATTAAAAAATGAGCGAAAAACACGGAGTGCATACCACCCCCCACGTTGTTTAAATTTAATTGCCCTTTGTTGGTTTGCACCCGAAGATTAAGCAAGTTAAAAGACGAAGGATGGTTCTCGACCAAAGACTACACATACGATGTAACAGCAAGTTCACAGCAGCATTGGAATATCGAGGCAACGAGAAAGGAAACACAGACTTTGATTGCACCAAAAGTAGAAATCTGCAACATTTTGTGTAAATGCACAACAGTTTAGATTTTGTATTCAGCGACAGCACTGTCTTCATTGGGGGGATGAAATGCAATATGGGAATTGTAGTTTGAGAGTAATGTTCTGGGCGTCAGGTGACTAATTAGTAACACATGAAGGGGGTGGAGTATGCTTGTTTTAAAAGCGAGCCGTGACTACGTGATTGTTATACGAGGAGAACTAATCAGCCGGTGGTGAACGCCGAGTAGGGAGAACGAAATGGTGTAAGCAGGTACGCACTGATTTCAGGATTTAGATTTAAGCAGAACGTGCAATGCGCAACATTTCTGTTCACTTAATTTACGAGGGTTTATCTAAATGGCATGCACCCGTTGGGAGAAAGGAAGGAGAGTGGCAGGGAAATAGATAATGACACGTGGTTTAGTTTCGATACTCTACTGTGTTTGTATAAGAGAGTAACTTGAGGTAGTAGGACATGGGGTTCAAACATTAGATAAATTCATGTAATTCAATTAATCTGACTCAATGGGAAGTGTTGGTTTGAGCACAAAATGTCACACGCGCAAGATTAAATTACGATTTATGCGATTTTTCAAAAGGCACAAAATATTAATGATAATCTTTGTAATTGTTGACTTCTAGCTACCCCTGACGAAGGGCTGGAAATCAGCCCGAAATGCATTGGGTTCTGAATAAAGAAATGCTGCACTGAACTACTTTTGTATTTGGATCATATTTCCGAAGAGGCCTGGATGGGCACACGTCAATATGAAAAGCATTCCAAATGCATGATGAGACATATGTGGATAAATGGGAGAAGAAAAACGCATGATAAACTTTATGGACAAAACTGGATGAATGTTGAGCAAGATTTAATGGAGTAAAATTGGTTGGATCTGGTATCCTCAATACGCAGTGCGTCTGGGAGTGGAGCGCGGGTTACGCGCTCCCCACATAACTGTTCTAACCTTCAATATTTCAACATTGAATCCTGAGGGTTGGCTGGTATGGCAAACAAGCTCAGATTCCTGTCAACGTCGATTTCTAGATTTGACCCCGGGGTATACACAACTTAGGGTTGACCCTCGTTTCACATCTTCACACACGGTGACTACCTACTCTGTAGGTAAGTTATGTCAGTCATGGCTGCAACATTCCACCTTAACTTCAGTTAAACTTCATTTGTCACGTTTAAATGAAAAAAAAGATTTGAATGATTTCATTAAGGGTCCTGTTAATGGTAGGTCTAAACGATGGGCTTATGCTATTTACAATGAAGTTTGGAAGTTGTCGCAAATTGAGGCTGCTTCTAGACTACGTGCTATTGACCAGGCCAATATGGAAAAAGTATTGGCTGTGATAGATAATAGTATTAATACGTTGTCTTCAAGAATTTATACATTAGATAATATCATTTCTTCTGTCGTAGACATTGTGCAAGATGATGTATCTGTGTTGTATCATGGTCAAAATCAATTGCGTTCAATAATGCAGTTTGCATGGACATTGCAAACGTTAAAGGCAGGGAAAGTCCCTTGGGATTACATGAATATTTCATCGTTGTTCCTTCCGTTTAATTTGACTGACAAACAGCAGTTCATGTCCATGAAAGATGCTACTTATGCATTGCTGCACATTGAAAAATTAGAACCTTTACCTTTTTCTGTAGCTGAGTTAAATTCAGCCGTGTGGTTAGTTCACGGATTGGTAACTTTACCGTTCAGTTTGTTCAAGTTTAGTTCGTGCATGAAACATTATGCTATCGGCAGATACGAACAACTTGGTGATGCGTTTCTGCATGAAGTTTGGTCACTTCCGTTCACTTACAGATGCGTGAGGGATGGCAAGGAAGTTTACTTAAAAGGTGAAGAATGCAGTTCCGCTCCTGATCACTCTGTTGTTTGCAGACATATACAATAACATGGCGCTTGCAATATACACGCTCCTAATTTAGCTTGTGTCCTAAAGGGGATTCCAATGCCAGTTATAACGTCTTCTTTTAAGCTGCTTGCCAACGGTAGTTATTTGCTTTTAAATAGTGAAGCTTGCAGTGGGATGCTAGTGGGTATTCCTTACATAGTGACTGTTTCACAAAAAGTAGTTTGCTGTAATAACGTCCTTTTCCCACCCCCGCAAGGCCGACTCGATATATCCATCTGGCCAGCGATTCCAACCTTGAACGCAGAGTTCAATAGGATGAGCAGAATAAGGGCTCTTTTGTCTAAAAAAGAGGTTGCATTAACTTCATCCCGTGAAACATTTCTTCTTAATGATGCAAACACAGGCACTGAGGTACAAGCTCTTTTAAATACTGACCTCCCCCTCCATTTTGGAACTTTGATTCAAACTATCTTTAATGCTTCGTCTACGACTGGCCTTGTTCATTTTTTTAAAATTGTGGGCTCCGGCCTCGTGACATCTTTCCAGACTGTTTTTGGTGTGATCCCCGCATTTTTACATTCTATTTTTTCGAGTGTCTTCGGAGGGTTCCCCTTGCTCCTCGCTTTGGTGGTTGGGATCCTCTTGTTGATTTGCGCTCTTCGCTATGGCTGCACACCGGGAGCTGCAAGACAGAATGCTGCGCTTGCTCCATCTTCGTAGCCGGATGCTTGATTTCTACGGCACCTTACCACTGGCGGTATTAAGCGTCAAGTATGGATTGTCTTTCCGGTTTCCCTTTTTTACGTGTGTGCAACCTGTTTTTCATTGCCTAGCTTGTCCCTTCCAATGGGCTCTGGACTTGGGCCTGTCAAACTTGGCGTCGCCTGACCCGGATTTTGATGAACTAATGTGTCCCTTAGTGGCTCATGAATTCGACTGTTCTGGTGTCGCGTTTATGGCTTTGGGTGCGGCACACGGAGTCCGTGGAAACTGGGATATCGGAGAGGCAGCTATTGATTTCCTTGAAAGGAGTTATATTGAGGAGACTGACAGTTGTCCTATCATGGTGCTGGATGCTCCGATAATTAACGAACATGTATGTTCCTTTCACTTGCTCAACTGGATGGCTGATACTTTTGCGGTGCATATACCTTCATGGATTGACTGATTGACATTGTCAATGCAGCTTGCATCCAGAATTGTTAAATTTCTACGAAATTTTGCTTACCTTTTATCACATCATTTTTTCATTTTTTAAACGAACATTTTTTTTTATTATCGGATTATTGGTTAGTGCTCCGATCATGGGGGGGTGTGAGATGGACTAAGCCACGCCCTATTTACAACACTAAGTTAGCATAACCGAGATCATAGTTAACAAGCAAGCTTGTTGTTTCTGCTGCGCTGCACACGACACTGTTGTTATGTGTTATTCATTTTGTAAAATGCTGACTCGTCTTTGCCTTACAGAATAACAAACGGTTGTTATACATTCTTAACCGTGAAATGTGCCCTTGGTCTCTACATCATGCAAAGAACGCGTCTAGGTCACTAGAAGGTACAGAGTGTTGTGTTTAGATTGATCGTAGACACTTGTTAGACATATCATGCATACAGCTGCCAATGTTTGAAGGACAAGCGTCTTTAATATTGCAGAACAGTTTGGTTTTACATTCATTCGAACAAGAAGAGCTGATGCATGCTGTGAGAGCTGATCCTTTGATGTGATTCTACTAAGCTGATCTATACGGTATGGGGTCCCCCCTGTTAGCCTAAGAGACCTTCTAATAGTCTAATAATAATAATGTATTAGATTATAGTGAAAGGAGTGTGGCCGTATACCACTGTCATTAATAGTATGATTGCTCCTTTCATTCTATATGGTATTGTAATAATGCTCATGATTCTGATCTGTATTGTTAGTCTGCTAGTGTTAGCCAAAGTACTGCATCTTAGGACGCGAGGTTTATAAAATAAACTCTTTAAACTATACCGTGTCTGTATTATTCCGTTGTGGACTAATAAATAAGTACGAACAGGTATTTCAGATTCCCACCACTCCTGAGAAATATCTAAGTCGCTTGTTCTGGTTTGTCTATACATTGGGACCACCTAGCTAGATCTAGGTTAACAAATGGGATACTAAGCTAGTCGGATAAGGGGTTCTGGATTCTGAGGGGAGTTTTCTGGTACACCACAATTCTCTGAGGTCCTGGTCTCCTGCGCATAGTTCTGTGCAAAAGCAGAATCCCTGCAACAATAGAGCACCCAAATGGCTTGCTGACTTCTTGACAAATGGCATGTTTCAGGTTTTTTCGCCAATAGCGTGCTCCGAGACTCCACAATTCACCGTATGGGGTTCCTCAAGGCTCTATTCTCAGCCCTCTATTATTTAACATCTATGTTAGGCCTATGGCGCTGATTGCAGAGGAAGCTGGGTTGTCTCTTTTTTCATACCCCAACGACACCCAGATTGTCTTCTCCCTCTCTGCTGATGGGGCGTTTAAACCCTCTCTACTTCAGGCCGGTTTGAGGAATATTACAGGCTGGATGCATACCAACCTGTTAAACTCAACAGCGAGAAAACTGAGGTGCTGATTGTGGGCAAAAATAAAGATCTGTGGGGTCCACAAAACTGGCCCACTGAAATGGGTCCAGTACCTCAACCTAAACATCAAGTCCATAATTTGGGCGTCTTAATTGATGACCAATAGTCCAAGAAGCAGCAAGCAGTGAGAGTAGCCTCTACCTGCTTTACAATCCTTAGAAGGCTAAAAAAAAATCTCTTGGATGTTGCTTCCTTCCGCCCAACGTACTGTGGTCCAGGCGCACATCACCTCTAGGCTGGACTACAGTAACATTTTGTGTTTGGGTGCCTCTAAGGAAGTTTTACGCAAGCTGCAGTTAGTACAGAATGCTGTGGCGAGGCTGCTTTTATCTCTGGATCACTTCGAGACCTCCATTGGCTCAGGATTGAGTGCCGCATTAAGTTTACGGCTTTGAGTCTTATGTTTAAGATAAAATCTGGGAAGGCACCTCCCTACCTGATGACTCTTGTTCACCCCTATGTACCTTCCTGTGCACTCAGGCTAAGTTTATTATTCCTAGGACAACACTAGTGCGTATGGGTGATCGCTCTTTTTCCCACCTGGGTCCTTCTTTATGGAACTCCCTTTCGGCAGGACTCCGAAGTGAACCCTCTTATGAAATTTCCCAGAGGGGAATAAAAACTTGGCTATTTAACATGTAGATTCCTTTTCTTCTCTTTTGGCTCTTTTAAAGTGGTGCTGGGAAACTCTAGGGTAGCTGTGCGCCTTACAAAAGTAAAATAACAATAACAATTCACTGCTTACCTTCCTTTTAAAGTGGGTATGTCTGCTTCAGGTTGCATATTAACAAAAGTTAATAAATAAAAATTGAATCTTAAAAAAGGTGTACCTTAATCTACATACACAATACTAATATTTGGCTAAATGAAATTGTGTTTTTTGAATTAAAAATAGGATATTGCCTTTGATATGCATTTAAAAATATTTTGAAAAAAGGGTGTTCAGGGGATTCCACCCCGAATACACAGAAATATTCTATTTTTAATGGTATCATAGACAATCACAATAGATAATCAGGCAACACACATCAGTGCTACATTAGAAATATCAGACACCAAGCATTTTCCCCGAGAGGATGGATACAAGTTCTTGTCATGTTGTAGGCGGCTATGGCTGCCGTCGCCAAGCCTCCAGTCCCCAGGGGCTCATATCATTGCAGGCATCTAGGAAGTGTTGAGCGCCAAGTGATTTATCTCTGCACCTGTAGTCAGAAGACAAACTGGGGCCATAGCTAGCTAGGGATAGAGCAGCTAAAAAGTTAGTGCATGTTAGCTAATGATGCTGATACTGTAATAGCATCCTGGGGGTGGGGGGCCAGGGGATGGGGCTGGGGAGAGAGTGGTGGGGATGGCTGAGTTGGGGACAAGTAGTTCACTTACCTGAAAAAAGGGTCAACCCTGGTAGCTCTCCCGCAGTTCTTCATCTCCAAATAGCGCAGGAGGAACAGCAACACTACACACTGCAAATAAGGCTGACGAAAGAGACAAGTAAATGGATGGTCACCAAGGGGTGGAAGAGGAAGAGAGTGGGCAAGAGAGACATACAGTGTATTTGGTTGGAGAGCAGTGTTGGATTAAGATGAGCAGGTACCATGTCACAAGTGTGCAGGGCAGCTTTGCTGATGTAATCCCTCTCAAATGACATCACACCATTAATACACTTAAAGGTAGCAAATGTAAACGATTAGAGTAAAACGGCATTCATTTTCTAAGGGGTGGGGAATAACAAAAGGAGAGGGTTTAGTCGGTGAAGTAGTACATCCCAGAGTACATATCAGATCAGAAAAGCAAGGTATTATGTAATTTAGAATTTCTAATTTGTTCTAAGGCTATTTATTATATATCTCACAAATTCTAGACACAAGGAGAAACAAAGTCTGTAAGTTTTTGATTTTGTCTAATCTGAAGATTTCCTACTCCCCTTCAAGTCAGAGTGGCTTGGAATTCTCAAATCTTTTTACATTGAAGGACATTATTATGTTGCACTTTAAAGTATACAGTAGAAGCATTCACTCGTTTTACCCACCTCATCGTTGTGTTTGTTTAGCATGATACAATTTTGAACTACATCATTCTTAAAGCCTGTAAACTACATCACACTAAAGAAATTCAAGCAGGATGAAGCATGTTGAACTTAATGGCACTGTTTTGAGATGCCTGTATTTGCCTGACAACGTTGTATTGTACAATATCCGAGTCTGAGTCAGGGGCGAGCCATGTTTCAGTGAGAAACAAAATATCCAATCGCTCCTCTTCTAGCAGCATATGGATTTCTTGCGAGTGTTTAGGCAGGGATCTGCAATTTAGTAAGGCCATATTAATGTTTGTCAGAGGGATCTGACATGTAATTGCTGAAGTAAGTTTAAATGAGCAATGAGGACAATGGGCACAAGAGCTCTCACCTTTAACACTATGGGTGCATGAAGGCTGGAGGGGCCGGTTTAATTGGAGCAGGGAGTCTCTGGAGTATGCTATCCTTAATTGAGAAGAAAACTCCAGGGTGTCTGGCACTTGGCTCGTCCTGGCGCGGACGGGCGCAGACGGGCGCAGACGGGCGCAGACGGGCTTGCCTTAGGCGCGCCCTCTGCGCTCGTCCGCTGCGCTTCCGCCAAGTGCACATATTTGAAAGTAGGGGGAGGCGTTAGGGGTGTGTGGCCTCGAAGGGGCATGGCCTTGGTGCACGCCGGCAATGGCGTCAGCAAATGTTTGTTTGGCAAGTCCGCAACAGCGTAACGATCCGCTGTGCGGGAAGACAAGGGATTGGTTAATGCCCCAAGAATGAGCCAAGATAAGGTAGGTTAAGAACACAGAATACAAGTGACACTCAAATTTTTTTTAAAACACAAGTAATGCTCCCGGCTTCCGCCTCAGGAGCACAATCCTAAACAGGAGCTAGTTCTCAGCGCCTTTTAAGCTTGGGCGGGGGGGCGTGGCCTCGAAGGGGCGTGGCCTCGGTGCACGCCGGCAATGGCGTCAGCAAATGTTTGTTTGGCAAGTCCGCAACAGCGTAACGATCCGCTGTGCGGGAAGACAAGGGATGGGTTAATGCCCCAAGAATCCCTTGATAACGGAAGGCAGAGGAGAGAAGTTGAGGTTCAGGATTACCACCTGAACCGCAGAACAAAGAAAAGTAAAACAGCGAATTAGCCGAACTGATGAACAAGTTCATAAACTTTGAGATTTTTTGGTCAGGGTCAGTGGAAGGGATTTTACAGACTAGGGACAATTTGAGTTGCAGTGCCACAACACATCATTCTTTTTTCTTGAGATCGCTGATTTAGCTATCACTGGAGACCATGGCTATCCAGATCATACTCTCTAGTATTAAGAGATACGAGAGGACACTGATTTCTTTTTGTTTTTTGAGACGATCCTGTAAAGATAATCCATTTAAAAGTGAATGAATGAATGAATGAAAAAAATATTTAGTAAAGCGCACTGTGGCCAAGCGGCTTCCTGGCGCTGAGAGCTCTGGCCATCAGTCACAGAAGAAGCCCAGGGATTTAGCAGGAGTACGCCTGAGAGAACAGAAGGGTTTTCAGCGCTTTACGGAAATGGGAATAGATAGGGATAGAACGCATAGACAGGGGAAGGCTTTTCCAGAAACGGGGGGCCAGGACAGAAAATCTGGTACCTCCCGTTCTGGACTTGCGGAATCGGGGGACATTGAGGAGGGCCAAAGTGGAGGAGCGAAGAGTGCGGGTGGAGGTGTGAGAGGAAATGAGAGAACTGATAAAAGCCGGGGCAGAACGGGCATGGGCCCGAAAAACTAAACAACCCAATTTAAAGAGGGATCTCTGATGAACGGGGAGCCAGTGAAGGGACTTGAGTACAGGGGTGATATGATGGGTTTTGGGGAGGTGAAGGATGAGACGGGCAGCCTGGTTCTGAATAGCTTGTAGGCGACGTATTTCATAGGCTGGTATGCCCACATACAGGCTGTTCCCGTAATCAAGACGGGAATTGATCAGGGCCGTAATGATGATTTTGAGGGCGTCAAAGGAAAAAAAGCGAGAAATTTTTCGGATAAGCCGAAGAGATAAAAAGCAAGAAGATACGACGGAACTAACTTGGGCGTGCATAGAAAGGTCCCGGCTAACCCTAACAGAAGAGACAGGTGCAGGAGAGGGAGCAAAGGTAGGGGGCCAGAAGGCAGAGGACCAAGGGCTAGACGAACCCCCCGTCAAGACCAGCTCAGTCTTGTCCGGGTTGAGTTTAAGATGATTTAAACTCATCCACTCAGAAATGAAGACCAGGGTGGAGCGAAACTTTGAGAGGGAAAGATCAAAGACGAGCTGGAGGTCATCTGCGTAATTATACACAGAGACCCCCAGATCGAGAAGAGAAATGATAAGAGGATAGATATAAAGATTGAAGAGAAGAGGGGAGAGAGAAGAACCTTGAGGGACCCAACAGGAAACCAAACGGGTGGGGCAGAGAAGCCGGAAAGATGAACCGCTTGAAAACGTCCCTTAAGAAAGGACGCGAGCCAGGAGAAAGCGGAGCCCCGGATGCCCGCTGCGCTGACACGGTCAAGAAGGATGGAATGGTCAACCGTGTCAAACGCAGCGGACAGATCGAGGAGCACCAAAGCTTGAGGAAGGGTGGAATCGGCTTTCGATTTAAGCTCATCAAGAACTGCGAGGACCACCGACTCCGTAGAGGGCCCGGGCGAAAGCCCGCTTGATGGGAAGTCAAAAGGTGGTTCTCCTCGATATAGGTGGAAAGGCAGGAGGTGACGTGACTTTCCAGGATCTAGCCCAGGTAAGGGAGAAGGGAGATGGGCCTGAAGTTTGAAGGAAGGGAGGAATCTAAACCAGGCTTTTTAAGGATGGGCAAAACAATAGCGGATTTAAAGGATGAAGGAACTGAGCCCAGGGAGAGGGAGGCATTGAGAAGGGAAAGGGGAGGAGTAGGGCAATTAGTGAATAACACTCTCAGAATACGTGCCGGGGCACAGTCGGCCGGAGAGCCGGACTTAATATTAGTGAGCAGGGCAAGAAATGAGTCCAAAGAAATAGGCGAGAAAAGGTCAAGAAAAGAAGAGGGCGCAGGAAGAGCAGGAGAAAAGGAAGGAGGAGATACAGAAGGGATGTTGGATTTGATCTTAACGATCTTCTCAATGAAATAATCGTTAAGTAAGGAACAGAGAGCCTGAGAGGGGATGAGATTAGGACTGGCGCGATCTGAGATCGCCAAGTTATGAACCAGAGAGAAAATCTCTTTGGATTTATTAGCGGAAAGAGCAACTTTCTCTGAGAAGTACTTAGTTTTGGCCGAGAGAACGGCTCTCTTATATTCATTTAAGAGGAGTTTGTATTTGGCCCGGAGGACAGGGCAATAATTGCGTCTCCAGTGACGCTCAGAACGTCTGAGGTCCAATTTGAGAGCTTTTAGCTCGGTATTGAACCATTTATGGGCATCATGAGGACGAACGGCCTTAATTTTCCTGAGGGGAGCAACCCGATCGCAGGAGGAGGACAGCCAGGTGCTAACCGCGTCAGCTTGGGAATCAAGAGAAAGCTCAGAGAAGTCAGGGATAGAAGAAGCAAGGGAGAGGGAAAGGGAATTTAAATCAGCCCGGTTCCAACTACGTGCAACAATGTTTTTAGGTAAGGGAGGTTTATCAGGGGCACCAAGGTCGATAGAAAAGGATATGAGAGAGTGGTCGGACCAGGTGCAAGGGAGGATGCTGGGGGAAAAAACCGTGCAGCGTGATCACCAAATTTGGTCAAGTATATGACCCTGGTCGTGGGTGGGGGCAGTAACATGGGCCGAGAAGTTAAGACACTGAAGGATGGCCGTAACATATTTGGAAGACATATCTTCCTTAGGATCGCCCGGCCAAAAATTAAAGTCTCCCAACAGGAGGACCGAGGAGTTATTTACCACGAGCATGGCTAAAAGTTCCTGCAGGGTGGCTACAAACAGGGGCATGTTCTGAGGGGGTCGGTACATAAGGACAACCGTGAGGGGAACTAAAAGGTTAACTGAGCGGGCCACCAGAAAGTCCACGATGGGTATGGAGGAATGGGGAAGGAGCTGAAACTGCAAGCTGGAGCGGACAAACATGGCCACACCCCCACCAACCTTGCCATCAGGGCGATGCGACCGGAGGGCGTAATAGGAATCGGGGAGAATGGCCAGGACGTCAGGAAGTGAATCGGACGAAAACCAAGTTTCAGTAAGAAACAGAAAGTCAGGGGACTCGGTGTTCAAGAGGTTAAATAATTCCAGTTGATGCTTTCCGGCCGAGCGAGTATTGAGGAGGCAGGCAGAGACAATATAGGGAGAGGAAGGGGGATGAGTGGCAGGAAGGGACCCCAAAGAAGGAGGGGGGAAGGTAGATGAGGCAGGGGACATGGAAAAAGGACAAGGTGCGGAAATGCCAAGAGAGTCAAGGCGCTGCAACAGGGGAGGGGGAAGTGGTAGGTTAACTGAGGGGGACAGCAGTTGAGCAGAGGAGTAGACCACTAAAGGAACAGGGTCTGTGGCCCCTGGTCCCGGCCCGTCGCGGACGGGCGCAGACGGGCTTATCTTAGGCGCAACTTCGGCGCGCCTTCGTCGCGCCCACTGCGCACGTCCGCTGCGCTGCCGGGGTTGGCTTCTATGTCAATGGCTTCATTCCGTGTTACTAGGAAGGCAACTGAATTTAAGTCGGGTTCTTTTATAGTAGTTGGGCTCCTGTTGTCTAAGGAAGAGCCCTGTTGCTTCCTCACCGACGGCTAGAATAGTAGATTCGGAGCAGTCTAGCCGCCTCTCTCTCGTGGGAGAGTTAACGTTCTCAGTGCACATCTTGTTTTCTGATAATGCCAAATGTTATGTTATGTTATGTTAAATCCTTTTATAACGCGCAATAGCTACTCCAAAGAGTGTCCCAGCGCGGAACCAAGAGGAGAGTCAACAAAAGTGAGTGACTACGGGAACAGATGTGTCTTTAGTAGCTTCTTGAAGCAAAGCGGGTCCTGAGTATTGCGCAGAAAAAAAGGAAGAGAGTTCCAAGCCTGGGAGGCTTTAACAGCAAGCGAGCCGCCCCCAACTTAGACCGGGAGAAGCGTGGCACTCTGGCCAACAGAAGAGCTGAAGAGCGCAGTGCTCTAGACGGAGCATAGAAGGAAAACCGCCTCTGCAAATAAATGGGACCCAGATTATAAAGGGCCCTGTGAGCTAATACCAAAGCTTTAAATGTGACCCTCTCCACCATGGGCAACCAATGGAGGGTGCGAAAAATGCACATGTACACTACTACTTCTGGCAATTCCAAGAAGCAGCCTTGCGGCCGCATTCTGGATAACTTGCAGTTTGTTCATGGAGTAGCCAGGTAAACCAACATAAAGGGCATTAGCATAGTCCAGGCGGGACAAGACTAAAGCCCGACAAACCGTTTCTTTGGCAGATCTTGGGAGGAGAGGGAGGAAACTCCTAAGTGTCTTAAGAAGACCAAAACAACACCCTGAGATCTTATTAACCTGGACAGAGAATGAGAGATTATCCTCAAACCAAAGTCCAAGGTTTTTAGCGGATTTCCCATTAGATGAAGGAAGGGGAAAATCAGGGGGCCAGATCCTACATCTAAAATCCAAGGGGAAGTTGCAGTACAGAAGGATCTCAGATTTGTCTTCGTTGCACTTGAGTTGAGCTCTAGCAAGCCACCCAAATACCGAAGACAAGCACTTCTGCACAGGCAGAACTGAATCTTCACCCTTACCCCATGTAAAGAGGAGCTGGGTGTCATCAGCATACACTATCACCTTAGCCACCAACTCCTCAGCCAAGAAGACCAAAGGAGTAACATAGATGTTAAAGAGAAGGGGGCTAAGGGAAGAGCCCTGAGGAACACCTGTAGAGACCTCCTGCAAGGACGAGGCCGCCGGAGGCAGCAGCCAAACCTGTTGGACCCGCCCCTCCAGGAAGGACCTCAGCCAGCGGCGTCACTATGGAGGTGCGGGGGGTGTGGATCGCACCGGGTGACACCCTCACATGGGGTGACACCAACAGGGCCGGTGTGCGCAGAGCAACCTAACCTTTCAGGAGGACGAGGTGCATGTGCGCAGTCCGCACTGTCTCCTCTCCTTTCTTTTATTTGCTTCCCTGTGAAATGGATCCAAAAAAGAAAATCACTTTGGCTGGAAATCAATGTCGTGTTTTTCTGACATTTAATTCCAAAGTGCAGCATCTGGAATAAAAGTTTAAAAATATGAAAAATAAATAACTAAATAAAGTAAGACAGAGTGGTAGCAAACTGGCCAGATTGATTTTATTCACACCCAAACACATTAGCGCCACTTTTACAGAGTTTGCCAGTGAAGCGCTATTTTTGTTGTCTTGGCTTTGTTTTCCCTGGGCTTGGAACTAATGCACCGATCCTGGAGGTACTGCAATGTGAGGATTGAAAAACAAAATTTGTACTGCTGCTCTGTATCTAGGGATGTTGTCTTTTTTTTACCATACTGCTTACGTTTTGTAAGGATATAAGCAATGGCCATTTAAATGGGTCCATTCAGGGCCCTGTTGTCATGTCCTTAACTTTTCAGGCAAAAGCACTCACTGATTTCTGAACAGTGAGTGTAAAAGCGTTAAGGTAACCATGTTGTTCCTGCTTACATATCACATGGTTTGCAAAATTTTGCATTCCCTATGATTGTTTGCTTTTTCAAGGATGCTGTCACTTTTTTTTGTAGGCCACATATTGCTCTTGCCCAGTGCGTAATTTAAATTGAGCCGCATCCAGGTGTTTATAGCTGGCAACAATTGGGTTGTAGTTGAAGTTGAAGTGGAGAAGTGTGGCTCAATGATTGGAGCGGCAGACCCTGATGCAGAGGTCTAGCCCGGGACCAGGGTTCAATTCCCCGCCTCAGCGGGTCTTGGGCTCAAAAATTCCCCGGACCTGATAATTCTTGCCTCGGTGCCATTCCAATCATGGAGTCCCACTCTGCAACTCTGGGCAATAGCTTGCTTAATCTCCACAACGGCCCCCACAACGCTAAGGATGCCTGGCCTCCACCTTGGGGGTGCCCAGGAGTGGACGCCTCACAGGGAAAGCCAGGATGGGTTCCACAGCGGTATTCGTACAAGCGCCTTGAGACCCTTGAAGGGTGAGTAGTGCGCTATACAAGTATCAATTTATCAATTTTTGAAGGCAGTCTGAGTTTTTCTCAGTGGGGCAGTATGGTGTTCAGTGGGGGAGAGGATGTGGCACTATAGCCAGAGCTGCTGAATTTGGAACTGGGGAACCAGGTTCAGCCTTAATAACCAGTCCGCCAGACCACTCTCCTGAGAGAGCACTATCTCATGCTAGACCTTAGAAGGCTTCGCAAGACATTAGAAGCCCCGGTGTTGTAGCACCAGCAGGTGGACCCTAGCATGACAAGTGTAGGTTAACCTTCAAGGCTTGTCCACCACTATTCATACTGAAGTTCACCTCCAGTCTTGCGGGCAGGCCTATGAAGCAGTACACCCTAGAACAACAGTGACCCTGTCACTGAGATCACAGGGCACTTGAGACGGGCCAGCTCTAGGGCGATGCAACTGGTGTGATCGCACCAGGTGCTGACTTAAGGTGGAGGCATCATTTTTGCAAGTATATTATGGTTTTAAAAGCGCTTGCTGCCTCCTTCCTGGCCTCCAGTAATTTTCGGCAACAATAAAAATGTCATGATGACTCTGGTGATTAATGTTCTTCCTAGAGAGAGATCGGAATTTTGTCTAATGGAAGATTTGACTCATGGAAAGGTAGCTCAGAGGGTTAATGTACCTGCTGCAAAGAACATGTACCATGCAGATCACAAAGTGCACATAATGTAAATAGGCCAGTGGGCTACTGCTTTTGTCAGAGAGATCCTTTTGTTACTTGCAGTTTATAAGTTAAAATCCTAACATAGAACAGTGAGCTATTAACTGTCATCTACTCCGCAGCAACACAAGTCACATTTTTTATTAACTTTTGATACGTTTGAGCTACAAACAATTTATTAGTTTAAATGGTCAGATCATGCTGCAGATCTTGCATTATGAGGCAAATATGGCAGAGCCATTATTATTTAGAAAACATTTGCAAACTAGGATTTTTAGCCATTCATGTTTGAACTGCTGTTTTGGAAAAGGGAGAAGTGCTGATGACAGAAACTCCATGGCTCAGAGACAAATGGCTTGTGCTTCCACATTTTATCGTATTTGGGGACATTCTGTGATTAGAAGCATATCCTACTTTGTGAATACATTTTACTGTCAATAACTCATTATAACCTTAAATAATCATGTGTATCCATTGGTTCATAAAACTGGGCAGTGAAACCAAACAAATACAAAAAATTGGGATGTTTGCGCATTCTGGCCACGCCTCTGGCTCTGCCCACTGATCCAATCCTTGGATTCTCCGTCCACAGTTCCCCTACTTTTTTTCCCCCACTTCGACCACTGATATATCGTGTTGCTGGATAGTGGGAACACCACACCAGTAAAAAGTACCATACCTATGATATTATAAATTCCAATAAACTGTTGACTAGCAGGTAGCCCACTGTACAATCTGATTAATGAGTCATTATCACAATGTTGTTAACAGGCACATTTTGTAAATATAGGACCTACATTTACAAACGTTACTAAGGATTCTGTATGGTCCCGTTATTTGCCAACTGTGTCCACTGGCGGACTCGGACCGGAGGAGGTCCATGCGGTAAGTCGTGAGGGGGTGACCATGAGTTACCCGCACCGGGTGACACCAACCCTAGTGACATCACTGACCTCAGCCAAGCCAAGGCCAACCCGGGGACCCCAATCTCAGAGAGGCGAGTAAGCAGCTTGGAGTGCGGCACCGTGTCAAATGCCGCTGACAGATCAAGCATAATCAGAGCTGCTCTGACACCAGCGTCTAAGCAATCCCGGATTGCTTCAGGGATCTCAACTAGTGCTGTCTCCGTGCTGTAGGAAGCCCGAAACCCAGACTGAGCTGGATGCAAAGCATCAGATTTATCAACAAACTCAGAGAGTTGTCTGGTCACCAACTTCTCACAGACTTTGGCCAGGCTAGGAAGAAGAGAAATTGGGCAATAGTTCCCAGGGATCGAGGGGTCAAGAGTGGGCTTCTTCAGCAAAGGAAGAATTTTGGCCTGTTTCCACTCCAGGGGAACCCGCGCCTCACCAAGGGAGGCATTATTAATGGCATTAACCTCAGGGTTGATGATCTCCGCTACTGCTGCCAGCAATCTAGCTGAGCAGGGATCCGAGGGAGAGCCGGACTTCAGGCCCTTAAGTAATTTCAAGGAACTGGCAAGATCCAGAGGGGAAAAAGCTAACATTACGTGTTTAGGAGTACCCTGTGGTGGCACAGTCGGCCCATCACCCACAAGAGAGTCCGCACATGGAGTGAAAGTCTGCTGAATCAGACGAATTTTGTCAAGGAAAAACCTAGAAAGGGTATTACACCATCCCACCGTGGCCGGGCAGATACAGGTTTGAGCAGCAGGACACATAAAACTCTAAACTATGTGGAAAATCTCCTTGGAATTGTTGGAATAAAGTTCGAGAACATGGAGTTCATTTTCTATTCTGCGGTAGAAGACAGTTCTAGGGGGATAGATCGGAAATAAATATAATAATCTGGGGAAGACTTTCATTTTCAATACGTTGACCCTGCCAACTATTGTTAAGTGCAGTTTATACAACCACCTTAGCTCTGTACTAATATCGTCCAGCATAGGGTCAAGATTGTTTGACCATAATGCATCCATATCGGATCCTATCCTGACCCCTAGGTACATAGCGGATTCTATCTGGCGCTGGTCTTGCATAATACAATGGCTTGTACAGATTATCTGTGTCTTCCCCTTGTTTAGTATGCATCCCGATCTGCTCCCAAATTCTTCCGCCATACTCTCAATCTCTAAGATTGCCGTCTCTGGTTTAGATGTAATAACGGCAATGTCGTCCACATAGGCCAGCACTTTAGTCTTATAGCTATTAGTTATTATGGTTTCAAGATTATCTGATTTATGAAAGGATCCAGGTATATGGCGAATATTATTGGGGAGCACGGACATCCCTGCCTGGTTCCCCTGGCCACCTCGATTGGTCCCGAAGTGTTCCCCACCACCTGTAGCCTTGCATGTGGTCTATGCTACATCGCCCGAATAGCTGTAATCAATTTGAAGCCAAATCCCCTCTCTGATAGGGATTCCCAAAGATATTGCCATGCCACACGGTCGAAGTCCTTCTCGGCGTCCAAGAGGATCACAGCCATTCCGTCGCCAGTAGCCTCGGCTATGTCCAATAAGGATATCACCCATATTATATGATCTGTAGTTCTCCTGTCAGGTATAAATCCATGTTGCCATGGCGAAACTAGTTTGGATATGACCCTCTGGAGTCGATTGGCTAGAGCTTTCGAGTAGATTTTAGCATCTGAATTTATCAAAGAAATAGGGCAGTACAGGCCGGGCAGCTCTGGTGGTTTCTCCTTCTTGGGGAAGATTATTATATCAGTTTCCTGCCAAGACATGGGTGGAATTCCTCGATATCGTACGTCTAAAAAGAGATCATGTAGAAAGGGGGCCAAATCGTATTGAAGTAATTTATACAGCTCGATCGGAATTTGATCTGGCCCTGATGCTTTCCCAGAGGATAAGGAGCTTAGAGCCGTCACTATTTCTTTTTCCAATGTGAATTCTGTTTCTAGCACTAAGCATATATCTTCGTCAATTTTACTCAACAATGGGTAGCTCCTTACAGTAGCCATTTGTGCAACTTCAGTAGGATCTAATTGATATAGTGTTTGGTAGAACTGTTCAAAAACACCCATAATCCTTACAGAGTTGGTTTCATACTGCCCTTCATTGTTTTGGATTTTAGTTATATTTTTCCTAGCTATCTTCTGTCTAGTCCGAAGGGCCAGTAGTCTGCCAGCCATTTCTCCATATGCATACATCTCTCTTTGATGTTGCTGATATGCCTGGGCCATTGTATCTGAAAATAGCAATTTATTTCTGATTAAGCAATAGCTGTTTTATCACCACCTCACTTAAACTCTCCTGACCCCCGTGGCAAATCAGATTAGTATGTTCTTCCTTCAATTGTGCCAACCGTGTCATTAGGGAGCTTATCTCGTTCCTACGCACCATCCGCTGGCCAACATAACTTATCGCTTCCCCCCTTAGGCCAGCTTTGAATGAATCCCACTCTATAGTACGGGAGGTGCTAAAGCGATTCATATAAAAAAACTCTTGTCCATTTTTTTTAATATGACTCATAAATTTCTCATCTACTAGCAATTTCCTATCAAAGGACCAACAGCAGGGTTTTCCTCCCATACTCTGACATGTTATTTCCAGCAGAAGCGGATTATGATCCGAGAACATTTGAGGCAATTTGGTTATCTCCACCTCGTCAATAATCCTAGCAGGGACCAAAAAGTAATCTAGACAAACATATTTTTGATGAGGATGTGAAAAGTATGTATATCCGGGGTCCTTGATATTTTTAGCTGTTTAAGTATATACCAGCCCATGACTATCCTTGAGAGCATTTAGTGCCCGATTTACCTGTGGTTTTCTCCCGCTATAGTGAAGCCCAACATTGCGAAGGATCCCAAGGTGAATGTAAATTCTCCACATAATATTAGTGGTGTTGGCCAAGAAACAAACCAACTCAAGCTCCTCCCAGATTTTAGGGTCACCCTGATTCGAGGCATAAATAGTCCCAATCGTCTGCCCCGTACTTAATGTCACAATTGCCCATCTTTCCCATTTATCCGCCAGTGAGTGTTTACTAATGCCAGCCTGAAATTTAGTGAATATTACAACTCCCCTAATCTTAGAAGTCTGTGAGGAACAGGCTACCAACTCGTAGCCTCTTATTTGAAGGACATCCTTCTTACTCCATGGGATATGGGTCTCCTGTAAACAGATAACCTCTGCGTTGATATACCGCAGAATCTCGAATACCTTGGCTCTTTTTGCTCTGTCATTTAGCCCTCCCACATTCACTCAGCAAATCCACCTTCTATTCATATCGGGTTATTTGGAAAAACCATCTATATATCATACTTTTCTGATGTCTATCTGTTCCTTCTGTTCCACCCATTCTCTCGATTTCAATGTACCTTGCCTGGCTATTTCCACTCTTGGTTCCACCCCTAGCTCTCGCAGGAGCCATATCCACACTCCCCCACTCCTCATGCTCATCCCCCAACCCCGAAGTCCTCCCTTCCCCCCCAGCCCTCACCCTTCCCCTGGAAGCTTCCAGACCGGTGGTCTGGTTGGAGATAGGGCAGTGCTGTGCCGTGATCCATGAGCCCCCCTAAAATCAATTACATACCCCCAATCTTAAAACAGATTACTCCCAATCAAATGACCCCATAAAAAAAAAAAGAAGAAAAAAACCCTCCTAGCCGTTTTTTTTATATTAGCAAGGGAGCTAGGGTTTGGAGAGAAAAAAGAGAAAGTATAAAAACCAACAGTGAGAAAAAGCGATCTACATCCCCATTAAACCTTTCCTCCTCCTCAACTCTCCCCTTCTAACCTTGCCTGTTCCTAGAACATTCTCGCTTCCTTCCTCCCAACATTGGCTTAGGATTTAGTTTCCCTAGCTTTTTCCACTTAGTTTTCCAAAAATTCTTTAGCTTTGATTTCAGATGTAAAATAGCGGGATCTATCACCCATTACAACCTTTAATTTAGCTGGATTCATGAGGTACGCCTGTGTGCCCTTTAAATGAAAAGGATTAATCATCTGTCGTAGCCGCCAAGGCCTTTCAACAGTTACGTGACAGAAATCAGGTTGTGTAAAAAACGCAATACCATCTAGTTTACGTTTACAGTCTGGTCTGGCCTTTTCGAAGATAATCTGCTGTAGGAGATAGTTCCCAAAATAGACTAACACGGCTCTGGACCTAACATCTGCTCCGGCAGGGTGTTTTATTGTCATGGGAACGCGATGAGCCCGTTGGATTTCGTGAGCCCAGTTCCATTCTTCAACCTCGGGAATTGCCTTCGCTAGTAGATCGATCATGTAGAGGCAGATGTCTGTGCCTCCTTTGTCCTCTGGAATACACAGGAATCGCAGATTGTTCCTTCGTTGGCGATTTTCCTGGTCTTCCAGTTTCCACTGCACGTCTATAGGTCTGGTCTCATGGGATTCGGTTTGGAGCTGGGTTGCCACCATATCTGTCTCGAGATTCCCGGCTCTCGTCTCAAGCTGTGTTAGGTAATCCGAGATCTCGCTACATACTTTGGCAATTTTCTGTACTGAGCCCTGAATGTTTCAGATAGCAGCCTGAGAGCGCCTGTTATCCTGTCTAGTCTCTTCCCGGTGAGCCATGATCAATTTCAAGATAGTATCCATGGTTGTAATAGATGTAGAATCCGGGTCGGGTGTTAGGTCTCGTTTATCCCCCAATAAATCGGTTCGTTGGTGAGTAGTCCCAATTTAAATCTCGTCTTTTTTCCCCCTTTTTTGGGCAGAGAGACCTGCTACCCTGCTAGTTTTCCGCAGAGTTGCAGCAGAGTCTCTTCCACTAGTATCTGGCAAACTTTTGCTCTCAGCTTCACTATCAATCATCAGGGAGAGGGAGTCGGCTACTGAACCTGTGTCTTTCGTTAATGAGTAGAAATAATCCTTAGCCTCTACGTCTGATTGCTTTATACAATGGGTTTCTTGTGCGTTGAGCTTAGCCCCCGGTTGTTTTTTACTCCCTGTTGCAGTCAATGTTTTTTTAGTTCTTTTTTTGTAGGAAGTTTACAGAAGCTTTTTCTGTGAGGGGTAGTTGAGCTTGCTGGGGTTCTATCTGCTTGATTAATTTGTTCTCAGTTATATTTAAAGAGTCTATTTTGTCAATGCCTCAGGTATTCCTGCTCCCAGCCTGATCTTCCCTATCTCATCCAATCTCTTCCGCCCCGCAAACAGCAGCTGTGTTCGTGTCACTTACCATATACTTCTCTACATGCTCGCCCCATGTCAAAAGAGGATCAGTTTCAACTGTATTGAGCGCTGTAGGCCCAGCTGTAACATTTTCCTTTACCTGCAGGGTTGGTGAGGCGGCAGAATTCCCCTTCTCGATATCTACCATGTCCAGCTTATCCTCCTGCTCCAGCGTTTTGGATCCTGCGCTCAGCTCAGCATGCCCTGTATGACTTGTCAGCCTCTTTGAGCCGGCAAGCAGCTCCAAAATTGTTCGACCGGACAGACTTTGCTTGAGCGTTGTCTCTCCTTTCCCCTTCCTGTCCAGGGGATCCTTCCGGGTCACATTCTGCCCACGTCTCCCGGGCTGTCGGGTTTCTCCTGCTCCTGCGCCTGCTGTAGCAGAGGAAAGATCCGGTATGTGGCGTATCGCTGGTGTTGATGCGACCCCCAGCGGGCTGTCAGTGGGAGAGTTTGTTGCTGTCTTGCCACGAGTCGCAGGAGGCCCCTTTGGCTTCATTGCGCCCCAGCGCTCACCACACGGATCTCCTGTTTGACAGCAACCGGAGCTCAGCGTCCTGTATATCTGCCAGCAAGTCAGTACTAATTCCTGTTGTTAGGCGGCTGCTGCACATAAAGGGGTACACTTACATATCCTCACATGTAATAGACTCAGCATGAGGTCCAATACTGCTAGAATCATCCTAGTTAATTACCGAGGGAGGCTTTTTCCAGGGGGAGCTCATAGGATCAGGACGGCTTGTGCTGCGAGCGGCAGCCTAGCCAGCCACCATCTTGCTTCCCTTCCAACTTCTGCTCTCCGATTTAAATGCTTAAAAGCAGCTTGGAAGGTATGGAATAAGGTTAGTAGAATATTGAAAATCCCAAAATATAATGGATATACTCCTCTATGGGGCTCTTCTTTCCTTCCAGCTGAAATGTACGATGGCATGGCTAGCGGGTGGGAACGATCTGGTATACAAAGGGTTGCGAGCCTATATAATAACAACTTAGAGATCATACCTTTTTTGAATTAGTCCAGAAATTGGAGATTGATAGTAGGTCATACTTTAAGTAAATTCAAATAAGGGGGTGCTTAAAAAAAATGTGGTTATAGGTCCTGATAACCTTGCGGCAATACCGCTACTGGATATGATATATCGAGGGGACTGTTGGATTGGGGACTATTATAGAATACTGATGGAAACCCTTCCTGACAACCTGGAAAAAGTAGAGATGAAGAGGGCGAACAAATTGGGCGACGATGAGATAGATCTAGATATGCCAATGGAACTCGGGAAAAAACCTTTTTAGCAGCAAATCTCAAAGCTCAACATTACAAGACCTTGTTTAATCTGTATTATACCCCCGCAAAACGTTTTGAATGGGGGAAATGTGACTATGATGAATGGACAAGGTGCAAACATAGTCCTGCGGATAGTTAACATATGTTTTATGCATGTAACACCTTGACTCCTTTTAAAAAAGGTATAGACATTTTTGGGCAGGAAACTACCAATTGTGTGAATATTCTTAGCCCACCAATGATGCTACTTGGGTATGATAATCGAGCTGAGTTATCAACATCACATAGAGATTTCGTATTCATTACAATAGCAGTAGCTAGGCTATTGATAGCCACGGCATGGAAGGATTTGGAACCTCCCGCATATATAGCATGGCTCCATCGCTTGCTGAGTGTACATGTGCAGGAAACAGCTCTGTATAACAAGCATTGGCATAGCCAATAGGTCTCGCTTTTGGGACCTTATAAGTATTTAGTTATGCAACTGTTGCATGGCTAAACACTTATAATGTCCCAAAGGCGAGACCTATTGGCTATGCCAATGCTTGTTTCATACAGCAGTCTATCCCCTGGTTTAAATATGGTTGTCCAAAAATATAGTTTCATCTACAATTCATCAAACGTTCTTCACTATCGTTCATTCTTATTTTGGTCCCATCTGTGCAACTGAGGTCTCTTTATTAAACAAGGTAACAAGGAAAATATTATTGTCGAAACAAGTGTCTTGTCGAATGTGAATACAAGTGGAAGCTGGCTTCTGATGTCAAACCATCTTATTAATGTGAGGTAAATATTTTGAGTTCTATCTGAATTATTTTGTTATGGGACCATATACCAGGGAGACAAAGGTTTGTTGCTGAGATTTTTGTGAACTGTCATTCAGAGTTTTCATTATTCTTTGTATCATTACATTGGCGACATTAACATGTTATTTACAGTGTAACAAAAAATGAAACGGGCATATAAAATGTAAAGTTGTTGCACAGGAAGCCCATAATAACTAGGAGAACCCTCATGGAACTGGAGCAAACATCAGGAACTATGAAAACAGAATTGCAAGACAGGGCCAGGGTGGATGTTTACATGTAAAACAAATTTAAGGACATACGATGGAATTACAAAAATACAATTTACGAAGACTGAAGAGGCTTGCTTGCAGGTGCAGCCGTCTTCCTCTGCTCAGAGTGTGGGAGTCTTTGTAGCGTAAGGTCCCCCGTACTGTGGGGGCTGCCGGGGGCCTGTGGTACGCTCCTGGCAAGATACGTGTTTTATTGTTTGCTGGTTTAAGGTGCAAAAAACAACAAATGTTCTAATACGTTGGCAGTCGTGCTCGTGCACATTTCTGTTCATGGCGTTTTGCTAATGACGCCATACGCGTGCACAATGTGGTTTTGCACGCATGGATATGCTAGCGTGTTGCGTCGGAGATTTCAATGGTACCAAAACTGTAAGTTTGCTAAACAATAATGTGTAAATGTGTGGTTTGTATTATGGAAAGGCTTTTAATTGGTATAAATTTGCAGCGTTTTGTTATTGGGCGGTTTTGGAGGCGGTAATATTGAGGTTAGTTGATAGTTGCGTTTGCTATAGCAACGATGTGAACCGTGCTAGCGAGTTTTTAGGTATTTAATGTATTGTTACCAAGCTTAACAGCGGATTACATCAAAGGGTATAATAAAAGGAATGAAATGTGTGGTATGCGTTTCAACTAAGTATCGCATTGCATATGTTTGTGATGGCTGGCTAACTTGTCCAGTTGGAAAAGTGTTACTGGTGGTAGGCAGCGTATTAGATGGATGAGTAAAGTTAGGCAGAATGCAATAACAGTTTGAAAGTAGTTAGAGGGCTGGCTAAGAGTTTGGCGAGGTTTGGGCGTTAGTAACAGGGGGTGTATGTGGACGGCTTTAAAAGTGAATGCATGCAAAAACAAAATTGGTAATGGTCTAAAAGTAGAATGTTATCTGTGATAACTTTTACAAATGGTTTGTGCGCGTATAGGAGCATTTAGTGGTGATTGTCAGTGTGTGTGTAAGCAAGCAAGGAGCAGGTATTTATATGCCGCCACTTGTACTTGTGCATTTTCGTGTTACGCAGTTTAGTAAAGACGCCATATACGTGCATTTTGCTATTATTGTATGCACGTAAATATTATGTGCATAGAGTCGAGGAGCATTGGAGGACCAGCACTGGAATAGTACAATAAACAGTAAGTTTTTGAAAGCCAGTAAAAGATTGCCGATTTTTTGGCTCCAGTAAGGTAAGTGCATGTGGGTTGTTTTAGAACTGGGTGCATGTATAAATGAAATTGATCGTGAATGAGAAGCGCAAAAGGTAATTTGTGATAAACGGTTTTTATTACTTGTGCGTGCAAAGGAGTATTGTATGCTCGATTTGAAGAAGGCGTGCGATACAGGACTAGCAGTCCTTGCGCGCATTCGACGTGTTGCACTTTTTGGTAACGACGATATACACGCGTATAACGGCCTGTTTGTATGCATGTTGATATCATGTTTGTGTTGCAGGGATGTGAGCAGCTTTGTAGTACCAGCATTGGAATAGTACAGTAAACAGTTTAAAATAAGTTGCGCACATAATAAGCCAACAAATCTTGTTCATTAAACTGCCACACGATGGCGATATTTGACTGGGGAAAACTACTAGAGGCACACAATGGTGAGCAACGGGCGGAATGTTCACTGAGTTTGTTAAAGTTACACACTAAACCTGTGAGGTGCTTTAAAAAATAACAAGCATTGGCCACGAAAGTCATCGCGATCACGATCGCTGTGAAAACGAAAGTGATCGCGATGGCGCGCTAGTGCTGCTGGCTGGCCTAGCGCATGGCAGCGACATAAAACCATATGGCTGCTTTGCGCGCGTGCACGCCTCGTGCACTGTAGCTCTATGCCAGCGGTAGCACTTTGAAAAGTCCCTTACAAAATGTCTCTCCGAGCCAGCGCATGCGCTGGGCTCAGCGAGACCTAAAAAAGAGGAGGAGAAGGGAGGAGGGAGATGCGAGCAGAGCATCAAAGGGCTGGGTGAGAAGGCAGGGGGGAATGCAAGGAGCGGAGGAGCAGCTGTGCACGTGCACGCCGTCGTGCCCGCAAGCTCTAGGCCAGCAAAACCATTTGGGTAGCACTTTTGAAAACTCACTTACTAAATGTCTCAAAAGCGAGACCTAAAAACAAGGGCTGGCGGGCGAGGGAGAAAGGGGGTAAGATCTGGGCACCCATGACGAAATGGCTCAGTAAAAGGCACAAGGTGCAATCGACACGAGTATGAGTTGCTTTAATAGGGGAGAAAAAAAGGGGTTTTCTTTTTCTCTTTTTTTTCTGTCCCTTTTCTAATATTATTGTATATCATATGAAATTGGATATTATGGCTTGAGTATTATAAAGTTCATTGTTATTTGCTAGTAATGAAATGAGTGATTTTAACTATGATGTGTTTTTCTTTTTTTTTTATACCCTTGTACCTTGCAGCTAATTAAAAAAAAAAAGGGAAGACCACTGCAATTAAGTGGCACAGACGGGCAATATTATGTGGCAGGTTGGCCAAGTTATGCAGCAAAGCTCTGCAGGTATAAACATTCTGAAACTGTATTGGCGTGTTGTAGGTGTGACTGTAGCTGAACACTGCTTTGCCACTTGGTTTTACAATTGCATTACATTTTATTCAGAGGAAGAGTTGTTTTTTTAAATTAACATCTTGCACCATGTTCAAACATGTGGTTCTTTATACTCTTGTGAATGCAGTGTGTGCTCCATTGATTTGAATGGCTGCATGCTAACTGGATTGCTAGACACAGCCATTCGGAATGCTCAGAGCGTGTGTAGGTGAAGCTTTTGATTTGAAGAGACAGTTGCCATACGATTCAGCTGTTAAAATGAGAAGGCGAGTCAAGGCTGCTCAGATGAATACATTCCTGCTCATGTAGGCACCTCACAAATAAGATTGCCTGCGGCTCGGGTCATGTCCATAAATAGAGGGCGACACGCCGCGCAGCCCAGCCCGCCTCCTTTGCATCATTATTCAAATGCCTTTGCCTAAAGAAGTCTTTCTTTTGTCACTAATGAATCCGGTGCTTATACTCCAAATGATTTCCTGGATTGCGGTTAAGTATAGCACAATAACAGTGACACTGGCAAGCTTCCCGACGGAAGACACATTTGGTATAGCTGAATGAATGTCCACGTGAGAGTGAGTGACGCTGGCCCACGAGGCTGAAAAAAGAGGATGGTCATATTAAGGAGGTTTAGGAGTGGTGAAAACCCTGAAAGAATTGCACTATCAGGAATACCAAGAAGCTATGGAAAACATCCAAATGCTTTGAAGGAGGCATTACAGCTTTGCATCATAAGTTCACCATATAGGCAGTCATTATGAGTGGCCTGGTAAATGGGCCGGATTTTCATACGGATATCTGCCCCACAGAACAACCGATACCGGGGGTCAGTGAAACTCTGGGGCTGTGGAAAATACAGCCTCTATCAGTTGAACCCTAAAGGTCTACAAAGAAATGAGAATGAGGACTTTAATTTGGAGATGTCCGCTGCTTTTAGTTGCCAAAATTTTCAGATGAAAGTTAGGAGACCTGCAGTGTTTCTTTTCAGCAGATCTCATAATTTTGATGGGGGCAATAACCAATATTATTGGCCATGTCAGAATTAAGAGGCACTCGCAATGATAGTCAGAATGTTCTGAGCAGAGGATACCATTATTTATATCCTCTGCCAGAGGATTTCGAATTTATGTTTACATGAGTGTCCCCATTAAGAACTATGTGAACAGCTTGAACAGCTTGGTTCTCAATGTGCCGTGTTATGAACCAGAAAACCCTGTTGCATTTCTAGTCCAAGAAGTGAATATGTGCCCCAAACATTATGAAATGAAGTGTTATAATCTTTGCAGGTCTTTCATTACCCCCCCGGCCTTGAAAAAAACATTAAAGAATTATTCAGATGAAAATCATTAAACCTTGCAGGAACACGATGTGATCTTTGCGGAAACCTTCTAAGCTGGACATGACTAGAATCAGGCGGATCAGGAGCAGGTGGGGTACTTTCAAAACCAGAAAGGGAAGAAGGTCTAGGCCCACAGAATTTTTCAAGCCAAAGACATATTCCACTTGCAACCATTTTGCATCGTAACAACATTCTTATGAATAAAAGTGATCATGAAAGGACCCATAAATTCTGAGACACCCTTTTTGTGAAATCTGGGTTTTTTGACTAACACCCACTCGCCAATACTCCACAGTCTGAACTTAGTGGCATTCTTGGAATCATAGCGTTCTTTGTAATTTCTTTGGTAAGATTGAATTCTGGAATTCACCTCCCTCTCAACTATGGGGATAATACTTAGGGAAGGAAGCCATCCAGGATTCAATTTAGATCGGGGATTTCTACCACGCTAAAGTAGGAAGGGAGAGTTCTGCATGATATGATTGACTGTGGTACGATGAGCCCACCAAGTGTCACGAAGGACATCTTTGAGAGGGAACTTGGTATCTAAAGCTGTTTGTACACAATTTTTGACCACACGGTCCATACGTTCAGCAATACCATTGGCCTGTGGAGAATAAAGGGCGGTTTTAAGGTGCAAAATTCCAAGGTCATCCAGAAATTTTTCATGTAAAGGGAAACAAATTGTACCCCATTATCTGTTATAAGACATTTAGGAATACCTTCACAGGCAAATTCATCTTTTAAGAAATCAAGGATAACTTTAGTGTTAACCGTGCTCACGCACTTGGTAGAGACCCATTTAGAAGTGTAATCTACCAAAAGATGACATATCTCTCTGAGGGTGCAAGCAGATCAAAAGGACCCATCAAGTCTAAGCCCAATTTCGTCCATGGTTGACTGGGATCCTCAACCGGTGATAGGGGAGCAGAGTTAACAACTTTAGATTTATCATTAGAAGAGCACTGATAACAATCTCTAGCCACATTTTCCACTTGATGATCCATGTTAGGCCACCAATATCTTTCACGTAGTCGTGTCTTAGTGAGACTCCTGCCCAAGTGTCCCTCATGTGCAAGATTGATTAATTTGGATCTCAAACTTAGTGGAGGAATTAATCTTTCACCCCGCATAAGACCATCCCGTAGAAGGGTCAATTCATCCTTGATGGACCAAAAAGGTACTAAGTCAGGATCGATTTCTTTACAGCGTGCAGGCCAACCCTTAATGATAAAATCCTTAATGACTGAAAATAAGGGATCATGAGATTTAGCATCTGCCCATTGTTCCTGAGAGATAGATGATTCTTTAACCCAAGAGACACTAATAGGCTCAACATCAGCATAATCATCATGCACTTGTAAAGGTAATCTGGAAAGACAATCAGCAGTCATGTTAGAGGATCCAGGCAAGAATTGTACCTGGAAGTTAAATTCTTCCAAACCTTCACTCCATCGTTTTAGCCTAGGAGTTAATCTGTCACTTTCCATACATGAGAAAACCTGTACCAGAGGGCGATGGTCAGATCTCACAGTGAAAGGAATGCCCCAGAGGTAGAATTTAAAGTGCTTAATTGCCCACATAATTGCAAGCGCCTCTCTTTCTATGCATGAATATTTTTGCTCAGCTTTCTTTAATGCTAGTGAAGCAAATGCAACAACATTTTCTACACCACCATCAACTTGGGAGAGTACAGCACCCAGACCGGATAACCTCTTCCATGCTCATGACGGCTCCCGGCCGTCATGAGTCACGGTGGGCGTGTGCGCACGACGGCCGGGCGCCGTCATGACCACGCCCGCGATTGGAATGTTCAGCACACTGCGGCGGTATTTGCGCCGCAGCGAAGAGGTTAAACTAGCATCAGTAGTAAGTATTGTTTTCTTTTTAGTATCCAAGTGGCCTAAGCTGGGTAATTGACTGATAGCTTAACAAATTCAAAAGCCACATTGCACGCTTCGTTCCACTCAAAGTGGGTACCTTTCATTAGCAAATTTCTGATTGGTTCAACAACAGATGCAAATCCCTTTATAAATTTAGCATAGAATTCAGCTAACCCAAGGAAAGATCTAACTTGTTCCTTATCATTGGGAGTTGGTGCGTCAATGATACTTTTAGCTATCTCAAACTTAGGTTGAATGCCTTCACCAGAAATTACGTGTCCAAGGTAAGTAACCGAGGATACAGCAATTTTACATTTCTGTCTGTTTATAGTGAGATCCTTGCTAGCTAACCTCTCCAAAACCATCCTCAAAATAGCGTTGTGTTCATTGTCATCTTTGCCATAGACAAGAATATCACCTTGAAAGAAGATGACGTTCGGCATATCACCAATGACCATCTTCATAATGCGTTGAAAACATGCTGCAGCTGACGCCAATCCGAAAGGCATTCTGACAAAGGGGAATGCCCCTAACGGCGTTACAAAAGACGTCAAGTGCTTTGCATCATGATGAAGAGGCACCTGATGGTATGCCGAAGACAAGTCGAGCACAGAATTTTTTTTAGCTCCATTGAGCATAGTTATCGACTCAGTAATATTGGGGAGAGGTTGGCGGTCCACCCAAATCCACTTATTTAAATCTATGAGATCCACACACATGTGAATTCTCTTTCCACCATCTTTCGGGGACAAAACCACTGGGGCCAACCATTCTGATGATTCTATTTCCTCAATTACCTTCAAACCAATCAATCTATCAAGTTCCTCTTTGAGAGATGTTAACATCATGTTCGGAACTTTCCGAACTCTATGCACACACGGTACCGCATTATGCTTAAGAATAATTCGGTGTTCAAAGTCCTTTAGTATTCCTAGTTTATCTGTGAAGACTTGGGGAAACTCATCAAATAATCTATTGGAGTTGGAATTGTGATCAACGAGCATGACCTGATCAGATGGCTTGAGAGCATTGGGATTTAGGATTATTCTCAAATCTCGCTGATGTCTCCACCCTAAAAGATTATCACCCCTATGTGCTACATATATCTTGCCAATGGTTTCCCGTCCCTTGAAGTGTATTCTCATAACAGTGTAACCAGACACATCAATTCGAGATCCCCCATAGCTGACTGGATTAATATCAGGAGCAAGTAGTTGAATATTGGGAAAAGTTTTGTTCCACATTTCGTTCCCAATCATTGTCAAAGGAGAACCTGAGTCTGCGAGGACAACAAAAAAAATTCCCCCAATTTCAATATCACATTCAGGCATAGATATGGGATCAGCATCAACAACACCGTCACTCCTTACATTGGAAACAATCATTTTCGGGTTGATCAATACAGCTTCAACATTCTCAAGACTGTGAACTTTGCCAGAGGACCTACAAACTCTGGCATAGTGACCTTTTATACCACACTTTAGACAGGTGGCAGATTTTGCAAAGCAATTAGGAAAGTTTGAAGTGTGGTTAAGACTTCCACATCGATAGTACTTGATTTTGTTACGATCAATGTGGAATTTCACTTTAGGAGTCTGAGTAACTTTGCAAATATTGTCCCCTCCAGCAACCTGCTGGACATCGTGGAAACTTCATGGATACTGCTAGGGGTAGGGGCACAGTCTGTGGAAGTCTTATGTTCCTTCATTTCCTTTACCCATCCTGATGTGTTTTCCATACCTTCCACGATAGAAATAGCTTCCCTTAAAGATGGGTTTTTGGATAAAAGCTTCTCTTGGACTCTAGGACTATTTGTGCACCTGACCAGTTGGTCACGAATTAATGATTCTGTTAATTCGCCAAATTCACAAGTCCAAGATAGAGTTTTTAAGGAGGCTACATAGTTTCCAATTTTCTCATTTGGTTCTTGAACCCTCATGAAAAATTTATGGCGTTCAAGAACAAAATTTATATGTGGGCCAAAGTAGTTCTCCAGCATGTTCATTGACATCTCAAAGACACCAGAAGGTACACCAGACCCATCACCAATCGGTAGTTCATCAATACTATCATATATATTTCGACCCTCAACGCCCAAATGATGCTGAAGTATCGCTTGCTTCCTAACAGCTGAGAATCTTTCTCCGCCAATTGCCACAAGATAGGAGTCAAAAAGATTTTTCCATCGCTTCCAAGGAAGTAATGGCTCACCTTTTTCACACAGGAATGCAGGAGGCTGGCTCATTGAAGTTAAGGACATCCTTGAGAAATAAAGTAGAATTAACAAAATGCTTGAATATGCTACAAACTAGGATTGAAACAGTAAGAAAAAGAAATGCTGTAGTCTATGGTGTAAACAGTGACAAACTTGCATTAAAGTCTACTGTTTCTCCGTTGCAGCGAGTGTAGGC
Source organism: Triturus cristatus (assembly GCF_964204655.1). Lineage (NCBI taxonomy): Eukaryota > Metazoa > Chordata > Amphibia > Caudata > Salamandridae > Triturus > Triturus cristatus. Next base: position 667,420,284 of record NC_140590.1, read on the forward strand.
TGTTGTCAAGGTAACGAAATAAACAAAATGGCTGCAGGTCAACGTGGGCTGAACGTGATGATGCAACACGTTGGCTCTGACGTTTTCCGATGGTTGCTTCATGGTCAGGCAGCACCGTGCGCATACGAAGAAGAGCGCGAGAGCACTGTTCTGCGTGAGCAAATGCCGGTTGCAGTAAGTCTCTAAATTGAATCCAAACAATCGCCGCACACAGCTAGGAATGTCTACATCAGAATTGACAATGCAGAGACAGCAAATTGCGCACTACACGGAATACGCCAAGTCCGTAGGATGTCGTCCAATACTACACGCTAAGTCCGTAGGATGTCGTCACACCCTCAGAACGGGGCGAATGGTTGAAAGATGATAGTTAATTCATTCCCAGCCAGGGTAAACGTTTCCCAAAAAAAATAAAGGAAAATACTCACAATAATCGCCATTTGAATCCGTTCAGTCAATCCGTAAAAATCGTGTCAGGGTATGTTCATACTTGACTCGAAGCTTACCCTCTGTGGGTTCGACAGAGTTGGTGGTGCATAGTCTCTCTACTTGTAGTTTCCCGTCGTCGCCAGTGTTAAATTAGTAGACCACTGGGATGATTCAATCTTAGTTTATTTGTAATGAGCACCACCAACAGGAAACATGCTACTCCTCCAGACTCCAGTCTCAACTGCCAAGGAGACTGGAATACCGGAGCGAGCAGAACTTGCATCACAACAATTCCAATGTGGTAAATATTTCATTACCGGTACTATTTTTTATGCGGTAAAGTCTAGTAAGAATAACTCAGTAAATATAAGAGGCAGAATCCGTGGTATTAGAGGTTCTAAAAGGCTTTATTCCTCTACAAAGGAATTTACAGTTCGAACTGCAGGCTCCAAATTCCATCACCACGAAGGTTCAGGAAGGGAAGGCAATACATTATTGACAAGTAATGGTATTTATATGGAAAGCATTACATTAAGACAGATGCAAGAGGCGTAACAGCTGATAATACAGATATGATACACATACGTAATGAAAAAAGGCGTAAACATAGGCGTAACTAAATACGTCATTAAACATGATGTCACAAGTGGGTGGATCCATAAGAGAATCCTGCAATGTCAGCAGAAATATTTGGCAGAAATGCGCGCGCAGCCGCATGACGTGTGATTGACGTGCAACTAGAGGGTGAAGGGGACTTGACATTTAGCTCTACATGTGGAGACAGAAGTCTGAGGGGTCATGTCAACCTAATCTCAAATCATATCTAATATCTTATGTTTAAAGAACTGTATTATCCAAAAGGAAAGGTCTCTCGGACAGAATCTATTCTATACTGACTGTTAGTGCGTGTACAAGCGTCTAAGTGTCTACATGAGATGCGAGGGGGCAGAAATCTTCCATGGTAACAGGGGCTATGAATTACTTGCATGAGGACAGTGAGGCCTGGCCCTTTGCACGGTAGCTGGAAGAATGTTTACCTAAACTACTAGACAGGAATGCATCGAATGAGGAGCGGAGCAGATAATCTTGAAGGTGAAATACAGTTTTTGGCAGGCAACAGGCTGGATCAGGCACCGTTAGCCGCGCAGGGAGTAGGACAAAGTTCAGGGATACGGATGCGGGCTCGGACTGGAGCTTTCAGAGGCAGAAGGCAGGAAAAGGCTTGATGGCAGAATTCAGGGCCTACTCGCCTGAATCTGTAAAATGTGGAAAGTGAACCACATAAAGTCGGTGGCCTTTCATACTTAGGAATGGAATATCTGACCCATTCATGGCGGATCTGAAAGAGGACATGTTGACGGTGGACGCACATGTATTTGCGTCTTCATAACTGGAACTGGAGGGAACATACATATACTTATAGCATGCACATGGAGCCGTTGGGGTCTACGATAGGGGACATAACTGATCACAAAATTCATATTTCCTCATTCCCTCCTTGTCCCCTACGGACCCTCAGGAGATATCGATCTTCATCAATCCATCGATCTGTTCATATAGCATCATTTGTTCTTCTTTCTTCTTCCGGGATCTTGAACGAAAACTTGGATGCGGGATACACGATGTGGCACACAGACCACAAATCGCTGGCCCACATTGTAGACATAAGCAGCAACTGAATAGTATGAGAAAGCCAATACCTAGGAAGGATAGGATCCTCCATCCCCAGGCTGACAACACGCTCCAGAACCAACCGGACCAAGTCCAGGTGCCTGAACTCTGGTGTATCTGGCTCACAATCTTATGAAGGCGAGTTATGGCTTTATATACTGACGGCGAATTTTCTGGTATGAAAACACAGCAACTTGATCCGATGACCCTACGAGCTCCGCCCCTATCAGCCAGGATGACGTCAAGGACAAGACGATTTTGAAGCACAACAATCCGCATAGCAGACTGCTCTTCTGTTAAATTGCCTAAGGCGGAAGTAGTCTCGTTCACTACTGCTTCAAGGGTTCTAGTTAATCTACGTATCAGCTTACTATTAGTGACTGTACCTATATAGGGAAAGAAACCTTTATTGAAATCTGTGTATTGCTCCCATGCCGTTTCAGTGTAATCAACAATCGGGAGATCTCTCTGCTGTCTATTGTGTACTAAATGAGTATTTCTGTGATAGTCAGGAGGGGCTAGGAAAACAGGTGGCAGAAGGAATGCTATGTAACAGGTACCATCCCAGTCTAGAGGTAGACGTATATATGCGGTCTGGCCACATATGAAGTAAGAATGACGGGAAGCTCTAAATGTAGATTTGCCTTGATCACTGAATTTTATTACAGTGGTGCATTTACTATGGCCCATGTGTATGGAACCATTCTTTCTTACACATAATTCCCCTTTAACTGGGAATATTGACATAGTGGGCAAGATTGGTGTAGCTTCGGATTCGACATTCAGAATCAGGAGGTTAAGTGTAAAATTACCTAATCCATATACTTCATTTTCTAGATCAGTTCCTGTTCTTTTGGGAAGTCCCTCCTTGTTAGGGTAGCAGACTTTAAGCAAAACTAGGTTCAGGTTTCCCCATACCCAGTTGTCTTGATAAACTACTGAATTTGAATCTAGGGAATTAATCAAACTAAACCATGCTCCACAGGAGCCATTGTGTGTGAACGGATATGGAAAGAAGGGCAAAACTCCCTTATAGTTCTGATAGGGAGGGAGTCGGCCACATATCCAACAATTTGTAGCATTGCTGGTCTGATGGGAATGATGTAACATACTAACGAATGTGTTGTTGCGCAGCGCAAATCTATAGGACAACTCATGCGGAGGTAATTCGCTAAAAGAATGTTCAGCAGTAACATTGTAAGCACGCTTAGAAATAGGGTAATACATATGTAGCAATATACTAGTTATAATGATCAGAAAACTTAGAGAAAACAAAATTAATAATGTTACTGTGCAGTGACTACGAAGTGATTTACAATACGCATGCTTTTTAAGCTGCATCTGTCGATTTCTTTCTCTATTCCGGTCTAGAGGATACATGTCAGAGACAAATTCAACCGATTCACCTTGGAGAGGACTTAAACAATCAAATTGTCTGACTTGCTAGACCTTAGCTTCAGTTTATAAAGTTCTGTTTTTGTTTGTTCAACCAAGGGGAGCTTTGAGTCTGTCTGTGAGGGAATGCAGGGCTGAGTGTTCACGTCGGACGGTAGTCCATAAAATTTCTTGATATGACTCGAGTGCAACCACCCTTTACATCCCTCGACCTTCACGGCTGTCCTTGTTGTTAGTAGAACGAGTTTAGGCGATTTCCACCTAGGCTCCAGTTGGGTCTTCCGGTCGAAATTCCGCACCAGAACCAGGTCACCTGGAACCACGTCATGGGGCTTTACCTCTGTGTTATCGGGAAAGGCTGCAGCTACCTGTGAATGACAAGATTGTAGTGCAGACATCAAGGAAGCCAGGTAATCTGTCAGCATATTACAGTCAACATCAGTGATTTTGCGAGGTATAGGCGTCCCCCACATATTTGGTGGTCTACCGAAGATCACCTCGTACGGGGATAGCCCTGTTCGAGAATGTGCTACCATTCTCATGAAAAAGAGCGCTACTGGTAAGGCTACTATCCAATCGACACCTTTTTCTCTACATATTTTGGACAATCTAATTTTCAGAGTTTGATTATGACGTTCCACAAGACCTGCTGCCTCGGGATGTCGAACACAGTGGAATTTCCATTGGTAACCTAACAGGAGTGAAACGTGTTTCATCAGTTCGGATGAGAACGGCTGGCCGTTATCTGAGTATACAACACGTGGCAAACCATATCGTGGGAAGAATTCTCGAACTAGCTGTTTGGCAGTAGTCGGGGCAGTGTAATCTGAAACCGGGTAGGCTTCTGTCCAACGGGAAAGAGCACAAACAACTACGAGAACATATTTGGATCCTCGACATCGTTCCATCTGGATATAATCCATCTGGAGGACTTCAAAAGCATGATCGGGAGGTTGAAATCCACCCTGCTCTACGGGGATGCTTTTACCTGGATTAAACTGACAACATATCATACAGGTACGTACTTTCTGTTTGGCTGCTGCTCGCAAGTGTTTGTTAAACCAAATGTGTTGAATGCTGTCTAGCATAGCTTTTTCTCCTAGGTGCGCTGGACTATGTATTGTGTTAATGATGACTTGAACCATGGAGTCGGGAAGAAACCATATAGATTTTTCCTTCGTCATCCATCCTTGATCCGTTTGGATCCCTCCTAATTCAGTCCATTTCTTTATTTCTTCTGGTGTAGCATGTGTCTGTATGTCAATTACATCAAGGGCGGGATCCTTAACTGTCATGCAATGTGTTGGTGTCAGAACTATTGTCTTTGTCGTGTCAGTTGTGTGAGTCTGGTTCTGAGCAGTCTGTTTAGCTGTTCTGTCAGCTAAGTCGTTACCCTGAGAAATGACATCGGTAACTTTTGTATGGGCTTTGCATTTCATAATCGATATTGCAGTAGGTAAATGAATCGCGTCTAATAGGGCTTGAATGAGGGGTCCGTGTTGGATATGGGCACCGTGGGAAGTTAAATAACCTCTCTCTCGCCACAGTACGCCGAAGTCATGGACGACTCCGAATGCATAACGTGAATCTGTGTATATGTTGACTTTCTTATTTTTGGCGTGAATACAGGCTTGTGTCAGAGCGATGAGCTCTGCTGCTTGAGCTGACAAAGTGTTAATACAATTTGTTTCAATGACTTCAGTGTCTGTTGTGACTGCGTAAGCGGCCACTAACTCTCCTGTACTTGTTCTCATACATGAACCATCTACATACAATGTCAAGTCTGGATCTGATAAAGGGATATCTGTCAAGTCTTGTCTGGGTTTCGTCGTGATAGTAATGACTTCAATACAATCATGTGCCAATGGATCTGCTCCATTTACTGGCAAAAGTGTGGCAGGATTTAACGTATTACAACGTCTGATTTCTATGTGTGGCTGAAACAATGTTAATTCATAACAGGTGAGTCTCGCTATAGTCAAATGTTGTGTTTGTGTGCGGTTCAAGAGAACCTCTACTGCGTGTGGTACTTGTACTGTCAATTGATGTCCTAACACTATGGCATCGCTTTGTCTGATTGCTAAAGCTGTTGCTGCCACTGATTTCAGGCATGCAGGAAGAGCCTGAGCTACTGAATCTAATGTACTAGAGAAATAAGCACATGGTTTGTGTGATCCTGCTTGTTCCTGAGTGAGTACTGACAAGGCAGTACCTTCGCGTTCTGTAACAAAGAGTGTAAACTGTTTACTGTAACATGGTGTTGCTAAAACAGGTGCTTGGCATAAAGCTTTCTTTAAGCTTTCAAAGGCATGTGTATGTTCTTGAGTCCAAGGGAGAACAGTCGATGTGGCTGCCTCCTGTGTTGTCAACTGGATGAGTGGTTTTGCTAGAAATGCATATTGAGGGATCCACTGCCTACAGTATGAAGTGAGACCTATAAAAGCCCGCACCTCCTTTTGTGTCTTGGGTGGTGACATGTTAGCAATTAACTGGATGCGGTCGGGTGTAAGCTGTCTTCCCTCCTTGGACAGCGAGTGCCCAAGGTAAACAACTTGCTGGACACAAAATTGCAGCTTAGAAGGGGACACCTTGTGCCCCTTATCGGCCAGAAATTTCAAAACCGTCAGTGACGCTGTTTCACATTCAGGTTCGCTTCGGGCGGTGATCAGCAGATCATCGACATATTGAAGCAAGGCAGTGTTGACTGGCATGTGGATACTGTCAAGTTCTCGTTTCAGTGCTTGGCTATAGATGCTGGGGCTTTCTGTAAATCCTTGAGGTGCGCGTGTGAATTTAAAACTTCGTCCATTTAAACTGAATCCGAACAGATATTGACTTTCCGGATCTATTGGGACGCTAAAGAAGGCATTCTTGAGATCAATTACAGTGAAGAACGTTGCTTCTGAGTCAATAGCTGTTAGTAATGAAGAGATATCTGGGACCACAGGGTATTGTGGTACAATACATTTATTTAATTCGCGCAGATCAATAACTAATCGATATACTGGTGATGCTTTCGGATCCGTTCTTTTAAGAATCGGAATTATCGGGGAATTACATACATTGGAGTCGGTTTCTACAACCACTCCTTGTGCAATGAGCTCGTCAATGATTTGCAGCAAAGCCACAACAGCATCTGGTGGTAACTTGTATTGTCGCATTCGTGGTAGTACTACTCCTGTTTTTAGTGTGACTCGATATGGTGTAATATTCATGCAACCAACATCAGTGGGGCCTTGTGCCCATAAATGTGTAGGTAAATTCTGCAGCCGGTGATCCATGTCTCTGGACACGTAGTGACCTTTGAAGTCACGTAAAAATAATCGTACTCCTTCCGGAGAACAACATATTATAGCTCCTAGAGCTTTCAATGTTTTTATACCTAACAAGTTTTCTGGACATGATTTAGTAAGCAATAAATCTGTAGTTCGTGTCAATGGACCAACCGTAAGTGGAAGAGGTTGCGACACTTCATTAATGATAGGCTTTCCTGAGAATCCAAGGGAAATATTCTGTGAGCCTGAGAGGGGTGCCCCTGGAACTTCACTGCGTCGTATAGTTGTTCTGCTTGCCCCTGTATCAAGTAAAAACTTTCTGTCTTCCCCTAATAGTTCACTATGCACATAAGGTCCCTCTTGATCGACAGGAACCTCGATAAGGGGTAAGCCAACTTCCCTCTCTAGGCTATTTCATGTGTATCGCTGATAATCGGGATAGTCATTTTGTGCATACTGGTACATCTGTTGCGTGGTTGCTTGTGTGGCAGCAATAGGCTGCGCTTGTGGTGGTGCTACGGTCTGTTGTGGAGCTGCCTGTTGCGGAGCTAGTTGTTGCGGAGCTGACCTAGATTGTGCATGCTGAGGGATTTGTGGTTGGTTCTGATCCTGTCTAGGTGGACGTGGTCTTTCCTGTGTTCTACCTGTGGCAATATTATGTTTCAGGACTGGACAATCGTGTATATAATGACCTTGTTGTTTACAATAGTTGCATGTCCCTTTCGCCGGACCTCTGGAATCACCCTTTTTATGACCATCAGCTGGAACTGACTGGGCAACAAGCATTTTCATTTTCGTGTCTTTCATACGTCTTTGTTCATGTTCTTGTTCTTCTCTAATTCTATTTTTTTTTTTTTTTTTTTTTTTTTTTTTTGAAACCGTTTATTGCAATCTCAAATATATACAGGTATGGGCCTACAACCTTCCGGCCAGCCGCTAAAGTGACGATAACAAATGAGAAACATACAATGAGGCACTTAGCTTTGCATAGACACTAAGGCAGGAGGTATCAACAACGCAGGCCATATGGCTCAGAGCCCGCAATACGGTTTCATTTTCTACAACACAACAACATAAGTAAACACACACCCGCAAGGCAACCCACGATCGAGAGTGACAGCACGTGCTCCTCAAATGGGGGACCCCAAACCATCCACTGAAAACCCCCAAGAGGGGAAGGGAAACAACTCCAGGACTGGGGGAACACTATGCTTGGAGCTAGGGAAGGGAGAAAACTAAGGGGATGGAGCTGGTGAGGCGGGAGGCAACAACGGCGGCTCGCAGATATCCCCGCGGAAGGCGTTCCAGGGGCCCCATATCTTCACCCATGCACCAGGCTTACCCCGCGCCACATACACCACCTTTTCTCGGAACATGCACCAATCCATGTGTTCTTTCCAGGCCGATACCGCCGGGGACCTCTGGGATCCCCACAGCTGTGCAACGTCCCGCTTAGCCACCATATAGCCCAGAGTCACCCATCGCGTCTGCGGAACTGAGTAATCGGTCGGTTCCCACACATTCAGCAGACATCTCCTCGCTTCAGGCAACAGCGCGACATGCGTAACCGCTCGCAGGACCTCATGCACACCACGCCAGAATCGCTCCACCCTCGGGCATTCCCACAAAATGTGTAGAAAGGTCGCTGAGGCACCACATCCACGCTTACACAGTCCGTCCTCGGCATAGCCCATACGCAGAAGCCTTGGCCCCGTCATGTACACCCGGTGGAGTATCTTAAGCTGGACGAAACGAAGGCGAGCCGGGATGGCCACCTCCTTCGGAGAGGCCACCGCGGAAATCCAGTCCTCGTCGTCCAACTCCAGCCCATCGGCAACCCAGGCCTCGCGGAGGCCAGTCAGTAAGCCCGAGCGATCATTTATCAATTTCTTGTAAATGAGGGAGATCGTGCTGTCCGGAACATGGCCATCTAGCACTCGATCCTCCAGGGGGGAGGACTCCGGGATGGAGGCCACGTCTGGGAAGACGGAGCCCAGTGCGTGACGGACCTGCAGGTACCGAAAGTATTCACTGCCCCGCAGCTGAAACTCTGCCTGCAACGTCTCAAATGTTTTAAATCCTCCCCTCGTCCAGAGATCCCCCACTGTACTGATGCCTATAGTGTCCCACTGCGCAAAGCCCTTTGAGGTCCACAGAGAGCCCAACCTCTCGGACGCATACAGCGGTGACGCCCGGGTCAAACGGTCCTTCCAGCCCATAGCTGCACTAGCCGCGTGCCATACTCGCACCATAACACGCGTGGGTCCCGTCAAGCGGGAATCGGGCACACTAGCGTAGAGCGCTCGATTGTAGTCGCCACCGGGCAGGAGCACCTTGTCCATTTCAAATGCCAGGTTTAGGGCGGGCCCATAGAGGCCGTGATTAATTGCAGCTAACTGGGAGGCCCAGTAATACCGTTTAATATCCGGGAGGGCAATCCCTCCGTCGTACCACGGGAGCGTCAACTTTGCCAGGGCTATACGCGGCCTCCCGTCCCAGAACAGGCGGCGCTGTAGACCCTCCACTTCACGGAAGTAGCGCGCTGGGACCAGGTCCATGGTGTTCTGGAGAGCGTACAGGAAGCGCGGCAGTGACATCATCTTGAACAAAGCCGCCCGGCCGAGCGGCGAAAGTGGCAAGCGCCTCCAGCGCGCGACATCCTCCTTCAAACGCTGGAGGGGGGGAAGCAAATTTCGCTCGTAGCGGGCCACTGGGTCAAGCGTAATGTAGACACCCAAGTATCGAAATCCCTCCGAGGCAATCTGGATCGGACAGCCCCGCGGGAGGACAGGAGCCTCCCCGGAAAGCACATAGACACAGGATTTGGCCCAGTTGATGACAAGGCCTGAATTACGGCCAAATGAGTGCAGAACATCGACCAGGACAATCAGTGATTTACGCGGGGAGGCTAAATACAAAAGGATGTCGTCTGCATAGAGAGACACGCGGTCCTCATACTCGGGGGTCCAACGGAGACCTCGGATAGAAGGGTGCCACCGCAGCCACTCCGCCAGAGGTTCCAAGGCCAGTGCGAACAGGAGCGGCGACAGGGGGCAACCCTGTCGCGTGCCCCGTCCCAGCACGAATGGGGCCGAGACTCGACCATTCACCACCACCTGCGCAAGTGGGTCCGAGTACAACAATTTGACCCAGCTGACGAAACCCGGCCCGAAGCCGAACTTCGCCAGCATCGCCCAGATGTACGGCCACTCGAGTGTGTCGAACGCCATGGTGGCGTCCAAAGACGCCAAGATGGCCGGCTCCCGCACGAACGGAACACGCGCTAGCACGCCGTGCAGGCGTCGTAGATTAAGAGCCGTATTGCGATGGAGAATAAAGCCGGACTGGTCTTGGTGGACCAGGTCGCCCACCACGCCGACCAGCCGGTTGGCGAGCACCTTGGCGAGGATTTTAGGCTCCGCATTCAAGAGCGAGATAGGCCGATAGGATGTGACTCGGTCTCGAGGCCTCCCCTCCTTGTGGATAACCACGATGGTAGCCAGACGCTGGTCCGGCGGGAGGGAGCCCCGCGAGTGGGCCGCAAGAAACATCGCGCGGAGGTGGGGTGCCAGTACATCCGGCCGCAGCTTGTATAACTCGATAGGAATGCCGTTCGGGCCCATGGCCTTGCCAGAAGCGACCGAGCGGATGGCGAGGGCGATTTCGTCCGAGGTGGGGGCGGAATCCAACGACTCCCTGTCCTCCACAGAAAGGGAGGGGAGCGCGATGTCACGCAGCAGGGCATGGGAATCCTCCTCCGAGCAGGTAGAAACCGGGGAATATACCTCGCGGAAATAATCCGCGAAGCAAGAAACAACGCCTTCCGGCTCAGTGACACGCACGCCATCCGCCCTCTCAATCAGCGGGACTACACGACTCGCTCTCTCCTTCTTATCCAACCACGCAATCAACTTGCCCGCCTTATCACCCACATCATACAATCGCCCCTGTTGCTCTCTGCTGAGGCCCCTGGCCGCCTCCGTGACGAGGGCCCTATAGGCCGCCTGCTTAAGGTGCAGAACGTGTAGCGCAGCGTCAGTCATCCCACTCCCCAAATCACCCTCCAATTCAGTAATTTCAGCCTCCACCCGGGTCACCTCCTCCTGTGTGCGCCTCCGGGCATGGGAAATAAAGGAGAGGGCCTCCCCTCTCAGCACTGTCTTGAAAGCCTCCCAAAGGGAGATAGCCGACAGGACTGACCCCACATTCTCCTCAAAATACCGTTGCAAGGATTTAATCAAGTCAGCGCGAATAGTGGGGTCGCGCAGGTACCAAGCGTTGATCGGGGCTACCCTGCCCTCCCCCCTCGGGAAGACACCAAAGTGCAACAGGAGCGGGGAGTGATCTGAAATGCCCCTCGCCAAATGGCGCACCTCCCCCACCCTCCCGGCATAGGCCGCAGGGACAAGGATATGATCAAGCCGCGAAAGGCTACCATGGGCACCCGAATGGAAGGTGTACTGCAGCTGAGTGGGATGCTTTAAACGCCAGCAGTCCACCAATCCCAGTGTATCCAAAAGGCCCGACAGCCACGCCTGTGCCCGGGGGAGGTCCCTAGGGGGATAACGATCCATAGTCCCAGAAACCACTGCGTTGAAATCCCCCCCAACCACCAGAAGCCCCCCCGGAAGGTCAAGAAGGAGGCGCCCCAGGTCCGCAAAGGTGGTGGACTGCAACCCCGGTGGGACGTACACTGAGACAAAGACGACCACTTTGCCCTCCATTCTCCCCACCAAAACAGTGTAGCGTCCCCTCTCATCATGGCGCACCTCGTCTATTTCTAGCGGGAGCGAGGTCTTGACCATAATGCCCACCCCCCGTGAGCCTGACGTAAAGCCCGAGTGGGCCACCAAACGATAACCACGTCGATTCATGGCACAAAAGGAGTTACCAATAAGGTGTGTCTCCTGCAGAAAGACCACATCAGGCGAAATCCGTTTCAGATACTGCAGGACCACACCCCGCTTAATCCTATCCCCCAGCCCGTTGACGTTCCAGGACAACAAAGTCAGGTCCCTACCCCCCATCACATACAGAAGCCATCATTTGTCCCCCCGAGAGCAACTCAAGAACACCAGTACAATAAAGGGTTTGCCTTGCGGTAGAAACGAACCACACCCCACCCCAACCCACCCATCCCAACAAAACTCCCCCCACCCTGCACCCCTGCATGAGCCCAGACAGCCCCCCCAAAGTGCAGTGTGCCTGTCGCCCCATAGAAGAAAACTAACTAGTCCCCCAGAGGAGGAGGGAGATCCCCCAAGAGACCCCGCACGACCCCCTCAGGAGGGGAACTTACCCTAACAGTCAATGGTGACAATAACACAGTCCGGAGCAAGGCCTACCATTAGTCTCTTAGTCCTGATCCGGCGGGCCCTCCCCACCAACCGCTCCCCCCCCGCCCCCCCGGCCCCGATCTCCGGGCAAAGTGTCCAGCCAGTCCCCGGCCGCCTCGGGACGATCAAAAAAGTGTGTGTGGCCATCCACCTCCACCCTCAGCTTAGCTGGAAAAAGCATAGAATATTTGAGATTCAGGTCTCGTAGGCGACGTTTGACACCCAGAAAGCTCAATCGCTGCTTTTGGACCGCCGGGGTAAAGTCAGGATAGAAATTAATATCCATGTTGTCCAGTCTGACCGGCCCTTGGAGCCTAGAAGTCTGCAGGATAGCGTCTCTGTCCCTAAAATTGAAGATCCGGGCGATGAGAGGCCTCGGAGGGGCGCCGATCTTAGGTCTACCCCCGGGGACCCTATGGGCCCGTTCCACAGCAAAGAATTTGCTCAGCCCCCGAGGCTGTAGGTGGGTGAGGACCAGGTCCTCCACGAACAGATCCGCTGCCTCCGCCTCTCGTCCCTCCGGCACCCCGATAATGCGGACGTTGTTTCTCCGGGCCCGACCCTCGGAATCCTCCAGTCGACGATTCATCAGGGCGCTCGCCTGGCCAAGCCTGCGCACCTCCTGTTGAAGGGCCGCCACGTCAGTGGTGAGGCCCGAGGTAGAGTGGGCCAAAGAATCGACCCGGTCATTTGTTTTCGACAGATCGGCTCTCACGAGGCCCACGTCCACGAGGACCGAGTCGATCTTCTGCGCCAGAGTGTCAAAGCGCTGGTCCACCGAGGCCTTCATCTCGGCGATGGCGCCCATGACGTCCCGGAGGGTCAGGTCCGTGGGCAGAGCGGGAGCATCAGTCGGGCCCGTGGGGGACTTACGCAGCACCTCTGGAGATCCCTTCTGGAGGGTGTAGCGGTCCATGTTATTGGATTGTTGGGCCGTGCCACGACGGGTCGACTTCACCTTGGCCCGGTCGCCATCTTGTTTTGTGGCCATGGTCGCAATCCCCAAATCGAGCCAATCTCCTCAGAAAGGGGGCAGACAATCCCGTTCAAGGGCTCCGGGGGGGGGCAACCGCCGATCCTCAGGACAGATCGCTGCCGGCGGGTCGGCAGGGCAGCCCAACGAGGCCACAGCACCGCACACCGCCCCGCAACCCAACCTCGCCTGGCAGCAAGGAGGGCGCAAAAAGCGAAAGTGAAAGTGCGGGGCACGCGAGCCACCCAGCCTTACCCGCCGCTGTTGTTCACTTTGTGTCCGGATCGCCCCACTACTCCAGGACGGGGGGCCGGTGTGGAGAAGGCCGCAAACCTCTATCGATGCTCCCGCCGGTGTCCGAGGTCCGATTTAAAAACGGAAAACGGGCGTCACCTCTGCTCGGGCTCACAAATACAGTCCCCTCATCTGGGACAGGATTCTGTCAGGATTTATGTAGGAGGTCGCGGAGGTCCTCGGGAGCCTCGCACCTACGCGGCCATCTTGGTTGCGCGCTAGGCTCCTCCCCCTTCTCTAATTCTATTGTGGTGATATTGTAACATCTGTAACATCTGTGACGGGGTATTACCTTGCCAGGTACTCTCAAATTTCAATTCTCTATTCTTAACTTGCGGCAGGGAATTTTCAACTAATTTTGTCACAAACAGATGTGGATATGACTCACTACTTGCCTTTATGCCACTATTAATACCAAAACATTTTTCAAATCGGGAATAGAAATCACTAGTGTCTTCATCTTGCTTTTGTTTACAGGCTGAGATTGCACCCCAGTCCTCCTTTTTCGTAGTTAATAGACGTGGCAGTACCTGCACTAGTAATCCTGGTAGTGCTGTAGTCTTTTCCCCAAGCCCTGATCCTGCAGCTCGGGCCTTTTCTTCGTTTTCTAATGCTGTCCAATCTATCTTTTGGTCTCCCACCTCCCATTCCTTTTCTTTGAGTTTTTCGTAAACACCGGCAGGCATTAACACTTTCAATATTTTCATAATGTCGGGGTAAGTATACTCTCCCATGAGTAACATGTCCTTTATCTCACGGTGGAAACCTGCTGGATCCTTGTCATGGCTGGGTACTACTTTCTTCATTTCTAATAATTCAATTTTAGTTATAGGCGTGTACACAAACACGCGTGTAAAGTTATTATCTTCACCTCTGATTGGGTGTACTTCGCGTAACGGATTCTGTCTATCTATGTGATACATTTTTCTTCCCATAGTGGGAATTGGAACATGTTCTGGGTATGCGAAAACTATATACTGGTTTCGAAATTCTAGAATTTCTTTAATTAAATCAGTACCTGACCCTCTCCATTTATTCGTGAGTAGTTCTGTCAATATGTTAGGTAAGGGTCCAGGATCGGAGTGTTGGCTTTTATATAATATAAGGAGGTGTTGAATCATGTATATACTAGCTAAACGCTGTTCGTCTGGGGCAAGATTCAGAAACGTGTGTGCTAGTGCATCATCACTGTATTTGCTGGGACTGTCAGCCCATTGTACTGCTGACCTGGCTAATTCTTGTTCGTCCATGGAATCGAGCATATGGTACCCCCTTCGATCTCGGAGTAATTTATCAGTGGCTTGGAATAGGTGTTCAGGGGACCTCGTATTTAACATAGGGATTTGAAAATGTCTATTACATTCTGGACGTATCGGACGTATCGGATCATTAAAGCATCTAGTATTATTATGGGGTTTTCCTCTACCTACGTAAGCTATCGTATCGAATTGTTCTGATTCTTGCTCCTCCTCTCCCTCTGATTCAATTCTGTCTGCTTCTCGTCTTTCTTTATGTATTCGTTCTACTTCCTTGCGGATCTTTCGATACATGGCTATTATGCACGCCTGTCTATCATGTTTCTCGTCTGATATGTTCTGACCCCATTTGGCAAGTTTTTGCATGGTATCATGATCTGCCTCAGGCCTGTCTTGGTTCCTGATCACGCAGTTTATGAAAAAACGTAGTAGTTGTCTTTGTACATCCACTTTCTGGTATTCCATAGCTTCGTTAATACTTTCTGGGCCTCGCCCTGTTTGGACAAAGTGATATATATTGTCTAGGTGTTCAACCATTCCTGGTATCGTCATTAAATACAATGTAGCTCGTCTTATACGTAGTGATGATAGTAGCAATCTGTCCTGTTTACCTGGCACTGGATCGTATCTACAATCCACAAGATGTTCTTTAAACATGTCGGATGTCGCTAGTTGGGGTGTACGTTGGAGTGCTAAATCTCTAAGGGTCTGTTTATTTCGCGGCGGTGTGGCAAACATGTCTGTCGTACCTCCTGTAGCACCATCTGAGGTGCTGGGCAAGAAAGGATTCGTTGGACGTAAGATAGAAATTGTAGATGCGGGAAAAACAGTAGAAACGGATGGACCTGTGGGAATGGGCGTAGGAGTTTGTGGTTGCGGGGATACAGACGGATGATCTTGACGTTGAACACCATCAGCAAGCGGTGTGTGTGGTATGGTATTAGCATACTCGGGAGCTACGTCATCTAAATAGGAGGAAAGGAAAACGTCTTTTGCTGTTTTAGGATGTGCTTTTATCGGGAGTAATGGGGGTGTCAAGTTTTTCGGGATTTCCGGGGTGGCCTGAGGTAACCCTTCGGCCAGAAGAGGATACATACCGTTCATAAGGGTATTTCTTTGTCTATCTACTTGTTCTGTTTTTACTCGGGTACCTTCCTCGATTAATAAATTTTCTCGGGTTTTATTCGAATTCTCCCTAACTTTCTCTTCCTGTCTGAGTGCTTTTTCTGTACGTCTATATGATTCTTTACGCCATAATTCAATGGCATCTTTCTGTGACTGTCTGGCTTTCTTTTTCCATAATTCTTCTTCTACTCTCATGATGCAATCTGCATCCCAGGTCCCCGCTGCGGGCCATCTCTGACTCTCTGGTAAATCCTTGGTGTAGTCCACCCATAAATCAAGAAATAATACGGCATCTAGGCCATGTTTATGATACATAAAGTACCCTGGAGTGTCCCTAGGTGGGATGGGAACAGCTTCTTCGAGTACACCTTTTCTGGTTTTGATCTGTCTTAATTTCGAAAAGAGCGGCATTTTTGACCTTATTACTAGAACACACTTTATACAATAAACACAATAATGAACAATCATTCACACCACAATATGTAGAACGTATTAAAACAATTAACATTTAAAAGTTTAACGAACGATAATAACTAATAGAAAACTAGTTACTGACATATTACTGACACTGGATAATACCGAATTATATGCAAGACATACTAGATATACTGCTAAACAGTACAGATACACTGCTAAAACAGTGCAGACCGGATTTGTGTACCCAAACCCGTCTTGACCGGCACAGACTATGTGCACGTTTAAATGCCTCCCCGGCAATGGTACTCACCGGGTAGCACGGAACGGAAGGCCTCGGAACTGAACTGGACTGGACCGGACTGGACTCGACTCGACTGGACTCGGAACTTCGGAACCTGGTGGGCCTCTGTATACCTCGGATCTTGCTCTCTCAGCTAGGCTCTGGTCGGGATACTTCGCACTTCTCACCGCCTCGTCTGGGTGTTGATCGCAGCCTCAGTCACCCCCGCTCGGCCGGAGGGAGATACAGGAAATCCTGCAGGTACGCGTTTTTGTCCGTTCAGCTGTGGCAGGAGACCGGGCCTGCAACGCACCTCCGGCGCGTGAGATGAGAAAGTGTCCCTATTCGGGCGCCAATTTATGTGGTAAATATTTCATTACCGGTACTATTTTTTATGCGGTAAAGTCTAGTAAGAATAACTCAGTAAATATAAGAGGCAGAATCCGTGGTATTAGAGGTTCTAAAAGGCTTTATTCCTCTACAAAGGAATTTACAGTTCGAACTGCAGGCTCCAAATTCCATCACCACGAAGGTTCAGGAAGGGAAGGCAATACATTATTGACAAGTAATGGTATTTATATGGAAAGCATTACATTAAGACAGATGCAAGAGGCGTAACAGCTGATAATACAGATATGATACACATACGTAATGAAAAAAGGCGTAAACATAGGCGTAACTAAATACGTCATTAAACATGATGTCACAAGTGGGTGGATCCATAAGAGAATCCTGCAATGTCAGCAGAAATATTTGGCAGAAATGCGCGCGCAGCCGCATGACGTGTGATTGACGTGCAACTAGAGGGTGAAGGGGACTTGACATTTAGCTCTACATGTGGAGACAGAAGTCTGAGGGGTCATGTCAACCTAATCCCAAATCATATCTAATATCTTATGTTTAAAGAACTGTATTATCCAAAAGGAAAGGTCTCTCGGACAGAATCTATTCTATACTGACTGTTAGTGCGTGTACAAGCGTCTAAGTGTCTACATGAGATGCGAGGGGGCAGAAATCTTCCATGGTAACAGGGGCTATGAATTACTTGCAAGAGGACAGTGAGGCCTGGCCCTTTGCACGGTAGCTGGAAGAATGTTTACCTAAACTACTAGACAGGAATGCATCGGATGAGGAGCGGAGCAGATAATCTTGAAGGTGAAATACAGTTTTTGGCAGGCAACAGGCTGGATCAGGCACCGTTAGCCGCGCAGGGAGTAGGACAAAGTTCAGGGATACGGATGCGGGCTCGGACTGGAGCTTTCAGAGGCAGAAGGCAGGAAAAGGCTTGATGGCAGAATTCAGGGCCTACTCGCCTGAATCTGTAAAATGTGGAAAGTGAACCACATAAAGTCGGTGGCCTTTCATACTTAGGAATGGAATATCTGACCCATTCATGGCGGATCTGAAAGAGGACATGTTGACGGTGGACGCACATGTATTTGCGTCTTCATAACTGGAACTGGAGGGAACATACATGTACTTATAGCATGCACATGGAGCCGTTGGGGTCTACGATAGGGGACATAACTGATCACAAAATTCATATTTCCTCACCAAGCATGTAAGAAATACAGCACAATTATACCAATGAGCATAATCTACATGCAGAATACCATAGGTTCGTATTATCTGTTTTGAACAAAAGTGTTTTCTGCCTGGGCTCTGTGATGCTTGACTGAAAGAAATGAAGCATGAAGTAAAATGGAGTGCATAATGAAGATTTCACCCGTTGAAAATTACTGCCTCATTATGTATTGAGAGCAAACTGAAAAAACTGGCACAAGGAGTTTTTAAGTCCAGTTTTGCACTTTGCTCACATAGTGGGCTGAGCAAACATAGTGCTGTCCATGTTGTATATGGATTGTGTTATGAAGCTCAGTATAAAACTTTCCACTACACGCAAGACGCTATTCACATTGTCAATGCTGGTTTTAATGTGTGATGTGAAAGAATGAGTGAATCCTCACAAAATATGAGAGCCAAGTTTACTTTTAGTTGACAAGTGAAATAAGCAGTTTTTGAAATGGACTAATAAACTTTACAAAATGTTAAAACACAGCTGACAACTGGCACCATGTCACGTATAACAACTTCGGCCGAAGTCTGGCATTTTAGCCAACAGCACTTTGTAAGCTTGGGTTTTGAGCCCTGTTAACAGCAAAACGATTACCACCACTGAATAACATGCCATTAGCAATCTCAGGTTAAAGAGCACAGTGAGTAAGAGAGCAGATATAGTGTTTCAAATGCAAATGCGAGTATCTTGGGTCTAATTGGCTAACATTAATCCTCCTTGGAAAAGGGTAATGATAAGGAGACTTTATTTACCAGACATATGAGAGCAGCAGCAGTGAGAAGTGTCTCAAGAGATACAGAGAAAGGAAAAACAATGTGCTATGATTCTTCTTCCTGAGCCCATCTGCGTCTAGACGTTGGTGCGATTTAGACAGAGCACCTTCAACACCACTGTGATGCACCCTGCCTCGAACTGCATAACTTGCTACCGGTGTATGTATGTCTCCCTTCAAGAAAAATTGAAAGTTGAATTTCTTCAAGTTTTGGGTGGAAAGCTAGGTTGTTTAAAAGTTCCTGTCTTCTGTAAAGTCTGCAATGTTCCTTTTACAGTAAGAGAGGAGATATGTAATGAATTGGAGAAGCTTAAGTCTCAAGGTATTATAGAGGAAGTTGAAGGGACTTCGTGGTTGGCTCCAGTTGTATCTGCAAAGAAGGGTGATGGCTCGTTGTGTGTTGACCTCAGGCAGCTTAACAAGTGTATATTAGTAGACAAATGTCCCTCTACCTAACATCTGAGCTATTGACGATGGTGGGTGGTGCTAAGATTTTCAGCACCATAGATTTGACTTCAGCCAATCATCAAATCTTATTGGACGAGTCGTATAGAGATCCCAAGGCTTTTGTTACGCCGCTTGGCACCTTTAGATTTGTACGAATGCCTTTTGGCCTGGTGTCGGCAGACTCAGTTTTTCAGCGAGCCATGGAGAAAGTTCTCCGCGGTCTTCCTGGGGTCTGTGTATATCAACACGATATACTAGTCTATGGGTGTGGAACCTAAAACTGAACTGGTAGATACTATCAGGAACTTAACTTCACCGTCATCTAAAGAAGAACTTTTAAGTTTTCTAGGGATGGCAGAGTACAACAAGTTTATGAAAGATTTTGCAGAAGTCACTTATAACATGAGAAACTTATCTAAGAAGGGGGCTGAGTTTGACTGGAATAATGAGTGTGAATGTGAATTCCATCAAATCAAAACTAAACTCTCTCAGGCACCCAAACTATGCAACTATGATCCAAGCAAACCGTCTATCATTGCCACTGATGCAAGTCTCAAAGGATTGGGTGGTGTTTTATATCAAGGGGGTTTTGGTCCAGAGAACACCATAATGTTTATTTCTATGAGTCTAAAGGGAGAAAGTAAATACTCTCTCATCGAGAGGGAAGCTCTTGAGGTCCATTGGGCCACTAAGCAGACACCCAGGATATTGCGGCATGGATTAGGAAATTTAGCAGCACAAATATGGAAATTTAGTGGCATTTTTGCGGCACTTTATTTTACTCATAATCATTCATTTTCAGCCTGAAATCAATGGAAACTGTTTTAGCAGAATATTCCACTTTGAAATAAGCATGTTTAAAGTGTCTGCAGCTCTACAGAAGCACAGCTCCCGTCCTAACCTCGTAGGAGGGAGCTGTGTTTGAGTTTCTCTTACTGCAGGCACGACGTGCTTGGATGCTAGCGATATCATCAATACTACTCTCTGAGTGTTTGGGGTGTTCTCTTCCTTATGTTCATAATACATCAGCATTCCTCCTGGAGTCAGTCTTTTCTGTCCGAACTGTGTCATTGATTCCAAGCAGGGCCAGATTTTTGTTTCTTATCTTTACTGCCACTTGAGCTGTCTTGCCTGTCTCGTGCATGGTCCTCATCTTGCATGTCCGAATGGTGATGTTCTTGGTTGAAAGCAGGTGGATCATATTGGTGGCTCCCAGGGATCACTGACTTTCACCACAAGGCATCATAGATCTTCAAGAAGAAGATCCCTCTCTACCCAAGGCCAGGATGTCTTTTGGTTGATGTTTCCATAGCTAAAGTTTTTATTTACATGGTGGCCCCACGCATATCCTCCTCCTTTCGCAGCCGGGCTTGGGAGCGGCCATTGCGAAGTGACTTGTAGTCCAGTGCCCCTCAAAGGACACTAAGGCAGGAGAAAAGACATTCAAACTTCAGGCTAGTGTAAGAGAGTGACCATATGGTTCTCTCCCAACCAGGCCGTAGTCAAGAATGGATGATACGCGACCAAATGCCAAGGAAAGCAAAACAATGATGAGTGGAATACTTAAATTCATCTCAGCCACTGGTAATTACTGGGAGCTGCATTCCAGTCCACTGGATGTTTTGTTGCCCACCATACTACTTCAGAAAGGACCAGCCACATGCAAATCAGCCTTGGTCCTGCTCAAAGAGGAACAGTCCAGCCTGCACTGCCAGACCAGGCCAGGTCCCCTCTGAACCATAACAAAAGCAGCCCAGACCAGTTTCAGCCTGTTTGGGCTCTTCGTTAGTGTGAATCAAAATGCCAGAAGAAGTGATATCACACACCCTTTCAACGACAGGACCATCACAAAGTTCACCCATTATGCCACCCTTTCCCCATCATCAACCACCTATGGATAGCAGACGCACTGCAAGGGGTAGCAGAGGGCCAGCCAGAGGTGGTAACTCTGCTGCTTGATACCCCTGATGGACTTCTTTGCATTTAAGAGTATAATTCTACCCTTTTGCATACAACTTATAATGAAAAAGTGTCTTTCCAGCCCATCTTCGTTTTCTTGCACAAGTATTAGTGAGACAAACTTAAGGGGGACTGGTGTGATCTTGCGGGTGGAGTAGATCCAGTTTGTATTGTCTGCAACCAGCAGTGTTCAAGATGGACTAAAAACAACTAGTGACTGTACCACAAATGTGTGCAAGATCCTTACTTGGTGGGATAGGGAACTTGTTCAACTCTACTCTTCTGTGGTCCCAGCCCTACCAGCCTTTAACAGGTTGATTGACTGATAGGAAATTCTACCAACTTCCTTACTGGCTACTCAATACTTCTTCCCTTCCCTGCGCACTGCCAACCCCCAACGTGACTAGTGAGTTAATATGCAACATAACTTTGCTGCCTGGCAGCTGGTAATGTTAACCTGCTCTGAGTCAGTCCAGGGTCAGTGACCCAGTCACTAAGGGTTCAGTAAAGCCCATGATTAATTCCTCTCAGAAGCTGTAGGTAGCCTGGCTAGTGTAGTAATGCTAGTGTGATGGCTAGTGTAGTAATGCTGTGAGGTAATGATACAATGATGCCTGCATCTGTTTCTGCAACACGTGCAGATGTTGCTAACGACGTGCTAAGAGTTAGATCTAGATGAGTCTGTTTTTCGTGTAAGGTTAGGATTGGTAAACTGCCAGGCAGTAGCGTAGTGCAATCTGATACCACCACCCTGAGAATGTGAAGAGGAAACTTTCGAGTCTGGCCAGAACTCCAGTTGTGGGCTTCCCGCTCCCGGTTTGGAGCTTTCCGCAGTGCATGTGTCAGGCATGCTGCTGCCTCAGCCATAGATAGATGAGCTACGGCTCAATTTACCATTTGTTTGGTAATCAAAACATTCAAATTCAAATACGTATTGTATTGATATAGAGCTTACTACCCCTGATGGGATGTTGAAGCGCTTTTTTGACGAGTAGCACGCTACTCTGGAACCCATAAAGGATTAGTGGTGAATTACTATAGTGAAATATGAAAGTAATTTGAGTGGTGGATATTAGTCAGTTATTTGGATTGAGAAGGATAGCGGACGGATAGAAGAGGGAAAAAAGGTTTGCATTTTTATGGCGCTTGTTACCCCTACTGAGGTGTTGAAGCACTTTCTTGGTGAGTAGCACGCTACTCCGGAACCCATAAGGATTAGTGGTGAATTAGTATAGTGAAATATGAAGGTAATTTGAGCGGTGGCTATTAATCAGTTATTTGGATTGAGAAGGATAGCAGAGGTATAGAGGAGGGAAAAAGGTTTGCATTTATATAGCACTTGTTACCCCTGTTGGGGTGTTGAAGTGCTTTTTTGGTGAGTAGAATGCTACTCCGGAACCCACTAAAGGATTAGTGTTGAATTAGTATAGAGAAATATGAAAGTAATTTGAGTGGTGGATGATATGTTAGTCGGTTATTTGGATTGAGAAGGGCAGCAGAGGGATAGAAGAGGGACAGAGGTTTGCATATATATATGGTGATCGTGACAAAAACTTGGTGCAAAGGAGAAGGGGGTTCTTGAGGAATTTGGAGTGGAGGGTTGTGGGAAGATGCTAGAGTGTAGTGAGAAATCCACAGATGCAAGACAGCCATCAGTCTGCAGATGCAAGACAATATTGAATCCTGCTGGTCTAATCAAGTCAGCCCCACTGCCTTTAAACACAAGTCTGCCCACCTTCCCTCAGATGCAGGTCATGCAGCTGCAACCCAGAAATGCAAGCCAGACCCCTCTCCAGAGATGCAGGGCAATTATATCTTCCGCTGATAGATTCAAGTGACCCCCACCACATCCTGATACAAGTCAGTATCCTCTCCCTCACACACACTACCGCAACTGACGATTAGCATAAGTAAAATTATGTTTATTTGCTTGAGAAATGCTTAACATCATATACTTTCAATGTATTTTGTTACATATGGAATAATTTTCATTAGCCGAATTATAATTACGTAAGACACACTACCTCCCATGGACAGAAACGGGACTGCCCTCCTTCTATAGATACAGGACAGTCAACACAAGCTAGTACCCTCCTTCTATAGATAAAAGACAGTCAATACAAGACAGTAGGCTCTTTCTACAGATAAGAGTGAGAACACTTTAATAGATACGAGCAACTAATACCATACTACCGAAACAAGTAGCAACCTTCTAGACACAAGTTAACAGTTCCAATGTACAAATACAAAGCTGAACCTCCCTCCTGCAGAAACACACCAGCCTCAAACCCTCAGGTGCTGGCCACCTCTACAGATACATGCCAGCCCCGCCCCCTCCTCAGATACACACCAGGCCCCCCTCGGTTACAAACCCGGTCTTGGCGCACAAGTTACTTACTTGTGTAACGATATATCTGGAAGAGACATTAGTTAGTGATAGATTCCTTACCTTAGAATATCCCCAGGCGTCAAAATAGATCTGGAAAGTTTTTTTCAGCAGTACCCCTGCGCGTAGGTAGGCGTTGTCGTGCTGCTCTGCGTATGTCATTGGCGATGTAGCCGCCGTGATGATGTCGCCGGAGCTACTTAGACGCGCCCACGCTCGCTGGCGTCAGTTCTGAACACAACTTTTCCACGCCAGGCGCGCAGAGCCATGCCAGAGACCGACTACTGGTGCAATAGAACTAGGGCCATAAAAGGGATGACCTGAACCCTAGAGAACAGTTTGCAGAACGGGGAGGACGGGCGGGCGGTAAGGAATCTATCACTAACTAATGTCTCTTACAGATATATTGTTACACAAGTAAGTAACTTGTGCATCTGAAAGAGACATGTTAGTGATAGAGTCCTTACCTTAGAATACATACCCAAGCAATACCAACCCCGGTGTTGGGTCTGCAAAGTGAGATTACACCAGAAAGACACGGAGAACCAAACGGCCAAAGAAGCCGTCTCTCCGGACCTGACTGTCAAGACAATAGTGCTTAGTGAAAGTATGCAACAAGGCCTAAGTGGCTGCCTGACAGATGTCTTTCAGGGGGACACCTTGTCCCAATGCTGTAGTAGCCGCTGTTGCCCTAGTAGAATGGGCACGCAGCCCAACCGGAGGTTCCTATTTAGCCAGAGAGTAACAGGCTTTAATGCACAAGACAACCCATCGAGAGATAGTTCGCTTGTGCACAGCCCGGCCTTTCTTGGCGCCTACGTAGCCAACAAAGAGCTGGTCATCCACCCGGAACTGTTGTGTGCGGTTGAGATAGAACGAAAGCGCACGTTTTGGGTCCAGATGGTGGAGCCTCTCCTCTTCTATTCTCTTGAAGGGTGCGGAGGCGAAAGGAAAGTGGGCAGAGTGACAGTTTGCCCGAGATGAAAGGCAGAGACTACCTTTGGTAGAAAGGAGGGACGCGGCCGAAGCACAACCTTGTCTGCATGAATCGCCAGGAAAGGAGGTTTACAGGAAAGAGTCTGGAGTTCACTCACCCGCCGAGCGAAAGTAATGGCCACCAAGAAAACAGTTTTCAAAGTTAATAACCGCAAAGGACAGTTATGAACAGGTTCAAAGGGAGCGCACATCAAGTATGTGAGAACCAGGTTCAAGTCCCATTGAGGCATCACAAACAGGAAGAGGAGGGAAAAAATTAGTAATTCCTTTGAGAAATCTATTGACAACTGTGGACTTGAAAAGAGAGGGCTGATCAGGCAGCCTAAGAAAGGCTGAAAGAGCAGGAAGGTAGCCCTTGATGGTGCCCAGAGCAGAGCCCTGCTGGGCCAAAGAGATATACCGTTTTAGTGGCTGCCAGAATCACATTACAGACTTCAGGAGGAAAGTTAAATGGAATCAGCTGTCGCCACTCAATCTCCACGCAAGGAGGTGGAGGCTGGACAGGTTCAGGTGGAGGACCGTCCCCTATTGATGCGACAGGCGATCCTCCCGAAGAGGCAGTCAGATCGGGGGATCCACGCTCATACTGAGTAGCTCGGGATACCAAACTCTTCGAGCCCAGCCTGGTGCCACAAGAATGACTTGGGCCCGGTCGCGTCTGATCTTCAGCACTCTGGGCAGAAGTGGTATAGGCGGAAAGGCGTACAACAGACCCCAACTCCACTCGCAACGAAAAGCGTCGCTTAGCGAGTGCCACCTTGGAAATTCCAACGTGCAGAACTGCTGACATTGCGCGTTCTCTTCGGTGGCGAATAGATCTAACCAAGGTTCTCCCCAGTGCTGAAAGAGACCTTGTGCCACCTGAGTGAAGACTCCATTCGTGATCCAACATGCACCTGCCTCTGAGTTCGTACGCCCTGGCGTTCAGGGTACCTGCCAGGTGTTGAACCACCAAGGAAATGCCTTGACGTTCCAGCCACGTCCAGAGACGTAGAGCCTCCTGACATAGGGTCCACGACCCCTCCCCGAACCGCTTGTTGCAGTATCACATGGCGGTGGTGTTATCCGTGAACACCTGCACTACTCTCCCCTTGACAGAGGGAAGGAATGCTTTCAGTGCAAGTAGGATCGCCCTGAGCTCCAAAAGGTTGATATGGAGCTTGGACTCCGCCAGAGACCAGAGTCCTCTGATCTCCGCCTCTCCCATGTAGCTGCCCCATCCCAGGAGGGACGCGTCCATCACTACTGTGTGCTCCGGTTGGAGAAGGGAGAGGGATCTGCCGCTGACCCTACGCTAGTTCGTGAGCTACCACTGCAAGTCTTGTGCAGTGCCCTCCGAGATCTGGACGTAGTAGGACAGGTTTCCCCGATGCCACGTCCAGTGGAACTTCAGGTCCCACAGCAGAGCCCGCATATGCTATCTGGCATGATAGATCAGCAGGATGCAGGAGGCCATGAGGCCCAGCAGCCTCAGGGTCTTCCTGACCAAAACCCAGGACCAGGGCTGAAAGATCGGAATCATAGCCGGAATGTCCCGGACTCGCTGTTCGGGAGGATAAACCCGAAACTGCACCGTATCCAGAACGGCTCCAATGAAGAGGAGCTTCTGAGAGGGAATCAGGTGCGACTTCGGCACGTTGATGGAAAATCCCAGCAAATGCAGGAGGTCGGCTGTAGTCTGGAGGTGGGAGACGACTGCCTGGGGCGAACCCGCCTTCCACAGCCAGTCGTCGAGATAGGGGAAACCCCTGATTTGCATAGATGAGCTGCGACCACCGCCATCACTTTCGTGAACACCCGAGGGGCGCTGGTAAGGCTGAAAGGGAGCACGGTGAACTGAAAGTGCTCGTGGCCCACCGTGAACCGTAGGTAACGCCGGTGGGCTGGCAGGATGGGGATATGAAAATAAGCATCCTGCAAGTTCAACGCTACCAGCCAGTCTTGCGGGTCTAGGGCAGACAAGACCTGAGCAAGCGTGAGCATCTTGAATTTCTCCTTCCGGAGGAAGCGATTGACGTTCCGGAGGTCTAAGATAGGACACTGACTTTTGTCCTCCTTTGGAACCAAGAAGTAGTGGTAGTAACAACCATGCCCTACTTCTGGCGTCGGAACGTGCTCGATGGACCCCTTGGCCAAGAGGGCCGCAACTTCCTGCTGGAGAAGTGCCAAGTGATCCCCCGACATGCGGTGGTACTGAGGTGGCATGACTGGAGGGGTAGACTCGAAGGGGAGGGAGTAGCCCCTTCGGATTATTTGCAGAACCCACCTGCCCAAAGTGATGGTGCACCAGTGGGGAAGGTGATGGTGAATCCTGCCACCCACTGCCGTCCGGTGGGTCTGAAACACTGGACTAGGAAGGTTTTGAGGCGGCAGGAGCAGTGGTGGATTGACCTGCTCGCTGGCCTCGGGACCCACCACGTCAGGTGCCACGTCCGCGGCTGCGCTGAGACCGTGGCTGCGCAGGCCAGCGGGACTGAAAGGAACGCGATTGGGCACCTCAACCCTGACCTCAAAAGGAGTGAAAAGTGGGCACCGAGAGAGTGCGCATGGTGGCGAGACCCAAAGACAGGGCGGTAAAAGCGTTCCAGGGTGCTATCCGCCTGGTCACCAAAGAGGCGTGTGCCATCAAAGGGCATGTCAAACAAAGTGTTCTGAACATCTCCGGAGAAGCCAGTTGTTCTGAGCCAAGCGTAACGGCGGAGCGCCACCGTTGAGGAAAGTGCCCTACCGAGTGAATAGGCCGTGTCAAGTCCACAACGGATAGTGAATTTAGCAGCATCTCTCCCCTTGGTAATGGCCTGGGAGAGCACCGCTCGAGCTTCCACAAGGCACTGAGGCAGCATCTGTGCCACCGTGTCCCATACAGAATGTGAACAGCGGCCCAACAGGCACGCAGTAGTCACCGCCCGCAACCCTGAACTGGCAGAAGTGAAAATCTTTTACCCAAACTGCTCCAGTTTCTTAGATTCCGTGTCTGGAGGGGCAGAAGGGAATGCGCTTGGCGAAGCAGAGGCCTGGACAACCAGACTCTGAGGTGTCGGGTGTTGTATGAGAAAGCTGGGGGTCACCCATCGCTGGGCCGTGGCGGTGTGCACACACTTACCCGCAGGAGCCCCAGTGTTGAGTTTGTTCCAGGTGCTCAACAGGACGTCGGTAAGGACGTCGTTGAAGGGCAGCAGCGGCTCCGCAGAAGACAACGCTGGCTGCAGTAATTCAGGCAGGAGATTGGTCTTGATAGGCACATAAGGGAGCTCGAGTTTAAGAGCCTCAGCAGCCCTACGCAACACCGCAGAAAAAGTCCCAACCTCCTCTGTAGCCACTCAAGGGGGGGACAGTGTACCAGGATGTGGAGAGAAATCCAGATTCACTGGACCTTCCATATCACCTTCCCATTCTGGCTCATCCTTGCATTGAGCTGCGAGAGGGTCTTCAGACCCCCTCCCATTACTCCCCTTCGTCCACCGGTTGTTGAAGAAGGCGGTAGGGACGAGGTGCCCGGGGGAATGGGATAAACTCTCCACCCAGAAACAGAACCGGGGGGTTATAGACCAACCCCGGTTCTGCGCCGTCCGGTGCCGCATCTGGCGCCGCACCCGGAGCCAGCGGCGGTGCTGAGGCCGGCGATGCCGTAGGGTATCGTGCCTGCATAGCCGGTGCCAAAGGCGGCGGCACGGGGGCAGAACCACCCAACGGGTCCGCGGGTCCTGAAGGCGCTCCAAAGGGACCTGATGGGCCAAATAAACGGCTCATGGCCGACAGCAAAGCCTGTATTTTGGCCGGAGCCGGCTCCGCGACCGGGCCCTCGACCTCCCACGTGAGCGGGACCTCGATCGGCATGGAATCGATTGCCGGACCTCCAATAACTTTCGGGAACGCTCCCGCAAAGCTTTCAGTGCCATGGCCTGACAATCAGGGCACGCCTCGGGGGCATGGGCGTGCCCCAAGCAGAAGAGACACATGTCGTGCGGGTCCGCTACCGACATGTTCCGACGGCAGGTCCTACAGGACTTAAACCCGGGCATCCCTACTGCACCAGAAGTCGAGTACTCGACAAGATAAGAGGAACAAGTTCTCAGAAACCAAGTTAAAATATTAATTAGGGTTACCGCTCTCTTTTGGATCTGCGCTTGCTGGCGCGGAAAAAGAAAGAACTGACGTCAGCGCACGTGGGCACATCTAAGTAGCTCTGTTGACGTAATCTCGGCGGCTACGACTCCAGCGACGTACGCGGAGCCGCACGACGACGCCTACCGACGCGCAGGGGCATTGCTGACGAAAACTTTCCGGATCCAGTCAGCCCACGGTCGTACCATTTGGACTGCCCGCAGAAACTACCCCATCTCCCATGATATTTAACTTAATACTTTGGGGGCATTGCCTTGCTCTGCATGGGACACAGGTCTGCCCTTCCATGTATATATAACCGGTGTCCCTAAATGCTACAAACCACACCTTTGGTGTATAACGGGGACTGTAGTTCAAATAATCCATCTGCGCTCACCTGTCAGGCGAATTTTGATGCTGGACCCGTTCCTTCTTGTCCCTGGATTGGACATCCCTCCCATCTCCGCAAAACACACAAAAACGACGTATAATACTTGTAATGCTGTGGACATCATGAGATGGCCACAAGAGGCTCGTTTCCCAAAACTTGGAAATTGAGAGGTGAAAATATCTGTTTTCACTTTGTCAGCCTCGTAAAAAAAAAAAAGAATTATCACGTTTTCCAAAATTTCGCTGCAGTTTTGTAAAAATCGCTGCATTTTTACAAAACTGCTGACTTCGCGATTTTTTGCAAATCGCGAAATCCTGGAGGGTCTGATTATGAAGTTGAAGAAGCTTTTGTGGAAACCAACTTTTTGATCAAGACTGATCACAAACCTCTTTGTGAAGTTTTTTCCAGCAAAGGTATTGATTTCATTTCACCTAGGATTACCAAAGTAAGTCTGCAGGCTTATGACTTTTGTGTGAAATATATCCCTGGTTCTGAAAATGTTGTGGCTGATACACTTTCCAGGTTAGTTCCTGTAACAAATGGTGATTCACATTTGGATACTTAACAGAATAATGTATCTCTCAACAAATCTTCTGATTTTGTTTGTGAAGTTGAGTAGGAAACTATCTCAAGGGAACGATGGCATGAAGTTTGTCAGGAGGATGAAATCCTTCAGAATGTTATGAAACTCATTTGCTCTGGTTGGCGTAATAAAGAACAAGGAGGCACATCTTGTAATGAATTTTGTTGTGTGAGGGATAAATTTTCCTCTAGTGAAGGCTTATTGTTTAGAGGCCATAGACTTGTGCCCCTGGTTATCTTACGTGAAGAATTAATGGAACTGGCTCATAAAACTCATTAGGGCATCTCCATAACCAGAGAGAGTATGGGCCTACAAGTTGAACGTCTGGTAAGAGATTGTGTGCAATGTTCTCTGAGTGAAAAAAGTATGAAAACTAGAACCCAACAAATGGTAATTCGCACACGTCCATGAAAGGACATTGCCTTGGACATTTTGGGACCTATTCAGGGTGATGCTATGGACACTTATGTCATTGTTGTTATGGATCTTTACTCCAGATGGCCAGAGATCAGTTTCTCTAGGGTTGTAGACTCTAAAACTGTAATGTATTTGCTTAAAGTTTTGTTTAGCAGAGAAGGGTTACCTGAGTCACTGTTGACTGACAATGGGGTACAGCTAGTCTCGAAAGAAATGGAAGAATTTCTTATGGGATGTGGAGTTATACATAAGAAATTTGTTCTTTACCATCCTGAGTCA
Source organism: Triturus cristatus (assembly GCF_964204655.1). NCBI lineage: Eukaryota > Metazoa > Chordata > Amphibia > Caudata > Salamandridae > Triturus > Triturus cristatus. Next base: position 667,450,645 of record NC_140590.1, read on the forward strand.
AATGGAACTGTTGAAAGGTTTAATTGTGTCCTGAAGGAGATGATCTCCTTGGCCAAGAATAAATGTCTTAATTGGAAAGAGGAGGTTCTAAAAAGGGTTGGAGTATACAGATTTACAGCTCACACAACCACAGGTAAATCTGTTTTTCTCCTATATCATGGAAGACAACCTGAAACTTTCTCGGAACCTCCATGGATAAATACATTTCTTTCTGGGAAACATGTTTACTCACATTTGGAAAACTAAGACAAAATGAAAAGTGCTTGAAGAGCAAAATGTAATATGATTTAAGGCATGCTGTCAAAAACACAAAGGTTGCTGATGGTGAATTTGTGGTAATTAAAAAACCTGGATGGTGTGCGACTGGTTTCAAATTTACCAAACCCTTGAAAGTTATTAAATGGTTTCACAACGCAGTCCAGACGTCTGATCACAGGGTGTGGAATCTTGGTAGAGTTGTTGTGTGCAAAGGTAGGAAGTTGACTAGTGACATTAATTCTGATAAGGAGGGTGTTAACGGTGGAAATAAACCTGAGGTGGCCGTAAGGAGGAGTTCAGAAAGAACAACTCAACCTCCTCTATATTTGGAAGACTATGTAGTGTAAATTCTTTCCTGCATTTTTCGTATTACTTTCAATTGCTGTCTAATCTGTTTTTAACTTTATGCATATCCTGCATTATCTTGGATTTAGATTTTATGCTTGTTATCTGTTTTTCTCTTAACTTACTTTTCACTTTGTTTTAGTATTAGTAAGGGAGGTAGATGTGTGGTAATGTGCCTCCAGCTTGCCTCCTCATGACACCATTTGTTAAGGTTCCAGAATCCTTGCCAGCCTGTGCTGGCAATAGAATGTATATATTTAAACGGTTCCTCAGGCAGAGCTCGTTTGGTGGCTGAGCTGTCCTTTCTGATTAACAGCTAATAAATCCTGACTACAAAACTACCAGACCTGCGTGCTTCATTGAAGAATTCATTTATTTTAACACGCCGGGAATCCATATTTGTGCGGATAAAAGTGAGGTCAAAGAATCATATAATTTCGGGAGTCCTAACTGTTGATTATTCCAGTTCTATAACTGCAAATGTGTCATGACAAGAAGCTCTTATCAACTAGTCTAGTTTAACTAGCTCAAAACAGCACAGATAATCATGAGACAGAGAAGTGTACAGGAGCGTTGCGGAAGGACGTTCATACATGTAAATAACTAAACACAGTAAAATGAAACATGGCGCTCTTTTATATTTGTTCAAAGCAATTCTGGATCGTGCACAAACCGTGGGTTGAAAACATTGAATGTGTTGTCAGGTGCCACAGAGGTATCACTCTCATAACCCAAGGAGTGTGTTCAATTAAAAGGTCCCATGCGTTGGCTGACAACAGACAACGTCCCTCTGGGCGCGCCGTGTATGCTTCGCTGAAAGCGAATGAAACGTTTGTACTGAAGTGTTGAAACAAAACAGAAGATGATGCTTGGTTCCAAACTTTAATTTCAACTCAAAGGTTAATCCGTATAATCATATACTGGAAATTATTTCACATAAATGACATCGCTGTGTCACACTTCATCTCAAGTGATAGACTTGATCCCAATGCATTTCGGGCCCCTCTGGCCCTTCGTCAGGGGAATCTAAATAACAAAGAAATATATACATGTCACTGAATGGTGTAATGAGGGGTTTGCCATTAAACAAAAGACTGAAGGACATTGCCTAAAAAAGTGAGATTACGCTAAAAAAATCACAGTGTGACGATGCTAACAGAAAGAACATCACCATGAATTGGTTTGCATGGAAACATTATGAGATCATCATGTCATTAAACAACGTGAAACACAGTCAAAAAGATGTGCCGAAATGTTCACAGTTCTTAAAGAGAAACAAGCAAATATTGATAACTGATCAATGAAACGTTAAAGAAAAAGTTCACCCTAAAACGTGCACCGTGGCTTGTAAATAAAAAAGAAAAAGAAGGGGAAAAGTTCCAACCGTACCAAAATTCTATGAAAGACTCCCGTGTGTCGTGTGAAGTGTCCCTGTGCTCAGACATTCCCAGAAAGTCGGTGAGGGTTTGAAAAAAGCATATTGTGAGACGAAAAACAAAGAGTGCACCAATTCGAAAGAGAACGCGTAGAAGAGAAAAACTCATTGGTGAAGCGGGGCTCCATACCTGTTGTGTGCAACGGTGTAAATCGTTCCTGTCTCGGGTTCGTTTGTGTACCTTGGGGCGTGCTCTTAAAAAGGAAATCCGTGAAAAACCGGAAGTGACATAAACGATTGTTACACCGCGAGTGTGTATTAAATGTAATAACCGAAAATGAGCACCATCTTGCAAGTAGTGAAAGTGAGACGTCATGAATGAAAGAAACCCAGATTAATCAGAACAGATAAGAAAATAAAAGCGAACAAGCGTGAAAAAGTGAGAAATGCAGTGTTGTGAACACACTATGATGCTGAAAACGTTCGTAACAACTGTGCGTATTTTGATGATGTCATAGTTCAAAGATAACAAGCAAATTCCAAGCGGTCATTGAGACCCTTTGGTTTCAAAGATTCCAATTTGTAAATCCAATAGTTTTCACGCTGTAACAAGAAAGTGTTATTGTCTCTGCCTTCCTTTTTCACCACAGTCTCTAGTATCATGAACTTCAGTTGTGCAATGTTGTGCTGATTGTCCAGAAAATGCATAGCAACGGTTGATTTGGGATTGCTGGTACGTATGTTGCCCTTGTGTTCGTGTATGCGTGTCTTTATCTTCCTTTCAGTTTTGCCCACATATACGAGGCCACACGGGCATTTCAGTACGTAAATTACGTTGGTGGTGTCACAGGTGGCATTCACTTGTAATTTAATCGGGGTGCCCCTCATGGGGTGTGCAATTTTGTTGCCTTTAATGATGTTGTTGCAATTGCTGCAGTTTAAACAGGGGATTGCCCCCGAAATTCCATGATAGATGTCTCAATATTGGGTCGAATCAGTTCCTGTATGTTTTTACTCCTGGTGTGTGCGAACATTGGTGGGTCGCTGAAAATGCCATTGAAATCGGTTTCGAAGGCCAGAACTGGCCAGTGCCTTTTAAAAGACTGTTTAAATTTGTGGCTCATGGTTGAGAAACGGGAGACTACCACCATGCGATGTTGTTCTCTTCGTGTGGTTGATTGTAATAAAGTCTCACGTGATGTACTGGCCACTTTGGTGACTGCATTCTGTAAAATTGTTTGAGGATAGCCACGGTTGACAAATCGTTGTACCATTGCCTATGTTTGTGCATGTACCGACCTACGCAAACCTCTTCATGCACGCATTTGAAAGTAAATTCATTTTAAGTTTGGACACTTGGCAAAAACATGCACGCCTTTTTTTGCGTTATATTGATGACATTTTTGTATTATGGTTTGGCACATTGAATTCCCTTCAGTCAGCTTTGGACAATTTAAACCAGATCAATGATCGCATTCAGTTCACTTTTAACATTCACGACACATCTATCACATACTTGGATGTTCTGCTGAAAATATGCGACAAACAACTCACCACATCTGTGTTTAGGAAACCCACCGACCGCAACAATCTTTTACACTACAAGAGCTTTCACCAACCATCACTGAAAAACCACTTACCATTCTCGCAACTGCTCAGGGTGATGAGAATAGTGTCTGATCATTTAGAGTTACATGCACAAACACAGGCAATGGTACAACGATTTGTCAACCGTGGCTATCCTCAAACGATTTTACAGAATGCAGTCACCAAAGTGGCCAGTACATCACATGAGACTTTATTACAATCAACCACACGAAGAGAACAACATCGCATGGTGGTAGTCTCCTGTTTCTCAACCATTAGCCACAAATTTAAACAGTCTATTAAAAGGCACTGGCCAGTTCTGGCCTTCGAAACCGATTTCAATGGCATTTTCAGCGACCCACCAATGTTCGCACACACCAGGAGTAAAAATATACAGGAACTGATTCGACCTAATATTGAGACATCTATCATGGAATTTCGGGGGACAATCCCCTGTTTAAACTGCAGCAATTGCAACAACATCATTAAAGGCAACAAAATTGCACACCCCATGAGGGGCACCCCGATTAAATTACAAGTGAATGCCACCTGTGACACCACCAACGTAATTTATGTACTGAAATGCCCGTGTGGCCTCGTATATGTGGGCAAAACTGAAACTGAAAGGAAGATAAAGACACGCATACACGAACACAAGAGCAACATACGTACCAGCAATCCCAAATCAACCGTTGCTATGCATTTTCTGGACAATCAGCACAACATTGCACAACTGAAGTTCATGATACTAGAGACTGTGGTGAAAAAGGAAGGCAGAGACAATAACACTTTCTTGTTACAGCGTGAAAACTATTGGATTTACAAATTGGAATCTTTGAAACCAAAGGGTCTCAATGACCGCTTGGAATTTGCTTGTTATCTTTGAACTATGACATCATCAAAATACGCACAGTTGTTACGAACGTTTTCAGCATCATAGTGTGTTCACAACACTGCATTTCTCACTTTTTCACGCTTGTTCGCTTTTATTTTCTTATCTGTTCTGATTAATCTGGGTTTCTTTCATTCATGACGTCTCACTTTCACTACTTGCAAGATGGCGCTCATTTTCGGTTATTACATTTAATACATACTCGCGGTGTAACATCCGTTTATGTCACTTCCGGTTTTTCACGGATTTCCTTTTTAAGAGCATGCCCCAAGGTACACAAACGAACCCGAGACAGGAACGATTTACACCGTTGCACACAACAGGTATGGAGCCCCGCTTCACCAATGAGTTTTTCTCATCTACGCGTTCTCTTTCGAATTGGTGCACTCTTTGTTTTTCGTCTCGCAATATGCTTTTTTCAAACCCTCACCGACTTTCTGGGAATGTCTGAGCACAGGGACACTTCACACGACACACGGGAGTCTTTCATAGAATTTTGGTACGGTTGGAACTTTTCCCCTTCTTTTTGTTTTTTATTTACAAGCCACGGTGCACGTTTTAGGGTGAACTTTTTCTTTAACGTTTCATTGATCAGTTATCAATATTTGCTTGTTTCTCTTTAAGAACTGTGAACATTTCGGCACATCTTTTTGACTGTGTTTCACGTTGTTTAATGACATGATGATCTCATAATGTTTCCATGCAAACCAATTCATGGTGATGTTCTTTCTGTTAGCATCGTCACACTGTGATTTTTTTAGCGTAATCTCGCTTTTTTAGGCAATGTCCTTCAGTCTTTTGTTTAATGGCAAACCCCTCATTACACCATTCAGTGACATGTATATATTTCTTTGTTATTTAGATTCCCCTGACGAAGGGCCAGAGGGGCCCGAAATGCATTGGGATCAAGTCTATCACTTGAGATGAAGTGTGACACAGCGATGTCCTTTATGTGAAATAATTTCCAGTATATGATTATACGGATTAACCTTTGAGTTGAAATTAAAGTTTGGAACCAAGCATCATCTTCTGTTTTGTTTCAACACTTCAGTACAAACGTTTCATTCGCTTTCAGCGAAGCATACACGGCGCGCCCAGAGGGACGTTGTCTGTTGTCAGCCAACGCATGGGCTCTTTTATATTTCACATGCTCATATTGAAGCTACGAGTTCAAACTAACAGAACTCAAATTGTGGGACACAAAGGGATATTGAGCTGAATCCTCAAGAGGTTGTCGAGGTTTTCCATACCGTATTCTAGGTCAGTTTTTTTTACGCCTACCCAAACTAAACATTTGTTATGGCAGAAATGAGACATCAGCATTGAAAAAAGACAAACAAACATATTTATTAGTAATCCTTAATGGTGTGTGAGCAAGTCAAGGAAAGCAGGAGCAAATCCAAAATAATTGAGATTCATGGCACCAACCAGTGATTAGCACAAAAAACAGAAGCAGTAGTTAGTATGTTTTATACACAAGTGTAGCAATCCTTACCGATATCACAGCAATGAAGAGTCTGCTCCAGGGACTAGAGTGGTTCTCATGGTTTTGTGCACCTTTCCATGATACCTGTAGATGTGCAAAGATAAACTTAGTTAGAAGCACTGCATTTTACTAATACAAATTCCATTTAAAAGTTCTTCATCACATACTTTATGCAGAGTGAGTCAGTGACTGACTTGTAAGAAGAGAGCTGAGCCTGTACAAAGCATGTCGGGGCACAATAGGCATTTATTTACACCAGCTTTTTGAGCCATGAGGCACTTTGGTAGCACAGAAGGGGCTGCAGATGTGTGTGCAACCACTTCCGGAGTATTGAATGTCCCGCAGCATCAGGTGCGGTGATATGATAACAAAGGGGTGTTTGCTTATTTTTATGGGGGTGTGGCCACATCAAAATGAGGGAACCCTTTGTCTTTGGCCATGTGCCGAATTACAAAAAATGGTGCAGTGCAAGAAACATGTCTGGAGGCGCACTGACTGTGTACCACATATGAGATGGTGCACAGTCAGTGCATTCTCTTTGGGTGCCCACTGGGCTTGAAGAAGAGTGAGTAAGAGGGGTTCCAGATAGGACCCTCCAAACATTTGTCCAGAGGTGGGGACAGTCACAGGGCTAGCATTAGCGCTAGTGGCATGGCAATCTTTTTTTAGCGTTTAAACACACACAATAACCTCCTTCTCGAATTCCCTCACTACCAATCAGGAAAAGTGCCCCTCATCTCTTCATAGCCCAGCTCTCACATACATGTACTTTATTTTATAGCGCTGTAAAGGCTGGCTTTAATAATTCACTCAGCTATCCACATAGAATACAGATCTGTTCTTTGCAACAGGCATATTAACACTTTGGGCTACTTTACGGCGAGTCAAAGCTGCCACAAGACAAAACTCTAATCTCTCTCTCTAGCAGGAACATCAAGCACATGAGTTATCTTGACATTTTTATTGCTGCTTGAAAGCTGGATGCACAAGGAACTCTGCAGCAGGTGCTTTTAAATCACAAATTATTGCTGAACACAATGCGCCATCCATGAGCTCGGTGCGCCCTCTCTAGGTAAGAGCCCAGTAAGGCTGCACCGGTCGCACTACCCTAAAGCCGACCATGGACAGTCACATACAGCACCTATTCGTAGAGGGAACCTGGTCCTCACATTTAGAGGGAGGCCAAGTCTGCCACCTGCAGTGAAATGCAGACAAGATGCTTGAAGAACAAGTTACATACCTTCGGTAACAATATATCTGTAAGAAACATTAGTTAGTTAGATTCCTTACCTTAGAATATCCCCAGGCGTCAGGCTGGATCCGGAAAGATTTTAGTCAGCAATACCCTTGTGCGTCGCTAGGCGTCGTCTCCGGCTCCGCGTCCGTCGTCGGCGTCGTGATCGCCGGGATGACGTCGTCGCAGTACTTAGATGCCGCCCTCGCACGCTGACGTCAGTTCTTGTACATAGCTTTTCGCGCCAGGAACGCAGAGCCATGCAAGAGACCGACACTGGTGCCATAAATCTAGGGCCCTGAAAGGGATGTCCTTAACCCTAGATATCAGTTCGCAGAACGGGGAGGATGGGTGGGGCGGTATGGAATCTAACTAACTAATGTATCTTACAGATATATTGTTACCGAAGGTAAGTAACTTGTTCATCTGAAAGAAACACGTTAGTTAGATTCCTTACCTTAGAATAGATACCCCAGCAATACCAACCCCGGTGGTGGATCTGCGATCCAAGATCACACCAGGAAGTCCTGGAGAACAGAACAGCCAAAGAAGCCGTCTCTCCAGACTTGGCTGTCCAGGCAGTAATGCTTGGCAAACGTGTGCAGCGAGGTCCACGTTGAGGCCTGACAACTGTCCTGAAGAGGGACTCCCCGTCCCAGGGTAGTAGTAGCCGCTGTGGCCCGGGTAGAATGGGCTCTCAGCCCCACAGGAGGAACCTTCTTAGCCAAGGAATAACAGGCGTTAATGCACAAAACGACCCACCAAGAGATGGTTCGCTTGTGCACTGCCCGCCCCTTCTTAGCGCCCACGTAGCCAACAAAGAGTTGGTCGTCCACCCGGAACTGTTTCGTGCGGTCCAGATAGAAGGATAGCGCTCGTTTTGGGTCCAGCCGGTGGAGCATCTCTTCCTCTTTCGAGGGATGCAGAGGTGGACGTTTTCCGGCGAGCCGGAGAGAGCCGCAAAGCAGAGCATCACCCATTACGTGAAACTAACAAGAGACCCTACAGACAGGATCAGAAAAGAGATCCTTGATCTTACAAAAAGTGGACGTGACAACCTTTGGTTGAGTCCCAAGGAATTCGATTACCTGAATAAAAATGATTTTTCAATACCAGCGTTTTATACGCTGCCTAAAATACATAAAGATGACAAAAAACCCCCGGGAAGACCTATTGTGGCTGGCTGCCAATCCATTTTACAACCTCTAGCCGAATATACAGATTTCTTCATCAAACCTTTTGTAGTGTTGACAAAATCTTACACAAGAGATAGTACACAAGTGATTGTGGACGTGGAGGGACAAGCTTTTGATAAATATCACAATATCCTCGTGACGATGGATATTGAAAGCTTGTACACTAACATACCCCAATGCGAGGCTCTAGAGGTGATTAACAGTGTATTAGAACAGAGAGCCCGCCCACACCAGGTTCCATCAGATTTCATCGTCAAATGTGCAAGAATTGCATTGGAACAGAATTATTTCATTTTCAATGGCGATTTTTATGTCCAAGTGAAGGGAGTCGCTATGGGCGCAATTTTTGCTCCTGATATAGCGAATTTATATGTAGCCGCATTTGAAGAAAATGTGATCTATAATAACAACCCTTTTGAGAAAGAGATAAAGAAATATCTCCGTTACATTGATGACGTATTCTTAATATGGGAGGGTTCCGCTGACAGATTACATGAATTCCTGTCCTGGCTCAACCAACAGAATAATCACCTCAAATTTACTATGGACTATGATGTACAGGCAGTCAATTTCCTGGATTTACGAATCTGGAATGATGACGGCAATTTGTCTACCAGTTTGTTCACTAAACCAACAGCTAGGAATACATTGCTTAAGTATTCCAGTCATCACCCACGGAACTTACGAGATAACCTCCCGTTTGGCCAGTTCCTTCGCATCAAACGGAACTGTACCAAACGGGAGGATTATTTCAGAGAGGCTAAAGTCTTACAGTACAAGTTGGGGATGAGAGGCTACCCATATAGACTTGTCAAACGTTCTCTCAAAAGAGCATGGTACTATGATCGACAAGCACTATTGGAAACAAAGAACAAATTGGTATCCGCACAAGATGTTATTACCTGTGTCACAACTTTTGGAACTGAGTCCAATTCTATCAAGAAGATAGTTACCAAAAATTGGCATCTGATTCAAAAGGTAGAACCCCAGCTGGCAACACCTCGTTTTGCATTCAAAAGAGGAAAGAATCTAAAAGATTCTCTTGTCAAGGCATACAAAGAACCAGCTCCCACCACTCTGACCAATCTATGGGGACTTCCCCCCATAATGGGCCACCACCCCTGTGGACATTGCGCAGCTTGTCCTACAACATCAGTGGTAAAATCCTGTGTCTTAAATGGAAAACAGTGGACATTACGACAGCATACAAACTGTCTTACCAGGAACGTGATCTACTGCATAGAATGCCCCTGTGCCCTTTATTATATAGGCAAAACCACACAGGAAGTGAAAAAACGGATAATCCAACATCAATCTCGGATTAGGTGCAAGATTACAACAGCACCCATGGTGGAACACTACATAGAAAAGGGACACTCCCCTGTTGATATGAAGTGGTTTGTGTTAGAAAATGTAAAAAACACGAAACGTAGACAAAATGTAGATCGTCTCCTTACATTGAAGGAAAACAGGTGGATCTGGTCGGCCAAAACTGTTGAGCAGGGATTGAACTCTTTTATTGAATGGCAAACTTTAGCCACTTTGTAACTTTTCTGTTTTGATCTGGATTGGGAGCCATTATTTTGAATACTGACTACTATGTGTTTATGTGGTGTTTTCAAGTCTATTACTAGATCAGGATAGAGTCTGTCAGCTTATATTTATATATATACTTATATATATGTATACGACCATGGCTTATAAACATTCTCGTTCTAAGATTGGTTCCTAATTGTGGCATCGAGATCAGTGAATTGCGCAATTTAGAACACTTCATGTGCGCGACGACAAGGTCATGCCTTATCGGTAGACCCTATTTATTAATGGCCGATCGCTTACTCTTTGTATTAGACTGACTCCTATAACGTGTTGCGAGTCTAGAGTATAGCATATACGTTTAAGATTGCTACATAGAATGACGCTTCAAAATATCCCCTTCCTTCTGATGACATTTAACATCTCTGGCATTAAGTTTTGGATGCGACTGTCACTATTGGTGTATACAGTTGGTTTGTTTATCACACTCTAAACAGAGAAGTGTATGAAGCTATATAGTAGACGACTCCGTTCTAAGATGGCCGCCACAAGTAACATCTAGCTGAGGTGGCTCACGATGGCTGCTTACGCTTAAATAGCTCTCACCTGTGGAGGTCGTGGCTTCTCGGATTTGTTGGGCGAGCGGTACGAAGAGAGCTGACTCTGTGGAGATTAAGTAAGCGCTTGTCTTGGGAGGGCTTTACAACCTCCATAGAAGAGTAGATGTTGATTTTTACGTGACTCGTTTTTATTTGACTCGATTTAATCTGTTTCAGAATACATAAGCGCAGACGAAGGTTGTCGCTATATGTGAGTACTGGCAGTTAGCATGTTTACTTAATTTCTTGTAGAAATAGGTCCCTTTAAGTGACTTAGGATTTCGCTTCTGTTTCCGTTGTAGATTGAGCACTCTCATATAGAATTGGATTACGTGAGCCTATGGCTTCACATGAAAGTTTAAGTAAGTGTACCTAGCTCTGATAAAGGGAGACTTTGTTTTTTTGGTAGACATTTCAGTGGTTGAAACTATACACTTTATAGTTGATTTACGGCACTTGTTTGGTGGTACTCAGTTGGCGTTTTTGGGTCACTAGGTGTACTGACACGTTTATTTAGTTTATTTTATTTCATTGCATTTTGATTGGGTGGTCACAATGGGAGACATCTGCTTTCCTTCAGTGTAGTGACAATAATAATTGACAAGCTCAGATGATTGAAAATGTTAGTAATTTATGTATATTTCTATGATAGATACGAAGTGCAACTAGAGTCCTGATGATGGTCTCAGAAATTGAAGGTTAAGAGACCGAAACGTCGACGCTGTGACACTTCTTCAACAATAATAATTTTCATGTGTTGTGTTACATACATTATAAATGTGGAAATTGGTTTAAAGTCATATGACCAACTGTGCTAGGTGCATATGTGTGTAAAAGTGTCAATAACTACTGCCTAAATTGTGAAAGAAGACAGTGGTTTAGGTTGCCAATGATGAAATTGAATGAAGTTTCTATACCTGATTAATGAAAAGTGTTGAAACATTACAAAAAAAGATTTATTTTTGATATAAAAAGAACACAAAATAATGAATTGTGGTCTTGTCTGAGTTCTTCTAAATAATGCTCACTTCGGTGACGATTTAATTGATAAAAATAAGTTAAATAAATCCTCAAGGTTTATTCTTGTGTCTAGCAAAGCAGAGCAGAGCACAGGCAGCAAGGGCTGAACGCGGAGTGCCGCTGAAAACGGCGCGGGTTCTCTCGGTCATCGGCCGTCGAGACCCGCTGTTACTATCGGGGCCGGGGGCCACCGAGATTGCGGAAAGGGATTGCCTGCCACAGCTCAGCACCTGCTACGAGCCTGCCTGCTCGTTTACCTGCCTGCCTGCCTGCCTGCTGCCGCCGCCTGCCGAGCACCGCTGAGTATCAATCAAAAAAGGACAGACAGGTAAAATTGCTCAACGCGGCAGGGGGAGAGGGCAGCCTCACACAAGAATCAACAGATGGTGGCTTACAGGTCAACAGGCCACTAACAAAACGACTAAGTTAGCGCCTAGTGACCAGTGATAGACAGAACACTCTTAGCACCCCTAGCACCCCCAGCATTCAAGAGGGCCCTACCCTTGGAACAGCAACGAAGTACCGGCCTCTGGCTTCTTCAGGGGGTGGGGGGGCATTTTCAATCTCACATGACAGCAAGAGTTACTTCCAAAGTACCACCAAAGCACCACCGCAGTCCAAGTTGCTGAGGAGCTGAGGCAGCGCAGATTAATCACAGCATTGAGACCGGCATACATTGAGGTGGAAAGCAGGAGGCTGCGGCTGAGGTTGAGGCTGAGGTAAAAAAGGCGGGGGAGAGTGGCAGCTGAAGCCAATGGAGTACGCTGCAATAGCTGCCCTCCTGGTAACGAGCCTGGTTTTCGCCCTCTCATACCACCTCAGCTGCCGCTCCGCTCATTGTTGCCTGCCTTTCAGTGACTCCCAGCGACTCCTAGTGCCTCCCAGAGCCTCCTGTGCCTCCTGTGCCCGCCTGTGCCTTCTAGCACCCCCGGACTGAGACTCTGTTTCCGCTACGTCTGGGGTGGCCAGTGATAACTGTTATAACTTCAGTCAGTTTAAACTTCTATTATCCTCTTCCTTCGTCTTAGTGACTTCTCCAAGAGGGTTGATCAGGACGAGAGTAAGACTCCAAGACTTCAAGACCTTAAGGAACTCAAAACAAAGCACTGAGTGAGGCACTGTGCCTCCAACACTGCCAATATCAATATCAACTAAATTGTTAATATTTAGGGACCAAAGACCTAGGTTCCAGTTGGGCTAAGTGAGAAGCCCTGCACTGCGAGGGGGGTCTCGCAGAGGGGAGATACCCCAAGCCCTAAGTATTAAATCAAACACTTTTAATTCAATTACAAATAACTCAAAAACAAAAAACAAAAAAAACAAAAACAAAAAAAAAAAGCATTCATAAAACAATACACAGGAGCAATGAGATCCGGCTGAGTTAGGCAATCCTTACTCAAACCCAAATCTAACTCCAAGTCGAGGAAAAGGAAACCCGAGTCAATAATGTCATCACAACCAATCAATCCTCAGGAAAAAATAACCGTCCACAGCACACATAAAGAAGGACTCACTATGGCAACCTCAACTTCAACTTCAATTTCAATCGTAACCTCAAATGAAAATATAAAGGACAATGCACCACCAATGGCAAATGCCTTCTCCTTAAGTCCAACTGCAGTTTATCAGCCTCCATCAAGACCACTGACCTAATTTAAGACACCACAGTCATTGCCACAGCTATTATCACCCTCTACACCAACGCCATCATTAAAGGACCTAAATGGCCTTATAACCGTTGAAGGAACGCCTGTGAGGAAAAAGATATGCACCCACCAACCAAAGATATATACAAAGTTTTCCTTTTTAAAAGACCCTGGAACAGCCATTTATTCCAAGACTGGGAACATAAAAGGACTACAAACACCACTTCTATCAAGCAAAACTGACTGTAGCCTTACCCACAGCAATTTAGCTGACCCATCATGGTTCGCTGCGGTTCATAACCATTCCACCGCTCAGGCAGCAACTGCAATGTCAACATTATCCAGAACCAGAGGAGCGGCCAAATCCATCTACTCAGCAGGTAAAGGAGTTAACAGCTGCAACAGCCAAAGCAGGGACAACTTGGACCAGTCATGCTCCAAAAAAAGGATCACAAACGACAGCTTGTGGAGCCCACCAATGACGGTTAAATCCTCCGAGATAGCGATCCACTCGAATTTAGTCAATCGGCTCAAGACATATCCAAACCAAGCTAGCATAGTGCATTCAGAAAATCTAGATTCATCAGCCAAAACTAGAGCTCAGGTTCACAACGATGGAAGGGGACAGGATTCATTTCTTCGCCAACTGTGCAGTAGTTCCCCAATTTCAGCGAGGACAATCCAGGTAACACAGACAGAACAATTAATAACGATTAAGGAACAGGAACACAGGGAAGAAAAAACGCAAAACGTATTCTTCCAACCAACCAACAGTTCTCCAACTCAAACTAAGACACCTCAAACAACCCAAGCAGACACCTGGGAGCAAATAGTAATAAACAGCAGACCAGCAGCAAATGCGCCCTCAGTGCGCCGCACTTTATTACCATCCAACGATTCCCATTCCATGAACAACGATATGACCTTTATAGCCACACAGGAATGGGAAGAATTAGTTGCATCTTACAATTTGAAACCAGCCCATGTCAACTCACCCAACGAAGCAAACAATCTTCCAAGATTGGAGAAAAGCAATAATGCCGGAAACCCGTTCCCGGAATCTGTATGGACAACAATCCTAAATACCTTATAAGTCTCAGCCGCAGCTCTAGAATTTCAATCACATAAAATGGACCTGCAGCTCTCTGTCCTACAGACAATGGCCGACTCTATCTCTGGAATTGACTGGAAGATATCAGAACTAAACGGTCTTATAAAGAGGGGCCAAGAAGCAGCATACGTAGTCCAAACAATAACACCACCATGCCCCTGCTTATCGATCATAGACAAGTTATCAACTTAACAATCCATGCTAGGGGACTTGATATCCGACCTAAAATCAGCAGTTCCAAAAAACTCAGACTTTAGCATAGAACAGCCTGCAACACTAGCAACGTTAGCGACTCAGTCAGCAGTTGAACAGACCACAACTAAAAATCCATCTCCAGAGGGCAGAGAACTTCTACCATCAGCATCAGAGGAAAAGGAAGCGGAACTTACAAACCACACTGCAACTACAGCTGACCCGGCATTAGTTCATGCCCAGACCTCTTGTAAAACTCATAGAAAGAAAAAAAGGAAAGGAAGAAACAGACTTCTAACTGATGCAAGATCTCGTCCAGAATTGCACCTATACCAACCTTCAGCAGTAATTACCCATTGCCGAAAAGCCACAGACATGGAACAACTTCTACACTTACCCTTGCATGAGGATCTAGAGAGTTCTTCAGCATCCCCTACTGTCCCCCCTCCAGGAGCTCCGATAAAACTACCTGGAGACGCCACCCGGAAACCTCGTGCTAGTTACATCAAGCGGAGGTCCTCCCAAACAAAAACAACCCGACCGGCACATAACATCGACCTACCAACGCCTGAAAACATTCTAACAATAGAAACCCGGGACAAGGCCAAGACCAGCAACATTGAGCTACCTCAGCAACCCACACAAGGAGCAATTAACAACTTAAGAGAAACCGGGAGAGATTGTCAACAAAGTGCGCAACTAACCTGCTCAGTCATTGGCAGCCCAAGCCGCCCCTCCCAGTCCGATCATCCTGGCCGTGAGGGACCGCTAATAAAGCCAACAACAATGCATTATCAGGACAGTTCGACCATCATTCACTTCACTCCAGAATACACGTCCCGAGGTAGAGATGATACACTGGACAGGGGAAACATATTAAGACTTTTACATTCAATTACAAGCCTAGGAAACATCAGCTCCTCTGATCTCCTCCAAATAGAGTTTTTGTCAAGCAATGATCCACAACGCTTAGAAACAACTAAAGCAACCTGGAACTCCACCAAAATAGCTAAGAAAATTTTGGTGGAAGAAGCAACGTTTAAACAATGGGGAATCAAACTGAGATTAGAAAAGCAACCTCCCTATCCAACACCGCTTTTACCCCCTACCAGGTTACCGGTGCGAAAAAATACACATTCAGTATTGAAAGGAGCAAGGAGCGCTTCTCCAAGAGTGCACCCTCAAGAACAAAAAGTTTCCCGGCTTTCCGGGCTCCCCGAGGCACCGACGGACAGAGCGGGGTCTCCCATCCCTGAGTTAGTGACCGGGTGAGGTGAGGTCTGTATCTAGAAAGGTGCAGGAGTGAAGATCACCCTGACCTTTTTGAGATCTCATCATCTAAGGTTGTAAATTTGACAATTTTTTGAATTTTAAATCACAAGATCACTGATGCAGTAGCACACTTTGTCATATAGGTCCTGAAGAAAGCCGGACACTGTTCCATCTAGGCTGAAACTAGTTGACCCACTGTGAAGCAACTTATTTGTTTGATGTTGCTTTAGCACGTTTTTAAGAGGATTGGTACAGAGATAGTGATTAAAGGCTGTTTCTCTCTCTTCCAACTCCTTTTTATTCTCACTATCCTGCACTGCACTAATACCATTTCCACCAAGCAAGAGAAAACATACTATCTTTCAAGACTACACTTACCAGTTACCTCTGGTTTTTCTCCTTCTGGGACTACACTTTGTTGGATCAGTTGCAATCTTTCTGCCACATGATTCTCCTCAAGGCTTTGAGGAATAGTGGCTAAGATTGAAGGATGACCAGATGATGACACTGGCCTCTCTTGGCAGTTGATGGAAATCCTGACAACTCTCTGTGTTTCCTGCCTAATGTTCCACTGTAGGTTCAATCTGTAGTGGTATAGTTCTTCTTCTCTTGACATACTTGGGGTGGTGTTGTCTCTTACAAGCCTTTCTCCTTTAGACCATCAGTTCCTATTTGTTTGTTGATTACAAGAACTAAAGCACCCTGGTAATGCTTCGCCGGTCACTCTACTGAACTGGAGGTCGATTCAACGTACCATCAATACAGCTGTCCACACAAATTGACAAAGGGGAAGGAACCTAAATCATCCCCCGGAAAAGATCAAGCAAATCAGCGTATGCATTTGGAATATCAACGGCTTAGCTAGTAAAAGCAACGACTCAGAGTTTCTACAATACTTAAACTCATTTTATCTACTATTGCTACAAGAAACCTGGGAGGTAAAGGCATTTGAGCTGCAAGGGTTCACATCTTGTTGTATTCCAGCAAACAAAACGTAGATCAGGGGGACTGATGATTTTCGCCTCAATAGCAACAATAGGCAGGATTACGACAATAGAATCTCAAATAGCACTTCCAAGTGCAATACAGGTGGCAAAGATCTCCCTCTGGTTAAATAACCAACTTCAAGATGTTATAATAATCAATACTTGCATTCACCCGAAGCAGAAACGGCAAGCCGCGAACTAACTGATAAAAGCCTTGGTAATAATAATGAACGATGAGGATTCTGATTTACTCATCTTGGCAGGTGATTTTAACATGTTTCTCATCAGTTCAGATGCAGATGATGATCCTAATCAAGGACTTAGCGCTGCATGGGGAGTGCCAAGACAGGGCTCAGCAAAAATTAACAAACTTATAAATTGCTAAAAAAATCTACTTCGACAATTAGAACACCTAAATTTAAGAGCCTTGAATGGGCGTTACACCGAAGATGACCCACCGGTCGCAACCTTTCATTCTGACAAGCAATCCTCCCATCTGGATTACACATTTACATCTTTAAATATGCTTGGCAGGGTAACATCGTTCAAGATAGGCTCGAACGACCTTAGCGACCACCTGCCCCAAGAAGCCTCAATAAAAGTCAGCTCACTTCTCGAGACTGAGCCGCACATAGGTATCGACATCGAAGTGACTTCGAATTTAAGGCGTCTTCGGTGCAATCCCTGCAACATCGACTCCATAAGCCTTGCAGCGAAAACTCTTTTCACTCAAGTGGCAAGCTCCACAACAAAGCTGTCAGAAGTATGGCAAAACTTCATCCTAGACATCAGTGTGAAATTGTTAAAAGGACCACCAAACAGGATACGTCAAGGAAAGGGAGCATCAACCAAATTACAACTCACTCCAGCCAGAAATGAAAACACAAAAACGGTTAATAAACCGAACACTGAGACAGATGCGAAAAGATCCAACAAACTATGACTTGCAAACAATTCTACGGAAAGCGAAAAAACTGTTACAACGGAAGAAATGGGAAAAACAGAAACAAAAAAACGACGAGCTATGGGCTACACTCCTTTATGAAGCAAAACTGCAAAATAGTTCAAGGTTCTGGCAAATGGTCAAAAGAATACAGAACCCAGACCATCTAGGCCTAAACTCAAACATAACGGAGGAAGCATGGACAAAACACCTCTTTAAGCACTTTAACACCATAAACGCTGCCAATGAGGACAGCCTTGTAGAGGTGGGGACAAAGAAGTTCAGCAAAGAAGTTCAGAGGGAAAAAATAGATAAATACTATACAACGGTTACGACCCAAGAAACAGCCACTAGTGGAACCACGCTATTATCTCGAACAGAGAAATTAATGCCTGACCCTTGTTCTTCTTTCCACACTGAGTCTAGACATCTGGCTACCACACCAGCCGATGTCAAAAGGCAAATAGCCAGGGGCAGACCGACAGGTGCCCCCGGACAAAACGGCATTCTGCCAATGCTGTACAAATCAGACGCAGAATTTTGAAGCGTAGTACTGACACCGATTTTCAACAGCATAAAGAACACCCAATCTCTTCCTGAGTCCTGGCATGGGTCAGTAATCAGCCCAATCTTTAAACATGGCAATAGGAAACATCCTACAAATTATCGGCTTAGTGCCCTCATAGATGTGGAGGCTAAGTATTTTGCAGGAACCATACTGGAGGAGCTAACGACATGGGCATTTGAAAACTCAATAATCCCAATCAACCAAACTGGTTTCTGCAGGGGTCAAGGGACTACAACTAACATCATGGCACTGACCCTGCTGATGGACACAGCAAAAGAGACCAAATCTCCCCTTTTCCCCTCCTTTATTGATTACACTGCTGCATTCAACCATGTGGATCGCAATAAACTTTGGCAGAAATTGGACAACTGGGGAATACCCAAACATCTTTTAGACGTGTTGATACTACTCCACTCAAACACCTGGATTAAAGTCAAACTTGGAGCTGGTACGCACCTCTCTAAACCCATACCGACAACAAAAGGATTAAAACAGGGTTGTGTGTTAGCACCGATCTTATTTAACCTTTTTCTTGCTGACTTACCAGGGGAACTTGATAAAGGCCTCTGCCATGCACCGAAACTAGGGAAAATTCCAATGTCCAATTTGCTTTCCGCGGACGACCTGGTGCTGATAAGTCGGACACCAATAATAGGCCTCCAGAACCTTTTAAACGTAACCCACTCCTTCTCAGAAAGGAACGCCCTGCAAATAAACTTCAACAAATCGAAGGTTATGGCAGTGAACTACAAAAAAAAAGGAAAATCAACTGGCACGTAAACGGACAAGGGCTGGACTTGGTAACCACCTACAAATATCTGGGGGGATTTTTCTGGATGTTAAGAACTCGTTCAAACCTCAATTAGACTCTTTACGAGGGAAGGGAACTGTGACTTACCTGGCGATAAAATCTTTAAAAGCCAAACATCCTGATCTAACGCTCAACCCTCTTCTTCAGGTTTTGCGTGCAAAGTTACAACCGACTCTCACTTACGGGAGTGAATCCCTTCAAGGGAAGGATGCTGCACTACTCGATATAGTAATAGCTAAAGCATATAGGGCTATTTTTAACCTGCCAAGACACGTCTCTCCTGCACAAATTCGGTTAGAATTCGGCATTCTGAAACAATCACTAGAAAGGCGGAGTGCGTACATTACCAGTTGGCACAAGATCCGCAGCGCTGAGGTTGGCTCTTAAAATTCCAATGTATGGGAAGCGCTTCTCCGACATCGTAAATCTTCAGCTAGAGATTATCTTTTGACTCACTTGAAGTCCTGGGTCTGTCAAATCTCTGGGGCACTCCAATAGATCTCTTGTCTTTCAAAAAAGTTGCAAAAAAATCAGCACAAATCATCTCTTCTATTGAGGACAGGGAGGCATTAACAAAAAGATCGCACGGTTGGATCACGCTCAGTGATTATGGAAGAATGCAGCCACAAGCATACCTCAACATTGGAATGAATCAAAAAACGAAAGAAAAGTTCTTAAAATTACGCCACTTACCACCCTGGGTGAGAAAAAATTTCACGCAGCAGTGCCGCCTGTGTAAAGCTGATAAGGAAGACATTGTCCACATCATGTGCATTTGTCCTAAACTAAAGGATTTGAGGTATAATTTATTACGTCCCTCCTTCAAATCACATGGCGTCCAGACATGCAGGCAGGCTGTTAAACCGTGTTTTAACCCGGCAAACACAAAATTAAATTGTCGGGTAGTAAAGTTTTTTGACTTAGTAGAAAAAAAGGCACATGAGGTTTTATGACCGTCAAAACATTTTATTGAGAATTACGAACTGATACAAATCAAACTTGTAAAACTGAGGAAATCACATATAACAACTTTTTAACAACTTTTAGCAATGTTTTTTCTTTTTTTTTACTGTTTTGTAAAGATTTCAATTGATCATGTACAAATAAATTACTTACTTACTTACTTACGGAGGCGGAAAGAAGGGGGGCAGTGTAACAGACTGGCCGATGTGATAAGTAGTTACCACTTTAGGGAGAAAGGAAGGACAAGTCCTGAGCACAACCTTATCCGGATGGACAGAAAGGATAGGAGGCTTAGAAGATAGAGAGCTCACTCACCCGTCTAGCAGAGGTGATGGCAACCAGGAAGGCAGTCTTAATAGTCAGAAGACGAAGAGGACAATTATGAAGTGGCTCAAAGGGAGCGCACATCAGATAGGTTAACACTAGGTTCAAATCCCACTGAGGCATTATGAAAGGAACAGGAGGAAACATATGAGTAATGCCTTTAAAGAATCGAGCAACAACAGGGGATTTGAAAAGAGAAAGCTGATCAGGAAGCCGTAAGAAAGCAGAAATAGCTGAAAGATATCCCTTGAGGGTGCCCAGAGCAGAGCTCTGCTGGGCCAGGGAAAGAAGAAAGAGGAGAACCTCAGAAAGAGGGGCGGAAAGGGGATCCACAGCCTTTGCTGTGCACCATGCCACAAATTTGTTCCACCTGCAGGAGTATACCTTATTAGTGGAGGGACGCCTGGCTGCAAGGATGACATCACAGATTTCAGGAGGCAAGTCAAATGGCATCAACTGTCGCCGCTCAATCTCCACACATGGAGGTGGAGGCTGGACAGGTTCGGGTGGAGGACCCTCCCTTGCTGCTGCGACAGAAGGTCCTCCTGAAGAGGCAGTCGAATCGGGGGATGGATGGACAGACTGAGTAGCTCGGGAAACCAGTACCTTCGTGCCCAATCCGGAGCCACAAGGATGACTTCGGCTCGGTCGCGCTTGATCTTCTTCAGAAGTAGTATAGGCGGAAAGGCGTACAACAGACCGCAACTCCACTCGCGACGAAAAGCGTCTCCGAGCGAGTGCCGCCTTGGAAATTCCAATGCGCAGAACTGATGACATTGCGCTTTCTCTTCGGTGGCGAATAGATCTAACCACTGCCGAAAGAGACCTTGCGCCACGTCTGAGTTCAGACGCCATTCGTGATCCATCATGCACCGGCGGCTGAGTTCATCCGCCCTGGCGTCCAGAGAGCCCGCAAGGTGTTGAACCACCAGGGTGATGCCCTGATGTTCCAGCCATGTCCAGAGGCACAGAGCCTCCTGACAAAGGGTCCACGACCCCACCCCGCCCTGTTTGTTGCAATACCACATGGCGGTGGTGTTTTCCGTGAACACCTGCACTACACTTCCCCGAACAGAGGGAAGGAATGCCTTCAGTGCAAGTCGGATCGCCCGCAGCTCCAATAGGTTGATATGGAGCCGGGACTCCGCCGGAGACCAGAGGCCTCTGATCTCCGCCTCTTCCATGTGGCCCTCCCATCCCAGGAGGGACGCATCCGTCACCACTACGTGCTCCGGTTGGGGTAGGGAGAGGGATCTGCCACTGACCCAATCGCAGTCCGTGAGCCACCACTGCAACTGTCTTGCAGTCCCCTCTGATATTAAGACATGGTCACACAGGTTGCCCCGATGCTGAGCCCACTGAAACTTCAGGTCCCACTGCAGAGCCCGCATCCGCCACCTGGCGCGATGTACCAGCAGGATGCAGGAGGCCATCAGACCCTGTAGCCGCAGCACCAACCTGACCGAAAACCGGGATAAAGGCTGAAAGATCGGAATCAGAGCCTGAATATCCCGAACCCGGTGTTCCGGAGGATAGACACGGAACTGCGCAGAGTCCAGAACCGCTCCGATGAAAAGGAGCTTCTGGGAGGGACTCAGATGCGACTTCGGCACATTGATGGAAAACCCCAGCAAATGCAGGAGGTCGGCCGTAGTCTGGAGGTGGGAGACAACTGCCTGGGTCGAACCCACCTTCAACAACCAGTCATCGAGATAGGGGAAGACTGGAACCCCTAATCTGCGCAGATGAGCTGCGACCACCGCCATCACTTTCATGAACACCCGAGGGGCAATGGTGAGGCCGAAGGGTAGCACGGTAAACTGAAAGTGCTTGTGGCCTACCATGACCCGCAGGTAACGCCGGTGGGCCGGTAGGACGGGAATGTGGAAATAAGTGTCCTGCAAGTCCAACGCTACCATCCAGTCTCCAGGGTCTAGGGCAGCCAGAACCTGAGCTAAGGTGAGCATCTTGAACTTCTCCTTCTAGAGGAAGGCGTTGACGCTCCTGAGGTCCAAGATAGGGCGTAGGCCCCCTTTGCCCTTCTTAGGAACCAGAAAGTAGTGGGAATAGCAACCCCGACCTACATCTGGGCCAGGAACGCGCTTGAAGGCCCCCTTGGCCAAGAGGGCTGTAACTTCCTCCTGCAGAAGTTGCAAGTGATCCCCCAACATGCGGTGGTAGTGTGGTGGCATGGCTGGAGGGGTCGCCTCGAAGGGGAGGGAGTAGCCACTTCGGACGATTTGCAGCACCCACCTGTCCGATGAGATGGTACACCAGTGTAGCAGGTGATGGCGAGCTCTGCCTCCCACTGGCATGGAATGGGCTTGAAAGCTCAGACTTGGATGGCTTTGAGGTAGATGCTGCTGGGGTAGATGTGGGCTGACCGGCTCTCTGTCCCCTCGCTCCGCCTCGGCAGAATCCACGTCCGCGACCGCGTCGAGGCTGGTTCTGGGGCCTGTGGCTAGACGGACGTGTGGGGCACCCCTTCCTTGGCCACGAAAGGGGCGAAAAGCGGAAGTTTGCGGGCACCGGGCCGAGAGGCCCAATGACTTGGCTGTAGCCCTGGAGTCCTTAAAGCGCTTCAGCCCACTATCCGCTTTGTCGCCAAAGAGGCGACGGCCATCGAAGGGCATGTCCATGAGGGTGCTCTGGACATCCCCGAAGAAATTCGTGGACCTCAGCCAGGCATGGTGACAAATCGCCACTGTGGTCGCAATTGCCCTACCTAGCAAGTCCATTGTGTCAAGCCCACATTGTATCGAGTACCGTGCCGCATACCGCCCCTCGGCAAGAGCCTGGGCGAGCCATGTCTGGGTCTCCTCCAGACACTGGGGCAGCACGTCCGCCACCGTATCCCACAAGGAGTGGGTGTAACGGTCCAAAAGACACGCGGTGTTGATAGACATCAACCCCAAACTAAGAGAGGAGAACAGTTTCTTCCCAAACTGTTCCAACCTTTTGGATTCCCGATCCGGGGGAGCGGACGGGAAGCGAT
Organism: Triturus cristatus; assembly: GCF_964204655.1. Taxonomy (NCBI): domain Eukaryota; kingdom Metazoa; phylum Chordata; class Amphibia; order Caudata; family Salamandridae; genus Triturus; species Triturus cristatus. Next base: position 667,473,984 of record NC_140590.1, read on the forward strand.
CTGGGAGGTAGAGGCCTGGATAACCAGGCTCTCCGGCGTGGGGTGCACCGACAGAAAGCTGGGGTCGCCCGGGGCAGAGGCGCCGGGCCACGTTCTGATCCACAGGAGGGACTGTGGAGGGCTTGGACCAGGTGCCAATCAGAACGTCCGTCAGTGCTTCATTAAACTGCAGCAGAGGCTCCGAGGAGCTTACCTGCGGTTAAAGCACTTCAGTGAGGAGGTTAGTCCTCACGGCCACTGCAGGGAGTTCTAGCTGAAGAGCCTCTGCAGCCCTGCGCAGCACCACAGAATAGGTAGCACCCTCCTCCGTAGCCACGGAAGGAGGAGAGATGAAGCCAGTGTCAGGGGAGGTATCAAGACCACTGGCACCCCCCAGCTCTTCTGCCCAGTCCTGAGATAACTGGCACTGCTGTGCCAGAGGGTCCTCAGACCCCTCCCAGTCGTCCCCGTCATCCGACTCCTGGTAGACAAGTGGAAAGGTCGGAGCCGGGTGGTAGATGAATCTGTCATCCATCGGCGCCAGATACGACGCCGGGCCCGGACCGGGACAAAACCTGGGGATGACGTCGTCCGAAGATGGCACAGGGGGTGGCTCCGAAGGGGTCGGTCCCGGCGGCGGGGTCGTAAGGTCGAGCGGGATCCAGGCCTGGATCGCCCGGGGGCCTGCGGCGTCGGGACCGAAGTCGACGACGGCGCCGGGGCAGGAGCCGCCGGCTCGCTAGGCCCCCCAGTCGGACCTGCGGGGCCCAAAGGCGCGCCGGCAGGCCTCAACGGCGGAGAGAGACTCCTCATGGCCAAGAGTAAGTCTCGGACCTCCGTCGGAGTCGCGTCGGGCCCAGGGACCGAAGGGTATGGGGCCGGACGTGACTCTTGTGGCTCCGATGGAGCCATGCGGGTGGTGCCACCCGAACCCTCAGCCGAGTCGCGCGACCGGTGAGGGGAGTCAGAAGAGCGATGTCGTCTCTTCGACTTCTTGCTGTGCCTCGACTTACCGAAATGCGAGGGCTTGGATCCCGACGAGCGGTGATGGCTGCGGCTCCGCGACCGGTCCCTCGATCGGAACCTCGAGCGACGTGGAGCCGACTGCCGGATCTCGAGCAGCTTGCGGGACCGCTCCCGCCTAGCCTTCGAGGTCAAGGCCCGGCAGTCAAGGCACGACTCGGCATCGTGGTCGGCCCCAAGGCAGTAGAGACACCGGTGGTGATGATCCGTGACCGACATCAGGCGGTGAAAGGCGTCGCACGGCTTAAACCCAGGCATCCCTACCGGCACCAGGAGTTGAGATCGACTAGAAATAGGAACCCAACAAGTTCAAAAAGTTTAGTCAAAAAGTGACTAAAAGGGTATGCCCTTCCCGGATCTGCGCTTACTGGACGGGAAAAAAGAAGAACTGACGTCAGCGCGCGAGGGCGGCGTCTAAGTATTCCGACGACGTCATCCCGGCGATCACGACGCCGACAACGGACGCGGAGCCGCAGACAACGGCAAGCGACACGCAATGGTATTGCTGATGAAAATCTTTCCGGATCCAGCCTGACGCCTGGGGATATTCTAATGTAAGGAATCTAACTAACGTGTTTCTGTCAGATAAAGCTGGTCCACCTTTCACTAATGAGCTGTTCCCAATGCAGACACGAGTTTGCATCTGCACTGTCATCAGCGCATTTGTTGTGATAGGATGCACTGCGCCAGTCTTCAAGAGGCACACCCAGTTAAAGCTAACCACAGTGCTACCCAGTGTCACCTTTTGGAATTGGACAAAGATTTTGGTCACAGGGATTTGAACTTAACGGTAGCAGCTTACCACCAAGAAATGCTCTGTAGTGAGCTCTTATCTACATTTATCCATTCACTCACCAAATAATTAATTATGACCACTATAATTCTTAGAACATCTTTGTTTTACAATATTGTATACATCAAATGGGTTCTGTATCCTAAAACTATTTAAATGCACTCCGACTGTATAAAATCCAATGTTATATTGCCTTAGACGTTATTTTATGGGATGATATACCTCGGTATAGTCTTCAGACCCAATTCACAAAATCATTTATGGCAGTGAATAAATGTTTTTATTTAGCTGTTTTTGAAAATAATGCAGCTGCAACATAATCACATGCTTTTTTTAATTTTATAAACTTTATTGAGAATAAAGCACATTACATATTATGCATTCAATTAAAGTTTTTAAGCAGTTATGCATTTATAAGCCATTTGACTGACATCAAGGCGTGCATAAGATAGCTCAACCATGAAATGGGCGCAGAGGCAACACTAGATTGGAATATGCATTATTCATGACATCGCATCATCATAGAGACTGTGTCCACAGCTGTCCACATTAATCTATTAGTTCCCAGCTACAGGGTCTGGGGGTGGTCGGAGGATTGGTCAGCCGCGTCTTTCTGTCGGAGATAAGCTACCAAGGGGGCCCAGATGTCATGTGGCCTGCTTGCTAGGGGCATTAAGTTTCAGTACTCGCTCAGGTGTGACTGGTAGTGCGCCGCGTCCGCTATCCAATTTTTTGTAATTGGTGCCGGCTTACGGCCCCAATGAATTCCCAGCCTGCGCCTGGCCAGCACAAGGGGCATCGCAACCAGTCTACGGTCAGCATCTGAGACATTCTTGACATATCCCAAAAGGCATGTAAGGGGATTGGGTATAAGGGTGTTGGAGGTGATTCTGCAAACATCTTGCCAGAAGTTCGCTATTTTCAGACAATACCAGGCCATGGTTGCGTCAGGAGCGGAGCATCTCATACATCTTGCATCCTCCGCCAAGCCCATTCTGTGAAGTGCTGCAGGGGTGAGATACAGTCTGCGTAACAATTTAACATTTATCAGGCACAGTCTATAGTTAGGGGAGAGTTTTGGGGATTGATTACAGCAGTACTGCCATTGTTCTGGTGAAGGCCTGTCGACTAGATCTGCCGCCCACACGCATTGTGTCCGCTCAGTATCCACAGGTGAGGCTGCGAGAGTCAGCGTGTACAATCTGCTAATGCGCTTGCGCGGAGTAGGTGTCGTGTGAATGTATTCAAGTGCTGAATTTGGGGGTGGGGGGCTAGGGAATGTGCCATATATATTTCTGCAGGTCGCTCTTATCTGATAATATAGTAGGTTGTCTAGTGGAGTGGTGCCATACGGGAGAGAAAGAAACTGATCATTAGGATACAGATCGGCATTAGTGCAAATGCCCAGCGCTGCAGCTCGGCATGCCATGCCGCTAGTCTGCAGTGGAGAAAAGGAGGGATTGTTTGCGAGCTGCATCGCTGGTGCGTCAGTGTGTCTACGGACTCCCTCCTAGGCCCAGCGCGTGCATTCATGGGGTCGTGTATGGCAAGAATATCGCCGTTTTAGTGGCCATGGGTAGGTAAGGTCAGTTTCTACAGCCACGTGAGGCTGAAAAGGTGTGGGAAGTAGCCAAAAGTGGAGAAAACTGGCCTGAGCGGCGTAAGCATATAGTTTAAAAGTTGGGGCACCCATCCCTCCGTGCGAAAACGGCAGTGTAAGGGTTTCATAGGCGATGCGTGGTTGATGTCGTGCCTATAAAAGTGTGATCATATTGGAGCGCAAGCAATGAAAATGTGTGAGGTGGGAGGCAGCGAAATATTTAGGACTAGATAAAGAAACTTAGGCAGGATCACCATCTTGGTGATGGTGATACGCCCTGCTAAGGATAACGAAGATTTTTCCATATAAGTATTTTGGATTCAAGCAACTCCATAGTCCTACCATAGTTGGCCCTCCAAAGCTCCTCTGTGTCTCTGCTCAGACAAATGCAAAGATATTTAGTCAGCCCAGCAGCCCATTTAATCGGGTATTCCGAGGGATAGGATTGGGTGGCATCCGTTAACGGGAATTGAATAGATTTATTCCGGTTCATTTGAATGCCCGAGAGGCCTCCAAATTTGATGACCTCTCTGGTCATTAGGGCCAAATTTTCACGGGGCTCGCGGATGTATAGTGCCACATCAGTGTACATGGAGGTCGCTATGCCGCGGGTAGAGAACCTGATGGCTCGTTGCGTGTGGTGCTGTCGCAGCCATGCCGGGAGTGGCTCCATCGCTATAGCAAAGAGCATGTGAGACAGGGGCCATCCCTGCCTAGTGCCTCCGGTGATGAGTACAGGTTCAGTGATCTGTCCGTTAATGCGTATGCGAGCTGAGGGCAGTGTGTAAAGTAATTTGATCTTACTTACGAAGGCTGGGCTGAGGCCAAGGCGGCCAAGCAAAGAGAAAAGGAAGGGCCATTCTAGTGAGTCGAAGGCCTTGGTGGCGTCCAGCAGGGCAGCCACCGCCGGCAGATTGGGATTGATGTGGTGCATTACAGAAAAAATGGTGCACAGATTATGTGATGTGGCACGACCCGGGATGAAGCCAGATTGGTCCGGGTGAGCTATAAGTGTCATGAGAGGGAGGAGATGATTGGTCAACAGCTTTGCATATATCTTGTTGTCTGTGTTGATTAATGATAGCGGGCGGCATGAAGCGCAACACTCCGGCGGCTTGTCAGGCTTGAGGAGAAGAGTAACGAGCGCTTCGCGGAGATTGGTAGGGAATATGCCATTCGTGACGGATTTGTTGTACATTTCAGCGAGGTGGGGAATGAGGAGGGGAGCATATTCTTTTTAATATGCGGCCGACAGACCGTCGGATCCAGGTGCCTTATCGCCCGGGAGACCGGAGATCACTTGTGCGATCTCCTCGTGGTAAATGGTTAGCCCAGATACTCATGATGCTCATCGCTGAGCCATAACAGCTCAATAGTATAAAAATATTGCTCAATAAGTACTGGGGGTGTATAATCTCCGGTGGAGTTGGGAGTAAAATGAGGATATTTTATTGATTATTTCACTGAGGGAAGTGATTATTCCCACAGAGTCGCCCTGTAATTCTGTTATGTAAGAGGAGGCGTGTGGCGCTCTCAATAGATTTGCCAACGTTTTGCCAGGTCGATCGCCCTCACCATACCTGCATGCCTGTGCTTCTCGGCCTCTGCATGATATTCGGTCAACTTTGATCTTATATCTGCAAGTATAGCAGAAGAAGGGTTGTCGACATAGCTTTGATCAAGTAGTTTAAGTTCTGTTTCCAGCTTCTCCAAGGTGCCCCTAATTGACCCAAGCACACTGGCCTGCCGTGTAATACATTGTCCCCAAACCACCACCTTCAAGCTCTCCCAGAGGACAGAGGGGGAGTCCACAGAGCAGGTATTAATGTCAAAGAATTCAATAATGGTGCCGCGAAGCTCCTCTCTGAATGCGGCATCATGGAGCGGCAAAGGCCATGCGAACATATGCCGAGGGGTCAGCGGGATTCGCATGGCCAAGCTCACCGGCAAGTGGTCCGAGAAGGTGCGCACCAAATGCGTGGCGGAGTTAACCCAGCACGATACACCTCGAGTAACCACCCACAGATCTATGCGGGACCAGGAGCCATGAGCATTCAAAAGGCAACTGCCCTCGGGTCTGCCAGGGTGGAGATGTCGCCAGGTGTTATGTTATGTTAGTAGTGTTTTATAAAGCGCTCGTTCACTGGATTGGTTTCTTGGAGCTGGATCTAGGAAATGGCAAAGAAATGAATAGTTCAATTATAAGCCTGACAATACAACCAAGTTTTAAGCAGTTTTCTGAATTTGAGTAGGTCAGTAGTGGACCTGATTTCCAGAGGGATGGAATTCCATAGCTTAGGGGCCAGGGTAGGAAACCTGGCACCTCCTTGTTGCTTTAATTTGAAAGTGGGGATGGATAGTAGCTGAAGGTGAACTGATCGAAGATTTCGTGAGAGGGTGTATCTAGAAATGAGGCTGTCTATGAATCCAGGACCCTGACCATGCGGTGACTTGAATACCAAGCAACAAATCTTAAAGCACAGCGTTGGGGCATAGGAAGCCAGTGCAATTCCCTCAGAAGGAGGTAAGCATGATGCCACCTAGGTTGCCGGTATATCAGTCTAGCCGCCTGGTTTTGGACTATCTGCAGCAGTTTCATAAGACCAGCTGGTAATCCAAGGTAGATTGCATTAGAGTAGTCAAGCCGCGATAGAACCATGGCCATTACAACCTGTACCAGCGCGGGTTGAGTCAGCAATCTGCTTATCTTTCTGATTTTTCGCAACTGGTAAGTACAAGACGATATAACAGAACCCACTTGCCTTTTTAGGGACAGGTCGTTTGATATCATAACTCTAAGGCTGTTGGCAGAAGAGGACGGGGTGGGAGAAGGTGTTGATTAAGCAATTATCCTGCGCAATGTAGCGGTAGCCTGTGGGCGCAACTGCTGAGCGCCCGAACGGTCCAACATGTTCTTCGGGGCAATGTTGAAGTCACCTCCCCATATCAACGGCAGTGGGCCGAGGGAGGAGATGAGTTTCCATATTTGGATGTAGAAGTCTGAGTTATCTGTGTTCAGGCCATAGATAGCTGGAAGTATCACAGGTAGAGGGTCCCTGAGAGAATCACAGATCTACCTTCAGCATCAATGTGAGAATGTAAAGTGAGCCATGACAGACCCTTCTTGATTAAAATGGAGACACTACTTGCATAATTGGAGTAAAATGAGGAGTATGTGCCCCCCCAGTGTCTGGAATGCAACCTATCTGCACTAGTGGCCGTCAGGTGGGTCTCCTGTAGAAAACAGATGTCAGTCTTATGTCTAATGAGATACAAATGTATGAGACATGCTTTGCGGTAGTCTTCATGCCTCTAATATTCCACATAAGAAAGGTCAGCCCATCCGGACGCCGAGGGTAAGTATCTCATGAAGCATGGTAATGGCATAATCAAATGCAATTTCAGTCGAATTTAAAGTAAAACAGATAAAACAGTCAAACATGGGCCTGGGGAGTGAAACTGTAATATCACACCTACTTGCGGCAATCCCCCCCCCCACTCCAACCCCCCACCAGGTTGAGAATCAAGCCACACCACACCCCACCCCACCCAGGGAACCTCAACTTGGTGAATGCCAACATGATGCAGGAATTATCCCAGTGGAGTATGTGTGCTCAACCAGACTTCCCCATGCCGTGTGGCAGGGTGGCCGAGCGCGTCCATTACCAGCCTGAAGGGGAAAATATATGGTTAATTAACAGCAGTTTAGGCGAAGCAAAATAACAGCAGACAGATATGCTATTGAACAGACCTCTCAAGAGCCAAGTATTAACAGGACCAAGCAGGGGCTGCCAACGTTCATTGGTAAAGTAAGACATTATCACCTGCGTGGCTGCCTTAGGGTTATTTCCAGAATCAATGCGCAGCTTAGCAGGATACATGAGGACATACGATATGTGGAGTTGCTGGAGAATATGCTTGGTTGAGAGGAAGTCTCTGCTTGCGGCCTGAACGGACAGTGTGAAGTCAGGGTAAAAGAGTGTGTTGCCCTGGTGTCTGACATCCCCCATCTCTCTTGCCTTCAGGAGGATGGAATCGCGATCATGGTACTTCAGCAGGCGGGCTATTATGGGCCGTGCAGGAGTCCCCGGTGGTGGTCGTGGGCCGAGCGATCTGTGCGCCTGCTCAACGATAAAAATGTCCGATACGGCTATGCCGAAAAAGCTCAGCATGGACTCAAGGAAGGTCTCCATCTTGTCGATTGCAGTGGATTCGGGGAGACCTACGATTCGAATGTTGTTCCTGCGGGATTTAAGGTCTTCGTTTTTTGCGCAGATGATCTCGAGCACTTTATCCATTTTCAAGAGGCGTTGACAATTTTCCGCACCGTATCGTCCGCATCAGAGACCCTTGCCTCCAGCTGTGAGATGCGGGTTTCATGAGCGTCTACTCGCTGCTTGACTTGGTCCAAGCGGGCCGTTAAGGTATCAATCTCGGAATCGATAGTTTTTAGGCTTGACTTGACTTCAAGGAGTATGGAGCAGATGCTGTTATCTTATGAGTCGGTTCTGTCCGTCTGTGTGGCCCGCTCGCCGGCCTCCGAGGATGACTCGCTGGTCCTCTATGTTCTACTGCCCTCGAAATTGAGCTTGGGCTGCTTCGCGTCAGCCTTCCCCATTGCATTGGTCCCTGTATTGCCAGACGCCGTGCCAGGAGGGAAAACTGGGTCAGAAAACTGAAATTTTGGCAAATGCGGGACCGTGCACGTCTATTAGGCTAAACGTGTCAACCCTTGTGCATTGCAGCTGACTGGCAAGTGTAGCCCGAGCGGTCACAGAGCAGCGACCACTCAGTCCATCTATTTGTGCAGGAAAGGGACATAGCCTGCAGACTCTAAGGGGGCCTCAAAGAAGATACTACCACAGTCTCTCTGTCCGCTCTGTGAGGAGCAGTTCTGCCCAGTGGCGCCTGGTAGATTCGCAGCTCAGGCCAACAGGCCCCCTTGGGTCAGGGATTTAGCAGGTGAGTCGTGTACTCCAAGGCATCAGGCCTAAATAACAGTGGCCTCGCAGGGCTCCCCGCAGCGCCACCACAGGATGTCCGCCGGGTGGAGGAGCAGTGGGAGGGAAGCACACCGAGCAGCCAGGCCGACCCTGGGGCGAGGCAAGGATCTCTGCTTTGCAAGTTAGAGCGAGAGGGGGAGGTCCAGGCTGACCAGAGTCCCGGCTTCACAGAATACCAGGCCCTTGGCACGGCACCTTACTTGGTGAGTGGTGCCGGTTCCGATCACCACCTCGGCCCCAGCACCCAACTTCGACGCTCCTCAGCCGCACCCGCCCGGTGCAGAGTAGGCCGTCCGCTTGGGTCCACCAGTACGGTCCAAGCCGCACCACCTAGGAAGCTGTACCTCAGACTGGCCCCCAGCCGCGCACGCCCAGTCACCGATGGCAGCATGGCCACGGCTGGGTGTCAGCAATCACGCCGATCCAGGCAAGTGGCAGACCCCCTTGGTGCGGAGCAGGTCGGTCCCCAGGCCCGCGCACACAGTAAAGGCTGTGCCATCGCAAGTACAGATCTTCGACCCAGGTCCGAGCGCGCACCCCGGGAGGGCGGCGGCAGCACCAACCAGAGGTGGGCGGTGGCAGCCTCTCGGAGTCCGGTGGGCAGCGGGCCTTCGTTCAGCGGGTCCGGTCTCAGGAGGGAAGCACCAGGCAAATGCGAATTGGCAGGCTGCACCCCACGCGCAGGCCAGACTGGGTCGCTACCGGAACAGGCAAGCACAGATCTCTGGCGTTCTAAGGCACCAAGGCAGGTAATAAGCAGCAATATCGGCTCCCCAGGCAGTGTTAACAACAGCTACAGCCTGAACTCCTGAATGGAATTACACCACAGTTGGCAGAAAAATAGCTGTTGGTCAAGAAAGTGACTTTTTTGTGATTCGGTGTAAATCCATTCAGTAGTTTAAACCTCCTCTTTCAATAGGGCCAGGTGCTATGGGCTAAGAGTGTGTGCACAAGGAGGTAGGATGATTGGTGGGGCTGAAATGCATTCGAGTCAGTACTCGATGATGGATAGAACCTGCCGGTCAGTGCTGATCTCCTCCCAGCAGGGAAGAAATCCCTGGAGTCTCCCTCTGACATAAAAAGTGTGATTGGGGAGTGGGGTGCAGAGCAAGTCAGTTTTAGGAAGTAGAAGCTCCATTGGAGGGAGTGTCTCTACCACAACCTTTAGAGTTGTTCCCTGTGAAGGAGCACTGCTTGTAACCCTTTCCTGCCCTTCTGGTGGGAACAGTGTTGCTGTCATTGATAGGGCTGTGTTGTTTCTGAGAAAGTGGCCTTGGGCCCGCCCCTTGTTGATCACCTTCCAAATGAACCCTGGTGGAAGGAACTTGAAGGGTACCTATGGCCTTAGTGGTGTTGGTGTTCTTTATTTTTTCCAACATCTCATCAACCTGTTGGGCTAATTTGTGTTCACAACAAAGGGAAGGTTGATAAGATGTTGGACCTCCGCTTCAAGCCAGACACACCCACACACACACACACACACACACACACACGAGTGGCGTCTGAGTATGACAGAGGTATTCACTTCCTTGGCAGCTTTATCAGCAGAAACCAAGACACACCTGATGGTTGTGTAGGAAATAGCTTTCCCTTTCTCTCCTATTTCCTACCCCCTTTGTGGTGTTGGTCCAGGAGATGCTGGAGTATGACCTCCATCTTTTCCCACTGGTCCCCGTTTGTAACAAGACAGGAGATCCACTGAATTGGTGATGCACCAGTGTGTGGAAGCACCACCTGCAACCCTCTTGTCAGTGGTATTGATACGCTTACTCTCCTTGTCAAAAGAAGGGGGGTGGCATGGGCTGATACTCTTTTACGGGTGGTGAAAAGGACTAAAAGTCTGGTCGGAAATGACCCTCACAGATTGCCTGGGCCGATATTCTTTTACGGGTGGTTGAAAGGACTAGGAGCCTGGTGGTACATGACCCGCAAATAGAGTGGATCTGAGGGTGCTAGCTTTATATTTTTACCACGCGGTATTTCACCAGCTTCTTAAAGATCTCAGGGGAACATTTTATCATCCCCTTGAGGACAGGCAAATACTGTAGAAAGTGTTGGGTTATGAAAAGCATTTCCACCAGAAAGTCATCATGCTGTAAGGTGGCGTACATGTGTTAGGCAGCTGAGCATTGGATAATGCTATGATATGCAGTGGTGGGTCTGGAGGGGAAGCTCTAACATGGACAGTGTCACGATCAGGGTCCACCAGAGGATCCACATCATGGTCATCCCAAGGATCATCGGTGTGGTGCAGGATGACTGGGGTGCTGAAGTATTTTGTTGGAGAGTGCTGGGGCTACTTGTGTCTGAGTAGGACTCCAGTGACCCCTGAGAGGAAGCTGCAGGCTATTGGCTGGATCCCATCTCAGCTCCAATGACTTGCTTTGGTGCCAAACAGAGCCACAGGGCTGTGGCACAGATGAGAGCAGTGGGAATGATGCACAGGACTCAACATCCAGCCTCGGGAGGGGCAGTGTTTGGCTTCGATATGCAGCCAATTGTGTCTTAAAAGAGGTTTGGGTACCAACCATTCCCACGTGTCTAAGCATGGTCTTCAAATAAGGTCTGGGGTCAACTGAGGAAGATGGGAAGCCTTTAGGCAACTTTTCCTCCTCTTGAGCTTTCTCTATTTAATGCTTGATTTAAATGTGTTTTACTTAGCATAACTAGGCTTTAGTTGACACGACTAGTCCAAAGGCAGCCTACATTGACATTCATTTTGCAGCAACTGGAAGAAATGTGCTTTTTAAAATTATATGACTGAGTTTCCTACATGCATGTTTCTCTTCTTTTTCCTTTTCAGAAAATAAGTAAAATAGACTTCATTTCATGGTGGTGTTTATTTATCGATCAGAAATGTATTATTTTGGGGTTCCTTTCAAAAGGAACCCAGGAGCAGAATGTTCCTGTATTTGAAACATATATTTAAAGGCTCTTTGCCCGGGTCTGCTCCAAGAAGGTGTACAGTCTAGTGTATTTATTCATAGCACAAATGTAATCATATTAGCTTCATCTCCATTGTATGCCTTATTATAGTTAATCATTAAAGTAGGTCTTCCTTAAATATTTCTTTCTTGATATATCATATTTTCACATGGAAAATTACAGTGTAGGATGTATTGAAATAAATACTTCATGAATTTCGATTTTACATGCAGACAGCTCACATCCACAGAGCCAGATTAGAGCTATACCAATGGGGATGATGGCAAGAGCAAGCAATGCTAAAGAACTTCATGATAATTTTGGTGGATTTGAAATGCAGGCTCTTAATGAAGGGTAATGACCATGGTCTGATAGAAAGAGCAAGTAGCAAGTTGCTGGCCATGGAATGTGCCAACACACTTAGGGATAACAGAGGAAAGAAAAAACACACAAAAAAGAATATAGTGAGTTTTATTACAACTTTTGGGAGTGATGCTGGTAAATTGAGCAGGATACAGAATAAATACTGGCACTTTGTTCCTCACAAGAAGAAATCTTTTACTTATATTGGTATTCTGGAATACAGTAGATATGTGCTTGTGGTAAGATCTATGTGGGCAGCACCCTTAGGCATTTAAAAGAGAGAATCTTAGAACTACAAGCAATGAAAGTTGAGGATTTGATATATTCTAATGCATCATGTCCCAGTATGTGAAAAGAGGACACCCCGTGTTGATTTTAGGTTTGGTATTGAAGAAATATGTACAGACCCGACGGGGGAATAGAAAGCTGAATCTGTGTCGTCTTGAAGCCCGCTGGATTATGAAACTGAAAGCGGTAGAGAACAACATAAATAAAGACCATGAGTTACAATACTTCAGAGGAAAGTAGGACATGTCCCACAACTGCATCACGTATTTCCATGTGAGAGACAAGGACAACTCATGCTGATTTTAAATTTCATAGAGGTGAACAAATGTGTATAGACCCGAGGGGGAGGAATAGAGATCTGAACTTGCGCTGCCTATAAACCCACAGAATTACGTAACTGAAAGCAGTAGTGAAGGGCTTAAAAATAGACCTTGTATTACAAAACTGCTTAGGAAAGTAGGAAATATTCCACAATTGTTAGTGACGTAACAACCAAATTTATAAGGAGTATAGGTCATGACTATTATTAAGTTAAAATGTAATCTGGGGTGTTGAGGTCTGTTCTTAGTAAGATATGAATATGTTTGAGAATGAAAGACTAAAGTGTGCAATATTGGATAGCTTAAAAGGAACAGTGAGTCCCTCTTAGTAGTGACTTGGGGAAACGTCCTTTAGGACAAAGCCGGAATCATGCTGTGCCTTCACAGCGCCGGAAACAGAACAAATGCATCTTTAGCCGCAATTATTCTGCACGCAAATCGTTAAAACAACTTGCTTTAGGGGGTCGCAATGGTGGAGTGGTTTTGGAATTAAAGTCCAACACCTTCTCTTGTGTTGCGCAGACTAGAGTTGGAATAGTAAATGAAGCTATTCCAATATCCAGCACCCCCCTAAGGCAAGTCGTTACAATGACTTGCATGCAGAACAAATGCGTGCTATAGACGCTTTCGTTCAAATGACGGAGTTCCTAAGGCATGCGTGAAAAATGCATGCGGAATTCTGTCATACATTCGTGAAAGTAGCTGTAAAAAATGTCTAATTACATATTAATTGCAAGTATTTGACAAAAAGATATTGGTTGTATTATGATATGGATAGAAGGAGGACAATTCAAACCATGTAAAATAATTGCTTGCAGGGAAGATACACTTTAGTTTGTTAGAACAGGATTACAGACCTTTAAAGATGGCACCAGTTTGTTTTTGTCCATAATATACCATTGATATGAATTCAGATAGACTTTACCATTTTAAATGGACAGATGTGGATAGAAGTGAAATATAGCTTAGAAGTTAGGAGGAGGATGGGTCAACCCCTGTACAATAGTTGTTTACTGAGAAGGTATGGCTATGGTTTGTTGGAAGCGGAATAATGATTTACAAGGATGGCCCCCTTTTATTTGTATGTATAGTACATTTGTGACGTAAGTTTTGTTGGACTTCCAGATTGAGGGAATACTAGTAATAATTATATCCACTGTGGTAAATATTCTTTTACCTAGACTGAATTTCATACGGAATCTAAAATAAAGTAAAATAGCTCAGAATAATAAGAGGCAGAATCCGTGGTATAAGAGGTTTTCTGAATGGGCTTTATTCCAAAATGGCCGACTCGAGTGGCGGCCTTCAGGTTCCGTCACCACGAGGGTTCAGGAAGTGAAGTACAATACTTTATTGACAAGAAGTAACTTTTATAGGTCATACATTACAATGAAACGAATGTAGAAGGCGTAACAATTGATAAGAGAAATGACATAGTAAATACGTAATCGAAACTAGGCGTAATAATGAGCAAAAAGAAACATGATTGGCTCTGATTATCATACATAGGTGGATCTATAAGATAATACTTAACATAGATGCGCGCGCAGCAGCATGACGTGTAATTGACGTGCAACTAGGGGGTGAAGGGGACTTGACATTTAGCTCTACATGTGGAGACGAAAAGTCTGGGGGGTCAAGTCAACCTAATCCCAAATCATATCTAACATCCTATGTTTAGAGAACTATGTTATCCACAAGGAAGGACTCTCGGACAGAATCTATTCTATACTGACTGTGCGTGTGTGTACAAGCGTCTAAGTGTCTACACTGAATGCGAGAGGATGGGAATATTCCATGGTGACAGGGCTATGAATTACTTGCATGAGGACGGAAAGGCCGAGTCCTTTGCTTGGGAGCTAAAGGAAATGTTTACCTAAATCACTAGACAGGAATGCATCGGCTGAAAAGCAAAGTAGATAATTCGAAGGTGAAATACAGCTTCTTGGCAGGCAGGCGAAACTGGCCGAGGCAGGCACCGTTAGCTGCACAGGGAGTAGGACAAAGTTCATGGATACAGATGCGAGCTCAAGCTGAAGCTGTCAGAGACAGAGAGCAGGGAAAGGCTTTGAGGACAGAATCGGGCCTATTCTGCCTGAACTGTAAAAATAGAGTAACTTAGCCATATAAAGTCGGTGGCCTTTCATACTTAGGAATCGAATATCCAGCCCATTGATGGCGGATCTGACAGAGAACATGTTGATGGTGGACGCACATATGTTTGCGTCTTGGAAACTGGAACTGGAGGGAACATACATGTACTTGTAACATGCATATAGAACCGTTGGGGTCCAAGATAGGGGACATAACTGACCAGGAAAATCCACATTTCCACATTCCCTCCTTGTCCCCCTACTTGCCCTTCAAGAGATATCGATCTTCATCAATCCATCGATTTGCTCATGGAGCATCATTTCTTCTTCCTTCTTCTTCCGGCATTTTGAACGAGAACCTTGATATGGAATGCACGATGTGGCACACAGACCACAAATCGCTGGTCCACATTGCAGGCATAAACAGCAACTGAAGAGCATAAGAAGGCCAATACCTAGGAAGGATAGAACTCTCCATCCCCAGGCTGATATCACACTCCAAAACCACCCGGACCACGTCCAAGTGCCTGGATTCTCGTGTATCTGGCTCACAATCTTATGAAGGCGTGTTATAGCTTTATATACAGATGGCGAATTTTCTGGTATGAATATGCAGCAGCTGGATCCGATGACCCTGCAAGCTCCGCCCCTATCGGCCAGGATGACGTCAAGGACAAGACGATTCTGAAGAACAACAATTCTCATCACTGATTGTTCCTCTGTCAGATTGCCTAGGGCGGCTATAGTCTCGTTTACTACAGCTTCAAGAGTCTTGGTTAGTCTACGTATCAGCTTACTATTTGATATTGTACCTATATAGGGAAAGATACCTTTATTGAAATCTACATACTTGTCCCATGCCGTCTCAGTATAATCGACAACTGGGAGATCTCTTCGCTCTCTATTGTGTACTAAATGAACATTTCGATAATAATCAGGAGGAGCTAGGAAAACAGGTGGCAAAAGGAATGCTATGTAACAGGTACCATCCCAATCTAGAGGCAGACGCATATATGCCGTCTGACCACATATAAAGTAAGAATGGCGAGAAGCTCTAAATGAAGATTTACCTCGATCACTATATTCTACTGTAGTAACGCATTGGCTATGGCCCATATGTATGGAACCAACTTTTCTTACACATAATTCACCCTTAACTGGAAATACTGACATAGTGGGCAGAATTAGTTCAACTTCGGATTTGACATTCAGAATCATAAGATTAGGTGTAAAATTACCTAATTTATACACTTCATTTTCTAGATCAGTTCCTGTTCTACTGGGGTGACCCTCCTTATTAGGGTGACAGACGTTGAATAAAACTAGATTCAGATTTCCCCATATCCAATGTTGTTGATAAACTGCTGTGTCTGGGTCTATGGAATTTAGTAAGCTAAACCATGCTCCACAGGAGCCATTATGTGTGAACAGATGTGGAAAGAAAGGCAGAACTCCTTTGTTATTCTGATAGGGAGGGAGTCGGCCACACACCCAACAATTGGTGGCATTACTAGTCTGATGGGAATGATGTAACATACTAATGAAAGTGTTATTGCGCAGCGCAAGTCTATAAGATAATTCATGTGGCGGTAGGTCACTAAAAGAATGTTCAGCAGCAACATTATAAACATGTCTAGAAATAGGATGATATATGTGCAAAATCACACTCGTAATAATTATTAAAAGACTCAATAAAAACAGAATTAATAATGTCCTCATACAGTAGCTACGCAGTGATTTACAATACGCCTGTCGTTTCAACATTTCTCGGGTATTTTCTCTACTCAGGTCCAAGGGATACATGTCAGAGACAATTCAACCGCTTCACCTTGGAGAGGACTTAAACAATCAAATTGCTCGACTGTTTGGGCCTAAGCTTTAATTTATAGTTCTGAGAGTCATTCTGTTCAACAAAGGGAAGTTTTGAATCAGTCTGTGAGGGAGTGCAGGGCACAGTGTCTATATCCGAGGATAGTCCATGAAATTTCTTGATGTGGCTGGAATGTATCCAGCCCTTGCGGCCCTCAACTTTCACGGCTGTTCTTGTGGTCAACAGGACTAGCTTCGGTGCTTTCCACCTGGGCTCCAACTGGGTCTTGCGGTCGAAATTCCTCACAAACACCAGATCACCCGGAACAACGTCATGGGGTTTCACCTCAGTGTTGTCAGGAAAGGCTGCAGCCACCTGTGAACGACAAGATTGTAGTGCAGACATCAAGGAAGCCAAGTAATCTGTTAGCATATCACAATTAACATCAGTTATTTTACGTGGTATAGGCGTCCCCCACATATTTGGTGGTCTTCCGAAGATCACCTCATACGGGGATAGCCCTGTTCGAGAGTGTGCTACCATTCTTATGTAAAATAGTGCAACTGGTAAGGCTACTATCCAGTCAACACCTTTCTCCTTACATATTTTAGACAATCTGATTTTCAAAATTTGATTATGTCGTTCCACGAGACCTGCTGCCTCGGGGTGTCGGACACAGTGGAATTTCCACTGATATCCCAACAAAAGTGAGACATGTTTCATTAATTCGGATGAGAAAGGCTGGCCGTTATCTGAATATATAACACGTGGTAAACCGTACCGTGGGAAGAATTCTCGAACTAACTGTTTGGCAGTAGTCGGGGCCGTGTAATCTGATACTGGGTACGCCTCAGTCCATCGGGAGAGAGCGCAGACAACTACAAGAACATATTTGAATCCTCGACATCGTTCCATCTGGATATAATCCATTTGGAGCACTTCAAAAGGATGATCAGGAGTCTGAAATCCACCCTGTTCTACGGGAACACTTTTTCCTGGGTTGAACTGACAACATATCATACAGGTACGGACTTTTTGTTTAGCTGCTGCTCGTAAATGTTTATTGAACCAAATGTGTTGAATGCTATCTAGCATAGCTTTCTCCCCTAAATGCGCCGGACTGTGAATTGTAGCTATAATGGCTTGGACCATAGAGTCAGGAAGAAACCATACAGATTTCTCCTTCGTCATCCATCCCTGATCTGTCTGGATCCCTCCTAGTTCAGTCCATTTCTTTAATTCTTCTGCAGTAGCATGTGTCTGTATGTCAATTACGTCAAGTGCGGGATCCTTAATTGTCATACACTGTGTTGGTGTCTGAACTATTGGCTTTGTCATGTCGAATGTGCGAGTCTGAGCAGTCTGTTTAGCTGTTCTGTCAGCTAAATCATTGCCTTGAGAAATGATATCAGTAACCTTCGTGTGTGCTTTACATTTCATAATCGATATAGCAGTGGGTAGATGTATTGCGTCTAACAAGGCATGAATGAGGGGTCCGTGCTGAATGTGGGCACCATGGGAAGTTAAATAACCTCTCTCTCGCCACAGCACGCCGAAGTCGTGTACAACTCCGAATGCATAACGTGAGTCAGTGTATACATTAACTTTCTTATTTGTGGCTTGAATACAGGCTTGTGTTAGAGCAATAAGTTCTGCTGCTTGGGCTGACAAAGTATCTATACAGTTTGTCTCAATAACTTCAGTGTCTGTTGTGACTGCATACGCGGCCACTAAATCTCCTGTACTTGTTCTCATGCACGATCCGTCTACATACAACGTCAGGTCTGGATCTAACAATGGAACGTCTGTCAAGTCTTGTCTAGGTTTCGTCTTTATTTCAATAATCTCAACACAATCATGAGCTAGTGGGTCTGTTCCAATTACAGGTAACAGTGTAGCAGGATTCAATGTATTACAACGTCGGATCTCTATGTGTGGCTGAAACAATGTCAGTTCATAACCGGTAAGTCTTGCTATGGTCAAGTGTTGTGTTTGCGTTCGGTTCACAAGAACCTCTACTGCATGTGGTACTTGTACTGTCAATGGATGTCCTAACACTATGGCATCGCTTTGTCTGATTGCTAAAGCTGTTGCTGCTACTGATTTCAGGCACGCAGGCAAAGCCTGAGCTACGGGATCTAATGTACTGGAAAAATAAGCGCATGGCTTGCGTGATCCTGCTTGTTCCTGAGTGAGTACTGACAAGGCAGTACCTTCGCGTTCTGTAACAAAGAGTGTAAAATGTTTGCTATAACATGGTGTTGCTAAAACAGGTGCTTGACATAAAGCTTTCTTTAAGCTTTCAAAAGCTTGTGTATGTTCCTGAGTCCAAGGGAGAACAGTCGATGTGGCTGCCTCCTGTGTGGTTAACTGAATGAGTGGTTTTGCTAGAAATGCGTACTGAGGGATCCACTGCCTACAATATGAAGTGAGGCCTATGAAAGCCCGCACCTCCTTTTGTGTCTGGGGTATTGACATGTTAGCAATTAACTGGATGCGATCTGGTGTAAGCTGCCTTCCCTCCTTGGACAGCGAGTGACCAAGATAAATAACTCGCTGGACACAGAATTGCAGCTTAGAAGGAGACACCTTGTGCCCCTTGTCGGCTAGAAAATGTAAAACTGTCAGAGAAGCCTTTTCACATTCGGGTTCGCTTCTCGCGGTGATCAGTAGATCATCGACATATTGAAGTAGTGCAGTATTGACTGGCATGTGAATACTGTCAAGTTCTCGTTTCAGTGCTTGGCTGTAGATGCTGGGGCTTTCTGTGAATCCTTGGGGAGCGCGTGAGAATTTAAAACTGCGCCCATTTAAACTGAATCCGAACAAATATTGGCTTTCCGGATCTATGGGGACGCTGAAAAAGGCATTCTTGAGATCAATTACAGTAAAGAATGTTGCTTCGGAATCAATTGCTGTCAATAATGATGATATATCGGGGACCACAGGAAATTGTGGCACAATGCACTTGTTTAGTTCACGCAAATCAATAACCAATCGGTATACTGGCGGAGCAGTAGGATCAGTTCGTTTAAGAATCGGAATTATCGGTGAATTACATACATTGGAGTCTGTTTCTACAACTACTCCTTGGGCAATTAGCTCATCAATGATTTTCAGCAAAGCCACTACAGCATCTTGCGGTAACTTGTATTGTCGCATTCGTGGTAGTACCACTCCTGCCTTGAGTGTGACTCGATATGGTGTAATATTCATGCAACCAACATCAGTAGGGCCTTGTGCCCATAGATGTGTAGGTAAAGTCTGTAGTCGGGGATCCATGTCTCTAGACACATAGTGACCTTTAAAATCGCGTAAAAACAACCTTACTCCTTCCGGAGAACAACATATTATGGCTCCTAGGGCTTTCAGAGTTTTAATTCCTAACAGATTTTCTGGGCATGATTTAGTAAGCAATAAATCTGTAGTTCGTGTCAAAGGTCCTATCGTAAGTGGAAGAGGCTGTGATACTTCATTAACAATAGGTTTTCCTGAAAAACCAAGGGAGATATTCTGAGAGCCTGAGAGGGGTGCCCCTGGAACTTCACTACGTTTTATAGTTGTTCGACTTGCCCCTGTATCGAGTAAGAATTTTCTATCTTGACCTAATAATTTACTATGTACATAAGGTCCTTCTTGATCTACAGGAATCTCGATAAGGGGTAAGTCAACTTCCCTCTCTAGGCTAGTTCATGCGTAACGCTGATACTCAGGATATTCATACTGTGCGGTCTGATACATTTGTCGTGTTGTGGTTTGTGTGGCAGTAGCAGGCAACGGTGGTGCAGCTGGCACAAACTGTATTGGCTGTTGTGCGGCTGGCATGGCCTGGGCATGCTGCATAGCTCCTTGTTCATTCTGATCCTGTCTGAGTGGCCGTTGTCTTTCTTGTGTTTTACCTATGGCGATATTATGTTTTAAAACTGGACAATCGTGTACGTAATGACCTGGCTTTTTGCAATAATTGCATGTCCCTTTTACCGGTCCTGCTGAATCGGAATGTATCATACCCTTTTTATGTCCTTCAGCTGGTACTGTCTGAGACACTAGCATTTTCATTTTTGTATCTTTCATACGTCTTTGTTCGTGCTCTTGTTCATCTCTAATTCTATTGTGATGATACTGTAACATTTGTAGCATTTGTGACGGAGTGTTACTTTGCCAGGTACTCTCGAATTTCAATATTCTATTCTTTACTGGAGGTAATGCATTTTCTACTAATTTTGTCACAAATAAATGTGGATACGACTCACTACTTGTTTTTATACCACTATTTATTCCAAAACATTTTTCAAATCGGGCATAATAATCACTTGTGTCTTCATCATGCTTTTGTTTACAGGCTGAGATTGCACCCCAATCTTCCTTTTTCGTAGTTAATAAACGTGGCAGTACTTGTACTAGTAAACCTGGTAATGCTTTAACTTTATCCCCGAGCCCTGAACCTGCAGTTCGGGCCTTTTCTTCCGTTTCTAATGCTGTCCAATCTATCTTTTGGTCTCCCACTTCCCACTCTTTTTCTTTCAGTTTTTCATAAATGCCAGCAGGCAAGAGCACCTTTAATATCGTCATAATATCAGGATAGGTATACTCTCCCATCAGTAACATGTCCTTAATTTCTCGGTGGAAACCCGCTGGGTCTTTGTCATGACTGGGTACTACTTTCTTCATTTCTAACAATTCAATTTTTGTTATGGGTGTGTATACAAATACACGGTGAAACTGATTGTCTTCGCCTTTTATTGGGTGCACTTCTCGTAAGGGATTTTGTCTATCCATATAATACGGCATTCTTTCTTTGCGGGGCAGCGAGAAAGAATCCGGACTTTCAAAAAGGACATACTGTTTACGTGACACTAATATTTCTTTAATTAACTTGTTACTAGAACCTCTCCATCTGTTCGCGAGTAGTTCCGTTAATATATTAGGTAAAGGACCAGGGTCAGCATGTTGGCTCTTATATAATATAAGGAGTTGCTGAATCATATAGATTCCAGCTAAACGTTGTTCATCTGCACTGAGGTTAAAAAACGTGTGTGCTACGGTCTCATCACCGTATTTTTCAGGACTGTCAATCCAGTGAACGGCTGATCTGGCTAATTCTTTCTCATCCATGGAATCGAGGAGGTGGTAACCCCTTCGTTCTCGTAGTATTTTATCTGCGGCTTGAAACAAATGTTCAGGAGACTTCAGATTTATTACAGGCGTCGGATACGTTCTGCTATTATTTGGACATACAGAGTGTATGGGATCAGAAAAGCATCTAGTATTATTACAGGATCTTCCTCTGCCTACGTAGGCTATGGTCTCTGACTGTCTTGCGGAATTCCCTGATTCGGACACTTCATCTTGCTCGAACTCGTCTGTTTCCAATCTTTCTTCATGAATACGTTCTATTTCTTTACGGATTTTTCGGCACATGGCTATTATACAGTTTTGCTTATCGTGTCTCCCTTCTGATATATTCTGGCTCCATCTTGTAAGAATAAGCATTGCATTCGGGTCTACCCCCGGTCGATCTTGATTTCTGATCATACAGTTTATGAGGAAACGTAACAGTTCCCCCTGTATCTCTACTTTCTGGAATTCCATAGCTCTGTTAATACATTCTGGATCTCGCCCTGTTTGAACAAAATGATATATTTTATCTAGATGCGTAGTCATTCCTGGTAACCTCGCTAAATACTCTGCGGCTCGTCTGATACGTAATGATGCCAGGACCATTTCGTCCTCTTTACCGACCACCGGGTCATATCTACAATCTATAAGGAGTTCCTTAAGCGCACGTTCACTTACGAATTTGGGTGTACGTGAATGCGCTGACTCTTGAAAAACAAGTTTATTTATTCTAGGTGGCGTAAAAGTATTGCTAGCACCTCCCGTGGCCCCATCTGGGGCGTCGGGTGTGAATGGATTCGTCGAACGTGACACAGCAACTATAGGTGTCGATACCACTGTAGAATCGATTGCGGAAACAGATGCGGAAACAGATGTGCTTGCCGGAGCTTGTGTCGGGACTTGCTGTTGCACAGGAACAGATACCTGATCCTGACGTTGAACCCCTCCGCCAGACGGTCTATGTGGTGCGGGGTTAGCATACTCGGGAGCTGCGTCATCTAGATATGAGGAAAGAAAAACATCTTCTGCGGTTCTGGGATGCCCTTTAGGATGTACCTTAATTGGAAATAATGGGGGTGGCAAGTCTTTTGGCATTTCTGGAACAGCCTTAGGTAGTCCTTCGGCTAGAAGGGGATACATACCATTCATAAGAGCATTTCTTTGTCTATCTACTTGTTCTGATTTCATTCGGATACCTTCCTCAATTAATAGATTTTCTTGAACTTCCTTTGAACTTTCTTTACTCCTCTCTTCTTGTCTACGTGCTTTTTCTGTACGTCTATGAGATTCTTTACGCCATAACTCAACAGCGTCTTTCTGTGACTGTCTGACTTTTCTTTTCCATAACTCTTCCTCCACTTTCATGATGCACTCTGCATCCCAGGTTCCCGCTGCGGGCCACCTTTGACTTTCTGGCAATCCCTTGGTATAATCTACCCATAAATCAAGAAATAATATGGCATCTAAGCCATGCTTGTGATACATAAAATGCCCTGGAGTGTCCCTAGGAGGAATAGGAACTGCTTCTTCAAGCACCCCTTTTCTAGTAGTAATCTGTCTTAACTTCGAGAAGAGCGGCATATTGACAACTGATCTGATACTTACTCTTGAACTCACTTAATATGAAAAAACACAATAATGAACAGTGAACAATGAACAATCATTCATACCACAATATGCAAGACATTTAAACACTTTAAGCATTAAACATTAAACATTTTAAAAATGACCGACAATGATGACAGTCTGCATAACTAATCACCAAGCTGAATTCTTTGACAATAACTGAATACTTCGGAATACTTGATATACTGCTAAACAGTACATATACACTGCTAAACAGTGCAGACCGGATTTGTGTACCCAAATCCGTCTTGACCGGCACAACCTATGTGCGCGTCAACACGCCTCCCCGGCGATGGTACTCACCGAGTAGCTCCTTGAAACGGAAGGCCTCAGAGAATGGACGGGACTCGATGACTGCGGACAGCGGACCCTCTGGACATCGGGACTTCGAAAACCTGGTGGGCCTCTGTATACCTCGGATCTTGCTCTCTCAGCTAGGCTCTGGTCGGGATACTTCGCACTTCTCACCGCCTCGTCTGGGTTGATCGCAGCCTCAGTCGCCCCCGCTTGACCGGAGGGAGCTACAGGAAATCCTGCTGGTACGCGTTATGGTCCGTCCAGCTGTGGCAGGAGACCGGGCCTGCAACGCACCGCCGGCGCGTGAGATGAGAAAGTGTCCCTGTTCGGGCGCCATTATGTGGTAAATATTCTTTTACCTAGACTGAATTTCATACGGAATCTAAAATAAAGTAAAATAGCTCAGAATAATAAGAGGCAGAATCCGTGGTATAAGAGGTTTTCTGAATGGGCTTTATTCCAAAATGGCCGACTCGAGTGGCGGCCTTCAGGTTCCGTCACCACGAGGGTTCAGGAAGTGAAGTACAATACTTTATTGACAAGAAGTAACTTTTATAGGTCATACATTACAATGAAACGAATGTAGAAGGCGTAACAATTGATAAGAGAAATGACATAGTAAATACGTAATCGAAACTAGGCGTAATAATGAGCAAAAAGAAACATGATTGGCTCTGATTATCATACATAGGTGGATCTATAAGATAATACTTAACATAGATGCGCGCGCAGCAGCATGACGTGTAATTGACGTGCAACTAGGGGGTGAAGGGGACTTGACATTTAGCTCTACATGTGGAGACGAAAAGTCTGGGGGGTCAAGTCAACCTAATCCCAAATCATATCTAACATCCTATGTTTAGAGAACTATGTTATCCACAAGGAAGGACTCTCGGACAGAATCTATTCTATACTGACTGTGCGTGTGTGTACAAGCGTCTAAGTGTCTACACTGAATGCGAGAGGATGGGAATATTCCATGGTGACAGGGCTATGAATTACTTGCATGAGGACGGAAAGGCCGAGTCCTTTGCTTGGGAGCTAAAGGAAATGTTTACCTAAATCACTAGACAGGAATGCATCGGCTGAAAAGCAAAGTAGATAATTCGAAGGTGAAATACAGCTTCTTGGCAGGCAGGCGAAACTGGCCGAGGCAGGCACCGTTAGCTGCACAGGGAGTAGGACAAAGTTCATGGATACAGATGCGAGCTCAAGCTGAAGCTGTCAGAGACAGAGAGCAGGGAAAGGCTTTGAGGACAGAATCGGGCCTATTCTGCCTGAACTGTAAAAATAGAGTAACTTAGCCATATAAAGTCGGTGGCCTTTCATACTTAGGAATCGAATATCCAGCCCATTGATGGCGGATCTGACAGAGAACATGTTGATGGTGGACGCACATATGTTTGCGTCTTGGAAACTGGAACTGGAGGGAACATACATGTACTTGTAACATGCATATAGAACCGTTGGGGTCCAAGATAGGGGACATAACTGACCAGGAAAATCCACATTTCCACACCACGCATTTAATTGGCACCCAATAATGTGTAAACAGAATTCTTTTTGATTAGTAGAATATAGTTGGGAGGGCGACACAAGATAGAAAAAGATGGCACTCCTGTTTGGGCTATGGAGGACGGCTCACGGGGTAGTCAACAAATAGGGATTGGGCATTTATAACACAGCTAATATGGCATCCTCAGTGCAAGCCACATGCACGCAACTGCGTGTAAGGGTTGCTCTTCTGAAACAAACATAGGGGGTAAGTTGAAAATCAAGTGACATGGCAATGCGTGTTTTGAACTGTACTTTGTCTAGCTTGGAAACAATTAGTATCTGAGCACTGTGATTGTGCCTTTCAGATCAGACTGTGCGTGTTGCTGAATGTGAGCTAAGTCTGTAATTATGATCTTAAGAAAACACCTGAATGTACAGGGAGTGCTTAATCATACTCATGTCACCATAGTGAATGTGTACAGCCCAAACCATCATGACCCCCAGTTCCTCCATATTGTGGGGGCGAACTGTGGCAAACTGAACCCCCAAATGATTACATGGGATGGAGACCACAATGACACACTGGACAGTACACTAGACAGCACAAATGTGAGGGACAAGCAACAAATGGGAATACGAGAGGCACTAGTCAACACTATGCAACAACGTGACTTTCAAGATGTCTGGAGAGCTGTACATCACGCCAAACGGATATGCACTTTTCAGTTCATCCAGGCTAGCTATTGAGTGGGTTCCCGAGATATGGTGATATGCACAGAGCTGATAGAGCACCTTCCAAACACTTGCACGGACCACTCCCCGGTAGTTCTGACACTATGCTTCCCTTATTGCCCACAGGTGACCACGAGCTGGAGAGTCTAGCCACCCATGCTTCCGGATAGCGTCTTCACGAAGGAGAGCAGTCAATGCATAGTTGAATACTTTCAGCTAAATAAAGACTGAGTGGAGAGCACGGGGGCTCTCTGGGAGGCATTCAAGGGTGGTAATCAGGGGGGAGTGCATTACCAAAGAGCATGGCATCCTCATATCCATTAGGGGTAGAATGGCCATACTGGAAAGAGAACTAAAGAGCCTAGAACAGAGGCAAACTACAGGACTGGCCCCCTCACTACAAGACAACATACTACACACTCTTATAAAATATAATGAAGAGGCAGAGAGAGAAGTTCATTATCTAGGAAAATATATGCAATGGCAAGAATAAATGGAGACGGAAAGCACTCTGGGCGAACACTATCCGACGTTTTAATGCAGAAATGGGTGGCTAACAACATATTTATCATTAGCACAGAAGAGGGGCAGACAACTCATCACACAACTCACATCCTGGTAGGATTCACCGACTATTATACTCGATTATATAGCTCCCCATGCAGTGAGTAGACAGGTGACATGAGCCAGTATGTGGGTGCAGTGACAGCATGGTTGGAGGCGGCTGAGAGGGAGGTATTGTGTTCCTCCGTTATGGATGAAGACAATAAAAAAATCGATCACAGACTTGAAAGCAGGCATAGAGCCTGGCAGTGAAGGTCTGACAAGTGAGTTTTATAAGGAGTACACAGATTTGCTTGCAACACATTTGTGAGAAATGATAGAGAAGCCGTGCTATAGGGTGAGCTGCCCCAAACAGTACAGGAGGCAATAGTGATAATGCTGCTGAAAACAGAGAAGCCTGTGCAGGAGTATGGATCCTACAGACCGTTGTCACTTATAAACTTGGATAACAAGACACTGGCTAAAATACTGGCAGTTCGCCTGTTGCCACTGATGCATGAAATGGTTCTACCAGACCAGTCAGGCTTTATGCCGGGACCCTTGACAGGGGACAACTTGAGAACTCTGTTCACCACCGCGCATCAGCTTGATCCGGAGCGAAGTGCGGTTGCGGTGTCTTTCGACACAGCCAAAGCATTACATTCAGTAGAATGTCCGTTTATGATGGAGACACTCACTAGAATGGGATTGACAAATGCAATGATGCGCTGGATTTCTCTTTTGTATGCATGCCTGACGGCGCATAGACGTATTAATAAGCAAGTGTCACATCACTTAGCTATCCAACGTGGGACCCGGGCAGAGAAGTCCCTTGTCACCCCTAGTTTTTGCATTGGTAACTGAACCACTGTTGTGTGTTCTACACGAAGTTCACGGCCACATGGGTATATGGTTTGGCGCGCAGCGCCTACTGATCTCCCTGCACATAGATGACATTCTCCTGGTAGTCAAAGATCCAGAGGTCAATCTACAACCAATAATACCAGAAATCATGGGCTTTGGGGAGTGGTCTGGCCTGACAATGAATTGGGCAAAACCTATCATGATGCCATGAACAGCTGTCACCACACGACCAATACTAAACCAGCTGTTACAATGGCAAGAAACATTGATCTGTTATCTCGGGATCCACTTTCACAGAAACCCGAGGGTTGTGTTAAGTGAAAATCATGCCACTACAATTGATAAACTTGTGACTTTTGTTGAAAAAAGGATAAATACTGCAGCTGTCAATTGGCAGGTAGAATCTCAAAAATGAAAATGGTGGCATTACCATAACTATTATGTCTATTTCAGAAGACGCCTAACTCCACCGCACTCCGCGACAACCTAGCCAACATCGGACTAAATCAACTCATCACCACTCCGACCCACAAGGCAGGACACATTCTCGACCCCATCTTCACTGGAGGCAACAGTGTCCTCTTCAGTCACACCACAAAACCCCTTTGGACCGACCACCACTTCGTACACTTCCTCATCAACAAACCCAAGCAGCCCAAACCCGCTCCGCACCCCCGTGAAGAGACTGGAGCAGAGTCACCGAGGAACAACTCAACTCCACCCTCAACCACAACACCCCCACCGCTGCAACCGACGCCAACCTCGCAAGCAAGGGAATTCTGCATGTGGACCTCCAACTGCGCAGACATACTCACCCCGCTACGCAACCTCGACAAATATGCAACCCCGACAAACAGCTCCCCAGGAAAGCGGCCTGGTTCACTACTGACCTCAAGAAGCCAGACGCACCTGCAGACGCCTGGAAAAGAACTGGAGCAACAGCAAGACACCTGAAAGCTACACTACTTACAAGGACACCATGACGGAATAGCATCAACAAAATCAGAACCACCAAAAGAGCCTTCATCCACATCAAAATCCACACCAACTCCAGCAACCCCAAGGAACTCTGCAGCCTCTTCCAAGAAATCACCAAGTCACTCAGCGAAGCTACGGACATCGCCCCCTCACAGGACCTCTGCAACAAACTCGGAGCCTACCTTCACCTGAAGAGCAAAAACCTCTACGAGGACTTCAACGACCATACGCCGGACTCCGTAGACAGCTACGATGGCTACGCAGACAGCAACACCGGCCAGCCCACCATCTCCTCCTGGACCACGATCACGACCGAAGAGACCGACTTGACCGTGAAAAGCATCCACTCGTGGACCCCTCAGACTCCTGCTCACCACACATCTACCACAGAGCTGCCATTGCACCCATTCTGCAACGCACCATCAACACCACCTTCAAAACTGGCTCCTTCCCCGACTATTGGAAGCGCGTAGAAGTCAGGCCTCTGCTCAAGAAACCCTCAGCAGACCCGACGGATCTCCAAAACTACCGGCCCATCTCTCTCCTCCCCTTCGCGGCTTAAGTCACGGAGAAGACCGTCAACGCAGAACTAACCAGGTTCATCGAAGACCATGCCATCCTCAACCCCTCTCAATCTGGATTCCGCAGCAACCACAGCACCGAGACTGCCCTACCCGCTGCCACAAACGACATGCGCGCCCTCCTCGACCAAGGCCACACCGCAGCCCTGTTTTGAATGTGGCTTCTCACCAATAAGCCACACCCAATCCCTGCACTCCCACCTGGGAGACAAATATACCACTGCACCTTTGAATAATATACACTTTTGAGCATGTCTTACCTCCCCTGGCACAGCAAGACTTCAACACAAACTGCAAAGACTATCACTTTTAGAATAAGGCTTGGGGTTTATTACATAATACTCTCTAAACAAAGGCTATCTCAGATACCAAATGCATAAGATTCAAATATATGTAGCAAACTTATAATCTAAAGGCATGAATCAATAACTGAGCAAACTATAATACTGAATAATAAACAAGCAATAACTGATATAAGGTAAGATACACTGGTCTATACACACACAGTAGAGGATCACTCTGGATGTGCACCTCCCACACCATAAAGAAAACTCCTCCAATGATCAAAGAACCACACAACTAAATACATCACCTGGTGCATACACTGCCCACTTCTGACTGGGGGAATCACAACAGGGGATCAGAGCTCAGCAAGCCAGGTTTCAATCCGAGATAGACACATCTGCCCTCGCTCGGAATCCAAACTCCCGAACTCCCACCAGACTAGTGGAGACTCCCCTTTTTAACACAAATCCAAACATAACGAAGCTTCTAGCAAACCTCGCCCCCTCGTTCTCATGAGAGCCCGTACCAGTCTGCTCCAAGGCCACGGCATCGGTTGATCAGGCCTTTGCTATGGCTTCGAGACGGACCATGTACAACCGGTTTTCTCTAGTCAGTAAAGTGTGAAAAACAGGAGGAAGAGCAGAACATGCCCTCCGCACTTTGCAGCTACGTGCAAGCACAGAAAATAGCTTAAAATGGAGTTAGTTAGGCCATGCACACAGAAAACCCAAATCAAGATGGAATTGAAAAGCAAGATGACATGAAAGCATGTCAAAACTAATAAATAGTAAGCACTGCCATAAAGCAGGGTAAAGTCAGAAAACAGAAAGACATTAAACCATGTCAAAGCCAATAGTAAGAACTCATATTTCTCACCAATGCACAATACAGTAAACATTCCTGCACAACTGCACGCCTTCAAATGCACACACTCTGCTCTTGGCAAGACTGTTCCACTCCGTAACAGCTCCCACTGAAAGACAGCAAGACTACAGGAGAGAAGAGAAGCAGGCATATGCAGGACCATCCTACATTAAGGCTAGGGTAAAATAACACACTAAAATCAATTAAAATCGTGGTAGTTGGAGGTCATCATAGGGTGCCAAACCACAAGAGTGGCTCTTTCACTACAAGCCCTGATTCTACTTGACTTGTCAGCAGCTTTCGACACCATCTCCCACCGCACACTCGCAGCCAGACTACACAACGCCGGCATACAAGAAACCGCCCTCGACTGGATACGATCATTCCTCACCGGCAGAAGCCAAAGGATCAGACTGCCACTCTTCCTCTCCGAGCCCACGGAAATCAATTTTGGAGCCCCACAGGGATCATCGCTCAACCCAACCCTCTTCAACATCGACATGGCCCCCCTTGCCGCCATCGTCCGACAGCACGGTCTCAACATAGTGTCCTACGCCGACGACACCCAGCTCATCCTGTCCCTCACCAAGGACCCCACCACCACCAGATTCAACTTCCAAAAAGGAATGCAGGACATCGCAGCCTGGATGAGCACCAGCTGCCTGAAGCTCAACTCTGAGAAGACAGAAGTCCTCATCCTCGGAACCATCCCATTGGCATGGGACAACTCTTGGTGGCCCGCTGCCCTCAGGACCCCCTGACCCCCATGGACCACGCTAGAAACCTCGGCATCGTACTCGACTCCTCTCTCTCCATGAACAGACAGGTCAACGTTGTTGCTTCCAGCTGCTTAAACACCCTCCGCATCCTCTGCAAAACCTTCAAATGGATCCCCCCCCCCCCCCCCCCCCCGAGGCAAAGAAGACAGTCACCCACGCCCTCATCACCAGCAGACTGGACTATGGAAATGTACTCTATGCCGGCATAAACAAGTCTCTACTCCGCAAGCTCCAGACGATTCAGAACACTGCCGCCAGACTCGTCCTCGGTATCCGGCGACACAATCACATCAGCCAACACCTACGGAGGCTCCACTGACTCCCCATCGAGAAGAGAGTCACTTTCAAGATACTCACCCACGCCTACAAATGCCTACGTAACACCGGACCCCAATACCACAACAACAGAATCAACCTCCACGTACCCCAAAGAAACCTCTGATCCACCAACCTCTTCCTCGCAGAAACCCCACGCATCAACACAGACAGAGCGGGGGGAAGATCCTTCTCATACATCGCTGCCAAGGCCTGGAACGAGCTCCAGACCGACATCAGATGTGCCCCCTCCCTGAACACCTTCAGGAGGCCACTGAAGACCTGGCTGTTCAGCTGAAGGGAACTACTGACCATTCCCCCTCCCAGCACCTTGAGACTGTCACAGGGGAGTAGCGTGTGTTATAAAACCCCTGACTGATTGATTGATTGAATAAGGCCTAATTTCAGCAGCTTAGGTCTTTAATGATAAAACTGGCATGGGGAGGACAAGAACCCTGATTAGGTTGGAATGTATTGCACTGGCCCAGTTCGCCACTCATTGGATTTATGATTACTGTAAGGTTCCACATAGAGGATTGGAGACAGGCCTGGTGGGTCCGATAATTTCACTACTGTAATACTGAAAGACCCAAAAAGACCAAGAAATGAAATTCATACAGTTAATTGTACAGTGCGGGCATGGCACAGGCTAGCGACTATGTGTGCGATGGACAATATGTACTTCCCACACATGCCCTTGGTCAGGAACTTTCACTTTGAGATCCCGTTGGCACCACTGTCCACTAAATGAATGGTGGCACAGGAAATCTGTAAATTGTGAGACCTTTCTAAGAACAATACTTTCCTTAAACAGACAGATTGCACCCAGGGCGGGGGCTCTCCCCTAGATGTGTTTCTATATCACCGCCTGAAAGACAGTTAGGCGCCTATAAGCAGAATATCTACAGGCGCCCGGAAGCTGGAGTCTGCTCTCCTTAGTGGTGGAAGGCCCCACACCCAGGAGATTGATCACGGTAAAGTACAATGGGGGACCTGCAGCCCACATATGCCAGGGTGAGGTCACATTAGGCCCATTAATTAGCATCTGACATAACTGATGAGCAATAGTCATACTGCTCCATGCACACCAAATAAGTATCTATGAATGGGAGACACAGTAAATTATTTACAAGTTTCTAGACAGACTATACTACACCCCTGTATCACAGGCAAAGTTAGCTGGGAGTGAGGATGCCTAATGCCTAAGGTGCAAGGCCCCTGATGCAGATTTTCTACATTATACATAACCTGTCTCTCACTATTGAGCCTAATACAACGAACAGGATTAACTTCAGTTCCTAAAGAGAAGAGATTTGCTTGGGAATGTGTTTGTGCTTTTTAAGATATATTTAACATGTCATGTTAAATGCTATGACATCACAGTAACTGTCCCTGAGAGCCTTATATAAAAAAGGAAAACCAAAACATGGGATAAACTTACCAGAAAAAAACTAACCCAAAAAGCTAAGGTTTCCATCTCTTACAGACAAGAAAAGGGCTTAAAAACAGAAAGAAATTAGCAACCTCTGGCATCTCAAAAATATAAAGCTGTCGTGTTGTACAAATACATTGTTTCCCAATTTCTTCTAAATATGATCAGAATGTTGATAGGACAGCTCCCTCTCAGTCAATAGTCAATGAAAGAATCAATGAAGGCCTCTTGGGCTTAGGGAAGGAAGAAGGTATAAATTTGAGGTGGTTTCCACTATATAGCTACCATTGAAAAGGAACAAAAAATGTGGTTTTGCAATGATAAATGTTAAATACATGTACCGGGGAATCCTAACCTAAGGACAGAAATTAAATCCACGAAAGATAAAATCATTAAAAAATCTACAATAGCTGAGCTTTTGGAAACTAATTTTAGGAATACCCCATAATGTGGCAAACATATTTAACCCATGTTAATCTTTAAATAGATCTTATTATCAAATACTCTCTAGCACTTTAAACTGTTTTACTTATCGGAGGTATTTCTAAATTGAGAAACTAACACCCAAGTCCAATTTAGAATCTTTCTTTGAAAATGTCTGTCACATAAGTGCATTTTTGCCAGTTTCTCGTCCTGCTTAGAAAAAAAGTCTTTGTCTAGCCCTCCTAAATTCCTAACCCCAGTTGTGGTGTATCAGTAATGTTGCTAATTAGTTTCAAACTGAAAAGGAAACCTTCACAAAGACTGCGTATTTTAATATCACTTAACTGCTGAAGATGGGAACGGGCCGTTAAGAGTGGCTAGCAGTCCCAAACTCGGATGTGATGCACAACACTTAGAGACTGTCAGCAAAATGGCACAGAGCGTTACAGTTAGATGCCACAGTTTTCTGATGCACTGAATAAAGATATTGGGAATAACGTAAAAACATACCTTTATAAAGCAAATAAGGCATCCCACAAGGGGGTAGATCGGGATGAAGACCGAAAACAGGTCATGTAGAATAGTAGTAATCAAATCATTTCCTATGAAGTAGGTCACTTCAGTGATGACCACTGTAATCAAAGCTGTCTGAAAGAAAAAAAGGCAACACCTCACAGAAAAATAAAACAAGATTCTTAAGATTGTGCTCAAAGGAGAAGAGATTGTCAGTACATCAGACTAAATGGCATTATTCATTATAATCAAAGATGTGTTCATGTCCGCCTTTGCTATAAATCAACTTGCATGCAACACTTCCATCCAAAGAGTTTACTTTAAGTGAAAGCTGCTGATACTGTGACTGTATATTACCATCAAGTCAGCTGGAAAAAAACTGCATGATTACTGTTTGACAAATACATTAGTGGCTGACTATCCAGCTATAAATCTTACAACTTAACACTGGCCAGGTAAGAAATGTCTTGTTGAGCTCTAAGATTAGAAGAGGGGGCTTACAAAGGGAATCCCTATTCGCTGACCTGAGCAGTAAAACAGACGCTGTAGCTCCTGCTAGCCCTGAAAGTACTTGTTAGACCAGGCATCCGTGGTGTGGCTCTCCCCTAACTTTTTGCTGTCAACCCTCCAGTTTTGCCGAGTCCCTTTTTGCTGGCTTTAGGTCTCTGCGCACTTTACCACTACTAACCAGTGGAAGGTGCATGTGCTCTCTCCTCTAAACAGAATTGGCTTACACCCAATTGGCATATTTAATTTACTTGCAAGTCCCTAGTAAAGAGGCACTACATGTGCCCAGGGCCTGTACATTAAATGCTACTAGTGGGCCAGGTGCACTGCTTTTAATATTTAAGTCACCCCTGGGGTAGGCCCTACACAGCCTATAGGGCAGGGCACAATGTATTTAAAAAGTAGGACATGTTCTTTTAAGTTTTACATGCCCTGGTAGTAAAATACACTTAAATTAGTTTTTCACTACTGCAAGGCCTGTCACTCCCATAAGATAACATTGGTGTTACCTTATTACATTTAATAAGCTGTAACTTCCAATTGGGAGCATGTAGGCAGGTTGTGTTTGGTTCCTAAAGAATTGTAATCAAAAGCCCTCCTTAATGGTAAAGTTGGATTTTTAGTCACAATTCAAAAAATGGCACTTTCATAAATGCATTTTCCAATTCTATCTACTTGGTGCCTGCAGCCTGTTCCTGGGTCACATGTCTAGGTGTAGCTGGCAGTTAGTTTTGTGTGTCCCAGACAGTGAGACAAATGGAAGATAGGTGTTGCCATGATGGGCCACTCTGAAGTTATAGAGGAGGAGGAGCTGTCACCTATCACACTTGCACATCACAAAGGCTCTGTCTCAGCACTCTCACAAAGGGTTTGACACTAGTCTTTTGTGACTCCAGATAAGCTGGGGCTAGGACAGGGAGGAAGGGGGATGCCTTACTCCTCAGCGGCATGGAAACCTCTAGAAGCTTCCTCTACTTCAAAGTGGACACCAGGTATAAATAATGGACCCTTAAACCCAACTCTTCAGTACACATCTGGACCTGTGCATCCTGCCAGGAAGCAGGACTGCTCTGGTGTCGTGTTTTCACTTTATTACTGTTTGAAGTGCCACGTTCCGCTATTTAGGAATAAATATATGCCATGAAACACGGGACATTATTGATGGCAACCTTACCAGAACCATAGCATTGCTTCAATCCCAAATGGCATTTTGGAGTCCCGTGCCAATCACAGTACAGGGTAGAGTGTCTTTATCCAAGATGGTAATGCTTCCCCGGTACATATCCCCAAATCCACATTCCACACCTTACATTCAGGACTGGGGAGTTTCATTTAGAACAAAGGTAGGTGTTGAGCTGTGCTCAGTAAACTACAACTGCCCATGGACAAGGGGGGCTTGGGTGTCCTGAACTTTGAGTATTATTATTTAGCGGCGCAGCTGCAGTACTTTGCACACTGGTTTGCAGGGCAACTCATGGAAGAATTGCAATGTCCCTCCACTGTGCGCAAGCACAACTGATGGTCCATCAGATCTTCCTCCCGTATTTGCGGCTCCCACATGATGCTAATGGGCTGTTACAGATAGCATATGTGAGATTTCATCACAGTCTATGACTCATGCCGCATATTCCTAGATACTTGCCTGAAATCCCACTAAGCTTTATCAAGCCATTCAGGGACATGCTGCGTTGGGAGGGCTTGGAGACCTGGGAGGCAGCCAAGTAAGCATTAATGCACTGTGATGCAGCCACTCCACAAGTGCAATCAGGGTCTATAAGGATGCACTTGATGCAGGCATTTCTCAGCTCTTACTTCCGCCTCAAGATGCAGTCTTACACTTTCATTCTGGTTCTTCACAAGTCAAAATGTTACCTCACCATACCTCAGATACAGTCACGCCTCAGATACAGTATACTCTCCCTTTTTTTAGTCTTCTATGGGACAGCGCACACTTGCTTCAAGCCTTCCCTCTGCCCCCGCCCGCAGGCTATCTCAACTCATGCATTCTCTTTAAAAGGCTAGCTTTAACCACAAGGCTCAACTTAACCTCTATTCTTTAAACTGTGCAATGCTTCGGTTTCGTCTCTATTCACTTCCCTGGCTTACCCAATTCCAATAGATTTTTTCAGTGCTTTCTATGAATAAGAAAACACTGATATGATTAAGTCATAAAACACATTTTACATACTGCCAAATTGACTGATAAAGAAAAAGCACCAATAAACCGAACTATTATGTTTGGTTATTTAGGAGTTGTTAACGGGCACTAACTTGTAATGTGCCGCGGCCCCAGATGCAAAACATACCCTGAAATCAAACCATCTCAGTCTGTGCTACTTACCACAGAAAAGATGAATGACCAAAACTCTTGAGTGTTCTGCACGTTTTTATAGGTGAAAGAAACTGCGTAAGTGAACAGGATTACTGCTGGAACATAACCAAAAAGGCAAAATACCTGCAAAAAGACCATTGAAAGAGTCAATGCACGAGGAAAGAAACAAAGCAAATATAATGTAGCTAGTCGTTTGGTAGCACATTTTTAGAAAGTAAACATTTGCTTTGGAGTTCCCGATATTTTGTAGGCAGTTCTCTTCAGAAAGACATTCCTTATAACGAGGAGTGGTTGTAAATAAGCACGCTTTATCAGAAGCTAAAAATAAATATACATAAAGGGTCAAAAATGTCTTGTAGCTGATATGAAACAAACATTAGTTACGGTTCATCTCTCCACATTGTTTGGACCAGTTATTCGTACTTGTCCTCATAGGGTCAAGAGGTGAACAAATAAGTGACATGACATATATAAAATTGTTACACAGCCATCCATTCTGAGGTACAGTTCAG
This sequence comes from Triturus cristatus, assembly GCF_964204655.1. Classification (NCBI taxonomy): domain Eukaryota; kingdom Metazoa; phylum Chordata; class Amphibia; order Caudata; family Salamandridae; genus Triturus; species Triturus cristatus. The sequence continues at coordinate 667,510,379 of NC_140590.1, forward strand.
GACAGAGCTCAAGATGGAGAACTCATGCAGGCATCTTACTTAGAACACTAAAATGAGCTCTATGTCCTTCCTGTAACCTCCCTCTTCTCTACTCTGCCTCCCCCTCCTGCAAGCGTACAACAGCTTAAGCTTTTGGTGTTGCACTGAGGAGTCGATCGAGTGTCCCAGCTTTCCATGGTAGTAGAAACATGTTTTAGTTGTGCCTTTGTTGTTTGTCGGAATTACTGCTGAGAGTTTGTTTCTTTCAAGTACCTGCTGTGGTGCATAATTATATTGAGTTTAAGTTGCCCTGTACTGCAATATTTATATCAAGCGTCGTAGCCCTCACAGGGAGTCAAAGGCCTTTCCAGGCAGGTAGCAAGCTATACCACCAGGTGCTATTTGGATGAAAGGGTGTTCTGAATAAGTGTGCATGTGTATGAAGCATTTTGCTGTCTTGAGGGGCTGCGCATAGTAGTTTGATGAATTAAAGCAGTGTCAGAGACTGGCGTGTAGGTATATCGTTGTTGTCGGTTGGTGGCTATATTAGCTCGACAGACCCTGATTAATTGTGATGTTTTTGGTCAGTATCTTTTTATGCCTGTTTGAGCAGAAGGGTGTCCACTTTAAGCTGTTAGGTTGGTGGGAATGGTTACAGGCTGAGGCGACAGTGGCAGATCTGTGCCTGGATGCCTTGTGCTAAAGTCAGCCTTCATGTTGTGAGTTTAACAGGTGAGAAGTGATTAGATTGGTATTGGTCCTCCAGTGCGGCAGCTGTGAACATTGGATCTCTTCATCAAAGTGTGCCTGCACATCTGGCCTTGAGTTCTTAGAAAGTGAACTCCTAATACATTCAATTGGCAGAACCAACATGTTTATTAATGTGGTGATTGGTTGGACTAGATATGATCGAATCATTTTTACAGTGATTTGTGTCGCATCCACATAGGTGTAACACGTAAGACTGAAAACTTATATCAGTTCCGATAAAGCGTTCAGGTACAGATTGAATAAAAGAGGTGAAATGATTGCCCCCTGTGTAGTTTGGGCTTTGCAGTGGTCTGGATATGAACAGACATGGTTATAAGAATTAGTCTGCTTTTGAGGTAAGAGGCAATCCATTTCAAGGAATTTTTGCAAGTCAAAATACTTTACAGCCTGTGAGCAGTAGTGTTTGCTGGTGGACCACGGTGAACGAGGCTGATAGACCCACTGTAAGTTTTACATCCTCCCAGAGAGATATGTGGGCTGATTCTGTGCCTCTGCTTGGTCAGAATCCAGATGGTTGCTCTGAGAGCAGACTTATTTTCCTCAGTGAAGATAAAAAGAATGGACGACGACCACTCTCTCAATCAACTTAACCAGGACTGGACCAAAGGAAATGTATCCATAGTTTGCAGGATCGGAAGAATCAATGTTTTTTTATTTTTGGATGTGGATGTAAAGGAGGTCTTCAGCTCGCCCACCACCCCACTCCTACATTCTGCCTTGAGCTTTCTCCCTGGAGCTCTCAAATCTTAAGCTTTTGGTGTTGTGTTGAGAAGACCTTTAAGTGTCCCTGCGTCCCAAATGTGCGAAATGTTTTGATGATGCCTTCATTGTTTATGGGAATGACTGCTGAGTGCCAGATGTTGCAATGATCTGCCGTGGTGCATTATGGATGCTGAATATTGTAGTTGCTGTTGTGCATATGGTGTTTTCTTTCACCTGCATCCATGGCCTATGGTCATGGGGCCAATTCCCATTAACCTACACCACTTTGCCTTTCTCACCATTCCTCCTCTCTGCCGCACCTGTTGTCAACATATTTAACTCTCCTGTTAGGATGTCCAGACCACGTACCTAGGTAGAAGGCACAGAGATTAAGGGTGACATTCTTTGGCAACTTTTCAAGGGCAGAGAGGTTTAAGGCAACTTCCTGTAATGACTTTCCAAGGGCAAAGAAGTTAAGGGTGACTTCTTTTGACGACCTCCCCGAATAGGGCTATTAAGGACTAGGTCTAAGTTTGGAATGCAATGCCTGTTTCACTCACTTACCTTCTCCCTAGTCCTGATCATCACCCTTTTTTGTCTCCTCTTGTTGGCTAACCTGAATTAAGCCCTTCAACAGAAACTTACTACACCCTCTCCATTTGAATAACTTAACACCAAGGTCTTGTGTCACCGTTTCACTCTTGCACAGACATAATAACATGGCTAAACATATAATGCCTAGTCCTATAAGTTACTCTGTGCCATACTTGGATCGACTCAGGCAGAAAATGTCCTGGTAGCTTAACATTGACACTAAGAAGTTTAACATTCTATCACTGGCTTAATAGTTCGTCGAGGGGTCTGGGCCTCTATTGCTGATTCTTGGCCGTGTTCCAAATAACACCCCGTTGTGGTTCAAAAGTACCACCAACTGGGTTTGCTCAAAATAGGATTTTCTCATGACCTAGCCCAATTGCCTGGAAATAGATTACTCAACACTTCTGGGTTGACTGAATATTGTACATCACTAGTACCACTACTGCCTGATGGTAGATATGCACTTGAATGAACCGTTGCATGATCCCTCCATGATATCATAAGAGGGGAACCCAAAGGACCAGGCAGTAGTGTCAGCAAGCCATAGGACATGCCTCTAATGTCACCCACCCACCCCCAATCTACTGAAACCAAGCCACTCCATACCAAAGGAGACAGACACCAATGCCCGAAGAGATCTGCCACATAAGGCTGGCATCTTGAAGGGAATAAAGTCTAGCTCAGCACATCATACTCTGTTCCTTCATCACTTTCAAACTAGACACTCTGTAGAACTAAAAACTCTTTGGACTTTAATAAAGAAAACCCAGGCATATGTATGTCCTCTCCCGTCTAGATCCTCAGGATTTACTCAGTACCCATTTTAATTGTTGTATTCAGCACAGGAGGTGGTTTGAATGTTTTCAGCAATCACCATAAAACCAATGTGGGAACTGCATAATAAGTTACTGCAGCAATCTAATGTATAGGAGATGAGAGCTTGTAACTTGCTCACCCTTAAGTCTGAGGTGATAGGCACCAAAAACACAGCTCTGAATTTCAACATCCTTAAAGGACAACTATGCAGTGGCTCAAATTGAGTCCCAATAAGAAACATGGGTTGCAGAATACATATTGGTCAACCACTTCAAAAAACGCATGACAATGGAAGTTTTAAAAAGGAATGACTGGTTTGGCAGACAGAGGATAGTGGACAAGGCAGCTAAATAACCATTGACAGAACCTATTGCACAATCGCAAGCGAAAGTGCAAACTTCAGGACCTGAGACAGTTTAACTTGCAAGGTGTCCACATTGTGGCCACATACCATGCAACAAAGTGTTTTCATCTGCCTGAGTAGGCATATTTAGTGGAGGGACCGCGCGCTGACAATATGACGCCCACCACCTCGAGTGGCAGCTAAAAGGAATTCAGTGGTCCAGCTCAATTTTTAAGTGTGCAGGGGGGTCCTCACAGATTGTGGTAAAGTACTTTGACCATAACTTGGAGAGAAGGTCCGGCCTGTATGGTAGACGCAGCATCATTTTATGCAGGAAGACCACTTCTGGTGGAGGGGGACCGGAGGGGAAACCAATGGCTTGCTCCCAGAGTTTTGTCCAATCCACTAGTGAAGGACAGACACTGGAATTCTCCGAAAATATCTTTGCCAGTATCTTCAACAGGTCGGAGGTCTAGAAGGTCTGAATCAGTGGCAAATATTTCATGAAGCCTATTTCCGAATTCTCCTTTCTCACATCAGGTGTTGGGTATCTCTTCAGAGCGGCGTCAGGTAGCTGCTCCGGTGGTATTGTGTCTGGCGGTGGAGGTGGCAGCACCATCCAAGGCATCGGGTATCTGAGAATAGGATCAAAGCAATGTGGATGCGACATTCGTGTCATTGGTATGGCATCGGTTGGCATTGGGGCCTTAGGGAGGAACTTTGGTTGCTTGTATGTAGCTGATGGGTGCATGGTTACACCACATGGCTTAGACGCCCTTGCAAAAAGAGAATACATGGCGTTTAAGAATGCCGCTGGGCCCTGGCATTGAGACTTCGGGAGCTGACGTCAGGCAGGGAGGGGCAGGTCCTGGCACCAAAAAATCGTGTGGAGTCAGAGGCTGAGCCGAGGCAGGGTCTGGTGGGGACACAGGTGCAGGGCCGCTCAGAGGGGGAACCACCGGGAGCAAGATGACTCATTTCTGCTCCAGTCCTCTTGGGGAGTGACAGGGTAACTTATCCCTGGAGTGCTTCTTCATCTTCTTGTGTTTATTCTGATTGCTTCCAGATGAAGAAAATGGTGACAAGGAATGATGTCTGGGACGTTTTCTACTTTGTATTTCCTCCTTGGTTGAAGCCATAGAGGCATTAGCTTCATACGCTTTAATGCTCTTGGGATGCATACTGTGGCATTAAGGATAGGCCCAGGAGCCATGGTCCAACCCCAGGCACCAGAGGCAAATTGAACTGGGGGTCCTACAGGGTTTAAACCAATGTTTTTATTTTTGGGGGAGGAGAGGGGGTTGGGCAATATACTGCATACTTGAAATTTATGAGCAGAAAGACCTCAGAGAAAGAGCGGCAAACTCTGGGTCGCAGGAGAGGAAAAAAAGGATTTGAAATCATAGCACTGGGTGGGCTCACCAGATGCCACTTGCAGCATCAATACAAAGCCAGCATGTCCTACTGGTGATATGAGAGCTTTGAGGTTTCCCGCTCCAATCTGATACCTGGGATTGTGCTACGGGTGAGGAATCTGCAAGAATGCATCAGAAAATGTGTGTATGAAGTGATGCCAAATTTGACGCTACTCTGCACTTTTGCTCAAACAACTGAAACAAATATGTGGCATTTCTCAGAGAACAATCATTTATTAATTCCTGTTACTGTGTGCCTTGACTCTGATGGAAATATTTTGTTAACCGGCAGCAAGTGGGGCATGGTATTAGAATAGCCACAAGGAACATTTTATTTTTATTCAACATTTTAAATGACAGATGAATGCTCACTTACTAGCTTAAATCTTTGTAATGCATGATACAAATAAATATTTCATCCAATACCAGAATGTTAAAATGCTACTAGACATATTTTGCTCTACTATCAAATAAAAGGAGAAAAATAACTTACTACAGCAACAAATTTGTCAGCATAAAAATATACTCCATAGTGAAAGGCAAAGAGGCTTCCCATCATCAAAACTAGTATCAAGAAAAACAAAGGAAGGTCCACCACTGCTTGGCCAACCCAGTAGGCAGATGGGTAGAGGCCTGCCATTTTTAATTGTGTGTAAGATTTCATCTGAAAGAGAGACGAAAATAAATATCAGATGGTATTAGTTTAATATACTATGACGTACCATGACATATTAGTTTTGCAAGCACTGCATTTTTCACTCACCCTTGTTATACCACCTAAAGCAACACACAAATGAACATGGATATCCGACATTTGTTATCATTCTGTGGTACAGAAGGATGGAAGGTTCTCCACCAACTCTATTGCCCGTTGTGAAGTTAGAAAGTTTTTGGAATGTTACTCTCTTAACAATCGCGTGAGTACTATTCACTTCTTTTCTTAAAATTATTTGCTTGTAATCTGTGAATTCTAAAAAATCAGCGAATAGTAGGCAATAATTTACTTGATTAAAGATAAAAACTTTCAATGGTGGAATTTTAAGAACATTTTTCTAATTATATTTAGACTTGTGAAGCCTTTCCAACAACAAAAAAGAAACAAACTGTATTTTTGATATCTTCCAAGACAGTAGTTCCAGGAGAATGTGGGAAAAAGTCCATCTGCACTGGCTAAACCCTTATGTTTTCCATTTTCTACATCCCCGTTAAATTGACTGTTCCACTGCATGTTCAATTTAATAAAGAGAATATGCCCTTATCTTCCATTGCAACCCCTTGTGATGCAGGCCTGTTCAACAGTAGATAAAGACGCTAGACTTAGCATTGAAAAGTGAATATAAATTCATGGCTTGACATTGAGCAGGGCAACTGTCCAATTTACGAAAGGGGTGAAGATGAAACTCTCTAAAGAACACTACCACATGAAGCAGTATCGGTCTACTTCTTCTGCTTCTAGATCCTAGCTACCTCCCTATCATTTGTTGACTGTATCTTTGCCTTTAAGACTTTCTGAAGTGCCGCTGCCTTTTTAGATTATACAAATACAACATACATAAAAACAATGGTCAAGACTGCATAACGTTTGCACAATTAGAGATATGCATAGTTTTGAGACTATAGTTTCATAAGAGCACATATAATACATATTTGTTCTTCCTCTAATTTTGAATGTCTTTGTGCTTTATTAATTCCCAACAGTTAGCTAGAAGAATTCTGGTTCACCTCTTCAAGAATTAAACATCGGAATTTCTAACTTTCTAATGGAAGCAGCTAATGATTTACTAAACGGGTCCCAGAAGTAATATTTCCTGGAGTGTACACATTTTGAAATAGATTTCAATTTTGACATATAACCAAGATCATAATTCCCTTTTTTATCTCAGACGAGCACATTTAATAGAGCCTTTAACTGCCTACACTGGGAAGAATGCCAATTAGCCTACACTGAGGTGCCTGGAAGAGAATCTGCCAGCAGTAGCAAATCAAAGAATTCCTCTTAACGGAGGTACAATCATTTTAGCAAACAGGTGTGAATGAATCATGCAAAGAAAAATTTTTCAACCAAAGGAAAGCTGTTGGCTCCAAGGAATCACATAGGTTCTGATAAGCTTCCTGTGCCTTGTGCTTCTTCTAGAAAAATATAGATTATGCTGATATATTTTTCACAAGAAGAAAGACTTTAAACATTTTCAAAGAATTCCTTCATATGCAATTACAACTGTTATTAGAGTATAAGTGCTGAAATGTTACCTTCGCACACTTTGCGACATAAGTGAAATAAATGTAAGTTTTTTGTAGGAAATTATTTTACAGTAGATAATTTTCTGAATCAAATTACTTAGAAGCATCTTAACGCATGAACCCATAAAATTCACTTGTCCGCTACTTTGCCATAAGAGAAATACTGGGCTATCTTTAAATGTGGAAGGAAATTATTTTTGAGTTGTTTAGACAGTTTTCCTGGATTCTTCTGTTGGAAATGGATTTTGCCATACCCTTGAACCAGGCCATGGGCACGTGCCCAACTGTGAGTTTGCTTGACTGCTGGAGGACTTTTGGCCTACTGATTTTTTTCACCCGGAAACTGTCTCGTTTGTCCAGAGGAACCTGTATCCTTCTGCAGCACGTCCACTTAATTTACATGCTGTAATCCTGAAGTGAACTCTAACCAGCTGGAAAGGGTTAAATGGACTTCTGTAAATTGACTTCCTGAAGTGGTACCACCCAGGAGTTTTCCCAAACAGTGGCGCTCTATTTAGAAGATTTATGATAAATAACTATTGTAGAAACACCATATCTAATTTTAAAACTCGAACCTTAAACATCCACATGCAGACCCAGGCACCTCAAGAAACTCAAGCTGCCAGACCCGTTGCAAGCCTCGGCTTGAATTCTGAGTTACCGCAAAATGTATGTGAGCTCCCAAACCCCCAAAACCACGCAGCGCTCTGGAGGTTTATGCCCATACGATCCTCTCTGGCTGATATATGAACATTGACCAAGACCTCACAGAAGAGCTGTATGGGTTTATGATACCCAAATTAGATTGAGCCTTCAGGTTGGTCCTGGTTACAATTTTCTGTCTAAATTCAAAACTTAATATTTAAAATCATTCAGCTTCACATACACACGTATCTTGTATCAGACAGAGTGTGTTGAATGTGGTGCATAGCTCATGTCCTATTTTTAACCTTTTCATATTTTTTTACTTGTTTCCACCAATTCATTGTTTAAGTAATTATATGCAAAAAAAATTAACTGTTGATATTTGTATTAAGCATTGTGCCAAACTATCTATTTAAAAAAATTATAATAATTGTCAGTGATTGTTAACGCAAAAGAAATATTTTAGCACTTATTTCGTTCCATCTGATTTGTAATATTTCTTTTTGGAAATTAATTTTCATAGGCAAAATTTTATACTGTTTTCAACTTTCCAGTTAATCTTTGATGCAACACTTCTTCAGAAATATGTTATCTACCTAATGTTATTTCTTTACTGTTGATTCTCTGTAAACTGAATGTGAAGGCTTTTTAACAGTGAAAAGTAATTTGTAGTAGCTTGTTGTTTGCCCATAACATTTAAACCCTTCATCCCTTTTGTTTTATTTTCTTATTTTTATGTTTATTGTTAATATTTTTACTCATATGGGTTATGAACATAGATGTTCATTATGTCTAAATAAAATTTTGTGATGTTGATTTGTTAAGCACTGTACCTTGTGCACTTTAGCTTAGTGTACCTGGTCTCTTTGGAAAATTACCTGTCATCATTTGTTCAACAGATCACACTGTGACATTGGATTAATAACAATTATTTTATTTCTCTTCACAAGTCAAATATATCCTGAAAAAAATAATTTCACATTTATTTTCTCTTAGTTTGTCTTTTTCACAGGACTGTTCCCTACTTAGAAATTCTTTATTCCTAGTTGGAGTTAGGTTGCAGTGCTTGGTTTGTATGCAATTGCTGTGTTGTCTTCACTAGTTGTTAGGGGGCATACCCAGTATATTTCCAAAAGCCCAAGAGGAAAAGTGGCTCTCAGTCCTCTCTCTGAGTTATGCTTAATTAGACAGGGCATGTTAGGTGTCAGCCAATCCTGTCAAGCGATCTCTTAGCTGCAGAGGGTATAGTGTATATAATACAGAGCCCGACCCCGATTCCCTGAAACAGCAGATACACACAATGGATGTTGTTCCATTGCACATTGTTATTTAGTATGCATTATATGACTGTGCATCAGAATAATAATTAAAATGAAAATCTTGTAAGTCATTACAAAAATCAGAGTGATTGCTAGAAAAGTCCCAAACACATTTCATCAGACACCTCTACTCTGTTAGTCCAATACCTACCTAATATATGCTTTCAGCCATATGATTTCAATATGGTTGGTTATGATATTTAAATAAATTCCATCATGCCAAACCACTCCATGCCAGTTAGCGCACAGTCCTTGCAAAGCTGTTGAATCTGCAGTCAATATCAGCTTTCTGGAATATCCTCTCAGTAATCAGGCCCTGTATGTACGGGCCCCTCAGTATTTTAGCATCCTTTTACAACTCTGTCTCCAATTATTTCTTATGCAGAGGGAATGGGGCTCAGATGCACAGCTATTATATTGCTATTTCGGATCACTGACAATGTTTCTTTTGCAGAAGCGCACAGAAGGCACGCAAATATAATCATATCCACATCCGTACAAGGCAGGATGGCTTTGTTGCTCGAGTCATTTAATGTAGCACTGCAGCTTTCGGGGAGTGTGAGGTTCCCATTTCAATGTCAAAATGCAGCTCTAAATAAAATATGGCAATCAAATGAGAGCTATCATTTTTTTGAGTTTGAGTGTGAGATCAATTTTACATTAAAAAAAATCATAATGTTATGTAGTATTTTCCTAAGTCTGATTTAAAATAACGTCATTGCTACTTTCTAGGATGTTTCTTGTATAAGGAATTTTTGAAAAAGACTACTGCATCATATAATTAAAGTAATAAAACAAATAAATAATTTATTCTTGCGTTTTGTGGTTTCTTTTCTGTGTTTACAACACATTAGAAATGTATGTTAATATATACACAATATATTTCATTTGTACTCTTAATTTCACTGAGATTCAGAAATGCATTGTTAAGAATGCCAAAATTCCTTTGTATTTATTAATTTGCATTTGTACAAATCAATATGGAAAATGCTACTTTCCCAGTATGCATCTGTTCTTGGAATGTAGAGCTGTAAATTCACATGCTTTGAATAGCCTGCCATCTAGGGTTGGTCCGGATTTTTGCAATTTGTTTTTCTTCGAAGAAGTCTTTTCCAGTCACGAGGTAGGTGACTCCTCCTTTCGGTGAAAGTGCGCATGGGCATCAACTTCATTGTTAGATTTGTTTTCCTGCAGAGGGTGATAATGGAGTTAGTGGGAGTAGTAGAAAGAGATGTCCATGTATATATGTATCTAAGTAACATATCACTGCAACAGGTATAGGTACCCGGGGAGCCGGGTGGGCGCATGTGAATCTACAGCTCTACATGCCAAGAACAGATGCATACTGGGTAAGTAGCATTTTCCTTTCAAGGCACGTGAGCTGTAGATCACATGCTTTGCATAGACTATATAGCAGTTATCTCCCAAAGCGGTGGCTAACCTTTAGCTGTTGCAATCGTCTGAAATAGTGTACGTAAAACTGCTTGGCCAACACTTGCTGTCTTGCTAACACATCTGCAAAATAGTGCTTTGTGAATGTGTGAGGTGTAGACCATGTTGCAGCTTTGCAGATGTCACCTATGGGTATATTTCCTAAGAATGCCATAGAAGCCCCTAGATTCCATGTGGAGTGTGCTCTAGGGGGAATTCTTAATGTTCGTTTGGCTTTTGGGATTGCCTTTATGTGGTGGAGCAAAAGCCACAAATAGTTGGTTTGTGTTACGGAAAGGTTTTGTCCTTTCTACGTAGTAGAGTAATGCTCTTTTCACATCTAAGGTGTGCAAGGCACGTTCTGACACGGAATCTGGTTGAGGGAAGAACACAGGCAACTTAACAGATTGGTTGTTATGAAAGGCAAAAATGACCTTGGGTAGGAATTTAGGGTTGGTCCAAAGAACCACTTTGTTTTGGTGTACTTGTAAAAATGGTTCTTCTATTGTTAGTGCCTGAAGCTCACCTGCTCTCCTTAGTGATATGATAGCTAAGAGGAAAGCTACCTTCCAAGTGAGAAATTGCAGCTCACATCCATGTAATGGCTAAGAAGGTGGACCCATCAGTCTGGTGAGGACAATGTTGAGATTTCACACTTTAGCAGGTGGAACTCTTGGGGGAATGAAGTCCCTCCAGAAATGCTTCAATGACAGGCACTCTGAAGAGAGACAGATGATGTCTATTCTGGAGGTTTGCAGCTATTGCTGCAAGATGTAATCATATGGATGAGTACGCTAAATTTGAACGCTGCAGATGCAAGCGGGTTGATTTGATTGTTATTACAGTATATCACAAACCGCTTCCACTTTGCTGCATAGCAGGCTCTTGTGGTAGGACGTCTAGCAACTTTGATGGTGCTTATGCAGTCTGGCAGGAGATTAAGGTAGCCAAACTTTAAGATTTCAGGTGCCAGATCGCAAGGTTGAGATGATTGGGATCTGGATGTCTTGCTCTGCGTGAGGAGAATGGGTGTGAGATGTAGTTTTTGGTGAGGAACTACTAAGAGCTCCAACAGGGTTGTGAAAGAGGGTTGACGGGCCCATGTGGGAGCAACTAGGATTAGCGTCAGGGATACTTGTCCGAGTTTCCGGTGAACTAAAGGAATGAGTGGGGGAGGCGGAAAAAACATAGGCAACTATCCCTGACCAATTAATCCATAGTGCATTGCCTGTGGACAATGGGTGTGGATACCTGGATGCGAAGCTTGGGCATTTTGCGTTTAAGTTTGTGGCGAACAGATCTATGTCTGGAAAGCCCCACATCTGAAAGGTTGAGAGGAGAACTTGAGGGTGTAGTTCCGATTTGTGGATCTGTTCTCTTTGACGACTGCGCAGATCTGCAATCTGATTGTTTACTTCTGGAAGGTGTTCTGCGAGGAGATACATTTTGTGACGTATGGCCCATCTCCAGATGGTCTGTGCTAGTTGTGACAGCTGGAGAGAGTGTGTCCCCCCTGCTTTCGTATGTGGTACATTGCTGTCATGTTGTCTGTACGAATCAGGACAGCTTTGCCTACTAGATGAACTTGAAATGCTTTGAGCGCTAGAAAAATCGCTAGCAGCTCTAGATGATTTATGTGAAGCTGCTTTTGCTGCAAGCTCCACATGCCCTGAATAGTGTGCATCTGGAGATGAACTCCCCCAACCAGTAAGCGATGCGTCTGCTGTTAGCACTATATGTGGAACCGGGTCGATGAAGGGCCGTGCTTTGGAAATATTTTGTGTATTCCACCACTGCAGAGAGCGATGGGTGCGGCCGTCCACCAACACTAGATCTGATAACAGACCCTGAGCTTGGTTCCACTGATGTGCCAAACATTGCTGCAGGGGACGCTTTTGAAGTCTTGCATAAGGGACTATTAGGATGCAAGACACCATAATTCCTAGTAACTGCATGAACACTCGTGCTGGCAATGACTGTTGAGGCTGAAATTGGGAGAGTTGAGTCTGCATATTGCGGACTCTGGTCGGATTGGGGTAGGCCAGAGCCTTTTGTGTAATTATAGTGGCTCCCAAATACGCTTGTGTGTAGGAAGGGACTTGGACAGATTTACTGTGAATCCAAGATCGTGGAGCAACTGCTCTGTGTTGTGAGTGTGACGTAGATAGCTCTGTTGTGAGCTGGCTTTTATGAGCCAGTCATCTAAGTATGGGAAGACCTGAATGTTTTGTCTTCATAGATGAGCTGCGACTACTGTCAGGCATTTGGTGAAAACCCTAGGTGCCTGAGTCTTGGAAAGGTGCCGAAGTAATTCCTATTTTCAAGAAGGGCTCTAGGGGAGACCCAGCGAATTACCACCCAATTAGCCTTATAGACTCTGGGCAGAAATTGGTCGGTAGGGTCCTCCTAGAAAGGATTCATTCCTGGGTGGACGATAAAGGGATTATGACAAAGTTCCAGGCAGGCTTTAGGGCCTGCACCAGCACAATAGACCAAGCGTTTAGGCTAATGCTTCTCTATTGGAAGGTGGTCACTATCGGCAAGGGCGCCCTATATCTCGCGTTCATTGACCTTAAGACCGCCTTCGATCTGGTCCCTCGTGATCGCCTGTGGCTGACTCTGGAGGAGTTGGGGATCCCATCTTATATCTTGAAACTTCTTATTCGGATGCACGAAGATAATTTCGCTTACATCAGATGGGGGACCCTGGGTCAAAAAACCAACAAAATCCCGGTGAATAGAGGGGTTCGCCAAGGCTGTGTTCTGGCACCAACACTCTTTACATTGTTCGTGAATGGCGTAGTCTCCTATCTGCTCGAAGTTGACGCGGATGTCCCCACACTGGCGGGTGACAAAGTCCCCGCCCTTCTTTTTGCGGATGACACGCTTTTAATTTCAAAAACGCCCACAGGACTGCAGAAGCTTCTAGAGCGCTTCTCCTTGCTCTGCGAGCTGAGAGGTCTTGTCATTAACACTTCGAAAACCAAACTCCTCTATTTTAATCCAACTAGATCCTCTGGCGGGAAACCACTTGAGCGTGTCAGGGAGTTTGATTACCTGGGGATTAGAATCTCTGACAGGCTCAAGAGGCAGCCCCACATAGATAAAATGGCCCTCAACCATAAACGGGTAACTGGAGCCCTTGGAAAGGAATTCCGTGCCTCTACTACCAAACCTATTGCCCCAGTACTAGATATTTATGCTGCAAAGGCGGTTGGTAGTGCCCTCTATGGCGCGGAACTTTGGGGCTTCAGTTGTGTAGACGCCCTTGTGACCAATGAAAACAAGTTCTTTAGAGAACTTGCATCACTCCCTAGGGGCACCCCAACCAAACCACTATTGAGCGACTTTGGAAGGCGCTCTATTAGAGATTTAGCCACTCTTCGCCCTCTGTTATACTGGGCGCGGTTATGGCGTACCCCTGAGCTTTCCAACTATGCCGATGGCCTAAGGAAGGTTATGAATATGCGTGGAGCCCATAAAATTGAGTGGCTCACAAACATCAAAAAGCTTTTGGTCGCAACTGGTCTTGCATCTGACGGGGCTTTGGGGGCACCAATATCCAAGGAGGAAGCCAAACGAGCATTTTGGGTATGGATGGATGCCTTGGAACTAAGAGATCCTAACCTTGGAAGGTTGACAGAGGCATTTCGCCAGCATAAATCTATCCCTCTCCTAGAACCCTATCTGGACTTCATCACGAAGCCCAAGGACAGATCTCTTTTCATCCAGTTCAGATTCGGGACTCTCCCCCTCCGTGACCGCACCAGCAAATGGAATCTCCCCCATAAGACTCTTCCAGATTGCCCATTTTGCTCTGGTGCTGTCGAAAATATCTCCCACTTCTTTTTTGCCTGCCCAGCTTATTCACCACCGAGAATGAAATGGCTTAGGCCCGTCTGTTTACACCTAGGAACAAGGGATCACATTGAAGCCTTGAGGATCCTCAAAACATCCACTAACACCACTATAGTCTGTGGGGTGGCCACATTTTTAGGCTGGACATGGTCGATAAGGCAGAGATTTATTAGTCCCAGTTAATTCCCCTCTTTTTTATTTCCAAAGCTGCTAAATCTAATAAATTTTTAGATATTTATTGCATATTAGCTAAACTAGATCTTCTTACGACATGTTTTAAAATGTATTTTTTATGAAATTGTTTTTTATGTACTTTGTGCTTTTATGACATCACATGTCGAAATAAAGCTTTGATTGATTGAAAACCCTAGGTGTGGTAGTTACTCCGAATGGGAGCATCTTGAATTGATAATGCTAGCCAGCTACCACGAACCAGAGGTATTTGCGGTGAGCAGGGTGTATTGGGATATGGAAATAGGCGTCCTTTAAGGCCAGAGTGGACAGAAAGTCACCTTGCTGAAGGAGCGGGAGCACTTGTTGGATTGTCACCATATGAAAATGGTCCGACTGAACGTATAAATTTAGTTCTCTGAGGTCTAGTATAGGCCTAAGAGAGCCGTCCTTCTTGGGAATTAGGAAGTAAAGGGAGTATACACCATTCCCTTGATATTGTAACAGGACTGGTTCTATAACTCCTTTCTCCACCAGAGATAGAACTTCTTGCTTGAGAAGGGTGAGATGGTTTTGTGGCATTGAGTGTGGTCTTGGAAGAATGTTTGGGGTTGTGTCTGAAAGTTTCAGGCAGTAACCATATTTTATAATTTGTAGAACCCATTTGTCTGTGGTGAATGTATTCCAGACAGGTAGGAATTGGGAGAGACGTCCCCTGACAGGAGTGGAATGAATGGGAGGTAGCGGAAGGAAGTCACTGCTTGTTATTTGTGGGAAAAGTGCGTGTTGAGTTGGCTCTGCCTTTTCCCTTACCATTGTTTCCTCTAAACCCACCTCTAAAATAGCCTCTTGATGAGAGTGATTGGTTGTTGCCCTTGTAAGAGGAGGAGGGATTCTCTGTGGATATATTTTTGGAACCACCCGTGTAAAAGGAGCGATTAAATTATCCCCTATTTGAAGGTAACTGCAAAGCCCCCATGGACTTGCCGACCTCAGGGTCTTTTTTCATTTTTTCCAGTGAAGTGTCAACTGCTGGACCAAAGAGGTGTTCTTTGTTAAATGGTTGGTTGAGAATTGAGGCTTGCAATTCAGGTTTGAATCCTGAAATTCTCAACCAAGCATGCCTGCGTAGCAGTACGCTGGTGTTTACTGCCCGGGCTGCTGTGTCTGCTGCGTCTAATGCGCACCTGATGGACGTGTTTGTGATTGGTTTGCCCTCCTGAATAAGGTCATTAGCCTTTGAATTATGCTCATCAGGTAGAAATTGCATGAGCTTCTCTAACTCATCATAATGAGGCCTATCATAGCGAGCTAACAAAGCTTGAGCATTAGCAACCCTTTTGCCCGAGGCATCAATTAATTTAGATTCCTTATCAGGACGAGGGGCCTCACCTGTGGTCTGTGAGTTAGCTCTCTTGCGAGCGCTGGAAACCACAAGAGAGTCCAAAGGCAGCTGACCCTTGATGTAGACGTGGTCAGTAGGTGCAGGTTTATATATTTTTTCCCCCCTGGGTGTAATGATTCTTGCCCTCACAGGATCTTTAAAGATCTCATCTGTATGCTTAAGCAACTCTTTAGGCATTGGCAGTGCATGAGTAGCTCTCTGAGAGGAACTTAGGGTTTTGAATAAGAAATCCTCTTCTAAAGCCCCCTTATGTAGCTCCACCCCATGATAATGAGAAGCCCTGTTAAGTAGCTCAATGTATCCTATATTGTCGTCGGGTGGTGAGGGTCTGGTCGGATATAAATCAGGGTCATTATCTGTGTTTGGGTCAGTGTCATAATCTTCCCATGGGTCAGTATCCTGTGGTCAATCCTCATACCCATCCCCTTCATCCTGTGGGTCAGGTGAAAGTGGTGGTCGTGAATTTATGGATGTGATGAGTAAGTTTGGATCAATGGGCGAAGGAGGCGGAATGTAAGGCGGAGAAGCGTTAGTACCCACATTTCTCTTCTTCAGGTAATCCTCCTGCAGGCCCATTTTCATTTTTTCAGGCAATTTGCCATGGTTATTTCAAGAGTCTGGATTTATTACCAGTTCTTTCTGTCTCAGATCCGAAGGTGGAACGTTGGACCGAGGCTCTTTTGGTGGAGTCTTTTTGCCTTTGGTCGCCGTTTTCGGTGTGGAAAGTTTTGGCTCCAAACCCTTCGGCTCTGAAGATTTACTCATCAATAACGGTGGAATGGTTATCATGACATGCCCGAGCTGGAAGGCTTTTGCTTATGTTTCAGTGCCGGGCTCGAGGGCAGTGCGGACCTTGGCCCAAAAGCAGAGGAAGGATCTGAGCCTTTTTGGTCTTGTGTTGCTGGGGTATGGGGGTTTCTGTACTCACGGTATGCTAACCCAGTGTAACTTGCTCCTCTTCTTCCATGTCGGAGTAGGCCTCGGACACGGAGATATGTCATACTTGTTCGGCTCCTTGAGCGTGTAGTTCTTTGCTGAAGAGGTCCGGTGGAGAGCCGTCCTGATGTTGCATTTCGTGATGTCAAGCCCGACAGTCACAGAGCATATTCTTCGACCAAAACAATTGGCACGCGTCATAGTCTTTTTCGCCGTGTTACGGGGATAGACAGAGGTTGCACACTTCATGCAAGTTGGTGTGGGGAAACTTAGCGCGACACCTGGGACAGAGCTTGAATGGAGTCCATTCCATCGACTGCTAGCGAGCCCGGCGCGGGTAGGCTCAACGGTCTTTCAGTCGAAACGATATGCGCAGATTGGGAAACGCAATCGGAAAACAATACCATCGAGGGTAATGGATTGCGCGTTGAAGGGAACCCGAGAAACAGTGCCGAACCGGAGTGCAGCAATTCACATCCGAACCTGATGGCGGAAAAAAACAATCTAACAATGGAGTCGATGCCCATGCGCACTATCACCGAAATGAGGAGTCACCTGCCTCGTGACTGGAAAAGACTTCTTAGAAGAAAAACAAAGTGCAAACATCTGGGCCCAACACTAGATGGCAGGCTATGCAAAGCATGTGATCTACAGCTCACATGCCTCGAACATACAGTTTATTTTTCTGCAAGCACTTCATATGTCACTTGTGGAAACGAGAAATGCTCCAAACAATGCTTGTTTATCTGAAACTGAACCATACACGTCATCTCGTCCGATACCAAATACTGAATTTTTTTAGCTTATCAATACCATGGACTGAAACTCGATTAGTATAAAATATTGTAATGAATTGCTCTATAAGAAAATCATAAAGAAACTATTTAGCATACTCCACCACACAGAGAGGGCCCAAGAAGTGGAGGGCAAAAATATAACATACCCTTTCATTTACATGATAAACAAGCATTGGCATAGCCAATAGGTCTCGCCTTTGGGACCTTATAAGTGTTTTGCCATGCAACAGTTGTTGCACACAGGATATTGTGCTGCATAACTAAATACTTATAAGGTCCCAAAAGCGAGATCTATTGGCTATGCCAATGCTTGTTTATTTTAAGGGGGAGAGTACCAGCACTTCTCTTTACATTTGAGTCCGCCTTAAAATACATCAGTTCAGGATGTTAGCTTGATAAAAACCTCTATTTCAAATGTTTCAGTACACTTCACTCTTGCTTCATCTGTAATTTAAAAAAAAAAACGAGCCCACCTTAAGGACACATATGGCACATAACTTGCCTCTTGGTTCACTAATAGATTCACCGCTAGGGCAGGACGAGGACATGAATCTCTCTAAGCTCATATGTCGAAACTATCACTTCTACAAAATGCCTCTAAATGCTGTAGAAATGTCTAATGGTCTAAAGTGAAGTGGTTGTGAAAATTAATGAAATACACCACTTTTTAAAAATAAATTGAAGACCCTTTAGCATATTTTTATATTATATTTATTGCATGATGTGCATGCCAAATTGGCCAATGGCTCGGTTCGTGTTATGGCTCTTAGAGCCAAGTCATACCTTTGCCTCGGCCCTGGGTCGGTTTTCTCTCTTATTTTGCTGGTTCGCCCACCTTTAGTTTCCATCTCCAAAAGAGTCTAATACAAAAAAAAATATTTTCTGTAAGCAGCTGAATTAAATGTTGAGGTTGGCCCAAGGATATTAGTTTCACCCATGGGCCGCTGAACAACCGGGGTTTCGTTTCAAACACTGCACAATTTGAAACAAAAATCTTAGTTCAAGTCAAGCAAATGAACCAACTTAAATAAATTGCTGTAGGATGATCCCGCACCGTGCACGGTTCTCACCATTTCCTGCGACCTCTGAGGTGTCGAACAATATTCCATATGTAGCCAAATGAAAAGCGAGTGCCAAGTTAAAGAGATAAACGTCATGGAGCGCTTTTGTTCAATCCGCCACAACTGCTGCCGGTACAAAGCAGGGCGCTTCGACGCAGGGGCCTTTCAGAGCCAGGCAAACAAGCCAAGAACTGTCAGAAAACGCATTTCTTTAGAAAACGTCTCCAAGGAGAGCTGAGGAGTTTAGTATGGTTCAAGAAGAGGAACTAATGATGCAGCTGGCCCAGGAGGAAACCAGGTCGCAGTTTACAATTTGCAGAATTTATTATTAACTTGGCATGGCCTGCCTTTCAGTGGAAATCACAATAAAATGAAAATTGTCAGCTTTTTAATGCAAATGGTAAATTTCAGAAACTAGCCTGCCACGCACTGGTGCAATATTCATGGTACCCGAGATGTGGAGAGGTGTGGTGCATAATTTTTAGATGACAGGCCTGCCGTATATCACCTCTGCTTCTCACGCCAGATACTTGGGAGGAATACAGAAATGCTGGTGAGAAATGAGTTCCATGTTTGCTTCCAGCGGAAGAGACGTGTGCTTTAGGAAAGGTTTTTACAGCGGATGGACGGGCCTGCGGCCAGTTGGGTTTAGGTCGAGCAGATGGAGGCCTCCCTTCTCCAGCCCTTTTAACAACGCGTTCTCATTACACATGACATTCACTGCTTCGGGGCTAATGTAACATTGCAGAGGCGCGACTGCACTGTATGCATTTTAATAATACTTATATATATGCACACGTGTGTCAGTCGTTTGTTGTTAAGAGGTCCAAGTCAAGTTCGAAACCTTCTTATGACAGACGTGACTTTGCAGCCAACATGCAGGTTGCATTATGGGACTTGTAGTGGCACATGTATCGCTGTAAGAGTGGCACATGTATCGCTGTAAGTGTGAGCTAAACAAATGCTAGCAATGAAAGTGTTCTTGACTAAAAAGCCAGAGAAGGCCGAATGTGTATAAATAGGGGGATTATATTGAAAAAAAAGTAAAAACAAGCACGCGCGCTGCGCGAGTGGTGCGTGTGCGCGCGCGACCAGTAGGCTGGTGAGTGGGCATGAAAGGAATTTTAACAATCGAGCGCCGCGCGAGTGGTATGCGCGCACGCGTGCGATGGCAAAAGTAGGCTGGCGAGTGTTGTGCGATGCGGTGCAGGGCTGAAAGCTGGCAGGTGCACGCGTGCACGCTCGCGTGAACGCAAGCGCTAAGCCAGCCAGCAGCACTTTGAAAACTCACCTACAAAATGTCTCTCCGAGCAGCGCGTGCGCGCTGACTCAGCAAGACCTAAAAACAAGGCTAAAATGTAAATGGTATGTGCACCTTCGATCTCCAATGCACATCCCAAGAGAACATTTACAGGCTTTTTGACAAGGGCAGAGCTTCATAACGTGCCTTTACACTTTGTGGTGAAGGTGTCCCAACACCATACGGATATCTTTATTTTATTGATTTATTTGTATAGGCATAGCCTAGAGTGACAAAGAAATGCTGTGCAAAGGGATTTCTGATCCACATTTGGTGTTACACATAGTGCATGTATGATGTTCACATAACATCATGATAAGTGTTGTAACAGTGAGTGGTGGGACAAAGAAGATGCCAGTCTCTGGGTGTGAGGTAAATGGTCTCAAGGTCTTTTATGAGGTCCTAAAGGGAGGAGGATTACGCGTAGGTGTAGCAGCTTTAAACCGGTCTATCCGTCACAACATTACCTTTTCCGCTCCAAAAACAGATACACATGTAGATGCTTTTTAGCAGAATGTTTATACACATGATTAGACCTAATTCGCAGTTGGTCAAGCCCGATTTGTTTTCAAGAGAGCAAGATTCAGGACAATAGGTCCAACAGTAACAGAATAGTCCATGACTACTATGCTTGAGAGGCAATAGTGAAAGACAAAATCAAGCATTCAAAAGCATCATAAATGGAGAACTATCCTTGTCTATAGTCATAACGCATCACAGTGACAAGTACACAAGGCCCAGATGTCTCGAAGGCACATTATTACATGCTGGCAGTTGAAGTACATAAATAATCTCACAGATATATTTCTGCAATATCCAGAATACGAAAAACAACAAATATTGCATTGCCTTTGGACAATTACCTTATGGCAGTCTGCATTTTCCATGGCAAAGTAAGGGGGCATTCCTGTTACAATAATTCCCAGCAGCGCTGCTTGAAAATACAACTCGAGTTTGAAAATGGTCTCTGTGATTTCCTAAAAAACAAATACGTATTTACTGTATGAATTTAGATTACGTATAGATAGAAGCAATAATAAACAAAAATAACATGTTGAAATTGCTTTTATTCATTCATACATCAACTTTAATCCCCTCAATCTACTGACGGGAGCTGCTCAAATTGAAAACTTACCTTTTAAGGAACACTACATCACAATGCACTAACTGTTTCTAGCCCAGTTTCTCCTTCTATTACTTGTCTACTTTATGCAAGTCTTTGATCATGTACAGCGCTCTGCTGCCTTTTGGCTAGGTGCACGCAATAAAAAATACCTTGGGTCGCGAGCCAATGTTTGGTGGGTTGCAAAAAGTCAAGGCAGTAAATAAAGATGCCTTTAAATGTGTGTTACAAAATAAATACATCCTAAAGCCTTTCCTTTCACACTCCCAGTACCACAGCAAGATTTTCACATATTTCACTTTACTTTTCTTTTCTTCTATTGCAAAAGTGAGAGGAATGTGTAAACACCAGTCCCCATGTTAAAAAAATAAGCAGCAATTTGTCAGAAGACATTGCCTAACATTTTACCTCTGTCTTTGAAGCGCAGCAAATGTGACAAGATAAATACAGAATCCAACACAAGGCTTTGCAATCATCAACAAAGACAGAAAAGACCAACGATGAGGGGGTAGAGCAATCATACACAAGAACAACGTCTCCGTGACGGAAACTGACACCTTCAGCTGCAGCAGCTTTGAATGCCTAACCGCCAACATCAAGACAAGAGACAACAAAACACTACTCGCCATCTACTCTACCATCCGCCAGGCAACACCACCGCTTCCAGTGAACACCTGTCTGACCTGATTGCGCACAGCGCACTCCGAGACTCAAACAACCTAATTCTAGGCGACCTCAACCTTCACTGGGATGATGAAAACAATTTGCTAATCCGAACCTTGAATGATCTTCTACACAGCAACAACCTTACCCAACATTCCTCAGAGGACACTCATAGCAGAGGATCAACCTTAGATGCCATTATTGCCCAACGCGACACAGTCACGATCGTCCACATCCTGCCCGTTGACTGGTCCAACCACCACACCATCCTATTCCACATCAACCAAACGATCCTATACCATCCCCCCATGCAAGACCCCCCCAAATGGGCGAGAAATGTAACCCGGATGCCCATAGCTGACCTAGAGGAAAGAGTAAGCTCTCTCCTCCCTATATCCGCTGATGATCTCTCCACAACAAAACTCACCTCTCACTACAACACAACTATGACTTCCATTCTGGACCAATTAGCCCCCTTGAAACTAAAGATAGTCAGGAATATTCCTTCCAGATCCTGGTTCAACTCAGACTAACTCCGAAAGAAGACATCTAAGAGCTACAGAAAGACTGACAGAACAACCCTACCACTATCCTCCGCGATCAACTTAAATCAGTACGCAGGAAGTACAAAAAACACATCAAGAATGAAAAAACTTCATTTTTCTGCAACGCTATGGACAACGAAAAAAACAGGCCCAAAGAACTCTTTAACCTCATTAGGCAACAAACTTCCAAGCCCCCTTCATCCTCAGTTCGGGCATCCAAAGACCTGTGCGACAAATTCACCAACTTCTTCATCGGCAAAACCCCCAAATTGAGCTCTCACTGGATGACAACCTCAGCACTCCCTACAAGAGCCTGGCACCAGGGACAGAAGACACCAAACCCAAGCTCCCCCCAAAACTCTGGATATCCTTCAACCCCATCCCGGAAGCGGAGATAGTCAAACTGATCTCCACCGCCAAACCTTCATCTCACGTCCTAGATCCTATACCTACCCAACTGGCCAAAAAGCTTAAACTCTCCCTAGCCCCGCTCTGGAGCAAGATCATAAACAGCTTCCTGAGAACCGGAGTCATACCAGACTGCCTCAAAGTCGGACAGGTCACGCCATTACTGAAAAAACACAGGCTTGGACACCAATGATCTGAACAACTTCAGACCCGTCTCTAATGTCCCTCTCCGATCCAAAATCCTGGAAAGGTGCATTCTCCGACAACTGACTCAGCACTTGGACAGCATCAACCTTCTAGACCCCATCAATCGGGCTTTAGAAAAGGCTGCAGCACAGGCTGCGATCCTAAGCATCATAGACGATATTCACAAGTCACTCGATACGGACCAATGCTGGGTACTCATTCTCCTAGACTTATCAGCAGCCTTCGACACGGTTGACCATAATCTACTCAAGGCTCTTCAAGAAAGGGTAGGTGTAGATGAGGTGGTCTTACGCTGGTGATCCTCCTTAACTGCACCCAAAGAGTAAAAATCTAAAACTTCTCATCAGACTCACACCCAGTCAGCAGGGCTGTCCCCCAAGTATCAGTGCTTTCCCCCCAACTTTTCAACATCTACATGGAACCCCTCACCTCCATACTCAAAAAAGCCAACATCCTCTTCCATCTATATGCAGACGACACCCATATCTATCTTGAAACCTCCTCCATTGATGACATTCAGTGACTCAATGGCACTCGGCGGGAAGTTCAACACTGGTTATCAAAAAACCACCTCAAACTCAACAAAGACAAGATGGTAATCCTCCTCATTTCCAACAAAGAAGAGAACCCCCTAGTCGTAGAATGGCTAACAGCTATTGAGGCTCTCAACGGCAATCTCACCCTGGCTGACTCTGCAAAATCACTGGGAATCACCATAGATCCAAAACTTGACTTGACCAAACACATCAAGAACATGGCAAAGAGCGCCTTCCTCAACTTGAAACTACTGAACAGAATAAAACCCTTCATTCCGCCCAAGGACCTCAAACAAGCTACTCAATCACTGGTGCTCTCTAGACTTGACTACGGGAATGTAGTCCTCACAGGTACAGCAAAATCCCACCTAGCTCCCCTCAAAACAACTCTCAACGCAGCAGCCAGAATAGTCACCGGAGTTAAAAAATATGAACACATCTCCCCTGCACTGAGAGAACTAATATAGCTCCCAGTCGAAATGCGTGCCAGCTTCAGAACTGCCTACCTCATGCACAAAGCCCTGCACACAGGGAAGCCCAAATACTTGGCCTCCAAACTCAAAAAGGCCGGCCAGACAAGGAACCACAGGAGCTCCAACACGTTACTCCTCATCCCTCTGAAAACACGCAAACAAAAAACTACAGCCCGGTCCTTCGCTGGAAATGTGCCCAAAATCTGGTACTCCATTCCAGTCCATATCAGGACTAACCCCACCTTTTTAAAATTCAAATGGCAGCTTAAAGACCTCGTCCTCAATCGGTCTTTCTCAAACCGATAGTGCAAATGCAGTGCACAAGCCTACACATTGCAACACACTCCTCTTGAATCGCTCTCTCTCAAATCGATAGCTGCCACTGAAGTGCACCAGCCTGCACACTGCAGCACACTGATACTGTGACATTAAGACTCTACCTCCGCCTCCTCCTCCCCGACCCTACCCCTATCACCCCTCCCTGAAGGAGGCCTCGACTAAAGACAACATGCAGTCAACTAGGATATTATATGACTTCCTTACGTTAATGTGATACAGCACGCCGAGTCCTCCGAAGCGCCATGACCTAATTTGTATACCACTGTCATATTATGTGATCCTTTCATTACGATTATTGTAAAGCGCTCCGATACCATCGGGTCTGGCCAGCGCTATATAAAACTCCTTAATAAATAAATAAATACTTTACACATTTCCCTGAGCAGCACAATGAGCATATTCTAGAACATGATACAGTAGATAATATAATTAGTACAGCGTTGTGTTAAGACAATAAACTTATTTATGTATGCCCTGTAGGAGAGTAGGGTCTGGAATCCTATGATCACCCAGATTTTTTTGCTTTTGCTTCATTGGTTTACGACTTTCCCCGGCTGTGGGCCTGCCAATCAGACCCACAGCCTAGCTGTTCTCTCTCGAAATTAACACACATGTACATTAGGTGCATCCACCAATTGGAACTGGGCCGCCTTGTCAGTCCCTGTTTCAGCATACCACAGGTATCCAGGGCATCGGTGTACCCAGGGCCTACCAGGGGCTGCAGCATGTATTATGCCACCCCTGGAATGGCCGCCCAAATCTGACACAACTGGCTGCACGACAGCTGGGGCAACGTGGTGTAATCACCCGTTGCTGTAGGTGTAGTATTCCTACACCCAACCCTAAAATGGACACATGGATTCCTATCAGTCACTCCTATGGCAGGCCTTATCAATCCTGAAGGCAGAGTGCAGGGAATCATGTGGGACGGTGCTCTGGCGCGAGCTGAGCCCGTCGACGGCTTGCAGAACCAAGTCCTAATAGCCGTTCCATGGTGACGCGGGCCAACTACTTTTAAAGGCATTATAATCCTCGCAGTTATTTGCTAACTTTGGCATCGCATCACCTACACATGTCGAGTAAGGTGTCATACGAATTGGAATACGAACCCCTCGCCAGTTCTGGCGACGGGGTTAGCATTCCCCCCTTTTAGAGGGGCACGACATGGAAGTAACCTTGAACCCCGGTTAAAGTTGACTCAAGCCTCAGCATCACAAAATGGATGCTGCCACCAGACACAAGTCTGACCTCCTGCTGCTGGGAGACCTTCCAGCGAGGGGAGCTTGGACAAAGGGTTTCCTGTCGAGGGTGGTGTTGGCACCATCCCAGACAGGGTTTGTGTATCCCAGGTAGGCAGGGCTGAAAGGAAGGTGATTGCAAGTGGCACCCCGGTGCTCACTGTGCATAGCCCGGCTCAAACCAGTTTCGGGGGCACACCAGCCCCTGAGCTGGGGCGAAGCCGGACAAAGGATAGGGGTGTAACCACCCCCCTCCTGGCTCCACCCATAGGTAGAACCTAGTCACGGGCCAGCCCCTTTTCTTAGAATAAAGGTAGGAGCGAGTCCCCTTCCCAAATTGGATAATTCTGAATCTTGAACTACTTTCCACGAAAGGAACTCTTGACTATTTCTGAAGACTCTCCCTTGTAGCTAAGGAGTAGCCACCCTGCACCAGCAGGCACCACCTAAGCGCTGCGGTTTGCTGTAAGTCTCTCCTACGGATCAAGACTGCCCAGCTCGACGAGACCCGAGTCTCTGCCATCTCTGACCTTTTACCTACCTCATCAGCCCAGCTGAGAGTCGTAGGTGTGACGAGACCGCGGGACCGGCCATCTTCAGAACCTGCACGACGCTTATCTAGCACGCCCACCGAGGGACCCTCGAGTGAGTGCACCTAGGGTTTGAGAAGCCCTAACCCTGAGCAGCTCCAGCATCGAAGTCTGCCTCCCCAGCATCCCCGAGATCTGCGTGGGGGCCCTTCCGCTCCTTGCTGTTCACCGCGTTGTTCGACCACTTGCCGACCGGCTTGTGGCCCTCTTCACGACGCACCACGATTGTTTCATCACTAGTCTGGTTGCTCCAGACTGGCTCTTGCTCCCCTTCAACAGAGGAGTACCACGGACCCTCCTGGTCCACTCCAGACGCCATCTTGACTCCACCACGTGGGCTTGCCACTGCCAAGATCCGCTGCCCCATTCCTGGGCCCAGCATCATCGACAGCAGACACCTTCGTGGGACAGCTCGCCCTCCATCCTGGTCGCCGCCGCGCCTCCTGGTCCGAGGAACAGCCGAGTCCGACGTCATCCACTCACCTGGTCGAGGTGACTTCAGCCAGTACCCTCCTGGTACCCACACGATCGCTGGCTAGCGGTTGAGAACTGAGTCCCCTCTGCTTTCAGGTTTCCTTCATCACCGATCCAGGCTTGGATCTCGCTGAATATCGACACTGGTCGCCTGCCAGCAACTCTTCTTTCAGGCTCCTGAGACTACAACGAGGACTTCCGACATCTTGCCGAACCTTCCACAGCCGCAGCCTCTGGGCTAGGTAACGCGAGCATTTCGGTGCTCCATCGCAGGTTCGCTTTACAAGTGTCCAGTTCCTTTTTCGTTTAGTCCCACTGATCGGATCACTCCGGAATCAGTAACTTTAGACTTTCTAACCTCTCCCCTTCCACTGGCAGTGTAATGGTTTTGTGCCCTCGGGCATTTGTATAAATTGTGCAACCAGAAGTATTTTCATAAGAGTTTTGTATTGTGCTTAGCTCCCTGACTCATAAAGAGCCAGGGTAGTCTTGTTATAAATAAATATCCTTTATTTTCATAACAACTTGTGTGGTGTCCTTTCACTTGGTGTTCAAGGGGTATATGTGATGGTAAACAGCTGGCTTAACACGCCCTCTAGAGTTTAGCCTAAGACTGCTCGTATCCACGCTACTAGGATAGCTGGTCTATAAGGTTGACTTACAACCAATCATCAATAAGGGTTGTTTGGAATGATACACAGTGATCACTAGAATAGTGAGCACTACATATCAGGCCAACTTCTCACATTGGTGAGCAGCGGTTGGGATTTGAGCTTGCTGTTGTTTTACCACACACGTATCCTAAGAATATCGCAGTGAAAGATCACATAAGTACCCAGGTACATATAACTTAACTTAGAATACTCCGAGTTCTACTGAACCGGCTGTTGTAGTGTAACAGGGCTTAGCACACCCTGACTACAACTCTTAGCAAGGAATCAGTAGGTAAACACATAGTGTAGGTAGGTGCATCACTTACACCTCACTAGAAAAGCATGTCGGTCCACGGAGAGTCTTCGCAGACTCCCTTAGTGGTCAGTGACCCTCCACAGGTCGTGTCACGATATGCAGCTCTTAGCTTTAAGGAGATGAGACAACTGTGTGCCTCCAGGAAGCTAAACCAGGGTTCTAACCCTACCATCGCAATTCTGATAGGTCTCTTAGAGGCGTACAATGCTAGGAGGTCCTCTAACACAGGTCCCCCCAGTGCTGATGGGAACATGCCTCCCTTAGAGGGAACCCTCGGTGACCCAGACCTCGACCTCCACACAGAGGAGGAGGACGAGGAGGAGTTATCAGGAGACGAGGCAGACAAAGGTCCAGTGGTAGTCGGCAGGCTTACAAGGACCAACTTAAGCAGGCATGAGAATGGAACTGGGGGAGCCCCGGGCCCACGCTCAAGCAGGCCTAACCTTGGGAACGGACGAGCTAGGTCGCTCTCCAGAGGCTCTGGCAGATCGGTTCATACACATGTCTCTCAGGCATCTTCTCAGAGAGGAATGACGTCCCCTCAGAGAAGGGAGCATGAAGCGAAGATGAGGGAAGTCAATCTGAGGATCGAGCGGGAAGAACTTGCCCTCGCCAAAGAAAGACTTGCCCTGGCCCGAGAGCAGAAATTAAGTGGGTTAGATCCCACTGGTGGCAGCATTCTCAATAGAGAGAAAGACAGGGGTATAGACACTAGACACCTGAGTAAAATAGTGCCCCCCTTTAAACAAGGGGACGACATCCACAAGTGGATAACTGTCTTGGAGAGGGCCTGCACTGTCCAGTGCGTCCCCCCCGAGTCAGTGGGCAGCTATACTGTGGCTTTCCTTCGAAGGAAAAGGAAGGGACAAGCTCCTCACTACTAGAGCTGAGGATGCTAACAACTACTAAGTCCTGAAGAGCACACTGATTGATGGGTTCGGCTTAACCACGGAACAGTACCGGGTGCTGTTCCGGGACACCCAGAAAATTCAGTCTCAGGATTGGACTGACTTTGTCGATTGTGCCACTAAGGCTTTGGAAGGCTGGTTGCTGGGTAGCAAGGTTACTGATTACACAGGATTGTACAATCTTATCATGAGAGAACAGATTTTAAACAACTGTCAGAACCAATTGTTGCATCAGCACCTTGTCGACTCGGATCTGACCTCTCCCCAAGAATTGGGAAAGAAGGCAGACAGATGGGTCAGAACAAGGGTCAAGCAGAACCAGAACCAGAACCAGGGTGGTCAGAAGAAAGCAGACCAGAAGGGTAGTAACAAGAACGAACAAAATGACCAGAAGTCTTCGACAGGTCCCCAACAAACCAAAGAGGGTGGGGGTCAGGCTTCACAGAAGAAGAAGACTCAAGAAGGCCAGTCAAAAAGGTGGTGCCAATACTGTAAAAGTAAGACTCACTGGTTTAGTGAGTGCACCAAGAAAGGAGGGCAAACTCCTACCACTGCAGCCCCTAAGGCACCTGCACCCCCTAGTACAGTCAGCAGTGGTAGTGCGCCTCCCAAGGCATTAGTTGGGTTAACCTTGGGAACCGAGGGGAGTGACGACTTAGTCGGCACACTCACTCAGGCCGTCCTTGTCTGTACAGGGGATATGGATATGTCCCCTGATGCCAGTCCCAATACTTTGGGCAAATACAGACAGACACCTTTGATTAATGGAAAAGTGGCTCAGGCCTACAGGGACACTTGTGCCAGTGTCACCATGGTGACGCCTAACTTTGTGGACCCTGGACAGATCATGCTAGGTACCAGTTACCTAGTGACCAATGCCAGCAACGTCACTACCAATCACAGTATGGCAGTTGTTGATTTCTCCTGGGGAGGGGTAAGTGGCCCGAAAAAGGTTGTGGTTAGTTCAGACCTCCCCGTAGAATGTCTGTTGGGCAATGATTTGGAAACGTCACAATGGTCAGAAGTGGAGCAGAGGACTCACATGGAAATGTTAGGCTTGCCAGCACATGTCCTTGCTGTGACCAGGTCACAGGCCAAAAGATGCCCCACTGAACAGGTGCTGGATCCTGGAAGAACGGACCAGACACCTTCCAAGAAGAGGAGCAGTAAGGGTAAGGCTTCGCCTTCCCCCTTGCCCCAGGTCGTGGATCAAGTCTCTGAGGAGGCTGACCTTAAAGAACTGAGGGAAACTGAGCCGAAAGAGCTTGAACCTGGTCAGGTTGAGTTTCTGGGCTCAGGGGGACCCTCCAGGGAAGACCTGGGGAAGGCACAGTTAGACTGCCCCTCCCTTGAACCCCTCAGACAGCAGGCTGCTGCTGAGGCTGCAGGGAACGCCACAGGTACCCACAAAGTGTACTGGGACGATGGACTCCTGTACTCCGAGGCAAGAGACCCCAAACCTGGTGCGACCAGGAGGCTGGTCATCCCCTTGTCTCTGAGAGGTTTCCTTCTTACCTTGGCCCACGAGATTCCCCTTGCAGGTCACTTAGGCCAGAATAAGACTTGGGACAGAATTGTTCCACCCTTTCACTGGCCCCACATGTCCGAAGATACGAAGGAATTTTGCCGCTCCTGTGTCACTTGCCAAGCCAGTGGTAAGTCAGGTGGCACGATAAAGGCCCCCCTCATACCACTACCGGTGGTGGGGGTACCCTTTGAACGAGTGGGGATCGACATTGTCGGACCAATGGAACCCCAGACAGCATCAGGGCACAAGTTTATACTGGTGGTGGTGGACCACGCCACTAGGTATCCTGAAGCTATTCCACTTAGGACCACTACAGCACCTGTGGTGGCACGGGCCCTACTTGGAGTGTTCTCTAGAGTGGGCTTCCCTAAGGAGGTCGTCTCAGACAGAGGTGCAAACTTCATGTCGGGATATCTGACTGCAATGTGGAAGGAGTGTGGTGTCAACTACAAGTTCACCACACCCTATCACCCACAATGCAATGGGCTTGTTGAGAGATTCAACAGGACCCTAAAAGGGATGATTCACGGACTACCTGAAAAGCTTCGGCGGAGATGGGATGTCCTGATACCCTGCCTCTTGTTCGCCTACAGAGAGGTCCCGCAGAAGGGGGTTGGCTACAGCCCTTGTGAGCTTCTGTTCAGACATCCTGTAAGGGGACCCCTTTGTTTGGTAAAGGAAGGATGGGAGAGACCTCTCAGAAAGCCGGCATCGAACATTGTGGACTATGTACTCCGTCTCCGCTCGCGGATGGCGGAGTACATGGAAAAGGCGTCTAAAAACCTTGAGGCGAGCCAAGAATTACAGAAAGCTTGGCACGACCAAAAGGCTGTCCGGACTGTGTACCAGCCTGGACAGAAGGTGTGGGTGCTGGAGCCAGTGGCCCCAGCAGCACTCAAAGACAAATGGTCTGGGCCCCACACGATCATTGAGCAAAAGGGAGAGGTCACCTACTTGGTAGACCTGGGAACTCCCCGGAGCCCCCACAGGGTGCTCCATGTAAACAGGCTCAAGGCATATGTCGACAGGGAGGGCATGGGCTTGCTCATGGCCACAGATGAGGGACAGGAGGAGGAGAGTGACCCTCTCCCGGACCTGCTCTCTCAGAACCCTGACGATGGGTCAGTAGATGGTGTTGTCTTTTGTGGCAGCCTCTCTGGACATCAACAAAAGGATTGTAAACAGGTTCTTCAATCCTTTCGGCATATGTTCTCTCTGACGCCCAGTCAGACCAATTGGTGTACCCATGAGGTCGACACTGGGGACAGTCTGCCCATAAAGAGTAAAATCTATCGGCAACCTGATCATGTCAGAGACTGAAT
The DNA here is from genome assembly GCF_964204655.1 of Triturus cristatus. Taxonomy (NCBI): domain Eukaryota; kingdom Metazoa; phylum Chordata; class Amphibia; order Caudata; family Salamandridae; genus Triturus; species Triturus cristatus. The sequence continues at coordinate 667,541,489 of NC_140590.1, forward strand.
CAAGACGGAGGTGCAGAAAATGTTGGAGCTGGGAGTCATTGAACCCTCGGACAGCCCCTGGGCTAGTCCCGTAGTTCTCGTGCCGAAACCTCACACCCAGGGCGTTAAGAAAGAGATGAGGTTTTGCGTGGACTACAGAGGTCTCAATGCAGTCACTAAGACTGACGCCCACCCAATACCAAGAGCAGACGAACTTATCGACCGGTTGGCCTCGGCCAGCTACTTAAGTACGTTTGACCTGACAGCTGGGTATTGGCAAATCAGGTTAGCTGAGGAGGCCAAGCCCAAAACAGCATTTTCTACCCCGGGTGGGCATTATCAGTTCGTGGTAATGCCCTTTGGTTTGAAAAATGCACCTGCCACCTTCCAAAGGCTGGTGAATCGAGTTCTCACTGGGTTGGACGACTTCTGCGCGGCGTATCGGGACGATATCGCTGTCTTTAGCTCCACCTGGGAGGATCACCTGGTCCACCTGAGGAAAGTGTTAGAGGCCCTGCAAAAGGCAGGCCTCACTATCAAGGCCACTAAGTGCCAGATAGGGCAGACACAGGTTGTATACCTGGGCCACCTTGTAGGTGGAGGCCAGGTTCAACCATTGGAGAGCAAAATACAGGCCATCCAGGACTGGGCTCCTCCAACCACCCAGACTCAGGTTCGAGCTTTCTTGGGCCTGACTGGTTATTACCGGAAATTTGTCAGAAATTATGGATCCATTGTGACCCCGCTAAACGACCTGACAAGTAAAAAGATGCCAAAAAAAGTTCAGTGGACAGCAAGCTGTCAGAAGGCATTCGATGACCTAAAGCAGGCCATGTGCACAGCACCTATCCTAAAGAGTCCAGACTACTCCAGACCATTCATTGTCCAAACAGACGCTTCGGAGCTGGGTGTGGGAGCTGTTCTATCTCAACTGAATTTTGATGGTCATGACCAGCCCATAGCTTTTATTAGCAGGAGGCTGACCCCCAGAGAAAAGAATTGGTCAGCTATTGAGAGGGAGGCCTTTGCTGTGGTTTGGGCCCTGAAGAAGTTGAGGCCATACTTGTTTGGCACTCACTTCAAGATTCAGACCGACCATAAGCCCCTCTTGTGGCTAAATCAAATGAAGGGTGAAAACCCCAAACTACTTAGGTGGTCCATTTCCCTACAGGGGATGGACTTCACAGTGGAGCATAGACCTGGCACTGATCATGGCAATGCAGATGGGCTCTCCAGGTATTTCCACTTAGAGCAAGAAGACTCACCTGGTCAAGGTTAGCTTATTGTCCCAAAGTTTGGGGAGGGGTCATGTAGGAGAGTAGGGTCTGCAATCCTATGATCACCCAGATTTTTTGCTTTTGCTTCATTGGTTTACGACTTTCCCCGGCTGTGGGCCTGCCAATCAGACCCACAGCCTAGCTGTTCTCTCTCGAAATTAACACACATGTACATTAGGTGCATCCACCAATTGGAACTGGGCCGCCTTGTCAGTCCCTGTTTCAGCATACCACAGGTATCCAGGGCATCGGTGTACCCAGGGCCTACCAGGGGCTGCAGCATGTATTATGCCACCCCTGGAATGGCCGCCCAAATCTGACACAACTGGCTGCACGACAGCTGGGGCAACGTGGTGTAATCACCCGTTGCTGTAGGTGTAGTATTCCTACACCTAACCCTAAAATGGACACATGGATTCCTATCAGTCACTCCTATGGCAGGCCTTATCAATCCTGAAGGCAGAGTGCAGGGAATCATGTGGGACGGTGCTCTGGCGCGAGCTGAGCCCGTCGACGGCTTGCGGAACCAAGTCCTAATAGCCGTTCCATGGTGACGCGGGCCAACTACTTTTAAAGGCATTATAATCCTCGCGGTTATTTGCTAACTTTGGCATCGCATCACCTACACATGTCGAGTAAGGTGTCATACGAATTGGAATACGAACCCCTCGCCAGTTCTGGCGACGGGGTTAGCATTCCCCCCTTTTAGAGGGGCACGACATGGAAGTAACCTTGAACCCCGGTTAAAGTTGACTCAAGCCTCAGCATCACAAAATGGATGCTGCCACCAGACACAAGTCTGACCTCCTGCTGCTGGGAGACCTTCCAGCGAGGGGAGCTTGGACAAAGGGTTTCCTGTCGAGGGCGGTGTTGGCACCATCCCAGACAGGGTTTGTGTATCCCAGGTAGGCAGGGCTGAAAGGAAGGTGATTGCAAGTGGCACCCCGGTGCTCACTGTGCATAGCCCGGCTCAAACCAGTTTCGGGGGCACACCAGCCCCTGAGCTGGGGCGAAGCCGGACAAAGGATAGGGGTGTAACCACCCCCCTCCTGGCTCCACCCATAGGTAGAACCTAGTCACGGGCCAGCCCCTTTTCTTAGAATAAAGGTAGGAGCGAGTCCCCTTCCCAAATTGGATAATTCTGAATCTTGAACTACTTTCCACGAAAGGAACTCTTGACTATTTCTGAAGACTCTCCCTTGTGGCTAAGGAGTAGCCACCCTGCATCAGCAGGCACCACCTAAGCGCTGCGGTTTGCTGTAAGTCTCTCCTACGGATCAAGACTGCCCAGCTCGACGAGACCCGAGTCTCTGCCATCTCTGACCTTTTACCTACCTCATCAGCCCAGCTGAGAGTCGTAGGTGTGACGAGACCGCGGGACCGGCCATCTTCAGAACCTGCACGACGCTTATCTAGCACGCCCACCGAGGGACCCTCGAGTGAGTGCACCTAGGGTTTGAGAAGCCCTAACCCTGAGCAGCTCCAGCATCGAAGTCTGCCTCCCCAGCATCCCCGAGATCTGCGTGGGGGCCCTTCCGCTCCTTGCTGTTCACCGCGTTGTTCGACCACTTGCCGACCGGCTTGTGGCCCTCTTCACGACGCACCACGATTGTTTCATCACTAGTCTGGTTGCTCCAGACTGGCTCTTGCTCCCCTTCAACAGAGGAGTACCACGGACCCTCCTGGTCCACTCCAGACGCCATCTTGACTCCACCACGTGGGCTTGCCACTGCCAAGATCCGCTGCCCCATTCCTGGGCCCAGCATCATCGACAGCAGACACCTTCGTGGGACAGCTCGCCCTCCATCCTGGTCGCCGCCGCGCCTCCTGGTCCGAGGAACAGCCGAGTCCGACGTCATCCACTCACCTGGTCGAGGTGACTTCAGCCGGTACCCTCCTGGTACCCACACGATCGCTGGCTAGCGGTTGAGAACTGAGTCCCCTCTGCTTTCAGGTTTCCTTCATCACCGATCCAGGCTTGGATCTCGCTGAATATCGACACTGGTCGCCTGCCAGCAACTCTTCTTTCAGGCTCCTGAGACTACAACGAGGACTTCCGACATCTTGCCGAACCTTCCACAGCCGCAGCCTCTGGGCTAGGTAACGCGAGCATTTCGGTGCTCCATCGCAGGTTCGCTTTACAAGTGTCCAGTTCCTTTTTCGTTTAGTCCCACTGATCGGATCACTCCGGAATCAGTAAATTTAGACTTTCTAACCTCTCCCCTTCCACTGGCAGTGTAATGGTTTCGTGCCCTCGGGCATTTGTGTAAATTGTGCAACCAGAAGTATTTTCATAAGAGTTTTGAATTGTGCTTAGCTCCCTGACTCATAAAGAGCCAGGGTAGTCTTGTTATAAATAAATATCCTTTATTTTCATAACAACTTGTGTGGTGTCCTTTCACTTGGTGTTCAAGGGGTATATGTGATGGTAAACAGCTTGCTTAACACGCCCTCTAGAGTTTAGCCTAAGACTGCTCGTATCCACGCTACTAGGATAGCTGGTCTATAAGGTTGACTTACAACCAATCATCAATAAGGGTTGTTTGGAATGATACACAGTGATCACTAGAATAGTGAGCACTACATATCAGGCCAACTTCTCACATGCCCTACATACATATTTTGGAGGGTAAGGTGTTCAGACACAGATCGCTTTCTCATCTTTCGCTGGGTTCTCAAAGTGGTTTAAAGGAATGATAAAAACACCAACAGCTATGAGGGGCGAAGAGTCTGGTCAAACATGAGGAAGTAACTAAAATGGTTGACTGCCTGTAGGAGGCCAAAGTAGGCATGTCCAAATGGAAATGGACAAATCCTGTATTTGAGGTTCAGCAGTGTCCACAAATTGAGTAATTTCCCAAGCCCCATTACACCAGATTCTTGGGGCCATGATATAATCTATGTATTTATTTATTTATTTTATTTGAAAATTTTTATATAGCGCTGGCTAGACCCGGAGGTATCAGAGCGCTTTACATGAGAAAGAGCATTGTTTCAGAAGATAGTTACAAAGGTACATCAGTTGCAAGGAACGTAGTTACATGAGTTTCCAAAGCATAGTATAAACAATAGAAAGAAGAAAAACAGGCAAGGGAAGAGAAATTGTGGGCGGGGGGACAGGAAAGGAACAGGGGAGGTAGACAAAGACTAATAGAGGGAAGAGGATGGCGGGGGTAGGAAACACAACGGGGTGACGAGGAAAACAGTGTTCGACATTAGACTGGGTAGGTGATGGCTGAGGGGTGAACCAGAGCCAAACTCCTCTATAACTGCATATGACAGCTCCATTGGTCATCAGCCACAGGTAGCTTGGGCACCGCAATCCATACAGAAGGTTCTGGATTCCACCTAGGGGGCATCGTCAACAAAAAAAAAAGTTTCATCGAGACCGCCGGTCACGGTGTACGGTGCTGTGCTCCCAATGGTAATGTTTTGTAGTGCAGGATGGCAGAAATGGTCACCAATGGTTAAATAGGCCATGAAAGGATGATATCTTTCACTGCATGATGAAGGCAATTAACCTTTTTGCCATTAAGTGAGATAAACAATAAGTCTATTAGCCTTTTATGGTACTAGTAATGATTGTTAACTCTTGAGACTGCTTGTTTGTTTGTGCATTTGGACCATTCCTTTCAGGATGTCACAAATAAGTACAGGATATAAGAATTATATAAAAAACAAAGACGAGGCAGACAAGTCATGCAAATACTTAGACAACACATTATGACTACATTTAAACTGTAGCAATCTATTCCTGCAGTTTTGTGATGTTTTGCCAGTATGGGCACAGCAATAGGCCAGTTCTTCGGCAGTCAACAATCATTCCAGATCACTTTCCCTCTTGTGTATAGCTGAAATATTTGGTGCAGAATCATCCATACATCAAACAGAACCTGCAAGAAACCATAAATCTATGAGTGGATGTGAATGATTGCTGCATTAATGTTTTAAGCTGTGCAGGTTCTGAAGGGAACATATGGTATGATGTTCTGCACGCAGCCCCTCAATTTGGAGTATAAAACTATATCAATTTCAGTGTGATTAATTATGCCTGTAATTCCCTGGAGAGGGTATACTGACTATTAATGAATACTATCCCTAGTCTAGGTAATCCCAGTGTTTGCAACTGTGTAACAGCTTCTGATTCCAGTGTCACCAGCAACTGGGGGTTCCCAGATATGTCAAGAGAGCAGCAAACAATCTTTGCCATTTTCATACATACAGTGGCATCTCTAGAGGTGATATTGGGAGACGTGTCCGAAACGCGTCCGAGACTGCGCTTTTCCTTCAAATAAAGCACCATATATTGGCAACAGCATATTTTGTGTCCTTGGTCTTATCTGTGAAAACACAGGCACGGACCTCCCAACTCAGAGGAAGAAATCACAGACTCCCCCACAGCATTAGTGGGTGAAGCAGTGCAATTTATTCAGCAAAAGATAATATCGGAACAGTGCCCTCCATGACGCGTTTCGCTCATCCTGGGAGCTTGATCACATGATGCGTCTCCATTTTACTGACGTATTTAAAGTGAAAAAGGGTGCACAATCAGCTGTAGAAAATGAGCTAACCAAGTTAAAATAAACATAAACAACAGACTCAGGCACTTATAACGGTCTCTGAAATGCAAACTGAAACCGCTAGATATATATTATTTTGAGAGAGAGTAAAGTGCATAATACATTTTTTTGCAGCAGTAAAAACGGCAAGTGCCGGAAAGTGAAGCACCTAAAATACATCTTCTTATTAGACCTAGCATTCAATAATTGTTTCAACCAAAGTTAAAGAACAGTGCAAAACAAGGCAAGACAGCAAATATTCATAAATTATGCAAACGATAATCTAAGATGTGTTACATCATCACAGTCGGGTCAAAATTAGCAGCAGGCAGATAGATTTCGGTTCAGAAAATAGCAGCAAAAAAACATTCCATACTAGAGTGCAAGTGCAATTTTGTCTGGAAAAATTTCTAAGGACATAACTGAATCCAAACTGCTAAAAGACATAAAACTACGATGTATAAACAATAGTTGATGTTTAATAAATGCATGCTCTATAGGTTTATGAAAAATAGCTAAAAATGCCTTAAAATCAATGTGATAGTCCAGATAAGAACAAAGTGCCACGTGCCTAAAAAGTGCAAAAGTGCTGTGCAAAAAAGTACTGTGCAAAAAAACATCTAATCACACTAGCAACACTGGGGAGACGCTGAATCACTTAAGCCTAAACGATCCTCAAGTGCGAGTGCAAAAACAGTCACAAATCTTCATGCAAATACCAATACCAAAACACTGTTACCCCTGAAGCAAATTACCTTAAAACCACAGGATATAGAAAAAATGCTATATGAGAAAAGACACTAAAGAAAGTTATGAAGATCCTCATTAATGTTAAGGCCATTAGGGACTCTTGTATCGAGAGCTAAGATAAAATGAGATTCACTTTGTCTTAATAACTTATCTTGGTTCCCTCCCCGGCCAGGGTTGGGAACAGACCCTAAAACTGTATACTCCAAGTCCTTTAGTTTATTGTCATGAACAGACTTGAAGTGTCTGGTCACCGGATAGTTGTGGTCAGAGTTCACGATGGCCCTAACTTGCTGGAGAATACGCTTATGCACCGGGAGCTTAGTGCTACCAATGTACTCCAGATTAGAAGTGCACTTAAATTTATAAATAGCATATTCAAAACGGCATGTAAGGTGTTCCTGAATAGCAATTTCTTTACCCCAAAAACTGTTTTATAGTGAGTGCTATTCTTGGCAAAAGTGCACATGCGGCAAGAGCTACATTTAAAAAAAACAGTTTTGATAAGCCAGCTATTTTTAGGCTTCACCTCAGGCATAGATTTAACAAGAGCATCCCTCATAGAGGGTGCCCTTCTGAAGGTGATAGATGGTAGGCTTGGCAGAATGGGACCAAGAATATTATCGGTCAAAATGATTGGCCATTCTGAATAAATGATCTTGCGAATAGCTTGTTCTTGTGTGCTGAAAGTAGTTATTAACCAAATCGGGTGCACATCCTTCTCAGAATTTTCATTATCAGTCTCCTGGCTTGAATGAGGCTGAAGTAAAACTTCCCTTTGTATGTTCTTAGCTTTGTTCTCTGCTAGGGTCAATTGTTGTTTACTATAACCCCTGTCAAGGAATCTACGGAAAGCTTCCATCTGGCATTCACTAGACACTGTCTCGGAACTACAGATTCTACGAATACGGATATACTCGCCATATGGTATGCTATTGATGAGGTGCCGAGGATGTGCACTGTCAGCATGAAGGATCGTGTTACCAGCGGTGGATTTTCTGTGTAACTTCGTGTGGATGATGCCTTCATCAACATACAGTAAAACATCTAGAAATTCAACCATAGAGTCATCAATGGAAGCTGTGAACCTTAAAGTCAAATCATTAACATTTATATCCTCTACGAACTTCAAAGCATCATGCTTGGACCCATTCCAGATAAGACAAACATCATCAATATAGCGCCAGTAGTGTACTATATGGCTCCACCAGTGAAGGTGAGTGGTTCTGAGGACATGCTTCTCCCACCAGCCAACATGTAAACATGAATAGCTAGGGGAGAAGCACAACCCCATTGCCACACCACGCACCTGCTGGTAAATGTCATTCTGGAATTGAAAAAAATTGGTCGTAAGGCACAGATCAATAATCTCTAGCAGCATATTATTGTGGTCTCTCATATTCAAATACCGATTCTCTAAAAAGTGTCTAGTGGCGTTGATGCCGTGACAGTGATTTATACTAGTATAAAGCGATTCAATGTCGATTACCACTAAGAGAAAATCTGAACACCAAGTGACATTACTGATTTTATTCAAAAAGTCTGTAGTGTCTTTTAAATAGGACGGTAGACTGGTCACATGCGGCTGTAAAAAGAAAGCTACATACTTCGGCAACTTCTCATTCATGCTTCCCTGAGCAGACATGATCGGCCGACCAGGTACAGGAGTGACCTTCTTGTGAACTTTTGGCAGAAAGTAGAGTACGGGTGTGACCGGATGTTCAACATTAGGGAAATTCATTTCTTCTTTGGTCACCAACCCGTTTCTCTTCCAGTGGTGTATTCTTTTGCGGGTTTTATCTGCTGCGGCTCTCATTTCGAAGACTTCCTGTAACAGGAAATGTCAGAAAGATACCGTTCAGATTCCGCCAAATAATCCACTTGTGACCATAGAACTGTGTTGCCACCTTTGTCCGATTTATTTATGATAAGATCTGGATTTTTTCGAAGTTTTTTAATCATCAGATGGTATTGTCTGTTTCTGTAGTCCTTTTGACGTGTTTGGGATAACACAGTTCTATTAAGGGACTTAAGCTCAGTGATGACTCTGTCACTAAAAACATCTATTGCATCCTTTGGCATGAAGGGCAAAAAAGTGGAAGCCGGACGGAATGGACTTGGAACTGATTTGTTCAAACACATAACTTGACTGACAGTAGGTGCTTCCTCAAGGCTTGTCTCATGTGCCAGATCGTACATCGCCTGAAAGTTGGGAATATACTTAACTTGCAGTGAACCATCAATATTACTAACACTGGGTGTATTGTTTGTTGATTTACCTGTAAACGTGTTCAGCTGAAAGTGTTTGATAAGTTTAATTTTTCTGATAAATTTGAACACGTCGATCCGTGCCTGATTGTATGAGAAACGATTTTTGGGACAGAATGACAACCCCAGTGAGAGACGTTGATCCTCAGCTTCGGATAGCACCGTATCTGTCAGATTGATGACAGTATTCTCTGTCGCACTTGTTATTTCTTCCAGTTCCTTCTTACATTGCCGCTTGATGAAATTTTGCCGGTGCCTGGCCCTCCTCTCCCTCCTCCGTTTGTTGGCTGGTCCCCTTGCACATATTGAGGTTTGCGGGGGCGCAAGGTATACCGCCGGTCCTCGCTCACAAAATTCAGTTCCTCTGCAAGGGAGAAGCTCGTTATGCCCGATGTACTTGGGACCCAAGTGCCAGGTCTACCATCCTCTGAATCGCTATTTGATGTTAAAGAGGCGGAGTCAGAATCACCGTCTATTGTCCGTGTCTCAATTCCACTGATTACTTGTTTGCTCTGTGGATTGCCCCCGGTAAGCGCTTGTCGCTTGTAATTATCATATTTGCGGGCAAAAGTGAATATCCTTCCGGTAGAATAATCGTTCTGGTCACGTGCAAACTTGTAGATTTTACGTTCTTTAATAACCTCCTCATGCTTCTCCTGTAGCATCCAGTAAGCCATTGATACGTTCAATTTTAATCAAGAGAGCATTGCGGTCAATTTCAGCATATTTAATGAGAATGTGAATCATGTTCATCGATGACTGCAAATTGTTCTCAGCCCACTCTTGTAACATTAAAGGGTTTGGGTTTTCGAAGGTAGGAGCAATCAAAACACGCAGCCATCTCGGGACACGATTGGCGTCTCTATATTTATCTAAAGGTTTCTTCTCCCACCATTTGGATAGTTCGCTTTTTAATAATTTTTCAAGTGTTTTTAAAAGTGTTTTGGCGTCATTACTATGAGTATCAGTGTTTAAACTACGTGGTTCATTTGTGACTGCTGGAAGATTTTGAAATAGGGCTTCCGCCGCTGATTCTCTGTCACAAATTGCATCGTTGGAAAACATATTGCCTCAAAAATGCCTCGGTGAATCAATACACTGTGTCACTGCTCAAACAGGTCAGTTAAATGTGAAGGCTGGAGTTAATTCCGTAACCTGCTAATCCCTGCTCAATCACCAAAACCGCAGGTCGCCTTACCGGTTTCGAAGTTGCAGCTCTCCCCGGTCCTCCAACCGAACGGACTCCACAACCTATCGCCGTCGGGACAACTCTCCGGGTACTGGTGGTAACTGCACGGGTACGGCGGGGGGCAAAGCAATCGCAAATCTCTCCAGAGAAAAAATTTCAATGCGCCGAAACGCAGATGGCTGTACTACAGCTGTGCCTCAGCAAACAGAAGGGTCCGTGAAACCGGAAACAGCCCGCTCCGGTAACAAAGAATACTGAAGACGTCCGGTACGCCCAATTCTCAACGGTGGAAAACACAGGCACGAACCTCCCAACTCCAAGGTAGTAATCACGGACACCCACACAGCATTAGTGGGTGAAGCAGTGCAATTTATTCAGCAAAAGATAATATCGGAACAGTTCCCTCCATGACGCGTTTCGCTCCTCCTGGGAGCTTGATCACATGATGCGTCTCCATTTTACTGACGTATTTACAGTGAAAAAGGGTGCACAATCAGCTGTAGAAAATGAGCTAACCAAGTTACAATAAACATAATCAACTTCGGTGTTTATACCCCACACTGAAAAGCGCCATATTTAAATGTCATTCCATTCAAGACAAACATTGAAAAAGGACCATTTGCATCTAGCCGTATTCAAGCGCCATGTGAAAGGTATTCATATTTGCATGCTACTTTACACATTGTCAAAACAGATCAAATTCACCTGTAACATCCTATCATTATATATAGACAATTCATTGTGTCATAACTTATTTCGCCGTGTATTGGCATATTTAACTTTTATGCCCATGCATCGAAAAAATTACCGAATCGTTATTATATCATACCAGGCGCCGTTGCAAGACATTATGCTCGGACAGAGTGTACAACATGAAATTGCATTTCAATCAGATCATGGCAGATACTCACAATAAATTTCACATATTGCGCCGTATATCGGCATTTACTACCCAGATTGGACTACTCTGTCCTGCATTTGCCCTTCGTCAACGTCCTCATCAAGCCATATATCGGCACAATTTTCTTAGGCACATGTCTATTTCAAAAAAGAAGAAATCGGTATCTCATACAATTCTATTATTTACGGGAACACTATTCCACTGCCTCACTAGGTTTTTAGGTACCTAGATGTACCCGCAGTTCCTCCCCACTATTGAGGCCTTTAGGTGCCTTAGATTGTAAGTCGATGATATATCGAGACTCTAGCCTTCTCAGTCTCAAGACTCTGTCACCACCTCTAATATTTATAGGCACGTGGTCAATACTGAAGTACTGCAACAGGTCCCTGTTGCTCTGATGTTTAATCGCAAAGTGCCTTGCGACTGGATAGCTCAAATCTTTATTCGCGATAGCGCGCATGTGCTCTAAAACGCAAATCTTTGCCCTGTGTATTGTGCTGCATATATATTTGAGCCCGCATGGGCAGATCAAACAATAGACAGAATGAATAGTTTGGCACGTCATGAACTTATTTATCTTCTTCTGTTTTTTCATTCCTGCAACCTCACAAGTTAAAACTCTCTTGCTATTTGTGCAGGCCTTACACTTACCACAGGGATAAAAGCCTTTAATTTCTCTTAACGTTCCTTGTTTTCGTGGCGTGTTTTCAAGATGGCTATGGACCAATTTCTAGCCTTTCTGAACGTCACTAGTGGGATTGGGGGAATATCTACTCCTATGATCATGTCAGTTTTTAAAACATGCCAATTTCTTCGGAGAATGTTTTTAAGAGAATCAGCATCCTCCGAATAGGTAGTGATCATACGGAATTTTCCCTTATCCTTTTTCCTCTTTTGTACCTTTGTCTTTCACTAACTTTTCTCTTGAGATATTCTCTACTTTCTTCAGGGTATTCTTTAGCAGATCGATATTGTAGACTCTGGCCACGAACCTAGAGATACTATCCCTGGCTGCTGATTTGAAATCACAGTTTCTGGTGCAATTTCGTTTTAACCTAAGAAATTCACCATGGGGTATACTATTTATTCATCTCGGAGGGTGGCTACCTGTGGCATGCAATGTGGAGTTGCCTGCCGCTGGTTTCCTGTATAATGCTGTAACCAGCTCCCCTTCTTGTGTGCAGACCCTAAGATCAAGATAGTTCACTGCCACTAAACTAATCTCCCATGTGAATCTTAAATTCACATTGTTGTCGTTCAGATGTTCTATGAATTCCTCTGCCATGTCCACTGACCCCTTCCATACCAGGAAGAGGTCGGTTGGTACCTGTGCCAAGCTACTATTTCCTTTACCCATATAGCATTGGCTGGAGACCAGGCTACATGCTCCTCCCACCAGCCCACAAATACATTTTCGTAGATGGGGGCAAAGCAGGTTCCCATTGCTGTTCCAGAGATCTGTCTGTAATGGTCCCCCTGAAATAAAAGAATATTATTCATCAGGCAAAATTCAATAAGTTCAATCAATATAGTGTTATGTTCCGCAAATTTTAAGGGTCTCTATTTAAGAAAGAAGTCAATCGCATTCAGTCAGTGTTTGTGATCAATACACGTGTATAAGCTCGTAGTGTCCAGTACGATCAACCTGTATGATGGTTTCCATTTAAGATTTTCAATGTGATTGATAAAATCCTTTGTGTCTTTGATGTAGGAAGACAGTTGCAGAACTGATTTGAAAAGGAAGTGATCGACAAAGATAGACAGATTTTCCGTGAGGCTCCTTTGTGATGACACTATTGGCCTGCCCGGCAGGTTAACACTATCTTTGTATATTTTCAGGAGAAGGTAAAACGTTGGTATCACTGGATTGGTGTTTCTGAGGAATAAATATTCCTCTGTACCAAGCATTGATTTTTCATGCCATTTATTTAACAGTAGATGATATTGTTTAATGCTGTTGTTGTATCTTTCTCTGGTTGTTAGCTCACAGTATCTATTAACTGTTAGTTGTTTTAAGGCTTCACCACAATATTGGGCCCTTGTCATTAGGACGATGTTTCACCCTTTATCTGAGGGCTTACATATAGTGTTGGTGTCCTTTTGTAGGTTCTCCAGAGCTCTTTCTTGATCTTTTGTCATATTGGTTTTTCTAGTTGATGGTTTCATTTTGTATCAGAGTTTCACAACATCCTTGACTACTGCTTCCGAGAAGGTGTCAATTGCATCCAGTCACATTAGTGGTGTACATTGTGACACCGGCTTAAATGGACTTATTGGTGCCTCTTGCTCTATGCCCAGACGCCTCGTTTTTTGCACAATATCTTTGTTGTTTTTAGCTTCCTCCTCTTGTTCCAAACATAATTCTTCTAGCATTTCCAGAGATGTCAAATCATCTACTGTCAGGATGTCAGTGTCCTTCGACTTATGTTTTAGCTGCCTAGATTCTTTGATGGTAGGTTTGAGCATCACATATTTGTGCAGTTTGAGTTTATGCATAAATTTTAAAAGGTCTATCCTTGTTTGTGTAAACTCCAAACGGTTGTGGGGGCAGAAGGTTAATCCCAACTTTAGTACCGACTCTTCAGTTGTTGTCAGATATTTTGGTGTTGGGTTAACCATCGTCAGGTTTTCCACTTTGGTTACCATCTCTCCCCTCTCTTGCTTCGTGTTACTCTTGGTGTTACATTGTCTCTTCCTCTTCCAGCCGCCCCTTCTTTTTTTTCTGTGGTGCCTTCTGGTGGCTTGCTCTTGCCCCCTCTCAGCCAGGACTGGCGGATGAGATGGAATTCCTTGTGAAAAGGAGTTTTATGTTTATCTAAACAAACAAAAGGGACACTGTTCCAAAAGGCTGGCTATCGGATGTCGACCAATAGTCCTCGCCAGGAAAAAGTAAAGATAAAGACCTAGGTATAAAGGGGACCCCCTAAAAAAGAGAAAGAACAAGTCTTATCTCCTGTTGCCCTCACACACCCCGGAGGGTGTCATGCTTCATCATCGGGCGACATCCGATAGCCAGCCCGGGCTTCCCTCTCTGGACTAGTTAATCCGAGCATTGCCCCCTGGTAACCTATGGGGGGAGACGTATGGACGGGGCAGGTACTCTTCAGCCCGCACCCTGACACCATTGTAAGTAGAGGGCGTTTGAGGAAGGGGCATTCCGAGCGATTATTACTCTGCAACCATTCAGAGATGCTCCATTTCTGCAAAGCCCTGTCCCTTTTCGCTTTAGTGTACCCAATGTAGAGCAGTTTGTCCACCCTATGTTCTTTGGTGTGATCAATCTAGAAAGAGAGAGCTCTCTTAGGGTTCAGGCGGTGGAGTCTCTCCTCCTCCTCGGAAGGATAAGGAGGGGTGAAAAATGTTGGCAGCGTGAAGCTCTGGCCTACATTAACTGGAGTGACCACCTTCAGCAGAAAGGAGGCAAGTGTCAGAAGAGCCAGTTTTTCCAGGTAAAAGCTGATGTGCAGAGGGTGAACCAACAAGAGCTTGAAACTCACTGACCCTTCAGACTGACACAATGGCCATTAGGAAAACTTTCTTGATTGCCAGCAACATCAGACGGCAGATGTGCAAGGGCTCAAAAGGAAAATACGTGTGATATGTCAAAACTACATTGAGTTCCCAATTGGGCACCACAAAAGGGGTAGGAGAGAATATATGTTGCACGCCTTTGAGAAAGTGCATCACACCCGGTGACTTGAACATGGAGGGTTGATCTGGCAACCGCAGAAAAACTTAAATAGCTGAAAAGTAATCCTCAACAGTGCACAGGGCAAGGCTTCTACCGGGCTATAGACAATACAAACAGCAGCACCTCTGACGGAGCTGGAGAAAGGGGGTCCACTTGTCGTGACGAGCCCAAAACCACAAACTTGTCCCAATGGCAAGCATATACAGTCTTAGCTGAGGGATGCCAGGCTGATATCACAGATCTCGAGAGGGAGATCAAAAACTCTCAACTGTTGCCGCTCATTCGCCGGGCATGCATGTTGACACTGCTTAGGTTTGGGTGCAGGTCCCTGCCCTACAGCTGCGACAGGAAATACTCCCTAAAGGGCAGCCGGAACGGAGGAAGGATGTTCCTGCACAGAAGTTTCGTATACCATATTCTTGATGCCCAATTGGAGTCACTAGGATGAATTGGGCCCATTCAGATCTGATGTTCCTGAGAACTAAAAGCAGAAGTGGCATTGGTGAAAGGCATCCAGGAGTCTGGAGTTCAAGTCTAAGTGAATCTTGTCTCAGAGTGAGAGATGCTTTGGAAACTCCAAAAGCGCTAACATTGTGCGTTCTCTGTAAGGTGAATAGATCAAGCCAACTTTCTCCCCATTTTAGGAAGCGACCTTGTGCCACCTCTTGGTGTGTAAACAATTCATGATCCGCGACGCATTGGTGACTGAGTTCATGTGCCCCGGTGTTCAGAGATCCTGCCACGTGCTACACGACCAGGAAGATGTCCTGGCACTCCAGGCAAGTCCAGAAGCGCTGAACCTCTTGGCACAGAATCTACAACTCCACTCTGCCCAGTTTGTTGCAATACCACAATCAATCAATCAATCAATCAGGGAATTGTGAAGCGCGCTACTCACCCGCAAGGGTCTCAAGATGCGAGGGGGCAGTTCTGGACAGTCAAAGAGCCAGGTCTTGAGGGTCTTGAGGGTCTTCCTGAGTGGGGGTGCGTCTGATGTTGATCGGGAGCTCGTCCCAGGTCTTTGCCGCGATGTAGGAGAAGGTTCTTCCACTTGTTCTGGAACTGCGGATGCGGGGGGTTTCGGCGAGGTCAGCGGATCAAGGGTTTCTATTGGGTACGTGGAAGGCGATTCTTTCGTTGAGATTTTTGGGTCCAGTGCTGATGAGGCATTTGCATGTGTGGGTATCTTGAAGGTTGCTCTCTTCTCGACGGTGAGGGGGTCCTTAGTGGGGAAGAGGGTGAGCTGGATGCAGTCAACGTAGGATAATATGCTGAGCCCATCCTGTCTGACGATCGCGGCGAGGGGGGCCATGGAGATGTTGAAGAGCGTGAGGCTGTGCGACAATCCTTGGGGTACTCCGCAGATGGTCTCTGTGGATTAGGAGAGAAAGGGAGGAAGTCAGATTCTTTGGGTTCTGCTGGTGAGGAAGAAGAGGAGCCAGTTGAGGGCGGTTCTCTGTATACCAGCATTGTGGAGTCTGGTGGTGAGAGTGCGGCGGGAGACGGTGTTGAATGCTGCAGAGAGGTCGAGCAGGATCAGGGCCCCGGTGTGGCCTTGGTCGAGGAGAGTGCGGGTATTGTCAGTAGCGGCGAGTAGTGTGGTCTCGGTGCTGTGGTTGCTGCGGAACCTAGATTGGGAGGGGTCGAGGATGGAGTTCTCTTCGATGAATTTCAGTAGTTGGACGTTGATGATATTTTATGTGCTGCGAAAGGGAGGAGAGAGATGGGTCAGTAGTTCTTGAGGTCCATCGGATCTGTTGAGGGCTTCTTGAGGAGGGGCTTGATATCTGCACGTTTCCAGTCATCGGAGAATGTGCCGGGTTTGAAGGAGGTGTTGATGGTGCGTCGTAGCTCCTGTCGCGATTGTGCACCGTAGTAAGCCGAACCAGGTACCCACACACCACAACAAACTCCCCTGTGTGAACAAACACTGGTATAAATGGAAAAGGAGCTCGCGGCACTACCTCTCCCAGAAGGCAGTGGGGCCTAGCACTGATGAACAAACTGCCTGTCAACAAGACCCCTCCTTATAAGCACCTCCCACACTGTGGGAAGGTGCTTGACAATTTGGATTAACACTCTTCGTGAGCGGACGTTTCCTCCCCGCTAAAGGATTTGGGACGCAGTACATAGGATCCGCCGAGAGCAGTTCAATGGAGCTCTCGGGTGTCTCACTCGAATTGCGAGAACGGGAAAGCCGATTACCAGGTTTTCAAGAATCCCCTTCATAAAGAGCGCAAGTGTGTTTTCTTTATCCACTAGTCACGTGCTGGTATTTACATTCTGCCCGTCTTGCCGTCAGACTCTATCGCGGCCGAACTTTTGTTTCGTCTTTACCGGCAAAACCCTCTGCGGCCTGCCTTTCATTTCAGCACGCGCGTTCTGGGATCGCAGCGCGTATTACAGGCGTATTCCAGGCAGACCCTCCAACGGCCTCGAGAACTGAGAGGGTGCTGCTACTTGACATTTCCGTTATGTATTTACTGGGTAGCGCAAGGGGGCCCCTTTTTCACCATTGACAAACACTCGCTGTGGTGTAACAGCAAAGACTCCTCTCCTTGGATTGATTTTGTTCGTATTTTTTATTTACAACCTTGGCGTACTTGAATTCTGGGAATTCCTGGGTTTCCTTTTTGTCTGGACAAAAAAGACTCTTTAATTGGAAAATAAATAACTATTGTGTTGTGGACTGCTGCTGCAGGGCTCCTTGTAAGTGAAAGGCGTGTGCTACTCGTGTTGATTGAAAGTGTATGTGCTTGGTAGTTTGCATTTCACGCTTGTCTTTCTATCTTGTCTCCCCCTACAGTGCATACACATAAAGAGGGAATACAGAACTTAGACCAGACCTAGGACAAACGCATTCCTGGCAGTACACTTTGTTATTTTGTCCCCTTCCCTTTTCCCCGGGATGCTGTGTTCCATAGTTGCGTTCGCTGCACTGTGGGGGATAGCATTCAGGAGAATAGGGAGGCTCCTCAGCTCGCCGTCTGCCCTGCTGGCTGTTGAGAAGAGGTTAGTGGCGTTCAGTTCTACCTTGTGCCACTGACACCCTGACAGCTCCGGTGCAATGCCTGTGGCAGCTCTGTGCAAGATGTGAGGAGGGCAGGGGTCCGTGGGGGCTCCTGAGTGAATGCCTTTCATGGTCAATGCAGTGTCTTCGGTGGTGACTGGAGTCTATGAGGAGTTAGTAGGCTGACTGTCGTTGCTGGAGGAAGGAGTGGGTTCGGTGTCCGAAATCTGTATGTTGAAGTTGTCGTAGAGGGATCTTATTTTCAGGTGGAAGTAGGAGCGGAGTTTGTTGCAGAGGTCCTGGGAGGGTGTGATGACCCTGGCTTTTCTGGGGGGCCTGGTGAATTCCTGAATGATGTTGAAGAGTTCCTTGGAATTGCTGGCGTGGATTTTGTTTCGGGTGAAGGTCTTCTTGGTGGATCTGATGAGTTGGTGGCATTCTGTCATGGCGTTCTTGTATGTGGAGCGGTCTTCTGAAGTTTTGCTGTTTCTCCAATTCTTCTTCAGACGTCTGCAGGTGCGTCTGGATTCTTGGAGGCCGGCAGTGAACCAGGTGGCCTTCCTGGTGTGCTGTCTTTCGGGGTTGCGGAGGGGGGTGAGCTCGTCTGCGCAGTTGGTGACCTATCTGTGAAATTCTTTGGCTGCGAAGCTGGTGTTGGTCGAGGTGGGGGGGGCTTTGTGGTCAAGGGTGGAGTTGAAGTGCTCCTCGGTGACCTCGCTGCAGTTCCTTCGCGGAGGGCGGGGTGCAGATTTAGGGGTGGTGGGTTTGTAGATGTTGAAGTGTATGCAGATGTGGCCCGTCCAAGTGGGTTGTGCGGTGTGGCTGAAGTGGATGTTGTTACTTTCTGCGAAGATGGGGTTGAGGGTGTGTCCTGCTTTGTGGGTAGGGGTGGTGATGAGTTGTTTCAGTCTGAGGTTGGCGAGGTTGCCCAGGAGGGTGGCAGAGGTGGGGTCGCTGAGGTTGTCGAGGTGGAAGTTGAGGTCTCCAATGAGTATGTAGTCCATGGAGGCGATGGCGTGGGGCGCAATGAGGTCGGCGATGGTAGTGGTGAATGCGGTTTGAGGTCCGGGAGGTGTGTAGGTGAGGGTGCCTCGTAGGGTCATTCTGGGTCTGGTCTGGATCTGGAAATGGAGGTGTTTGGTGGTGGACAGGGAGTCGCTCGTGCTGGAGTCCTCCTCCTGGGCGGTTGGGGTGGTCCTTCCTCTGGATCTTTTACCTGTCGGGGATGGCGGTGGTGATGTTGGGGGGAGGAGGTGGGGTTGGTCCATGTTTCCGTGAAGAAGGCGGCGTCTGGCGAGAGGGTGTCGAGGAGGTCCCAGATCTCTACAGCGTGTCTCTGCAGGGAGCGCATATTGAGGAGTTTGACCTCAGGGCTTCGGGGGTGCTGGTGTGGGGGCGATGGCCATGTGGATGCGGAGGATGGTGAAGGTTTGTCGGCAGGACAACTGGATGTGGGTGGAGTTCGGTGTAGAGAGCTGGCAGTTGTTGTTCCTTCCGGGGTTGAGTAGGAAAAGGGCAGCAGAGTTGTAGCGGTGGGTGGTCGGACAACCAGCGTCCCTGGCGCTGGTCGCAGACGGGCGCAGCTGCCGCCATTAAGTAGGGGTCGGGGGGGGGGCAGCTGGGAGGTGGGAGCGGTAACGTGGGAGGAGGAGGGGCCGTGGGGGTCTGCAGCTGCGGTTAAGTTGCAGAAAGAGCAAGAAAGAGGAAAAAGGAAAGAACAGGAACTCAGTAAAATAGAAAGGAGTAAATGAGCAATGAAGGAAAAGATGGAAAAGATGACTGAGGGCAGAGAAGGCAGCAGAAGGCTGAAGAAGAGCAGGCCAGACACGAGGTAGAGCGAGGCGCGGCCGTGAACCGGGGTCAGCGGAGGGAGCAAGAGGCAGGGCACTCACTGGTGGAGCTGCATGCCAGAGAGAGTATCCTGGTCAAAAGGTCAGGGGTCTTGCTCCCACCACAGAGCCGTGGTGTGGTCCCTGAACACCTGCACAAACCTTTTCTTTATCAAAGGGAGGAAGGCTTTTAATAAATTAAGAATCACGCTTGTATGGGAGGAGGGAGAGAGAAAACATGTCTGCAGCCGGGACCGTAGGATTTTATCTCTCTTATGTTCAAATTTTAACAAAGGTATCCTACCACCCTATAATCAATAGTTTTAAAATCATGATTTTGTCCTTTTCCACCAATGAAAATATTAAATATTTTTTATTGGGGACCCTCACACATATTATTGGTGTCATGCTTCATCATCGGGTCACACCCTGGTCCCAATGAACTGGCAGTGGTGGGAACAAACAAAGCCAATGTAAGGGACGGAGACTATTCAGAGGCTATCCAACACCCCCCAATGTCCCATACCCCCACCAGCCCAAATGTATCTTTGTCCTGTACCTTATAGCCCCTCCCCAGGGATGACACTAATGCCCTTCTTTCCAACAGCTCGCTCTTTCTTAGGTCATGGCAGTTGGAACAGAAGACAGATAGATCTAAGAATAAGATGGGAGGAACAGGCAGGCATGACTTCCAGAAGCAGAACCCGAGACCAACAACCCCAACCAGGGACGAGTCACACATAAATCTGGTGGGCAACTTTACACCATACACCTTTACAGAAGATGAAATAAAGGTTCTTAAAGTATTAGGATTTGTCCCGATGAAGAAAGCTACGAGTTGGCATAATTCTTTGGTAATATTCCCTAAAAGGTTCATTTTCTGAGAATCGAATGATTACTGAGGACACAGGATACACCACAATAAGAAAGAAATCCTCTTTTAAACCTTCACTCACCTCCATCCCACCTGAGATTCTGATCTTTGGTCAGGCAGTCATAAAGGGTACTGAGTCTCTGGATACTAACAATTTCCAGTTTCACAACATAACTACCAAAGAACGAAAAGTCCTGACCAATTTAAGGGCTAGAAAGGACATCATTATCCAACCAACAGACAAAGGAGGAGCTCTAATGATCCAAACCAAAGACAACTACAGAGTAGCAAGCAACATCTTACTTTTGGATGGTAGATACTACACAATTTTAAAATCAGATCCAACAAAATCACTACAGTGAGAAATTAGGTATTTGGTACAACAAGCCAGAGATGAAAAATGGAACACTGAAAAAGAAGCAGCCTTCCTGGTTAATAAGGAACCAAAGATTCCATATTTGTACACTTTACATAAGATCTATAAAAACAAAATCCCAGTACCCGGACGTCCCGTTGTATAAGGGATAGGTTCAGTTTTACAACCCCTTCCCATTTTTGTGGATTAGTTCTTGAGACTCTTGGTGACAGAGATGCTCTCTTATATTAAGGACACAAACTACTTACTTAACATCCTTAATAATATCAACTGCAACCCAGACACTGAACTGATTATAGGACTAGATGTAGAAGCCCTGCATACCAGTATATCCCAAGATGAATGCCTTTGAACTGTGGAAGAACTACTATGACAATGACAATGGGACTGGGCAGCACACAGAGTTTATATTCTCACGAGCTACACTGGCCCTGAAAAATAAATATTTTGAATTTGAAGGTATTCTCTATGAACAGAGACATAGTACTACGACGGGAAGCACCTTTGCTCCTAGTATAGCAAATCTCAATTTACATACTTTCGAGACGAACCACATTTGGGAAAACAACCCCTTCCATGGGGAGATCAGCTTAAAGCAACGTTATATAGATGATGTCCTCATCATCTGGCAAGGAACATCTGAAAGAGCCAACACATTCCTCAATTGGATAAACTAAAACAAATTACTGAGTTACCTTTCTAAGATCCACTCATACGAGCTTTGGAAGGAACCCTAACCAGCAAGGTGAACACAAAACCCACGGACACAAATAGTCTCCTGAGATTTGACAGTGCACATGCGAGGGCAATAAGAGAAAACTTACCGGACAGGTAATTCCTATGCATCAGAAGGAATTATTTCGACCTCAGAAACTTCAAATCAGAAGCAAAAATCTTGACTGGGATATTAATAATCAGACATTATGCCACACATTTGATAAACAAGGCGGAAGAACAAGCCAGATACAGCAGCAGGGACAATCTCTTGACAAAGAACAGAATGACAATACACAGGTGGCATGCGTAACAACATACACCAATATTTCCCACAAATTGAAGAAATTCATTAACAAACATTGTGGCATCCTAAATTGCAACAACCTAACATTGTAAAAAACTCTATTTTCCTTCTAGCTTAAGGAATACACTAGTCCCCACCAGACCCAGAACCAACAGGAAAGGAGAACGCTTTGGAACCTCCTACTTGTATGAGACATTTCCCTTGTGGCCAGTGTACAGTATGTCACCTAACACACATCAAGACCATGGCCTCTGGTGCCCACGGGAACAAAGAAATCACACCAACTGTTGTTCCAACAATGTGATTTATTTGATAACTTGCCCATGGGACCTAAAGTATATTGGCATGACCACAAGAAAAGCATGCCTAAGGATAATAGAATATCGCAGCACCATTAAGTGCCGCAAGAACACAACCTACGTGACCAATCATTTCATATCCAAGAGCCATAATGAAAACAAATGTGACAGACATTATTAAAAGAAATTAAGACGACCCAGGACACCATTAAAACCTTCATAACATGGGAACAGAGATGGGTCTTTAGATTAAACACATGCAAGCAGGGCCTTAATGACATCCCATCGAATCCCATTAACACTTTAGATAGCAAATAAACAACTCAGATTGATCGCATAATATATTTGGGTGAACCAATCCCCCGAAATGGTAGATGATGACTATGAAATAAGTGACAAAAACAACATGGAAAAGGGCACTTAAAACATTCCCCTGCGCATGGCATTTATGTCAGGGAAATACCCACCCACAAGGGCCAGCACTTTAAATATACTGAGCTATATTTCTGGGGAGCCAGAATATTCAGAGAATTCAAAACAAATTGTTTTAGGCAGTGCAAACATCCACCGCTGATTGAAAAAGGAGATACTCCCGATCCCAAGAAGTGAGCCATCGGGTCCACTTCCGGACTTTTGTGGGGACTGCGCCATCAGGAAACTAAATCTCCCAACTCTCTGAGGGGTGGCATGAACCACACATGTCATCCTGTCCCTCGGGGACATGGCCCCACCCGGAGCGTCCTCTATAAAAAAAAACACCGGCCTGGGAACAACCAGCTACTGGCACAGACATTTTGCTGTGGAAAGAAAGGTTGCCAGTGACACCTAACCCTTGGAGTGGTGGGACGTGCCGCTCCTGCTCATTTCTCCTTTTTTCCTAGAATGAATCTGGTAGGAGAAAGTAGGCAATAGTAACCACCTCAAACTTACATCCTTCTAGACTGTGACTACAGGGACGTGTCCTGCCAACCCATATATGGCGATTTGAGACATCCTGGAATGTAAGAACCACCATAATTTCGTAAAATCCACGATTCTAAATAGAACTTTTATTGTAAATAACTAAGCAATACCAGCTTTGGAACCTCTTCGCATGTGAATATGTGTGTTGTGCACTGTGTTTGTGAGGAAAATATATTCTTTCCTTTCCGCAATAGAAAGCATGCCATTAGCATGAACCCACACCACTCCATAGAAAGAATGCCCACAATTTCACTGTGATACTTCCAAAATACACACGGAAAATGCATGACAGAGCATGGACAATGAGGATGAGCTAAAATTCATACATTCTGCAGATAACCACTCTGAATATTGGGAGCTAATGGAATTTTATGCATTGTCTTGATTTTTGTATTTATGTTGCCCTTGTCCTGTGATCCTGCAGCAAAGCCCAATGACATGCCTCCTCACTAGGGGCCCAGGCAAGTAGGCCAGTTTCTCATATTGCATTTCTGTCCATGTCCTACAGGCGTGACTATTAACAAATGATGGAAAAGACAAAAACAGCAGGCACTAAAGACAGTAATTTGGTGGGAACGGGATTGATTTCTAGTCCTGAAGAAAGCCCAGGACCCCATGAGGGCCGTTAGAAAGGGCTGAAACATATCAACTTTTCGATAGGGTATAGGGACAGTAACCACTCCCTACCTGACCAAATATTTAAGTAAAATCATACCAGTGGTACACAAAATAAATGGATACTAGGGTAATCACAAGGTATTTTTAGGTCGAGCCTAGGCACAGCGCATGCGCTGTTTGCAAGACCAGCTGTAGCGTAGCCAGGCGCTCGGAGGAGGGCACGTGGGGAATAACTGCAGCTCGCTCTACAAGACAGAGGGCGCACTTACCTGCCGCGGTCACTGCCTGCCTTGGTGCGGCCCGTGCACCGGGAGACCCGTAGCCTGCTGTTGGCAGTGCCTCGCCTGACAGTGCTGCTGTTCACGTTCCCTCAGAGGCACTGCACAGCTTCCGGCTGCAGTGCATGCTGTCCAATCCAGTCCCTTACTCTCCTGGCTGCCTTATGCAGTCAGCTACCCCCGTATCCCTCACCGCCCACGTGGCATCAGAGTCCGAGGTGTAGCTACCCCGACCGGGGGTAATAACTAGGGCTGCACAGAAAGCAGACAGCTTCATGGGCTGCTGTGGTGCACATACACAGGCTGTGCTAATGCTGTTCACCATTGCACTGTCACATAACTCCTTGCTTATGTGCAGAAACCCACGTACTGCACAGGAATTGGGCTGGTTAACTTCTGTATGAAGTGAGCACAATTAAAACTTACGAAGCTTTTGGGGTAAAACCGAAGTGTGCCCTACCAATCTCTGATGTTCTTACACTTATTCAGCCCCCTCAGCTAGTTTGCACCCTCAGTTAAAGATGTAGTTACTGTGAAAACATGTTGATAAAACGCAAAGATTTAACAGCTGTGGAAGTTCAATTTTTTATGGCTCAACGAACTGAGAAGGATCAGCTGACAGTAGACCATTTAGATGTATTGTTTTAAGTTTTTTTGCACGTGAAGTCATTTGGTTGACAATATATGTACAGGTTCATTCATAATTTATATTAATTTTGTCATAATTGTATTCCTTGTTTTATTAATTAATATTTAATTCTCGTTTATTTTTATTGACATGATTATTCGCTGCTCGTGCTGTTTAAAACCTGGTGTAGTTACGCTTTGTCAATTTTTGTGTCGCAGCATGTATAATGTATTCAAAGTGTTTTGTTTATTTTCATAATATATGGGAAGCAAATCATGTGTTTTTAGGTTGACTAACCAGCACCTTTTAAAAGCGCATGTCACGTTTGTTTTGAACTAACTGGATTTCACCAATAGACTGAGGAGTTTCGTGTTATTCGGCCTCGGTGAGTAAATTGTTTGCAACTCTGCTTGGAGGAATGTTTGCCCTAAGCTTCAGTGAAAAGTATTTATTTATAGGAGTTTTGTAAATCTCTGCTGTTACCTATATAAAGCCCCAGTGTGTTATTTAAAAGCCCGGGATTGGAAATATGTTACCATACCAATGAGTCATCTAGTAACCCAATATGGTGTCACCTCAGAAAAAAATTCACATACTAAGTTACCCCTCTTGCTTGTCACTACCCCTCTTGTGCGTACATTTTATTCTTGAAGGGTGTATTTACCAAACAATGGTGTTAGTGTGCTTAAACCTAGCAGTTGGGAACAGGGTGCTGGAAAGAGAAAGGAGTTATTAGGCAGATAGCCAGGTCTTTCTGAAGCTGAGATTACGCCCTTTGCACAGCGTTTGCCCTCGTCTATATTTTTGCACTGTCTCTTATGCTGCATCTTTCATACTCTTTTTCCCACACCAGACTGATCTGTTCACAACTGTGCCGTGTCAATGTGCTAATTCATTGATTTTCTCTTGTACTTTGTTTTATGTATGCATTTGTTTAGTAAACTGCTAGCTCTTGACATACTGCCCCTTTATCAAGCTGACTGCCAGTGAAAGTAATAGTCTGTATTGATTCCATATACCCATCCTTTCTGGAACAACCATAGACTTTGTTGGGATTGAACTACCAGAGCCTTACAAGTCAGTTATAGGAGGAATCAAAACTTGACAAACATACCTTGGTTGCAGCAGAGTTCTTAGCATAAATAGGAAGTTAGGGAACCCATTCAAGATTGTGTACAATCCGGACACGTTTTTCCTGCGTAATTACATGCTTTATAAACTAATTTAATTCACTCATTCATCAGGCGGCGGGGGAAAATGTGGCGTTTTAGCTGTTTGGAACTACAAGAACTTTTAGACATGAGAACCTGAATAATGACTGAAGTGAAAAGATGTCTTTAGCTCTTTTCTGAACTGCATGCATCATCTGGTGAGCTTGATAAGCCTAATATGCAGTGACATGCTGTTCTCAATTCTTAATGCACGCTTGCTGTGTTATTTTGTTTTCTTAGTTTTTTTTCGGACCCTTTGCTGGAAGGACTTTCTGATTCACGGACCTTCACTCCCTGGAATCCCGTGCTGGGTTGCTGCTAGTTGCTGAACACTGAACACTGCTCACTGAACACTGCTCGCCGGACCCACTTCGCGGGTCCTGCATCGTACGAACAGTTGGTGGGGGCCTTGTGTAGGGGCAGCGACGTGTGAGGAGTGCTGGGGCATTGTTGCAGGGCTGCGAGCGTTTTTTGCAGGGACTCCATTTCCCAGGAGTCCCTGCCTGGCCAATTAGCACCACCTGGCCCGCTCTCCCTGACAACCCCGCCCCCTGTGCACAGGCTGTTACTAAAGATCTCCCCTGCACTTACATCGGTGGGACCCTTTGCTGGAAGGACTTTCTGATTCACGGACGGACCTTCACTCCCTGGAATCCCGTGCTGGGTTGCTGTTAGTTGCTGAACACTGCTCGCCGGACCCGCTTCGCGGGTCCCGCATCGTACGAACAGTTGGTGGGGGCCTTGTGTAGGGGCAGCGACGTGTGAGGAGTGCTGGGGCATTGTTGCAGGGCTGCGAGCGTTTTCTGCAGGGACTCCATTTCCCAGGAGTCCCTGCCTGGCCAATTAGCACCACCTGGCCCGCTCTCCCTGACAACCCCGCCCCCTGTGCACAGGCTGTTACTAAAGATCTCCCCTGCACTTACATCGGTGGGACCCTTTGCTGGAAGGACTTTCTGATTCACGGACCTTCACTCCCTGGAATCCCGTGCTGGGTTGCTGCTAGTTGCTGAACACTGCTCGCCGGACCCGCTTCGCGGGTCCCGCATCGTACGAACAGTTGGTGGGGGCCTTGTGTAGGGGCAGCGACGAGTGAGGAGTGCTGGGGCATTGTTGCAGGGCTGTGAGCGTTTTCTGCAGGGACTCCATTTCCCAGGAGTCCCTGCCTGGCCAATTAGCACCACCTGGCCCGCTCTCCCTGACATCCCCGCCCCCTGTGCGTCACATACCCCTTATTTTGGTTGCGCTTGCTTCCGCTGCGCGGGAGCGTCGCGGGAGAAGCCCGGGACAAGGGCGGGACTGTCTGTGGCCGTCCGTGGTCGGTCGCGGTTGGGTTGGGCCACCCCCCTGTTCTTTTATATATTTTTTGGTCATATCGTTGTGTCAACTTCACCCTGTTGTTGTAACCATGCCTTTACGTTCTGGAAAGGAACGCACTGTACAGCTGCAGACTACCAAAGGGGTAGTCTCTGGCCCCTTAGACGACTTTATCACCAGGGCTACAGGTATACTTGAAAAAGAGATAGCCATGGTCGAAAAACGGCTTTCATTAGATCTGGTTAGCGGGAAACACTCTTCTTTAGGAAAATTGGCCACAATACCCAGCCC